>NC_138133.1:67080993-68321331 GCF_964188305.1 Podarcis bocagei
CCGTCCCTCCCCTTTCCCCGAGACAGGGCGGGCAGGATAAGAGCAAGCGGCACAGGCGGCGGCCATTTTGGTTGGTGGAGGTAAGAGGAGGAGGCGGAGGCGTTTGCCTGTAAAGGGTCAGAGGCAAAGGTGAGGAGGGCGAAGGGGCTGCCGCGTCGCTGGGCTCCAGTGGTGTGGGGCGGAGGGGGTGCTCTGAAGGGATGGGATGTTTAAATAGGTGGGGTGCGGTCTTGCAAAATAAAAGGGATGCAAGGGAGGAGGCGCTGTAGTATGTGGTGTCGCAGGACCCGCAGTGTGTCGCTTTGCACCGCTGCCGTGGCCCCTCCAAAACGGGGTCTGGATGCAGGAATGGTTTGCCCTCGGCGTATGTGAGATGCAATCAATGCAACATGGTGGTAGCCAACACACACCTGAAAGGTGACGCTTCTATGCAAAGCTCACTGTTTGCAACGTTTCTACGTGTATCCGTGTCAGCTGATAATAACAGCTCTAGTGCACATGGGGAAGACCGCTCCGGTGCACAAAAGCAAAGGCCTCAATGAAATCCTTTTTTAAAAAAAATAGTCACTTCATGTATGTTTTTTAATGAGGGACTCTCTGTTGGTTTTCATGTAAGGATGCAGATGAAATGGAAATGGAGCCTAATGAGAAGCGTATCATGTTGTGAACCGCCCCTGAGATCTGCGGATGTTGGGCTCAGACCAATCAATCAATCAATCAATCTATCAATCATAAAATAGCTATTTGTTTGTTTTGCATTTTATATATTTTGCATTTGTTTTGATGGTTCTGGAGTGTATTGCTTTGGTGCAAGGTTTTACAAACAAGAGATCCGTTCCTGCTCACCCCGGATCCCCATTTGTTGTGTTTGTGTTGTGGATCTCAGTGAGGATTAGATACTCTGCAGTCGTAGGAATATATTGCATTGTATGGAGCAGCTGTTATGATGTTGCTTTTAAATCTGGTGTAGCTGCTGGCCCAGCAAATGCTTGAAGAAAGGGAAAGAAACTTCAGAGAGGAAGATGAGTGCAGAAGCTGCTGACCGAGAGGCTGTCACTTCAAGTCGACCTTGCACACCTCCCCAAACATCCTGGTTTGAGTTTTTGCTAGAGGAGTCTCTGCTGGACAAACATCTGAAAAAAGTTTCGCCTGGTTAGTAATATCAAAAAATCTACAGAGAACAAGAGAGCTTGACTGTGTTGTTTCTGCTAGAATGGTTAGGATTCTCCTTAGTTCTATGTATAGGAATTCTTTTGTTGTGAGCTAAATTTGTTACTTGTCATTTGAATGTGGCTGTACAGTTAAGCTGCTTAAATCCCATTGAAATCAGTGGCATTTTAGCCTAAGGGAATGCCACATATTATGAATGTGTGAATGTTTAGCAAAAAATGTATAAAAGGTATCATATTGAATAGAAATAGGGCAAACATTTGCAAGCACACATCATAAACATAGCCATGATTGGTTACAGTGTTCATTTGGTGGTAGACCTGAGTTTGTGTCTGTGTGATGTTGAAAGGGCCATAAATGCAGGGTTGTAATCTTCATCAGTATTAAATAATCAGACAAGTTTGTTTTCTCTAAATAAAAAATCATCGCTGCACGTTCATCCTGGAAAGTATGCTGTTTGCTTTGTATTGGTTACCTCTTTTTCTCTAGTATTTTCATCCAGATCAAACTTTTCCAAACCTGTCTTTTCTGCCCAGTAGATCCCTCACCTGTTCAGCTAATCGTTCAGTTTTTGGAGCAGGCTTCCAAACCTTTGGTGAATGAGCAGAATCAGGTCCAGCCTCCACCTGATAACAAGAGAAACCGCATTTTAAAATTGCTTGCTCTGAAAGTTGCAGCACATTTAAAGTGGGATTTGGATGTACTGGAGAAAAGGTATCAGTGGACTTCTTGGTTAATGTTGTTAACATATAATCAATGGGGAACTTGCAGCTCTTGGGAATTGTAGGCCAGAAACATCTTATTATCTCCCACCTTTAGCCATACTGTCTGGGCTGATGGGAGTTGTAGTCCAACATCATCTGGAGGGTCCCAGGGTTTAGACAGCATTCATTTTTAATTTTTTTTTTACATATTTTGTGCACGTTCTCTCTGGTTTTTATTGTTTTTGTTGTCTTAGAGGAGCACATGCTAATACAAATGTATGCTTTAACAAGGACCTACAGTGCTCAATTAATAATTATTAATCATGATTCAGCAAGCCTGCTGAAAGTAAACAAGTCTGGTCAGTGCCTGCATGGGAGAACACTTGGAAACCTGATGTATGCTACCTTAAGTTGTATTGCTTTAAGGAAGCTTTGTAACAAAGTACCATTCAGTAACTTCTGCAATCCTTGGTCTTTTATTCAGTTTATCGGTTCCTGTATTGAACATGCTGCTGAACGAACTGCTGTGCATTAGTAAGGTTCCTCCAGGAACTAAGCATGTAGATGTGGACCTTGCCAGTTTACCTCCAACCACAGCAATGGCGATACTACTCTACAATAGATGGTGAGAATGTCATTGTTTGAGTGTCATTGATGTAATTCAAATATGGAGACAAGTGTTAAGATTAAATGAATCTTGATTATATTGCTTAAACTAAACTGGTCTAATTTGATAGTCCTATGACAAAAATGTTGTATGCACATTGGTTTGCAGTTTTCTTTGAGATTTAAACCAGCAGTTGTAATAAATCATTATTTTCAATGTGTACATAGATCCCTAACTATAATATTATTTTGTAACTTACATAAAAGATCAAGGAAAATTATAGGGATATACTGTCAAGTTATTGAATCGGAGGAGAGGTTGACCACAATCCCATTTTAAATGTGGTGTAGAGTCTTAGATCTATTTGTTGCCATTTTTCTTGGGTGGAGCATATGCAGTCATGGATAAAGTTTCACATATTTTTCCTTGTAAAATAGCTTTTTTATATGTAGGAGCCATGCAAGAAAAAAGTTGGCAACTTCATGTGCTATACTATACATGATATTTTTTAGAATCAGATAGGTTGTTGGTGCTTTTTGATAACTTGTGACTATCACACTTTGAGTGCTGTTTTAATGTAGCACAAACTTTTGTTTGAAGCTGTAATAATGGATAGAGCTGATAATAATAATAATAATAAATTTTTATTTATAGCCCGCCCTCCCCGGCCAGAGCCAGGCTCAGGGCAGCTAACACTAGTAAAATTACAGTAAAAACATAATGGGGGCAAAAAAACAATTTAAAAATCAGGTTGTTTCCATGACTGAACTGTATGATTATCACTTAACTTTCTTTTAATAGGGCTATTAGGACCATAGTCAAAAGCAGTTTTCCTGTCAAACAAGTGAAACCTGGTCCACCTCAGTTAAATGTGTAAGTTTGTGCATCTGTTTCAGACCCTTACAAACAATACATTAATCAACTTAACTCTACTTTTAGCAAGGCATAGCAGTGGTTTAACATCATAGGTCATTACAATAAATATTGTTCAGACGTTTAATATTATTGTTGGTTACATGGTCAATTGAAACTTTACTGTATTTTTTTTAAAAGGGTGTGCGTGCGTGCTGGTAAACTTTTTTTTTTAAAGAACCCTGCCACTGAATTGATTGTAGCTGAGAATAGGTTCTGGTCCTATTAGAGCAAATTATATTCAGAAAAGTTTTGTAAAATGCCTAAAATGTAAAAACTGAATCAATTCTCTATTACTGAAGTGTTGTTGGAGAAATTTAAAATGCCGTAAACAAAAAAAAACTTTTGTTTTCTTAAATTCAGAAGATGTAAGCTGTTTTGGAAATCTAAATATAGGGACATCCGTTTAATATTGCTTTGAATGGTACGCTCATTGTTGCTTTTGCCTTTTTTATTTAGAATGAATCAGATTCAGCAAGAAAAGGAAGTAACAGAAAATATCCTGAAAGTAGTAAGTGCCTTTTTCTTTGCTAGATGTGAATGTGAGTGGATTGACATATTTAAGGAAAAAAATGTGGAACTTTGGATCAATGTACTGAATTTAAACCCTTCCTGGATAAATATGGCCCTTCGTAACTTTTCTTTTCAATAGTTTATTTGCCATAGCATATATTCCAAACATTCTCGTGCTCTTAAAAACCATAGAATAACACGTCATGTGCTCCAATCTCATTAAAAGGAAGGAATACATTAAGATGTGAGTGAAAATTAAGATGTGAGTGTATTAACAGAGCAACTCCTCTTGCTTTATTGGAGACACTGGCTGTAAATTTTTGCCCAACCCATGACTGTGTAAATAAATAACTGTCTGCTTTATGAGTTCCTTGCAAGAATACAGTGGTACCTCGCAAGACGAATGCCTCGCAAGACGAAAGAGTTTTCTGTTTTTTGAGTCGTTCCGCAAGACAAATTTCCCTATGGGCTTGCTTCGCAAGACGAAACGTCGTGAGAGTTCTTGCGAGTTTGTTTCCTTTTTCTTAATGCCGCTAAGCCGCTAATAGCCGTTCTTCGCAAGACAAAAAAACCGCAAGATGAAGAGACTCGCGGAACGGATTAATTTCGTCTTGCGAGGCACCACTGTACTTATGTGTGGGTCCATTTTGTATAAATATGTTGCCATTCTGGCCTGTTTTACCACATTTCCCAGTCCCTTCACATTTAAAGTAATTATGTTGGTGTCAGTACTCATTCTGACAGGTGGCTATTACCGTATTTTTCGCTCTGTAACACGCACCCGACCATAACACGCACATAGTTTTTAGAGGAGGAAAATCCGTAGGCATGCCACCCGTAGGCATTTCCTCCATAACACGCACAGACATTTCCCCTTACTTTCTAGGAGGAAAAAAGTGAGTGTTATGGTGCAGAAAATACGGTAATTACCCCCCCCCCCCAATTAAGTTGTTCTATAAAGTTATTGTCATTATGGCAGATAGCAGTGAGCGACTGCCGTCGCTGTGCAGGCAAAGCAGGTTCTTGAACACTAGTTTCTAAGATTTCCTGTGCTAAGGATCTACAGTTCCTGAGTCCCTGATCCATGCTGCTATTAAGTGTCCCATATACTGTCGTGGGTGGCGCTGTGGGTTAAACCACAGAGCCTAGGACTTGCTGATCAGAAGGTTGGCGGTTCGAATTCCCGCGATGGGGTGAGCTCCCGTTGCTCACTCCCTGCTCCTGCCAACCTATCAGTTCAAAAGCACGCCAAAGTGCAAGTAGATAAATAGGTACCACTCCAGCGGGAAGGTAAACGGCGTTTCCGTGCGTTGCTCTGGTTTGCCAGAAGCGGCTTAGTCATGCTGGCCACATGACCTGGAAGCTGTACGCCGGCTCCCTCGGCCAATAAAGCGAGATGAGCACCGCAACCCCAGAGTCGGTCACGACTGGACCCAATGGTCAGGGGTCCCTTTACCTTTACCTATACTGCCATACCTTGGGTTACAGACTCTTCAGGTTGTATTTTTTTGGGTTACGGACCGCCGAAACCCGGAAGTACCGGAACAGGTTACTTCTGGGTTTTGGCGGCTGCGCGTGTGCAGAAGTACTAAATTGTGCTTTGCACATGCGCAGAAGTGCTGAATCGCAACCTGCACATGCGCAGACGCGTCACTGCAGGTTGTGAAGGCTGCGGGTTGTGAACGTGCATCCTGCACCGATCACGTTCGCAACCCGAGCATCCACTGTACTATACGCGGTTGCTGCATCTTCTGTGCAGGGAGATGTGCTGTTACGTCCGCTGCTAAGTCCTTCACCCAAGTTTCTGGGTGAATCAATGCAGCAAAATGAGGGACTCCAACAAGCAGTGGTGCTACTGCCTTATGTGGTGAACCCAATTCCTGATCCTCAAGCTCCCTCATTGAGAGCCAGGCTGATGTTGTGACCATACCTGCCTCACTGTAACGTCCCCCCCCCCCCACTGAATCTCAGATTTTGCTTGCTGAAGGGAACTGGACTGTGCTTGTGTTTCGTATTTTGATGAATAGTTCCTTGTGTGAGGTGGTATTGAGGATAATGGGTTTTCGTGAAGACTCCTTGGATTGAAAATCGATTGGGTATGTTGTAGGAATCTTGAACTCTGCAGAAATCTTTAAAAGACTGGATTTCAAAAGTTCAAGCCTTCTGATAATCCCTTGTTGCTCTTCCATTGGGAGGTTTTTAAAAGAGCATTTCAAATTCTCCTCCCAGTTGCAGTTGTCTTTGGTTAAATCTTCTGATTCCAGGCACTTGAGCAGATCCTTTGGGGGGGGGTTGCTTAGGCTATTTTGAATTCTCCTTATTGGTGTCCTGTTGTTGTTGTGATGGCCAGCTGCTTTAGGGTTATCTAATAATGGCAATATAGTCAATTTTTTTAAAAGCTTGTGTTGGAAAAACTCCCATATCAGTCAGCATAGACTTGGCATGTTGTAACATTGTCAGGATACTGGGACTCCTGAAAGATAGTAAAACTTTCTGTGTTTGTTTGGGGCAGATCAGAGATTCTTTTAGCTGATAGAAATGTGGACCAAGGTAGGAATCTGCCTTTATAGGTGCATATTGTAAGGTTGACTTGGTTTGCTTGCAGCACTAAATGTTGCTGCTCTTTCATTTCACTGCCAGACTTCTGGCTTGAGTTCTCTCAATGTTTGGATCTATTTTTGTTTGTTTGTTTGTTTATCTCCTTAGCTCGTGGGGCGATAGAGGAGGTACCTTTGAAACCCTGTGACAACTCGAGTAGATCTCCCTACCGAGTGTCCCCTTGACCTTACTGATCAAAATATTCATTTTGGAATGTAGTAAGTTCAGTGTTTGACAAATCAATTGTTTTAGCTGTCATTAGAATCAGCTCGGGACGCGGGTGGCGATGTGGGTTAAAGCCTCAGCACCTAGGACTTGCCGATCGAAAGGTCGGCAGTTCGAATCCCCGCGGTGGGGTGCGTTCCCGTCGCTCGGTCCCAGCGCCTGCCAACCTAGCAGTTTGAAAGCACCCTCGGGTGCAAGTAGATAAATAGGGACCGCTTACCAGCAGGAAGGTAAACGGCATTCTGTGTGCTTCGCTGGCTCGCCAGATGCAGCTTGTCACTGGCTCCCGGCCTATAGAGTGAGATGAGCGCACAACCCTAGAGTCTGTCAAGACTGGCCCGTACGGGCAGGGGTACCTTTACCTTTACCTTTTTAGAATCAGCTCAGCTGGGTTCTCCTGAGTAGCACTCGGGTTCGTCTCAGCCTTCTGGGGTTCTGAATTTGCCTTATTATGATTGCTGTTGGGCTCCCCGATAGTGCTGATAGGATCTTCATATGAATCTCCATGTACTTCAGCTAGCACTGCAAAGCGATTGTGAAAGGGAACTTGTGCAGACGTAGCAAGACATGTTGAGGGGGGGAAATCCCGATCTTAGACTGTTTAGCTGTGGGGGGCGGGGAGTGAGTAGTCCTCAATTTCTCTAAAACGTTTGTTTGGCCCCCTGATCATCCTTCCCACCAGTTAGTGTGCCAGACTAGTCAGAGGGCAATTAAAAATTACAGAGCAGCCGGCTTAATTAAGCATAGGTTTACTCTAGAAACACTATTGTTGTTTTTGAGTGAGTTGAACCTCCCGCAGCCTCTTATCAGCATTAATAGTTGAAGCTGCTTGGGCAGCTGGGGCATGTTTTGACTACTGCCAGCTTTATCTTCCAAGAATACTGAATAATTTCCTTTCAGGAACCCTACATTTCAGACAGCCGGGACACAGGTGGCACTGTGATCTAAACCACCGAGCCTTGGGCTTGCCGATCAAAAGGTTGGCGATTCGAATCCCTGCGACGGGGTGAGCTCCCGTTGCTTGGTTCCAGCTTCTGCCAACCTAGCAGTTTGAAAGCACGTCAAAGTGCAAGTAGATTAATAGGTACTGCTCCGGCGGGAAGGCAAACGGCGTTTCTGTGCGCTGCTCTGGTTTTGCCAGAAGCGGCTTAGCCATGACCCGGAAAAACTGTCTGTGGAGCAGACAAACGTCGGCTCCCTCAGCCTGTAAAGTGAGATGAGCGCCGCAACCCCAGAGTCGTTCGCGACTGGACTTAGCTGTCAGGGGTCCCTTTACCATTACACTTCAGACAACTGTAAGTCTGTGTATAGGCTGAATGTAAACTCCCCCCTCTGAATTATCTTGCAGCTACTGTCCTCAGTTCAATTAATTAGCTTATGTAGGTAACAATTTAAGATTTTAAGGAGGTTTTCTCACCGCTGCTGTATCGTAGTCTCCATCTTTTTTGTAACTTTCCTGTGACCCTGTTGGTGCCCTCTTATTTGTGGTCTAATTCCGGGTCCATGTTATAAGAAAGAGTTTGTTCAAGGAGGTCGGGGTGGAGAACCTCTGACCCACGAGCCTAATTTGGTCTGCCAGGTCATTTTGGCTAAGTCATTTCCACCTGCTCCTACACCTTGTGTCATATACGATGTAAGGTATGGGATAGATAAAAACCAGTCTCAGGGATTAGCTGATTGGCAGTGTCTGTAAAACCCTATGCAAAGCGCTGTGTGAAATAGTGCTTTAAAGGGGGCTACTGGAGACAACTTTGGGCTAAAAGATCACCTGGTGTCATTTGTGAGGTCAGTTGACGGACCCGTCACACTCTACCTGGAAGTGGGTGGGACACATAATGATCTGGTCTGCCGGACAGATGCAGCTCCCCACCCCGAAGGAAATTTTCTCACGTATGTGTATTGTGGTGCAAGGAACTAGGCCACAAAAGCACAGGAAGAAAGAGCCAGGCTCTTTTCACAAGTTACTGGTCTTATTCCCTCATTCATTCATATTTTTATTTATTTATTTCTTAAATTTATTTGCCACCCTTCATCACAAGATGTCAGGGCTGTTCACAGAATAAAATACAAGATAAAAACACCAGTAAATAATTGAAACAAAAGCAACAATAATCTTCTCTTCTCACAGGCACATTTAAAGTTGGTGTATAATTTTAATCAGCCAAAGGCCTGGTTGAAGATTGTGATTGAATTCAGTAGGACTTGCTTCTGAGTGAGCATGTTTAGGACTGTGATGTTACTTCTGAAGTGTGCAAAATAATCTGAACCGGAAGCCAATTAAAGGGTTATTGTTTGTGGTTAAGTAAGTTAGTAAGATCCTATGCTGCTTATGGAGTAAAGGAGAACTTTGTGCTAAATATTCTAAATATAATGAACACATTGAATAAATAAGTGGCAATAATAACTGGATACATGCATTTCTTTGGGTCGTTACAGCTAAAAGAACAGGCTGCTGATTCCATTCTGGTCTTAGAAGGAGCACTCAAATTAAATAAAGATCTTTATATTCACACAATACGGACTCTAGATTTGCTAGCCATGGACCCTGGTGCGGTTAATGGAGAAACAGAGAGTTCCACAGCGGGATTCAACATCAGTGCTGAGGAACTGCAGTGTCAGGTATGCCAGACATTTTGCCTGAAAGCATAGCTGCTGAAATGGTGGTGCTTATGATGCAATTCATGATGCCTCAAAGCACCACTATTATTCTATATTCAAGCTTCCTTGATTTACCTGTGGCTTCTAAGCTTATTTCATATTTAATTATTTCATAAAATGCATATATCACTTGAATGTGTATTTTTTTAAAAAAAATATCTCAAAGTGGTTTACAAAAAGTAAGCTTCAAGTATGGAGTCTTACAATTATCTCTAGGCCTCTGTTCCTTTCCCAATTATTACTAAGTTCAATTTGGATATTTTCCAATTGTTGGAAACGGAAGGAAAACCCATATTCAAGCAAATATGTACCACAGAGTCTTCGACACTCTGAGCATAGTCAATCTTTTCCTTCAGGCTTTTCTCAAAGATTGTGGCAGACACAGAGATTTTATATATCTACCATAGTTTTGTTTGTTTAGATAATTTATATCCTGCACTTTCAACATAGATTTATGTTCCCACAGCGTAAGAAACAAAAAATATAATTTTGAAAGAAATGCTGCTTGTTTGTGTTTCAGGTCTGCTATGATTTAGGTGCCATCTATTTTCAGCAAGGTTCCACAGATTCTGCTCTTTATGGAAACGCCAGAGAGAAATTTTTTAGAACCAAGGAACTGATTTCAAAGGTAAGTCATTCAACAATAGACAGCTCATTTCAGTTTTTGCATGTGTAACCAAATATTTCACATTCATGCAATGCGATCTAGTGCTCACTTTAACTAGATATATCCTGTGAGCAATTTGGGTTTACCTATTTGGGTTTCCTGATCCTTTGTCTTAAGTACAAGAAAACTGAGTTTTCCATTGGAACATGTAATGCATAATGTTTATACATTTAGGAAATGATTTCATCATATATAGCCTTTGAAGACATTTGTCTTAAATAATGAATTATTTTAAAGTTACTGATAGAAATTGGATATTTCTTACAGATTGGCTCTTCGCTTCATTGCATCATAGATGAAAAAAGGTTAGCTGGTTACTGCCAAGCTTGTGGAGTTCTTGCACCTTCTGACAATACTTCACAGCCATCAACTCCTTACAGTCAAATCCACAGCTGTTTAAGATCTGGCAGTTATCAGGTAAAGGATTTGCAAAGCTTGAATTGCACATCATGTGATCCTTATATTAGTCTGCTTGTTTATTCCTCAAGTAAGGTAAAAAGGTAAACGGTAAATGACCCCTAGGTGGTTAAGTCCAGTCAAAGGCGACTATGGGGTGCGGCACTCATCTTACTTTTCAGGTTGAGGAAGCTGGTGTTTGTCACAGACAGCTTTCCAGGTCATGTGGCCAGCATGATTAAACCACTTGTGGTGCAACTGAACACCGTGACAGAAGCCAGAACGCATGGAAATGCCTTTTACCTTCCCACCGCAGCAGTACCTATTTACCTACTTGCACTGGCATGGTTTCAAACTGCTAAGTTGGCAGAACTGGGACAGAGCAGAGTGGTTTAGACCAGAGTGCCCCCCGCGTCCCTATTCCTCAAGTATATTATTAGTAGTAAGCAGAATATTATTAAGTAGTCTGCTGTATATAGGAATTGTTATTCTCCTGAGAATAAAAACCAGATAGAACCAAAGCTGTCTCTTTTAATTTTGTATTGTAATCAATTGGTTACATAAATAACAAAAAAAAGTTCATTATACTTTTAAAACCTTTTCATATTCTGATTTTCGCAGCACGCTTTATATATTGACACGTTTTTAAGTTCAAAACAATGAAAAATAACATTTCACATCTGTATAAGTTAATTTAATATCTGTATAAGTTGAGTTGTTGTTGCAGTATCCAGTAAACTGGTTCCAGCTAACTTTGAAACTATTCCGTCTTGGTGTTGGGCCAAATGCCATATATTGTCAAACTGATTCATCTTCTCTCTGCATGTACTTCAGGAACTAGTGAAGATTTTCCTTGAAGATAACCGAACACCCAGTTTACCCGTTCAGTTCAGGCAATCAGTTCTCAGGGAACTCTCCCAGAAAGCTCAACAAGGGTGAGAAATAACTTGAATGAATCATTCCGATGCATGCTTTGCTTAACAGTTAAGGCCAGGCAGAAGGTATAGATTTCTGAGCAGTTGGCTCGGACCAGTTCCAAGCCAATTGGTACTTTCAGCTCATGGTTGACAACTTAAAACTCTGAGGTAATTTGGCCTGATTTGCTTGTAGTTCACAATATTTTTAAAATGTTGAACTACTTGCTTTTCATTATTAGAACAGCATTTCAAGCAGGAATTGAAATAAAAAAATTCCTTCCTGTAGCACCTTAAAGACCAACTAAGTTAGTTCTTGGTATAAGCTTTCGTGTGCATGCACACTTCTTCAGATACACTGAAGAAAGCTTATACCAAGAACTAACTTAGTTGGTCTTTAAGGTGCTACAGGAAGGAATTTTTTTATTTTGACTATGGCAGACCAACACGGCTACCTATCTGAAGCAGGAATTGAATAATCCTAGGTGTCCGGTCCCTACTATTCCCTTAGTGTGAAAAGAATTGAAATGTTTCATTGGTTCAGTGCAGGGCTAACTTGTAAGCATTCAAAATGCATTTGACGACCCACCCCCCCCCAACTAGGTTCGAAGCATACGCTTTCTGTGTTTATTTATTAAAAAAAAAAGAGTTAAGAAGCTGTATTTTATGTTGCCTCATTGAGGAACATCTCTGGGTTATTTGTGGGGCATAGGAATTCGTTCACCCCCCCCCAAAATATATATATATACTCCGGTCCACCACATAGTCTGAGGGACGGTGGACCGGCCCACGGCTGAAAAGGGTTGCTGACCCCTGGTGTATATCTATCCACAGTCCTGATGCCACATTCATAATCTCTGTCTTCTATCCTGATGATAAATGTGCTTTGAGGTTTTTTACCATACAAGTGCATAAATTTTATGAAATCAATCAGTCAAACAAACAAACAAACAAACAATCAAACAAATAAGAGAATGGCTGGAATGTGAAGGATGAATTGTTTGCCCCATATCTTACTGTCCATCATCAATACCTTTCTCAAACTTGCTTCTGCAGTAGCCCCTTCTGGGCAGTCAAGCTGCATTCTGGAGTGTAAGAACTGTCCCTTGTGTCCTTTTATGTGCTTTTCTTCTAACAGCATGTGAACTTTCCGTATTTTTCTAGGAATGATGTCTTGGAAGAAATATGTTTCAAGGTGTGTGTGTGCAACAGTGTTTGTGATGTAATGCAAGGCCGACCAGTCGGTGTCCACTTTAACCAGCTGTTTCTTAGACCCACCAAAGAAAAAATAGACTTTCTCCTAGAGGTATGGAATTGTCCTCAGTTTTAGGCATATCTGCTTAAACTGTTTTCTAAACTGCTTTTTAAAGCTACTGAATACAGCTTATTGATCCTAATGCACTTTTTAAGTGCTATGCTTTTCACTGTTGTATCTGAACTAATGGGTGCTACTTAACTTTTAAAATATGTGTTACTTAGTTTTGTGGCTATGAAATCATTAGCTGTTCAGTTATGGTATTGGGTAGCAGATTGGTTGACTAGATACATATCCTTACCATGTAATTATTGGTTAGAGTTATCAGACAATTGAGTGTATACACGTAACTGCTTCAGAAGGTACACAACCAGCATGTGGAAGCCACAATACACAGTATGTTTTCAGATTGCCCTCACCCAAATGAACTAATGTTATGAATGTGAAAAGGTTATCTGCTGGCTAGCTTTAAGTCTGCCTTGACAAATACTTCAGGTAAATATCTGCTCTTTCATGGGATTGATTCAGATATTCAGTAGCATGCAGGGCTGCATGTGTGTAGAGGTGCTGTTCTCATGAACCACCAAATCCATCTGGGACCTTATTACATTTCATACAGTTGTTGTTAGAATGTTTTTTTTCCCTCAGTGGCTAGCATGCTATCTTTATTACTCCTCTTTTGCATACTCTTTTGAGGGAGCTTATGAAAATGTCTATTTTCTGAAGGAGTATACGCAATCCGAAAAAAAAATTAAATGTGTGTGCTTTTGTTTTTGTTTTAAGCTTACTTAATTTTTCACTAAAGCTCAATTCAGTATTTCAACTTTGCAGGTATGTTCAAAATCAATACAAGTAGAAAGTGCTTCAGAATCCTCAAAAAGGAAAATGGCCTATTTTCTGAAGTAAGTATGCAATATTAGATTACTTGCAGTCCTCCTTAAAAAGTTGATTAGTATCTTTCATTCAGGGAAGTAGTTAAGTGCTAAGTATATCAGGTACTAAGATATCATTGGTACCAAGGAAGAAACAACATAATAGTGTTTGTCTGTAAGCTAAATAGCCCTCAGACATTTTCTCAGCTTCAACAAATTCCCACATGTGCCACTTCTAAAAGGGGGGGTGATAACTGCTGGTGTAATTCGTGGTCAAACCTAAGCTAAATAACTCTTACGTAGAATGCTTTTTGTTCATTGACATGATCCACTCTAGGTAGGTGATTCAAAAGCAGTTGTAATTAAGACCTGCTGATTTCCTTAGCCATTGCTACACAAGATACCAGTGTCTCAACAACTACCTTTCTCATGTGGTCATTTGGACACCTGGCATGATTCACTGTAAACGCAGTGATTAGTAAATAGCCCCTTGTTTAAAAACATCTTTGAATGTATATTCCAAATGTCATGCCACTACAAACTACGCAAAGTGCTGCAATTTCTCTTTCTGCTAATCTTTGCTTAATGAGACCTTTGATTGTTTTTTACAGAAATCTCTGTTTGGGTTTGGAAGACCTCCAACTTGTCTTCATGATTTCCTCCCACGAGCTCTTCATAGCGTTGCTGAAAGATGATGAACGAAAGCTGCTTATTGATCAAATGAGGAAAAGGTCGCCTCGAGTCAACTTAGGCACTAAGCCTATAACTTCATTTTATGATATTCCAGGTTATTTTCCCACCCTCCCACTTAAAATATTCATAGATAGCTTTTTTCTGAAGACAAATGACAGTCCTTCAGTAAGTTAAGCCCTGAGCAAAGAGTAATCAGCTTATGCAACAAGTTGCTATAGTATGTGTTTTGGCAGTTATTGTAGATTCCTATTAGTCATCATAGATGGCTAACATTGCAACCTGCATATTCAGAAGCCATGCACTTCTGACTACCAGGTGCTAAGGGTTCCAGCTCAATATGGGATATCAACAGGCCTGCAGTTCACTACTCAATCTGCGGTAGTTATCTCCCTGGCAAGTATCTGAGTGAAAAATCTAAACTGCACACCTGTAGCCAGTAGAATACTGTTGCGTGCTGCGCTCTGGCTTGAAAGAGTTGAGATAATGGGACTAGCCGCTGCTAGGTTGTGAAGATGGAGCTATTGTCTTTTGCTTTAAGGGCTACTGGCTTGTCAGGGCAGAAATGAGAGTGGTTGAACCAAGCATGCAATCTCTCAAGGTGCTCCTGGGAGCAGGAAAGAGATCTTTCTGCTTGCCTTCCCAGCTTAATTCAGGGAGGCACAGAATTGGACTTACATGGCTTTCTGAGCTGCAGCTAGGATGACCCATATTTACTTGGGAGTTGAGTTGGAGAGCTTAGAGAAGAGAGAGGCATCATCTTGGGCATTATGTGAAACAGTGGGATATTGCTGTCATGCAGTATTTCTGAGACTGAGGTTCTCTTTGAGACTGTTTTATCGAGCCCAAGAGTCTATTCGGTTATTGTTTTAACCCAATGCAGAAATTTCATTTTCCCCGTCTTGAAGTGGATGACCAAACACAGTGTGGATGTGTGGTTGTTAGGTACAGAAGTATAACGTTTTTAGGGAATCCAAAATTAATGTGTCCTGAGGGCTATGACTACAAAGAGTCTTGATGCCACCTGAAGGTTTCTGTGTATGTCTGTGTCTATGTATGGCAGTGACATTAGCACTGTACAGTGGTACCTCAGGTTACATACGCTTCAGGTTACATACGCTTCAGGTTACAGACTCTGCTAACCCAGAAATAGTGCTTCAGGTTAAGAACTTTGCTTCAGGATGAGAACAGAAATCGGGCTCCAGCAACGCGGCGACAGCAGGAGGCCCCATTAGCTAAAGTGGTGCTTCAGGTTAAGAACAGTTTCAGGTTAAGAACGGACCTCCGGAACGCATTAAGTACTTAACCCAAGGTACCACTGTACATTCAAATATTTATATGGTGGATAGCATTAATTAAAGTGATTTCATTTTGGTGTAAAATAAAAGCATCTTTAGTTGATCCATCTTATCTTAAAAGTGTTAATCTTTTTTCTGTTCCCTCCAGTTAGTTATAGCTTGGTTCAGGGAAAACTCAGTATAATAAATTGCTCATTGACCTCTGTGATAATTTCTCTTCCAGCCTCAGCAAGTGTGAATATTGGTCAGCTTGAACATCAGCTTATATTATCAGCCGATCCCTGGAGGATCCGCCAAATTTTAATTGAATTGCATGGCATGACATCAGAACGCCAGTTCTGGACAGTTTCTAACAAGGTACTTTTAATTTTTGACTACCTTAATTTTCTGTGTGTAAGACACCCCCATGTATAAGATGGCCCCTACTATTGGGGACTAAATTTAAAGAAAATGAGGGGAGATGGCCCAAAGTTGTTGAACTTTTTTTTAGGGGGAATTGCATGAGCACCATCACCCCAGCAGGACCGTTGCTAGGGTTTGTCAAAGTGGGCAGCGGCTCCCCACACACCACTGCAGGTGGTAAGCTCCCTAGAGTGTGCGCCTCCCGCAGCGGCATGGGGGAAGGAATTGCGCGCCCACCAACCAGCTGGCTGGCTGCGCGCAGCTTCCCCCCCCAAGCCATTATCCATGTATAGAACAACCCCAGTTTTTTTGACATGATTCTTGAGTCAAAAAACCTTGTCTAATACATGGAAAAATATGGCAACTTCTTTAAATCTGAGCTATATTACAGTTATTGATTTCTGTGTTGTTGCTTTTTCTTAGTGGGAAGTGCCAAATGTTTACGGCAATGTAATCCTAGGGATCAAAGATAATTTGACCAGGGATTTGGTCTACATCCTTATGGCAAAGGGGCTACACTGCAGTACAGTCAAGGTGAGGTAATCATTATCTTGCTAATAAGAATCTTGCCAATTAACATTATGGAATGCTGCTAATAACTATTACTAGGACTGAGTATTATGTTGTTGGAGATTAAGCATGTGGGATTTTTTAATAAAAAGATGGTGCCACTTTCCTATTCGCCGTGGTTGTTCCCTTCACTGTGATGTCCGGTGTCTTGGTCTTAGGCCCCAAATGGCATATTTGAGTTGCACATAAAGCCACCAGCGTTATGAGAGGGAAGTGTGGCTGACTGTTGTAATTTTAGGCTGTGCGCCTATTTTGCTCCATGTTCCTTTTGCCTGAAGACTACTAGCCTTTCAAGTGGGGTGGGATAGGTTTGTGGATGGGTTTCCCACTGTAAATCAGCAATAGGTGCTCTGGAATTGTTCTGCCTTTTCTGGGCAGATCTGTTCTCACAACTGAGAAAGAGGCGTAGCTGGCTCCATAGCCTGCATTGCTGTGCAGAGCAAGGCAATTATGAGCATGAAAACATTGTGCTCCATGCAATATTTAGATATTTAAAAACCTACTACTTTGACTTTCCTTATTTTCTATGGGTTGATTTCAGTTTCTGTGGTTCAAGGTAATAATTTCAAAAGCCTACTAGCCCTTTAAGACAGGATGGAGATAGTCATGTGATAGACAGTCATGATGCAGCACAGTGATCTTCATAGGGTATGGGGGCATGGACACCATTGATTTTTATCCCAGCCTTCTTAGCAGCAACCAAAATCATGAGTGTGGAATTTAATTATTCCCTTTGCCTCCACCAAAACAAACCACCACTTTAGCAAGCGTATTGCATTATGTGCTTCTGTAGGCTAAATGTTTTATTACAGGACTCTGGACTTTTTGTTGTAGTACAGTGGTACCTCGGGTTACATACGCTTCAGGTTATATATGCTTCAGGTTACAGACTCCGCTAACCCAGAAATAGTGCTTCAGGTTAAGAAGTTTGCTTCAGGATAAGAACAGAAATTGGGCTCCAGCGGCACGGCGGCGGCAGGAGGACCCATTAGCTAAAGTGGTGCTTCAGGTTAAGAACAGTTTCAGGTTAAGAACGGACCTCCGGAACGAATTAAGTACTTAACCCGAGGTACCACTGTACATGAATGTAGCTACTGTCATCGTCCCCCCCAAAAACCCCCACTCTACGTGCAACTAGAAGAGAAATAGGCAAACTCCTCACACTGTTTTTTAAAAATTATTATTATTACAGGATTTTGTCCATGCAAAACAGCTTTTTGCCGCTTGCCTTGAACTTGTGACAGAGTTTTCTCCAAAGCTGCGCCAAGTCATGCTGAACGAGGTGCTACTTTTGGACATTTATTCCCATGAAGCAGGAGCAGGGCTTTTGGGAGAAACACCCCCCTCTAACCTGATCAGCAGAGTTCGAGGTTACTTAGAAATGAGGGTTCCTGGTAAGAATGCTTGGCTAATTATGTGAGAAAACTTCTTCAGAAGCTTAGGATCAGAGGAGGGGAAATACTCCACAACTGATAGATATTAGCTTGTAATCCAAGTGAATGATTTTATTTGTATTCTTCAATCCTGGTGCTTGGGGGAAGGATGTCAGCAGGATGCACTTCAATCTTTATTGCTGTCAATTTTAATTATATTTAAATGTTTTAACTGATTTTAGCTTCTTAATGATAATTTTAATGTTTCTTGTAAACAAACGGCTTAGAGGTTTGACTACAATGACGTGGTATATAAATTTTCTCAAACAAATAAACATTGTATGCTTGTAAACATATAAGATGTTAAAAGTATCTAATCAGTTGCTCTTTAAAAATATTGTTTTAGATATTCCACTTCGACAAGTTGTAGCAGAGGAATGTGTTGCCTTTTTGTTGAACTGGAGGGAGAATGAGTACTTAACGATGCAAGTTCCTCTCCCACTGGTTCAGACCAATCCTTACGTGAAGGTAAGGCATGTTTCGGAACTGACTACCAATACATTTGAAATTGTATAAATCCTAAACTGTCTCCAGACTTACCTGTTATTCTGTTCAAATGCTGCCCAAATTAATGGAGCTTTATTTTTCAACAACATTTGCTTTAACTCGTCTACCTATAGATATAGATTGCATATAGATATAGATATAGATACACCCATACATGTACATGTACATGTACATATACATATACATATACATATACACATACCATATTTTTCGCTCCATAAGACACACTTTTCCCCTCCTAAAAAGTAAGGGGAAATGTGTGTGTGTCTTATGGAGCAAATGCAGGTGGGAGGCTCTGCTCAGTGCTCCCTTTAAAGAGCTGCGTGAAGTGTGTGTGCTTTTTCGCAAGGTGGGAGAAGGGACTGATGGGCTGCCCTCTGTCCCTTCCCACAACTCCCGGAAAAGTCAGCAAGAGCCGCTGCCGGGCCTCCCTTTCGTCCCTCATCCTGCTTTGCTGGGAAGCCAGCAGAACAAGAGGCGCTGCACAGCTATTGCTCTTGCTCTACTGGTTTCAGTGAGAGCTGCGCAGCTTGCTCTGCTGGCTTTTCAGCGAAGCGGGAGGAGGGATGGAAGGGTTTAAAGCAAGAAAAGCGAGAGCCGCTTACATGCTCTGCGCAGAATATTTTATTTCTTGCTTTCCGCCTCTAAAAACTAGGTGCGTCTTATGGTCAGGTGCGTCTTAGGGAGCGAAAAATACGGTGCACACAGTGCTTTTTTAAAAAAATAATGTTTAGGGGTGCTCTCATTTTGACTCAAGAAAATCACCCTTTGATAGTTCAAATTGGAAAACATAAAAACAGTAAATGGACAAAAGTACAAAGATTCACAAAACGTGATATGTGCTAAACTTGTTGAAATTCTGAATTCCAAAAGCACGTGTTATATGAGGTGTAAGAGTTTGTCTGCTGCCAGGAAAGAGTAAAACATTCTGGACATACACAAGCAACTTTGGGTTTCACCGAAGTAGGTCTCTGGGTTGTGTAGCTGAGGATTTCTTTGCCAGATTTGATTTCCTAGCTGTAACCAGGCACAGATTGCTGGGAAAAGAAACAGCGTGCCTTGAAAGCTTTCAAAGACTGACGGTTCCTTCTTGGTGGTGTGTTTTGCTTAGCTTGGACAGCTTTTGGCTGCCACATGTAAAGATCTTCCTGGACCCAAAGAAAGTAGACGGGCAGCGAAAGACCTTTGGGAGGTGGTTGTACAGATCTGCAGTGTAACCAACCAACACAAACGAGGGAATGATGGCAGAGTGAGCTTAATAAAGCAGAGAGACTCAACGTTGGGCATAATGTACAGGTAAGTTGCTATAGTTTTTTTAAAAAAATACAACTCAAAGCCAAAATAGGTGTCTTCTGAACATGGGTGTACCTGTAGCCAACGTTAGGAAGAGCTACAACATTGCTCCAACCCTAAATTGAGTCTAATTAAATTAATTATTGCATAGGATTAATTGAATATATGGGTGGGGAGGGAAAAGAGTAAACTGGCCTGCTTATTTGAGCCTCTTATGGTTTATAGCACCCTGTTCTGGGGTTGAAGATACACTTCAGCATTTTGGTTCAGGTCTGATGGGTGGTTGTACACTGTAGTTCCTGTTGTATTAAAATTTGCTTTTAAAATCTTTTACAAATAAATTGAATACATATAAATAATGAATTTTTTAAAATAGTTGATAACAGTAACCACATGTCTTCTGTTATTTAGGAGTGAACTGCTCTCTTTTATCAAAAAGTTGCGGGTGAGTTTGGAGCTAAAGTTTTTGCTATGGACTAACCCTGTAAAAAAAAACACTGTTGCAGGAAAATATTTTGCAGGCGGATATTATCTTTTTCTTGAGAAATGTGTTATTTCCTCATCCTTCGTTCAAAGGGAGTTGTAACAGGAGATGCATTCCCCTTTGTCAGGTTGAGTTTGCCAAATTCCAGATAGATGCTAGAATAAATGTAATAAACCGAAGCAAATCAATCAAACTCCAGAGAGATGGGTGACTACTTCTGTGTTCTCAGTGGACAGTCCCCTTTTTCAAACTGACTCTATTCTTTAGGTTTCTTGTTTTATCATTGAATTAACAAAGAGGCTGCCTTTGCCTCCACAAACTGAGAAATACATAGAATGAAAATTATAGAATCACAGAATTGCAGAGTTGGAAGTGACCCTGAGAATCATCTAGGAATATGCGGCTGTACCATCTGGGGATCAAACCTGCAACTTTTACATTATCAGCACCATGTTCTGAGCTATCCAGGCTTAGCTATATATTGTATATTACCAATAACATGCACCAGACTTTCTAGAAACAACAGTGCAGTGGTAGGAAACAAGCTCCCTGTTCTGAATAGAAGGAATACTACTAGCCCAACCCTAAACATGCAGCTGGCCATATAATTTTTTGCTATGGTGTGGCCCTACAGATAAATAGCCTGGGTAACTTACCTAAGAATTGCTACTTAAATATATTTTCGCAAGTAACTGCAAGAACGCCTGTTCTGTACAGTGCCATATTTTAATATGCTGGGGAGATTCGGAAGACAGTTGTTTTAATCAAGCGTGCATTGTAGGCCATGCAGCTTTTTTATTATTTAGACTTGAGAAATGCAAAGAATGACACGCATCTCTTGCAAAATGGCCTTAACCTGTGTGTGAAGTTGTATAATTTTCTACGACATGTAATATCCTTCAGTAATCTGAGAAGCTATGTATATAGATTTCATTTCAAAGTTGTATAAGCATTTTGAAAGTTTGCAAAGAAAAACTGGATTTCCCTGACACTGAAAAGAAGCATTGTATCATGTACTTTTGTTTTTCCGCTATAGGAGCCTCTCGTTTTGACAACAATATTATCTTTGTTTGTCAAGCTTCATAATGTTCGGGTAAGTGCAGTACTCTTCTTATCATAAATATTTGACTTTGATGTCTGCCTCTCAGACTCATTTCCCATATCATATTCTTTCCTCTTCTAGGAAGACATTGTGAATGATATTACTGCAGAACATATTTCTATTTGGCCATCATCCATTCCTAAGTAAGAAAATTGTTTTTGCTCCAATTATAGTTGTGAAATGTGCTTTTCTGGGGATCTGCAGATTGCTTCTTGGTCCTGAGTGTCTTGTTTCAAGGGTTGTCTATGTGTTACCGTATTTTTTGCTCCTTGAGATGCACTTTTTTCCTCCTAAAAAGTAAGGGGAAATGTCTGTGCGTCTTGTGGAGCGAACGTGTGGTCGATCGCTGGCTCCCTTTCTGGCCCCGCCCCCATGCCCAGGCCTCCATTGTTGAATGTTCTGCTGACTGGCTGATTATCTGTCTGGAAACAGCTCCCTTTCCTTTCCTAAAGAAGCTGCAGAACTGTGAGTTGAACCCCATAAAAACAGGATTTTTTTCCCTTTGCAAAGTAAGCTCAACAACTTTGAGCTGATCCTCAAAAAAGGGAGCTTTTCCCCTTTGCAAAAGAAGCTGCACAACTGTGAGCTGATCCCCCAAAAATGGTGCTTTCCCCCTTTCCTTCTCTAAAAACTAGGTGCGTCTTATGGTCAGGTGCGTCTTATGGAGCGAAAACTGCGGCAATTATATTTTAACAGTCTTTCAGGAACAACTCTGTGCCTTCCATTTTAAAGAATAAAAAGGCTTTTCTGTCAGTTATGCAAGGAACTACACCTCCCATTCTGTTTTCCCCGGAGAGAGCAATGCCTGTTTGTTAAATCTAGAATATTTAGGGCTTGATACCTTTTGGTTGTGCTTGACTAACTACTCTCATGTGTTAACGTGCCTTTCTTAAAGCTTATGTGACAGCGGGTGATGCCTGAGGAGGACTCTGGGTTTGTTAAGGGAATTGGATAATGATCAGCTTGGAGAGACTATGCCAAATGAATATATAAGGAACATTATGGGGCAATTCCCCATCCTTCCTAGAGTGGCTCAAGCCAGTTTTGGCAGTGCATCGTGTAGGATGGTAACTGTACATCTTTAAGCCTGGAGCCAGTATAACACCAATAATGGAATCCCTGTCTGCTCTATGTATCTCCTGGCTGAGGTGTTTTGTTGGAATGGCTGTGAAATGCATTCTGAACCGTTGGAAAGAGAGTTATTTAATCCTGGCTGATAATGGTGAGGGAGAATAGGAGAATAAATGAAGTGGAAAACTGCACATGACTTCTTTCCTGTGTGACTAGACCACTGTAATGAGATTGTATTCTTCTTCAGATGTACACACCACCCATCTTCAAAAGATCTCAGGGCAGTTCACAAAATACAAGATAAACGCACAAATAAGTAGTTGAAACAGAAACAAAAAAAACAATAACCCCCCCTTTCCACAAACACATTTAAAAGGCTGTAGAATATTAATAAGAAAATACATTTTCTTATTTTTCCACCCTCTGTGGCGGGGGCACATCCAGAAGGGCCTCAGGTGATGAATGCAGAGTCTGGGTCAGTTTATATGGGGAGAGGCAGTCCTTGAGGTATTGCAGTCCTGAGCCATTTAGGGCTTTATAGGTCAAAACCAGCACTTTGAATTGGGCCCAGAAATGAATTGGCAGCCAGTGCAGTCAGGCCAGGATCAGTGTAATATGCTCAAACCAACTTGCCCTGCTGAGCAACCTGGCTGCCAAATACTGCACCAGCTGCAGACAAAAATGAAGCAGCTCTTGCTGCAGCCTGGCTTCTTAACATGCCCAAGCGGTGGTATTTCTGTGATCCTGGGGTACTTTAATCATACACAGGAAATGTGTTTAAATAGTGCATGACGATGTGAGAGTTTAATTACATCTTTAAAATTTGAATGCTACACTTTCAGTTTAGAAGTAGGTGACAAATGTTATAAAATGTTTTGTCTTTTCAGCTTGCAGTCAGTGGATTTTGAAGCTGTAGCTGTTACTATCAAAGAGTTGGTCAGTTATGCACTGACTGTAAATTCAAATAATCACTTCTGGTTAATCATTCAAGCAGATATTTATTTTGGTAAGTTGAATGAACTTCTTCCTCTCACTCTTTCATTTGTGTTGCTGGCTGTCTTCACACACACATATATATCTTGTTATGTAAGAAAGAAGGAAAGATTTGGTGAATAATAGTTTTGAGACTCCTCTGGAAGCAATGCCTGGAATTGCAAGTGGGGCGTTGTCTCATGAGTAGTCATTGTTCTTGTAGAGCAGCTTCAAAAATAAACAGGTTACCAGCCTGCTTAGAAGGTTTAATTTCACTGCACACAGGTGGTGTAGTGACAATAAAGGTTTATTATTTTTTATTATTATAAAAGGTTTGTAGCTGTACTTTCATGCAGAAAGGAATCTTCTTCCTCCACAGCCAGTACTTAGGCTTACTAGACCAGGCTTCCTCAACCTCGGCCCTCCAGATGTTTTTGGCCTACAACTCCCATGATCCATAGCTAGCAGGACCAGTGGTCAGGGATGATGGGAATTGTAATCTCAAAACATCTGGAGGGCCGAGTTTGAGGAAGCCTGGACTAGACTCTTAACTGAAAATTTGTTTTTTACCCTTGCTTCCTTAGTTGCCATAATAAATACTAACTACTGCTGTCTTTAGGGACGTGGGTGGCGCTGTGGGTTAAACCAGTGTTTCCCAACCACTGTTCCGCGGCACACTAGTGTGCCGCGAGATGTTGCCTGGTGTGCCGCGAGATGTTGCCTGGAGGGAGGCGGGCGAGTCGGGCGGCGAGAGGCGGGGCGGCGGCGGCGAGGAGAGGCCGCCCAGCGCGGGGCTCTCGCCGTCTGCCTGCCTGGCTGCCTGCGAGCTCGGCGGGCAGCGCCTCCGTCCGCAGCGCCCGCCTCGCGGCTCTCATTCCCTGCCCCTGCCAAAGCTCACCCAGCCAAGCTGCGCTTTCCTTCCTGCCTCGCTTTGCTGCCTCCCCCCCCCCACCCCCAAAGCTTGGAGGTTCCCCGGCAAGGGGGAGGGGAAAAAATTGAAACTTACACTTTCGTGCGTCCCTCCCGGCGTGACGCTGCGCGCTGACGTCACGGGGCTGTAATGGTGGTGTGCCTCGAGATTTTTTTCATCAAACAAGTGTGCCTTTGCCCAAAAAAGGTTGGGAAACACTGGGTTAAACCACAGAGCCTAGGACTTGCCGATCAGAAGGTCAGAGGTTTGAATCCCCACAACGGGGTGAGCTCCCATTGCTCGGTCCCTGCTCCTGCCCACCTAGCAGTTCGAAATCACGTCAGAGTGCAAGTAGATAAATAGGTACCGCTCCAGCGGGAAGGTAAACAGCGTTTCCGTGCACTGCTCTGGTTCGCCAGAAGCGGCTTAGTCATGCTGGCCACATGACCCGGAAGCTGCACGCCGGCTCCCTCGGCCAATAAAGCGAGATGAGCTCCACAACCCCAGAGTCACAACTGGACCTAATGGTCAGGGATCCTTTTACCTTTTACTGCTGTCTTCAGTTAATCTTACCTACTGCATGTTTCAAAAGAGTCAGGATAGAAATTTACTGCTTGTTTTTATTGCTCTCTCCCCAATGCAGCAACCAATCAGTACTCTGCTGCTCTTCACTACTATCTTCAGGCAGGAGCTGTGTGTTCGGATTTCTTTACTAAAATGGTACCGCCAGATGTATATACAGATCAGGTGAGTTACATGTCAGCGAACAAGCAAAAGATGTTCCGCTTCAACATAAAATAGGGCTCTGGTTTTCAAAGTTTGATAACACAAGTTCAGTCGATGGGTTTCCCTAGGCTCTGAGCAGTTCCAGAGCCAAAGAAACCTAGTTCTAGGTAAACCAGAAGCCTGTAGAAATTCATGTTGAGCAAAAAGATAATTGATATAGTTGCCAGATATATTTGCTCTGTTACTTTATTATTGCTAGCTTCAGCCAAAAAAAGTAGCAGGCTAAGTGCTTTGTGGAGGGGTTAGTTGTATCTGGAGTATCAGATGATTATCTCAGATGATTGGATACATTATAGACTTACTAAAAATGGTATATCCATTTCTCTCCAGGTGATAAAACGAATGATAAAATGTTGTTCTCTGCTCAACTGCCATACGCAGGTAAGGCATATATCCGCTGTGTACCTAGAAACAAGTCCTACCAATACAAGTCTGCTAGAATAAAACACAGACTTGTATAGTATAATATACATTGCAGTATAATATAAATGAAATAGGAGCCTCCCTTATCTGGAGTTAGTGACATAGTTACATTTTATCAACTCTCAATTTTTCTAGGTAGCCATTTTGTGCCAGTTTCTTAGAGAAATAGATTATAAAACTGCATTTAAAGCACTTCAGGAGCAAAACAGGTAAGCAAGATTTTAAATTTCCACATACTGTGCATTTGAATGTATTGACGTACATTAACTAAGATTTCTTTCTTAGCCATGATGCAATGGACTCATATTATGACTACATCTGGGATATTACCATCTTGGAATACTTGACATGTATCCTTTTATAAAAACAGCCACATGGGATTGGTTTGAAAACCAGGGTGGCTTATACTGTTGAATTGTGCTCACAGAAGGATTCTTTCCATCAAAGTATATAAACTTCACTTTATTTTTTCTGCTGTATGATTCCACGATTCTATTTTGTTGTATTAATGACATTTTAAAATGGTTTATTTTACTAAGATGAAAAAGATAATAAAGCAGAACTTCCATTCATAGGAGTATTTAATAATTGTGAGAGGCTAAAGGATGTGAAAACTGTCTATATAAAGTCCTGCTCACTGTATTTCTAGGTTTCCTTAATTGTGTTTCAGACCTTCATCATAAGCGAGGAGAGACAGACAAGAAGCAAATAGCAGTAAGTTGCTGTTTAGGTTTTGCTACTATGTGCTTTCTTCTGTGCAGCCATTACATAAACAATATGCATTGCATATAAAACACTGAAATGATTCTCATAACTTGCTTATTGCCAGTACTAACTTATGCTGATGCTTGTTTCAATACTTAGATTAAAGCTATTGGGCAGACTGAGCTGAATTCCAGTAATCCAGAAGAAGTGCTGCAGCTTGCTGCTCAAAGACGGAAAAAGAAGTTTCTTCAAGCAATGGCAAAGCTTTACTTTTAGAGCACCATTTCTAAGAGCGCAAGATAAACGATGGCAGCTGCAAGTTATTTCCAACACTTTATTAACGCATAAGACCTTTTTTTTTTTACAAATTTATAAACATACTGTGTGGCATCTTCCTATTTAGAAAACTTAAAAATTCTTCCTTTCTTTTTACAAGATTATACAGAAGCGGATTAGCTTTTGTAATGCAAGCTGGCATAAAGAGGGACAGTAAAATACCTTGGACAGAGCATGACTCTCCGTAGTACTTAAGCTGTTGCAGAACAGTCTTAACTTCACCTGCTTGTTTTTTCACCCTTGCTTTGTGGCAGCTTTTCTTGTATAAAAGGAAAGATAGCACCTCATGAGGAAAGAGGTAGTATGTGACATTTATTCACGGTAAAGCAGGTGTTGTTCCAGTTACATGCTGGTTGCTTAAGTTGCCTGCTGATTTTAGAAGTAGTTTCAATGTTTAACTGCAGCCTCTTCTCACCCCCTTTCCTACGCCAATGCTTAAAACCAGTTTCACCTTATCTCATAGCTATACTACACAAGTATAGTAGCAAGATTGATCTCCCAGTAGCAGTTACACTGCTATGCAGGCTTCTAAAATCTGACCAATGCTGTTGAGTGTAGAAGTTGACTGTACAATGTGCTTTCAACAGAAGTCAGCAGAATATATCTTAAGTTCATACATAGCTAAACCACTGACACACTCACCCACAGGTATCAAAAAACTCAGTTACTTGAGGCCATTCAACAGGTTAAAAATGTGTAGTTCATTCTGACTGCTGAACAGTTAATTCATAGTCTGTTCTTTACTGGGCTGCAAAGTCAGTAAAGTTGAATGTGAGCTTCCTTTTGATAGTCTTCCCAACCACTTGTCAAGTGTAAAAAGTCCAGGATGTATTTTCCAACAGTCTTACAATATTGTTCAGGTTGGCACACACTCCTGTTGTGCAGGGATTTCATTTTTCAGAACTCTTGGGTGGGGTAATTATTCCTCCTGTAGACACCGGTGATAGCTGGCCTGGTGCTGCAACAGCTACTTCATAGTTGACTTCATCCTATTTAATTAATATTTAAATTAATGCACCAAAATGGTAAACCAAGCAATTTCTGCTTTGCTATTCCCCTATGGTTCAGAGCACATTCCTTCATGAGAGTTTTTGCCTGTGGACTCAAAGGCAGAAAATTGCTCCCTTACATTCCTACATATAGTCCCCCTTTCCTTGAAAAGGAACTGGTACAGCTAGGGTGCCCTCTCCTCACCTCATGGTCTGCATCTTTCATGCAAATGGCAAGAATTTCCTTCCTTTTTCTCCAGGGAGGTAAGGGGACATACATGGTTCATGTATCCACCCCTACCCCATTGCCCTTAAACAAGCCTAGTGACTGGTCAAAATAGCCCTGTTGGATCAAGCCAGTAGCCCACCTAGTCTGAGTTGGGGGCACATTGGTTCTGTTTACAGTATGTCTGTCTACTGATAAAAGACCAACTGTACTGCTGCTCCAACACAGCTTATTTCTTATTGTGTTCATGTATTTAAAACTAGATGCATCTTCAAATTTCAGTTATCTTTATACATTAGTTTTATTTTCTAATGCAACTATATTAACTGCCAAAAATGTACATCACTGTCTTTACAGCCCTAGTCAGTATGGACATGGTCAGGGACGATAGGTCTTTTAAAACATGAAACACTAAGGGTCAGAGGTTTGTCCTGGACCAGCTCAAGTGGAGAAGGAAGCAGCTGGATCTGGCCCAGAACTCACTACCTTGAACCAATTTCTTTAAACATCTCTGTAGTGCTATACAAATATGTCTTGCCAGCCCAAATAACTTTTACACTGGAAGTGGGCAAGATACGTGACATTACTTTAACACTCAGAGGTACAACACGAAACTCAGAGTGGGAGAAACAACTCACCAGCATGTCCAAGTAGTTTGTGTGCGTCTGTATATTATGCCTGTCTTCTGCTGCAATTTTCTTAAAATTCTTTAGCTTCACTGGTGATTTTTTTGCAACCTTAAGAAACGGTTTTAGCCACTCTACACATTCTGCAATACTGTCCCACTCCAAGCCTAATAATAAAAGAGAAATTTTGAGTCTAGGTCTTCATAATGCGTATTCACTGCTCTACAACATACAAGAGCTACACTTGATATTTTACATAAACAGTTGCATAGAATGTAAATAAAATTACATGATTACAAATAAAAGCCTTTAAGTATTTATATGGCACTCTGCGTATATTACTAAGCCGTTAATGCTAGAACAAATCTATTGGAACAGTGGCTTGTTCCAGGCCAACTACTGAGTTCATGGCAGAGGCAAGATTTTCAGTTTCTAGCTTCTCTCAGTCACAGCTTAACGTTCTTGCACTCGCTGAAATAGCTTTCAGTTTCATTATTGGCCATCAGTTTCAGACTCAAAGCAACCTCAAAACTAGAAAACAGTCATGAACCCCTTGGTTTCACCACTACTGTGCATTTCTGAAACTTTGAACCTTGTGCAGAGTTTAATATGCCTTGTTTCAGATATAAACAGCCACAGCCCAGCGAAGCTAAATGAGCATAAGTACAAGATATTACCAAATATTATTTCCAAGATAGTGGCTGGTGTGCTGGCAAGAGGATCTAGCAATTCTTATTCCTATTGCAAAGGGATAAAGTAGTACCCAGCATGTCCAAGGATAACTCCTAATAGACTCAGCTAGTGACAACTGCAGATAAAACGCCCTCTTGTTTCTCATTAATCTTATCATGCTTGGAGTAATCACAGTTTGCACATGGAGGAGAGAAATGGAACAGAACAGGATGAAGAGACGTTGTGTAAAAGACAGGAAAAATCCCATTGTTTGGGTAGGCAATTTTTAAATGTGCCCAGGGATAAAGTGAGAGGTAACCCTAGAATTCAACATTTAATGTAGCACGATTAAATGCGAGAAAGCTCAAGGGGCAGCAGAGTTATGAGAAAGCATGAGCTAAGGGCAGAGGTGGAAGGGAGGAAAGAGAGGAAAAATTAGCCTATTGAGAAGTACACAGACACAATTTGTGAGCAGGCTCCATAACTAAGCCTCCAGAGAGTGAGAACGACCCCTTTCAATCCTGAGCCAACAGCCCCCTCAGCCACAATATCGGGTAACACACCAGTGATACAATATTGTTGAGGAGCCCTGCTTGTACTTTATTTCTAAAATAAAAAGGTATCCAGCCAGTTTGTGCCAGTTTGCATGCCCACATATTTATTTATGTGCCAGTTTGCATGCCCACATATTTATTGCAGCCTCAGACATCTTACAATAGCTAGGACATGAAAACCTGAGTAACAACAAAAAAGATGCTCCATCTTACCTGAGACTCTTGTAACTACATGTACTGAAGTATAGTGACAGAGTGCAGCCGCTGCCAATATTCTATACTGGAAATCCAAAGAATTGACATCTAGAATACATAGATCTAAAAGCTGCAAGGAGGGAAAAACCACATTTATTAGTATAAATACTTGGTTATAACCAATCTCCGTATTAGATAGCTAATCACTAGAAGCTGAAGTAACTCACTGAATCAAAGTTGGAAGGGATGCTGAATGTCATCTAATCCAGTCCCCTGCAATGCAGGAATCTCAACTAAAGCATCCATGATGGATGGCTGCTTGTCCATTGCTTGGATTATGAGGGTGCAAGATTACAAATGATGCCTGTCGGTGGCTTAGAGTTTAGGAATAGCACCAGTTTCACTAAGCTTATGTTACTTGAGCTGATACACGGAGGCTCCTCATAACACTTTAGACTATTGTGTCTGAGTAGGGCTATCCAAAGATGAATTAATTTAATAAAATCCAGATGTTAAAAATATTTTAACTGAATTAAGATCAAATGTATTTGGAAAACATTTGCAAGCTACAGTCTCACATAATTGTCCTGAGTCCTCGAGATCAACACTGCACTGATGCTAGCTCATGAGATTCCTCATCACATTTTAGAATCCAAACCAATTGTCTTATGTATCCACTTGCCAAGAGCTCGATGTGCTGCACTAAAGATTTCTCATCTTATAATTTGTTTGCAACCAAGCACTGCTTTGAATCATCCAGAGACCAGGTGAACTGGGTACCTCCATATATTTTGAAGCTGGGTGGGTGGGGTTATATCATACAGGCTTTATAACCAATGCAACAAGCATGTTCTCTTATTCTGTATTTTACTGTATTACAATGCAATACATAAGCAAAACTCGAATTAAAATACAATTAAAAATAATACAGCATCTAGCACAATTGCTCCAACAGGCAAAAAAATCATTTACGTGGTCTGCCAAGACCCTTCACAATTTTCAAGTCGTCTGTGGGAGACCACCGCTGGAGACAGCTGTATGATCAAGCACTGAAGAAATTTCCATCACTTGATTCTTGCCCTGTACCTCAATGTCATCTTCCTGGTGTTCAAACATGAACCCTGCAAGTTGTCTACCTGAGCTGAAATCTTGCATCCATATATCTGTATGGTGCTCTTATGCACCAGATGTGCTGGAATAGGAACTTACCTGTGCTATTTCAATAAACTTTTCCTGAGAATACTGAGGTAGCAGCACCTTTGGGACATCTTTCAGAGCATCCACTTGGAGATAAAGGTTCAGCCAAGAGATGATCGTTACTGGGCACAGCTCCCACTTTAGAGCCTACATGTGTGTGAATATCATAACAAAGGCTTTAGGGCATGATGCCTACATCTACAAACTTAGCAAGTAAACTTTTATTCATGCAGCCCAAAACCCTGCACAAGTTCTCACAGCAGTGTGCAGAACTGTTTCTGCACTGTATCACTGACGCGTCAGGGAGAACAGTTCTCTATTTTTTCCTTCTCCCCAACATGCTCAGCATTCTTTGTGTAGAATGAAGCAGAATTCAAGTTGTAAGCCCTCCCCTCATGCTATCCTATGATACAGAAATCCACTCGGTCTTTTCATCTACTGCTCTGCAAGACTTAACCCTTGCACAATGCCCTAAATCAGGAATAGAGAGCCTGTGTTGCCCTCTAGACGCTGCTGGATTCCAACTCCCACCAACACATCTGGAGGGCCACAGATACCCCATTCCTGCCTGAAAATATGTACAAGATCCCAGTGCCCTCTCCTGGTACTGGCAACAAGCCTCCGATTAAGCACTCCCATTCTGAGAATGCCAAGCAAAACCAGTTCTTATGTAAAATCAAGTAAAGTTGCTCAAGTCACAGACAATTCTCTTATCCCAGAGGGTACTGTTAGAGCATTCCAGGATGTATACACTGGCATGAGATGTTTAGCTGCTTTATACATAGCTCCAACTCTTTCCAGCCCTGAGATGGTGGTCAAGAAATATCTTCTGTAAAATACAAAGCTTAAAATGGATCCACTCTTTTCACTGTGTATCCAAGCAGCTTCCACAGTACACATCAGAGTCGGATTCCAAATTCTGGAGACATTGCTAATAAATAAATACGATCTGCTCTGCCTAAGAAGCCAATAGAGTAGGAGGAGCAAATATGATAACCCCCCCAGATGTTTTGGACTTCAATTTCCATCAAGAGCAGCTAGCATGGCCAATGGTCAGAGTAATAGGAACTGCACTTAAAACATCTGGAAGGCACCATGTTAGCTACCCATCCAATAGAGTAATTCCAAGGATGCAGACTCTTAAATATGTGCTAAAATGGTCAGCATCTTCATTTTGTTACCTTTAATATAATGAGCTCCATTCTTATAATATCATCTTCACTACAAGCACCATCAGTAACATAGGCAAATTCCTGTAGTTTGGGAGCATAAATCTCCTTAAAGGAAGAAGAAAAAGACAGAATGTTAGAACAAACCACAGCAAATCCAACGGGGCTTACAGCCTTGTTGATCCATTCTCCTACAACCCTATTCTGCATACCACAGCTATTTCAATTTCACAAATTAGATTCAGATGCTTTTAGGCTCCTGTTACCACCCATGGGAGAGCAGCCATTAGCATGCCAACTTATAGGCTCAGCTGCAAATCCTTGTTTCCATGTAGGAGTGGGCAAGCACTTGAAAAAGCAAAGAGCCAAGCACTCGCTGAGATAGATCCTCAGCCACTACGGTTATGCACTGATCCCCACACATGGAGAAGAAACTTCACAGAAGTGGTACTACTGTGCAAAGTCTCATATCATGAGCCCACTGGCAACGCCATGAAATCCTAAGGCCAATTGCACAGGGCAGTCCAAAAGCTTCTTCACTGAACCACTGTCACTTGCCCAGGTCTGACTTGTAAAGGACCACTGTCACAAAGCAGGAGTCACAGGTGAAATTTGAAGCCAGACCATTAGAACCAAGTCCTTTACCATGTCCCCAACCTAAGCTGTGCTTGAGATCTTTACAGATCTCATCAGTTGCCAGCTTAATTGAAACATTTTAAGATGTACAGGCCCGGCCCATAGAGTGCATTAAAAGATGGTGAAGTTTACAACGAAAACATGTTGCATCATTCAAATGATGTTGACATGTTTGGCCTGCTAGGCATACATATCGGTGCTCTTCTTTTAGCAAGTCTTAGCAAAAGCCAGTGTGGTAGTGGTTGGAGTTTCTGACTAGAATTGGGAGTAAAAAGGTAAAGGACCCCTGACAGTTAAGTCCAGTCGCAAACGACTCTGGGGTTGCGGCACTCATCTCGCTTTACTGGCCGAGGGAGCTGACATTTGTCTGCAGGCAGTTTTTCCGGGTCATGAGGCCAGCATGACTAAGCCGCTTTTGGCGAAACCAGAGCAGCGGATGGAAACACCATTTACCTTCCCGCTGGAGCGGTATCTATTTATCTACTTGCACTTTGACATGCTTTCGAACTGCTAGATTGACAGGAGCTGGGACTGAGCTATGAACCGCCGACCTTCCGATCGGCAAGCCCTAGACTCAGTGGTTTAGACCACAGCGCCACCCGCGTCCCTTGTGAGTACCAGGTTTCAAACCCCCATTCAGTTCACTGCGGGAGCTTATACCAGTCACCACCTCTCAGCTTAACAGGGTTGTTGTGGGAATAAAATGGGGGAAACAATGCAGGTCACCTTGAGGTTCTTGGTGAAAAGGCAAGTTGTAAAGCAGAAAGGATACAAAATAAAGTGTTCAGTCTCAGCTAAGTACTGTATTAGGAAACTCCCAGCCTTCAGTTACTGAGGGATGCATTTCCCCGTGATCAGAATCCTAGTAAGAACTCTGAGGGCTAAGAACACAGGCAGCTATTTGCTAATGGCAATTAGGGTTATCATTTGTGAGCACACACACACACACACACACTTCCAAGAGCTGCTCTTTCAGTGTGCAAACTCTGCAACTCAGACCTTCCATTTTCCTCAGTAATAAGCCAAACTACCTTAATCAAAAGAAAAAAGGCCCATTTCTTCCTCAGCTGCTATACTGGGATGGGCCTTTGCCTGTAAAGGACATGCAGCACAATTATGGGTTTAAAATGCTATATTGTCAACGGCAGAATGGTTTCACTGACAGCTACTTACCTCAAGCTTGGAAGCAATGAACAGGGCTGTAATTCCTATGAGCTGAAGCATGGTTTTGTTTAAATTATTTTGAGTCAGCATGAATCTGTCAAAAAAGTCTTGTGCCAAGTAGAAAGTTTCCCTATGGAGCGTGTATACTTCACATACCTGTTACAGAATAAGCTTTGTTTATTCACAGTCACTATACTACAAACAGCGAGACAAAACATTTTTAAAAAGTTGTAATTCAGCAGGGGATATATTTATGCCTATGTTTTTGTTGTGCCTATATATCAGGGGTCAGCAACCTAAGGCCCATGGGCCAGAAGTGGCCTGTGGAGGTCGTTTGACCTGCCCCCGAGCCGCCCCTGAACTGAGCTGCCCGCTCATGCGCTGCGCTAAACCAGCACGGTGTGGAGACTCGCTTCTGCGGCACCGAAAATCGCGTCTGCGCAGATGCTGAAAATGGCATCTGCGCACGTGCAGATGCCGAAAATCGTGGGCTCGGGCACTCACATGCACACCAATCTGGCTCACAGAGGGATCTCTGTGGGACCAATCCGGCCCAGGCAAGATAAACCTTGGTGACCCCTGCTATATATTGATATGCTGACTAACCTTGTGAGGTGCTTTCAGCACAATTTGAAAAAGCAGAATATAAACAAGCTTAATACTTAAAAGAGGGGGGGGATGAAGCACTCTGGGTCAATCTTGCTACTTCTCAGGACTGTCCTTTATACACACATTACATTTATAAGTTCAATACTCACTTCCAGAAGCCAGTCCAATAGAATTGATCTCATGTGTGGCTGCAAGTTGGAGTGTAGAGATGTGAAATGCTTACAGTGAGAATATTTGTTCTCCTTTTTGAGAATGTTGAACCAGACATCTTTAGAATTTCCCCAGCTAAAATCAAAGACAGACATTTTAAATTCCAGATTATTTTTAAAAAGACATAAAATACATGGTCTCAGCAAAAATTGGACTTCAATGGCATGAAGCCAAATGCTTGGATTTAGTGCATTCAATGTATTATTTCTAGTCTCCAAACTCTAATGACCTTAGTTTTCCAAAGGGGTTCTACTCGAAGCTTGTTTGGATTTCATGAAATACAGTTTTTTTAAAAAAAAAATTCTGAGGTAGAACAGATAAAGAAAAGTCCATTTGCCTGAAGACTACATATGATGCAGATGGCTGTATCTGACTTTTCAGGCTTTAAAAGGAGCTGAAGGGATGGGACAACATTTCTTTATAGCATTTTAGCCCCTCTCAACTGAAAGGTCTCACAGCATGGCTACTTCCTACTCCCAACAAGATAAGAGATTGAGGTAGTATTCCTGGGATGAGGCTTCAATCCTTCACCCCTGCACCATTTCTATGATTTAATTATGCAAATGACAAGCATAATAAAAGGTGCTTGCTCTTCCCTTCAGCTGCTGCCCCTGATCAAATGGAGTTGCTTTGAGGTTTGTAAATCCAATCAAGGATGGTCAATGTTGCATGCCTTCAAGGGCAAAAACTGAAAAGAGGTAGATATTACTCAGTAATCAATTCACTGAGCTTTTAAGTGGCTATAGAGACTTGTCAGAAGACAGTAAGTTTTCAACAATTGCTTCAAATTATTGTCATTTTGTCATTAAGCAAAACTGTAACAGATGATTTTTCTGACTGACAACAATGAATGACTATATTAGGACTAGGTTGACAATTGGGCAGTTTCAGAACAATGGTCAATTTCACTCAAGCAGGGCAGGGAAAGAGAAAGGACATGGAAACCAACACATACCATACTTTTCCATCTATAAGACAAGGGTTTTTAATTTAAAAATGAGCTTTAAAATTAGCCCTCGTCTTATACATGGGTAGTGCAGGGGGGGGTGCGATTGGTCACAGCCGTGAGCAGGAGATTCACAGTGGCGATAGTGTGGGTGATTGGTAGCTGTGAGAAGGGCTGTTGGTGATTGGCTGCCGCTGCGGCAATAGGGCGGCCATTTGGCGACTGCGTGTCTTCAGCAATGCATGCAATTGTCAGTGGCGGGTGAGCGATTTCCAGCAATTTCCCCCCACAAAAAAGCTAAACAACTCTGAGTAATCCTCCCCATTTTCTTAATTTGGAGTCCCCCAAAATAGGGGACGTCTTATACATGGAAAAATACGGTATAGGTGCTTCTCTTTACTATATGCATGAATGTGTTGTTCCCAATCTCGCCACCTTCTTGTAGTCCAGTCTTCCCCAATTTGATGCCCTTCAGATGCTTCAGACTACAGTTCCTATGAGTCCTCTCATTATGGATTAAATTTGTATACCACCCTTCATCCAAAGATCACATGGTGGTTTCACAACGTAAAAATATGAGAACAAAAAATACGTAATAGAACAAAAACAAATCAATAACCCTCTTCCCCCAAACCTATTTCAAAGGCAACAAAATATTCACAGCATGGTTATCAATGCTTTCACCTGGTGCCTAAAGGTGTGTAGTGAAAGCGCCAGGTGAGACGCCCAGGGGAAAAAAAATCCACAAATGGGGAGTGACCACAGAAATGGCCCATTCCTGTGTTGCCACCCTCTGGGCCTCTCGTGGAGGGGGGCCCACAAAGAAGGGCCTTGTATGATGAAAATCACAGAGTCCAGGTACAGTGGTGCCCCGCAAGACGAATGCCTCGCAAGACGGAAAACTCGCTAGACGAAAGAGTTTTCCGTTTTGGAGGTGCTTCGCAAAACGAATTTCCTATGGGCTTGCTTCGCAAGACGACAATGTCTTGCGAGTTCCTGCTGGTTTTTTCCCTCCCCCCCCCCTTTTCTAAGCCGCTAAGCCGCTTATCAGCTGATCCGATCAGCAGATAAGCCGCTAAAAGCCGCTAATAGCGCTAATCCGCTAATCCGTCAATGGGCTTGCTTCGCAAGACGAAGAAACCGCTAGACGAAGAGAATCACAGAACGGATTCTTTTCGTCTTGTGAGGCACCACTGTATGTTTATATGGGGAGAGGTGGTGTATACGGGGAGATAGCACATCTAAGTTGGAGGGCACTGTACTGAGGAAGACTATTCTAGTCAGTGCAGTTCCAAAAAGTTAGCAGTATAAGAGACTACACAGCAACAATACTTGCAGACATGATCTTAACACATTTTTCATAGAATGCCAGATTTATATGAAATTTCCATCAAACACAGATGACACCTTGGAATATAATTTGTCCATCAAAATTTCACAGCTCACATATTGCCCTTGATGATAGGCAAAGCATTCAGACCAAGGACTAAAACAAGACGGTTTTATTAGCGGTGTTCCTCATTGTGTTTTCTATATGCCACTAGCTCCAAATCAAAGACTACCCACCAATACAAATTGGTGAAGAACACAGGGGTTTTGCACTACATTCGCTTTGCTGACATATCAAAGTATAGCAGCATCACAATTGCTTTTGGTTATAGGTAACTTACCTAAGTTCCGGTAAAGGTGATGGATTTATGAAGAGGTTTCTGAACCTGTATTTTTTGAATCTGGAAAAATCAGTGGTTGTCGCTTCTTTGTGAGGAGTTTCTATTATAATACAAGGGGAGATGCCGCCTGATATTGTAGATGGCCAACAACTCTACAAATGAAATATGAAGAGCTAGCATGAGAAAAATACATACAACACCAAGCAAGATAGTTTATGAGTAGCAGAATTTGTCCCAGCCTTTTGAAACCTTTTCACTGTCACATAGAATACTGTATTTTTCGCCCCATAGGACGCACCTAGTTTTTTTGGGGGGAAATAAAGAAAAAAAATTATTTCCCCCCCAGGTGCAGGGCTGGGGAAGCCCAAGCTTCCCCTGACTCCAGCCCCCAGAACAGAGCTGCGTCTCCCACGGCTAGCGGATAGCTTCCTGAAGCCTGGAGAGCGAGAGGGGTCAGTGCGCACCGACCCCCCTTGCTCTCCAGGCTTCAGCGAAAGCCTGCATTCGCCCCATAGGACGCACACACATTTCCCCTTCATTTTTGGAGGGGGGAAAGTGCGTCCTATAGGGCGAAAAATAAGGTAGACCATCAACCAGCTAATGTTTACTAGGCCTTGCAAATCAAACCCTAAAGCATTTTATCCAAACCCTTGCAGCAGCAAGACATTAGGTGGGATATTGGGAAGTGATATAATTAACACTATACATTCCTGGAAGTTGAAAGTAAGTTTTTCCATGGTGAAATATTCATCGAACACAAACTGCAGCAGCCAACACAACAAAATGAATACAAATCACACACTATGCAGCTGGAGTCATTAATTCTCCCTTATGTATTTAGTTAAAAAGAAAAAAGCTGCTTTCCCTGACAAAAAGTGAAGAACCTCCTGCTCACAATGGACACATTAACAATCTAAATTCTCATACATACTTGAAGAATGCAAACCAACTTAAGTTAAAAATCAATGGTTACGCAGGTCATTATTACCTTAATTTCATACTGATGTCTCATGTTGATCTCTTCTGTTCTCGTGGGGTCCTTTGGAAAACAGACACAGATGCACCTTGATTAAGAGCAAAGCAGCAACCAAGTGAAGCCAAATTCTCCTGGTACATCAAGGGCTCCCTCAATTTCAAATCCCTCCCTCAAAAATAGGAGCATTAAAGCCGTCAGTGCACAACTATTCATTTTTGAAAGTCATTTACTGGCAACATATGCCCAACCACTGATCACAGCTATTAAACAGTGATAATTCAAATACTTCCCCTAACTAAAAAAAGGGATAACGGAGGAAACATTATGCAAGTATCAGAATGCTCTTAATAGCATCCAACAGCATACAAAAAATAACAGGCATAGTGGTCTTGCTGCTCATATCCTTCACAGATTATGCCAGAATTCTTAAAAAGTGATATGCAAAGTGAACCATGACGAGGTTTAAAATCTTCCCTGACAAAGTGCTGCTTAGTGTCAGCACCCCTTCCCTTGACTTGGCAGCGTGGACAGGCAGCAACAGAGCTGTGATCTGTGGCAGATGCCTGCAAACCACAGAAACAATGAGCTGCTTTGGTTATTGTGGAAAATATAAAATGTTGGGGAAGCTCCACACAAACCAAAATTGGGATGGGGTGGGGGAAGCAGACCAAGGAATTCGAGACTTCAACATCAGCAGCCTCCTGGCAACCACTTGAGAGTGCCAGGTGCCGATGTCTGCCTTATTTACAAATATGGTGTGGGGTTCACCTAACAAATCCCATCCCCAGAAGGCCTGCTCAAAGGCTTCCACAATGGCGCTTCCCTCCCCTCCCCTCATGTACTGTATGTCCCTGAAATTGGCTCTGGAGTGGGTGGGAGAACCCCTAGAACAGTGTGCCACTGTCCCATCTGGCAAGTTGATATGCTTGCAGAGACGGAACATTTGTAATAGTGTGGTGCTGAATTCCACCCATTATCTCTACATTTCAGATGTGAGGATGAGGCCAAGAGGAAGGTGGTTTTACCAATATCAATGCCGTAAATTCTTGTTTCAGCTTGAACAAGGCAATCCTGCTCATATTCTTAACCACATCTGGCTCCAGGAGACCGTTTCAATTCCTACTTACCTGCATTGCTTTCCTTTTTCTGTTCTGAAGAGACTCTGGCAGCTGCAGTTCTTGAGGAGACGTATCCTGGCAGGGCTGGTGCAGCTTGGCTTGTAAACGACTACTGTGGAAGTGTAAATACATTTTCCCATCAAGACAGCAGTAGAGAGCATTGCTATACATACACTGTGGCCCCTTAAAGACTAACCATTTTTATGATGGCATATATTTATGGGCTGCAGTCAGACTGTATACAGTTAGCATATTATAAAAGTGATGTTTACCTGCGCCTTGACATCTTATTAGGATTCCAGATAGTTGCCTGCAAATGAGAGAAGACTATAGGTTAACCCAAAGTACATACAAAGTGCTGTTTAGCTCATGAATTGCATCAATTCAGACCATTGGTCCATCTGGCTCAGTACTGTCTACACTGACAGGTGTTCAGGCAGGGCTGTCTCCTAGCACTACCCGGAAACGCTGGGGATTGAATGTGTAAAGCAGATACTGTACCACTGAGCTACAGCCCTTCCCCTCAAATTAAGTCCAGCTCCCAGTGTGTGCATGCCTGCTGCCTAAACCCCAAAGATATTTCCAGAAAGTAGCAGAGACCAAGAACATCCAAATGGCAACTGCCCAACATCGTGGGCAAGGCATTTTTATGTACAGCCAGGAGCCTACAAGTGTTCCACAGGGAGGCAGGCACCTGTTACCTCGTGACAATCCTGCGCTTGGAACAGGAAATCTGGGCAAACTGCCCACATTAGTCATGTTCCAGTCCCTGAAAAACCCTGCACACCTGAATTAAGAGAAGTGAACTGGCAGTACATTACCCCGCAATCCCTCTTAGTAAGGGTGGTCTGTGTTAGTTGCCTCCATCTCAGCTCAAAGCAACAGTACTTTACACACACAAAACTGAAGGTCACCCTTTCTCATCATCCATGTGCTCACTGGTCAATTTCAGGTTCAACCAGCTTCCATCTGCTGCCTCCCAGCATCAATGCCAGTAGCCATTTTGTTCCACTTCATGCCTTGATCCAGGCACCATTCCATTTGCTTCCTCAGAGAACTCTGCTATGAGCATGTAGTCCCAAGGTAAGATTTGCCGACTTGCAAGTTTTGTACCCCCATCAATCATAAGCAGTGCTGGTTTGCATATTTTGCAAATATGTATGCCCCATGCGCTCAGAATCAAACCCCATACATAGCATTGTCAGGAGCCGAGACTACTTGCATATCTATAAACAGCTATTACTGTACATGAATATAGTTTACACACCAAAATCCTACGTGCAAGGAGATTGCCAAGCTTTACAGTACTTTCACTAGGATCTTATCACTTATGATGACTTGTTGCAAAGACACACATTTTGTTTCGAGTGAACTAAGTAAACCAGAAAGACTCGAGCTGCCCCCTCCTCTTTCTGCCATTTGTTCTCCCCGCTGCCTGCCAAGCGGGAAGGGTGGGGGGGGCAGCAGCTTCAGGAGCCCCCCACCCCACCCCCAAGCTGCCGAGCCAGCTATACGCGGCTCTCCGGCCCGCGCCAATTTACAGAAAGCGGGTAAATGCAGGAGGCGGCAACAGCAGGCTGGACTCTGCCACCACCCTCCATCCAGCATGCGGGTGAAACTCCCGCTTGCCCTAAGAGGGTGAAACGTAAAAAATAATAATGAAGAAAAGAGCACAGTGTTTTTAAAAAAAGTGGGGGAGGGATACCGGAGGGAGTTTGGGGGGGGCGGGCAAGAGCGCTCTCTCTCTCTCTCTTTTTAAGAAAAGCATTTCCCGCCTACACTTATATATGCTGAGTAGACGACCCCCTATATACTGAGGTTGCAAAAGAGGAAATGTTACAGAGGGGGTGCACGGGATAGGAGTAGAAACCCCGATTGCTCCCCCCTCCTTGCATCAAGACAGCAAGAGAGGGAAAGACCCACAAACACAGCCCCCTCCCCAGGCAAGAAGCGCCCCCTCTCTTCCCGCCGTCCCCCAATAAATCGAGTCCAGAGCCAAAGCGGGGGGCTTCTGCAGGATGGACCCCGCACCCCAACCTGCCTCTCCCGCCTTCCAGCCCAACAGGGGAGGGGGAAGATCCCTTCCGCCGCCCGAAACACACCTTTTCCTCTGTGGAGACCCCCCCCCCGCAAAAACACCCCGAAGGGTCAGGGGGCGAAAGACGGAGGCAAGTGCTCTCGGGTCAGCCCGGGAAGCCACCAGGCGGGCTCCCCGCCCCCCGCCCCGGAGGAGGGAGTCGCTCTCCCTCCAAAAAAGCCTCACACGCCCAGCAAGGGCAGGCCGACCCAGCCAGTTCCCAGACCCCACCGACGAGAGGAACAGGTTTGCCGGGGGGGGTGGGGCGGGGGTGCAAAGGGTCCCCCATAGGGAGACCCCCATCGCCCCCACCCCAAAAAAGGCAGAGGCGCCCTAGGAAAAACCGGGAGCAACTCCCCCCCCCCAAATTTTGTGCTGCAGGGAAGACACCTCACTTTCCCGCCTCGCCAGCCCCCACCTCGGCCCCCGAGAGGCCCCCCCGGGCCGGATGGGTGGGGGGTCCCCGCTCTTTCCTCGCCGCCGCCTCATTCTCCCTCCAAAAAAAGCCCGGCCGGCGAGCTGGGAGGGCGGGCATCCCGCCTTCTGGCTCCGCTTCCTTCTCCAGCCGGCGCTGGAGCCCTGCCGCTCGCTGCCTCCCCCCCCCCCCTCAGCGCTTTTCTGGGGCAGCCCCCTAAGCGGCGCCCCGGCACCCTCAGCCCCCCAGCCCCCTCCTCGCCAGGACATTCACCACACGCAGGGAGGGGGGGATTTTTAAAAAGCCAGCCCCCCTCCCCATATAGGCCGAAAGCAGCAGGGCGCGAGCAGCCCTCGCTGCCCTCGCCCGCCATCCAGCTCCTTCCCGAGCATTGCCGCCCTCCCGCCCCATAGAGAAGACCCCCCAAGACCGCACCTCAGCCGCCGCTGCCGCCCAAACCTGGACTGTTCTCAGCTGGCGCCGGCGCCAAGGCGCTTATATAGGGCGCCGCCTGCGCATGCGCCGGCCTGGGTCCCAGCTCAGCCCTCTCGTCGCCGCCTGCAGTTCCCGGGCTGCGAGTTCTCCCGCCCGACCGCCCCGGAACCCCGAGGTGGAGCGCGCCCGGCGCCCCGCGCGCTGCAAAAAGGACGAACCTCGCGGATTCCCAGCCGCGGACAGACATTAGGAACCCCCGGCTCGTTCCTGCTGGGGTTTTTTTTTCCCTCGGAGAGGGAAACACTACTAAATATATATATATATATATACACACACACCAAAAATATACTATATGCAATGACAGCAGGGCAGCTTTTTAGGCACGCCCGGTGCACGCTCCCGCGCATCGCCCAGCCATACCCGCACCCCGTCCGTCTTCTCTCCCCCGCCCCCCGGGGGGGGGACATTGCGCAAGAGTGTCCCCTTAGGAGGACGTCCCGCTTCCCCCGCCAGTCCCGCCAAATGCTCGCATGGCAACCGGCTGTGCCCGCGACTTGGAGACGCGACGGGGCTTTTGCAAGAGCTTGACCCCGTGATCGTTGGTTCTCCGGGGCCGTGGGTGCCATGCAGTGCGCATGAAAGGCCCTGGCCCCGAAATGTGTGGGTGCCCGGCCCCTTCATGGGGAATTGGGTGGGTGCTCGGGCACCCAGGGCCCCAAAGAGTTGGCACCCGGGCTTTGACAGCCGAGTTGGCACTCGGGCTTTGACAGCCGAGGCGGGAGGGGAGAAGCCCCCCGCCAAGGCAGGTGGGGGAAGCTGTCAACCTTCCCTTTTTTGCGGGAAATTCCTTTATTCCAGCGCAGTTTCCCGCTGCTATCCTGGATTGTTAGATATCCCGTAGACTGTCCCCAGGACAGGTGGGGCTGCCGATCCCTTATTTTCAAATCTGAAAGTTGACAGCTATGGAAGCAACCAGCCCTCCTCCCTCCCCAAACGTCCTCTCAGCCCGTTGTTGCGCGTCTTTTACATACCGGTTAATAGCTCGTTAACCCTGCAAAGCCGTGTCAGCTGCGTTCCCGGGAGCCCGTGCAACCAGAATGGCTCCTGCGCCGGCCGCGGCTCTCGGCCTGGCATTAGCAACACGCGCGCTTAGACAGCTCGCCACGTCGGGCTCCACCTCTGGGCGGAGCCGCGCCGCGCGCCGCGGCCAATCAGAAGGCCGAATGGCCCGGCAACGTGGACCTGTCGGCAGAATGTAAACACGGCTCGCGGGAAGCCAGGAGGAAGACCGCTGTCAAAGATGGAGGGACTGTGAAAGGGGTGCTGGACCTTCTTGCAGCGCGCAGGGCTGTGTCCAGGCTTTGGCATGTGGTCAGGAACACGAGAAATGTTCGATATAATGGGGGGGGGGAGATTTCTCGCAGGGGGGGGGAGAAAAAGAAAGGAAAAAGTGCTTGAGACTGTAATACGATCTATAGGTAAATAAGTACTGGCAGTATCCTGATGAGTACTGTATACAATTATTAGTAAGTCATTATAAGGAAGACGAGAACTTAAGGTGAGCCCACCTAGTAGCCCGGCAGTCTCTTCTCACGATGGCCAGGCAGATGTCTGCCTGAGGGAAGCCTTCAAGCAGGGCCTGAGTGCAAGAATAACCCAGGATTGCTCAATCCGTAGAGCATGTGACTCTTCATTTTAAGGGTGTTGTAACTCAAGATTGATTAAAGACAAAAGAAGTATTCCAAATGCACTATCAAATTTCTTTATTGCAGGGGGCTGGACTAGATGACCCACCGGATCCCTTCTAACTTGGCAGTTCTATGATTCTAAGAGCACTCTCTCCTGCAGTTTCCTGCAACTGGCATTTATTTACCAAAGTTTATACAGCGCTTGATTGTTTTTTTAAAAAACCCCTCAAAGTGGCTTGCAAAGGGAAAAGGGAAAACAAATAAAACCAGGCCTTGCTCCCTAGATGTTTAAAACTAGGGGTAGGCAACCTAAGGCCCAGGGGCCGGATGCAGCCCAATCGCCTTCTCAATCCGACCCAAGAATCAGCATGTTTTACATGAGTAGAATGTGTCCTTTTATTTAAAATGCATCTCTGGGGCATAGGAATTTGTTCATTCCCCCCCAAAAATATAGTCTGCCCCCCTCCAAGGTCTGAGGGACAGTGGACCAGCCCACAGCTGAAAAAGGTTGCTGACCCCTGTTTAAAACACTTCCCAACAGTGATCATTTAAGCAAATTGAGTACTCAGACCAATTCAAAGATAGTCTTACTCAGAACAGACTGGTTGAAGTCAATATATATTGACTAACTTAAATACATTAATTTCAGTGTGTATTCCTTGAATACCACCCCAAGTCTTTTGAATGAACATTGTGCAAAATTACCATTTAGGAAATTATAATCTTCATCTTTCCCTATATAATCCTTTCAAACTGCAGCAGCACAGTGACAAGATTGTTTCTGCATTTTCTGTTTTAACCAGCCCATGCTGGTGCTGATATCCTTTGCTTTTGATTAAATTCAGGGCTGGATGAAGACCATTAGAGGCCCTAAACGCTGAAAAGATTATGGTGCCTCCCAATAGGTAATTCAAAATAAAAATATTAAAACATAAAATAAAAGATTACTTTCTAAAATGACACAGATATGCAGAGATGTAAATGCACATATGTCAGGTGCTAATGCATGCCATCCTTGCATTATTTCAGTCTACATTAGGAGTCCGCCCCTTGGTTTTGTTGGGAGTAAGTAATGAGAATACAAAAAAGGGGGAAGAATGTGTAAGGAAGTCCAACAAAGGTCAGATTTTCCCTTGAAGACCACTTTGATGCTTCAATGATTGTTCCCTAAGCACCAGCTGAGCCTCTTTTAATGGTGGGACCCTTCACAGATATTAAAATCAGTTGCCAAAGATAAATGCTGGGACTGCGTCATTAATGTATTTATTCATATGGAAACTGATATCCTGCCATTCTGTTGGCTATGCATCACCCAGAAAAGCTGACAGCGATTTAAACCAATCATAAAATACAATAGTAGATAGGTAGCCGTGTTGGTCTGCCATAGTCAAAATAAAAAAAAATAAAAATAAAAAAAATTCCTTCCAGTAGCACCTTAAAGACCAACTAAGTTAGTTCTTGGTATGAGCTTTCATGTGCATGCACACTTCTTCAGATACACTGAAGAAGTATCTGAAGAAGTGTGCATGCACACGAAAGCTCATACCAAGAACTAACTTAGTTGGTCTTTAAGGTGCTACTGGAAGGAATTTTTTTTATAAAATACAATAGCATTTAAAAGAGAAAGATAGAGAGAAATGGGGGTGGGAGGTGGGGTTTGCTTAAATACTGCGTGTCTGTTTTGCAGCACAAGCAGGCATTGACAAGAGCATATGTGGATGTGAAATCCCAGAAAGGAGAAAGAAATGCCATTTATGAAGCTGTGTTGAGTCTACTGTAGCAAGACAAAAGGCATTATGGCATCTTAGGGAGTGCATAATTGGTTTAAGACAGGAGCCCTCAGCAAATGCAATCAGTGAAAGTCTTGTCGTAGTAGGATGGTGTGGATTACACCTACTGCCATCATTGTTAACTGCTTCACTGCCAATATGTGTTAAAGAAACAGTTCCATTGTCTGCTTAAACAGCATTCAGGACTGGATGATGTTGTAAGCAGAGCTAACGAAGCAGGATTAATAAGCTTGAAGTGCAGATATTTTCAGTTGTGTCCCTCTCTAGGTGTACCCATTGTTTTGTCTCATCTTTGAGTATATATGCTATTATATGGTGTATTTGGTTGGCAATGTACTTTCAGCAGCCAGAAACACCATAACCAGACACTGGAGAGACCTGTCAGGAGCAAGCATGGACCAATGGTACCAAATAGTATGGGAAACACCCCTACTAGAAAAATTAACCAATAAACTGAAACTGACACGGGGACAAACAGAAGAAGACGCCTTCACCCCAGTATGGCTCCCCTTTATCACATACACAGCCCAACAAGACAATGACAATCCACCAACAGCATACAAATCAATATGGTTAACCTGATCCAAAACACCCACCCACCCCACTCACACACGAAAACTAAGATCACCACAGCCAATCACAAACAAACAACCACACCCTAGGCCAACCCCAACCTCTCTCACCCAGTGGCGTAGCGTGGGTTGTCAGCACCCGGGGCAAGGCAAGTAATTTACGCCCCCTAACCTGTGGATTTGCGCCCCCCTAACCCGTGGATCTGTGCCCCCTAACCCCCAGATGTTGAGTCCGGTGCGGCCGGGCCCCCCTGCACCCCCACACTACGCCACTGCTCTCACCACCAAAGGAACACAAGTGAACAGCACAAGCAACGCTGACACCAAACCCTACATACATTAAGCATAATAGAAACATCGCCACCCGACTCCACCCCCACCTACCTTCCCCCCTCCACCCCCTTTCCCCCCTTCTCCCCCTAATGTCTCAACAAATGAAACGGATTTGTAAAAATGTTACATGGAAAAAATATGAGAGACATTATACTTACTTCTCTAAAACAAGGAAATCTTTAATAAAATAAAATAAGCTTGAAGTGCACAAAGCTGCATTGCCAAAGCCTATCCCGAGTTGTGGCTGCAATCCTCAGCATACATGTTTTCCAAAGAAGAAAAGAAATAAAAGTTCCTTAAAGCTCTGTGGAACTTACTGCCAAATAATGTGATCAGAATCAAGGCAAAACCCTTGTGTTTTGATGTGGAGACCCAGTCCCAAATCTCTGCTCAGTGCAGAGATGCTTAAGCCTATCCGCTCTCTCAGCCTAGCCTACCTCACAGGATCATTGTGAAGATAGAATTGAGTAACTTGGTATTTGCATTGGATATAAGATAGGAAAGAATTCTAAAGGACCAGAAAGCAGCTGGCAGACCATTTTTCTGTACAAAACCTGTAGGTGTTGCCTACCACCTTTGGGTTGCATTTAAATGCAATGTGGGGTTTTTGTTTTGTTTTTGCCCCTCCTTTGAGATTGGTAGTGACCTGAATTACCAGGTTCCCTTCTGGGATTCACATTCATTTTTTAAAAACAGCAGCTGAATCTCACTTGCAACTGCTGGTGAAGAGGTCATTCCCATCAGAGCAATTTGCATCACTGTACTAACAGAACTCAGCCTCCTGGGTGTGGTGTGGCCAAAATACTGCAGCAACGTGTGATCAAGGTCATCCATATTCCATTGCCTTAGCCATAAAAAGTACAGTGATGTGCTTCAGTTTGCAGATAAGGAGATTAGCCTGCCCAATCATAAGATAACGCAGTCAAAAATGAGCCTCTGCAAGGAACTTGTGATGACTCATAGCTGCGAGAGAAACAGCAACTGAAAAAGTAATCAGTTCTGTTTTAAACAGCCTGTTCCAAGCTGGCACTCTTCATACTACAGCTCCCATCAACCGCAGCTGCATAGGACTGATGGGATTTGTAATCCAAAACATCCGGGGGGGGGGGAGTCACCTGGTTGCCAGAGGGCTGGTTAAAAGAAAGAGTGGAAGTTTTACAAGATCATAGAATCAGCCACTGACCATCCTTGGAAGCTGGCAACAGGTGAAGAGAAAGAATAAACATGCATGCCTGAAGTATTTTCCTCTCACCATCACATCAATTGGCTCTCCATCAACTTACATTAAGAAGAGGTTTAAGGGAGAGAAGGCTAACTTTCAGATGGCTTTAGGCCCTACTACAGTTCAACTTATAAATTAAGTTCTGAGTCCCATTAAGGTTGCAATTCTAACCCACTTACCTAAGAGTCAGATCCACTGAGAACTTCGGAGTAGACATGGTTAGGATTGTGCTGTACTAGTCTCTTGACCCTGAAAAGTGTTATCTGATACCTGAAGGGTGTGTTTTCCACCCTATCCTTGTGATTGTAATCGGTTTCACCTGGTTTTAGTTTTTAATTGTTGCACTCTGCCCAGGGACCTACAGGTGAATGATGTATAGTAAATGCAATGAGGATTATGGAAACCAGGCAGCAATTTAACATTTTTGCAAAGGCCAATGGATTCATACTGGTGTCTTTGGACAAACGTATAAAGAAGGATAGCAAGAAGAAGTGTGCATGCACACGAAAGCTCATACAAATAACAAACTTAGTTGGTCTCTAAGGTGCTACTGGAAGGAATTTTTTTTTAATATTTTGTTTCAAGGATAACAATGTTAGATCTGAAATGTAGAGATAAACACACATCTTTTTATGTTTCAATTCTACAACACCATCCCTCCCCCCCATGTCCATTTACAGGAACAGAGTATGCAAATATTCAAATGCAGCATGCCTCTAAATACAAGATGCTGCAGAGCAAAATCAGAAGAGGTGTCTTGCCTTCCATGTCCTGGTGGACTTCCCAGGTGCATCTAGCTGGTTATTGTGGGAAAGGAGCAGCTGAGCTAGATGGGTCTGTGGTCAGATTCAGCAGGGCTCATCTCCTGTTCCTATCTCAGAATGTCAGTTTAGCATGATATAAACTTCATTAATACATTTTTAATGCCATCAATTCAGTTGGCATTAAAAAATAAATCAGTGTACTCAGGGTTGTGGGCCCAAGCTTGTGGTACTCTCCACCACCTGAAATTAGACAAGCACTCTCCTTGCTGAACATCAGGTGCATGACTAAGGTTTCATTGTTCCAAGATGCATGCTAAGGTAATGTCTGGTTTTATATAAGAACCAAACCACTTGAAGCCAGTCTTACAGATGAAGCCCTTGCAAAATGACTGGGGGAATAATGCTTACATGTTTATGAGTTTTCAAAGGAAGCAAGTTATCAATGTGAGGGGGCAGACCCCCTGCAGGAGCGCTACGCCATGTAGCTGGCGCTATTAAGGGAATGTTCTTGCTTGCAAGCTTCAGTCAAAACAGACAGCAGGTAATGTGGTAGAAGTACCTCCATGCAGAGTACAAGAATATCCAGCCAAAGGCTGGCTCTGCTGGAAACCCTCATCCCATCTGGCTTATTGGGTGTAAGGATTTCTCTCCCCTCGCAATCCTGTGGGTTTGTGCAGTCACTAACTTGCGGTGGCACACTCTGTAGAGATGTGCATTGATTTTCACAGTGAAATAAATGAGCTCTCTTCATTTTTATAATGAAAACGGAAAGGGAAGAAAACAAATTGCAAAGTGTGGAAATGGGTGTGTGAAATCCATTTAGGGCAAGCATCCCCAAACTCAGCCCTCCAGGTGTTTTTGGACTATCATTCCCATCATCCCCAACTACTGGTCTTGTTAGCTAGGGATGATGGGAGTTGTCATCCCAAAACATCTGGAGGACAGAGTTTGAGGATGCCTGACTTAGGGCTTCCCCACTGCCCATTCATTTTCAAGGTGCTTTGTACTGGCTACATAGCCTGAAATGTGATGTATATGTGCATCTCTCTGGGGCATAGAGCGTGTGTGAAATCAAGTAAGATAAACTGTAAAGCTCTACCTTGTATGTTGATAACCCTTATGCTATGTCTGTACTGGGCGCTTTTAAAAATTGGCTGGTTCCTCATCTAGCCTTGGCCACCCTGATGTGCTTCAGATGTTTTGAATTACAGTGGTACCTCAGGTTACATACGCTTCAGGTTACAGACTCCGCTAACCCAGAAATAGTGCTTCAGGCTAAGAACTTTGCTTCAAGATGAGAACAGAAATTGTGCAGCGGCGGCGCAGCAGCAGCAGGAGGCCCGATTAGCTAAAGTGGTGCTTCAGGTTAAGAACAGTTTCAGGTTAAGGACGGACCTCTGGAACGAATTAAGTACTTAACCCGAGGTACCACTGTACAACCCCATCAGAAGCTGCTAGCACAGTTTAAGCCACGGGCAGGCAAACTAAGGCCCGGGGACCAAATCTGGCCCAACTGCCTTCTAAATCCGGCCCACGGACGGTCCGGGAATCAGCGTGTTTTTACATGAGTAGAATGAGTCCTTTTATTTAAAATGCATCTCTGGGTTATTTGTGGGGCATAGGAATTCATTCTCCCCCTCCCCCAAAAAATATAGTCCGGCCCACCACAAGGTCTGAGGGACAGTGGACCACCCCCCTGCTGAAAAAGTTTGCTGACCCCTGTCTAAACTATCTGAAATGTGCAGGTCTGATACTGTTTGTATATATGAACAAAGGCAAATCCTATGCCATTTAAGTGGGGATCACCAAAAGGTTGCAGTCTGCCGAAGATTGGATGGATCTCCCATTGAAATCAATGCAGAGAAAGAAACAAGAATAACCATCAAGAAACAAAAGGAATGCAATTAATATAAATGGAAAATGTAACTTAATATGGAATTAAATGGGAAAACAATGCCCCCCGCCCCGTATAAGCCAGATCCTATAGATGTGATGGAACATGGGGGAAATATATAAACACATTGAAGTCTATAGACAACTTGTTGCCGTTGAGCTGCTTGTTGGACATCAATCCCAGCATATATGGGCAATGGTCAGGTATAATGGGAGTTACAGTTCAGCAACTTCAGAAAGGCAACAGGTTCCCATCACAAAACTAAATGGTATACAGAACCAGCTGAAGTATGCACCTGCTATACTGCAATAACCATTTCCAAAGGGGTTATGTTTAATAAGTACCATAATAGCGTATCTCTGTCTCATTTTCTGCACAGGAAACAGATTTGCAGTAACTACTCAAGCACAAACTACATTGAGATATTACTGTATATTGTAGAATCAGGGTGCTAGAACCTTGAATAGCTAAAGAACTGCTACAAGGACAAAACAGAAATGTCTCTAGAAAGAAGCTGCCATTGGTAATGCATAGACTGGTGTACAGTATTTATCCCAACAGAAATATCCCTTTTTTTAGTCTTCAAGTTCAAGTCTGCTGTATACAAGTCACTTAAAAAGGCACAGTTTTGTTTACAATACATGTGAAAAAACAGTTTAAGCAAAGTTATTGAATCACAATTCAGTACAGCACAAGGCCCCCACTTTTACAAGTTAATACATTTTTTTAAAAAAACCCCACACACTATATAAAAAGTCATACCTACTCACAAAACACATAGCATTAGAAAAGCAAAAAAATTCTAACAGTCCAAGACTTCCAGGCACATTATAGAACTAGTAACATAAATATGCAAGACAATTAAGAGTCAAACATAATGATGTAATGCAATCATTCCTTTCCCAACTGTATTATTTCCAATATTAAGAACCAAAAAGCACATATATTTGTGCAACAAGCTTGTGTGTCTACCTCAAAAAAAGATAAGCTTCCATCACTAGAAAGTTATCCAGTAAAATAATGGTAAGGAATATTTGTATATCTCAACTAGAAAGCCTAACTTCAAACGTTTGCTAACATACACAAATAAGGTGGGCAAGGTAATCTTCATTTTAATATTCCTATAAACAGGAAGGAGAATGGTTTCTGGAGACAAAAGATCAAAGCTAAGAACCTACACAGAGCTATTTGCTAATACTTTATTTCAGTTAGGCAAACCTCTAAACAAGTGTACCTAGGACCACAGTCAAACACTGAAGCGTTCCTGAGTTTATAAATATATCTGTGGTGTTTGTCCATGAAACCAAGAGAAGCTTAACAGTATTGGGTAACCACTGAAATAAGGTAAAACATTTGTGTAACTTAAAAAAATGAACAACTGGCTGAAATTCAGGATATCCTAGTATGGAAGTAAACAGAAAAATGGCTCTGAGGAACTCTAGATGTCAAGCATTAGACTCAAAATATTAATTTGTAGACAGATGAAGACTACCACCACATATTTCTTAAAACTTCTAAGTTATTTGGACTAACTGGTCAAATTAAACCACTTTATAATAGAATGGTTGCTGTTTTTTAACTCGTTAAAAATATATATTAGTTAAGCTGGTAGTATTTCAAGTGAAGGCGAGTATTGGTCAAGTGATCATCTGTCTCTATACTTATATTTTATAGCCTGAGACACTGGAAATGTTTGTCACTGTCTTTTGGGTCTAGAAGGTCCAACATACCACAATGACCCTCACTTGCATGCCTGCTTCAGGCTCTGCTCTGTGGAGGAAGCCGGCTAAACCACACTGAGCAATGGAGGTTAAGCAGAAGTTGATGGGAGGAAGTCAGGTCACACAAGATTCTTCTCCTGCCCCATAGACAATTCGCTCGTCATTCAGAGTTCAACACCATACAGTCTATCACATTTTAATAATCGTGTTCAAATGTTAACATCAAGGGTGGGGGACCTGTGGCCCTCCAGAAGTTGCTAACCTGCAACTCCCATCAGTCCCAGCGAGGTTGGTCAACAGCCAAGAATGATGGGAGGTGTGGCCAAGCAACATCTGGCAGGTCAAAGGTTAGCCACACCCACTAGGTTAAGAGGATATACAGTATACACAGATCGTTGCAAGTGTATGGCTGACCCTGAGTAGTTCTGTAACTGCATTTGGACTACAAAGTGATGTGTCGCCTGCTCTGCCTTGGTTAAAAAGGCCAATATAAAAACAAACCCATCCATCCATCCGTCCGTCATAAAAAGTTTCTAGAAAGTCATGTACAAAAACGAAAAGAGCAAACCCCCAGTCACACAAACACTATTGTACTGATATGTTTCCGAGCCATGAATAAAATGTAGTAAAGTCATTCTGTGAGGCGCACACGGCTACAACAATGTGGTTTACAACCTAAATGTAACACTTAGTGATTGTGTAGAAATAACTGTTGCTCAGCCTAAGATTGATCTCGCCTTCATTGCCTACACATGAAAAATACAAACAGCAAGTCAACCGATAATATTTTTTTGAAGGAGGAAAAAACAACAACGCAAGATGCCCTCAGTAATTATACTGACGCTGGCAAGGCTGGTGAACAAACAATCCGTTGTTCTTGAGTTGCCGAGAGTAGCAATCCCTGGTGAGGTTTTGGCGACGGAGGCAGTTTCTGTTCAGATATTGTCTTTTGTTGTGTTCTTTTATCCACTGGGAAGGACGAAAACTCTTGGTCTGTTCGAGAAAGGTTGAGTGAGCAGTGATTGCTGCAAAATAGCATCGGATGTGTTGACCCCTTTCACTTTGGGCTTCTGATCTAGAATTCAAAGGAGAGAGAGGTTATGGCACAACCACTGATGGTCTGCATGTCAAGACGCTCTGGTGACAGCGACACAAGTCAGTGTGTGCTTGTGGTTGGCACAAAGGTAGCTCTTTGTCATGTGGTAAAGATCTGGTCCTGTGGGTTTAAGAATCCTGTTTAGGGGCAGCATCAAGGGTGGGCATGGCTGGGCAGCTGTCATGCCCCAGTGTGTGTCTCTCGGAGGGTGGTCTCTGCTGATCTCTGGCCCTGCTACTGCGCCTGAGAGCAAGGAGAAGAGACCTCTACATATGCCTTTGCCTTCTCTCCTCGGGAAGGTGCTATGGATTGGGTCCAGAGGGAGAGGCAAATGAAAAGGCCCAGGGGACCTAACATGGAGCCCCCTTCAGAGGTTGCTGGATGACATCTCTCATCTATCGCAGCCTGCATAGCCAATGGTCAGGGAGGGCGGGAGATTTTTAGAAGAAAAGTTGTGATGGTGGATTGGCACTACAAAATGTTTAAAACAAATACACCCTTCCAATATCCTATCCTATCGTATCCTATCGTATCCTATCCTATCCTATCCTATCCTAGTACTGTACATAAAAGAATACAGTTAAACGAATCTTGTTTATATTTTTGGCAGTATTCAGCAAATGAAGTGGGAAATACTTAAGTGTGAGGTGGTCTGTTGCTGCTGGAATTACTGAAGCCTTTGTTGCTTCTATGATATACAGTGGTACCTCGGGTTACAGACACTTCAGGTTACATACACTTCAGGTTACAGACTCCGCTAACCCAGAAATAGTACCTCAGGTTTAGAACTTTGCTTCAGGATGAGAACAGAAATTGTGCTCCGGCGGCGCGGCAGCAGCAGGAGGCCCCATTAGCTAAAGTGGTGATTCAGGATAAGAACAGTTTCAAGTTAAGAACGGACCTCCAGAAGAATTAAGTATCTAACCGGAGGTACCACTGTATTTAATAAAATCACACCATGTTAAATATCTTTTTTGTTATGCCTTTATGTAAACACATGAACTTTGGATTAACTATTCAGATAGGGTCCAGTTCACGGTTCTATCCTACCAATATTCTAAAGTGGAATTTTCCAAATATTTCCAGCATCTTGTAAAAATTAACGAGCTGCTAATAGAATAAAACTGATTAGATCCTTATTCTTGCAGTCCGTATTTTGCCCATCCAAAAGATTTACTAGTGCAAGCTCCCTAGGGTGGATGGGAGATGAAATCCTACAATATATGGAGGACCCTGCACCCTGTTTCTGCTTTAGGCAAAGGGCTTCCACAGATTAATGTTCGCTATTGAGCTCAATGTATGTGAACCCCCTTTGGGCTAGTGCTGGATGCATGTGGCCTGAATGCATTTGATGGTGGACTCCATTATGTGAAGATGTGCTCTTGAGATAGATGGGAAGAAGTATTTTTTGTGTGTGCCTGCAAATGGATGGATAGATGGATGGATGGAAGAATTTATGTATGCATATATGGTCTGGAAGGGAGGGATGTGTGGTCTGAGCGTGCTTGTTAAAGAGAGGGGGACATGCATTGTGTATATGTGTGTCTGTGAAAGGTAGACAAAGTTAAGGAGAGGAAGGCAGGAGAAGAAATGGGGCTCATTCAATTACATTAGAACATTGTAGTAGAAGCATTCATGACGGGGGGGTGAGTAGGAAGGAGGGTGTACCATAAGGAGAAGAGAGGAAAATCCTTGCATGTACCAAGGATAAAAAAATCACGGGGGGAGAGGATGGGCATATACCAAATGGGAAATTTGGTTGGGGAGGGAGTAGTGTCACAAATACAGAGAAATAGTAGAAATGTACCAGTGGGAAGAATCGGGGGTGAGGGGAAGAGAAATAAGAGAAGGAAAATGGAGCATACTAAGGAGATTAGTCATGGGATGATGTGCGGAGTGTTCTGCACATGTTTGAAAAGCTTCTTTTGCACACAGGGAGTTTTGCTAGGTGTCTTGGGCTCACCCCACCACCAACGGAGGATAACTTTTCATACGTCTGATGAAGTTGACTGTATTCCAAAATGTGCTAATTTTAAAGGAATATTTTCTCCCTAGTGAACATTATTTGATGTTCTGTACAAATCAAGGAGCAAATATCTTACCTAGGATTGCTTACATCACGAGGCTCTGTCTCCTCCTCCTCCTCTTCTTCTTCTTCCTCCTCCTCCTCCTCATCACCACCACAGCTCGTCTTGTTGAGGCTGTGGCGGGTATTATGGACTGCATATACAGACATGCTGGGATGCTCGATCAGAAGGTTCTCCAAGGGGCTGGTTTCCACTTTGAGAGCGGTCAGGCCACCCGCAGTGAAACACGGAGGTGGCGTAATGAACCAGCTCTCCTCCATGGGGCACGAGTCAAACTGGATAAAGCAAGATTCACTGGCATCAGCCAAACATTCCAAGGAAGGAGGCACACAAGAGCAGACAGGTGAATTGTCCACAGGCGATGCTTTATGGATATCATCATCTTCTTCTTCTTCTTCTTCCTCCTCCTCCACCTCCTCCTCTTCAATCATTGAGAAGTTAGTACAGGTGTCTATTGGGAGTTACAACAGCCATTGAGATAGATGGGCGAGGTTGATTGACGCAGCCAGAGTTCAGATGGTTTACAGTAGGTGCAAAGAATATGTTCCCCCCTCAAGATATTGTTGGACTACAACTCTGCAAGCATTAGCCGTTCTGGCCGCATCTGAGAGTTGGAATTCAAGAATATCCAGAGAGCCATAGGTTCCCCAGTCTTAGTTTGCAAGGAACAAAATATCCACAATTTTATACCACTAATGGATGCTTGGAAGACCTTTTAGGTAACAAGTGTCTAATAAATGAAATAATCGGTTGTACTCACCTATGATTATTGTTGCCAGTGCAATTTTTTTTAGTAGTACTATGGAATATTTTCCCTTCCTCCCCCCCCACATGCCCCCTAAATGTGTCCTGGGGTTTTTCCCAACCTCTGGAGCAGATTTGGGGATGGCGTGAACATTCATGGGGGCAAAATCCCACTAATTCCTGCTAGCACAAGAATAGGGGCACTAGTGCAATAGGCAGTGTAAAAACACAGGAATGACAAAATCTGTTCAGATCTTTACATGGGATGATGATTCTCCTTCCATGGTAGAGCAGGGCATAAATGCCCACTCCTCCTCTATAGGGATAAGGATAAGGATTTTGCGTGGGGGTTCCAATCCCAGCCCCAATGCATAAGCATGCATTGCCCTGTTACACCCACCATGCTCTTCTTCTGGGTCCAAAAGGACCTGCATGTTGGTGATAGCATGTCAACTGGTCATCAGCCATTTTACGCTAAGGTAAGCATCTGAACCAACCCACAGATCCTTCCAGAGGGTGGGGGTGGCTTACAGTCTACAATAGTTGAACAAGTTGGGGCAAGGGAAGGGGGAAGAGAGGAGAGATCAACCATTTATAATTACTGAGTTGTGGAAATTTGTTGGCAGTATGGAACTTGGCCCAGGAAAATGCCTTGTGATGAGGGCAAAATATTTTCCCAGCTTGAACAAGCTTTTTTATGCCTTTTTTCCCCTTACACAATTTCATGTTTAACTAAAATAAAATAAAACCCCTTTGTAAACAGAAAATAAAACTTGCTTCCTGATGCAGAAATTATAGTGAAACGGAGATCTTACCGATAAAATCCACCAGAATCCACTCCTCCTCTTCTTTCTCGCTGAACTCTGGCTCTTGCCTGGGCAAATTATTGATTTCTCCCACGAACATATTATTCAGCCTCTGGAACATTACTAAGGCAATAACAAGACTCTGGCTGGAACGTCTTCGTATGCAAGAGTTAAGGTACAGGTTCACAATGTACTAGCCAAGGGCACAGGTAGAAGATTAAAGTGCACAAATACTTTTATCTGCTTAGGCACAGAACACGGGGAGGCATGGCTTTCTTTGTAAACGGTTGCTACAAAATCCTGCAAAAAAGAGAAGAAGAAAAAGTCTTAATGCTACATGCACACACAGAAAACATATACTGTTCAGGGGTTATTCCACACATCACATGGCAGCGACCCATATTTGTCACTGAGCCATGTGGAGCTGCAGGCACCATTATCAAGTAGATTCAATGGCACAATAAAAGGGCAGTTTCAAATTTCTATAGAGGGGAGCTGGTTCCAATGGTGTCTTCAAGTACAAAACAACCAGTGGCTTTTCAAAAGCATTACAGTGGTACCTCGGGTTACATACGCTTCAGGTTACAGACTCCACTAACCCAGAAATAGTGCTTCAGGTTAAGAACTTTGCTTCAGGATGAGAACAGAATTCATGCTGCGGCGGCAGCAGAAGGAGGCCCCATTAGCTAAAGTGGTGCTTCAGGTTAAGAACAGTTTCAGGTTAAGTACGGACTTCTGGAATGAATTAAGTACTTAACCCGAGGTACCACTGTAGTTCCATTTTTTAAAAAAGAGAAAACAATACCACTATAGAAAATCTGAGATAATTGCAGGGCAATTAAGATTCCTCATCTCTCTCATCTTTATACTTGCCCATATAGGTGAAACCAGGCTCACGGGGTAATCAGCTCTGCCCATTGAACCATCATATTGTGCTTGCCATCCCCACTGCTCCATAGGTTCCCCCCCTTCCCAGTCCTGCCTGGAGCTGCCAGGATTTGAACCCGGGACATTCTGCATAAATCATGTGCTCTATCACCAAATTAGAATGCTTTCCTTCTCTCTAGTCTCCAACAGTAGTTAGTTTCCTGGAAGCGCTAGGGCTTAAGGTTGTATCTAAAGAACAGCCCGCGTTCTGGAACTCCTGGTTCTTAATCCAAATATTTTCTTCTGAGATGTTTCAACTCAGCTGCAAGGACAAACTTATCAGCCTCCTTCTCATCTCTTATTAAGTGTTCTAGGGATAAATTTTACAGAAATGAAAGTCCATCAGTTCTATAGTACCACATTCACCGTTTCAAAGATCAGCAATATCACTGTTTCCAGCAGGGGGCTCAGAAGCGCAGGTTTTAAGTTAAAAGTAGCATTCCCCCCCCCCTCACTTATCAGGATAGCATTCTGCAGCGAGATTCCAGTTGCACAGGTAGGGAGTCTCATTAGCTTATGGAAATTGTCTTAATGCTAATAATATTGAGACACTGAGAGAGTTCTTGTTTGAGGACATGCGGCAGCCAGATAACGTGAAAGTAATGGCATATTATACAGTTTACATAATCTCAGTAGGCCTGATCTATGTTTCCCAAACTTACTGTAAATGGGCAGTATTAAAATGCTGAGGGAAAACCAAGTAAGAAACACACACAAAGACTGGTAGAAAGCAGAGCAATGGAACAAAGTCCAGGACAGGCTTCTCTAAGGAGGTCTGATCCCTACCCTCTTAAGCCACCCCAATATTTCCCAATCCGCACCGTCCTGTACACAGCATTATCTGATTCCCTATATTAATTTTCATAGCTCCAGTGCTGGGGGCTCTTTTTCTTCAGGGCTTTTGCTACTTAGGAATTCTTTCTCAGATACACCTTGATGCACCCGGTGCGGGGGGAGAGAAGAGAATCACCCCCCATGTTCTAGGCATTTGGGTAAGCTGCCTGGAATTTCCCCCCAGATCTACCTTAAATGATACTTGCGCCTCTTCTCACTACCCCTTGCTTAAATCTACTTCTCCCCAAAGTCACAGGCTGGAGCAGGGGTTGGCAAACTTTTTCAGCAGGGGCCGGTCCACTGTCCCTCAGACCTTGTGGGGGGCCGGACTAGATTTTGAAAAAAAGAATGAACAAATTCCTATGCCCCACAAATAACCCAGAGATGCATTTTAAATAAAAGCACACATTCTACTCGTGTAAAAACACCAGGCAGGCCCCACAAATAACCCAGAGATGCATTTTAAATAAAAGGACACATTCTACTCATGTAAAAACTTGTGGATTCCTGGACCATCCGCGGGCCGGATTTAGAAGGTGATTGGGCCAGACTGGCCCCCCAGGCCTTAGTTTGCCTACCCATGGGCTAGAGTGACTTTTTTTGGCAGGAGAACAATAGATTAAAAGGTACCAACAGAACACCCAGTTAACTCCTCCACCTTTTCCCCATAAGCCCTTCAGTTTTTAACTCTGCAGCCACCCCACTGTCCAAAAGCAAAAGCCTTTCAGAGAGATTCTCAGACATGAGTGGGCAGATTCAGATCACCCATCAGGCCTGTGCTCAGGCTGGCAGATTCTCCAGGGTCTCTCAGGGAGGGGGCACTGTCTTGAGTGGGTTATTTAGTGTAAAGCATTGTTTGCCCTTCACCCGATAGGCCCAGGGCAGAAATATGCACATTCTAAATAAAAATGAAACAGTACTATTAAAACAGCATAAAACCAAATATGCAGCCGCAACATTAATTCAGATGTGCAGTACACCTCAACCCTCCACCAAAGACTGGGCAAAGAGGTATATCTGTGCCTACTGCCAAAATGATACCAGTCTCAAGGCAGTGAGATGCATCATTGCAAAGACCTCATTGCAAAGCCAAGCTCATTCAAAGCTGTGCAGCAGGCAGCTGCCAACAGGTAAATCATTTGATAAAATATTTTTTTGCACCATTCAGGACTTTTCTTCTTGTTGATTTTCACTGCTTTCAAAGGCAGCTCCATGAAAACTGAAAACAGGTTGCAAAAGCTTGAACAATGGCTGGCTCCCTCTAATCCAATCAGCACAACTTTGGTCTGATCGACATATAGAAGAGAATGAAGTTAACAGAAGAGACTGTGATATATCAGGCTGCCATTAGAGGGTGCCATCTTTTTTTTTTTTTTAAAAAAAGTACTGTATTTGTATTTGCATTTGCATTGGTTTTTGTTACCACTGAGACAGAAACAGACACCAATTAAGGGGAGACACAGATATGTTGAAAGACAGGAAAAAGATGGCCATGAAGAATGGACTGCAAATCAAATGATATTTACAATAAACATAGTGAAGGATTAAAAAAAAATGATTCCTGCCCTGTGTGCAGTTTGAAGTGGTATTGTTAATTTTACCATGGAAGAATTCTGCTACCACATTCCACTATATGGGTGGGCAAAAGTCTTAAAGAGAACTTAGAAGTTTGAAACTGCCTACCGTAAGAGCTGAAAAGCAATCATGCAAGCATTCTCCACCCACCCACCCAAAACCATCTCCAAAAGCCCTCGGAAGCCTATCAGAATGCTCAGAGGTTGCATCAGACAAATGCTCGGAGGTTGCATCAAATGTGAAATGTTCTTGCAAAGCAAAACAAATGCAAGTCCAGAACAGTTTGCCAAAGACTAGAGCCTTCTGTGGAAAAATAAATACTTGTGAAATTTTAAAACACGCAGGGGGGGATAACAACTAACTTCCTTGCCCCACAAAGCATCAGGAACTCCTATTGGAAAGTTGCACAGCAGAATGCCCACTATACTCAATTGAGAGGAGCCATGAAGTCTGTGATCAGCAGCTGCATGCAAAAGCAGAAGGTCCCAGCTTTGTTCTGGTGGCATCTCCAGGTAAAGCTGGAAAAGATCTCCATCTAAAAACCCTGGGGAGCTGCTGCCAATCAGTGCAGACACTGGGTGGACCAATGGGCAGGGGTCTCAAACTGCGGTCAATGAACCAGAGCTTCATCCAGGTTGTCCACAGTGTGGATCTGTGGTTGTGCCCATACTGTATTGATTTTTATTGCTGCTTTTACATTTTATTGCATTGCAATCTGAATTCTGTAAATCGTAATACCATACAAAGCAATTAAACTGCAATTAAGAATAATAAGTCTACCACGAAACATCACAATTACTACAGGCAGAGAAATCTTGAGTGGTCTGCCAGTTTTCAAGTGATCTATGGCAGTGTGTGTGCGTAAAATTTGGGAAGCACTGCCAAAGGCAACTTCCTAACTGTAGTTACATAAAGAGTGACTTACACAACTGCTTATCCATGTGTGTGTGTCATAGGAACCAACTCCTAGGAGCTGAGGTCCCTTTGGGGGCCCCATAAAATATTTGAGGGGGTCAGGGCCCCCAAGTTGATAGGCACTGTCATTCAAATGGTGTGTGCGAGCCACATCTTGTGATCAATTATATAGGGCAGGGCTTACCTGCCTCCCCAATATTTTATTTAAGTTAGCACCCCTTGGGGGGATTGTGCGTGTTTACCAGAGCACATAGCTTGCTCTTGTCTGTTCATGTCTATTGGGCTTCAGGATGGGGCCTCGGCAGGAATGACGCCTCGGGGTGCCGACCCGGATTGCCCCCCTCTCCCCTCCCTTGGCGGCCGTGAGTCACCAGTTCCTGGTTTGTTTTGATCGCGCAAGTTGCCTCTTCCCCGGGCGGCGCCGCCTGGCTGCTCCGGCGAGGTTAGTCACACACCTGAACCCGACTCAACTTCGGAGTCCAAGATCCGCCCCGACGGGAAGAGACGGAAGCCTTACACCAAGGGAAGGGCGGTCTCTCGGCACTGTCAACAAAACAGGATATGCGGGAGGCGGGGGGAAAGCAACCCGATCCCTTTCCAGCCCCCTTGGGCGGATCAGGCAACCCCAGCTCCTCCTCGGCCTCAGTCCCCCCACTCCCTCTCCAGGGGGCGGGCAAGGACAGAGACAAAAGGGAGGGGGAGTTGCTCCAACCGCAAGGCCGGGTAGACAGCGGGGAGAGGAAGCGGAGGGCATCCACAAGGCGCGTGGATCGGCTGCACTGCCTGGGCAGTTGGCTTGGAAAGGACATCTCCAAGGCCGGAGAGCTCTCTGTCCACGCCCCACGGCCCTGGCCGCAGGACGACCTTCACCCCCGCCCTTTAGGGGGAAAAGGGAGGTCCCCTGCTCTCCGCCCGCCCAGATCGGCGCCGGACTCCACCCTGCGCCTCCCTCGCCAGCAGTTTGAAACTCCGCTCCGGAGACGGAGCGCGCAGGGCAGGCGGGCAAACGCTCGCGCACTTCTCCTCGGCTACATAAAGTTTGTCCGCGCCGGATTATTATTCCGCAGTATCGCGCGCGGAACGGTGCCGGGATCCACGCGCGCGCCCGCAATTGATATTGAAAAGGGGATCCCGAGCCCCGATCCTACAGATCTGGCGATAGTAAGGTTGAAGGATGCGATCCTATGCGAGCTCGCATCGGGGTAAAATCACTTGGCACTGAGCACTCACAGGAGCCGTTTGCAGTATTTGAAATATAAAGTCGCACCGAAATCGGTGGGGCTCTCCTTTCAAGTTAGTATGTTAGGGATAGTGTTGTATTTATTTATTTTTAACTACTAATTTATATTTAACGGGCTATGGGCTGCACTGCTAGATCTCACGAAAATAAGAGTTAATTCCGCGAATTTTAATAAAACAACCCCACCACCATCACCAAACGAAAACACCCCTTAAGGTACTCGAGAGGACAAGTTGTAAGACGCTTTTTCTTTTCTGATTTTTTTAACGATCTCAGCCTCAGATGAAACCCGCAGCAGTTTCATTAACCAGGAAGTAGGAACAACTGAATTTTGCGGGGCTCGCTTCCAGGGAAGCGGCTTCGCTGGCTGCGAGGCTGGCTGGCAAAACTACGCCACAAGTGGTTTGTGAGCAGCCCAGTCGGAAGGCGCTGCCGAGCGACGGACAAAGCCGGGAGGAGGATCGCGCAGTAATTTACCTTTAAGGAAGTAGGGGGGGGGGAGGAAGAGAAGAGAAGACTTTGAGAGTTAGTTCTCCCTGCATGAACTCCGGTGTTATTCGGCCCCTCCCCGCATCTCTGCATACTTTGCAGAGGGACGAGACGGACCCTTCCCAGAAAGCGGAACGCAGGAAAGGGCCAGTGGGTAAGCGATTCTGCTCAGCAGCCAGATATATAAATATACTAAACTTTGAGATGGTGGGAATCCCCCTTGCCCAGTTCTTAAAATAGACCAGATTTCCTTTTCTCTCCCTCCCCCCCCCCGGCTGCATCCAAACGGAACGCGCACCCAACGCCAAGAATATCGCGCCTAAGGTCACTTGTGGCCAGAAAACACCCACACGCACCCAGTACAAAGGACGCCCGCAGCCCTTCACTCACCGTCCGCAAAGCAGCCGGGCAAATCCGGAGCCTGGACGGCGGCGGAGTGAGGTAGATGGCGGGGAAGCTGCTCCTGCGGGCGCCCCGAGCCCTGTTGCACCGGCCAGTCTGCGCTCCCCGCAGAGCCTTTTGTTGTTATAGAATCCGGCGAACAGCTGATCGGCAGCGCCCGCCCCCTCGCCCCGCCCCGCCCGCCTCTTTTGCCTCGACGTTCCCACCCCGCGGCGCGCTGCTAGCAGGGGGCGCGCGAAGGAAGGGAAAGGGGGAGGGCCGCACAGCCGCGCCTGCACCAATTGGGAGCCCCGCGGTGCTCCGGGACGCGCCGGGACAGGCTGTCACTAACGCACGTGACGCGGCTCTGCGAGCTGCGGAGCCAGACGAGGCGGCCTGCAGCGTCCGGGATAGCGAGCCCGGGCAACAAAAGGAAGGCAGGGAGAAGGAGAAGCAGAGAATAGGAGAGCTGGGGAAGGAAGAGGAGGAGAAGGGGTGCGCGGAACGAAATGTGGAGAGGGGTGGGGGGAGGGAGAGGCATGGCCCAAGTGGAAAAATACAAGAGAAGTTGGGCAAGGTGCGGGGAAAGAGCCTGGAAATGCACAGCCCTCGTTTATTGCTACCCTCTTGTCCTCAGAAGAATACCCAGTTCCCACCCTGGTGACGGGGGAACATGAAGGGAGTCGAGGAGACGTCATTCTGACCAAAGTGCCAGACCACTTTGGAAAGTCCCCTGCACGCAAGTGTCTCCACACAATTTTTCCAGCTGTCTTGACCAAGAGAGAGAGAGGGCATGCTAGGGGCATGCTCAGTTTGGAAGTGAGCAAGGTCTTGAAGGATTGGGCACACACACTTACACCCAGGCATCCTAATTATTCAGGGCCTGATGTTAAGTATGTTTTTCTACAAGCCACTTGCAGCAATACCCAGTGGCGTAGCGTGGGGGGTGCAGGAGGGGCCGGCCGCACCGGGCGCAACATCTGGGGGTTAGGGTTAGGGGGCACAAATCCACGGGTTAGGGGGCGCAAATTACTTGTCTTGCCCCGGGTGCTGACAACCCACGCTACGCCATTGGCAATACCACAGTATGTTTTGATGCCAGGGGCTGAAAATCCAGTGGTTAAAAATAATGGAGTAGGAGTTATTTGGGTGCCCATTAATGAGACCCCCCAGAACTGTCAGCTAAGGCTGGCCCTGAATCTCTTGGCAAACCCTTGCGAAAGGAGTTCTGTAGTGCTAAATCAAAAGCCTGCATTTCCTTCGTGCATGTGTCCTAAATGTGTACACTGGCTGGTGTGGCCCACCATCTCACTCCCGCAGGGATAACACTGTTAGTATTTGAAAGCTCTCTATAACCCAAGAGGGTTGTGGCCAAGGAATGAAACTTATTCATGTCTGTTTCGTTCTGGTTTGGGTTCAGCTGTGACTTAAGGTCTTTCACTTTGGTTCATGCCAACCAAGTTTCTCACACTGGGACTCTGCTGGCCTAAATGGCAAGCTTTTTGTAAAACAACTAACTCCCTCTCAAGTGTATGCTAGTATATAAAAGTGGGGACCTGCAGTAATAGGTTGCAGTGTATTTCCAACTCCTCTAGCAGGAATACTCCTTTTCAGGGCTCTAACTGGTGTGGAACAGGAGCCTTGTAGTCCTGTTTGTGATTTGCAGGGAAGGTGAAGATTAAAGTGGGGGGGGGGGAGAGAAGGGAAAATTACCTTGAAGTATATTCAGAATTAAAAGGAGGCAATTTGAAGATGGGGAATACGATTGGGTAGGAGAGCTATATTTGTGATGCAACAACTTGCAGATGTGATGAGAAAATAAAATAATACTACTTGATACATGTTATTTTGATGCAGTAGGTTTTTTTTGTTTGTTGTTTAAATGTAGAGAAATATTACTGTGTAAGTAGAGTCCACCAAGCAACGTCTGCAGAAGTCCAGTTGACAAGAAAGCAAATGGCAACTTGGGCAGGAGAAAATTATTGTGCTTTGCAGCCAAAGTCTGCAGGGAAGAAAGAGAAAGCAAGAAAGGGGTCATATAAGGACACTCAATATAGGTTTTTGCTTCCTCTTTTATAAAAAAGTGGAAAGTTAAGGGCAATCTTTCTAAAGTTAGTTTCCTGGTTTGCTTTCATGGTGTTTATATATCCTTTGTTCATCCCACAGTTTTTGATGCATTTTCCAATCACTTTTGAAACCACAGAAGAGTGTGTTTATTAAAAAAAATTAAAAAGTGGGTTCTCTCTGTAGCACTAAGTACCACATCCCATCAGTGCAAGGATTTCTGCTTGTGCAGTGGAATGCCTTCCCTCCCTTCTCCCTGCACACCCTTAAATCTGTACTGGGTTTCTCCCCAACCTTTCAGAGCAGATGGGGGGGGGGGAGTACGTGGGGAAAGGAGGGGGGAAGGTTCATTGTGCAAGCAGAGATCCTTGCACTGCCAGAACTCAGTAGTATATTGTCCAGTGGATTTGTTGCAGTTGAGTGAGGGAGTGCTTCAGTCCACTTTAATTTCACAAACCTAGTGCTCTGGTATGTGCTTAACTCTCTGTTGCAGAATATTGGTGGTCTGGTGAGCCCCTCGGATAGATGCCCATGTAATAGCGTCTAAGTCTCCAGCTCTTGTGCTGCTAAGCCTCTTGTCCAGGAAGAGAGAGAACCATGAAGAGACATGTCTGAGATAAGGAGGTTATTCCAGCAGAACAAAGGCAATGATGTGATTTGTGGCTTTTCAGTTTGCATTATATGTGGCTGGTGCAGATGTGGAAATTCATCCCACATCTGCAAAACAACAACATCCAAAGCATGCAAAATCTAGAGCAGCTCCAAAAGGGAATATTTGGGCCCAAACATAACTGCTACCTTTTTTTTCCTCTTCAGGAAACCTTGCATGTTTTATCTGACTGGCCAGAGAAACAGGTTTGGTGGGTCCTGTGAGCTGATGTAGTGACTTAATTAGACCAAATTGCATCTAATCAATCTGTGAACTCCTCCCTGTTCCCTGTGAGCTGTTGTTATACAGTAGAGAGGATGCAGGGCTTAGGAGACATCACACCAAATCCTTGGTTAGCCAAAACCTTGGTTACCCTGAGTGGTAAACCGCCAGGTTTCAGCTCCTCCTACCTCACAGGGGTGCTGTGAGGATAAATATTACAGAACAACTTTTGCAAATAGGTCAGATAACCTGCCGCCCCTGGTCTCTGAGCTGCCTCCCCACCCCAAAGAAAGGTGCCTTCTCACACTGCTCCACGGGGGTCTGGGAAGAGGATTTCCCAGGCTTACTGGGCCAACAGAAACTGGCCAAAGGTGAACATGAGGCCAACACCTTACCTTGGGAGACAGCAGCAGGCGCTGCGGGCCTGCAAGGTGGAAAGACTCTCAGTTTCCAGGCAGGCCTTGAACACAGCAAGCACAAGAAAGGCCAGCACAGCGCCTGCCTGACTCCAAGGCCGCCTCAGCTCCTGGCAACCAGCACCCTCTGGCCAGCCCCAGAGGCTACATTCGCCTGTGGAGCTTGTAGCCAGGGCTGCTGCAGCAAACAGCTGTGCAAGCCTTTGGGAGGCAGAGACACATCAGAGGGAGGGAGGGAATGAAAGAGGGACAGAGGTCAGTGTTGCCTGTGGCACCCCGACCATAATTCAAGGCACCCAGGGTGCCATGGCACACTGGTTGAAAACCACTGTCATAGTAGATGGGCAACCTAATTCTATGCATGCTAAAGGTAAAGGTAAAGGGACCCCTGACCATTAGGTCCACTCATGACCGACTCGGGTTGCAGTGCTCATCTCGCTTTATTGGCCGAGGGAGCCGGCGTACAGCTTCCGGGTCATGTGGCCAGCATGACTAAGCGGCTTCTGGCGAATCAGAGCAGCGCACGGAAACGCCGTTTACCTTCCCGCCAGATTGGTACTATTTATCTACTTACACTTTGACGTGCTTTCGAACTGCTAGGTTGGCAGGAGCAGGGACCGAGCAACGGGAACTCACCCCGTCGCGGGGATTCGAACCGCCGACCTTCTGATCGGAAAGTCCTAGGCTACTCAGACACAAATCAAACTGAATTCAATGGGATATACTCCCAAGTAAGTATTATAGGACAATGCAGCCTTTACTCAGCTGTACAAGCAGTAGTAACTGCTACATCACTTAAGGCTGAATCTCCGTTTCTATTCCAATGTTGTAACAGTGTTCTCTTAACTTTACCTGGTGTCACAGTGACCTACTTGAATGCTAAACTGGAAAATCTTTTTTGAGTACTATTGAAGAAGACTGGAACAAATATAGGACAAAGCATTTAGGAGGTGGCTTTGCAGTTTTGCTGGTAGGAACAAACTAAGATTAAACACCACATTTTAAAAGACAGCTCAGTTTAAGAAATGACCTGACCTGGAAACTTGAGATTTTGCTTTCAGGTCTCTTTGCTCCAGAGCTGCAGTTCTTTCTCCGTATTTGCCTCTGCTATCAACTATCTATACATACATTTATTTCTTGTTTTATTTCATGTTAACACAATGTAAATAAGTGGACGATACTTAACATTGATTGATAAGAGTGTTTATTTTTACTTTTTTTGTTTGTCCTTTTTCTTTCTTCTTTTTCTTTTGCTATATGCCTTTTGTTTTCTGTGGAAAATTTCAATAAAAAGCAAATAAAATATTTCTTCTTTTATTGTATGTCAGGAAATTAGAACCCTTTCCAGTCCCTTTGTTAATAACAGGAGATCATTGACATTGGCTTCAACCATGTTGGCATCCGTCTGTCTCAGGAGACAACAGAGTGCACGTCCAGAGGTGAAGTCAAAGAGCTGCATCATCAGCACTGAAGTGACCTCCCTGGGACGCAAGCCTGGGCAGTGTGTATGGAGGTCCTGGGCTGCCCAGACAATAAGACCCCCCCCCTTGGCCTCACTGATGTGGTCCAGAGGAAAGCAGAGCAATGCATTTGACACCAGCTTGGCCACAGGAGTTGCTGAAAGAAGGTGTACAAGGTGCCACCCAGCTGCCTTAAGGGACTCCACTCCGCTCTTACGGTGGCAATATTAGCAGCCTCTCGACTCACAAGTCTTAGATTCCCAGACGGGTATGAGTCTCAAAATGCAATCCAGGAGACATTTAGCCAGTGTGCATAGTGAGACACACTAGCAGGTACCCCCAAGCAGGCCAGTATTATACATCTAAAGCACATTACTTTCCCCCAGGACTAAACTGTTGGGGCCTAGATTGTTAAGGGTGCTGACATTTGTAGCTCTGTAAACTACAGTTTCCAGGATTCTTTGGCGGAACCCATGTGGTTTCAATGTATGGGTTGTATACCATCTTATACCCTGCGTGTGTGTATCTCTACAGTCTGCTCCAATACAGTGGTGCCCCGCAAGACGAATGCCTCGCAAGACGGAAAACCCGCTAGACGAATGCCTCGCAAGACGGAAAACCCGCTAGACGAAAGGGTTTTCTGTTTTTGAGCTGCTTCGCAAGACGATTTTCCCTATGGGCTTGCTTTGCTCCCCCCCTTTTTCTAAGCTAGTAATCCGCTAAGCCTTTAATAGCCGCTAAGCCTTTAATAGCCGCTAAACCGCTAATAGCGCTAATCCGCTAAGCCGCTAATAGGGTTGCTTCGCAAGACGAAAAAACCGCTAGACGAAGAGACTCGCGGAATGGATTAATTTCGTCTTGCGAGGCACCACTGTCTGTGCATTCTCCAGTTCCTTTCTTCCTGCCTATTTGGGGATGATTACCCTTGAAAAACCAGGGCTGACACACTGATAGTGCGCAATCTCTGGACAACACCACCAGCATCCCCACTTAAAAACCCCCAACAACCTTGGAAGACATGCAAATAAGTGATGACATCCACACCACAAAAATAAAAAAAGCAACTCTGCTCTTGACCACACCTGTCCTTGTCAAAAGAATGCAAAGTAGTTTGCTGTTGATGCAGAAGTAGGCTAGAACGCACAAAGGGAGTGGTCTGAAGTTCAATGAAACATAATAATAAAACAGCAGCTAGCAGAAGGGCAGCATTTTTGGAACGCAGTAAGTGGCCTTATACAAGAGCAGAGTACTTATCCATCTAGCCCAGTATTGTCTGGGCAACTGCTCTTGGGCTGTCTCGGGTTACAGGACTTTCCCATAACCTGCTACCTGATCCTTTGAACTGAAGACACCAGGATAAGACACAGAACCTTCCAAGCACGTGCTCTACAACAGAGATAGGCTCCTCCTCCTTATTTAAAAATATGCATACTACAGGAAATGGTGCGGGGAAAGGGAAAGGAGAGTTCCACAGCATCACATTACTCATTGCAAAGTTTTAATAGCTGCCTAAGAGCAAGAGGCCAAGGCGCTTACCTAAGTTCAGTCAGGAGCTCATTCCCTACTACTGTACATGGACTGCTCCAACAGGGCACACTGTTTAACATGCATTTGTGGTGTTCACTATGTGGTTCTGCTGCCTCTGTGACACAGGAGCTGGTGGTGGCACATGGCCTGCTTCTCTAAGAAGGTGACAATGGCTTGTGCTGTCTGCTCAGCATGGTGCTGCTGTGGCAGCTACCCATAGATATGGACATTGTTGGGACTGGCAGGGGGTGAGCCAGAGGAGACAGTGCGGAGACAGTGCCTCTCTGGCACTGCCCCATAGGTCCATATTGCTGTGGAGATCTTTGGGCTGTGATGCTACTTGCCCCAGTTCTCCCCTGTGGACCATCATGCTGTTTGCGTACTCTGGCCTCAGGCCCATCCAGTACACATGCCACCAGCTGACACCCCCCCCCCAGGCAACACAGAAATCTCTCCTACTGCTTTCTGTCACCTTGGCCTTATGCCCCTACTGTGCCCCACTGCCTAGGTCTGCTCCAGTACCTACTGCTGAGCATGCCCCACATGGCCTGAGTTCTGTCCCACCCTGTGTCCCCCACCCCTTGGCCTCCCACCAGTATTGTGGTTGCAATATCCAGAGAGCATTATTATGGCTGGCAAGTAAAGCAGTTTCCTGGATAAAGCCCAGCCTTCCCAATGTTCCAGCCTTCTGGCTAGTGCAGGTGTAACAGGTAGGTTCACATACAATTCCTCATATTTATGGGCACAAACTGCTGGATAATATTTTCTGATGCTGCTGTCAGCTTTGTCCTTCTAAAGGCAGCATGTTTATCCAAGTCATACAGAAGACACTCTCTATTGGCACATCCTCACTGTGGACATGAATCAGCAGTCCAGACATCTATTTCTCTCTCATTTCATCATATACGTATTGGGAAATAAAGGAGATAATGATCTGAGCTTTCCACTGTGTACATTACATTAAGTTTTTGGCTACAGGGGTATTTGCATATTGCCCTTTAAGTGTGGTAGATTAGACAATTACCAAGGAGTCTACTTGGAAACCAGGATGTCTGGATTTAGTGCAGTTAAACATTTCCTGTGTAATTGTAGCAGGTTGATGCCCCAACTTGCTCAGGAGAAAGGGGACAGTCACCATTACCCAGCTTGATCTGGGCATAGAGGGGATCCAATTCCAATATTGTGGCTTCCTTTCCGTTAAAAGTGGCCATGTGAACAGAATGTGATGTCACTGACATGCAGAGTTTGCTGGAGCTCTTAATCCACAGATTGTAATGATCCGTCCCATTTTTAGCAGGATTACTTCAGCAGACCTCTGGTGCCAATGTTCGAATCATTAGAAATTACCTCAGCAGGCCCTCACTGGGAAAATGTCCAGTGAGACTTAATGGATGACTCAAGAGGGTAAACGGCGCTCTGAGGAACCAGTATGTCCATCAGAATGCAATTGCCTCAGAAAAGTGGTTGTCAGCCTGTGTGCCAATAAATAAATGGTATGTGTCTCCTCAAGGTTAACTAGAGCCAGTCCTACCATTAGGCAAAATGAGGCAGCCATCTTAGACAGCAGATGCTAGGGGCTGGCAGCAGTAATTCCTCATGGGTAAATGGGGTGCCCCCTCCCCAAAAAGAAGGGTGGAACAAAGCATGCTCAAACCCATAGAATATGCAGTACAGATATTGACCTCTGGCTCCACCTCAGTGATTTGGGTTTGGGGGGGCCATATAGGTAGAGAAAACAGGCAGCACGCTAGTGTGGATTATATATGCTCTACCTATTGATCTAGAATAAAATATTATTTTAAGCCCAATTTTGTGCAACTTGACCTGGAAGGGAAAACACACCGTTTCCTACTTGACTTTAGGCAGCAAAATATATTGTAGCCATGCTGAGATAAAAGTGTTTTAGGTCTCTCAGCATGTATCATTTCAAGGTTCTCATTTGAAAATGCCCCATACAGACTCCATGTGTAAATTTGTAATCTCTGAGAGAAGGCGAGAGAAAAACCTGCAACATGTCTGGACATGACTTTTGATGGTGAGAAGGTGGGGCTTTAGAATTCTGCATCTCTTTGACCCCTTTCCAGGATAAACAGAAGCAAACTGAATTATGATAAAGCAAGAAAAATGCAGATGTATTTAATTTGTGTAATATATAAAGACTGCCCAGCTGTGTGTCATTCCCTGATGCAAAATGGGCACAGATTTTGTTCTAAAGTACAGAGACTATTGAGGCTCACGTGAATCCTTATCAAGTCATATTCAAAGAGGCAAAGAGGGGAAGAAGGCATGGCAGAAGCCATTCTGCCCAAGATGGCTGCCTGAAGGTGGATTTTATGACCATACACAATAAGTTGGACTGTTGGTCCAGCAAGCTTAGTGTCATCCACACAGACTGGCAGCAGATCAGCAGTGTTTCAGAGTTTTTCCTACGCTTAATGGAAAATGTCAGGGGTTGAACCTTGGACTTTTTGCATACAAAGGATATACTCTGCCACTGAACTACACCCCTTGTAGCCAATGCCTTTTCTGATCAACTTAAGTTAATATGTGATGACGGAAACCAACATTACTGAGACAGGGAATTTTGCCCTGGCAGACAGGAGTGGATCTATTTTATTTTATGTCTGGCTGGTGTTACTTGATTTCCAGCTGCTGCATAGTAGTTAAGGTCTGCACTATGTCTGGTATTTCAGGGAATGCACCTGGGGAGGTCACAACTTGTACTTCTGGAATGACAAGATCAACTCTCTCTTGTCTGTCTGTCAAAATTTGCCAGTACAGAAGGTGGTTTTTTTGGTCAAACCAAAAATAACTGTTCTGTCCAAACTGAAAATCTATGTAATGCAAAGTTGTGTAGTGGAAAATTTTGAGCTGCCTGCTGGGGCTCGTCATTTCAGCCTTCATAGCCACAATCCCAAGGAAAGTATAAAATGCAGGTAGCTGGGTCCATCAACCCTATCCCAAAAGAGCAGCAGTACATAACATAATGCTAAATCTATAAGGGCTGGCATGACTTCAATCCTGATGCATAGTTTCATATGAACGTAAGACAAGCCAGCTAGATGAGGCCAATAGTCCATCTAGGCCAGCATCCTGTTCTCACAGTGGCTGATCAGATGCCCGAAGGAAGCCCACAAGCAGGACATATGTGCAACAGCACTCTGCCCACCAGAGATACCCAGCAGTGGAGGTAGAACATAGCTATCATGACTAGTAGCCATTTCCTGGGAATACACTCAATTGCATTCAGTGGAGCTTTCTTTTGGCTGCATGCATTTGTCTTGTAAACCACAGTTTTAACAAGGTAGGTGAAATGCAACCCTTGGCTTTATCTTAAGAAATATTCTAAAATTAATGAATGCTAAAATGTTGAGGTTTTAGAAAAAAAGGGGGATTACAGCTGTAAAAGATTAAGTAAAAGAAAAGAACAAGGGAAAATTTGATAAAATTAAGGGGGAGGATTTGCTGAAAAAAAATTGGAAATTAGGATGCAGAAAGGGGAGGTACGGGGAAGTCGGTGAAGTAAGGTTTAAGAAAAAAGGATTTGAAATTATACATGTTTGTTTATGTGTTTGTTTGTTTGTTTGTATTGTGTATTGTCTGTGTTTATAAAAATTGTGAAAAACCAATAATTTTTTTTTAAAAAAGAAGAAATGCAATCCTTGGCTTTTCATTAGATACACAAATAAGTGTTACCATTTAAACTGTGAGCATTAAGGAGGATCTACACCCCCCCAGGCACTTGATTATTTTTCTTAGGCTGCTTGATTGTCACTATTTTTCAGACAGAATGCAATTTCATACCAGCAGATTCAGCTCACACAGTTAAAGTGGGCTTGATGCTTTTTGTGCAACAAGCTTGCTTCCAACCCCCCCCCCCCATATTTCTATTTTTTGCAATATGGAAAGTGATGGGAAAATGCACTGGAAATGGTGGGTAATAATAACAATAATAATTTATTATTTGTACCCCGCCCATCTGGCTGGGTTTCCCCAGCCACTCTGGGCAGCTTCCACAGAGACCAAAAATACACTAAAATGTCACACATTAAAAACTTCCCTGAAGTTTAACAATTGCTTGTGATGTAAATTCCCCACAAATAAATCAGAACAATTGTTCAATAAACAGTTGGACTTCACATAACCTCCCCACAAACTTTGCGCAAACAAATCAGGATGAACGCTCAATAAACAGGTTATCTGGAAGTGACCTTATTCTCAGACTTTCTCCATGCAATTAAAGCAAAACCTGAATGCCTCATTCACTTGTCAGAGCAAGGAGAGTCTATAGATTAACCTGGCACTCCAGCCGATGACATCACCACTCCTTGCTCTAAAAACATCTGAGAGCCACACTCCTCTGCATTCCCTCCCACTATAACCGCTATAACCACTAATGCAGTGAAACTGCGTACTGTACTGTATACGCTTGTGCATCTTGGACATGAATTTGTTCAAGGAATCCGTACTTCTGTACAAGTTCTAGAAGAGCCACATTCCGAGAACTGGAGCCAGCCATAAGATTTTCCTTCTCTGCCTTGAAACCTCTGCAGCTTATATTGAGGTAGCCTTTGGAATTCTGAACAGCCCCATGATTCGGTCAAGAAAGAAATGCATTTACAGAAGGGCACTCTTGACTGTATGGAATATTTGACAATATCTGAGTGCAACCAAATAATAGCAGGTCAATTGGACTGGCATGCTGACCCTAGACGGCTTCCAATCCATTCATTGTCTACGATTGATCTGGGAATGACTTATGGCCCACTACAGTGGAGCTGTCAAGTCTAATAAGCGAGCAAAGCAATCTGACTGCACTGCTGAAGACAAATGGTTTGCACCTATAAATCTCTAGTAGGCAGGCTGTCATTCAAGTTTTTACTGGAGATAATAATGGAACTAAGGTTTGAACCTATAATGCACCAGGGTTATTTTCCATGCCTTTAGTAGGAATCAATACATTGTGACAGAAGCATTTTGCAATTGAAGTCTTGCAGGGTGCTCTGCCACAAATCCTTCCTGGACAGCAGAGGCAGCTGTGCTTAATGCTAGTTTAGCCAGAGAATTCACATAAGCTGAAATAATGCAAAAAGCATTGTGATTTTCCCTGGACTACACAGAATTTCAGCACTCATGAAATTTTCATACACTAAGTTTGGATTCTATTCCCCTAACTGGTCTTAATGTTGACAAAAATGTATCACCTATTGGACCAGTTCCAGCATTGCGCAGGCCCCATGTAAAGTGCTCTCTGGTGGGCCCCATATTACACTGGGCTTATCTGACAGTGGCAACAACAGCAGTACAGTGGTACCTCAGGTTAAGTACTAAATTTGTTCCGGAGGTCCGTTCTTAACCTGAAACTGTTCTTAACCTGAAGCACCACTTTAGCTAATGGGGCCTCCTGCTGCCGCTGCGCCACCAGAGCATGATTTCTGTTCTCATCCTAAAGCAAAGTTCTTAACCTGAAGCACTATTTCTGGGTTAGCGGAGTCTGTAACCTGAAGCATATGTACTCCAAACTGGGGCAGAGGGCTATGAGTTGCTGTTTGAATTTCCCACAATGCCCAGGAACATCAGTAATGCTATTGCAGGGAACTTAAAATAGAGTCTAGCCAACTCAGCAGTGTGAAATGGGGAGCCCTGAGGCAGGCAGGCGTCAGCTCTGGTGGGGCCTGCTACTTTAGGATGGCAGGTGCCCACATCAGGCCTGCATCTATTTTTCTTCTTCATTAACAGAATTCACATGTGGAGCAAACAAAGCTTCTTTGTGTCTCAAGTGAAACATACGTGAATGAAAACAACCACCACATTAGAGTCAGTATTTAGATTTAGATTTAGATTTAGATAAATTTATTGTCATTGTCCGTATATACACAGTATACACAACAACGAAAATCAAACACCCACCCAAAGACCGGGTTCACATATACATTTGCACGTATCTCCGAACTCTCATCCTATTTAGACATAATCTATAAAACATAACATAATCCAGAATATAGCATGACCTATTAAAAACATAACATAACCTAAAACCTATCTCATTCCTTCCACTCCCTACTTACTAAACCTTGCAACTGGCCCTGAGATCATTATTTAGTGCAATCAGAGCTCTTGGATAGAAACTATTCAGAAGGCGTGTGGTTCGTGTTTTCATTGTCCTATATCTTCTGCCCGAAGGCAATAGTTCAAAGAAGTTGTGAGCAGGGTGGGTGGGATCTCTCAGAATATTATGTGACTTCTTCAAGATGCGAGACGTGAAGATCTCATCCAGGGTTGGTAGTCGGAGCCCAATAACGTTCTGGGCAATTTTAATTGTTCGCTGTAAAGCTTTTTTATCCGTTTCAGAGCTGCTCCCATACCACGATAATATACTATAGGTTAGGACACTCTCGATGGTACTATGATAATAGGACAGGAGTAGGTGCTGGGATAGATTCAGTCCCCTGAGCATTCTCAGGAAATACAACCTCCCCTGCACCTTCCTCACAACCATATTAACATTTGCAGTCCATGAGAGGTCCTCCGAGATATAAATGCCCAGGTATTTAAAACTACCAACCCTCTCCAGTATGTTATGGTTGGCTCCCTACTTTCTAGTTTCTTCACCCACCCTTTAGTTTCTACTGTTCATTGGGTAAGTTGTCAAGTTTATTAAACAGATCACTCCACTTTCAGAGAGATAAATTCCAGGGCTCCTTAATAGTTCAGGGAATTTCCATGCAAGCACATTCCACAGCTGGGAGGAGAGAGAGCTGGGCTAGAGAGAGAGAGAGAGCTATCACTGCAAGGAAGGGTACCTTACATGACCACTTTGTGAGTAACTGTACTATCACACCGCTCTTTGCATGCTGCTTTTCAAAACCAAAAAAAGCCAAAGCAGCTCACAGTCAAGAGGTTACATATGAAAAATATCAGAAAACACCGTCAAAATCCTGTTATTAAAATTGCACGTTAAAGAAATTAAAAATCTGAAACTGTCACATACTGGGGTTGTGGTTAGAGTGCTGGACTAGGATGAGGGAGATCTGGGTTCAAATCCCCCATTCAGCCACGTACTTAGAGCCAGGCACTCTCTCTCATCTTAAGCTCCCCTACAGGGTTGTTGGGAGGTTAACATGTGGACAATGTACACCACATTGAGATCCCTGGAGGAAAGGTAGGATATATACAGTGGTGCCCTGCAAGACGAAATTAATTCGTTCCGCGAGTTTTGTCGTCTTGCAATTTTTTTCGTCTTGCGAAGCACGGTGTCGGGAAAGTTTTGGAAAAGCTTCAAATATCACCAAAGTCTTCAAAAACCTCAAAAAAGGCTACCACACCGCGTGCTATGAGTTGCTCCTCGAAGTCAAGTCGCAACTGTATTAACGGTTTTAAGAAAAAGGAAACAAACTCGCAAGACGTTTCTGTCTTGCGAAGCAAGCCCATAGGGAAAATCGTCTTGCGAAGCAGCTCAAAAAACCAAAAACCCTTTCGTCTAGCGAGTTTTCCGTCTTGCGAGGCATTCGTCTTGCGAGGTACCACTGTAAATGTAATAAATAACACAATCAAATCTCAAAAGTGACCCCATTCCCCACTTTCTCCATCACATCAGATCCGTCACACAAATTGGCCTCCAAATCTCCAGCTGTTCTCTGGCCTCAGCTTATAGCAGGAGAGGGTGTGTGTGTGTGTGAGAGAGAGAGAGAGACAGAGACAGAGAGAGAGAGAGAGAGAGAGAGAGAGAGAAACAGACAGACAGACAGACAGACAGACAGATAGACAATCCCCCCTCAGCCCTGTTCTGTTCAGATGCTCACCCCTGTTAGGCGTGGAGTAAAATAGCTGTTCCCAGAGTCACTGCTCAGATGGGAGGGCCAACTCCTCCCAGTTTCTTGCAATGGTCTCCACTAACACAGGCTAGCAGCAACTGGCAAGCCGCTTAGGCACAAACAGGAGGTGCCAAACACTAACAAAAGGTGGTTGGTTGCAATAGAGTTCCTCAGTCAACCCTGCTCCCCACTGCCTAAAATGAGCCAAGAAACTCATATGTCTACTGGTTCAATCAGTTTGGTCTAACTCACTCTAAATAATAACTGAGCATACAGACTCCAGTTGCCGAATGTACCTTAATATGAATGCTTTTGCGATATTGCTCATGTGGATACCAAACACTATTTCCGTGAAATGTGTTTGATATATTTACAGCTGTTTTTCTTTTACCTATACAGTGGTACCTCGGGTTACATACGCTTCAGGTTACACACTCTGCTAACCCAGAAATATTACCTCTGGTTAAGAACTTTGCTTCAGGATGAGAAGAGAAATCGTGCTCCGGTGGCACAGCAGCAGCAGGAGGCCCCATTAGCTAAAGTGGTGCTTCAGGTTAAGAACAGCTTCAGGTTAAGAACGGACCTCCGGAACAAATTAAGTACTTAACCCGAGGTACCACTGTATATTATTGATTGGTTTACGGTTCTTGTGAGCTGCCTTGTGCATCGGTTGGAAAAGTGGCTTATAAATTAACTTGATGATGCTTGGTGACTTCTTAATTCATGTTACTTAAGTTGCCCTTCAGACAAAAACATGTTTGAATTATTTTCTATACAGATGGCTTCCATGCAAGAGCAAAGTAATGTCTGAACAAATCCAAAATCCTCCTGTGGATTCATTCTCTGCATTTATATGCATTCTAAAAACGGGTGAGGGGGAGAAGAAAAGTAGATATGGTCCAAGAGGATTTGAAGACTTTTTAGCTTGGGTGCCCAGAATAAACACTGACAAATTGAAATGGCGGCGTGGCCAGAAAACTCTTATTGTGGATACTAAAAGTTGTGTATGCACAGGTGGGAGTTTCTATTTAGATCCAGCTGTTTCCCCCACACCCAGCCAAGCAGACAAACCACATTTTCGACTTGCATGTTTAAAACAGTTTGCAGTGTTCCAAATCTAAACCAAGATAACCAGCTGCTTAAAGGATTAATTTTTTTCCTGCTGCTGCATCTCTTTTGTGCACAACTGATGTGTTTACAAGTTGACTACAACAGACTTTTAACATTTTGATAAAACAGTTGTTGTTGTTTTAAAAAAAGCAGCAACAATAACCCACAAAATTCTAATCACAGGCTTATGTGCAGTGGGCATGGATCAGTTTCATCCAGAATGGTAGTTCATAGTACACACATTGTAGGCTATTCTTAACACATGCACGTTGTGGCCTTGTTACAAAGAAAGGTAAAAAGTTTGGGATCATAATTTACCATGACGAAAACACAGACTATTCACTGTACATGCTAGGACTGTTGCAAACCCCAGAGATTTCAGTCTTGCACTGCCAACTTCTCTGGATGTGAGGCTACAAAATATCATGCTTTTCCCACACAAAAGAGGTTGCAGAAAAATTCTGTATTTTTTGAGATAGGCCAGAATACATTTTGGGAATGGTGAAGCTTTCCCGTCTTTTCTGGTTCCATAGATGTCCTATATGTTCTTTCTGTAAACTGCTTTGAGGTAGTTTTTTTAAAAAAACAATCATGCAGTAAATTTTATAAAAAATTTTTTTTAAAAAAACACTGAATACCAAATAGTTTTGGCAGATTCCCAGTCAGATTGGGAAATAGTCATTGTATACACACACTCATATAAACATAGCACAGGGAGGCTGATGGGATTTTCTTTTCCTGTGCAGCCCAAGTCAGTGAACTGGAATAAACAATCATTGACAGCCTTGAGTCTCTTTCTTGAACACATGCATTGTGGTGGAAGATTTTTAGAAAACCTTTTTTTGGAAAGAAGTTTCTCTCTACGTGCATATTTTAGGCTTGCAGTCCGTTGTGCTCAATGATGCTTACTTTTGAGTAGATATATATATATATAGTTGCACTGTTAACACATTTTAAAGAAATGTTGTGAAGATTTTTTTGTTTTTGTTTTTGGAAGATCATTTTGGAATGATTTTTGGGAAGATCATTCAGGTTGAACCTACAGAAAAGTAAATAAACACTATTCCTCCTGGATATACTCACAACCTATACTTTGTCTGTTCCAGATGCCAGGATGAAAAGATCCAGCTGCCAATGGTAAGATTCACATTACTCCAGGTGCCTCCAGACCACCGAGGTTTCATTGGTGCTTTAATACTGTATTTATGGTCCTATTTAGCAGTATCTTTTATGATTTTGCTGCTATCATCATGTGAACCACCATTATAATTTCTAAACTGAACTGTGGTACAGTATGTATATTTATAAATCATATTAAAATGTATTTTTAATAGGTTGGGGGCAATCCAGATGATACCCGTTGGTTCTTTCCAGCACTATGATCCTGTGAATGTTAGAATCTACACGAGGAAACCTGGTGAACCAGTCCGACTAGATCCTTTGTTAAGCTAACCAGTTAAGTCCTTCCATTTGCATGTCCAAAGAGGTAGCCCTGTTGCCATAGAGACAAATGGATAGGTCTTTTCCCACTTCACCTGGCTGGTCATCGTAGGCAAGAGAACAATAAGCCAAGGGACTGCATTGCTGCTTCACTGTGATGCCATCTCTCCTCCCTAGGAGAGTTCATTCATTTATTCAAGATTTGGCTGTTGGGGCAAAGAAGGAATAGGAAACTTCCTTTCCATAAACTTCCTTAAGTACACTTATTATAGCACTGAAGCCAGTGTACTTCAGGAAAATGACCTTTATCTTATTGTGCAGGTAAGTTGACTGTGTAGTGCCCTTAAATGCTCAAAATGTCCTACAGGGCTCTCTGAATGGATTTATATACTTTACTGTTTCCCAAACTTGAGTCTCTAGCTGTTTTTGGACTACAGTTCCCAAGATCCCTCACTACTGGTCCTGCTAGCTAGGGATGATGGGAGTTGGAGTTCAAAAACTGACGGGAGACCCAAGTTTGGGAAACACGGGACATGAAAGCACTATTATCTGATTTGGCAGCAAACATATTTATAGTCAGCAAATCTTTTCAAAATGCTTGGTCTCCCTTTGTCCACTTTAATATGAACTATAATATGGACTCATAAATGTATGTCATTTTAAAAGGTAAAGGTAAAGGTACCCCTGCCCATACGGGCCAGTCATATCCGACTCTGGGGTTGCGTGCTCATCTCACTTAAGAGGCCGGGGGCCAGCGCTGTCCAGAGACACTTCCGGGTCACGTGGCCAGCGTGATGAAGCTGCAACTGGCGAGCCTGCACCAGCGCAGCACACAGAAACGCCGTTTACCTTCCCGCTAGAAAGCGGTACCTATTTATCTACTTGCACTTTAGGGGTGCTTTCGAACTGCTAGGTGGGCAGGAGCTGGGACCGAAAGACGGGAGCTCACCCCGCCACGGGGATTCGAACCGCCGACCATGCGATCGGCAAGCCCTAGGCGCTGAGGTTTTACCCACAGCGCCACCTGCGTCCCGTATGTCATTTTACCTTACATTAAAGCAGGGAAGGGAGGGGAGCTGTGGCTCTTTAGATGTTGTTGGAGCTCCACTTTCCACCAGTCTCAGCCAGTAGTCAGGGATGACCAGAATTGTAGCTCAGCATCTTCATGGCCACAGGTTCCCCACCACACACACACACACACACACACACACACACACATATGTGTGTGTGTGTGTGTGTGTGTGTGTGTGTGTGTGTCTTTTTGCATTGACAAAAACACACCTGTTTAATTTCTTTGTGTCAAGCTACTGTTAAAGGCACAGGGCTTTAACAGTTGGCAACCTTATACAAGTTATGCGGAATCACTGCACTGCCTGTTTGCATAAGAGCTCAAATAATGCCTTTAGGGCCTGATGCAGTGGCCATAAAAATCAATGGCAGGAACATCTCAGAATGTCTTTTTCTGAAAATAGCCTTACCTTAACATGAAATCTGGCCTACAGTTAAGGAGAGTTGAGGGTGGAGAAACAAGTAGGTGGAGTCTTTCTGGACAATGGATATAAATCTTTCCCCATCGTTTCCTGTTGAATTTCTGCCAATATATTTGTGCTCTCATCAACATTGCTTTGTGTTTCATCACACTGTTTGTTACGTACATTTAAGGTTTAATGGTCACAATCCCTCCTCTTTGAATTTCATTTCCTACGGACCTCACTGCTTCTCTATTTCCCTCTCCCCCCCAAATATGTGTGTGTGTGTGTGTGTGTGTGTGTGTGTGCGCGCGCACACACACACACACACACACACACACTCACACCTGTCAACTTAGAATAACACCATGCATTTGATGAAGTGGACTCTAGTCTACAAAAGCTTATGCCGTAACACATTTGTCACTCTTTAAGGTGACATTGGATTTTTTGCTGGGTTTTGCTTTTTACGCAGTTAAAGACTCTTTTCTTCTTTATTTTTTTAATGGAAGCATTAACCATGATCCATTTTCAATTGTCCATTAAGCAGTGCCTCCTGACTGTGAAACAATTAACCTTTATTCGAGGCGGACACAGCTGTGTGTGGAATCTGCTTCTCCGTTCCATTGGACACCTGTTTCCATTACATTTATTACCATCCCTGCAGAGTTGCAACAACTAGATTGCTGTGGACAGAACTTCTCTGATTCCCATAAAGGCAACATTAACAGAGGCAAGCTGGCCAGGAAGACAAGCAGCTTATTCTGCTAAAGATTGTACATACATTCCTGTTGGCTGAGGAGCAGACAGCTGTTTTATGGTTTTAAAGGACTGGTATCACCCCGCCTGATCTGTTTTGCTTCACCCTCACACAACCCAACATCCACACCTGTATGAGTTTATTTTGTATTTCCAATATTTTCTAGAATCTTCTCTCCAGCTCATATAAAGGACTTGCCCTTGGCCAGAGTTGGAAACTGAAAGGGGGAAGGGGGATCACTGTGTGTTGTCTAATCCATGGGTAGGCAAACTAAGGCCCAGGGGCCGGATCCAGCCCAATTGCCTTATAAATCCGGCCCGCTGATGGTCCAGGAATCAGCATGTTTTTACATTAGTAGAATGTGTCCTTTTATTTCAAATGCACCTCTGGGTTATTTGTGGGGCCTGCGTGGTGTTTTAACATGAGTAGAATGTGTGCTTTTATCTAAAAGGCATCGCTGGGTTATTTGTGGGGCATAGGAATTCATTCATTCCCCCCAAAAAAAATATAGCTCTGAGGGACAGTGGACTGGCCCCCTGCTGAAAAAGTTTGCTGACTCCTGGTCTAATCCAAGTACAGGAAGCAAAGAGAAACACTTGACTTCTGGACATAGGCGCCAACTTGCGCCAAAGATTGAGGGGCCAGGTGACATCACACATGCATCATATGGCGTCACATGGCATTTTGGAAGGAGCCAGGGGACGAAGCCAAAAGCGGTGGCCATTGGCTCCTTTTCTCTCATGCTCAGCAGTCTTCCATGGCAGAAGAAGCAGCAGCTGGTCACTGAAGCGGTGCTTGGCCTCCTCCACCCCCTGACAGTAGGGGACATTGGGAGGCAGCCCAATAAGCCTGCCTGGAGCAAGTCTATGGGAGGGACATTTATTCTTCCAGAAGTGCCACTGATGGGATGTGCCCACAGTGTGGAAGAGACCTGTGTGTTCCTTCCCTGTTTCCCTGTTCCACTGACATCCCATCCTTTATTCTGTCCTGCTTTAGGCATTCTGCCACTATGACAGCATAGAATTTTGCATTCTGATGTTGTATTTGCTTATTCAGTTCAAAAAAATTCTTTCATAAAATTTATACACCTGAAAGCAGTTTACAAAAGATAAAATCAGTAAGGTCAATTAAAAAATACAACCCTACTTTAAAACATACAATCATTAAAATACCAAAACATTGGTAGCAGCGCACCCACCAAATCCTATTGTCCCTTAGCCAGCACATCACCAGTACACAACTGCTGTTACGCTATGATCCTGTGCACTTACCTGAGAGTAAGCTTGTTCATCAATCATTAGTAGTACAACTGCTGGGTTGCAGTGTTGTTTTATGCTTACGGCACTCTGGTAGCTTCAGCAGAAGAGAGGCCAATAAACGCTTTAAAGAAATAAAACAGAAAGACATTTAATAAGCAAAGGCTCCCTGCAAAAGAAGGAAAGGCCATTTTTAATATTTTCTTTTTCATTCATTAGTATAGCGACACACCAGGTCTATACACACAGAGAGAGACTTTACCTTTAACCCCCCTGGTTAAAACTGGTCCTCAGCCAAAGTTTTAGTGGGCTGATCCAACAATTAAAACTGGCAGTTTTACTTCCAGGGATTTTAGCAAACACCAGTACTGTAGCTGTGGCAAAATCAGGAATGCATTGTTAAGGCAGAAGTGACAGCTTGGGAAAGGTGTTAGGCAAAATGCTCTTCAGCCTCAAGCCTTCCCTTGTGGCTTAATTTAAAGCATTAGCAGTGAAACCTGAAAAAGTGAAAGCAGCAAATATTAAATTGTAAATACCAGGCAGACTGTGGTGTAAGCAGATGTAATTGCCAGACTCGGCAAGGACAGCAAACATCGTCCCGCTATCAGAACAAACTCAGCTGTTAATGGGGCTGCCAGGTCAAAATACACCACAGTATCTGAAATGGAGGGCCTGTGTATAGACTTTGCATGAACGTATTGTACTTGAGCTGGAACAAAGATACCGTTTTCTAGATCTCTGAGTAATAAACAGAAGGTGATGTACACATGCAGCTTCTATGGGTAAAGTAGAACACAAGTTCTATGTAAAGAATCAGAGTTAATGCAAAGCTATAAAGTCCACAGAAGACATTATTAAAAATAACACAGATTGTCATCATCTGAAATTTAAAAAAAAAAATTAAAAAAATACAGTATTACTTTTCCCCTTCCCTTTTCGTTTTTAGTCTGAGAATTCACCAGTTAGTTATAGTAAGAAGAGAGAGAATAGAAAGAAAAATAAAATGAAACATAAAATTAACCTGACTTGCTGCCAACACCCATAGCCCCAACTTCACTCTAAAAATAATGAAAGGTGGGGGAAACCAGGAAGGCTCATCTCACAGAAATGGCTGTGAATAGTACATGTACAGTTTGTTCCATCACTTTATTTCCAAGAGGACTAGACCTACTTTAAAAAGGGGGGGAGCTCAGAGTCTGGGGGTCCAGCTGACTGAAGGCTTGCAGTACATCCATACAGTCTGTGTACCCACTTCTCAGTGGTCCTACTTCATAGACCCAGGTTCAAATCATGTGCATGGCCAGGGGGGCAGCTGCCCCCCTAAATCAATAAAAATAAAAGCCAATACAAATATGAGGCTCTGCCCCCCCCCAACAAAAGCCTACCCCACCAACAAAAATCCTAGCTACATCCATGGTTCAAATCCCTACTTTATTCCTTTATTTCAATATTTATAGGCCACCTTTCAGGGCAAGGCAAAGCAGCTGACACCATAATACAATAATAAAATACAACTTCACACTTCAATAAAAATAAGCAGTTAAAGCAGCACGTGTTGGCATTACAAATTCTGAAACGGTTTCAAAACCGCTGCACAACAAATCCTTCAAGCAAACAATGCAACCTGAAATGATGAGACTTCTAAAACTCATTTAAAAGCCTGGATGGATGGGGCCTGCCTCAACCTGTATTTTTCCTCCAACTGCTTACCCATTTGTAGCATGGAAGAAAAGTTAAGGCAAGAGTGACATGTTCTGGTTGGCTGGGCAGCCTGATTTGGAGCCGTTTCATTAAAGGTTTTGCACAAGTAAATAGCGACATGGTAGGTTGCATTGCAAATAAAAGATAAGCAATATTGTCTGACTAGCACTTGCACTTGATATTGATCCTGAAATGCGTTTCAGTATCTTATACAGTATATGAAAACAAAGCATCTTTCTTCATGCTGAAGGTATTGGGTTTCATTCTGGAAGGGCACCAGTAGAGTTTCCCCAGGACAATCAAGATGAAAGCAAAAATATATCCACAGCTATCCATTTTTTAATGCTGTATTCCAGGGGCAATAGCAGACAGGTTGGCAGCAGTGTTGGTGGAAGAAAATTACCAAATGGCTAGGGTCCTGGGCTCCCTCAGGTTTCACATGTACACAGGACATGTACACAGGACGGCCATACTTAATACAATATTTCACTCACATTTGTGACTTTAAGGATGCTGAGAGTTGTTAGGAGACCCAATTCCCCTCACAGAGCTACAGTTCCCAGAATTCCTTGGGAAGAGGGACTGATTGTTGAACCACTTTGTGAGGGGAAAAGGAGAGGCTAAAAACCCCCACATAAAATAATACCACGTTTTCTCTTTCTGGAGCTTTTGATACTAATTTCAATTCCATGGGAACAATACTGATTTCCTAAAACCCCCATTTAAAAAAAAAAAGTTGAGATCACTAGAAAAGCATATACTGTATCCTGGAACATTATGATTTACACTTGCATTCATTCTCCCTCTCCATCATTTTGGCAGGTGTTAAAAATTATTATGAACTCCTTAATGAGGGTTCATCCTTGTTACAACATGTACAAAGTGCCTAGCTTCTGAAGAGGAGCTTTACAAAAAAAAAGACACAATGCCTTTACATATGATAATGTCTATTATTTTGAGAAGGGTGAAGAGCATTCTGCCTTTCTCCCCCATTACTATAGCAACAGACATCTGTGAGTAATAGCTCTTTTAACTGTGTCAATTAGGCTTACATAAGAGTATTTTAATGACAAAAAGCCTGTGCAAAGTGCAGTCTAAGGTCTGGCAGAAAGAAAACTTCACACTCCAAGTGTTAAAAAAAACCTAAAAAAAACCCTTGCCCCAACTTCCATGTGCAATAATTGCCATGTTCTGCATTCGTTAGCTACGGTTCACTGACGTGTTGTAGCTTTCCGTTGAAATCTGGAAGTCCGTTTGCTTCTCAGGCTCCGGGAGTGCACACTCTGTTAGGTGTCTTCTATAAAAAGACAACAGTATTAGGGGGTGGGGAGGAGAGATGGCAGGCATGCCATGCCAGGTGGCTGTGCTATGCCAGGACTATTACCACCATAACATAAACTCTCTTCAGGAGTTAGGACTCCCCACAGAAGTAGCATCATGTGGAGGAGAGCTGGGGTGAGTTGTGCCAAGAAGCTCTGCCTCCCTATGCCACCCCACATGAGCTGGAGGGCAAAAGTGTGAGCAAGGGAGCCTCCTCTACTTGTATAGAGGCCTACAACACAATTTAAAGTCCTGGAAGGCCATAGCTCTCTTGGTAGGCCATGTTGTAAACAAAAATCTGCCCTTTTCCCCCCTTATGGGGTATCCAAGAGACCATATAGAGTCCTTACGTAGGTTCCCTATTGGCAGGAGAAAATAACAGAGGCCAACCAGAGAATATTGAGAAGCAAAGCAGCTAGTAAGCCTGATCTTTATTGATCTGTTGCAACAGGGTGCTCCCCTCACACACAGGAAAGGAGGAAGAACCCAGAACAATGGGACGCAAGGCCTTATATAGACATTTTAAATTCCCTGCCCTGGAGCTCAAGACCACCCCTCCATACATCATACATACATCACAGAAGGGGTGTAACCTAAGACCACCCCCCCAGATACATCATACCTACATCACAGAAAAGGCGGTCTACAGGTTACCTGTTTAATGGTCACTTGATTGGATTGCCTGGGGAGCCTGGCCAGCCTTTTGTAATGATAAATACTTAGTTCCTGAGCCAGGTCACAGGCTCCCACCCTAGTCATATCTTAAATGTGCCCTTAAGACAGGATTTGTGAAGGAAAAAGACAATGGGGAGGTTTCCCACTTTGACCTTGCAGAGAAATAATTGAGGTCAATTTGTTCAGGACTTTTTTTCTGTGGGGTTTTCAGACATGTGGTTTATATATTTATGTATGTGTTTGCTTGGTACATTTATGAACATTTATTACATATCTAAGACCTTAAAATTCTTATCACAGCCACAAAGATCAATGTGCTAGCTCTATTCCCCACAACCTCCAAATTGTCATTTTCATCACCATCATGAGAACAAGCTGTATGAGGGCCAGTGGTCCATTTAGTCCAGCATCCTGTTCTGACAGTGGCCAGTTGCCGATGGAAAGCCCAAAAGCAGCTAGCTCCTGAGAACAACAGCACTTGCAATTCCCAGCAATTGCCGTTCATACACATACTGCCTCCGATAGCGGAGACAGAACTTAACCACTGTGGCTAGCGGCCATTGATAGCCAAATCCTCCAAGAATCTGTCTAATCCTCTTTTATTTTTTTAAATTAAATTTGTATACCGCCCTCCCTCTGCAGATCTCAGGGCAGATAGCAACGTAAATTTACAATATAAAAACCACAAAATACATAGAACAACAACAAACCCCAATAACCCCGCCCCCTCCCACAGCACATTTTTCATTTTATTTAATAAATGAAGCCATCCACGTAGGTGGCCATCATTGCCTCCTGTGGGAATGAGTTCCACAGTTTAACTATACATTCCATAAGTTGGAGGGCACCTATCTGAAATGGTCAGCTGCCCCTGTATCAGTGGAGACTCCCCATGTGTTTCAGCATCTTGATTTTCCAGGACATGTAAAAAAACAAAACAAAGGCCTATAAGAAAGCAAAGCTGGTCCGAAAGAAAGAAAGAAAGAAAGAAAGAAAGAAAGAAAGAAGACAATGAGTGCTTGCTCATTACTTCATGGCATTTCAATTGGTCATAATAAACGTATTGCTCAACTGTGGAAAATGTCAACTGGTGTGGTGATGGCATGTTCATCGCTGCACACACATGCCACACGTTTACTTAACATGACGGGAGAATGCCTGGGATTTTACTGCTGCCAATTACCCAGAACTGAACAGGAAAGCTGGTTTGAAATGAAAATCAGGCTTGCTCTTTCTGCCTGTTTATCATCAATGGACAGTAAAGCCTTTCACACTTTGTGTGTGCTTCTCCCTTGCTCATGCTATGTCCATGTATGATCATGGCTGCATACATAACATTGGTGTTTTTTTCTGGGGGTACGCATACCCCCTAAACATTTTGTGAATCTAAGTTTGGCCTCATTGTGGGGCAGTATTTCAATATGAGTAGGAAAATGAGAGTACCCCTAAACATTTTTTTTAGAAATAAAGCACTGCATAACATATATTTAAAGGACATACCCACCCACCCCCCAAATTCCTGGGGACTGTAGTTTACCCCTCACAGAGCTACAATTCCTAGCACCTTTAACTAAAGTTCCCAGGATCCTTTGAGAGGAAGGAAATGTGCTTCAAATGTACAGTTGTGTAAGCAGCCCGCAGCCATGATCATTTTACAGCTCTGCTTGCATGGTTGAAACTAGTCTTCATTTACAAGCTTCTCATAAACAGGCAGGCTTCCAAAACAATACGTACAAGCTTCAACCACGCATATCTTGTGTGAGACGCTGCATTGTTTTTACCAAAATATAATTTACCTTTGAAGAATGTCAGACATCAAATTATTGTTTTATGATTGATATATTATATCGTGCTCGAATACCAAAGGATTTAGTTTTAGTTGTTTCAGTTGTTTGGATTACAGTACTTTTTTTTTCTAGATAGAACATCCTGGAACAAAAAGGTCTGTTAACCTTTTAAAGGACTACTGACTCATACTTTTACAGTACATAACAGCTGTATAACCACAATGCTTTGTAACAACACTCTTCGTCCCTGAGGAAATTAAAGTACATCATAGACTAACATATTAATCTGAGAAGTGATATTTAACTGGAATGCTACTGTCTCATCTTGTTTTAACAAAACTAATAGCTTTATTAGGGAGCTGAAGACAATTTAAACCAGAAAGAGGAATGTAGCTGAGGTAAAATATAACTTCCGGGTGCAAGTTTGTTTTGCATTCAGATTCACTGAGATGTCTTCAGAACAATATTATTATTATAACAACATTTATAATATAACAACTTCTTTTTTGAACCTTTTCCAGCTCTACAATATCCTTTTAGAGGTGAGGCAGAACTTTATTTATTTGAAGTATTTACGTATGTTATTAACAATACTAGGGACGTGGGTGGCGCTGTGGGTTAAACCACTGTGCCGTTTGGGCTTGCCGCTTGAAAGGTCGCGGTTCGAATCCCTGTGATGGGGTGAGCTCTTGTTGTTTGGTCCCAGCTCCTGCCAACCTAGCAGTTTGAAAGCGCACAGGGCAAGTAGATAAATAGGTACCACTCTGGCAGGAAGGTAAATGGAGTTTCCGTGTGCTGCTCTGGTTTTGCCAGAAGCGGCTTAGTCATGCTGGCCACATGACCTGGAAAAACTGTCTGCAGAAGCGGACAAACGCCGGCTCCCTTGGCCTTTAAAGCGAGATGAACGCCACAATTGCAGAGTCGTACACGACTGGACTTAATTGTCAGGGGTCCCTTTACCTTTACCTATTAACAATACTAAGCAGTGTACATAAAATTACAAAAAAATTCAAACAATTCAAACAATAAAGGCCAGTAAAAATGCATCATAAAGCCGGAAGCTACCTTAAAATGCCTGCTGAAATAAGAAAATATTGGTCACACACCCAAAGTTTAGCAAGGAGGGTGTCTGTCTAATCTCAACTGGGAGGATGTTCTAGTAGTTACAAGCGGTGCTCCTGAGCCATGAGGTATCACCAAGAGAGACGGTACACAGTATTCCAAGTGCATACCATGGATTTTTATGCTGGCATTATGATTTTGACTGTTTCGTTTTCAATATTTTTCCTAATGATCCCTAGCATGCCAATCTGTCTCTTTCACAGCTGCCAACTACAACCCCAAGCTCTTGTTCCAGGCCCCATTAGTGTGTATGTCAAGTTATCAGATTTTTTTTTGTCCCAATATGCATCAGTTTGCACTTTCTTACACAGTCTGGGAAGATCCTTTTGGGGTTATCTGCAATCCTTTTCTGTTTTAGCCACCCTAAACAATCTGGTATCATAAGCAGAGTTGGCTTCCTCACGGCTCACACCAAATCCCCGTAAATTAACGAACTTCTTAGCAGAATGCTAGTATTACTGACAGAGGAGTCAGCCTCATACACAGTGCAAATACTGCTTAGGTTACTGCAACAGCACACTGCAAGCAACATTATACAGCCTGACTTTAGCTGAGAGGAAGAAAGAAATGGGAAGACTGAGAAGAAGTTGCTTAGCTTGGACAGAGAAACAAGCAAGCTTTAAACAACTGGCAAGATGCCTTATAGCACCTCCTCTGTTGGAGCAGACTAATCACACTTTCAGTAGTTAATGCATGGATCCAATTCCCATGTTCTCATTAGTCTGACATGTTTTCTTACTAGCCTGCTGAGTAGCTAGTAGCCAGCATTTTAATGTTCCTCTGCAACCAGGATGGAAATACAAATAGCCAAATGTGGCCTTCTTCCAAGTAGCAGAAAGGAAGGATGAAGAGATCCATGCTCCACTGGACTGTATAGTTGGCCCATGGTTACTAGGCAAGTTTTTTAATTCAAGGCTGCAAATCCTATACACATTTCCTGAGGCTACATCTCCCCAGGCTCAAATGGGACTTACTTCTGTGTAGACATGTGCAGGAGAGCAGTGTCAAGACAGCTAGTTCAGTTTTCTGGCCTTCTCATCAGGGTACCCTGAAAAGCATCTGAAGAACCCCATCGTTCCTAGGAAAAACAGTTTGAAAAACAATGCCATAGAAATTAAAAGCTAGGTTTCACTGAGTAAGGGTTAATGGTTTTATCTTTACCTTTGTCTATACAATGTTTGTGTTTGGCTCAGAAATCATCCTGTTAAAAATGAAGTGTCTGGTAGCACCTTAAAAAAGAATGCGTTTATTAGATAATACCAATTCAAGGTGATTCAATAGCTGAAGGAGTGCCTCTTCCAATCTTCTTCTATGGCGACCAATAATAGCAAAGTAAGATTGTCTTCCATGAACATGGTCTTAACAGTGAGTCCGTAAGTGACTGTAGGGGACCAATTCTGGATCCACATGTCCTTCCACAGTGGGGACATAGGTTTCCAGGCAGGAGCTGATCACGGTGAGGGTTTGTCAAACATGACTTTCTCTTAGCTCTTTTCTCCTTTTCACCCTGAGTTTATGCTTTTTCCAAGTCCATGACACCTTTGGTAAAGGCTGCTCTCTGACTGGAACGCTCGCAGGCCAGTGTTTCCTAGTTATCAGTGCTTATGTTACATTTTTAAAGATTTGCTTTCAGAGCATTTTTAAACCTCTTTTGTTATCCACTGGTATTTCGCTTTCCACTCCTGAGTTGGGAATAGAGTAGTTGTTTTGGAAGATATAGACCTGCAAGGATGACCCTGCTAGCAGTTCTGACCCTATGCGAAGTTTTGTGAGAGGGCCTTTTCTGTGGTGGCCCCCAAATTGCGGAATGCCCTCCCATCTGAGGCATATTTGGCTTCATCATTGTATATAATCAGTATCAGGTCATAGAACTGTAGAGCTGGAAGGGAACACAAGGCTCACCTAGTCCAACTCCCTGCAATGCAGGAATCCTTTGGCCAGTGTGGGGTTCGAACCCATAACCCTGAGATTAAGAGTGCCATGCTCTACTGACTGAGGTATCCAGGTCAAGATGCACCTTTCCACACAGGATTTTGGGTGTCGACAAAATTTTACACTGAGCTGTATATAACCGGCTTGGGGCCTCACGATGGAAGTGCAAGCTATAAATTGTGGCACAAGCTTTTGTGGAGTCTTACTGTGTAACTGTCCAAACTTAATAACCTCTGTTGGGGGCTCTGCAATACCAAAATAATATCAAACTGGTTTCAGTTGGTTGCCAATGGGGGAGGATCAAGCGAGGGGGTGGGGGGACAACGAAACAAAAGGGGCAGAGGAGTTGCTTGGCTTAATGTTTCCAATTCAAGCATTGACCTATATTGACCTGCTTCCTGGGCCTAAAAGCACACTTTCCCATTCTGGTGAAAAAAGATTTACTTCCCCGTGGCTTTTAATCGTCAATCTCCCAGCAGACCTCTGTTTTTTCCTTTAAGGCGTTCAATAATTTGTCTGTTTCAGCAGCACCCACGGAGTCGCCATAAATCACTGTTTACTTAAATGCTTTCTTCCCCCCACTGGGATGTCTAAGGGTGTTTTGTCATCAGTGCATTTAGGTTATCGAGCCTCCCCTCCCCACCCTTGCGCACAGTTTGGAGGGCCATTCACAATGCTCACTCAGCAGAGCATAATGCTTGGGATCTCATACTAGTATTTTTTTAACAATGCTGAGAAAGGCTTTAAAAACACCAGTTAGTAGAAGTCTATGTTAGGTGGAGAAGGGAGAAGGGAGGGGGGAGAGTGGGTGGGTGGATTAAGTTTCGGATATGAAAAAGAAGGTTCAGTAAGTACCAGGACTGCAGTGCTGAATAAAGAATCTGCTAGAATATTCTCAATAACTGTGTACATTTCCTGCTGCAACATTTTCACACACCCGTCTACTCGAAAGTAAATTCCATCGAGTTCCCAATAACTGGCTTTAGGATTGCAGTGCTAGGCTGTGCCTATATCACAATTTATTCTAGTTCTAGTGTACTCTTACTACTGGTGTTCACGTGACATTAGCCACAATCCATATGTATCCTGTAGTTTCTTGAAAAACACCGCTATTCAGTGCATGTTCCTTTCCATCTGATTTAAAAACATAAGCTGTGGTTAAGCTGAGGTGTGTACATTTGAGACACCTGTAGCGTGTGTGCAGATGACAACAATATGCACAGACGACTGCTTCACTGAATAGTTTTGGGCGCTTGCATGGGGAAATCAAATGACATAATGTGCATTGGGTGAAGACATCCCTGCCCCCTCTCCTGTGTGACTTCAAAGGCAACGTGGGCGAAACGCCCTTGCTACATTTTAATCAGCTAATGCGCACTTAGCCTTAGTTGACTTAAAAAGTGCCCTTAAGGAATCACATTAATAAAAGCTAAAATTTGTAGCCTGTATCGTTTATCTGAATTAAACAAATATGCGTGTATGTGCTTAATTAATCTCTTTCAGTGAGTGGTGCACAAGGCTTTGGAAATCGTGATTGAGCCCCCTCGTCCCAGCTTGCAGCGAACTCCCTCACCTAGCTTTTGAAAGGATACTTATAAACATAAGTAAAGTCCTGCACAATCAGATGAAAGACCTGTCTCATCCAGTTGCTTCTTACAGTGAGCAGCCAGATGGCTCTGGAAAGCCCACAAGCAGGACCTGAGACCAATAGCCCTCATCCGCTGTTGCTCTCCAGCAACTGGTATGCAAAGACAGAATCACAGGACTGTAGACTTGAAAGGGACCAAGAGGGTCAAGCTAGTCCAACCCCCTGCAATGCAGGAATCTTTTGCCCAACAGGGGCTCAAACCCACGACTCTGAGTTGAAGAGTCTCATGCTCTACCGACTGAGCAATCGCCATATAGTCACCATGGACAGGAAGTAGCCTTTGATCGTCTGATCTGCCCTGAATATTGTCCAATCCCCTTTTAAAGCCATCTAAATTGGTAGCAAATCCCGTAGTTGAACCATGAAGTGTGCGAAGATGCTTTACCTTTGGTCAATCCTGAATCTCACACAATTCAGCTTCATCAGATGACATCATCTGGGAGAAAGACACCTCTCTACCCACTTTGGGGAATGGCCGTGGTTCACTGGTAGAGCATCTTTTTTGCATACAAAAGATGCCAGGCTCAATTCCTTGGTATCCCCAGATAGGGCTGGAAGATAACCCTGTTTGAAATCCTGCGGAGCCACTGCCAGTCAGAGCTGACAATACTAAAAAAGGTAAAGGTAAAGGACCCCTGGACAGCTGAGTCCAGTCAAAAGCGACTATGGGGTGCGGTGCTCATCTCGCTTCAGGCCGAGGGAGCCGGCGTTTGTCCACAGACAGCTTTTCGGCTCATGTGGCCAACATGACTAAACATCCACTGGTGCATGGAGGACCGTGATGAGTGCCAGAGCGCACGGAAGCGCCGTTTGCGTTCCCGCCGCAGGGGTACCTATTTATCTACTTGCACCAGTATGCTTTTGAACTGCAAGGTTGGCAGAAGCTGGGACAGAGCAATGGAAACTCACCACCATCAAGGAGATTCAAACCACCAACATTCCGATCGGCAAGCCCAAGAGGCTCAGCGGTTTAGACTACAGAGCCACCTGCGTCCCTTTGACAATACTGAGCTAGATGGACTAATAGTCTGGCTCAGCATAAGGCAGCTTCCAATGTTCACTTTCCCCTTACTATGCATAATTTTATACACCTCTACCATGTCACCCCTTACTCACCCTTTTCCTAATCTAAAACGCCACGTACCCTTTCCTGGTAAGGGAGATGTTTCAGCCTCATGATCACTATGGCAGGCCTTTCCTGCTCCATCTCCATCTCCAAAATATTGCTATAGGCTGGGTGGCTAGCCTGGATGTCATATTTGGGGTTGCATATACAGTATTGTGGTTTTATATTTATAAGATGGGTTTCTGCAGAAGCAGACTACAGTACTACACTGGTAAATCCAGTCTCTGTGTCCCTAGCCAAGATTGTTAAGCATCTCTTTACAAGACTAAACAGTTCAGGGCTAAATGGGGCAGGATTTCAGCCCTCCCTTGGCTGGAGGTCATGTCACTGGCAAGTGAAAGAGGACATCTGGGGTCAGTACTGTCTTGGACTGCCCTGGGAAGAGTCCCTGCCTGGACTTTCTCTCCATGCTTCATCGAAAGATATGACTTTGGGACCAGCTTGGAAACCTAGTAGGAGAGCAAGATCTGTGCTAATGCTGGGGACCATTGCTTCTTATGCTCAGTCTGAATATGTGTCTAAGTAAAACTTGTGTCACAAAGACACCACCCTCTCCAGTGACCTTCATTCTAAGGAAACTGAACCTTTAATATGAGCTGGCGTCCTTGAAATCTCTCACTGCTTCGAGATTAGGAGGCACCTAAAAAAATTGCTTCTGAGATGCAACAACCAGAACTATACACAGTATTCCAAGTGTGATCATGCCATAAATTTATATACAGTTATTAAGATTGTGGTAAGTTTTATATTTTGATCTCCTTACTAATGATTCCTGGCATGGCATTTCCCTTTTTCACATTGCCTGTTGATAGGAATTTTGAGGTCTTAGATATATGTTGAATGTTCATAAGTGTACCAACCAAGCAAGTACATAGATCAGAACAGGAAGACCGACCTGAAATCATTTTGATTCCTAAACTGAGCAAATGTTTTCTCTGCAAGGTCAAAGTGGGAAACCTCCCCATTGTCTCTTTCCTCACAAATCCTGTCTTAAGGGCACATTTAAGATATGAATAGGGTGTGAGCCTGTGACCTGGCCCAGGAACTAAGTATTTATCATTACAAAAGACTGGTCAGGCTCCCCAGGTAATCCAATCAAGTGACCATTAAACAGGTAACCTGGCAGAAGGAGGTAAACAAAGCACTCAGATTTCCTGTAGACCGCCCTTTCTGTGATGTAGGTATGAGGTATGTAGGGGTGGGTCTTGGGTTACACCCCTTCTGTGATGTATGTATGATGTATAGAGGGGTGGTCTTGAGCTCCAGGGCAGGGAATTTAAAATGTCTATATAAGGCAAGGCTGTATATTGTCTCCCTGCTTATTTAACTTATATGCAGAATTCATCATGAGAAAGGCTGGGCTGGATGAATCCCAAGCCAGAATTAAGATCGCTGGAAGAAATATCAACAACCTCAGATATGCAGATGACACAACCTTGATGGCAGAAAGTGAGAAAGAATTAAAGAACCTTTTAATGAGGGCGAAAGAGGAGAGCACAAAATATGGTCTGAAGCTCAACATCAAAAAAACGAAGATCATGGCCACTGGGCCCATCACTTCCTGGCAAATAGAAGGGGAAGAAATGGAGGCAGTGAGAGATTTTACTTTTTTGGGCTCCATGATCACTGCAGATGGTGACAGCAGTCACGAAATTAAAAGACGCCTGCTCCTTGGGAGAAAGGCGATGGCAAACCTAGACAACATCTTAAAAAGCAGAGACATCACCTTGCCAACAACGGTCTGTATAGTAAAAGCCATGGTTTTCCCAGTAGTGATGTATGGAAGTGAGAGCTGGACCATAAAGAAGGCTGATTGCCGAAGAATTTATGCTTTTGAATTATGGTGCTGGAGGAGACTCTTGAGTGTCCCATGGACTGCAATAAGATCAAATGCATCCATTCTTAAGGAAATCAGCCCTGAGTGCTCACTGGAAGGACAGATCGTGAAGCTGAGGCTCCAATACTTTGGCCACCTCATGAGAAGAGAAAAGACCCTGATGTTGGGAAAGATTGAGGGCACAAGAAGAAGGGGACGACAGAGGATGAGATGGTTAGACAGTGTTCTGGAAGCTACAAACATGAGTCTGACCATACTGCAGGAGGCAGTGGAAGACAGGAGTGCCTGGCGTGCTCTGGTCCATGGGGTCACGAAGAGTCGGACACGACTAAACGACTAAACAACAACAACATATAAGGCCTTGTGCGCCATTGTTCTGGGTTCCTCCTCCTTTCCTGTGTGTGAGGGGAGCACCCTGTTGCAACAGATCAATAAAGATCAGGCTTACTAGCTGCTTTGCTTCTCAATATTCTCTGGTTGGCCTCTGTTATTTTCTCCTACTAATAGGGAACCTACATAAGGACTCTATATGGGTTCTTGGATACCCCACAAGGGAAAAAGGGCAGAATTTGTTTACAACACCTGGCATAACTTTTTTCAAGCTAGCCACCATTACCCCAAGATCACTTTCCTGATCAGTCACTGCTGACACTCCACCAGTGATTATGTGTATTTATGGATTTCTGCTCCACTCTCCATCACTTTACACCTGCATAAATCCTTTGGAGTTCTTTACAATCCCCATTTTTTTACCAAATTGTTTGGTGTCATCAACAGCAAACCTGGCCTCATTGCTCAACCCTAAGCCTCAGTCATTCATGAACTAGTTAAAAACCTCTGTGCTGTTTCCAGACTGTCACTATTTTGTAGGTGAGGTTCAATCATTTACCAGCAAATTTACACTGTGCAGTTCAGGTAAATTTGACTCTCTTGTGCAAGAACCACTGCATTCAGCTAACAAATGACACTTTCTGAAATAACACAATACAGTATACTGTTTTGTTGCGCTTTGCAAAACTGCACTGATATATCTTTGTCTAAACAGGACTTTTAAGCTGGAATCCTACAGACACCTGGGGGGAAAGTTCCAGTGAACCTAACAATGCTGACTTGCAAAGGATTGTTCTGTTTTGGTATACACAGCCCTTCCTGTAGAAGCACATAGCCTTGCTTACTTTTCCCTGTTGGAAGAGTTTGTGTTGTTTGGCTAGATCACCTGCAAATATTTATGCAAAACTTTTATAATACATGATACCAGGTGCAAGATAAGCAAGCATTAACAGTATTAACAATGAATACATTTGCATCAAACACAGGCAGAATGACTCTTATCTCATTAGAACCTGTGTAAATGCCACTCATGTGCTCTCTTTAATTCCATCTGCTGTTTATGCCATGTCACCCCAGGCAACAAGAGGGAACAAAACAGCATATCCTTCACTTGCTGCACTCCTGTGGAGAGTGACAGGAAGAAAAATAATGTTAGAAGTCAGATTTATTCATTTATTTTTTAAAAAAACCTCCCCCAAAATGTTTTCATGTGATTCCCATTAGTTGAGGCTGTCACAACAATTAACATTATAGCCATGATTCTCTAACTTTCTCAATTTGCAGAGCACCTGGATAGAATAGTGCTCTCTGCAAAACACCAAAAATATTCTTTAATGCCATCTTTCATACTAGGAACAATGTTAATAGTAGATAATATGATGTCATATTATATTATGGTCATATTATTATATATTAAGATATTGTATGTGGGGAAAATGAGATTTGGGGGAAAAATAAATCTAGCCATTAGCTATTTTTTCTGCTGATTGGGAAAAGCCAACCTCTGCCTGATTTTACTGGTGAAACACCTCAGTGTTCTGTGGGAGCAGAATTTGGGAAACAGTGTGGGATAAAAGAACTTCTCACATCACAATATGTCAGTAAAACATCTCTGCCCTGCCCTCCTGCAGGGTTGTGTCATCCACAGGATGTTTCCCTCAAACAACACCTGTCTCAATGTTTCCCCCCTGTAAATTCTGGTTTACTCCTCTTCCCACGGCCCCTACTTCCTCTATGCTTATACAGTGGTACCTTGGGTTACATACGCTTCAGGTTACATACACTTCAGGTTACAGACTCTGCTAACCCAGAAATATTACATCGGGTTAAGAACTTTGCTTCAGGATGAGAACAGAAATCGTGCAGCGGCAGCAGCAGGAGGCCCCATTAGCTAAAGTGGTGCTTCAGGTTAAGAACAGTTTCAGGTTAAGAACGGACCTCCAGAACGAATTAAGTACTTAACCCGAGGTACCACTGTAATTATTTTCCAGCATTGTTCATATTTCCAGCACGGCCCTGAATGCAGTCTTATTTTATATTCCTAAGATTTGCACAAAACCAGAAAATTGTACAAACAAAGTGCATTAAAAATGTCTGCACCAGCAATTTGAAAAAAAATATTATGTGCTAAAAATTTACAATCGCTAGGAACATAGTCTTGTATTCTTTTGATCCCTTTAATTTTCACAACACTAGAAAAATGCACAATTTTTTTTTACAGTTGCCTGACTATGTGCTTTTGCACACTTCCTGGGTGGGTTTAAAAAACAAAAAACTCAAAGTATGCAAGCAGCTATCCACACTCACATACGCTGCCAGTAGTAATACAACATAACAAAATCAACAAATTAGAAGGCAGAGACAAATACAAAAGAGAAGTATCAGTGGCTCCTCATATACAGGTTCAAATAGGTGCAGGTGAGGACTACTCTGGTCTAATTCTGTGGAGGGTAAATGAATTAACAGCTCAACAATGCTTTAATGTGGACAAGCCCACACACAATCTCAGGTGGTACGGAGTTCATTTTAGGCGCCAGGAAAATATATATATATATATTGTTCTCCCAGGCCTTAATATCTTTTAAATATGTCATCCATGTCACCTGAGGCAGTAGGCAGAATAATTCATTTTATTCTAGTCTCTGCAGAAGAAGGGCAATTTGGGCGTTTCTTAGCTTTTGCAGCTGGACTGAGTTTTCCAGGACTGGTTGCTAAGGTTTGCATTTGTGTCTGGCTACGTGGGATTTTATGGCCGGATTTTATTGTTATATTATTGCCAGGTTGGCTTTTATTGATTTATGGTTTTATGGAGATGTTGCATGGTTTGTTTTAATTTTGTCTGTTTTACTGTGTAGGTCAGGTAGAGAATATTTTCCATGAGGCAACTTATAAGTTGAATACATAAAATAAAATGATGAAGCTTTAAGCTGGAAGAAGTGCTAGCGCAGTCTTCTCAAACCTGGGACCCTTCAGATGGTTTGGACTACAGCTCCACGAGGCCCAGCCAGCATGCTCAAAACATCCGGAGGGCACCAAGTTGGAGAAGGCTGTGCTAAGATATCTGAAAGGGGATGTTTGATTTGAGGTGTCTCAAGGCTTAAATTGAGGTGCACTTTATTTTTATGCATTAGCTTGGGGCCAACATACATTAAATCTAACATGAATCTTTCGACTGTGTTCTGATGGCAGGAATGAACGATTTGGTTGGGTTTGGTCCAAAATTTACTTTGGGCAGTAGTACGTAAATGTCATTCCTTTATCCATGCTGCTCATACACCTTTGCAATATAGCACACATGCCATCCATTGGAATAATTGTTTTCTGGAGCACTGCTGGGAAGTCTTATATCACCCCCTGTGATGTGTGTGGGCAGTTAATATACTTAGAATAAACTGACAGGAACATTCTGTGACATGCAGGAAGCAGCAACTGATGACAAGAGGAATGTTATGCCACTATTATCATTTTACAGCCCTTCTCAATTTATTGAAATAAGGTGAATTTAGGAATAGTTTTACTTTAATATAAAGAAAAATAATTCAGTGTCCATCCTTTGTTTAATAGTGCAGCCCCTATGCATGTCTACACAGGAGTGGAGTATGTCCCATTGAATTCAGTGGAGCTAACTTCCAAAAGACATGCAAAGGATTGCAATGTCTGATGTGTGCATGTTAAATGTAACGTGGAAAATTTAGTATGGAACATGGAAAATAAGATCAGGAGTTCTTAGCAAGCACATTGGCAACTGGATACATTCGGAGATTAGCTAAATTCAGTAGGGAGTTGGGAGAATGCTAACATCTGATTCCACTGCGGATGAGTAGCTCCTGTCTCTGAGAAACTGGTCAGCTGCCAACCCTGGAAGGGGCAGGTTTGCAGTCTAGGGGTGCTTCTGAATCCAGCTCTGTCACTGGAGGCTCAAATAGTGCCTTTGACCAACTGTGGCTGGTTCGACAGCTTACAGCCATTCCTGGGCCAGGAAAACCTTGCCGCACTAGTTCATGCGTTGGTTACTGGATTACTGCAATGAGCTCTATGTGGGGCTTCCCTTGTACTTGATCCGGAAGCTGCAATTGGAACTGACTGCCACAGGACAACCGCTGACAGGAATGAGGCCTTGTCAGTGTATAACACCCATGCTCAGAGATCTGATCTGTTTGCCAATTTGCTACTGGGCCAGGTTCAAGGTGTAACTATTAGTATATAAAGCTCTTAACAACTTGGGACCAGTTTACCCATGCGATAACAATCCTATATGCACCCACACAACTGCAGCAATTGGCAGAACCGGCACTCCTACAGCTGCCACATAATACCTGTTCCACATTTGTAAGAACTTGATCGTTTAATGCACCTGTGACGCAGAATGTGGGACACCCGGTGGGACGCAGGTGGCACTGTGGCCTAAACCACTGAGCCTCTTGGGCTTGCCGATCAGGAGGTCAGCGGTTCAAATCCCTGTGACAGGGTGAGCTCCTGTTGTTCTGCCCCAGCTCCTGCCAACATAGCAGTTCGAAAGCATGCCAGTGCAAGTAGATAAATAGGTACCGCTCCGGTGGGAAGGTAAATGGCGTTTCCATGCACTCTGGCTTCCGTCACGGTGTCCCACTGCACCAGAAGGGGTTTAGTCATGCTGGCCACATGACCCGGAAAGCTGTCTGTGGACAAACGCCGGCTCCCTCGGCCTCAAAGCTAGATGAGTGCCGCACCCCATAGTCGCCTTTGACTGGACTTAACCATGCAGGGGTCCTTTACCTTTACCCTAATGCAGCTGTGCCTACACTTTGGAACTCCCTGCCTATTGAGATCAAACAGGAGTCTCTTCATTGTACTCTTTTAGGCACCTGCTAAAACATTCCTGTTTAGACAAGCCTACCCAGACCCTTAGAAAGTTGAGGTGATTTTAACCTGCTTTTGCATTTTAACTTCTGCATATTTTAAAGTATAACTGTAAGTTTATCTCGATGGTATTGTTTTATCTTTTTGTAAACCACTTTGAGGCTGGTTTCTTTTTTTAACAGTCAAACGGCGCATAAATTTTATGAAATCAACAGAAATGTGACGCCAATCCTTTAGCAGCGCAATCCTATGTTTTGCATGTCTACTCAGAGGTAAGCCCACTGAGTTCAGCGCTCGCAGGTGGGTAGCCTACGGCTGCCACTCTAGATGCATTTACCTGGAATAAGTCCCGTGGGACACAGCACGACAGGAATTAACCTTTGCGGAGTCATGCACAAGAACGCACTGCAGCTTTTCGCGAGGTGGAGGCGGTGGTAGGAATCCGGCCCTTTAAGTACGTAAAGCAGCGAAGGGCGGGACTTAGTCTGGAGAACAGGAGGGGGCGGAGCTGCCCAGCGGAGTGTCGGATTGGTCGGCGCGAGGAGAAGGCCCGGGAGAATCCCGCTCTGATTGACAGGCGGGGCGGGGCCTGAGCAGAATGGCGGCGGCCGTGGCTGCAGTCGCGGCGGCGGCTCTGGGCCGAGGGCTGCGCCCGTCTCCCTCCGCCTGGCAGCTCCGAGGTCCGCTCGCAGGCCGCAGCCGGCTGCTCTGCCCCGCCGCCTGCGGAGGGGGCGCGCCGGCTGTGGCCGCTGCCTCTCACCAGTCGGGGGCAGGGGAAGGCGAGCGCTACTGCATGGAGCTGCTGCGGTGAGTCGCTGCAAAGAGCTTTTCCCCGCCCAGATTCCTCCTACTCGCGGCTCGGATTATTTTTGAGACGCTGCGATGATATGTTGGTGCATGTGTGCTGTTGGTGCATATGATATGTGCAGCGCATTCGGCGCGGCTCGGTGGCCCCGGGAGGGTTTTCGACCTTGGGCTGCGATCGTGTGAAAAGAGGGAGACCCGTGTACATTCCCTCCTTGGGGGTCACCTCTAGTGGAGCACATGGTGTCTACCCCTCCAACCCACCCCAATTTTATCCAGCCTGGTGCCTTCCGGATGTGCTGGCTGGGCCTGGTGGGAGTTAATGTTTATTTTCTATTTTTTCTCTCCCAGGAGCGAAAGGTGGGGGAACATGGTTCTGTCCGCTTCTCCTTTAATCTTCACAACGATTCTGAGAGCCAGTGGCAGGCTCAAGGTCACCCAGCCAGCTTCATGGCAGAGGGGGGATTTGAACCCTGGGCTTCTCCGGGTCGTAGTCTGACACTCTAACCATTAGGCCACACTGTCTGCCCGCCTAAGCTGTGTTAACCTTCCAGTTGGATTAGGCCAACGAATGCACTTTATGCAGGCCTCCTTTTTAAAAGCAGCCAAGAAGCTGTAGCTGGTACAGAATCCTGTCTCTGCCCATGCATTGTGTTGGACAGCAATATGGGGGATCATGTTATGCTCACCTTCGAAAGCAATGTGCTGGCTGTTAGTGAGCTGTTGGGCCCAGTTCAGGGTCAACATCTGGAGGGCAGCAGGTTGGCGATGGCTGCCTTGGAACAACTTTGTGAGTTGGGTTAGCCTGGCAGCTGCTGCTGACTGGCCCAAGCTCACTTACTGAGCTCCATGGCTAAGTGGAGATCTGAAACTGGGTTTCCCCCGTACTTGTATGACACCATAATCCTTACTCCAGAAGTCATTTAATAAAGTTTGTTGCTCTGTGAGGAGCCTTATCAGAAGCTCTTTGCTCTCTGGTGGATCCTGCATCTGAACTAACCTACCAGACAGTGAGATTGATAGAGAAGGGGAGTATCTCAGTGGTAGAGCCATCTGCCTTGCATGCAGAAGGTCCCGAATTCAATCCACAGCGTCTCCAGGTAGGGCTGCAAGACCCTGGAACGAAATCCTGACTCAGAAAGAAACAGCTTCCTATGTTCTTATGAACAAAGGCAGGCACAGCTTTTCTCTAGAATCAAAGTTTTCAAAACACGTACAGCAGAATGAGATTGCAAAAGGCTGGCTTGAGGCTGGCTGATTTAGGGTGAAGCAAGTTGCTACTTACGTAATTGATTGTTATAGTAGTTTTACTCCCTGGGGGAGGTGTTTGTGGAATTTTCCAGCTTGGCTGCCAAAATTACTTGGGCAGCCTTGGATTATTCACCTTGACTTTGGGGTCTAGTGGCCTTGAGCCATTTTGCTGTTCTGTCTCATGTTGCGAAAGTCAGGAGGCTTCAGTGCTGAAGTGGTAGAATGAACTGCCATCACTCCATACTGCAGGTAGAGGAATTGTATATGACAGGCATGTCCAGCTCCCAAGAGACTGTGATCTACTCCCAGTATAAAAAAACTGGCAGTGATCTACCCGTTGTCATTGGAGGAAGGAGGAGCGTGCGTGGGGTGGATGGATTGCCCAGAATTGTTTTTTTTAGGAGGGAAATGCCCAGAATTATTGAGCTTTTGGGGGCGAGGATTGCACAGAGTTTTTTTTAGCTTCCCCCCATAACTTTTTGTACACAATAAGGATCCTGTAATCTACCAGGATCAGCTGGGGATCTACCAGTAGATCACGATCTGCTGGTTGGAGATCCCTGGTATATGACCTCTGCTGCTGCTGTTGCTGCTTTTTAGTGGTTCTCTACAACTAGAAAACCAGTATTGCTAGTTCAGTGGTGCATGATGTGCTTTCAAGTGATTCCCCAAACCATGATGGAAATAATTATGGAGTGAGAGGAAAATGCCCAATCCTGTCACACCGCTGATTTTTTATAGTATTGGGAACCCCTGACGTTGCATAGCACTGCAGCCCAGAGTTAAGCATTCGTAGTGTAAAAGTCTACTACTAGTGTGCACTGCTCCTTTTATAGAGCACAAGAGGTTCCTGCCCTATGGAACTTCCAGTCTGAAAACTGATACAGGGGAGACAGAAAAGGGAGAAGGAAGCAGAGGTAACTGGGAGAAGAATGTTTTTTCAATGCTGAAAGAGCAGGAGCAAAGGTTTTCGGCAGCATTATATTGGGATAGGACTGTACAGTGGTGCCTCGCAAGACGAAATTAATTCGTTCCGCAAGTCTCTTCGTCTTGCGGTTTTTTTGTCTTGCGATGCACGGTTTCCCATAGGAATGCATTGAAAATCAATTAATGCGTTCCTAGGGAAACCGCCTTCAGACCAGGTCCGGGGACAGTCTGTCCCCGGACCTCTTCTGAAGGCTGGGGGGGGGGACAAGGGCTTTTCTTCTCACCCCCAGCATTTTAAAAAACCCTGGGACAGCGGAGGACTTCTCCGCTGTTCGGGCGATCTTAAAATGCTGGCGGGCGGCATTTTAAAATCGCCCCGGACAGCGGAGGACTTCTCCGCTGTCCAGGGCGATTTAAAAGCCCCTGGGAAGGCAGGCGGGGGGGACAAAGACTTTCGCCCCCCGCCCGCCTTCAGAAGGTGTTCCCACCCCCCCGCCCGGCTTCGCAGCAGCGCTACGAAGCCCGGCGGCTGGGGCAGGTCCTCCCGCCCCCCCACCCCGCTTCGGAGCAGCGTTCCGAAGCGGGGTGGCTGGGGCAGGTGTTCCCACCCCCCGCCCGGCTTCGGAGCACGGGGAGATCGCTTCTCCCCACCGCCCCTTGCTTCAAAAGAGGTCCAGAGGCAGCGGGAAGCGCTCCCGCTGCCCCCGGACCTCTTTTGAAGCAAGGCGCGGTGGGGAGAAGCGATCTCCCCGCCGCCCCTTGCTTCAAAAGAGAAGACCCGCTGTCCCCGGGGCAAGCTTCGTTTTGCGAAGCAAGCCCATAGGGAAATTTGTCTTGCGAGGCAACTCGAAAACGAAAAAACCTTTCGTTTTGCGAGTTTTTCATCTTGCGAGGCGTTCGTCTTGCGGGGTACCACTGTATTGAGATACTGTAAGAACAAAGAGTTTCTGCTGGCCCCTGGACTGAAAGGGAAGCCAGTCTAGGGATTGAAAGAGGAGCATATGTTTTTCGTGCAAAAGCTCCCAGGTCCAATTCCCAGCATCTCCAGGTAGGGTTGAAATAGACTCCTCCTTGAAACCGTGGAATGCTGCTGCTGGTCAGTGTAGTCAATAATAAGTTAAATGGACCAGTAGTCTCCTTTGGTATAAAACCTCTTCCCTGTATTCCCAAGGGTTGAGTGAATGGTAGTATTCTAGGCCGGAGTGGTCGGATGAGGAATATAACTGCAAACATCTCCATGGGTTCTAAGTTTAAACCACAAATTCTCCCACAGGGGGTTTGTTTGCTAATGTATGTGTGGGTGGCCTTGACAGGAAGAGTGCTTGAAATTGCATCATGCATTCCCTGAACTGGGGACAGTTTGTATTTACTCCACTTTTGTTTAAATGAGCTTGTGACAGAACATAATGCTTTTATCTATTTTTGTTTTCCTCTCTAGGAAACGTGACTATGAAGGGTTCCTCTGTTCGTTACTGTTGCCTGCAGAGTGCCGTCGCTCTGCTTTTGCTCTGAGGGCCTTCAATGTAGAACTAGCCCAGGCAGGTATTAAATGATACATTAGTAAAATGTTGAATCCTTTTTTTAAAAAGTGACATTTAAATTTGCCTTTTTTCCAGTTCCATGTTACATTGATCTGTTCAGTGAACTTTCCATAATGTACCCCACATCTCTTTGAGTGGCTGCAGCAAGAGTAGCCTACATGATGTCACCCAGATGTTGTGGACCACAATTCCCATTGGCCATTCTGACTGCGAGTCGGAGTTCACAACATCTGGACGGCACCATGTTGACTGTCCCTTTGTAATGTCTAAAATCTTTGTTTTGTGCAGTGCTGATAGCCAGCTTGATTGTACGGTGAATAAATGTAGCAGGTGGCACTCAAGGAATTGGGTATATGCAAAGAAAGAAATGTTGGCTTGATTATTTTAAGATCAATAAATTGCAGCATTATTCACTACCAACATAACGTTGCTGCTGTTCCAGATTAAAGAATCCGTAACTCAGAAGACAATCGGCTTGATGAGAATACAGTTTTGGAGGCAGGCTGTGGAAGACATGTATCATGACAACCCACCACAACAACCAGTTGCCGTAGAGCTGTGGAAGGTAAGAAGTATATATGTGTACTACAATTCACATGTGTTCGCCATTCTTTTAATCTCTTGGGACATGCTGTTGGCAAACCAGCCATGTTTGGTTTTTTTAAAAAAAATATTTATTGAGGTTTTTTAAAATAATACAGTTAAAAAAGAAAAAAAGAAAAAAGAAAAATACAAAATAAAGACAGTTTAAGAAAAAGACACATATTTTCTGTCACTTATTTTCCTTTAACTTATTTCCAGGACCTCCTCATACCTCCCTCCTTTGTATCCCACTTCAAATTATTGGTTCAGCAAATCCTTACCATTAAATTTTAACCCATTTATAACCCTTTTTTCATATTCTCTTAAAGCATTACAGCTGGAAACCCCTTAATTACTATCCAACATCATTCTATCCTTCATTAATTTTACAATATTTCTGTAGATAGTCTTTAAATTTCTTCCAATCTTCTTCCACCGACTCTTCTCCCTGGTCTCGGATTCTGCCGGTCATTTCTGCCAATTCCATGTAGTCCATCACCTTCATCTGCCATTCTGGCAAACCAGCCATTTTTGATGCACTTGGTCTAAGCAGTTTGAATTCAAGGTGATGCAGATGTTTTAAAGAGGAAATACAAGCACAGCTGTGGTTTGCCTCTGAGTGGGAATTTTGGTATTTCCTTGCATTGGAAAGTCATGGGAAGATTAGGCCAGGCATTATAACTGACCTGTCAAGCTCAGCATTCTTCAGTCAGATACCCTGGGCCTGCTTTATTTCAAGCATCTAAATCAAGGGCAGTGAACCACTGGCCCACAAGCCATATCCAGGCCCACCAAGCCAATGGTGGCATTGGCAGTGCTGAATGAAGTCCCCCACCTCACGCCTACCTTCCGTCATTGAGAGCCCTGGGAAACAGCAAGGAATCATTTGCCGCAGGTTGGGGTGCAATTTCTTCTTTCTGGAGCCCTTCAATCTGCTCTCGATGGCAGCAGGTAGAGGAGAGGTGCTTTGTTCAGGGCCAAAATGGTAAATTGGGTCAGGGGCTGGTGGGTAATTCCATGGGGCTTAGCAGGATGGTTTAAAACCTTTCCACCCAGCCCAGGGCTGTGATGTGAAGTAAAATGCTACTACCACCACCACCACACCACCCGTTCCTCTGCTGCTCAGTGAATGCTCTGTTTGGTGTGTGTCTGCTTTGATGTGTGCTTGCATGTGTGAGAGTGCGGTGTGGCCACACTCGCTGCTAGCATCTGCCCCAGAGGGGTTGCAATGGGACAATGATGTTATCAGGCCGAAAAAAGTTAGATACCCCAATTTAGGAAATCTGCAGAGTGCTTCATCTGGTTTAAGCAAAGTAGATTAAAAGTTAAGCAGCTCTCCACGAAATCACCTGCTGATCTTGAGGGGAAATAGCCAAGGAGACAATGTGAATGCATTGCTGTGCTCCATTCTGTTATGAATCAACTCAGGTAGGCACACTTCTGTTGATGTCTAGATGCTCGCAAATCCACTCATCAGTGGTGAATGTCATTGGTGAGCAGAATGCCCTTCCCAAAGGCTGGCTTAGTTTCCCCCCCCAATGTGATTCCCAGAAATTTCAGAGGAACAGCAAAAAAACTGCCTTCTGCCAAGCCAGACCATTGTAACACCATAAAGGTAAAGGTAAAGGTACCCCTGCCCGTACGGGCCAGTCGTGTCCGACTCTAGGGTTGTGCGCTCATCTCACTTAAGAGGCCGGGAGCCGGCGCTGTCCGAAGACACTTCCAGGTCACGTGGCCAGCGTGACGAAGCTGCTCTTGCGAGCCAGCACCAGCGCAGCACACGGAAACGCCGTTTACCTTCCCGCTATAAAGCGGTCCCTATTTATCTACTTGCACTTAGGGGTGCTTTCGAACTGCTAGGTGGGCAGGAGCTGGGACCGAAAGACGGGAGCTCACCCCGCCGCGGGGATTCGAACCGCCGACCATACGATCGGCAAGTCCTAGGCACTGAGGTTTTACCCACAGCGCCACCCTCTGTCACCATAGTGACAGCAATTCATGAGGGTCTTCAGACAGAAATCTTTCCCAGTCCTACCTGGGGATACCAGGATACCTAGGGCCCTGTTGCCTGTGGTTTGCCATAGAGCTATGGCTTTTGCAACCAAATTACAAAACATAGATGTGAATGTATTCCATTGAAATCAATGTGACCTCCACCTAGTGCATTTCAGGAGTAGATTAAGGCTGTATTTCTAAGCATTCTTTATTGACAGTCACCCAGTTGTTGTTGTTTTTAAAGAAGATGAAACTTGCTTCCTAGTAAACTATTTTAGATGTCAATATACAGTGTTTTAAATCCAATGTTGTGCTAGAAATCAATTACTATATAAGCTGGCCGTATTGCTTTTTAAATGTATGTAATGGTATTAAAGTCAAGAATAATAGAAGAATAATCAAATCTGTAAGAGTGATCAAATCTTCAGTGTAGAATGCTTTTATTGGCTAGATATTCAAGTTTCCATACTATTTTGCGGGTAAAGGCAGATGTGGTGTGAAAAAAGATGTTGTATTGTGTCCCTCAACTACAAGGTGAGCTTGGCTCCACAACTGAAATGGCACATATATCTCAGCAAATCAGGCGTTAGTCTTGGGTTTCCCGCAATGCTTCTGGCAGACTTCCTGTCTTTTAGTGTGAATGCTTATCTGTCTGTCCATTAATCTTGATTTTATTTTTAAGTACACCCTTTTGTTTAAAGGGGTGCAAAGGGTCAGTTGTTCATATGAGGAGGGTTTGGCCAATCAGCAGAGTACTCTTGAAAAGTATAAAAGTGTTTCTTCCCTGCTTCCCAGCAAAGGTTGACCCTGGAGAGGAATGTGGATTAATTTTCAGAGAAGGCATTTCCAGAGCAACCACTCCCCCCCCCACCTCTTATTTATCTGTTTATTAAATTTATATATTGCCTGTCATCAGAAGATCTCAGGGCTGTTTGCAAGATAAAAACAAGGTAAAGGCACAAATAAATAGTCAAAACAGAAGCAACAGAACAGTAACCCCAAAGGCCTGGTTGAAGAGGGACACCCCCTCCCTAATTAAACCCCTTCCCTTTCTCTAAAGATCTCCGGTACATAAGTATCCCTCCCCTTTTATGCAGACAAGAACCATATGAGGTAGTAGATTGGGCTGAGATACCCAAACTTATGGATACAGTGGTACCTCAGGTTAAGTACTTAATTTGTTCCAGAAGTCCGTTCTTAACCTGAAACTGTTCTTAACCTGAAGCACCACTTTAGCTAATGGGGCCTCCTGCTGCTGCTGCGCCGCCAGAGCACAATTTCTGTTCTCATCCTGAAGCAAAGTTCTTAACCTGAAGCACTATTTCTGGGTTAGCAGAGTCTGTAACCTGAAGCGTATGTAACCTGAAGCGTATTTAACCTGAGGTACCACAGTATGCAGAAATGGCAAAACTTACCGGAAGAATAAGAAATCAAGATAACAAACTTTTTATAAAAGACTGGAAATGGTTTATTGAATATTTACAGATAATTTTTTAAACATAAAAACACTGGCAGGATTACTGTTATAACCTGCAGTTACATAAGGGTATATATTTAAAGAAGATAAATAAATGAGTAAGAAAAGTTAATTTGGATTATTTGCATTATTTGGATAGAAGATATTAAAAAATAAATTTAAGGAACCACAGAAATAGGGGGAAGGAAGGCAAGTTTTAAAATGTCAAAATGATTCTAAAATCATTGAAATGTACCGGTATATATCTGAAAAATATAAATAATGGTTTTTGGTGTTGTTTTTTGAAAAAATACATTAGGCTGAGAGACGGTGAGTGGCCCATGGTCATGGCCGAGTAGGGACTCAAACCTGGATCTTTCTTGTTCTAATCCAACACTCTAACCACTATACCAGGCTGCTGCATGTGCCATCCCGCCGTGTATTAGTGTACACGTTTCAACAGATGGCAGAGTGCTTATTGTTCTCTCCAGTCCTTGGTGTCTCCCTCCAGGAAGGGACGTGAATAATTTTGCCAAGTTCCTTTTCAGTGGCTTCCTCGTGAGCTTGGCTCTTGTTCCCTGATTCCCTTTCCAAGTCCAGTACAGCTTGTTTACTATACTTTTCTTTTTTCTTTTTTTGCTATGGACTTGTCCAGACTTGTTTTTCTGAGTGCCCCTTATAGATGAGTCATAACTTTATTCTTTTGTGAGTCAGAGAGGGAAGAGAGTCTCTCGGAAGAGTGGTGTTATTCAAGCAATTAACATTTCTTCTGCTGCTGCACAGATTGCGCACCATATTTTTGCTACTCGGCATGTGTTATTGATAAGAATTTTATTGTTTAGTCAAAGTATTTACTGTGCAGTGGGGCCAATTCTTCCTCCAAGCTGGTTGGCGTACCAGACCTCATACACTTCTAAATTGGGTGTAATTCGCGTTTTTCTGGCACATACATGATTTTTAAAAAATAAAAACAATCTATCTGCTTGCCAGTCTTTATTGTGTCATTCCCAGCATTTATTTTCAAGATTTATACTTAGCCTTTTGATCAAATCATCTCCAAGGCATCTTAAAGCAGATTATAATAATACAGCACATAGCAAATTAACTTGCCTTCTAGTGATGGGGTTGTAAAGAGAAACGTGGAGGGGACAGGATACCCTTTCTGCAACTCCCTGGGATTCCTGATTTTCATATGCAACTTGCGGTGAGCCCAAGATAAATGGTTTCTCTCCCTACCCCCAAGTCTGTTTTTTATTTATAAAAGTATCTACTTCCCTCCTTTGCTGGGCATCGCTCATCCAAGGTGGCTTACAATATTAACTACAGAATAAAATAACATCCGTGGGTGATACCCAGCTAAGCAGTTCTGCTAGTGCAAGCAGTTTTCACTACACAGCAGAACTTCCTCTCCCAGCACACCCCCTGAATATGTTTGGGGGTTCGTTCAACCCTCCGGAGCAGATTTAGGGGATGCCATAAAACTATGCAGGATGCGGGTGGCGCTGTGGTCTAAACCACTGAGCCTAGGGCTTGCCGATCGGAAGGTTGGTGGTTCGAATCCCCTCAATGGGGTGAACTCCTGTTGCTCGGTCCCAGCTCCTGCCAACCTAGCAGTTCAAAAGCACGTCAAAGTGCAAGTAGATAAATAGATAAAGGTATTACCCAGCGGGAAGGTAAACGGCGTTTCCGTGTGCTGCTCTGGTTTTGCCAGAAGCGGCTTAGTCATGCTGGCCACATGACCCAGAAAAACTGTCTGTGGGCAGTTGCCAGCGCCCTCGGCCAGTAAAGCGAGATGAGTGCCTCAACCTTACAGTCGTGTGCGACTGACTGGACTTAACTGTCAGGGATCCTTTACCTTTACCTTTTACTCCATAAAATTAAGCTCCAATGGCCACAGCGTAAACAATGATTTTAAAACGTCTTAAAATATATGCCAGTTAAAACAAATAGAAACAACATAACATGACAGCAGTATTATGTTAGAGTCTATCTTCTTTCACAGAGGTGAACATGGATGCTCATAGCATGTGTCTCTTTAATGTCTTAGTTGGCATTCACCAGCAGTTTGTGGTGCAATAATCAATACTTCTGATATTTATCTCTTATTGTCATAATTGATAGTTCACTCAGGTGCTATCACTGATGAGCAAGAGAGTTGTTTCAGCCCATGCTTTCACTCTCCATTCTTTCTCTAAATTAGCTTGGATCTTAATGTTAAAATCCCAACTTAAACTACGCATCTGGCAGAAAACCTGATGAGTTCAAGATGTCTCTCTGGAGTAAATAGGATTATGGGGGAAGGTTTGGCTTTTTCTTCTTTTTTTAAAGAAACAATCCTTTATTTAGTGGCTGATTTATATGATATGATGATGGAAAGGGAACTTTATATAAATCAGTAGTTTTAAGACACATGAGAACAAAACAACATGCAAATAAAATATGACCTTCTAATAAAAGCTGGTATTGTCAATATTGCTCTTTCCCCATGTGCTCTTTGTTCTGACCTAACTATATTCTGGTTTGGCTTTTCCTTGTTCTCAAATAATTACATTGTGTTCCATCATTTCCAGGCAATCAAGAGGCAAAAGTTAACCAAAAGGTGGCTTATGAAGATTATTGATGAAAGGGTAAGGTTTTTCCCCATTTAAAATGTTCATCTATGTGAGCTTTTCTTCTACTTGATTCTCTGCCCAGAAAGCCTGTGGGAAACAAAATACCCCCCTCCATATAGGAATAAAGTTTTCATACAGGATTTTTCATTATACTATGAGCATATTTACACTTGAGTTACAGTCACTGCGTTGTATCCAGCGCTGCTTTTCCACTTGTGCAATGGAACATCCCTTCCCCACACCTCACATCCTCCAAATTTGCTCTGGAGCTCTGGTTCCCAATGTGTGGCACACGCCCCACAGGGGGGCAATTTGATTTTTAAGGGGGGCAATTTGGAAGCTTGTTTAGACCAAGCTAATGTCCTTTTAGGCTTCCTCCACGTGAATAGGAGTTCATTTTTTGAATAATAAAAATTATATGTCATGGGGAGAGCACCAGGATTTTGGAGATGCTTAGGTGGGGCATGGCCAAAAAAAGGTTGGGAACCACTGCTCTAGAGGGTTGGGAGAAGTCCTGTTGTGCAATTGGAACTCTGTTAGGCAACACTGGATACAACCCATTATTTCCCCCCCTCCCCCGGGAGCCCTAAACTGCAGTGAGAGCTATGGTTAGTTTCAAATTAAGCCAGCCTCAAACCATGGCTGTGTTCATACATAACGACAAGCCAAACTTCTTGGCGTATTGTGATGTTTATTGGGAATGAGCAGCACGCTGGGTGCACACTGCCTGTTTGCTCCTGTTCTGCTTCTCTCCTGTAATGAACAGGATAAAACGAACCAGGAAGCCTTGACTTCCCATTTCGTCTGAAGCAGGGATTGTGGTTTGTTGCTCTCTATTTGCTATTTTTCTGTGATGAGAGTTTGCTTTGATACCAGCAATTCATTCAATCAACTTAGCCCCGTGTTAGGAGACAGGTTTTGCTTTCTGTTTTCAAACTCCTAGGAAAAAAATATGGATGATAGAGCCTATCGGGATATCGGTGAGCTTGAAGCATATGCTGAAAACACCCAAAGCGCTATCCTTTATCTGACGTTGGAAATGCTTGGTAAGCGCCTCTTTAGTTACCTTGTCTGTCAATAGCCTTTTATCAATGGGTGCAGAATCCTGGGGACTGTAGCTTACAAGTCCCAGCACCCTAACAAACTACAGTTCCCAGCATTCTCTGGGGCAAGCCATGTGCTTTAGATATATGGTGCGGATATAAGGCTTGTGAGGCATTTCAGCATTGTTTGAAAAATTGGCTTATATATAGACTTGGTGTTGACGCTTGCAATTTCACACAGCACTATAATCACAACAGTTGCAGTTAGCACGAGAGAAATATGGTACAGCGAATTCAGCCTCTGCTTTTGGAGCCACCTCACTCATAATTTTTCAGTTGTCTCGTAGGCACTCATATTTCTCATTGCTTACACAGAGAACCCAATTCCTGCTGTTTTGTGTAGAAAAAAATTAGCAAAGGAAGGGGTTGAGCTCTTGGCTTATGAGCCTACCATTGTCCTAGGCATTGCCCAGTACAGTGGTAAATCAAGCATTGGGTTAAAACGTTTAGTCTTTACTATCAGGTCTTAAGGGCAGTCTTTGGAGACTAGCCCTAGTATTTACTATCAATACAAAATGAGATTCTTTCTTTGTGTTGAAAATATTCTAATATTAATGCTGAAATGAGATTTGCCCATCTGACTCAGTATTGTCTATTCCAGGGTTTCCCAAATTTGAGTCTCCAGCTGTTGTTGAACTACAACTCCTGTCATCCCTGGCTAGCAGGACCAGTGGTCAAGGATGATGGGAGGTGCTCCAACAACAGCTGGAGACCCAAGTTTCTATTCTGATGGGCAGCAGCTGTCCAGGGCCTTGGGCAAAGGCCTCTCCCATCATCTGCCATCTGATCTTTTTAGTCTGAGCTACCAGAAATTAATCCTGGGACCTCCTGCATACAAAGCATGTGATCTGTCCCCAAGCCGTGCTACTTTGCCAGTAGTGGGATTGCACGCCACCTTGGTAAACACAATTTTCCAAACCTGCATTTGCTTAGATCTTGCAAAGGGTGCATCCTTTGTATGGCAGAATTGCTGGGTGAGGGAACAGCTGAACATTGCTCCCCACTGAACTTCCTAATAAATGATCCCCAGCTCCCACTAAACAAACGTAGAATGGGAAACCTTGTGTTTGCCCTATAACGTGCAGTTCTGTCCTCGGACAGCTACTGTTTTAAAATTGCTTGTGGCTTGAGTTGTGCTTTGCAGCTAATCGTGTGTAAGTCCCCACTGGGTGAGGTGGAATACAGAATCACAAAATGGTAGAGTTTTAAGGGATCCCGGGGGTCATCTGGTCCAACCGCCTGCAATGCAGGAATCTCAACCTGTGGTCTCTCATCCTGGTTCAAACCATATTGGACCCTGCTTAGCTTTGCAACTGGGCTGAATGTGCATGCCTTCCAGTAGCTCTGCTCAGGATTTCATTCACAGGGTGGTTTTGATCTTCTGTTTCTGCAAGGACAGGTGTGAAGGACCTACATGCCGACCACGCTGCCAGTCACATCGGGAAAGCGCAAGGCATTGTAACCTGCTTAAGAGCCACTCCCTTCAATGCCAGCAGAGGGAAGGTGTTTCTGCCCATGGACATATGTATGCTGGTAAGGCGATACAGCTGGGATCCAAACTCATAGCAGTAATCACAACTGCATTTCCCCCCTCCAGACTCTAACAGTAGGGCTTCTTGAATTTTTCAGCTTTCACATTCCAACAATGAGAGGTGTTAGAAAGTTTGTAACATCACTTGGGAATCCAAAATATATTTTGGTTACATTAATATAATTCAGTTTTGCTTGGTAAATAAAATGCACATAAAATTGCATTAAAAATAATTAAAAATGATTGCCAAGTACTTGCAGTTATAGTAATAATAATAAAAAAAATTATTTATACCCCGCCCTCCCCAACCGAGACCGGGCTCAGGGCGGCTAGCATCAGGTATAAAAACAATTGATTAAAATACAACTTAAAAACAGGATTAAAATACAACTTAAAATGCAGCCTCATTTCAGTGGAAGTATAGATTAATATTATTTTTTGTTTCTATATTATATTTTACATTACCTGCCACTTTCAGAAGATAAAATTAATTTTTTTTGGCTTTCTGAGAGCAGTTTATTTGCTTCTTAATCAAACATAGACTTAACACACTAAATGCTGTCCAGTCACAAAGATAATAGATTTGAATTCCCGACAACCAAAAGCATATTTTTAAGACCCCTCACTGAAGAAATTTGCAAAAATTAAGTTTCACCCTTAAGATGACATGTGCTACTGTAACAGCGTCTATATTTGATCAGGGCATTCCTGTATCACTCCTTTCTTGAAAGGGCTTCTCTCAGGCATGTGGCTCGACTCTGTTCTGATAATGAGCAGGAAATAACTGAAAGCCCTTTTACCTAATCTTTGGAACAAATTGCTTCTTGATACGTTGCTGATTCCTGTGGAGTGCAGTGTTACCTGTTGAGAGGGAAGAAATTCTGTGTGGAATAGGTAGTACTCCCTCCAGCAATGGGAAGCTGCTTTATACTGAGTCAGGCCAATGGTCCATCTAGTTTGATATTGCCTACACTGACTGGCAGCGACTCTCCAGAGTTATGGACGGGTATCCCCAAGCCCTACCTAGGCCAGAAGCTGAAACTGGATCCTTCCACATGGGAATCAAATACTCTACTCCTAAGCTATAACCTGTTCCCATAATTGAACCTCTCTACCAACGTACCTATTCTTGAGGAGCTTACAACCTAAAATTTGACACAGGAAAACTACAGAGGAAGGGAAAGCAGGGGGAAACAGGGTGGCAATATGTGCCACTTTCAGTTAAATATGTGGTTTGGCTTGCCTAGTAAAATGGTGTGTACTGTGGCACCATTCACATAACAAGAAACTACCTTGGAGATATTGACATTTTCAAAAGGGAGGGTCTGTGGCTTGGCCTTTGAAAAACAGGGAGTCCACAGCAATGGGGAACCACTGGCCTAGTACAATGAAGAGCCCACAGTTGCCTGCAGTTCCCACCCCCTAGTTTGCTAAAAGGCCATGGAGGAAGGGGAGCTGCTGTCTCTGCAGTCCAGCCAGGAATGTGGGCTGGTAGCCTCTTAGTAGGCTAGATTTCAAAGCGACTTGTACCCAAAGGGCTTGTGGAAGAGAGATGGATCATGCACCCTACCCTGCCAGTTTCCATGCTGGCCATGCAGGAGGGATAGAATAGTCTGTCCCTTCTCTGTCAACCCACTCACTTGCCTGAATGGAATTCCTTAGTTTCCTGCAGCAGCCAGGTGCTTTGTTAAATACACAACTGGCCTCCGTCACAGTGAGACACGGGGTAACAGGAAGCCTCTCTTGTAACTTACACTTGAGGGTGGGGAGGTTTGGCTTGTTTCTTGGAGTGACTGGCTCATGTTTATTATTAATAATAATTCAATTTATATCCCACCCTTCTTCCCAAACAGCCCAAACACACCACTGAAACAGTACCATTAAAAATGTTCCAAGAACAGTTTTAAAACAATCACATTCTCTCAGCCAGCGGCTGTCAGGAACCATGCCTTTCAGCCATCAGATACCTGAGTAAATGAATATGTTTTTAAATTCCCCCTGAAAGTCAACAATGGGTAAGACAGATGGGCCTCACCAGGGTAGGCAATGCCGCAAGTGAGGAACCACTACAGTGGTACCTTGGGTTACAGATGCTTCAGGTTACAGACTCCGCTAACCCAGAAATAGTACCTCGGGTTAAGAACTTTGCTTCAGGATGAGAACAGAAATCGCGCAGCAACGGTGCGGTGCGGTGGCAGCAGGAGGCCCCATTAGCTAAAGTGGTACCTCGGGTTAAGAACAGTTTCAGGTTAAGAACGGACCTCCGGAACAAATTAAGTTCTTAACCTCAGGTACCACTGTACTGAGAAGTTCCTGTCATGGGACAACAGCAGCAGGGCAACCCCAGAAGGCCTCACCTGTTGATCCAAGATGGTTAATACTGGGGAAGGCACTCTGTTCCCAAGCTGTTTAGGGTGTTATATGTTAGTGCTAATGCTTTGAATTGGGCCCACTAGGCCAGGGATGTCCAATCGGTCGACCATGATCGACTGGTTGATCCCCGGGAGGTTTGAGTCGATCGTGGTCAATCGCAGGCTCTTTTTCCTTTTCGGGGGAAAAAGAGGATCTGGCCCTGCCCCCCCCCCATCCTCGATTCACACCTGATGCTAGATGGAGTTTTCACTGTGAGGCTGTTTGCTTCCTGATCAATATTTTGGTGAGCAACTTTTCCCTTTTTCCTCCTAAAAGCTCAACATTTTAGACCTGCCCCTCTAAAAAAAGGTCAGCAACTTTGACCTGAACCCCCCAAAAAGCGGCAGATCACTGCCAGGATTTTTTCTGTGAGTAAATCGCAGTCTTTTGGAAGTTGGACGTCCCTGCACTAGGCCACACAGCCATCAGGCTGCCCCACTTCCTCTGTCAAATGCCCCCTCTCTTTAAACAATGGTGGCTGACTAGTGCCTTGAAGCATTTATTTATCCTTTGCTGTTTTTGCCTGACCAGAAGCAGGTAGAATGATATTTCTGTACAGGGTATGCAAAGCCTAGGGATGTTTCATGAGGGAGGAAGAATATGGGATCATGTGCTGACATGATGTGATTTAAAGTGCCAAATTAAAAATGATAATTGTGCTGCAATTGTGTAGGCTGGCCATTCCTAATTTATTTACCAGAAATGTTTCTAACTTGTGATGTTTTCTCCTCCTCACCCCCTTCCTGGTGTATTAGCATGGTGTTTCGCAAGAGGATTTCATCAGGCGTAATCAGGAGAAGAAAATGAGGGATGTAATATATGACATTGCCAGTCAGGCACACGTACATCTGGAGCACGTGAGTTTCTGCCCTTTTCCCTGATATCTCTGTAAGAATATTATTGTAAACAATGACTGTGCAAAACAATTCCTCCCTTTAGACTTTCGTAGCATCCAGCATTTTGATGGTCGACGGTATAGCCTTTGGTTGTTGGTGGCTCCCACCCTGTTTGCCTAGGATGGGACTGGAAAATGAGCTTTGAATGTGATCAGAAGTCTTATATGAATATTTTATGATATTCTATATTTTATGATAGGGCGCCATGGAAATATTTTCATAAATAAATGTTCATGCTTTTAAAAAAGTGTGATGGAATCCACACACATATAAAAACGCTCTGAAAAACTGCTTTTCTCGTTGAATTTGGCGTAGCTCACTGTCGCCATCTAGGGTCACATTTGTATATTGCACTTTACAGCACATTTTAAATGTTTTATTTGCATCCGTATAGCTGAGTCCCAGTGTTTAAGTGAGCCACTTCCATCTGAAGAAAAAACAGCCTTCGAGCCCCAATTCAGAGTATTCAAGTAACCTGGGGGAAATAGTCCCCTCCCTGACTGCTGTTTGTTCCCAGAGGTGCTGTTTTGCTGGAAACAACCCCTTTAGGGGCAAATAGCAGTTGGGTTGGGGGTGTGTGGCTCAAGAGATTTTTGATGGATGGCTTTGTTCCAGATCAGGGCCCCCATGGATGCTTTCCCTTCAAAATTATAAATGCCCAGTATAATTACATGTTTTTAAAAGCACGAGCAAGACGGCCTGTAACTTGGCCCCTGCAGAAGTGACATCTGCTCAGATACTTTTCCCGGGGATGCCTCCGAAAACCTCCTTCTGCTAGCAGCTGGTGCTGTCTTGCAGTTCAGCCCAGGTGGTCTCCCTGATTAGTGCTGTCACTTTCAGGTTTTGTGAAGCCAAAGGAAAGAGGCATGGGCTTTCTCGAGCCCCTCTTGGTGCCTGCGCTGTCATTAACACTCGATATAACGAGTGGCAAACTGAGCGAGGCAAAACACAGCAAAAGGGAAGGAGCAGCATAGCCCAAACCACGAGGCCCATTTCTTTTTGTTCTGCGGTCTCTGCTTGTCCTGTTTGACAGTAATGCGATGCGCTGTGGACAGGGCCTTTTGTTGAAGAATCAGCTGGCACTTTTGTTGGATGCCCCCGTCTCCACTTGCAAGCTGCTCTGCTGCCGATTCCGCAGTTGGACGAAGGCTCTTTTCTCAGCAAACCATTAAATAAATTGGCATCCTCTCTCGTCCCAGCCCTGTTCCCCACCCACCAACACAGACAAAGGCGATAGCTAGGTATAATCCATAATACATAAAGGATATTTATTAATTCTGTTGGGAATGGATGAAAAAAATGATTTACAGTGAGTGAGCTTTGAAGGGTCAGTTCATGTTTCTGGTAACACAGGCAAGATTGGACTGTATTTTCAGGGAATATACTGAGCTGTAACCGGGATGAAATTATTGACTGTTGTAAATGCAAATTGAACTAAATTGATGGGTGCCAGCAAAGCTTGATGAAAGTTGCTGTTCTAGTGAATCTTCATTTATGGCCAGCAGAGGGCAAAATGAACCTTCTGTCTAAGATGATTTGGATTTTCTTTCAGTTTGATGTCCTCAGAATTGCAGACTTAACCCTGGGAAATGTTGTAACTCCTGTTAGCATCCTGATTTAGTTCTGTGTGTCTCTTGATTGATTAACACCCATCTATGTTTGCAAAGTGAAATAATGTGCTCTCTGCCAGACCTTCAAATTCAGTTAACTACCATACTTTTCTGTGTACAGTGGTACCTCGGGTTAAGAACTTAATTCGTTCTGGAGGTCTGTTCTTAACCTGAAACTGTTCTTAACCTGAGGTATCACTTTAGCTAATGGGGCTTCCTGCTGCCGCCGCGTCGCTGGTTTGCAATTTCTGTTCCTGAGGTAAAGTTCTTAACCCGAGGTACTATTTCTGGGTTAGCAGAGTCTGGAACCTGAAATGTCGGTAACCTGAAGCATCTGTAACCCGAGATACCACTGTATAACACGCCCCGTGTATTTTTGGAGGGCAGAGTTGTTGAGCATTTTTTAGGGGGAAATCATTCACCTGCCAGACCGACAATGCTGCTCGCGAGCATCGACAAAGCAACCTATCCTCCGTCCTAATGCCGAAAAAGCAGCAAAAGGCCCACTCATTTGACACAGCAACAGCCAATCAACAACAGCCCTTGCAGCAGCCACCAATAACAATCTCCAACTCGCAGCAGCAGCCAATCCCACAGCCCCACAATGCACTACCCATGTATAAGACGACCCCTAATTTTGAACATGATTTTTGATTAAAAAACATAGTCTTATACATGGAAAAGTATGGTATTAATTTCATTTGATCTCTTTACACTAGTTTTTCCTCAAAAAATATATTTAAAAAATGGGGTGGGGGGGGGAGGCCAAAGCAGTTAACAATACTTTATCCCAAACAAATATAACAATATTGGAAATGGCAAATTGACTAGGGATGCTTGAGCAGTTTGATTTCTGTGAATTCCTTGGGGCTCGGACGTAGTCTTTTTGATGGCGCTTTATCAATGACAGTAATGATTGGCCGTCTTTTAGCTTTGACATGTTAAATATTCCTGTTGTTGGAGAACTTGGCCTATAAAGGGATTCTTAGAAACCAATCAAGTCATTGCTATTTGATATTAAGATTTTGTTTAAGGGATTGGTGGAAATATATATATATGCACTTGCAATCCAAATGACACTGAAATATTTACTACAGCCATGCAAATAATCTATGGTGTCCATTGCTCTGCCAGTTGCTTCCCACTCTTTCTTGTTGTTTGTTGCATATCTTGTTGCCTGTAGCATATCCTTCCTGCCCACACACCACAACCTAGTCATTCATGCTTCTTCAGCTGCCTGGACAGCTGAAATAGTCTTCTTCTGTGTTCCAGCACAGAAATAGCAATGCAGTGCTGTGAAGCCTCTGTATGCTCTCCTGTCCAGCATCCATTGGAGCATGGGAGAGAGCATGCAGTATTATGGCTATGCTCTTTTGCCCTGACATTTGGCTGCTTCTGTCAGTCTTGCAAGATGGGCACTTAAGGAGAAAATGCCGTGCTCTTTTCAGCTTGGCCTAGTGGGTGTGTTGGAGTTGGTTACTTACCTGAGCCACTGAGTTGGGGGCAAATGGTACCTCTGTCTTATTGCATTACTTAATGTGCTCGTCTTACACCTGGGTTGCAGCTGATGTGTGAAACATATACTTGTTTTGGTTGTAAACCTTCAAGGCAACTCCAAATAAAGCAAAAGTGTTTGGTGGTTGGTCCTCAGTTAGAGCTTGAGAGTACAGTAGTACCTCTAGCTAAATACGCTTCAGGTTACATACGCTTCAGGTTACATACACTTCAGGTTACATGCGCTTCAGGTTAAAGACTCCGCTAACTCAGAAATAGTGCTTCAGGTTAAGAACTTTGCTTCAGGATGAGAACACTGAGTTGGGGGCTCCGGCGGCGCGGCAGCAGCAGGAGGCCCCATTAGCTAAAGTGGTGCTTCAGGTTAAGAACAGTTTCAGGTTAAGAACGGACCTCCGGAACGAATTAAGTACTTAACCTGAGGTACCACTGTAGTGCAGTTCTTGGTCATGTTTTTTTGTGATGACCATTGCATTAATACAATATAAAACTTCCTTTTACATCCAGCAACAGTTAAGACTGTGAGTCAACAACTTTGATCATGCATGGATCAGACATTGGTCTGTTTCATTGTTCAAAGCTTGGATTGTCACCACAGCACTAATAGAAATAAACTGTTGTTGTTAGATGAGCGGGATGTAGCTCAGAGCATCCGCTTTGCATACAGGAGGTCCCAGGTTCAGTTCCTGATATTCCCAGCTACTGCTGTGAAGGACCCCTGCCTGAAATAATAAAAAAAATATTATCTATATGCTGCCCATCTGACTGGGATGCCTCAGCCATTCTGGGCAGCTTCCTGCAAAAATTTAAAATACATTAAAAACTTCCCTTTACAGGGCTGCCTTCTGATGTCTTCTAAAAGTCGTATTGTTGTTTATCTGACATCTGATGGGAGTGTGTTCCACAGGGTGGGCGCCACTACCAAGAAGGCCCTCTGCCTGGTTCCCTGTAACCTCACCTCTCGCCATCAGAAGGCCCTAGGCGCTGGACCTCAGTGTCTGGGCTGAAAGCCTGGAGAACTGTTTTCAGTGTAAACAATACTGAGCTCGATGTTCTAATGGTGTGCAACAACTTCCTGTGTTTCTATAGTGATGGCATAGCCCAGAGAAGAGGGAAAATCTACAGGATCATGTTTCTGGCAGTCAAAAGGTTACAGAGAGTGTAAAGAAGCACAGTTAGATTTTGCAGGGACTGTGGCGTGTTTTCCCAGGTCTGCTGTTACATTTTGATGTACATGATAAACCTGATTGTGCGTGGCATGACAGTGCCCAGTTCATGAAAAATCTTGCGGTATGCTCAGTATTTTGAATTGCCTCTTGAAATCTAACGTGCTTTTTCTGTCTGTCTGCAGGCTAGGTCCTTCAGGAAGAATGTTCCTGTTAAAGCATTTCCTGCCTTTCTCTATACCGTAAGTGGGGCTACTGCATTTTTACCCCCTTGAAAATAGCTTGGATCAGCAATGGGCAATATGGATCTCTCCCTGAATACTTCAAGAAAGGGTGGGCTGCTGCTTGTAATCTGGGTGGCTCTGTTCCCTCCCAAGTGTTCCCAAGGCGTTCTTTGAAATTCAGAGCTCCTGTTTCTTAGATGCACATAGGAGTTTGATGTGTTCTGCAGTGCTGCTTCTGATAGCGTCATTCTCTCCATAGCCAATGCTCGGGCTGTGGGTGCTGTTGGTTTTGTAACAAGAATGGCACCACTTTTGCACAAGAGGGAGGAAACCACAGGCTTTGTGTATCCCAGAGTTTGCAAAAGTACAAAATCTCTTTGGGGTGTGGGGAAACTAAAGAAGGCGGAACGGAGACAAAAAAAATCCCCATGAAGACTGAGCATACTCAGTGGATGCCCAGCAAAACATATTGGGTAGGACAGAAAACCAGGAGGGGTGGTGGAGGAAGAAAAGTATTTGGTTCTGATCACTATGTGGGTGGCACTGTGGGTTAAACCACAGAGCCTAGGAGTTGCCGATCAGAAGGTTGGCAGTTCGAATTCCTGCGACGGGGTGAGCTCCCATTGCCTGGTCCCTGCTCCTGCCAACCTAGCAGTTCGAAAGCACGTCAAAGTGCAAGTAGATAAATAGCTCCGGCGGGAAGGTAAATGCCGTTTCCGTGTGCTGCTCTGGTTCGCCAGAAGTGGCTTAGTCATGCTGGCCACATGACCCGGAAGCTGTATGCCGGCTCCCTCGGCCAGTAAAGCAAGATGAGCGCTGCAACCCCAGAGTCAGTCACGACTGGACCTAATGGTCAGGGGTCCCTTTACCTTTACCTTTTACTGATCACTATAAATGGACATTTAATCTGTTGCTGCTGTTAATCTCTTGTCCTTTCACTTTAGTAATAATAATAATAATAATAATAATAATAATAATATCCCTTTCTTTTCCAGGCTGCTCTTGAGGATTATTTGAATAAAATACAGAAAGTTGACTTTGATATATTTCATCCAAGTTTGCACAGGAAGAGCACTTTACTACCTTTGCATTTGTATATTAGATCCTGGAAAAAAACATATTAAAGTGTATTCGCCATGAGATCCGAGTCTTTCTGATTATTGAGTTTTAGCCTCACTCACCTTGCAGGTTGCTCCAAGTGACATACATAATGGTTTTTCACCCTCTTCTCTTTCCCTGCCCACTGTTAACGCGCACAACAACCATGTTAGGAGAGTTAGACTGATCTTGTATCACAGAGTAAACTTATTGGCTAAACCAGGATTTGAACCCAAGTCTCCCCATTGATGTCCATCACTCTTCACTGCACCACACTGGCTGGGCTTCTGATCGCTGGCAGGGGAGCAAATTCCTAGGGCTCTTTTCCCTGGCATATGTGCTGCTTTTGTTGAACACCCTGGCTAGCTATTTGTTTATTTAAATCGTGTCTTGCCTTTCCTTTTGTGGCTAGCAACAGATAAAAACAAAATCACAAAAATGACAAAAAACAAGATTTTAAAAAGGAGACAACTTCTGGAGAAGCTGCCAAAACGTTGGGATGTACCACTTATGTGCATTGGACCTGTCCTGAGGTAGCTGCTTTCACAGACAGGGCATTTGGAAGTAATGCAAAACGTTCCAATCAGACAGTGGATAAAAGTCCCCCAAATGGGATTGCTAAATTTATTTAATAGTGAAAACAAATATCTTAAAAGTAAACCCTTAATTGAGCATTTGCTGATGGCTGTGCAACCATCTGTCAGAAGGTTGTTAAAGAGGAGGACAAGAGGGGAGCCTTCTCAAACATTTTACTTGAACAATATGTCGGTCACATTCTTCAATTGACTCTTAACAGCCACATTATGCCTTTTAACTGTTTCCTCAGTGCAAACAATGCAAGAGTTCATGAGCACTGATAGTCATATGACTCCTCTTTAAAGACGTTACTCTTGACATCTACGGGGTTTGTTCTTCTGAGTGTTACAGCAATATATAATCTCTTATTTTTCTCTACCCAGGGTGTGTCTGCTGAGTATGGCTTACATGTATGTAGAAACCAGAGCTAAATGAGTGCTTGGATATTCATATATGACTAACCTAATGCGATCTTCCTAATGGTGAAACAATGTTTTGCATCATTCTTTGCAATGTAACAGTACAGAAGTAAGGAAAGTACTTTTGGATGTAAATGCCTAGGTATTTGTTGGCGTAAGGGTGGAAGAATGAAACACTGCAACATCACATTTTCTAACCGTGTTGTCCTTTGCATAGGCAGTGTGAGTCACAATGCTGAAGTTCCAGTCCTGCAATTTGATTCACTAGTCTTAATTAGAAGTTGGGGTGATATTTTTTAGAAACCAAAATAATCTCAATAAAACACCATTGGCAGCCACTGGTCAAGATAATTGTGTCATAGTAACCTGGTTTGCTTGACAAAGTAAGCCAAACAAATGGAAATAAATATTTATTTTTTTGAAAGCCCTCTGGCTTATTGGGACTGCATGAATCTTTGGGCTCCCGGAGAGGGGCTCACAGATGCATGTCTCTTTTATTCTAATGCCATGCTGAGCTAAGACAGGGTTTGACTTAGCTTGCTGTCCAAATCCAGGCTTGTGGTTAAGCTCTGTCCTCACTAACCATGAGCTGAAGCCAAGGGGAGGGGGAAAACTTGCTCTCCTGGTTCAGGAGTAAAAAAAAGACTGGGAAAAGGAACAAAGCAGCTGTGAGCTCCTCTCTAGCAGCTTGCATGTGGCCTACTATGTTGAGCGAACCAGGCCAATATGCCTCTAACTTGTATTGCAGTGTTTGGGAATCTCCACTGCCTTGTGCATCAGCTTGAACATATCCATTCATTTAAAAAAGTTACCCTGCTGTTTGCAACTCCCAGGTGGTCTTAATATAGGAAGCTGCCTGATACTGAATCAAACCATTGGTCCTTCTAGCGAAGAGCTTGAGGCAGGAGTCTCTCCCGAGTCTACATGGAGATGCCAGGGACCTTTCGCATGCCAAGCATGTGTTCTGCCAATTAAGCACATCCCTCTCCAATCCAGGCATTCACCAGAGCCAGGCCTGCAGAGCTTTGCCACCTGTTCCATCATGTGTGTTTAGGCCAAACTTCTTCAGAAGTTGTGGGATTCCAAGTCCCACCAGCTCTGGCCAGAATAGCAAATGGTTCAAGCAAGGTATTGGGAATTGTAGTTCAACAACTTCTGGCACACCACAGGCTCGCCAGCACTTGACTACACCATAACCTGGCCCATGGTCCATATGTTATTTACAAAAATATATAAGGAAAGTAATTTCTTTCTTTCTCCTAAATGGGCTGGAAGCTTCCTGGGACCAAGCGCACTTGCTCCTGCAGCAAGGCTGCCCCTTCTTCATATGTAAGCTACCCATAGTGATTTGAAGGTAGTGTCACAATAGGAGGGGTGGAGGGAAGAATTGGTGCCCTTGCATCTTGCAAATGAGCAGTAGTACACAGTTTGTAGCAAAGCCCCAGATGCACAAAATATCTCAGTTCTGTATAACACAATTCACCCAGTCATCTATCTGTTTCTCCACGTTACTTCTTTGTAGCTATCGTTGAGTTGTTGAATGAAATTCTGCATGTAATCCCCCTCTCGCCTCCCCCCCCCCCACTTTAATCAGGATTAATCCCCACAGCTGCTTTGTTGTGTAACAGCATCCAGTGCTTTTAGTGAACAACGTGCCACATAATGAATTTGTCTAAGCGGAAGATCCTACTGCAGTTTCAATCAGAGGGCCTATTGCACTGAAGGAAACTTGGAAAATCCCAAAATAACAACTTAATGTGAAGGCCATTACAAGCTGCGCTTTGCGGACCAGTGCTTTAATGCATTGTTGCATAATGATTTGTATCTCATTGAAATGGCTAATTGCAGGAGATATTTGACTGCTTATTCTACGTTGTTTGGAATGTGCTAATCCTGGTCGATTTGAGAGGAAGAGCTTTCCTGACATTATGGAATAGCGAGGGCCTCAGCTGGATTGGTTTCCCACTCTTCAAGTGTCTATAGTGAAAAGAAAAGAAATGTACACTTGCAGTGCGATCCTATGCATATTTATTGTACTCATTTATTTGGGAGCAAGTTTCTTTGAACTCAGTGGGATGTACAGCAGTATCCCCTGTGCATCCTCTAGGCAAGTCTCACTGGGGCTCATAGGTGCATAGGGATGTGTTTCTTTCATGTGGCACACCGCTAGTTTGAAAGAGGATGTATTCTGAAGGATGCCATTGACACCCTGCCCTCAAGCCATGTGTGCATTTGGTCTCCCTGAAGGACTGTTTTTTAATGTTGTTGATCTCTTCAATATCATTAACAATATTGCCAGCAGAAGCAAGTACTTCCGTAGCTGTTATTTTAACTTCAGAACTGTTTAAAACTTTTTTGGCTGGTCTACGTTGTTGAACTTTTTATTATTATTTAAGTATAGTTGTTGTTTTTGTCCAAAATCGCTTTCAAAATGCTTTTAGATGAGAAAACGCATTGGGCTAGAAATTAACCCTGTATCATTTTCTTTCCCCCTAATGCAGGCTCACAAATAGGTGGGTCATATTATAATCCTTGCAGATTGGTTGGGTAAAGGTAAAGGACCCCTGACAGTTAAGTCCAGTCGCGAACGACTCTGGGGTTGCGGCGCTCATCTCGCTTTACTGGCTGAGGAAGCCGGCATTTGTCTGCAGACAGCTTCCGGGTCATGTGACCAGCATGACTAAGCCATTTCTGGTGAAACCAGAGCAGCGCACAGAAACACCGCTTTCCTTCCTGCTGGAGTGGTACCTATTTATCTACTTGCACTTTGATATGCTTTCGAACTGCTAGGTTGGCAGGAGCTGGGACCCAGCAACGGGAGCTCACCCCGTTACGGGGATTTGAACCGCCAACCTTCTGAATGGCAAGCCCTAGGCTCAGTGGTTTAACCCACAGCGCCACCCGCGTCCCTTAGATTGGTTGGGATTGTAGCCTAAATATTAAAATTCCTTCAAAAGATGACATCAGTGCATGTTACAGGTCTACTGGTAGCTAAATCTGGAAAGGTGTTCCATAGAGGTTTTTTTAAAATACTCCAAACAGGAAACTACAGGTGTCCAAATGTTTTGACTGCACCAGGTATGATTTAGGCCCCTTCACTTTGCTTTCAGTATGCTCTTCCTGCTGGCTTGGGAAGTGGTGTACACATGACTATTAGCCACAATCCATGCCTATCTTGTTTCTAATGAAATACTCTTTCCCTCAAAACCAACATTGTTCCAAATTGAGAAAAGGAATGACCTACCTGCATTCTAAACTTGTAATGTGTACACAGCTTGCAAAACACAAGCTGGCATGCATTTTATTGGTGTAGAGTGAGAATTTTACAGAACAGCAAATGAAGCATTTAGATTACACTCCTACTCAGTGTAACAATAACCTTCAACCTTTCTCTTACAATGTGGAGATCTAGTTTTTAACCCAGAAGTGGAACATGGGCTCCATCTTATCCCCCCCCCCCCCCATATATGCTCACCCTTCCTTGTGGTTCGCTACCACTGTTTTCATGGTAGAGGCCAAAACACAGTAGCAATAGTAAAGCGTGTTGTATGCATGCAGGAAAAGTTTCTTCACTGGCATCTCTAGTTAACAAAAAAATCTGAAAGACCTGTACCACAGACTGTGTGGTACACTAGAATCATAGAATCATAGAGTTGGAAGAGACCACAAGGGCCATCGAGTCCAACCCCCTGCCAAGCAGGAAACACCATCAGAGCACTCCTGACATATGGTTGTCAAGCCTCTGCTTAAAGACCTCCAAAGAAGGAGACTCCACCACACTCCTTGGCAGCAAATTCCACTGTCGAACAGCTCTTACTGTCAGGAAGTTCTTCCTCATGTTTAGGTGGAATCTTCTTTCTTGTAGTTTGGCTCCATTGCTCCGTGTCCGCTTCTCTGGAGCAGCAGAAAACAACCTTTCTCCCTCCTCTATGTGACATCCTTTTATATATTTGAACATGGCTATCATATCACCCCTTAACCTCCTCTTCTCCAGGCTAAACATGCCCAGCTCCCTTAGCCGTTCCTCATAAGGCATTGTTTCCAGGCCTTTGACCATTTTGGTTGCCCTCCTCTGGACACGTTCCAGTTTGTCAGTGTCCTTCTTGAACTGTGGTGCCCAGAACTGGACACAGTACTAAGTCAGACACTAAGTACATATTAGAGATAGCAAAGTGTCTGAGATGTATAAGGTAGCTTTTTAGACTTTTGCTTGTCCTTCTGTTAAACTTTAACAACTTTTAACAAGGCAATGATGTGATGGGTGTTGTGCTACTGGTGTAACACAGCTGAGATCAAGTTGAGACCGAGCGGCTGTTCAAAACCCACCAGTGACCAATGCTGGGAGAGATAAGTCTGATGAATTACTAGCATGCTGTGCTGGTCATCAGGGAGGCAGCTTTGACTGTCTTTGATAAAGCATGGGGTAGTTATTTTATTGGAGAGGCAAATGTCCAAGATGCTGGGTGCAAGTTTTTCAGTGATGCAGGCCTCTTCCTCTTCCATTTGTGCTCCAAGCAAAAATAAAAAGTATGATATGGCCAGCCTGCTTTTTAAAATCACGGGGGGGGGGGGGGGTAGGAAATTTAACCAGGGGCAATGATAAGTGGATGCTGCCCTTCCAGTTACTGTACATGATCACTCATAAATGAAGCATAACAAATTGCAACAGGGCAAGGTGGTGAGAAAATTAAGCCAGGAAGTATGCACTTACTTTTAGAAAAGGCTCGGCCTTACTGGGATAGCATTGGGCTGTGCATGTGAAATCAAATACGTTGCTTTGACAGCTGATGCCTGACAGCTAATTTTGTATAACTCAAAAGCCCACTTCCAACATTGTGGAAACACTAGCTGATGCAAGAGAATAATCGTATCACTTGTTCTGTGAAACTACACACACCGACTACCTCACTCGGGAACAATGTGAGCTGCAAACCAACAATACAGTGGTACCTCGGGTTAAGTACTTAATTCGTTCCAGAGGTCCGTTCTTAACCTGAAACTGTTCTTAACCTGAAGCACCACTTTAGCTAATGGGGCCTCCTGCTGCTGCTGCGCCGCCCGAGCACGATTTCTGTTCTTATCCTGGAGCAAAGTTCTTAACCCGAGGTACTATTTCTGGGTTAGCGGAGTCTGTAACCTGAAGTGTATGTAACCTGAAGCGTATGTAACCCGAGGTACCACTGTATCTGGAGGGCCAGAGGCTAGATGCTGCTGCTTTAGCCAATACTGAGCTGCAAGCACAAACAGCCTGACTGTAGAATTGCAGCTCTCTGTGTGCTCCGACCCTCCACAAAACTAGCTTGGCTTGAGAAATAAATGGTGGAAGGTATGTGGATCCTATATAATACTGAGGGAAAGCAGACAAAACATTCCAGTGCTAATGGAGAACATTTAGCACGTGTGTAAAATCCAGCTATAGGAAGATATGTAGCTGCAAAAGACAAAAGGATGTCATCTGTTGTGATGTCAGGAAGCAAATGTGGTGTGGTAAGCAGAGGAGAGGGAGAGAGAGAATGCTGAGAAATAAGTAAACAGGATGTAAGCAGTTACAACAGCTTGCAATCACCATGTGCAATTATATGGTCATAGAGGTCATATGGTAATATGCTAAAACCCAATAGCGTACTCAGGCATTGCCTCTCATTTTGCATACAGTATGCTGGGGGGGGGGGGGAGAGGAAATGCCACGACAATCTTATCATATTCAACAACAGAGCTGTGAGATTGGAAGGTGTGCTGCTCTACCCGTAAATAAAACATTCTGCTTCTTTTCTGAGAGTGATGTATAGAACTCCCATTAGATTAGATTGCATTGTAGGCAGCATGTGACAGGTGAGGATGTACCTCCTTAGTTCATTCATTAACTCATCAGCCCCTTCTGTTGGAGTGAGTCAGCCTGCCCACTTCACTTCCTCTGGCAACGCTGTCATCGTTCATCTCTTTCCCCCCCCGGAGCCACATATGTAAAAGCCTCTGTGCTTTCTCTGCTAGCAGTGTTTAATTAAAACATGCATTTGGAAAGTAAAAACATTTGATTATCTTCAGCACAATACTATCCTTTTCTTAAAAAATATATACCGTATTTTTCGCTCTATAGGATGCACCCAACCATAAGAAGCACCTAGTTTTAGAGGGGGAGAACAAGGAAAAAAAACCTATCCCTCTCTGCGCAGCGCCCCTTCAGGGAAGCGGCAGGAGAAACTGAGCCCCTGCCATTTCTCTTCCCGCTTCGCTGAAGGGGCACTGCGTGAGAGGGAAAGCTGCACAGCTCCTCTCCAGCGAAGCCAAGCCAGGAGAGCAAGAGGGATCAGTGCGCAATGATCCCTCTTGCTCTCCTGGCTTCAGCGAAAGGTTGGTGCACTCCAACCCCTCTCACTCTCCAGGCTTCAGGGATAGCTGCCTGAAGCCTCCCAAGCATGGCGGGAGCGCTCTCACTGCGCTTCGGAGGCTTTGTGTTGCTTTTGCTGAAGCCATGGAGCCTGCATTCGCTCCATAAGACGCACACACATTTCCCCTTAATTTTTGGAGGGGAAAAAGTGTGTCTTATAAAGCGAAAAATACGGTGTATTATGGTTTTGATCTTCATTACAGTCATCATAGTATAATAATATGCTCAACCATCCATCTTCATTCAGCTGAGTCTGTCATCCTTCAACAAGCATGTGAGGAATGCAAGAATACAGGGGTAGGGGAGTAATTAAGACATAATTGCTCATTTTCTAGTGACTAAAAGATGCCAATGCTACTTGGCATATTTGTTTACAGAACCAGTCAAGACAATTCATACTGTTAAAAGGGCTCCATTCTCAGATTTAAATGTCTGGCTGCTTCCCTGGAAACATAATTCAAGACGTTTCCTCAACAGATGTTCTCTGTGCTAAAACTTAGGTAAATATGCTTTTGTATATCTTATGTCCCACTGCACAATTTAACAAAAGCACAATTTCGGCTGCATGCATCTGAAGAAAAAGACAAATATGTTTCTGAACCAGCTAAATTGTTCGGTGTTGTGTGCCTTACACTAGGGATGGAGAACATGTGGTCCTCCAGATGTTGTAGGTCTACTCTTATATTGGGGGAGTCCATGCCATCAATGGCATGGAAGATCTTTGGTTCAGTACAGTACAGTAGCTCACAAACTGTTGTCTTGTTGCCTGTTGCAGGAGAGAGGACAGGTATTTTTCTCAGACTGGGCCTCTGGATTTTGAAATGAGAGGGAAGGATGGATAAATGGCCACTATTCAAGCTATGCTAGAATGGCCTATAGTGTGAATAATATACAGAGTTAGATACATACAGTGATAAGTTCTTTGGAGCTCATCAGTTGCAGCGACACAAAGCGAAGTTTATTTTTCAAATTCACGTTTCAAAGAAAGCTTTGCTTTTATATCTCATTCTTGCCGTTTGAAGTTGTTTTCCATGGGGTTAGGTGCATCTATGCTGAGCTTTCCATAGCCCTTTGTACAGGTTGGATTAAGTTTTTTAATGCTTGGGGTTTTCCTTTTAACTTCTCTGAACGGCTTGTGATTTTTTTTTCTGGGCTTTGGCCTACAGGCAGCTTTGAATAAGTTTAATTTTTATGTTGCTTTCCCCTTCTCCTTACTTAATTTATTCCCTGTAAAGATTTCACCCCTCTATTTTTAAATATTCTCATTTCCACTGAATTTTTTTTTCTTGGGTCTTATATTGGGCTGATTTATACAAAATTTCACATGGGGATCAACCTGTCTTCCTTAACCTTTATTTCTATCTGCTATGCAGCGTGCAGTGTATAAACCTTAACTAGAAGGTTGTTGGAGTTTAGGTGGGTTCGTGGCTAGAGTGCATTGAATTTTAATCATGCATGCTGCAATCTTACATAAACGCTACTTTACCTGATTGCTTCACATTTTCTCCCGCAATCACTGTGTTCCAATTTTTGCCTCTTGTATACACAGCTTCTTATATTTTCTTTTATCCCAAAATTAATTCATGTAAAGTGTTATTTTGATTTTCCTTTGACATTATTTGTGGACTATGCTTACATCCTTCACATACTAAATTGCATTCACCGGTCTTCTGTTGCTAACTGAAATCCATTTAGACAGTTTATCTTTGTACATAACTCCCTTGTTTACTAGGGCAAATTATGAACTTCACATTCAAACTCCCAACTCCCATTACCCCTGATTACTGACCATACTGGCTGTGGTAGCTGGAGTCCACAACATCTGACAGGGCAGAGTTTCCCTTTTAATCTTAGTCTATCCTGTCTGGATGCAGATCTGAGGTAGGTGTATGGGAGTTATCACCACGCCAATCCCGAGATGTAAATTAGGCTAAAAGATTGGGATTGGCACAAGGCTATCTGGTGAACTGTATGAACCAAGGAATGGGATTTCCTCAATCTGTCTGTCTTTCATGAAGGGGGGAAATCATACAAGCAACGAGGCAGTGTGCATAGAATGTATAGCCTACCATAATGAGCATTTTAGCTATACTACAATTGGAAAAACCAATATATGGAGAATATGTCAGCATAGGAAACGAGTGCATCCTGTGTACAGTCTCATATTACACACATACATTTACATACATTTGTTTTTAGATTTACACTCACATGTGGGTTGCATCTTATTCATATCAAAGTACTTTCCCTGTAAGATTTTTTTTTGGGTTTTTTGGTGCACCTTTAGACAAATGCCAGCAGTTGGAAGTATGGACGTTTGAGAAGCTTATACTAATTGGATTGTTCTAAATTCAGACCTGTTTGTCTTTCCTTCTTCTAACCAAACACCATATGTGTGCCTGCTGAACATATTCTTCCTGAGAGACTATGCTCATTTTTCTTGGATGTTATGAAAATATTTCTAAGGAAACAGAAGGCATACAGAATCAGTTACCCACCACACTCTTTTCGCCAATAATTTCCCCTTCTGTCCAAAGGCCCTTTATATCGTTATCAGTGATGGGCAACCTGTGGCTTTGCAGATGTGGGTGGAATCCAAGTCCTATCAGCCTCAACCAGCATGGCCATTGGTCAGGGTTGAGGACCAGGGCAGGAGATACATTAGCTGAAGCCTTCTCACAGATTTAGAGCATTGAAATACATTAGGAGCAGTAACATGTATGGGCGAGGAAGTTCTACTGACAATGTTATTGATATAGGCTGAGTTTGGAAATGTGACATAAATTGTTGATTGGGATAATTCGTGTGACTTCTTGAGCTCATTTCTGAGATAGTTCCTTGTTCCAGCAAATGAGCAAGTCAGTTGTGCTTGCAAACACAATTTCTGGCACAAATAGTAGATGTAAGTACATTGGACCTTGGCCACAGTCCCAAGTCCCTTGCATACACAAGGGCTCGCTGTTCTCTCCCTTGAAGGGAAGCAGTCTGTGTGAAATGCAGCAGCAGTTCTCTATGAACAGAAATGAGTGAGGAAGTCTCAATGTAGCTGTATATATGCTGATAAGACCTGCTGGATGATTGATCACAGCCTTACTTTTTCAAATCCAACACAATCTGAGTTAAGCCAGTACTGGTCACACTCTGACCTATGATTTATAGTTCACCACACATATACAACCACCTTGGTTATTTGTTACAGGATGCAAATGATTAACTTTAGAAGAGCCCTGCTGAGATCTGACCAAAGATCTTGCTGCCAGTAAGTCAAAACTTTTAGGATTCCCTTAATTCATCAGACATAGCTTCAGTTTCTGATGTAGGCATTGAACCTAAAAAGGCTGCCCCAAATACAGGAGGCGAAAAGGAACTTGATAATATGGCAGAAATTCCAAGCTAGATTCTAAGGCAATCAATGAGAGTGTGACGGCTGAAATGGTGATGCAGTTAATTTCTCTGGACAAAAACAACAAATGACTGTGCTCACTGAGAAAATGTAGGCGGGGTAGTGGTACAGGAAAGTGGATTTAAAAAAGTGAGTGTGTTCTTAAGAATAACATTAATAACTTGAAGAACTGCACCTGAGGGAATAATCTAAGATCATACAGGATGCTAGACTATTATGAGGTGCTAAACCAGACCATTTTGCAAGGGTGCTTGGTTGAACTCACAGATATATCAGAAGATAAACTGCTTACCTAGCATGTTCTTAGTTTGTGTTAGCCTCCATTGAGGAAAGCTACAAAACCAAAATACTTCATGTTATCTAGAACAAGAGCTCTCATACCTGGGTCTTGCTGTACTCTTGGAGGCATATTGAGAGGGCTTCCTCATGCGGTAGATGCTGAAGGACATGGTGGCTGTCCCTAGTCATTTCTCTATGGGTTCCTCCTTACAGGTATTGCCATTTTCCTGAACTGGTATCTTAGTGGCAGTGATGCTTTCCTGTTACAGGCTGGGCTTTCTGTTTTGCCTGGTCACATTTCCCAAACCACCTCACAGTAAGGTGTGTTGAATTTTTCAACTTTCAAACTGCAAAAAATGAGGGGTGCTAAAAAGTTTGCAACATGACTTGGGCATTCAAAGATATTTTGGTTACATTAATATAATGGTAGTTTTGCTTGGTAAATAATATGTATGTAAAATTGCATAGAAATAATTATAAATGATTGCCAAGTACAGTGGTACCTCGGGTTACAGACGCTTCAGGTTACAGACTCCACTAACCCAGAAATAGTACCTTGGGTTAAGAACAGAAATTGTGCGGCGGCGGCAGCAGGAAGCCCTATTAGCTAAAGTGGTACCTCAGGTTAAGAACAGTTTCAGGTTAAGAACGGCCTCCAGAACGAATTGAGTTCTTAACCTTAGGTACCACTGTACTTGCAGTCATATTATATATTAATATTTTTTCATTTACGGTATATATTATACATATTTTATATTACCTGACACTTTCAAAAGGTAAAATTAAAATTCTTTGTTTCTCCATGAATAGTTTATGTGCTTCTTCATCAAATGTCGACTTACCAAGCTAAATGTTGTCTATTCACAAAAAAAGCAGATTTGAATTCCTTACCCCCCCCAACATATTTTTAATACCTCTCACTGAAGATATTTGCAAAAAATAAGACCCACCCCCTAAAATGACATGCTCTGACCTCACACTGTTAGGAAAGTTGCCTATGCAAGCAAGCAGTCAGGCAGACAGAGGCAACCAGCCCAGGTCATGTGCTCCTCCATTCATGTGTTGCACAATGGTGCTGCACTGCAGCATTGGAGCAGGCAGTGAGCAGGAAGCAGGAAGCAGAGAAGCCAGTGAGTAAAGTTAGAAGGGAGATCTACATATACCACGTGGCCTGCCCTGCACCCTCTTAAGCTAGCCTGCTACTCTCAAATCCTGTGGAGGACTCTCTCTTGTCAGCAGTGCTGAAATAAGACCAAATTGCCTCGATGGCAGATGGGAGGTGGAACACCTTTGCTCCAAGTGGCAAAATATATTGGGCCAGCTCAGATCATATTCTGTTAAGTAACAGAAATGATGGAGATGAAATTTGGGATTCAACCACCTTTTACTGTATGGCTTTATGCCAGTTTACTAATGACATTTGCATCTCACTGCCATTCAGCTCCCACAGTACAATTTTCTCCTTTATGCACTTGCCAACTTAGATTTCACTTCACTTCACTCACCTGGCAAAGTGGGCTTGTCCATGAAAGCATAAGCAATTTGCTTTATTGTTTTTATTTATTTCATAAAAATTATACACCGGTTGATTGTAAATAACCTCATTAGTCTTTATTTGCTTGTACAAATTGTTAAGTCTCCAAAGTGCTACAAAACTTTGTGCTGCTTTGGCTGCAAGATAGTAATAAGATAGTAACACCTTTAGAATTTGTTTTACCTAAGAAAGCTTAATGAAACTGGAGTGTTAGGGATACTTTACTTTACTTACGTGGTTTAAATGGGAGAAACAGATGGCTATTTATAAAATAGTGTTATTTTCTGAAATGTATTATGAAGAAATGATTCAAGGATTTTCAGCAAAATTACGCAAAATGTTACATCATCTTTCTGCTTTCAGTGCCATGGAGTTTGATAAGTTCAAACACTTGTCTCAAATAGTGAATCTTCCTCTTTATCAGTATCTTGAATTGAGGCACATTTTGTTCATTTCTACAGAAGTTTATTGTTCACTGGACTCTTCTGCAATATTGGTTAGAAGTGCACAATGTTGCCACTAAATTAGTATTGTAATATAGTACATCAGTACTGATGGGGAAACTTCTATAAAATTACAATGAAACAATTGCTTTTAAATGAATGAAGCCACTGATTATGCAAAATGCAACCACCACCACCACCACCTCAATGTGGGTGGTGACACATAAAACAATGAAATTGGAGTTTCTGCAGATATTTCATCCTGTGATAAATATCCAGGTTGAAGTTTGAAAAATACATTTTTTTGTGGGGGTGCACACAAACACAAAGTTTAAATCATAAAACAAATAACTGCTGAATATTTCCATTCTGATTTTATTTGATCCTCTTTTATATTGTTCTATTTTTCTATTTTCTGGATCAGTGGAAATAATAATTTATAATAATTTATTATTTATACCCCACCCATCCCCAGCCACTCTGGGTGGCTTCCAACAAAAGATTAAAAATACATTAAAACATCAACATTAAAAACTTCCTTAAACAGGGCTGCCTTCAGATGTCTTCTAAATGTCGGATAGTTGTTTATTTCTTTGACATCTGATGGGAGGGCGTTCCACAGGGTGGGCGCCACTACCGTGAAGGCCCTCTGCCTAGTTCCCTGTGATTTCGCTTCTCACAATGAGGGAACCGCCAGAAGGCCCTTGGCGCTGCACCTCAGTGTCCAGGTTGAACGACGGGGGTGGAGACGCTCCTTCAGGTATACTGGGCAGAGTCCTTTTAGGGCTTTAAAGGTCAGCACCAACACTTTGAATTGTGCTCGGAAACATACTGGGAGCCAATGTAGGTCTTTCAAGACAGGTGTTATGTGGTCTTGGCGGCCACTCCCAGTCACCAGTCTAGCTGCCGCAATCTGAATTAGTTGTAGTTTCCGGGTCACCTTCAAAGGTAGCCCCACGTAGAGCGTGTTGCAGTAATCCAAGCTGGAGATAACTAGAACATGCACCACTCTGGCGAGACAGTCCGCGGGCAGGTAGGGTCTCAGCCTGTGTACCAGATGGAGCTGGTAGACAGCTGCCCTGGACACAGAATTGACCTGCGCCTCTATGGACAGCTGTGAGTCCAAACTGACTCCCAGGCTGCACACCTGCTCCTTCAGGGGAACAGTTGCCCCATTCAGGGCCAAGGAGTCCCCCAAACCCACCCACCCTCTGTCCCCCCAAAACAGTACTTCTGTCTTGTCAGGATTCAACCTCAATCCGTTAGCCGCCATCCATCCTTCAACCGCCTCCAGGCACTCACACAGGACCTTCACCACCTTCACTGGTTCTGATTTGAAAGAGAGGTAGAGCTGGGTATCATCTGCATACTGATGAACACCCAGCCCAAACCCCCTTATGATCTCTCCCAGCGGCTTCATATAGATGTTAAAAAGCATGGTAAAGAGTATGCTGTTGCCAAAAGCTGTGTAATTGATATGCTATGATGTGATTTTTTTGGCTTGACTTTTAAAGCTGAATTTATGTTTTGCATATCTTCTGTTGTATCCAATAAACTACTTTGATAAACATAGTTAAAAAGGTGTGGTGGTGGTGGTGGAAGGAAACATAATAGGAGATGAAGTGCGTGAAACAACTATATCCCAGTCTCAAGAAGGCTGATCTCTAAATCACCGACATAAAAATAACCATATTCATGGCACCATGCTCTTATGAGCTTTGTAAAATTTAAGGCACAGTCAACTAAGTGGTGTGCTGGTGGAAGTGTTTATATAAGGCTGAAAGAGCGTTTTATCTTGCCGATTGAGAGCTTTCAAAAGGAAACCATCAAAGGAAGTTGGAAGAGAAGTGAAACGGAAGAGAGCATAAGATCAGAAAAAAGCAAAACTGTGAGGCATCTAATATAAGGCTTTTGAATTTCTGCGCTTTATGAGAAAGAAGTTCTTATACAAACTGAAGTTATGTGAATATGTAATTAATTGTAAACTGTTACAAGTGGGAACTGCAAACAGCTTGCAAAGTCATACATGACTTAGGACTCAAGGAGAACCCAGCCTAGAACTAGCCAGCCTAAGTTATGCAGGGGATGCTTCACTTGTGTTGTCCTCAGGCAATATGGCTCAGGGGGACATTGCAAGGCTATGGAACTCCTTCCCTGAAGAGATCACATTGTCTTCCACGCTACCATATGTTCAGTAAGACTTAGCTGTTGCAGCAGGCCACTAGAACATAATAGAAGTGACATCATTTGCACAATGTAATGTTGATTAATTTTGTATGTTTTATTGTAGTTCTACTCTTGCTTTTAATGCTTTTTAATAATGTTAACAATTATTAATAATAATTAATGTTGCTACATGGACTGCTTCTGTTCAAAACTCTCCATTCCATTCCATTTCCCCCAAACAGGTTTCCATATTTCTCCCCAATGTACAGTGAGCATTCCATGACTACTGAGCATACATCATTCTTTCTCATTGAACTGTACTCTGGGTTCCTCTGAGCCTGCTGATACCCCACTTCTTGTATGTAGGTGGTGTCCTTTTGGCTACATAAGAGTGATACTCACAGCCTGAAGCTTGAAAATAGAAGTAACTATGAGAACATCTGGTTTAGGCAGCCCAGCCACCACTTTCTGCTGGAGGATTAAGCAGAACAAAAATTGATCGCTCATTAGATTTGTCTTGCATTTGATATGCAGTTTGGATTTGAAGTTCAAGCACTTAGTTTCCCAGAAATAAAAAGTGTAGCTGTATGAGCAGTGAAAGAACCCAGTGCAAAGAGCAGTGTTAAATTCCATAACAAGAATATATTACAATCATAAAAACAAAGTAAACTTGAACCACCAACATCAAGATGCATATCCCCCCACCCCCCCAGAAAAAAGAACGTTTAACTCATTCCTTTAGATTCTGCTTGAGGAAATGAAAATGAAAAGAAAATGAACAGGGAAAATGAAAATGAAATTACCAGAGTCACGACGAGCACAAGGGGAAATATTATAAAGCAAACTTTTATGAATCATTTTAGGGAAAAGGTTGAAAGGCAGATTTTTTGGGGGGGTGGAGGCATGAAAACTCAACTGAGCGACATAAAGGCACTGAAAGGCCAGGACAAAATCAGTTAGTGGGAACAAGGGGATACAGGAAGCCCTGCTTAGGCTCAATAATACTGAGGCTAGGTAGATAAATTAGTAGAGAAAGAAAGGTTGCATTTTCCTAGAGTGTCAGAATCAAGCACTGATCACAATCATCAAAAAGATGTTCTATTTATTAAAATTATTATTATTATTCTGTTAAGAATTTTGCTTTATGAGTGGTGAATAATGGGTATATGTGTTGTGGATCTGGTGGTGTGAGGGTTGCCTGTGGTTTGAGACTGGAGGCACAGTGTGTGTGTGGCTTGTCACTGTGGTTGTAGACCACAGTGTCATGTGTCTGCGGTTGCCACAACATGCACTGAAATGAATAATTTGAATATTAAATGTTTGTAAGTGGGACCTGCAACAAAATATTAAAGTATGGAGGGTTCCTGTTCAGTATTCCAGTAAGCCATGCTTTCCTCCACGATACTCTACCCCATTATCACTCCATTTTCCATTCCTTCCCCAGTTAGTCAACATTTTGTGGCCACTGAGCATTTTCAATTCTTATTGGACTGGGGTGCCTTTTGGGGGCGGGGAGGGTCCCTGTAGGGTTTTGCCCCTTAAATATTTTTTGTATTTATGTACAGCCTTCTTTTGTACATAGATGTGACAGTGGCTCCTCCTTTATGTCAAATGCAAGAGGACCACCAAGACAACTGACTTGGTAATCAAATTATTGTCATATACCATGAACCAGGTTGAACTCAGACTTTTTTTGGAGGAAAGGGACTATCATTGTACCAATTCCACGACATAACACTATAAATATTAAGATCAATATATTCGAACTTATTAGACTTCTTAATTTCAGAAAGGTCTGAATTAGGTCTGAATCCAGATATATCCCAACTATTAACAACCCCAGTATTACTACTTTTGGAAGAGTAGTATTATGGGATACAGCACAATCTATCCCTTCATGAGAAGGCTATAATTCAGATACAGTAAGTAAACCAGCAAATAAGTGTGGAACAGCAGTCATTTTGAATGGAACCCACTTCAGAAATAACAGTATGTGGATATATGTATGTGAAATACTGTAGATGCTTGTCTTGGCTGCAAAAGGAGAGACAGAATGAGGTCTTAACTCACATCAAATTCTGCACAGGTCTTAGAGAAGATTTCACACACACACACACACACACACACACGGCGAAAGTAGAGAAAGTTCTCTGTACATTCAACCTCTCCTACTTTACCTGGTAAGCTATTGTTATCTTCACTTTTAAGACGAAGTGTGGAAGCCCTTAGTGTCCAGCAGTCTGTTATTACTCAGGTCCACCAGTTGAGCCTGCAGAAAACAAACAAACAAACAAACAAATGCTACAAACTGGGACGGCAATTCAAACCCTGGCCAGGCTTAATGGAGTGGATGGGTGGGTCACTGCTGCATCTGCAGCCCTGCGTCTTACACCGCTCAGTGCAAGAGGACAGGAAAATTGTTTTGCCAACTTGGAGTTAGTGTAGCAATGGACCCAATGTTGGGGATTCAGTGGACTGTGGATAGCTCAACCCCTCAGTGTTTCGGGGCTTTCTGTGGCCTACCTACCAGTGCGGATTCTCCCGGCTGCACTTCCTAGGAGGATGGAGCGAAATATTTTGCAGTACTAGTGCCAGGGGCTTAGCCAAGAGGGGGGCAGGGAGGGGCAGCTGCCCCCGTTAATAAAAAGAATAACTGAGGTTTTGTCCCCCCAAAAAACAAAAATCCTGGCTATGTCCATGACTAGTGCAGTAATGCTGGTGCGGAGGAAATTTTACTTGCAGCCTAAAACCCAAGTGCTAAAAAACACTTCCAAACACATTCTAAGCAAGACCTACCCAAAGATATCCAGGTGCTACAGCAGTCAAGCCTTTGTGGAGGCGAATTCCCATCAGGAAAAGTATTGCACTGAAGACTTAATAGGCAAGGTGTTTCATGTTCATCCCCATCCTCAGTGCTAATAATAGATGTGTGGGCACAAGCGGCTCCAACAAGCACAGAAAAAGCCTTATTATCTTCTTCCTCATCAAAATGTTGATTGCACTCATCAAAGGCCATAACAACATTCGTAACATCAACGGACACAGCAATCAAAACCCAATCTGGTGAAAACGTTTTTGTTACGCAAGGCGAGTTAAAATAGAGGGGAGTCACATATGGTTTGTGCGTGTTAGATCCTCCGAATCTCTTTTACAATGAACGGATAATATATCCAAATTATTCCCCTTATACTACTCTAGGGCAAAGTGAAGTGGCAAGTGCTGGGGAGCAGCACAGGTGATGCAGGACCTTGCTGCCTACGTATGCCAGGTAACCAAAGACAATCCTGCTGCTGCCTCAGGTGCAGTGGGAGAAATCCCTTTTCCAGGCTCGAAGCGAAGCCCACTCCGTGTCAGTGCACGGAAATGCGAGGTGTGCTGCATCCACACTGCCCTTCACCTCAGGCAGAAGAAAGGTTTTGAACCGCTCGGATTGCGCGGGTAGAGGCCAGAGAGCTTCAGGGGAGAATGACCCAAGGCTTTGCTCGAAGGGCGTCCCGTGTGAACCCCAGCACATTCCCGTGCGCCCCTTCTCCAGCAGCGAGGGCTTCGACCCTTACTCCCCCTTCAGCAGCGCATCGACCCCCCCGGCTTCGACGGGCGCCTCTCCCAAGATGGCGCCGGCCCCTCCCCTCGGCTCTCTCTTGGGAAATCGAGCTGGGGCGGGATGCCGCCGAGGCTCGTCCTCCTCGCCGCTTGGAGGCCGGCCCAGGGTGTTGTGTGTGAGAGAGCGTGTGTGTGTGTGTGTGAACGCGCACGAGCGGCGGGCGGGGCAGCGGCGGCGGCAGTAGCCCGACTAGCAACGGCGGCTGAAGGAAACCGAGGGAGAGAAGCAACAAGCTGCGGACCTGGGAAGCGGAGCGAAGGGAGGGCGCGCTTCGGTTTCTCAGTAAGCGGCGCGCTCGGGTCAGGGGGGCGCGGGGAGAGAGCAGCCCGCCGTCCCCCTTCGGGGCGAAGCCGAGAGCCGGCGGAGGTGGTGCGGAGGAAACTTTCTCCTCCCGGTCCCTGGCGGATCCGCGGCCATGTTGGGATCCCGTCTGTCTTGGGGAGCGAGGACGGCGGCGGTGCGGGGAAGAGGGAAGAAGGAGGCGCCCCACAAAGATCCGGACGGCGTCCCTTGACTTAGGGGCGGCCCCGCGGAACCTCCCGCCGGAGGAAAGGCGGCTCCAGCTTTGCCCATTGGGAGCCGGCGTCCCAGGCGCCGTCGGGGCCGTGTGTTTGTGCTTGCGGTGGGTTTCGGGCGCGCCCTGACTCCCTCGCGCACAAGCGGCGGCACACGACTTGGCACGGATGGGGGGACCCCTGCCTGGCAGCAGCAAAGGGCGGCTGCGTGAAAGGAGAGAGGAGGGGACGTGGCGGCCTCCCAGAGTCGTAAAATTTAAACCGGTTCCCCTTTTAAGTGACACTTTCCGAAAGTAGTGGTAGCCGAAGCTCCTTTCCCCCTCAAACTCTGGCAAAAGTGAGAAGCGGCCGCCCCCCTTCTGCGTTCAGTGTGGGGCTGAGATCAAGCGGCTGCAGCCTAATTGGCACCCCGTGGATGCCTGTGTGTGCAGGGGGGAGTGTGCGCACCTCCCACTCTTCAGCGTGCCATTGATTTGGGGTAAAATGAGGCGTATGTGGTCGCCCCCCCTTCCCCTCCCTCAGTAAACAAAACGGAAATCATTTCCCACTTCTCCAGAGAAAATAGGCTTCCCGCTCAGTTCTTCTCTTTTATTCTCGCACTGGAATAAGTGTTTTGTTTTTTGTTTTTTTAAAAATACACTATTTATGAGATTTATTTTTTATTGGGTTGCGGCGGGTCTTTTTGCTTTTAAAGGCTGCCTGTCAAAAGTTGCGTGTGTTGCGTTTCCCCTCTTTCCCGGGCGAGTTTCGTGATGGTGCGTGATTGTTTTGCATCAGAAGGCAGGGAACTTCCTGTGACTGTCAACAAGGGTTAGCAAAGCAAGTGGATTCCGGTTGGAAGGAAGTTAGCTCTCCTAAGTTTTCTTCTGATAGGCTGGGCTTGGCTGAGATCTTGTTCATGCCAGTGGTTTTTTGTTTTAAGTTTCTAATGCCATGGCATCCTGGAGAGGGTGCCAACTTTCTGTTAGCTGCTACAGAAATAAGAAGGGCTGGTTCTTTTTTTGTGTTACCTGTCTGCATTTGGGATTTCATTTGCTTATTTATTTAGCAAACCCATACCTGCTTTCCCCTTAAAATAGCACTCAGTGCAGCTTGTGAAAATTGCTATTGACAACACAGACAAGTCTAACACTTAAAAATGAGGCAAACAGTTTTATAGGTGTAAAGTCACACAGTGCTAAACATGGCGTTTAAACAATAATGATTGTGATAAGTCTATTGAAGTGGTAAGTCAATTGAAGTGATTAAAGCCTTTCACCCCACATTATTCAGATTTTATTAAAAATTGCTTTCTGTTATCAGGTGAGATAAATATGTTACCTGAAAATATAATTTTTTTCCTGCTGTTGTAACTTACATTGGAATATATTGGTCCAGTCAGCTACTGATTCTTATATTGATGGCCATGAGACCTAACAGTTTCAAACTAGCCAGTACATTTTCTTTTTCCATATTTACATTCAGATGACCTTGTTTTTTTATTTGTGTAAATATTTTGCAGTGCAGTCTTACACCTCCTCCCAGATCAGCTGATTAGAGAGGGTTAGGAAGGAGGGGAGGCACCTCCACTGGTGGAGAAGAACCTGGCTGATAGAGGACTGTTGAGATCCCTCCTATGCATGCAGATGGCTCCATGTGCATAGAACTTCAGTTGGTGGTTCTTTTCTCTTTTTTTGCCAGTGGTGGTTCTTTTGCCAACAGTAGCTGGCATTAAGCCCTAAAGTGGGATGACCTGGGGCAGGGGTGGGACAGGGGCAGCCCTGGATCTGATAGATTCAAGGTCCCCTTTTTCCAGGTCAGAATGCTCCATTCTCCCTGAAATTGGCTTAACTAATTCCTTCCATGTAGGAATATAGAAGGGGGAATTTAAAGAGAAAAGCTGTGTGAAGCAAAAGAAGCAGCAGCAAGTTCCTTTCACCTTCTGGACTGGCCAGCACAAGCAGAAGTGATAGTAGGTGCAGCCCTCAGTGATGTGGGGGCAGTGATGTGCTTTATTTTTCTGCAGAAAACTGTTTCATCCACTCTTCAGTAACAGTGACCATCAGTGTCCCTTCCAGCTCTACAATTCTATGGTTCTATGCATTAGTTAGCTGTGACTTACGTATATTTCTCCAGGGTTGGTTTCATATAGCATTGGGTGATTGTCTTTTGGCCCCCTAGCAGTTGTGCAGTTTGGGTGCCGCAGGGTATCATATTGTCCGTAGTGTCGTGTAACATATATATGAAGTCATGGGAATGGTTATTAGGAGATTTGGGGTGAGCTGTCATCAGTATGCTAATGATCCCCAGCTCTCTAACATCTGGACCAGGAGAGGGCATGTAAGCCCGGGAGTGGTGCCTGGACTTGGTGGTGAGCTGGATGAAGGCCAACAAACTGACTGAATCCTGGCAAGACATAAGTGCTGTGGATGGGTGATTCCTGAATCCATATAATTTGTCTTCCCTAAATGGAGTCGTATTCCCCCTGAAAGAGTGGTTTTATAGTATGGGACTGTTACTGGATGCATCTTTGCTGCAAGAGGTGACCTAGGTGGCTAGGAGTTCCTTTCACCAGCTTCAGCCATTCCTGAATCAGGATAGTCTGAGCACTGTCATCCATGTACTTGTAACCTCCAGGTTGGATTACTGCAAAGTACTGCAGGTGGGACTGCCCTTGAGGTTGATCTGAAAGCTTCAACTAATGCAAAATATGACAGCTACAGGGTATCTCCACCATGCTACACCACTGCTGAATTAATTGCAATGACTGCCAGTTAGCTACTGGACTACTTTCAAGGTGTTGATTTTGGTGTATAAAGCTATATACCATATTGGCCTGAATATAAGCCTCACTTTTTCCCCAAATTCCAACCGTGAAAAGTTATAAAGTGTGGCTTATATTCCCAACCTTACGGTATTGCAGCCAGGAGCGCAGGGCAAACAGCGCCAGGAGTGCGGCCTCTCCCCCAAGGCCGGGAAGGGAGAGAGCAAAGAAGGGGAAAGGCCACTGGCAACACAGTGCGGTCCCCGTCCCCGTCCCCCAGTATGTAGCCAGGAGCAGCGAGGAATGGAGCGACTTATATTCGGGTATTTTTTCTTTTTTTTCCTCCCTCCCTTCCAGTTTTAAAGGTGCGGCTTATATTCGGGCCAATACTGTACAGCTTGGGACCAGGATTGTCTCACTCCTTATATAGTCACTGTGCTCTTTTGTTGAGGGCCTCCTGCAAATACCATGTTATCAGGAGGTCCATTCCACACTTTATAGGAATTGGGCCTCTAGAACTGTGGCACCTGCCTCTTGGGATGTCCTCCCATTAAATAATAGGTGGCACTTTGGTTGGCTTTTTGGCACCTCCTGAATTCCTTCCTCTTCCAACAAGCCTTTTAAGCAGGCCTTTCCCCCAGTCTGCATCTGTATTGAAATTGTTTTTAGATGTTTTTATTGCTGGTGTACTTGCCGCTCTCAGCTCCTTTGGTAGGACAGGCAGGATATAAATTTAATACAGTAAATACTTCTGTTCATAGTTCAGCAGTGAAATGCCGAATGCTTGCCAATGTATCTGTGGAGGGAAATATATCCAGTTCACTTCATAACCTACCCATATATTGGTAGGCTGCTGCCCAAAGAGGCTTTTTCGATCCCTGTTTAACAATGGATGTGTTTTCTCTACTACCTATGTATCTTGAACATAATACATTTGACATTTCCTTTTCAGGAAATGAATGCTGGCATGTACGGAGGTGTAACTGGCTTTCTCACCAGCTGAGATCTTAGGCCAGTCCTGCATAGACGCCGACTCCATGGGGCCTGAGGGGGCCCGAGCCCCCTCAAAAATTCGTTTGGGGGGGCTCTGCCCCCCCCAATAATCTCGGGCGCCCCTCCAGCAGAGCGCCACCGCCGCCCCTCCCCCAGCCCAAAATGCACAGGGTCGGGCTGCATGCCTCCTGCCCTCCCTCCCGAGCAAAAGCTCCACCCAATTTCCTTCGGAGCTGATTAATAGGCGCAGCACGCTCTCCCCTATTCGCTCACGAGGAGGCGGCGCCACTTTATCTGCATATTCATGAGCTTTCCCGGGCCCCCCCAATATTTTTTATAAGTCCGCGCCCCTGCAGTCCTGGTTATTAATTTTTCGTCCCAGCATTCAGAGCCATGAGTTTTGATCTTGTTCATGTAGGTGGCCTTGAATCTGTAGTGTAAGATTCTTCATCTGTGTTTTGATAGGAGCTCCTGTCATATTTATGTTTTCCTTATTTCTAAAAAAGACTTAAGTGCAAAATCAGTATGTGAAGTACTTCATATTCCTCCCACAAAAGTTTCTTTGCTTGTTAGCCCACAAAATCTTGGAAGGATGTAGGTCAGCATTTCCTAACCTAGTGCCCTCCAGTCGTTTTGGACTGTAACCACCATTAGCCTCAGCCAACACAACTGTGGCAGCTGGACCTGATGGAAGTTGTAGTCCAGAGCATTTGGAGGGCACCAGGCCGGCAAGGCTGCTGTGACTACACGTAGAAGTATTGGTTCAGATGAAGTTTTTGAACTCTTTTACGTAAGCCCCCCCTATAAGTTTTTCCCTTATAAAACAAAAAAGGGGAAAGTCTTATGTAAAAGATGAAAAGCCACAACTAAGAGTGTTCATATGTTCATACAATATACAAAAAGCAAGAAAATTAGAGAAAGGAGGCATGAAATAGTAAAAGCATGTCCTATAAATGTTGTCTTGCCAGATCTAGTGCCAAACAAGCCAATGGTTGCAGTCTTTACACAGCCACACAGGAAGCATAGAGGGAGTGGATGATTTTAAGGCTCATGCATTCCAGTTGGGCATATGTTAACAATAGAACTAAAGATTTGTTCTTGAATTGTCACAAACCTGAAATGATGTCTTGAATTCCATGAGAGCATGCATTAGTTGGTTAATCTTCCTGGAGGAATACAGGAAGGAATTCTTATACTTGCATTTTGACTTTTGTGTTAGCTGTTTACTTGAACATGTTTGTACACTTATGATTTGTTTGTTCTGGCAGCTAAAATCCTGTTCGTAGAGATAAAAAAATTATGTGCTTCCTCCTATTATGTGATTTTTTAAATTATGCAATGACTGCAGAAATCACTGCACACATTTACAAACCTGTTTGGGACTATCATATATTGGCTTAATAAGCTACAAACATTTTGCCAAAGCATACAACCCCTTCCATTCTTCCTTCTCTGAGTGCAGCAATCAAACCTGGAAGTCTACAGTTATCTGTAGTTTACCACATAATCCGAAATGGAAAATTATGGTTACCTGGTTCAGAACAAGTTGGGATCTCAAATAAATATCTAACTTATCTGTGAGCTATTGACTTGTTCTGAACGTGGTGGGCATACTTTCCCAGTTAATGATTAATTTGAGGCTTAATTTCAATGAGGAGGGAAGGGGCTGCATGTGAAGGTTAAAAGGCTTGAACATATTTGTTAATTAAGCAGAGATATAATAATCTGAATATGACCAGTTGTCAGGAGAAGTTTTTAAAAGACAAAACAGAGCCAACATCGCTCTGATTTATCTGAAACAAACCCGTGTTGTTAAAATGGGTCCTGTGCTGCCATAAGATTCCAGAAATACATTTTTGTATGTAATGAACTTGTTGAGAAGTGAAAGAGCTTTGTTAGGGCCGTTAACATCAGAGCTGAAAAAGCAAAATCTGTTGCGGCCGCCGCATCAAAGATTTGGGGGCCCCAGCCCTAAGAGCACCAAATTTAGTTTCATTGGGGAGCAAAGACTTGCCTTTTTAAGGACATAAAGAGTCTGCTGAACCAGGTCACTGGCCCACCCTCTTCTAGACCAGCATCCTGTTCTCACAGTGAGCGACCAAATGCCTGGGGAAAACCAGCAAGCAGAAGATGAGCCCAAGAGCAGCCTCCCCTTCCCTCCTGCAGTTTCCAGCACCTGGTATTCAGAAGCATTACTACTACTACAACTGTGGAGGTATTATGTAGCCATCACGGCTAAGTAACCATTGGTAGCGCTTTCCTCCATGAATTTGTCTATTAATAAAACAGATCCTCTTGCGTTTCTAATATAAATACATACCGTACTTTTCTGTGTATAAGACTAGGGTTTTTTTAAAACTAAAAAACAATGTTAAAAAGGGGGGGTAGTCTTGTACACGGGGGCAATTTCCCCCCATTTTCTTAATTTTGAGTTTCCCAAAATAGGGAGCGTCTTATACATGGGGGCGTGTTATACACGGAAAAATACGGTGCGTTTTCATTTTAGACAGTGACCCAAAGGCTCAGAGGGTTAAGCCTTTAAGGCAGCAAAAAGAAAACACCTCTCTTCCCAATACTAGGTGACATCCATTAATGGCTGATGCCTCTTATGTCTGGTAGGGTGGAAGGCAGAGAGCCCAAACAGGAGCTGGAGCCGGAGTCAATGACAGGCAGAGCCAGCTGTTTGAGTTTTGTCCCCAACCTCTTCCCTGTTGAGTTCTACAAAGGCATCAGCTAAAGGCAAGGAAGCTGAAAGGCATTGCCGTCCCCTGTGCTGCTTGTAAGTAGCAAAGCGCAGACAGGGCGAGGGCAGGCTGAGGTTAGTGGGCCAGAGCCCCATTTGCCCTGATATACCAGCCTCCACTCTGACATCCACTTGTGTCTGGTCTGTGAGCTGAACAGACACCTTCCTCGCCTCCCTCCTGCAACTCCCACATGCGCCCACAAAACGTCACCAGAGGGTTGGTGGACCCTGCCAGAGGGGAGGAATGAACTACAAAGGGAGAAGAGGAAGGGGAAGTTTCATTACACAAGTAGCAGTCGCTCACACAGCATTGCATTTTGCCAACTGTGTAAGTTGTTTTAATGCTGATAATTTCTAAAGTGATACGGCTTGCCTTTCTGTTCCCTTTGGCCACTATGTAAAGTAAATATTATTAAGAAAAGTGGCTACATTCCAAATACTGACTAAAACCCTGACTTTCTAAATATGTTTGGCAAGATAAGCTTCTGTGTTCTTGCCTCGAACCTCAGATTAAGAATTTCATCAGTATTCATTGACTACATTCCAGAAGCTTTCAGTAGACTCATTCCATTAAGTTTATTTGGTTGCTGTGAGGATTAAAGCATGCTTGTCACATTTGTGTGTGCTTTTTCTGCACCTGATTTAGCACTATGGGAAAATGGAGACTAGAAGCCAAAACTTACAAAATTATCAAGGCTTTTGAGAGCATGCTGCCACTTTCTTTATAACTAGATACAGTGGTACCTCGCAAGACGAATGCTTCGCAAGACAAAAAACTCGCTAGACAAAAGGGGTTTTTGTTTTTTGAGCTGCTTCGCAAGACGATTTTCCCTATGGGCTTGCTTCGCAAGACGGAAACGTCTTGCAAGTTTGTTTCCTTTTTCTTAACACCGTTAATACAGTTGTGACTTGACTTTGAGGAGCAACTCATAGAACGCGATGTGGTAGCCTTTTTTGAGGTTTTTAAAGACTTTGGTGATTTTTGAAGCTTTTCCAAAACTTTCCCGACACCGTGCTTCGCAAGATGAAAAAAATCGCAAGACGACAAAACTTGCGGAACGAATTAATTTCGTCTTGCGAGGCACCACTGTACCTCCTTTCCTGAGTTAGTAATATACTTCAAAGAGGAATGAAAGCTGTTAGATCATGCAACAATTTCTGTTATATTAGTTATTCAAGTGGCAGCTTAAAAGGTATTTCCAGTGGCACATTTTTCTTTTTAAAATGTGGTGTTAGTTTCTCACAGTGGTAGTGTAGGGGAAATTAGGAAGTTATTTTACTGGATGTAAATAAGAAGATAATGAATTCAAAAACATTTATTGATTGCACGTGCTACTTTGCATGTGCAATCAATAAATGTTATCAAATTCATTTTCGTGTTATTTACCTCCAGTAAGGGAACCTCCTATTCTCTGCCATTTAATTAATGGACACCTCCATGGGTAGGGCTCATATTTGGATAGAAAGAAGGCAATAAATTACTTATTAGTAAAAATACAACAAAAACTTTTTGCTTGTAGATTTGCTGTAGAGGACTATGAGTCACCTTTTTCTGTCTCTCTTGCCTGTGCAATTAAGAGTGAACCACATTTTCTGAAGCGATTCCTGGTTGGATAGAGAAATTTGCACTTGGTGTTGGAGACACAGGTATTTAAAATATGGAGAATGCTGACTTGCATTTTGAGTTATGGACCGTGTGCAGAAGTATGCTGCAAAAAAGTTTTAGCCCATAGGGCACTGGCAAGGAGAGGGCAAGAACTCTGTGCTGGGTGCAGCTGAGGGGCTTCTCTCCTGTAACAGCCTGCTTGCTTTCTCTGCTGGGTGCAGAGATGGAGCAAAGTACTCCATCCACCTGGGCTGCTTACTCAATACTCGCTTACATGCAATCTGTTGTTGCCTATGGCCACAAAGCTGAAAATAGGGGCCATACTGCACCTATTTTTAATAAGCATTTCTCTATATTCAGTTGCTACTGGCATCATTTTCCAAAGGATTAAATCCTTTGATGTAGTTTTACCTATTTCTTTCACTTTCTTTTGTTGCACATTTGTCTTTTGCAGCTTAGGACTTTCTTGCTGACAGTGGCTGCTTCAGATTTCATCTCCTTTCCGTATAACCTCTCAGACTGATAATTGTTAATGAGTACACTCCCGATTTAATGCTCCAGAGTAACTCAAGAGTGGCTTAACCTTCTTATCTATTTTGAGTTGCCTAGAGATTCATGAATCAGTCGCTGGCTAGCTAATCTTCCGAATGCATGCACTTTTGTGATGATTAGTAATCCAAATTTAAGTTTAGATCATGGCCAGTTCAGTTAGCTGTGTCTCTTATACAAACAAGGTGTGCTCTTGAAGTGGTCATTGAACAATAACAAAGCACCCTGAGTCAGGCTGTAGTATCTACTTATCAAAGGAGGAAGAGTGACATTGTCATTCCTAGTGGGCTGCAACTGTTGTGAGATGCGGCACAATTTAGATAGGTTTAGTTTACTTTGGTCCTGTTGGGCAGAGGAGATCGTGTGTTGAAACCTTGCTAATTAATTACAGCTGTGTCTGGCGGGAAAGTTTGGACTTAATTTAAACGTAAAGCAAGAAAAGTTTGGTCTTTCTTATTTTCTTTAGGAATAAGGATAGCATAATCTAGAGAAAACTATTTGGTATCCTGTGGATATTTATACAAAAACATCTCAACTCCTCCTCCCAGTTTAGCTTGTTCTACCTTTTGTGCCCCCCAACTCCACCAATCCAGACCCATCTGTGTTGCTTGTGTATAGTATGCCGCTGGTCTTTGGGCTAGGGCATTCCTCTGAAATTGACATTGCATGAAAGAAAGCACAAGAAACAGTGGTGCCTTCCTAAAACTGACAATAAACCAACATTAGGATAAAGCAGCAACTCTTTTTTCCAAAGAACTGGACCTTTAACTTTATCCAAGAGTGCTGTGGAGGTTTCTTCATTGGAAGTGGCTGCAGTGATTGTTAAATGCCAAACCTCAGCTGCACTGAGGCAGGATTCATCTCCTTCAGGATCTTTTTGTACTAAATGTCTCCTTGGCAGGACGATTGATTCCATGCTTGGAGACGCTAGTTTCGTAATAAAGGTAAACACAATATGCAGTAAACAGCTTTATACTTTCCTGATACTCTTTTGATTCAGAGGATCACCATGCCAGTTCAAAATCTTCCCCTCTTTTATGTTATGGATATTGTTTTGAAGTAGCATGATTTGTTTTATATAAAGTCAAGAAACCAGTGTACCGTAATTCTATTGGTCCGATGTCAAGCAGATCTTTAATTAATAACATATGTTATTAATTAAATCCTTGATGTGTGTCTATGTGTTCTGCATCTGTCCAATAACTCATGCTGCCTGTATTATGCATTTTCAGTTGCTCATTGTTTTTATATTGTTAGAGAGAACACCATCTTTTTAAAGTGTTGGTGAGCTATCTTACACCTTTCACAGACAGGGCACAACTTTAAGAAAATTGTGCAACCAGTTTTAACTAGCTTTGCAAACAGAGAGTTTGAAACATCCTAGGGTTTGTGTAAGTATGGTTAGTGCTGGTTCAGATGTAAGGAAACCGGGGTTATCTGGGGCATACAGGCTGATGATTTGGCAACACTCTTCTTATATACTGACTTTGGAAGCAGTATGCATGCACCTGATTATTAGATTCACCTTGCATCTCTAAAGTTTTCCATGAAGCACAGTGAAAGATGCAGTGTCAACTGTGAGAAGTAAAGGGTGAGGGCTGTGAGACAGAACTGAAACACTTTACAGTAAAAGCTTTACTATGCGGTGGGATCACCGAGTAAAACAGAATAGTGTAACAGTTGGATAAATTTAGCAGTATAGTGAATCTAACTCGAGTTCTTGTGGTTAAATACGTGGACTTCCTCCACATGCAGTGTGCTGCATTCGTAGCTTGAATTCTGTTCTTCACGGTACAGTTAGTTCATTTCCAGAACATTTTAACTAGTTATTTACATATTCTATTTTCATTTATTTGGGTGGCTCCAGCCTCCGGTTTTAGTTTACAAAAAGTGAAAATTACAACAAAACATATTGGAGCAAAAGCATTAGATGCCATGTCAATTTGAATTTTTTCAAATCCAAATAACAAACGTTTGGGGGATGCCACTGTTTATTTTCATATATGCATTAAACTTGTTGCATGCTTTACCAATTAATTTATTTGTATGGGAAGTATGATCTAACCTTATTCTGAGAGATGTATAGTTATTGGGTGAGACAGAGAAAATATGTGGGATGCCTATCCAGGCTCTCAGCATTGAGAGTAACCAATATATCCTGTCATGGATGGATTGGTTGGTTCAGTAGGATAAGAATTTACGCTAGAATGACCATCTTCTATGTTTTCAAAGACTACCCTGTTTCTCCGTCTGGTGAGGACTAGATCATTTCACTTGAGCTAGTGAGTTGTTGGACTGCATGTATGTCATTTGGCAGTGTATGTCATTTGGCAGTAAAGGAGTTAGAGGTACAGAAAAAGGGCTGTGATGCCATTGATTAGATGGGGCGCATATCTGATGAATGTGCTTTCCTGAAAGATCCTCTTAAGGAGAAGTTTAGTAATGGGCCTTGCCATTCCAGAATGCAAACAATGTACAGTAAAACTGATATGAAATTCACATGTAGTCTCATTGCTCTGCATGTGAAACAGTAAAAGGTCTTGCTGTACCTTGTTTTAAAACATGGTATGGCAACTGGGGGCAAAATATAATTGCTTCATGTGCCGATCTAGTTAGCATCATGCCTTGGCTCTGCACCATACAGAATAATTTTATGTTTAAATCATGATTGGGTAAAATTATTTAAGAAAAGGCTGTTTCTTGCACGGAAGATTAAGTCAGCTGAGAATCATGAGCTTGTTATAGCATAGTGTTTGTACTGTTGCAAAGTCTTCAATGAATAGCAATCTTCTTGTGGGTAATGCTGAGGGAATCTTCCCAGGAAATCCCGCAGGTCTTACGACAGCAATAGCAGATTATGTAAAGCTGGTTATTGTTGAAGACCTAATTGATGTAACATAAAAACGTAAGAGTCATGCTGGATCAGACCAAAGGCTTTGCTTTCCACCACCAAGTCAGGTGCATTTAGCAGGGATGACTTTTCATGGGCAACTCAATGACTGTTGAACTCTCTTCCAAAGAAGGCTAGACTGGCCCTGCCTCTGCCAACCTTTAGGTGGGAGGTTGAGAAATTTTTGTTGCACCAGGCTTTTAAATGTTTTGATTTATCTAGTTTAATGTGCTTTTTAGTTGCATTGATGTTTTGTTATAAACTGCCTTTCTTTTTAAGGATGAAAGGTAGTATAAAATGTTTTATGAAATAAAATAGCCCACAAAGAATTCTAAATTTATAATTTAGCATAGATTATTCCATTCCATTATTCCATAAGGAACACGGGTGGCGCTGTGGGTTAAACCACAGAGCCTAGGACTTGCCGATCAGAAGGTTGGTGGTTCGAATCCCCGTAACGGGGTGAGCTCCCGTTGCTCCATCCCTGCTCCTGCCAACCTAGCAGTTTGAAAGCATGAAGTGCAAGTAGATAAATAGGTACGGCTCCAGCGGGAAGGTAAATGGCATTTCCGTGCACTGCTCTGGTTCACCAGAAGCGGCTTAGTTATGCTGGCCACATAACCCAGAAGCTGTATGCCGGCTCCCTCAGCCAGTAAAGCGAGATGAGCGCCGCAACCCCAGTCGTCCGTGACTGGACCTAACGGTCAGGGGCCCCTTTACCTTTATTCCATAAGGTTAGAGGGCACATATTTAGTCTAACAGAGTTTCTGACAGATTCACATCTACTTTTAATTTAATTTATTATACTGTTCCATCTTTCCAAGAGCTCAAGGCAGTATATATAGTTCATTTTCATTCTCTCCCCCCCCCCGCCCCCTCACAATCACCTTGGCAGGTAGGTTAGGCTGAGAGGAAGTGGGAGGACCAAGTTCACTTGCTGAACTTCATGGCTGAGCAGCATTTTTACTGATTCCTGTAGCTTCATGGGACTACATAGTCACATTTTGTGGAAATGGAATTAATATAATTATAACTTAGTATTAAAGTAACCCTACTGTTACATTCATGTAAAATTCTTACTGCAGTCTAGCCATATACAGATACATGCACAAACTGCGCTTTTTAATTATTTAAAAGAGGCAGAGTTGACTGCCATAGCTGATAGTGGATGTCCACCTCAAGGGCTGATTTTATGCACTTATTTGGCTATGTGTATTTCTTTAGGAAGTGATACTTGGATTCAGGTCACTGTTCCTGTTTTGTTTTCCCATTTCTTATTCCCGCAACAAGTAAGTGTAAAAGTTTTAATTTCTGACATGAAGTTTGATTCTGTAGCCCTGATGGCTAAATTCAGTGACTCAATTAACTAAGTCCTTTTAAACGTGAATGATAGTGAATCTGATCCAGCACTTTCAAGTAACATTTTAAAAGCCAATTTGTGACATTTGTTTGCTGTAATAAGCCTTCTTTATAACACTGGTGTATCTTAGAACAAGATTTGCATGATAAGTTGAGCATTGATATAAGAACACAAGGTAAATTTCCAGACTTTCCGTAAATGTTCATGAATTATGATTGCAAAGCGAAGGAATGCAACTGGATACCTGGATTGCACTTTCATTGACAGGCCCAGGCACCTTTCATGGAATTCATTGTAAACTTCTTTGGAGTCCATTTGAAGGAATGGTTGGAATCCAAGCCACACATATAAATGAACTTCAGAAGAGCTCACTGTAACTGCCAATCAGCTGACTGGCAGTTACAGCAACTCTTTTTTGACAGGTGGGCATAATTATCATGTTAATTGATTGACAGGTGGCAGCCTTCCCTGCTGTCAAAGTTGACCTATGGAGAGTGGAGGAACTCAGGATCCAGACTTCCAGCCACTTCCAGCTCCCTACCATGGTGCTGACTGTCATTTTAGTGCAATGGGAACATTCTGCAGCAAGCCCTGTGCTTGTGCACTCTCCTCCACTTCTCCTGCATGTTGACTAGGTCAGGCTTCCTCAACCTCAGCCCTCCAGATGTTATTGGCCTACAACTCCCATGATCCCTAGCTAGCAGGACCAGTGGGCAGGGATGATGGGAATTGTAGTCTCAAAAACATCTGGAGGGGTCGAGTTTGAGGAAGCTTGGACTAGCTACTAACCTGCTAAAGAATGGATTAGGCATGCCTCTTGTTTTCATGTAGGTACTTATTTTTAATGTATAGATATAGCTGTATAGCAGAGAGTTTTGTCATGATAATGGATTTCACCCACCCCTTAGGAGCTATTTTTGGCAGGTGCATAGTTAGAAACCTAGAAACTCGGGCCCTGGGCTGTCATCTGTATATTTTAAATGTAATAGTATACAAGGGACTTCACATATCTGCTCTGGAAGGAGAATTTTCTGTAGCTTCTTTTTTTCCTTGAGCAAAGGTCAGTTTGGGTGCATGCTTTTAATTTTTAAATGCAAGTTGGTTTATTATTGCCTAGGGGTATTAGCTTAGCTCTGCACATGTGAAGATGACTTGTTTGCATTTGCTTTTTAAATAACAGACATTAGGTTAAACTGAATTTACTTCATTCGTGAATCTGAACTAATGCCATGTCATTATAGGATGCAGAACGATATGTCAAGGTGGCTGTGTGTGTGAGAGAGAGAGAGAGGGAGAGAGGGAGAGAGTTAGGCTAGTCTTGTTCTGTGCTGAACCTAAAGCTATGACTTGGGGCTTCACTGGAAACCTAAAGGGGAAGCAAGATCTGCTGGAGTGTTAATGCTGTGAGCCTCCTTCAAAGAAAAACAAACAAACCCTGTGCTCAGGTTGTATATATGTATATATAATATACATCCTAAAAACAACACAGTCTCAATTGATCCTCATTCTAAGGAAGCCAAACCCTGGGTGAGCACTGGAACCCCTGGAGTCCCTTGCCACTCAGAGATTGGGGTGTGCACAACAGTATTTAAAGTAGTGGCCTTCAGAAAGCTGGTGCTGCCTACTGCTGAAAATATCATAAAGTTGTAAGGTGGCTAGATTAGCACAACAATATTAGAAATCTAAACTTGGAACAATGTGGTGGTTTTCATAGTTTCCATTTGGCATTCTGCCTTTCTAGTACATTTCTAGGAAAAGGGTATCATGACAAAAGGTTAAAAGACTTTCCACTCAGTGTGCAATGCTGATGAGTTAACTTCCCTAAAATGAGCAGTATTGGCTTATGGTTTGTTTTTTTGCTGTTTTTGTACACAGTAGCTTTCACCCTCAAGTAATCTCACCACATATCTCTAAACTGGGACTTAGAAAAACTAATAATTGGATATGACAAAGATCAAAAGTTATAGTCAATGGAATAAAGCAGTGTTATTATGGAGACCCTACAATTTTAAAATGGTATGGAAGAAATCTGAAGACAATCAAGTTGCCTTGTGTTGCTCAAATCCTGTTAAGTTTTATAAAGCAGCCTAATAGCCCCCCCTTTTTTTACTGTCTTGTTATTCCTTGGTAGGAAAGCAAAATAAGAGGGGGGAGGTACTGGCTCATTCTTGTGTTTAGTCTTCTTGCTTAAGCTGTTGATTAGTTGAAAAATGCAAACCACAGCTGTGGAGGCTGTCAGATAGCAACAGCCACTATGGAAATCCTTTAATGACAGGCAAGAGGGTGGCAAAAACTGGGAAGGAAGGGTTTCCCCACTCTTTTCTAGTGATGCTCACCAAATTCCCCCTGTCATTTAAAATAACTCTCTACGCTTGGGGGGGGGGGTTAGGGAAACAGCTTAATGGTTTGGTGTGGGACCTGCTGCTAGAGGAGAAGCTGACAGAAAAATGCATGCTGATAACATCTTGCTTGATATTCAGCAATTGGCTGAATAGCTGCAACAACCTAACGTTATTCCTTTTTGTTTTAGGATACTAGTGAAAGATGGTGGATCGCTTGGCAAACAGTGAAGCAAATACTAGGCGAATAAGCATCGTGGAAAACTGTTTTGGAGCCGCTGGTCAGCCTCTGACTATTCCAGGCCGTGTCCTGATTGGTGAAGGAGTACTAACAAAGCTGTGTCGGAAGAAACCAAAAGCGAGGCAGTTCTTCTTATTCAATGATATCCTTGTGTATGGTAACATTGTCATCCAGAAGAAGAAATATAACAAACAGCACATCATTCCACTGGAAAACGTGACTATTGAGTCCATCCAGGATGAGGGGGATCTACGGAATGGGTGGCTTATCAAGACCCCGACTAAATCTTTTGCAGTGTATGCTGCTACTGCCACGGAGAAATCTGAATGGATGAACCACATAAATAAATGTGTTTCTGATTTGCTTTCCAAAAGCGGGAAGACTCCCAGTAATGAACACGCGGCTGTTTGGGTACCTGATTCTGAAGCCACTGTATGCATGCGCTGCCAGAAAGCAAAGTTCACCCCCGTCAATCGTCGACACCACTGCCGGAAATGTGGATTTGTTGTATGTGGGCCCTGCTCTGAAAAGAGGTTTCTTATTCCCAGTCAGTCCTCCAAGCCTGTGCGAATCTGCGACTTCTGCTATGACCTCCTTTCCACAGGAGAGATGCCTACATGTCAGCCTACAAGATCGGACTCCTACAGTCACCCACCGAAGCTTCCTTTAAATGATATGTCAGATGATGACGACGACGATGACAGCAGTGACTAAGTAATGAAAGCGAATGTCTTAATATTACAATTGGTATTTGAACCTGAGTTGCTGGATGAGGAAACCTCTAGTTGCAGACTCTTCCGAGAGGCCTGACCTAGCCATAAAATCTGCCTGAAAAACCTTCAGCTCAAATGTGCCTCAGTATCTGAATCTCTTAGATATATCATTGCTCTCTTTTCTGCAGGGATAGACTGTTGCAAATATATCCTTTTTTTCCAGCTTTGTATACTTGATTTCCTATTTAGGGGTGAGCTGATGATCATCCTTTCCTTCCCCTTCTTTCCCAGCGGAAGAATAGAGAATGAACAGTTTTTGTTCTTTCCTTTTGCTACCGAGAAGCATCCCACAGTGTGTTTGGTAGTGATATCCTACCACTTCTTTTTAATATTGGGGAGGGGGCAATTAAACCAGCACTGGTATTTTTGGTTAGCGGATTGAATAGAACATCTAACCAGGCTTTGAAATTGATGCTGTGCTATGACCCCTTTTAACATAAATGCATTCTGTAACATTATTAACTTCTAAAACTTTATGCAAGAAGTCATATACCAAGCTGTGCCTTTTAATGACTGCACTGTTGCAGGAAGAAACTAATCCAATGTACCCTCTGTTGTGCAACAAACTAAGAAAAAGTTGGTGCTATTGACAATAATTGCTGTTGTGTAACTTGGATCTGAGTAGTGAGGACTGTTACGGCAATTTGAGTTGTGCCCCAGCCCCCAGTACCTCTAATAGGATGCATGAGGGTAGATTAAACATTATTGTGGAGTCTGATGAATACAGCTTGAGCTCCCACACCATGTATACAACTACTCAACTTGGGGACCGCTAATAAATTAGATATTCTTCAAATGGACTTAATATCTTGCTATTTTCAAAACTGTGTGAGATTTTTTAATGTTTATAGCTATCAGGTATTTATAATTGAGAACTGTTTTTTTTTGTCTCAGATCATGGTATTTGCTGTAATGTTTTTGATTTGATATTTATAAAATTAATTCCTTAGAACTTACGCTAACCATTTTAAATTTTAGCAATGGGTTTTAAAAAAATAATTAGAATGTCTTTTAAAAGCACAACACCATGGGAAAACATCCCAATCAGCCACCCGAAGAGAACTTGCAAAAAATATCCATCCTTTGTACACAGCTGACCTCGAGATAGAAAAGAAATGCAGATGACTTCATTTTAAATATATAAATCCAGGAAGCAGGGCAGTTAGGGCAAAAAGTGTTTCCAATAGAGTATTTTCTTTTTACCTTTAACAATACTATTTTCTATGATGGTGTCGTTTTTAGAGACGTGTCAGATTTAGCTCTGTGAAGTTTTGTAAAACCCCAATACATATCTCTATTTTTATATAACGGTAGCGTGTTTAATCAGTTTATGTAAAACTCCCCTGATGGAATTGTGTTGGGAATTCAGTAGCATCTGAGAGTTTATAAAAAGTGTTGAATATTGTTTGTACAAAAAAAGTTATAGTATCTAGAATTTCATTTATTAAGTGACAGTTTCTGCACTGTTTGCCTCATCTGGCACTAACCAGGCTATATTTATTGAATAAACAATCAATTCTGCATCTTGTTCTAGTCTCCTAGTCTGTAATCTGGCCACTGTAGCACAGAAGTCAGTGTTGGCAAAATGAGATGGGGAGTGCACTCCATCAGGGCAGGATGGTGAACTTGTGACCACCCAGTGTTCTACTCCAGCTCCCATCTGTGATTATTGGCCCTGCAGTCAGGGGCTGATGAAAGCAGGTTCCCCATCCCAGCATTAGCTGATGTGGAGCAGCTACCATTCACTTGGGGGTTGCTTGGGAATTTGTTGGAGAATGTGCAGCAGCAGTGCCTTCCTCGTTGGTTATGCCAATTTACAGCTATGGTTTCTATCTTCTATACAGATAACTGAATAGTGCTAACAGGGAAGGAAGGAGCCATGGCGTTAATTCAGGTGGCAGCCCAGAATAAGGCACATAATTACTGAGAACTTCTCTTAAGAAATGCTCCCCAAGTGTAGCCAATTGCTCCTCGAATTCCCAAGTTGTAAAGCAGTTTGGGGGATTTGGGAAGAAGGCACTTGAAGGTTAAAATGTTTTCATTTTGTAAACCATAGTTTAGTGTTACAAGTTTCAATGAGCATCGGTCTCTGCATTCCCTCCTCCCCTCTCCTGCTTTGCCAGTTTCAGGTTAACCACAGTTTAGCACAAAATGTGGTTAAACTTAACTATGGTGTGTTAGAGCAAGCCAGCTTCAAGCCATGATCACTATGGTCTGAAGATGGCTTGTTTTTCTAATAATAATAATAATAATAATTACCCATGGTTGTTCTGGGTTGGGATAACACAGCAAAATATTATTAAAATGGAAATGACAGTTTCTGAACTTCTTAGCAGTGCTGGAAGGTGGCTGGGAGAGCACACAAGCCCCATGTTTGTTGAGACTCATGCTTGTAATGCTAAAACATGGTTTAGCAGTGTGTCCAAACGAGGCGTTTGACTTGCTGTTAAAGCTATAGATCATTAAAACACTAAAAATCAGATGAGCAATAACGTGCAGTTGATGTCAGGAAATGGATGGCCCTGAAACGCTGAGATGTGATCTCAAGGAAGGAATCCTATGTGCATTTACTTGAGAGAAAGTCATACTGAAATCAGACTTTCTTCTAAGCAGACCTTTGTAGGAGCTTGCTGTAAATGGAATTCGTCTGTTTCTTCCACTGAAAGCATAATTTGAAGATTGTTTCTTTTTCATGGCACAGATTTGAACTACAAGGTACATCTTGATATAGTTCATCTTCATTCTTATCCTACATTGTGCAAAAGATTTTGCATAGTCAATATTGAATGTCATACATGTATTTACCCAATTATTTTTGAATGTTGCACAAACGCTTCAGCACTTTCTACCTGCAAGAAAATTTATCCTCCCATTTGGCAATGTGTTCTGCCTACCTACCTTAACCCCATCATTATCTGTGAATGAAATTCACATTATGCTGCAATTGATCCCTGAAGCTGTTACCAAATTCACATTGTAGGAGAAAATAATTGTAGGACTAGGAGTGTGAAAATAGGTTGCCACTTTGTGGTTCCGTTCAGGATGTTTATTGTGTAAAATAAACTTTTGTCTTGTGTGTTAGTCGAACTTTAAAAGGGCTTAATAAATGGTTTTGTAACTTTGTCAGTCTGGGCTGCTTTCATTTTGTAAATATGCGAATAGTTTTGAATAAGCAAGTCTTTATACTTTTCTTGTAAGGTATCTAAAAAGGAAAGCGTTTTAAAGTGTCGTGTCCAAAAGATGAGCGTGGTCAGATAAGCAACAATTAAGCTGCAACTCTGTATGCACTTAACCTGGGAATAAAGCCCACTGAACACAGTAGGATTTATTTCTGAGACGGTATAAGAATGAACTGTAGGGTTATATTTATTTTTAGTAAATGTGCTAATTTCCATTTTCAGACAATAAGCTAATTCCCTTTTCGTTACAGTTGATTTATTCCTGATTTATCTCTTTTGTCTGTGTTAATGATTATTGGGGTGCCAAAAGCTGGTGTGTGCCCGCGACTTGCCATCAACTGAACCCTATAATTGAGTGTCAGATTGCATGCAAGCCTGCAATTCTCACATGCAAACTGCACACCTCATAACACTGGAAAGATGGGTGGGAATTAGTATATGGCAAGGGAGGAGGGAAGCAAGGCAAAGGGGGGAATTTTTTGTGTAGGCCAGCAAGACAGTTTTTTAAACCACACTCCGTGGAATGGACCTGAAGGTTTGTTTAATGTACACCAAAATCTGTGGCACTGCTAAGGAAACGTATCATCCCTAGGAAATAGTCATATGAGCACTGTGTAGTCTAGTTGAGGTTTCTATCCCTATTTATCAATGCTGCTATTTAAAACAAGGTGGGCTGGAGACATCCAGTGTCTTGTTAATAGCATTATTGCTAAGCCTGCACCTGTCCTGACCTTAATGTTATATTGGCACTAGGATTCAAAATGACAAAGGTCAGGGACGAAGCGTACAGTGTCTGTGAGTATCAAGTGGCTGAACTGGCAGAAATGAATGGAAAGATGTTTGCTTCCTCTACCACTACGTTCAGTAAGATCAGCATTGTTTTTTAATACTGCGTGGTTCTTCAGGTATTAATGATCTGTGCGAAAGTCTGCTGTTCATATCAGTAGTGTAATGTGAAGTGATCACACACTGAATTTTCACCAGCAGTAAAGGGCAGGAAGCATTCACTTCAATCTGAACTACTGTCACAGAGAAGAGAAAGAGTTTGTATGTTGTGCCTCTCAACTTAAAAATGCCCCAAAGTGACTTTAAATGGCTCAACATTTGATTTGGCAATAACATAAAGAACTGAAACTCACCATATATATCCAACAGGTTCCAGGAAGCAAACTACATGCAACAATAAATCATTTTGTCATTTTGTTGTGAAATACCAAAATGGAAAGAAAAACTTGGGGAGGTATGAAATTTGGTTTGTTGTACATTACATCATAGCAGTGCTTTTTTCCCTTAAAAAATGTGTTTGGGGGTACTCTCATTTTCCTACTCATATTGAAATACTGCCCCTCAATGAGGCCAAACTTAGATTCACAAAATATTTAGGGGTATGCGTACCCCTGCATCCCCCCAGGAAAAAGCACTGCATCATAGTAAATTGGGTAATGTGCTCACTTCATTGATTTTTTAAAAAAACCAGGAGCCAGGAGCGAGCTCAGCTGTAAATTGGTGTGTGTTTTCCAAGAGAAAGTGAGAATGCAACTTGGTAGTATTTTCCACAGCGTTTGGGTTATCTTTTAGCTATTTACAAATAAACCACTCATTGGGTAATTGTGTGATAGGTGAAAAGATCTGGACATCAGATCAGTCACTTGGGTGCTAACCATTCCTTCAGTTGAACTTTCTGGGAAGACTTGTGTTCCTGTGTATGTGGGGTGTATGTGCTGGTAATGTGGGGTGGCCGCATTTGGTGGAGAGTAGGTTGGTTGAGGCCACCCCATAAGTATAATGGCTGAAGAGGTCTGAAGCCCATTTTTGCCCAGCTAAGACCATAGGCGCCGACTCCATGGGGCTTGAGGGGGCTCGAGCCCCCTCAAAAAATTTTTTTGGGGGGCTCAGCCCCCCCAATAATCTCGGGCGGGCGCCCTTCCAGCAGAGCGCCGCCGCCGTCCCCTGCCTACTCCTCACCTGCTCCTTCGCCAGCCAGCCAGCCGCGCGCCCTAATCGGAGAGCCCCGGCCGGAAATCCCGCGAGAACAGGGGAATCCCGACTGGCCACACCTCCCAGCCAGCCAATCGGCTGGCTGGGGGGGCGTGGCTTGCCCTATTTAGGGCCGGAGCCACTTCATTTGCATATTCATGAGCTTATTTATTATTCATGAGCTTTCCCGGGCCCCCCCCCAATATTTTTTCTAAGTCCGCGTCCCTGGCTAAGACCAGTGCTCTAGCTATAACCCCAACGGCACTTTACATTTTAAGCTGCATGAAACCAGCTTAAATAGTCATGGTTATCACCAAAGAACATTGGGAACTAACTAGTTAAGGGTGATGGGAGTTGTTAGGAGACCCCTGTTCCCCTCCCAGAACTGCAGTTCCCAGAGTGGTTTAAGAATTCATCTGCCAGGGAACTCTGGGATTTGTAGCTATGTAAGAGAAATCGGGGTCTCCCAACACCCTTTACAAACCACAGTTCCCAGGATCAGTGGCGTAGCGTAGGTTGTCAGCACCTGGGGCAAGGCAAGTAATTTGCGCCCCCTAACCCGTGGATTTGCGCCCCCTAACCCTAACCCCCAGATGTTGTGCCCGGTGCGGCCGGCCCCCCCTGCACCCCCCACGCTACGCCACTGCCCAGGATTCTTTGAGGGAAGCCATAGCAGTTTGAAGTGGTGTGGTATTTGCTTTAAATGTATAGGGCAGATGGGGCCTATGTCTCATTTGCTCTACTCTTTGATACGGGAATGTGATCCAGCCAAAATTTAGCACTTATTAACTCTTGCAGATTTAAGCACAAGTTTAAATCTTTCCCTTTGGAATCCACAAGTCTTTGAATTTCCTGTCTTAGGGTAAGAACGAGCCGAACACATGAAAGAGATGAGCCTTGCCATCTAGGACATGCTCAGACCTGATAGACGTAAACTTGGGTACTGTAAAGGAAAAAAACCAGTTTCCCCACAGAGGCTTTGAAGGAAAGGAAAGAGATTTGGGTTCATACTCAGTCACAGGTGTGTCTTAACTCTGTAGAAGCAGAGGAGGGCAGAGGACAGTTAAATTAGGATTGGGTGTGCTCTACTTCCACTCTTGGCAGAGGGCACCTGTCTTGTGCAACTGGAGTTCAGTCTGCTTTACTGGAAAGGTGTTAATCATCATGTTGGGAGGAAATACCTTTGCCGTGTGAGAAATCATTCCTATAACCCCTACTCAGCTGAAGGGAAAGAGTTATCAGATTAGCAATGATTATTTCATATTCGGTCCTCCATCTGAAACAGTGATGTTACTTGTCTGGATTTGCATTTTCCTTGGCTCACAGACGATGCACAAGATGCGCTATGGCCAACGTCTTATGGTAGGCAATGCAGACGTGACTCTTGTCTCTTTCTGCATAATAGAGGATGCTCAAATGTGTTCACTCTGGTTTAAAACTAAAATAAGGGAAAGAAGATAAACATATCCTTCAACAATGAAGGGGTTCCCCCCCAACACCCTTCCTCCTAAAAAATTATGTTTTTAAAACAGTGGTGCAAATATCTGGAGAACCCCTATTGGGAAAGAAAGCGATACTTTCCGTTTTGTGTTTTCTGTATCTAAAATCCAGCAATCTCCCCTCATGCCTGAATGAATGTTTTCATTTTTTCCTAGGCAAGCAAGCACTCGTTTACTGAAATACTCCTCTTACTCCAGACCTTTTGTGCAGCTTGAATTTGGACCCTCTTTGTGAAAAGCACTGGCATTGCTTCAGTTAGGATGATAAGAACCAAGGAAGTAACTGTAAGCATCAGACAGGCGAGGGTAAGGCTATCGATAGCTAACAGCCTCCGCGGCTCTTTTTCTACCTCCACTGTCAGAGGCAATGCTAGTGGTTGGGAATTGTTAAGTGCAGGGAGGACTATTACACTTGGATTCTGCTTGCGAGCTTCCCTGTTGCATCATACCACCGTGAGAAAAACATGTCAGACTCGATGGGCCTGTGGCCTGATTCAGCAGGACTCCTATGCAGCGGTGGAGCAAGCCGATCGAGTGACTTGGGCGGCCTGTGTGCCCTAGACCCAGGGGCAGGGCCAGCTGCCTGTGGGGCAGGGCCAGCTGGGGCAGGGCGCTCCGCAGGGCCTCTGAGGAGTCTGCCTGCCTCCTCCCCCTCAGCTGCTCTACAGCTGTGGGGGAGGCGGCGGGCAGACCATTTGGGGCAGAGCATAGCCTGCAGGCACCCAAGCCGTCACGTCACTCCCAGGAGAGACGTGTGGCTCGGGCACGCTGCAAGCCCCACAGTGAGTGCCGCCCAGCATTCTGTCTCCCCCCTCAGTGGTGACACACGGGGCTGCCCGCCCCTACTGTCCGCCCCTTCCTCTGCCCCTGCTCTTATGTGAGGGGATTTTGGCAGGGACCACTTGCCATGTTTGGAAGGTGAAAGCCAACTCTCTGAAAGACTGTTTCCCTGCAGACCCTTTCAGGTGTTCAGATAAACAGAAGGAACCCTCTTGGCAGTTCCACTGCCCTTGGAAGTTCAGGTGATGCCATTATGGGAGAGCTGTCTCCCCACAGAGATACCTCTGGCACCTTCGTTGTACAGTTTTTTATCAGGTGCTAAAGACACCTGATAGGTGTTTATCTTTCGGGCCTGCCCTGTTCTGACTGTTAACTATTTTTGTATTTTGTATTGTGGCCACCTACCAGCTCATAGTGAATTGTGTTAAGAACTCCAGTTAACAACAACAATAATCTATAATTATGCTTGCTAAAATGCCTTCTGTAACAATTAAGGCAAATGCATCCTGACAAGCTTTGTTTTTGGTTATTCTAGGTGCGATAGTCTAATAAATCTCACTAGTTTCCTAAATGGAATAAGAAACCCTGAGTCATCCAGCACCACCTTGTGTTAAAATGGGATGCCTTGCACCTGACTAAAATAATGTAAGAGTAGCAGAGATTTCTTCTATTTCTTCTTTATTATTAAGCGTGCTACAAACACGCGCACAAACTAAATCTGTCTTCCACTCCTGTAGTTCCGAGAGGTTTCTAGCACCATTGAAGGACTGTGCTGTCTTCTGGTCTGTTCATATGTCTCGTGCTGCGTACCAGGCACGGCTCCAGCTACTGATGGAAAATCCTGTTAGGGTTTTCCTTATTAAAGCCATATGCTTCTTTCTTCACTGTGCAGCTAAGTGGCTAGTATTAGGATCCCTTCCCCTTCCTTGCAGACTGTAATTTCCAGTTAATTGCAGTGTAGCATTTGCCTTCTTGTTTTCCCAAAGTTTCCATCTGAAAGTGAAGTGGTTAATAGAGTAGTAATTTGCATCAGACTTTGCTAAGATAAAAATGAGAACAGGGGCAGGACTGGTGCTGAGAATCATAGCCTTTCGAAGATAGGGATAGGGCAGCTTTCCCTGTGTGGATTTTAATACACATCTCAAGTTTCGTGGCTTTTATTTATTTAAAAACACCCACAATTACTGGAAACATCCTTTTGAAATGAAAATCCTTCCCAGAGCACAAAATGCAGGAATGAGTGCTGGCTTGTTGCACACTTGGTACCATTTAAGCTCATCCACTGGCCGCTCGTTATTTTTGCATTAGTATTATTTTACTGATTGCTCTTTTTAATAAACCATCGTTTAGCATTATATGCAAATCATGCCATGCTACAAGGCTGTGTTCATCTGTGTATAAATTCAGGGATATAGATAGGGAGCTCTGGTCTGTATTTACTATAAAAGAGAATTTTCCTAAGAGACAGAAGGCAACATGAAAGGGAGCAAATCATTTTGGAGATTGGAAGTCGGAATGTTCCATTCTATCCAGGGGGTGGTCACAAGCTGCTTCTTTCTGGCCCATTGAATTCAAAGTTGTTTTTCTTTGTGGGTCTGAAGCACTTTGAGACATTAGCCACATTCCTGAATGCCACGGAACCATAGCAATAAATTTTCAGTTATCTGCGTCAATGTTTAATGCGATTTGCAAACTGGGCTTGTTTTTGTTTTGTTTTGTTTTGCATTGCTGTAAGAATGACAAATTGGGGTCCCACTGTTTCCTAGCCGAAAACTGAGATGATGAGAGGAGGGTGGGTGGATTTGTTTTCTTGGTTTAACATCCTCAAGTATCTTGGGAGGATTTCTGGTTGACTTACAGCCACAGGACGAAAGGGTTCCTCCTGTTCTCAGCTGTTTCATTTTCAGATTTTCCTTGAAGAGGAAAATCTCAAAACAGCCCAGACTGCAAAAAATACTAGCACAAGCTGACATATGTTTCATTTCCCTGCAGTTAGCAAATATGAAAAAGGAAGTGTGTGCTACTTGCTTTGTATAGTTCCTCAGCAATCAATATAGTTTCTGCCTCCTTCTGGAAAAAATAAATGTGGTTGGGATTTCAAGCCAGGAGCAAGCCTAGAAGTTCTTGAATATGCTCTGCCACTTTCCAACTTGTTTGAGTTTCTACCATTCTGGAATTCTGCCTCCTGCAGCTTTTGTACATGGGCTTTGACTTGAGAGGCTCAGGATACAAGCGTACAAATGTTACCTTTTGCAACATTATAATATGATGCAGCACAATCTGTGCAGGTTATTTTATTTTATTTTTTACCTTAAAGCATTTTTAGTCACACTTCAGTAGTAATCATCCCCTCAGTTTCTTTTTGCTTTAGTTTTTTTAAAATAAAAAATATATGATGTCTCCCTCATCTCTCTGGCACTCTTCTCACTCACCAATTAGCTCTTGTGCTGCTCTTTGCAGTGTTGACTATATATATATATATGTGTGTGCGCGCGCGCTCATTTGCATTAGATTTAATTGACAGCATCTCCAGTTAAAAGATCTTGGGTACAAGAGGAATACCTGCTGAGCCTCTGACAGTCAGAGTAGACAGAGTAGGACCAAATGGTTCAGATTCACCTAAAGCAGCTTCATATGTTCAACACAACAGATTTCAAAAGCAAACTTTGCAAATTCAAGACGAGAGCTTTGAATTATAAAACGTTGCTGAATTTTAGTAAAGGTAAAGGGATCCCTGACCATTAATTAGGTCCAGTTGTGGCCGACTCTGGGGTTGCGGCGCTCATCTCGCTTTATTGGCTGAGGGAGCTGGCATACAGCTTCCGGGTCATGTGGCCAGCATGACTAAGCCACTTCTGGCGAACCAGAGCAGCACACAGAAATGCCATTTACCTTCCCGCTGGGAAGGTCTACTTGCACTTTGACGTGTTTTCGAACTGCTAGGTTGGCAGGAGCAGGGACCGAGCAACATGAGCTCACCCCGTCGCGGGGATTCGAAGCACCAACCTTCTGATCAGCAAGTCCTAGGCTCTGTGGTTTAACCCACAGCGCCACCCGCGTCCCACTGAATTTTAAATGTGTGCAAAAATTACATTCTGCTCTACTGTCATCATATTGTGGCTGCTGTACACCATTCAGTCTGAATCTCTAACCATGGCCCCAAAAGTCATTGTTTCCTATTTATGGAGACAAAATAGACCCACCAAAATTTCTGTGCTGCCTGTTACGCTTAATTTGGTTAGTATTCTTTTCTTGATCCAGCAAGGGATATCTGCACATATAGGGGAATGTGTTCAGGTCCGATGCATGTCATTATATTGGCTTAGTTTCTGTTGGATGATAATCTTGATAACAGACTGGAAAGAACATCCTCAACTCAGGGTTGGTGTTCATATATACCACAAAATACAACTGGATCAAGACCAGCTTGTTTAATGGAACTGTTGTGGCCAGATAGGAACCAGGCATCTCTCTGTTAATCTCTTCAACCATAAAATTACAGGGGAGGGCTGGAAAACAGCTGACATTTTGTAATGAAAGGTTAGCACTGGATCTCCTATATAAAGGACAGCTATGGGAGAGGTGGCATTTGCTTGCTGGGGACTGCCATAAATTAATCTTTGACATCCATGAGGGATTGAATCTCTTTTTTTTTATAATAGTTTTTTTATTTGCTTTTTTCCAGGGTAAAAAATACAACATCAGTAACACAACAAAAGTGGTTTTACAGAAAAGAAAAGAAAAGAAGTTATAAAGAAAAAGAAAAAATTCACTTTTTCAGATCAATTTTCATAATCAACCAGACTTCCCCACGTCCTCCATCCCCTGCTTTCTTTACAATGAAAAATAAACAGCAAATTAATACCTTATTTCAGTTGTTTCTGTGTTTTCATTTAGTTATATAGTCTATATTTTATACGTTTCAAAATCTTAAAACTTAGTTTCTATCATTTACCAATTTCAATACTGAAGCATGTTTTTCCAAAGCACTTAGCAAACTCTCAACATTCATATAACTTATAATGTTTTTGTAAATAGTCCTTAAATTTTTTCCAGTCTTCTTCCACTGCATCATCTCCCAGGTCTCGGATTCTGCCTGTCATTTCGCCTAATTCCATATAGTCGATCAGCTGCGAATGCCATTCTTCCAGCGTGGGTAGTTCCTGTGCTTTCCAGTATTTAGCTATAAGGATTCTTGCTGCTGTGGTTGCATATAGGAAGAAGGTTCTATCTTTTTTTAACACTCTCTGGCCCACAATGCCCAGGAGGAAGGCCTCTGGTTTCTTGTGAAAGGTGTATTTAAACACCTTTTTCAACTCATTATAAATCATTTCCCAAAAAGCCTTCACCCTCGGGCATGTCCACCAGAGGTGAAAAAAAGTTCCTTCAGCCTCCTTGCATTTCCAACATTTATTATCAGACAAATGATATATCTTTGCAAGTTTAACTGGGGTCATGTACCACCTGTATACCATTTTCATAATGTTTTCCTTTAAGGCACTACATGCCGTAAATTTCATACCGGTGGTCCACAACCTTTCCCAGTCTTCAGACATAATGTTGTACCCAATGTCTTGTGCCCATTTTATCATTGCTGATTTAACTATCTCGTCTTGGGTATTCCATTCAAGCAACAAGTTATACATTCTTGAAAGCACTTTCGTCTTAGGTTCAAGTAGTTCTGTCTCCAATTTTGATTTCTCCACCTGGAAACCAATTTTTTTGTCCTTTTTAAAAATCTCTAGAATTTGGGCATAATGAAACCAGTCTCGCACCTTTCCTTTCAATTTTTCAAAACTCTGCAACCTCCAAGTATCACCATCTCTCTCAATTATATCACAGTATCTCAACCAGCCACTCCCCATATTACGTAGTTTTATGGCCTTGGCCTCCGTCGGTGATAGCCACCTCGGGGTCTTGCTTTCAAGTAAGTCCTTGTATTTAGTCCAGACAATAAGTAAGGCTTTCCTGACGATATGGCTTTTAAACAATTTATGAGACTTTGCCTTGTCGTACCACAGATATGCATGCCACCCATACACATTGCTGTGCCCTTCTAGATCTAGGACATCAGTGTTTTCCAACAGAAACCAATCTTTCATCCAGCAGAGAGATGCAGCTTCATAGTACAATCTTAAGTCCGGCAGGGCAAACCCCCCTCTTTCCTTTGCGTCTGTTAATATCTTAAATTTTATTCGGGGCTTTTTGCCCTGCCAGACAAATTTCGTAATATCTCTCTGCCACTTTCCAAAACATTCCACTCTGTCCACGATCTGAAGGGTTTGAAACAAGAACAACATTCTTGGCAATACGTTCATCTTTACCGCAGCAATTCTTCCCGACAAGGTAAGTTTCAATCTTGACCAAGTTTCCAAGTCCTTTTTAATTTCTGACCAGCATTTTTCATAGTTGTCCTTAAATAAATTCAGATTTCTCCCAGTCAAATTAACCCCTAGGTATTTCACTTTTGTAACCACATTTAATTCTGTTTCCTTCTGAAACCCATCTATTTCTGCAGATGTCAAGTTTTTTGCCAGAACCTTAGTTTTTTGTTTGTTCAACTTGAATCCCGCCACCCGACCAAACTCAGAAATTAGTTCAAGAGCTCTTTTTGTACTGATTTCTGGCTCCTGTAATGTCAAGACCAAATCGTCTGCAAAGGCCTTAAGTTTGTATTGCTTTTCTCCGACCTGTATTCCCTCCACCTGCTGATCCCTCCTAATCCAGTTCAGTAAAACCTCCAGGACAGAAATAAATAACAAGGGTGATAGGGGGCACCCCTGTCGTGTCCCTTTTTCAATTTTAAACTCCTCCGTCACCACACTGTTTACTATCAATTTAGCCTTTTGTTCTGAATAGATTGCTTCTATACTATTTTGAAACGCCCTTCCCACTCCCATCCCTTCCAAATTTTTCTTCATAAATTTCCAAGATATATTGTCGAAGGCCTTCTCCGCATCTATAAAAATTAAAACTGCTTTTGTATTCATATTTGTCTGAAGTAGCTCCAAAACATCAATAATATTCCTAGTATTATCAGACAGATGCCTACCAGGGAGAAAGCCTGCTTGGTCCTTATGAATTACTTCATTCAAAACTTTTTTCAGTCTGTTTGCTAAAATATCAGCAAAGATTTTGTAATCCACGTTTAGGAGTGAGATGGGACGATAATTTCTGAGTTGAGTCTTTTCAGATTCCAATTTTGGTATCAGAGTGATGAATGCTTCTTTCCACGATTCTGGTGCCCCCTTCCCTTCCATGATCTGATTGCATACCTCCATTAATGGTTGTGTCAAATATTCCATCAAAGTCTTGTAATATTTGGAGGTAAGCCCATCTGGGCCCGGGGATTTGCCTATTTGCAGATTCTGAATGGCTCTTTCAATTTCCTGTTGTGTTATTCTACAGTTCAGGGTTGTTTGTTTGTCTTGTGTTAGCTTTTGCAGGCCATAACTTTTTAAGAAATTATTTATTTCAATCTCTGCTTGTGGTCCTTGGGTGTACAGCTTTTTAAAGTATCTCTGGAAACACTTTCTAATTTCTTCTGGTTTCTGAATACATTCTCCTTCAACCTCCAGATTGGTAACAAAATTCAATTTTTGTCTCTTTTTCAGCTGCCATGCCAGCAGCTTCCCACATTTATTCGCCGACTCAAATGATCTTTGTTTCATCTGTTTAATTTTCCATTCGATTTCTTGGTTTATCAACTTTGTATATTGTACTTGATAAAATTTTATTTCTCTTAAGACCTCTTTTGATTTTGGATTTAATCTCAATTTTCTTTCTCCCTCTCTTATTCTTTCCAAAATCTTGTCCTTTTTACCATTCCAGAGCTTCTTTTTTATAGTGTTCTGTTGTATCAGGAACCCTCTCATAACGGCTTTACTCGCGTCCCAGATTATCTTCTTTTCCACCGAAGTATTCAAGTTTATTTCAAAATAGTCTTTCAGCGTTTTTTGGGCCTTTTTCACAATCTCCTGATCTCTAAACAAGTAGTCATTCATTCTCCATCTGAAGGATCCAGCTGGTGTAAGTCTCAAGTCCATTTTCAAAGCATTGTGGTCGGAGCAGGTTTTAGGGCAGGTCTCTATTTTTTTTGTCTTAGGTGCCAGTCCTCTTGATATCCAGATTTGGTCGATTCTTGTCCATGATAGATGGGCCTCAGAGAAGAAAGTTCCCTCCATGCCTAGAGGGTTCTTTGTCCTCCAAATGTCAATCAGATCCATATTGTCTGTAAGTTCAAAGAAGGTCTTTGGAAGTCTGCCATCCTTGTTCAAGTTTTGGTTTTGTGACTTATCCATGTAGGTAGAAACTACCCCATTCATATCTCCCATCAAAATGATGTTGGTATAGTCAATATGATCCAGCATTGTCTCGTGCAGTCTCTTGTAAAATTCTGAATTCCCATCATTTGGTGCATATATTCCAACTATCAGAAATTTTTCTCCTTGTGATTGTATTTCAATCGCCAAAATTCTTCCTTGTTCATCTTTAAATACCAATTTTGGTGCCAGGTTCTCCTTTGCATAAATCACTACTCCTCTTTTTTTAACCTTGTCTGATGAAATAAACTCTTGGCCTAGTTTCTTATTAATTAACACTCTCCTGTGGAGCCTGGTCACATGCGTTTCTTGAAGACAAATAACGTCCAATTGCTCTTTTCTTAAAATGTGAAAAATCTTCTTCCTTTTTTCGGGAGAATTTGCGCCATTTATGTTCCAACTAAGTAACTGCAGAGACATCCTGGATCAATTTATTTGTCAGTAGGGGTGTCTCCTTTGTCTTCTTCACCTGGAGGTGGAACCGGGTTGACACCAAAAGGAGGAGGTGGCCAGGCTCCTGCTACTCCTTTCCGAAGGTCTTCCCCGTGATCGTTTAGAAACTTTTCTTGCTCCTCCGCTGTTCTGATTCTTACCTTCCTCTCTTTCAAGGTAAAAGATAGTCCTTGCGGGAATTCCCACCTATAAGGGATTTTATTGTTTCTCAATAGGCTTGCTAGGTCTTTATACGTGGTTCTTAAATCCAAAAGCTGTTTTGGTATATCTCTGCCGTCTTTCCCTGTATCACCAAAGAATTTTTAAAATGTAGGCCGAGTATGTTGTCTTTTTCTTGCTTTGATCTCAAAATGATCAAGCAGTCTCTTGGTTTATCCTTCTTGACCACTCTTCCTAGTCTAAAAGCGGTGACTATTTTAAAGTCCTTCTCTTCTGTCAATCCCCAAAATTTGGAGATTTCTGTTGTCAAAAAGCCAATCAAGTCCTCTTTCTCGGATTCTGGAATATTTCTCAATCTGAGATTATTTTCCCTGTTTTTCAATTCTGCCAGGGACAGGTACGCTTGCTGTTCAGTTACCTGTCTACTCAGTGGCCTCACCTCCCCTCTTAATTCCTCTATCCTCTTTTTGTTTTCGTCTGTTTTTATATTTACTTCATCAACTAATTTTCGGTTTTCTGTTGTGGCCTTTTCAATATTGCTTATTGCCTGTGTATTTTTAGTGACCTGGTCTGTCAATTTATTAATGGAAGCTGTCACCTGATCAAATTTAGCAGATTGTTCATCAAATCTAGCTGCCTGTTCGTCAGCTTTCTTATTCAGTGCTGCCAGTTGTTCCAATATTTCTTTAGAAACAGGATCTATCCCTCCAGCAGCCATCTCCCCTAAGGGTGGTTGAATAATTTGTCCTTCTTGCAGACCTGTCACAATTGGAACAGACGATCTGCGTAGCTGTCCAGGCAAAGTTGTTTGCACAAGTTCAGATTGTTTTGCTTTCTTTGCAGCCCTTGTTTTTGGTGCGCCACTCATTCCACAGCTGTCCCAGGATCAAGGTCAAATTGTAAATCCCATGGGAAACAATCCAGAGAGAGTAAACATCCAGGAAAAAAAAAACCGGCAGTTCTCAGAGACTATTAGTTCTATAATCCAGTAGGGGGAGCTCCCAAAAACAAATTTAGGAGAGAAGGATAAAGAGTTTCCACCATTAAATTCCCACAAAGAAGGAGAAAGAAAAAATAAAAGTTAAATAACATCCAAAACAGGGGGATCTTCCATTCAATTTTAACTGCAGAGAATAGTAGTTCTTAACGAAGGTGCATGCAACAGTTCCCTTTTCTTTTCCAGATACAAAGTAGCCCAATCTAGTTTTGTGTTTTATATACAGTTACCGCAGTCCGATACAACTTATATCCAGGCAGATCGGGAGCCGGGTTTCGAAACTTTGTAATCCACAGGTAGGGAAGAAGAGAGACCACAGTTTTAAACCACTTACAAAGCTGTTATAACTTTTTTTTTTAAGATTTGAACAGTCTAGATCAAGTTTGCAAAGTAAATTCCAACTTCTTTTAAACTCCTTTCGATGCTTCCGCTTTAGAAAAGTCTTTGCTTGACACTTTAAGCAGAGCCGGAAGACTGACTTCCTTTTTAGCGTCTCCCGCTTTCAGCCGAATTTCGCCAAATTAATTCCAAATAAAGCTTTAGATTTCTTACTCACGAGTAAGTTGTTTCAATTCAGTTGTTGAAGGAAGAAAGGTCAGCGCTAATCAGCAGCAGCCGCGCGGCTTCGCTTCCGCGGAAAGAGCGATGGATTCACAGCACCGCTACCCCCTCCACGTTCCGATACCCCTTACGGGGTCTCTTCTGCGTATCCGAGGTCGCTTCTGGTGCCCGCCGAACCCCACGGCCACGAGCTCACTCTACCCGTGGTTTATCTGGATGGGTCGTCGCTGTGCCGCAGCGCACGACCCTTTTCCGCGGAGCCCCTCTTCAGCAGCTGAAGAGGACCGCCATTGCTGAGCGCGCCGCCTCCGGAAGTCCCCATGAGGGATTGAATCTCAAAGGAGAAAGATAGTAGTGGGTTAAAGCACTTTATTTAAAGCCTGGAATGATGTTGCATGGATTTTTCCACCATCAAACCATAGAACAAACCACTTTTGGCCCAACCGCTAGGCTGGTGCGATCCACCAAAAGTCCCATTGAAAGCAGCAGATCAGCAAACCTTATTCCATTTCCACAGAACGTAGTTACTGCTAAATTGGGCTGGTTTGTGCCTCTTGTCTCTAGGGATCTAACACACCTGGTTTTTTTTTGCTATGTAGATTTCCAACATGTACAGACATCAGTCTGGTTTTAAGAGAGCCCAAAGCCTAGCCATTAAGTGTGCTTTCAGAGTGTAATTATGACTGTTGCAGAGTTCCAATTGAAAGGCGTAATTTTGAGCTCCTCCTGCAGTAGAATCACCTCTCTCCTCCGGTAAAGAAACAAACAAAAAATAGCAGCGGTTTGTATACACAGAGGGCAGAGGGGGGTGGGGGGAGAAGGAAAATTAGAAGGATGATCTGAAAAACCTCATTGAAACACCCCAAGTCAACATTTCACAGTGCTGGAGATCCAATGTGGGTTTGTTTCTTGCCCCAGCTGAATGTCTTCCAGATGTTTTGGAGTATAACTTCCATAAGCTCCAAGCAGGAGACCAAAACATCTGGAGAGCACTCAACTTGGAAACACTGGCCTAAATCAGTGAACTGACTTAACTTTGGTCATGTGTTTATAAGCTCATTTTGCACAGCTTAGCTTGGGTGTGTTCAGAGTCAAGTGTTCTGTGTGTAAACAGCAAAGTCGCAAGAACGTGTTCCTACATGCACTGGCCGAGGCCAAATTCCATTCCCTTTAATCAGAGAATAATGGCAAAGGAGACTATCTGGGCAAGGAAGGTCATGCTGCAAGATGGGAAGAGGATGGTTTTCCTTTGTTAAGCTAAGTGCTTACTGATGGTGAGGAATTGATTGCTTCCTCAGTAGGATATGGTGGCAAGGAGATGAATGAGAAATCTACTTGCGGCTGAGATCTGAGACTGAGATCTTGTGTGCCTGTGTGAAAGAGAGAGAAAAATGGAGGGAGCTGGCTGTGTGATTGTTGGGGTGAGAGACAAGACGTTCATTTTTTAGATGGAGTTGGTTCTGCTGAAGCATCTTTGAGGTTCAGGTGCTCTGTGGGACCCTCATGCAGGATTAGTGATTGCGCTGCCTGCCTTAGGAGTCTGCTTGCTCCCAATAGGCTCTGATTATTTATTTGAAAACAACCGATTTAGGAAGCTAACAACGCGCTCTATCATCCAAGAGAAAAGAAACCCTGCAATGCTGCTCCTAAACACCTCATATTTGGGGAAGTGGGAATAAATACCAATGCTACAGTATGATGCAACGTGATTTAAATTGCAGAGGGAAGAGAAACCTGAATGGCTCAGTTGGTTTGAGCGTAGTGCTGATAACGCCAAGGTTGCAGGTTTGATCCCCATAAGGGACAGCTGCATATTTGTGCATTGTAGGGGGTTGGACTAGATCGGGCTTCCTCAACCTCGGCCCTCCAGAGGCTTTGAGACTACAATTCCCAGCATCCCTGACCACTGGTCCTGTTAGTTGATCATGGGAGTTGTAGGCCAAAAATATCTGGAGAGCCGAGGTTAAGGAAGCCAAGACTAGATGATCCTCAGGTTCCCTCCCAACTCTACAATTCTCTGATTCTATGAAATGTGAACACAGGGGGTCTCTAGTCAATTAGTGAATACATATTTTTAACCTCTGTATTATGGCCCCACAAGCCTCCATTCAAAGTCAGTAGCATAACAGAAGGGAGGGGAATAATTTTGCCGACAGAAAGGGGTTTTTTATCCATATTGTTCTGTCCCTCTGAAGAACAACAGTAGCAATTATATGTATGCTGCAGCTCTGTGAATAGGGAATCCATAGGCTCAACTTACATACTTAACCCTGTTTATGGTCCTCTTCTTTCTCTGGCTAAGTGCAGGTGAAGATTGTAGGATCAAATGTTAGCAATGCAGCCACAGCACTGTAAGGTTCTATTAACATGCACTTTATCCTGTGCCACGTTATGGCTTCAATTGGGAGATGCTATCCTGCGCTGTTCATGGGCTGGGAACAGAGTGCAGGAAACAGAAGACCACAGATGCAGTGATTGTAAGAAGTGCAAAGCACCATGCAGGTAAGACCTCAACCTAGCACCTCAATTTGTTTACAGTGTCCTGGGACCATAAAGTCCTGTTGGCAACCCATAACTCAGAGCAGGGGTCGCCAACATGATGCCCGTTGGTGTACATACACCTACAGAGGCATTCACTGTCACTCACCTTGCCTCTTCTAGTTAAATTAGACTGAAAGAAGCATTCTGCTGTAGCCAATAGGTTGTGGTGTGCGAGAGACTGCATGTGTGTTGTGTCCACAAATGTGCCTCTGGCCCCAAAAGTTTGGCACCCCCAGAGCAAAAGCAAGAACTGTTGTTTTGCTCCTCTGAAAGTTGCCATATATTTGCATCTGTAAACAAGCACAAGCAAATTTTATGCAAAGTTGTGTCATGGACTATGCCTTGAGTCTTTTAAATACTTAGCATGCAGCTGTAGTCTGCAGAACGAGATCTCCTTTGTTAAACTTCCCAAGTCTAACAGGTATCATAGCCTAACCGGGATTTTTGCTGAGGTTAATAGGATTTGTCATGGGATTTTAAGTGAAATTCTGTGCTCAGTTACACTCATGTAAACTAAAACTAATTCCATGGGATTATATTGGGCTTATTTCAGTATGCAGCCCTGAGCTCTCTCACACGTACTAGCACCACTGCAGCTCTCCTTGTTTTTGACCAAGTGGCAGCTTCTCTCTGGCTTGATGCCCAAATTTCACAAAATGGCTCTGGTGGAATACAAGTGATTTCATCAGTCCTTTGGATACTTTAACAAACGTACTCTCTGCCCCAATGGTGGTCTAGCAATAGTCTACATACCATGCTATTTTTTAAACAGATCACTGCAGAGATTATTTTAAACACGCTCTAATCCATTCTGTATTCTCCTCTCATTGTGCACAGAGATTTATGGATGTAACTTCCTGCACATCTGGATTATGACAGACCTCACAGTTGTTCCCCGCACCCACCCTTACAGCAAAAACACCAATGCCTTCTACAATTTCTGCCCCTGGAAAGTGCCGTGCTCTTAAAACAGAGAAATAGTGTAGAATTAGGGAAGGCAGCAAAGATGGAGAGGATCTAACAAATATGAACAAGTGTTTCCTTTGATGCAAGAGGAGTCCTGCATTCACTGAAAATGATCATGTTAGTGTGTGTGTGGCCTCCAGAATGTCAGTATTTTGCAGGAGGGACCAAAGCACTAGCCTGAAATTTAGGCTTGCACAGTTGAAATGGATTTAAGTGCTCTTTTGCCCTGGCACATCAAAACCATTTTTCTTTTTAAAAAGGGGACTTTTGCAGTTGGGAAAGTGACAGGAAAATACATTCAAAAGTGTAGGATGAACAAATGGGAAGCTGTGTAAACAGCTCCCAAGCAGATCAGGATGAAGGCTAATTGTCATATAACTACCCCATGAGCAAGTGAGAATTAATGATCACTGAAGACAGGACACAACACCATGTAAGCTTTTTTTCAAGCAAATCAAATTAACAGGAGGAACCCAGAGAGAAGAAACACAAGTAGTGAAGACAAATGCCACAGTCCTACAGTTATATTCCTGGTGCTTCCTTATTCCCTTTATTCCAAACAATTCTGTAGTATGACACCAGAGAAAGTTGCATTACAGGTTTCTCCTGTAACTATGTTTTTAGGAGAAATAGAATGGCACAAGGAAATGCTTCAGTGCTTATTCTACACTTGCAGTACAATTCTATGCAAGTCTTCTCAGAAGTCCCATTTAATCCAATGGGCTGTACTCCAAGTAAGTGTGTCTAGGATTGCAGTCTTCAGTATGCCTCTGCTGGATTGTGTCCAAATGCTCCATATAAATGAATCCCCCATATGATTCAATGTGCAGATGAAGATCCTCTCACTCATCTCTGTGCAAACTTCTCAGCTTGATTCTATGTAGGGATGTAAGTTTTCAAATTTCCCTAAAATTGGCTGAGCTCTGATTTAGCAGGTGTTGGTGACACGCAATTTCGTTTTTAATTTACCTCCTTATTTATATCCACCCTCCTTTTAAAAAAAAAAGCGGGGGAGCAATCCTATGCACAAAAAAGCGGGGGAGCAATCCTATGCACTGTTAAGTTTAGCCACCATAAAGCTACACCAGATCGTAAACCCCCTTCTGCATCTGAGCTACTGCTGCTGCTCTGCCTGAGCCTGACAGAGGGAAAACAAGCCTTAAATAATGTTCTAATGCAGGTTTGCCAGGTTGCATGACTGAGCTGGGTTTAGGATCCAGACTAAGTTCTGTCTCTCTGGTCCTGCCCTCACCACATTCCTGGAACACCCCTTTTTGGTAATTTGCACTGGCCAGCTTTGGCTCAGCCAGGATGTGCAAGTTACAATGGCATCTCTTTGGCTAAGCCAGGGTTGGGAACTTAATGCCAACCAAGACAGAGATCTCCTGCATCCTAAGGTGCTTAGCCCAGTCGATTTTACCACAGGATCGCACCCCCCCTCCTGTTATGAGATTGAAAACACTGTAATCTGTAAGTTTCCTGGAGGTTGTCGCTTGCAAACTCTTAATTACAACTACCACCAGTTAATTGTATGAAAACAACCTGTTTTTTTTTAAAAGAAATGGATAGTTTAGCAAAGGAAAATAAGAATAGTGATTCCCCACCCACCTCATATTGCCCTTTTGTGTTTGATCTTAATGTTCTTTTTAATTTATGCCTACCCTGCTGTTTTAAAGTCATCCAGTTTGATGACATCTTGTGGTGCTGAGTTCCAGAGATAAACAATGTGCTGTGTGAAGATGTACTTTCTTTTGTCTTTCCTGACAACATTCAGCTTCAGTAACTGATAAATTACTCAATGGAAAGATGGGGGTGGTGGTGGGAACCCCTATCTGAGGTCAAAAAGTGAAGGGGGGAGGGGAGAACTATTGTTTGACATATTTTTATCAGGCATTATGCAACATACAGAAAACTAGGTTTTGATATCTTGGGTTCATATTATTCAGTTTATAGCCAGAGGAGTGGCTTGAAGGAGCTCTGGGTCAGCTTTTAAGAAGTGCTTAAGACTTCCTGTGCAAATAAACACAAATGCAAGAGACCTACCTTGGTGTAAGTCTGCCCTCTGCAGTTTTGAATAGGAATACTATGCTTACTTTAACTACATGGACAAGCAATCCTCCTTTTTGTGATCTGAGAACATTAAAAAAAAAACCTTCTAAGACCTTAAAATAGTGGACTGGAATGTAGAATCTAGTATGTGTGCTTTTAGCCAAATGAAAGGCAGAATGGGCTGTTACATACTAGAAGAACCAAAGTACAGTGGTACCTCAGGTTAAGAACTTAATTCGTTCTGGAGGTCCCTTCTTAACCTGAAACTGTTCTTAACCTGAGGTACCACTTTAGCCAATGGGGCCTCCCACTGCCGCTGTGTGATTTCTGTTCTCATCCTGAAGCAAAGTTCCTAACCCGAGGTACTATTTCTGGATTAGTGGGGTCTGTAACCTGAAGCGTCTGTAACCCGAGGTACCACTGTAGACATAACAGGGGAAATTTTTACTTCTGAAGGAGGGGTGCAGAACTTTTTTGCCCCACTGAGACAGCTTTTTATCCCCCCTCCTGCAAGCAGGTGTAGATGTGACCTTTATAAGCTCCTCAGAGCAAACACCCATCCTCTTGTACTCTGTAAAAGTACCAGACTCGCAGATGGCATTAAAATTATAAAAACACTCTAAGGTTCCCATTTTGAATAGGACTTTCTTATACATTTTCGGTACGTTGGAAACTCCCCTGTGATCCTCAGGTGAAAGGTGGTATAGAAATTTAATAAATAAAAATAAGAAATAAAAGTCAGGAGTGGACACAGACCAACGTTGCTAGCAATGTGTTAGATCAATTTCTAAGTGTGATCGGGGTCTCTTAGTATGAATGTTGATTTGAAGCATCCAGCAAACCAACTTGTACAGGTCAAAGTGCGCTGGGAAAAACATGGAAAAGGATGATATTTTTATGAATCATCCTGGGGCTAGTTCATATACTTGGCCTGCTGGCAGTTGGATGCTCTTACACCTGAATAGTCGCTGGAGGGTTTTGCAATCCCATTCATGGAGTTTTTTCATGGCAAACAGTTCAGGTATCTCATTCGCCATGAGCAAAGGGTTCATGTAAATAAGCCCCCCTTTCAGCAACTCTGAGGGGGGAAAGAATCCTATTTGGCTTCAAACATGGCATTGTGAAGCCCTCCCTTCAGACTGCCTATGTAGGTCAACTGCTTTCCCAACAGATGGCTCAGAACCAAATAATCAACTCTGTCCATGCCCACTTAGCCCCTAAATCCTGCAGGTTTCAGAGACCTGAGCTGCCAACATTATCGAGAGAATGAAAACTACAGGACTGCAGGGGATAATACTGTGCTTTGCATTTATAGCGTGTGTTTTAATTTAAAAAACAAACAAACAAAACATCAAGTACAACTTCCATTATCAGATAGTTATACAGGTAGGAAAGAATAATACGTCAGTGACCCCCACACAGCGTGTAACAGAAGATCAACCAGGTAAGTCAAATGAAAAGCAAATAATATCCTACTCTGAATACCACCCCTCCCAGATTCAGTTCTCAAAGTGTATTAGCTTTGCTTTCTTTTATGTTCTTGCTCATTTGTTATGACACTCAACATTTTTGTATTCTTACGAAGGGTTTCAGCTAATGGTTCTAATGAAGGAACCAATAACAAAGGGAAAAGGGGACACCCCTGTTCAGTTCCCCTATGTATTTTCAAACACATTGGTTGACGTGGACTCTTGTCATTATTAAACAATACAGAGCTCTGATTACCTGTGTAGAATATTTACCAAAATTTATTCTTTACAAGACACAAAATGAAAAGGACCAATGAAGATGATCGAACACTTTATGGGCACCTAAATACATCATACTTGATGTCTTGTGCTCTGTAAAATGTGTAATATTTAAAATCTTTCAGATATAGTCTGCAGCATTTTAAATTGCCAATTACTGTTTCTATTTCATCTACAATCCATATTTGGATCAGATCCTTTTTTTTTTAATCCCCTCCCACCCCCACCCCCCAAGTTGAAGTCTTGTTTAAGAAGTCAAATTGCTGTACTTGTTTGTAACACACTGAGGCACAGGTCAACAGTGTATATAGCATCTTTTAGGCTTTTGAAGTTCTTCAAGCACAATAGTTCAGTAATTCCAACAGTAACCTGATAAAACTGGTCTGTGCTGTTCTCCACATACTGCAGATGGTGTGCGTGTAGGACCAGTGCTTTGTCTAAGGTCACCTAGTGAATTTGTATCTGAGGAACCTCCTGGCTTACACTGCACAGAACTAGCTCTTAAAGATGATAGAATCTAGTGGTGTTTGCTGTGTCAACCACTGTCTAAGTCAGGGATGCCCTCTAGATGTTGTTGGACTACAACTCCTAACTTTCCTGACTGTGGGCTAGGCTGATGGGAGTTGGGAGTCCAACATTTGGACTCCTCATTCCTGGTCTAAAAACACCTTAGGTCCAGCCAGCTATATCTGGCTAGGATCAGTCACACCAAACCCTGCCAACCATCAGTAACCAATATTTATAGTCACTCCCAACCCCATCTCTCAATAATAATGATAATAATAATCAGTATTTATATAGTGCTCTTTACTAATTATTCAGTGGGTTTCACATTCCTTATTTTATAAATACAAAACTATGCATGTATTTAACATTTCAGGCATGTGTTAGCTATCAAGATACCATGGGGGCCAAAAAGAACAAATACAACAGGCAATTAATATATGAAATTTAACCAACTTATTCAGATATGCCAAGAATACAACTTTTAATGACTAGCATTACAGAGAAATTAGAGGGAACGATTTCTGCCTTGCGGACTTTTAGATTTCATATTTTGGTTTAAAAGAAAGTATATCCAAGTTATTTATTCTAAACAGATTACATGGTCTTAAAAGCAACTGAAAATCCTTGCATAGGATGATGTGTTTTGAGATCGTATGAGCAACATTTTTTTCCAAAATGTGCTATTGTTTCCCACATTCTGAGTACTACTTGCTTGCTACAATTGTTTATGCTTCAATGCGCTTTTAAACTTTCAGTGCTACAGAAAAAACTCCTGGAATAGTGCTACATGTGTTGGTTGAGAAAATAATTCAGGATCAGCTAAATCATACAACTCAAAATCATACAACCCTGCTAAGTCATCCTCTGAGCAGACCCACTGAAATCAAGGGAATTCAGTTATACAAGTCCAGTTCATTTCAATGTGGCCACTCTGGGCCTGACTAACACTGGGCATCACCCATCGGCTCAATTCTTTTTTTAAGATGGAAATGGGGATGTAAGAGTTCTGAACTGCTTTGATTATATTTGGTATTCCGATACAAAGATTAAAACATAGAATGTGGATGCACTGACAGTCTCAAAAGACAACTGAAATAGACATCTAGCAACAGTTTTCTGATAACTTAAAACTTGCAGAGTGTGAGTGAAGGTGGAATAACCCTACCCCTAATAGGACGTTTACCCTTGTCCCCCGCAAAAAAATACATTGATTTTGAATATCATTGCAAAAAAAAAAAAAGTTTAGGCTCCGTCGCAATATCATTTACACGAACAGCTTTGAGTGGCTCAATCCAATGCATTCTACTCAGAAGTAAGTCCTACTGAATTCAGTGGGACTTTGTTCCAAGTGAGTGTGCACAGGATTGCAGACTTAAGGGAGCGGAAAGAGCTCCACCCTAGCTCAACTCTAGTTATGTTTACTTAGAAGCAAGTACCACCATGTCCAGTGGGGCTGATTCCTGGGATGACGTGCATGAAGACTGCAGCCTAAGAACCTGCCTCACAACTAGAAATGAGCTTATTAAAATGCTGGAGCTGTCGTGTCATTTTTCTTCCCATTTCTGGACTGTCCAAGCTATTTGCTCTTGCTCTGAAAGCAAGCTTCAGCATCTTGCTAAAACAACTCCGAAATGATATTAATTTGAAGATTGGCTCCCTACATACACATCTGCAGGTAAAAAGCCAAAGCCAAAATATCCCACATGCATATTCAAAAAGTGTTCTAACCCAGGTATTAGCTTAGACAGATTTCTCTTTCTTTTCAGGTGTATCTCTCACTTCTACATTTGTGGGATGGCTTCTAGGACCCAGACCTTGTGTCCTTTCAGCTTCACTTCCTGCTACACTGGAAGTACTCAACAGTTCTGCCAGCCTGGTCCTCTAGGCCGAGGAAGGTCTCCAGCTTACTATGCCCCCCCAGTTCCATTAGTTCACAAGGGAATTGCAGACAAGGCAAAGTCCAGAGTTTGTATTTGGATTATCAAGATCTAAGTGTACATGGAACACACTCAATTCATCACTCGTGATGCCGAGCGATGAACAGATGGTCTTCATACAGAAATGAGCATGTGGATGACAAAGACAACTTCATTCGACGTGTTTGCTGCAAACCCAGCGGAGCTGTCGATCCACAGTGAGGTCTGTTAATTCATCTATTGATCTCCAAGTGCACTGACAAGCATAGGCCCTCGATCCTTTCTTGGTTAGCATCTTCATCCTCAACTTGCGGAATTCAGGCATGTTATTCCTACCAATCAAAAATATTCTATTTCAACAGCGTTCTTGTTTTATTATGCTTTTACGTTTGTTGGAAGCCGCCTGGACTGGCTGGGGCAACCCAGTCAGATGGATGGGATAACAACAACAACAACAACAACAAAAAACACACAACTCCCTCAGAACCACACAGCCAATCGTTGCCCAATTAGCCACAGAGTGGAACAAAGACAAAGACACTCTACCCTTGTCACTGAAATGAAAGCCTTTGGGTCTTTCTGCTATAGGCTTTCCCCCAATCTATGTACTGAAATATCCACATCTGCAATTCTGTAAAGTTGATATCAGAACATTTACGGACCACAGCATTTATATGATACCCCACTGCCATATAGTAAAGGAGTAAAGGGACCCCTGACCATTAGATCCAGTTGTGGCCAACTCTGGGGTTGCGGCGTTCATCCCGCTCTATAGGCCGAGGGAGCCAGTGTACAGCTTCTGGGTCATGTGGCCAGCATGACTAAGCTGCTTCTGGCGAACCAGAGCAGCGCACAGAAACACCATTTACCTTCCTGCCAGAGCGGTACGTATTTATCTACTTGCACTTTGAGGTGCTTTTGAACTGCTAGGTTGGCAGGAGCAGGGACCGAGCAATGGGAGCTCAACCCGTCACGGGGATTCGAACCGCCGACCTTCTGATCGGCAAGTCCTAGGCTCTGTGGTTTAACCCACAGCACCACCCGCGTCTCTCCACTACCATATAGGTCACATCAAATATTCCTATCAATATTATCCGCAAAGCATACCTGAAAAAGAGGTAATCACATGACTGATCCCACTGAAAGTCATCGTATTGCAAAACGCGGAAGTCACATGCAGTACACCGCAGCTGATCACAGGTTCTGTCCAAAAAAGATTACAAACATTATAGATTAAGCACATGGAACAGTTCAATGAACTAATTTCTTAACTTATTAAACTTGTTCATATTATCCAATCTCATAATAGGTGCATTTCTTAAATCTTGACAGAAGTGTGAAAAAACTCACAATTTAATAAACAGCTGTTAAAAGGAAAGGAATACTCTGTTTCACATTTCCTATCCTAACACACCAGAACTAGACTAACCTTTAAACAGAATGGTTACACTCTAAGCTTTCAGTGCCACTGTTTAAAATTAACCTCCACTAAATAAAATCGATTCTTACCATTCAATAAGATAAAACCTCAGTTGATTAAAGGCTGCAACTCTGGTATTTACTAATTCAATTTTCACCCTTTTTTCTATGTATGGGTAAAAGCTTGGGTGCCTCCATTTTACAGGAATAAGTTAGCCTAGGAAAAATCCTTATGGCAACTGACCTTTATGGCACATCACAGCTGATCTCTCACCACTTCCCTCCTCGCAAGAGGATCATGTCTGTGAAACTATGTGAACATATATCCAAGATCCTCTGTGTTTCTGATTCATATGCTTTTTTAACATGGGTAAGCATGATCTGTACACACGAATGCTAGTGGTATACAGAAATCTAAACAAACATGGGCTGAATCTTGCATGTGCTGGGGGTTTTTCTCACCTGCCTTGCCACTGGCTGATGCAGCTGAATAGTGAACTCAGACTGACTCCTTGTGGCTACCAGACCACAGGCTGAGATAACTGTGTGCAGCAGCTTGGGTGGGGGTGGAGAGGGTCACAGATGGTGCAAAAGCTCCCAGGTTCAGTCCCAGCCATCTCCAAGGAGGACTGAGAAATGCCTCTGCCTGAAACGTCAGAGGGTTGCTGCCAGTCCGTGTAGACAATACTATGCCAGATGGACCAACAGTCTGATTCAGTATAAAGTAGCAGATTACAGTATGCTCCTTCCTAATATAGCAGTAAGAGAAACATGAAGGTCTCATAATGCAATTGCCAGTATTTATTTATTTTTAAATGCCTACCTCTGAGAAATATTTGTTCCTATACCATGCGGCGCGCTGCTTCCACCAAGATATACAGGGCAACATCTACAAGAATTAAATTGGAAAGCCTTGAAATAGTTGTGAAGAAGAAAAACCCCCACCCCAAACCATTTGCCTGAAAGTTTGTATCATTTGATTTCTCAGGTGTCATTATGCTAGTGAGCATGTGTACCTTTTCAACAAACCTTTTGTTTGTAGAACTATAAGGCAGGACAATTCAGAAGAAATGGCAATATTGTTATCTGCATGATATATGTATCTTGGGGGCAAAAAACCCAACTGGAAGGGAAATACTCCAGAACCTGCAGGGTTTCTACAAAACACAACAGGGGCTAGAAATCAAGCAAACAGCATCATCAACATGGAGCATTAAGTTCTGAAAAGCTATTAAAATTCCCCTGCCCTCATTTCATGGCATATTCTATATGGTTAAAAGAAGAACTGATGCTACCATTTCTTCATAAACATCAACTGGTGCTCCCACATACTCACAAAACTGTCAGCATTAGGGAGACCAGAAGCTAAAGAGTAGAGCATAGCTTGCCAAACACACATGCTGAAATTCCATCTTCCGCACAGCTATTAAAGATGTAGGAGCCCTGTTCTCTTTTGCATCTGGCTGCCCTAACCAGCAATAATGCAACAAGCAATAACATTCTGTCCACTGAAGACATAGGGTTTGATCCATTCTATGCTAGTTACACTTAGGTCCCATTGAAATCAAAGTGAAAAGTTAGCAATGATTCAAATGAATCTGCCCTTTCTTCCTTGCTGTCCAGCACAGTGGTACCTCAGGTTAAGAACTTAATTTGTTCCAGAGGTCTGTTCTTAACCTGAAACTGTTCTTAACCTGATGTACCACTTTAGCTAATGGGGCCTCCCGCTGCCGCCGCGCTGCCGGAGCACAAATTCTGTTCTTATCCTGAAGCAAAGTTCTTAATTGGAGGTACTATTTCTGGGTTAGTGGAGTCTGTAACCTGAAGTGTCTGTAACCTGAAGCGTCTGTAACCCAGGGTACCACTGCAGTTTGCAACTGCGTCCCAGGTAAGACTCTTCCTTCTAATCCACCCTCAAAATACACATACCCTATATGGATCTTTTGGCAGAACTTTCTCGTTCCCATGTTGAACATAGACAAATTTACTTCTGAGAAAACATACATAGCTTCTGACGAACAGTGATATCCTAGAAATAGCTATATGGAAGTACCCTTCCATGTGTTCGATGGTGTTTAGTCTCCGATAACCTGGCATTAGATTGCAGCCTAAACCTATGCACACATAAATGAAATAGCCATACCATTCTTCCAATTTGCCCCTGCCTTCACTTCCACTGTTGTTTTGCTTATCCTGAACTTTAGATTGTAAGCTCTTTGGGGCAATGACCTACCCAAGGGTGCGATGCAAATAACTCAAGTCCCAGTCCCACTGATTTCAATGAGAACAGCAAAAAGTAAATGCACTGAGTTCAATAGGACTTACTCTCAGGTAAGTGTGTACAGGCTTGCAGTCTTAGTGCAACTAAGTCACTCTTGCTCCAACCCATGCATTCTTTTGTTTACCGACTGTCAATACAGTAAAGTTCAAAGCATTTACTCACTCATGTGATTTTTACTTACCTCTTACCATGAGCTTGAACGGAGGTAGTTCTATTTTCAGATGCAGGGCTACGTGACGTAGATTTATGTTTCTAATAGAGAGAGAGAGAGATGGGGACCTCTTAACACAAACTAGCAACATGGTAAAGCTTTCCTGCTTTTGTTTCCAAATAACAAGGACCAGAAGTCTACTCGAAGAGGAGGAAGACAGAGGGTAGAAAAACAGCAAACAACATGAGGGCTTCACAAATGGCTCCCATTTCTGCAGTCAGCTGCAGTAAGGATACATGGGGAACCATACTGCTCCATCAGTCAGGCAGCATTTTCCTTCCTCCAGTACCCATTCTCTTAATGTGAACTTTGGGTTCTGGCCTGGAGTAAATGGCTCTGGCTGATGCATAGGACTAGAAATTCTAATCTGATGTGACAACTGAAGCACTGTTAGCTTTATTCCACATTAGGGAACCCAGAACACTTTTTCTCTGCTTCCTTGGCTTTCGTTCTACCCACCACCACCATGCGGTCCTGACTGATTACTCCTGAGGGAACCCCGTCCTTGACTGCGGGGGAAGGTTGTCTATTCTTACTCTAGACTTTCACCACTTTCCTTTTTCATCTGGCTTTCTTCTTCAAAGGTTCTGACTGACACTCCCCCCCCCCCGCAACTTTCCCTTTCCTCAGAGGTTGCTTTGTCTTGACCTACCACAAGATTTTTGGCATAGCTGTTTTCGTCGATGATATCTTTAATTATGTCATCTATGTCTTCTTCTTCACTAGCACCTTTTGTCAATACTTTGGAAAATCTGGAAAGAAATGGAAGAGGAGCATCCTTTGGTAAGTTTATTTAGAAGACGCTGGCCAGTATGGGGATAGCTGCTTCAGACACTTAAAACCCCAGTGGCAATTGCCACACGTGAAAACGACATGTTTTGTCTCCAAGTATCCGCAGTGTGCACAGTGGCCAAACACAGTTTCCCACAAAGGTGAGAGGAAGCAATGATTGTTCATCCATGATACTTGCTGCTTATGCAAGCCTGCCCAGATGCTTAGAAAGCTGAGGTAATTTTAAGCTGTTTTAGTATTTTAACTTTTGCATGTTTTAAAGCAGGGTTGTGATTTTTTATATTTTATTTTACTGTTTTATCTTCTGTAAACTTCTTTGTTAGTTAGTTAGTTAGTTTGCAGTGCCTAAGTTTTATGAAATTAAATAAATAAATAAATAAATGCACAGACTGTGGCCTGCAACTGAGGCTTGAGATGCATCTTCCCTGGGTTTGACATATAATTCAGTGGAGCAGTTGGTGGAAGGGGAAGAGGGGTAAACTGTCTGGGAGATAAGCCAGAGGGGGTGTTGGAGAATGTTAGAAAGATGCAGAGATGGGGATAGTCTGAAGGACTTGGGAAACGCTGGTGTGTTCATGCAAGCTAAGAATCTGGCAGCAGTAACAGCTGGGTGGTCGCGCGTCACGTCGCCTGGAAACGAGGGAGGGAGTAGAACGGAGGGACTAAGCGGCACCCACAGAGGTAGAACACGCGGAAGAGTCGCGCACAACCCTCAGTTCTGGTTTCCGCTCGAACACGCTCCTGTGCGGGCCAGGAGTATCATCACGCACAAGAAAGAAGGCAAGGGAAAGGCATGTTCCGCCCAAGCACTGGTGTCCTTGCTGTACAGTGTTTTCTTCTTTTTCTCTGCATGGGTTGCCCAAAGGCTGGGTGGGTGGAAGGTGGGAAAAGCATGAGATGCGCAAACGGATGCATGCTTGCTCGGAAGAATCACCTAATTCAATTGGGCTACTTTCGTAGTAACTTCGCTTAGGGTTTGGTGAGTGCAACCTAAACACGCTTAGAAAATGAGGGATTTTTTGTTTCGTTTTTAAAGGCTTCGGAGCTTTCTGAAGTTTGCACTACACGTTAACTGGGAACCGAAAGTGTCGTTAATACTTCTCTTTGAAACTGCGCTCCCCTTTAGGGGCATCTCGGAGGGGCGGGGGGGAGAAAGGCGCGAGCATGCGCAGTGCTCACCTGGCCCTCTCCCCCGCCGCGGCGGCCTCGGCTTCGGCCTCTTCTTCCTCCTCGCGGAAGCGGTTCCTTTTCCGCCCTTGGCCTGGCCGGCCTCGCTCCGAACAGTCTCGCCTCGAGAGGCGGCAGAACTTGTTCTCTACCTCGTCCAGCAGCTCATCTAGGTCGTCCGCCATCTTAGCCTCTCCTCACGTCTCTCACCCCCCCTTCCCCTCGTTGCCATGGTAGCAGCGGGGGTGGGTGGGTGGGAGAAGGGCGAGGGCAGGCGCGCCCCGCCCCCACGTCTAAGCCGCCGTGGAGAATGGTTAAATAAATAAATAAACAAAACCTGTTCCTTAAAGTCTGGGATTGAAAGTTAAAAGCAGAACGTCACATTCACGAAGCGCGCAAACAAATAAAATTAATTTTTTTTTTCGTCTCGCACGTAGTCGGCAGGATTCGAACCTGCGCGGGGAGACCCCAATGGATTTCTAGTCCATCGCCTTAACCACTCGGCCACGACTACAGAACATACGTGCTGCCTTTTGCACGACAACTGAGCTCCACTTTGGAATGCAGCGTCTGCCTGTGCAATGTCTCCTGTTAGGCTGCTTCGCCGCCACAGCCGCCTAAAATGATTTAACAAGATTAAGCACAGTCAAAATCATAGCTGTCAACTTTTCCCTTTTCTTGCGAGGAATCCTGTTCGGAATAAAGGAATTTCCCTTAAAAAAAGGGAAACGTTGACAGCTATGGTTAAAATATTATTATAAACATTTTGGAAGACATCTATAAGGATGCACCGTGCAACAGAGAGCACTGGGATTTGGCTTTCCAACAAGGGCAGTTATAAATTTATTCCCCAAATAGCTTTGCAATAAGCATTTTTTTTAATTGCTCTTTTGAATTGATACTTGTTTTGTTTTACGACAAGCACAACCCCCCCTTTTTATTCTGCACTAAATCGCAGTTGTTCTCCCTGCTGTCAGCTTCCTACATTTTCTTTCTCTTGTTTGGACCACAGAGCATCGTCTAATGCTTACTCGGAAGTAAGCCTCATTGTACTCCATGGAACTTACTTTCCAAGGCTGCAGCCCTATGCAACCTTAACTGGGCCTAAGCCCCACTGATGCCTGTGGGACGTGTGTAGACAGGTGTGTAAGATTGCAAGGCTGCATACAATTTTCTCCTGGAAGGTACTATAGGACTAAGATGGCTATAATATGTATGCCTTTCAAACCCAGGTTCGATGTGAATCCATCTTTATTTGTAGCAATCAATTTTGGAGTACAACTATTTGCAAATGCCACTTAGATGATATTAGAGACTTGGAGTCTGACAACATCTGGAAGGCCACAGCTTTTTAATCCCTGCGCATTTGCAACTGCACATTTGTGTGATGTCTTCTTTTAGAATAAGAGCACTCCTTTTTAAATACAAAATAAAACAATGTGGCTGAGCGGTTGTGGGTTCAAAGTGGCCTCCTCTGCTCTTTCTCATTCCTGCACGGCAGGGGGTTCGACTAGATGACCCTTAGGATCCCTTCCACCTCTACAATTCTACGATTTTATGATTCTATGAAATATACTAAGGCAAGCAACAGCACCACCTACCTTGCTAGCAGGGCAAATGACATATAGTTGCCCTGTTGACTTAAATTTATATTCCGTTTCAGGACTAAAAATATACAACACTAAGAATGACAAATTTATAGAAAGGTGGTCAACTATTGAATAGTAAGGCCACACATTTCTCTCTCTCTCCACTTTAATTAATTTGTTTATTAAGCTATGATGATGGAGCATATAGTTTATGAGGAACAAATTAGCTCAAATTACCTCCATGTTTGTTACTCTTACCATTTTTCATTCTATATATTACATATCTATCTATCCATCTATCTATCTATCCATCCTCTTTGCAAACCAGTGCAGCTTCATATTTTATGCAGGAAGTGTAATTAAGAAACATGTGCATTCTCCTCTCTTGAATTTTATCAGCCTTATAATAACTATTATTCTTTGGGCCTGCACAGGTACCATGAAATATTCCAAATGTGTATAGGTATAAAATGCTGTTTGGTGTGCCGTGTGTTCAAAGTCCTTGGCATGTGGCCACTATTGTCTCTTTCTATTCATTCATAAAAGTGACGGAGAGGGAATGCTCTGTTATGTTGTGTTTGATTGGTAACCCAAGGAAACAATCAGAAGAGCCCCTCTGAACTAAGAATCATTGTCTCTTCTAAGCAGAATGACAGAAAACCTATTGCTGGATTTCTGCTGCCAAGATCGCTCAACATTCGTCAGACTCCTTTTTTTCTTTTAAAAGAAAAAGCAAAGCCTGCAGTCCTTAACAGCTACAGGCGAAGCCTTTCAGTTACAAGGTGTTTTATAATCCTCTTGGTACCATAAGTAATGAATTGCAAGCCCTCTTTAGATTCTCTTGTACTTGGAGCTTTTTATATTGTTGTTCCGTTCCCCTTCCTCCACCTCTCAAGGCTCCTATAATATCACTGCCCTATAATGACAGACGTGTTGGGCAGGGCGGTTGTGAGCCCCTCAGTGGCTGATGCTATGGAAGAAACTGAATAGCCCTGATGCCTCTCCAAGTCTTTTTCAAGCACTCCCTTGGTTTAGGTCGTGGTGTCATGTAGGTAAATTGAGTCCAGAAGTTGTGGATCCTCAAGTGGAATTTTTACATCCATCCCTCGCAGCTGTGGAGAGTTTAGACTAATCACAATTCTCCCTGGTATACCATCATCTCTGTAATTTGAAAAAGGATCAGGAGGAGCCTGAAGGCTTGCGGGGGGGGGGGGGAGGACATCTTAAAGAAACCTTTTGTCTCAAAATACATCACATGTGGAAAGGGAGCACTTGTTCCTTCAGTGTGAGGGGCTTAAGGAATGCACAAGTCAAATACGTTGTTGGCAGCCTTTCAGGTGTCCCTCAGAAATGCAGCGGCACACGTTTGCAATACAAAATAGCACCTTCTCCCTTTTGGCTCAGTTCCCGACCAGCTTTAGCAAGTGCCCATGTACATGTGTACAGTGGTGCCCCGCAAGACGAATGCCTCGCAAGACGAAAAACCCGCTAGACGAAAGGGTTTTCCGTTTTTCGATGCGCTTCGCAAGACGAATTTCCCTATGGGCTTGCTTCGCAAAACGAAAAAGTCTTGCGAGTCTTGCGATTTTTTTCACTTTCCCCCCTTTTTCTAAGCCGCTAATAGCCTTTTAGCCGCTAAGCCTTTAATAGCCGCTAAACCGCTAAACCGCTAAACCGCTAATAGCGCAAATCCGCTAAGCCGCTAATAGGGTTGCTTCGCAAGACGAAAAAACCGCTAGACGAAGAGACTCGCGGAACGGATTAATTTCGTCTTGCGAGGCACCATTGTACATGGACAGCAATATCAGAACGGATAGGGATAGAGTATGCTCTCAGACTCTTTTCAGGGGAATTCAATCCCATGCTGGCAAATTCAGCTTGCACAATTTAAGCTGATTTGGAGCTCTTGCGTAACAAAGCCGTTTCTTCCCCGTAAAATAAGACTTTCTGCTGTAAGCAAAGTGATGGGGAAAGTGTGGAGGATGGAGGATGAGCCATATTGGTGATGAATACGCCACTCACACAGTTTTGACCAATTTTCAGTTGCTTGATGTCTGAGCTTCAAAGACAAAGCAGCACCTCCCCATCTTCCCTGCACACTTTTGGAAATGGAAGTGTATATATATTTATTATGCTGTGTCCTTGCTCATTTCACTCACCAGCCTTGCCTACCACCACCTGCTTGCCAAAACCTCTCCCACCTCAAACCACCCCATTTGGATCTCACCCCCTCCTCAATTCCTTTGTTTGTTGAGACCAGGGCTGCCCTGGCCATGAGGCAGGCTGAGGCAGCCACTTCAGCCAGCAGAAGCCCAAGAGGTGGTGCCCCCACAGGTCCCCTGCTTTCCTTGCAACTTCCATTGCTGGTGGGGAAGTGGTGGCTTTCAGTGAAATCTAATCGGAACCTGCTGCTGCTGCTTCATAGGCACTCAGTGCTTTTTTTTCTGGGAGGACACATACCCCTAAACATTTTGTGAATCTAACGGGAGAAGAAACTAAAACTTTTAAATATTTTAGTTTCTTCTTTAGCACGGTGAATCGTTAGTTCTGCTGAATAGTGTGGTGAATCATCAGTTCTGTTGCTACCACCGATGGTGGCCTCATTTCCTGTCACAGTGTTTCCTGAGTCTCAGACAGAAGCGGGCGTTTAATGTGTGAAGTAGGAGTTGGACTCTAGCATGGTGATTGGTCAGTTTCGTTGTTACCACCTCTGATGGCAGCTTCATTTCTTTTTCCAGTGTTTCCTGAGTCTCAGACGGAAGCATGTTCTTTGTACTTTTGTCCATTTATTGTATTTATTTTCCCCGATTTGAACTATAAAATGGTGATTTTTTTGAGTAAAAATGAAAGTACCCTTAAACATTTTTTTTAAAGAAAAAAAATCACTGGAGGCACTGCTGTGTGACTCAGGTGGGGATTCAGGCTTTGGTGGTGGGGATTCTATGGCAGGATAGCAGCACCTTCCTGGTTAGGGCCACACCACACATCACAAGCCCCACACACGCTTGGCTGTGACAGAAGAGTGAGTGCAATAAGGACAGACAGCAGAGAAGTGGAATGGAATGGTGGGTGGAGTTAAAGTTGAATGACAGGTAGAGAGCGTTGGTTGGAAAATGACAGTTGAAAGGAGAGAGATTTGGCTGTGAGAGTCTGAGGGAAAGGGGGAACGAGATGAGAGGCATAATTGAAGTATACGTAACAGAGTTAGGACAGCTGTTCTTAAAGGTAGAATAGGCAGTAGCATGTATTTTCAGTCTGGACTTAGAGGAGTAGCTGAGGAACTGACTTTAGTGAGAACTTGGGGACAGGAGCTTGTAGGTTTGCCCAGGAAACGTCACAATTTGTTGGCAGCCTGGTGGGATCCAAAGCCATGAGATATTGCTATACAGGAGTTAAAAATGTGAGAGTGGGATCAAAATTTAGTAGCAGAGTATGATCCTAATATATAGGAGCTAAATATGTGAGAGCAGATTCACAAATTGGCCTCAGTGGTGTGGGATTTGAAGTTATGGTTTATTAATATATGGTTTATTAATGGTTTGTGTATCTGAGAGGAGAATTTGTAAGATTTGAATGTGTGAGATACATGTTAGTGGGATTTTTGAAACAACGGAATAAAATCAGTGAGTCACCTTGAAATGCTTCAAAATTTGATTGCAGAACAAGCGCCACAACTTTGTTTGGGTCTGAGGAGAGAAATTAAAGAATGCTGTGTAACAAAGCACCCAGGTCAAAAGAGGCTTGTAAGGATGCAGCTATGGATCTTGACTCAATAGACTACTGGAGGATAAAGGAGGTGCTGGAGATGACACGTCTAGAAGTGGAACAGAAGAAGAAAGAGAATCAGAAAGAATTGGAATTAATGATGAAGGACAATAAAAGAAACCAGAGAGAGATGGAGCATCAGAAACAGATAGAACGGGAGCAGAGGAAGAAGTATGAATTAGCGATGTTTAGAAGGGAAATAAAGGAGAATGAGGTTGCCAGAGAATATGAGGCGGTAGGTCCAGTGCAGAGAGTGTCCCAAGCAGGCCTTGCATTGAATGTTCCAAAGGTAGAGCAGTTTATCTTGGAGAAACGAAGATTTCCTGAGAGCCAATTTATGCCAGAAGTGGGAGATGCCACTAGTAGTCCAAAGGGACCAGTTGAGGCCTGCATTTTGCCCAGTGGCGGAGGGGATCAGCCTGTCTTCTTGGAACTGGCTGATAAGGCCAAGATGCCCAAAGCCATAGGAGGGAAGCCAGCTCAAGAGTCGGACTGCATTCAAGAAGATGTAGAACGTCTGAAAGAAGAGCTCACAGTAGCCAGTGCTGCAAAGGCAGAGCTACAGTTAAAGCTGGATGAGCTACAGAGATCAACAAAGTATTCTGAGAAAAAATGGGAGGATGAAAAAGAATTCTTGCATAATCAGAACATTCGGTTGGCTACAGAACTGAAGGGAAAAAAACAGATGAACTTCTGGTTCTTGCTTGGGAAAAAAGAAGTGAAATTGTGGGTCTTCAGTATTACCTGCAGAACAAGAGAGAAGAAGTGTCTTGCATGGAAAAGGAAGTCAGTGAACTAAAAAAATCAAATGAAAATCTACGGAAACAGGTGGCAGATCTTTTAGTAGAAGTGAAGGAGGCAAAAGTACAGCAGCGAGCTAGTATGGAAGAGAGATCCCACAATGAACGAAACACCCATATTGAGTTGTCTAATTCATACAAGAGTTTTGCTGATGAATGGGAGACAAAATGCAAAGCATTATGCCAAGGTATACAGGAGCTGTGCAAATATCTGAAAGGCGCAAGTGAAGCTAACAAAGAAATACAGGATCATTTGGTTGAGATGCAACAATACATGGGGGGAAATAAAGGAAAAGATGCATTAGCTGGAGGAATAATGGGACAATGTGAATGATCTTGTTTCAGTCACCAAATGCATCGTGATCCTCTTTCCAGAGGCTGTGTTCGTCCCATCCCTCCAAGACTCTGCAGGCATTTTTTGAATCAGAGATTATGGATAGTAATCTTGCTGTGGTGAAGCAGAAAGGGAATAAATGCAAGGCCAGCAAAAGAGACTGTGAAATTATTCTTTATAGTTGTGGGAAAGAACTGTGTTTTATTTAAGTCTATAACTTGACAAGATGCTGGAAACAGATAATCCAGTCAAAGGAATGTGGGTGCAAGCTAGGGTTGTACATAATACCTGGGTATCTAAATGAATATGTAAGTGGCATTTCACCAAGGCAAGCGACTGTCAGCCTTGCTGGAACTTTGAACAATGGCTATGTGAATCCTAGAAGGGGCTGCCTTTTTTTTTTGGGGGGGGGGAATTGCTCCCTGTGAATCTGGATTAAATGTGGACCTTGTTCCTGGGCAAGTGACTCCCCCTCCTAGTTTGAACTGTCAGTCCTTTTGCTATTAAGGCTCTCTGTGGGGTCCAATAAGCAATTTGATGATGATATTATTCATTTTTGATACAATTGTCTCAAGGTGATGTACAATAAACACAGCAAAAACAGTTTAGAAACAGCACAAAAACAGCATATACATCTAAAAGAAAACCAAAATCCTACAAAATAAGATATCCATGGCAAAGATCCATTTATCCAGCTGAGGAAGCCTTTCAGAACTAAATTTGTTTCTGGAAAGTGCAGATGGTTGGTGCCTTTTGTATCTTGTCAGCAATGCTATTCCACAGATGTGTCCTGATTTCCCATACCTACACGGCGCAGATAAGAAGCATGCAAATAATTCTTTAACTTTACAGATGGACAGCTGAGGCTGACTGACCCAAAGACACCAAATGAGTTCATAATGGAGCAAGCATTGTCCTAGGCATAAATCTAATACATTCTCCAATGGACCAAACTGGCTAAGCACTTTCAAACGTTATCCCTATATACACAGCTTGACTGAGGAAATCTGTACAGTGTATGCTGAATGCACTGTATTTGAACTGACAACACAAAAGGTTAAAAAATATTGCCACCCGTTGCCAGTCTCTTAAGCCATCCAATATGCCTGTATATTAAAAGATCTGGAATATCTCCCCTATGAATTTAGTTCGCCTAGGAATAACATATTTTTAAGTGGTTACAGCCACACAGGAAAAATTATTTTTGGATAAGTAGGTCAGCTCTGTAACAGCACAGGTGTTTCTGCATGTACAAGACACAGCAGGAAAATGTTTTTAAATAAATAAATGTTGCAATGCAAATTAAAAAAAAAGGGGGGGAGGAGAGAAAACACCCTCTGAACCCAAAAGCAACCCCTACTCATGAGCCAGTATCCTTTTTAATGAATTTGGCACAGTTTCAAAATTTCCACTCATAACCATGCCTGTTTGATCTCTATGAGGTATAGCAAACAATTGTAAAAGAGTTTCTGGCAGAAAAAAAGCACCATTGGCTTATGCTGGTGTGTATCAAAAAGTTCCCACTTCCAAATCAGCAATAATTAAGTGCACCATCAAAAAATAAAAATAAATATGCCACACCTGCTTTCTCTGGCACGCTGTTTCAGATCCTGTAGGCTCAGCAAGCAGCATTTCATTTCTAATGAAAGAGAAGTGTCAGGACCGTAGATAACCTGAAGAAACACAAGCCTGCCGACCTAGGAGTCCAGAAGGCAAAAAAAGGTAAAGGTACCCCTGACTGTTAGGTCTAGTTGCGTTCGACTCTGGAGTTGCGCGCTCATCTCGCTCTATAGGCCAAGGGAGCCAACGTTTGTCCGCAGGCAGTTTTTCTGGGTCATGTGGCCAGCATGAGTAAGCTGCTTCTGGCGAACCAGAAGGCCTGTGAGAGGTGAGAGAAGTAGCTTGGGGATTGCTCTCTTGCCACTGGTTTTGCTTGGATATTGAGGATCTCACAAGTATGAGGTCTGAAGCTGCTTTTAACCACTCCTGGGAGGGAGGTGAACCTGGCTCCTCCAAACATTTGGGGTGGGGGGAGAGACTGCAGTTTGCTAGTAGAGCACATACAAATGATTCCAGGGTCAGGCCTCAACACCTGCAATTAAAGGACCTGGAATCTCCTTCCTTGGAGAGCCAGTGTGGTGTAGTGGTTAAGAGCGGTAGACTCATAATCTGGTGATCTGGGTTCGCTTCCCCGCTCCTCCACATGCAGCTGCTGGGTGACCTTGGGCCAGTCACACTTCTCTGAAGTCTCTCAGCCTCACTCACCTCACAGAGTGTTTGTTGTGGGGGAGGAAGGGAAAGGAAACTGTTAGCCACTTTGAGACTCCTAAGGGTAGTGATAAAGCGGGATATCAAATCCAAACTCCTCTTCTTGGAGAGCTTGGATGGCCATCTGTTATGGATGATTTTGTTGAGATCCTTTCATTGCTGGGGGTTGGACTAGATGATCCTCAGGGTCCTATTCAAGTCTGCAATTCTACAATTCTATGAAACGCTTAAGCAACAGAGCTCCAATTTGGGATGTAGTTCACGGCTGGCAAGACAGCATTCCCGCACAGGCACCAATTTTGTCTTTTTCAAGAAGAGAAATTGTGTGATTTCCCAAAGTGCTCGGATAAGAAAAACTATGAGATTAAGATTGTTGGGAAATATTACGTTTCTTGCGGTGAGAAGAGCGCCGCTAAAAAGCACAAGCAACTCCAATGATTTTGTTCAGACTTTAGGATATCTCCACCAGCAGGGGGCACTGCAGTGTGACATTTAAGGAGCAAGACACAAGTGGAATTACATTTGAAGCAATCATTTCAGTACAAACAGGTTCAACCTTTAGTAACTGTCTCTGGAAAATGCCCAAATTATCACCTGCAAGTTGAAAAGCAAGAGGTACTTTTATTGATATGATTAGTTGGCCAATATAGGTAGAGAATGAAAGGGAGAAAGAATCAAATCCATGTTTTTGTTTTTTAATCTTGCAGGTGACGCACAACTTCTGATCTCACCCCTTTAGGGTAATTACATAGAACATGAAGGCATAATTTTAAGAGCAAGAAGGGGCTGCAGTAATTAGAAAACATGCAAAGATCTCTAAGTCATTATAGCGTGCAAGGCACTGACAAATTTAGCGGTTAATGGCACACATGCATAGATTATTCTGAATTATTGGTATCCTTTGAGGCTTTGCCCAGGATCTCTTAGGGAGTGTGCTCATAAAGTAATGTCTACAGCACCCTTCACTATGGGGATACACCAGTGGTGCTAGGTAACAATCTTCCTAACAGCTTTGAAATTGGCCAATTATTTGTGGAAATAACTTCTATTTCTGGGTGAAGCTTCTCAGATTTTGGTGCATTGGCAGCAGGATACTGAGCAGAATCTGAGCATGGTCATATTTAACGTGCTTTATTATATATATATATATATATATATATATATATATATATATATGCAGGTTTTGGTGTATATATATATATACACCGTGAAAACCTGTACCCGTGAAAATCTACGAAAGCATATATATATATATATATATATATATATATAGTGGTACCTTGCAAGACGAAAAACGCGCAAGACGAAAGAGTTTTCCGTTTTTTGAGTCATTCCGCAAGATGAATTTCCCTATGGGCTTGCTTTGCAAGACGAAACGTCTTTCGAGTTCTTGTGAGTTTGTTTCCTTTTTCTTAAAGCCGCTAAGCCGCTAATAGCTGTGCTTCGCAAGACGAAAAAACCGCAAGACGAAGAGACTCGCGGAACGGATTAATTTCGTCTTGCGAGGCACCACTGTGTGTATATATATATATATATATATATATATATATATATATCCATTCTAAAGGAAATTAGTCCTGAGTGCTCACTGGGAGGACAGATCCTGAAGTTGAGGCTCCAATACTTTGGCCACCTCATGAGAAGAGAAGACTCCCTGGAAAAGACCCTGATGTTGGGAAAGATGGAGGGCACAAGGAGAAGGGGATGACAGAGGACAAGATGGTTGGACAGTGTTCTTGAAGCTACTAACATGAGTTTGATCAAACTGCGGGAGGCAGTGGAAGACAGGAGTGCCTGGCGTGCTGTAGTCCTTGGGGTCACGAAGAGTCGGACACGACTAAACAGCTAAACAAAACATATATATATATATATATATATATATATATATATATATATATATGTGTGTGTGTGTGTGTGTGTGTGTGTGTGTGTGTGTGTGTGTGTATAAACAGAATGAACTCAGAGCAGACAGTTCTGAGTGAGGTGGACAAATAGACTGCCCTGAGATAAGGCAGTTTCCTATGGAAAACAGATCTAACACAGAAGGGAGAGTCTAACAGATAAAAGTGGTGCATAGTGTCACATGGGATGATGATGGTTTAAAAGTACAACACAATTCATTATGAACAGTTCTCTTTGTAAACAAAGGATTACAGAGGTTGGACATCATGGATGCTTTAGCTGAGATTCCTGCATCGCAGGGGGTTGAACTAAATGACCCTTGTGGTCCCTTCCAGCTCTACAATTCTGTGATTCTATGAAAGGAAGCTTCATTCTACCACATCAAACTATTTCTCTGTCTCTAGCCTAGCATTGCCAATCTCACTGGAAATGGCTCTCCAGGTGCTTGACAGGACAGAGTTCTTTGCCACCACCTTCTGCACAACACCTTTGACAAGAATTGCCTGGGATCAAACATTTATCTGCATGCTAAGCTTGTCCATTTCCAGTGTGATGTCAGCCGAAGGGACAACTTGCCTGCTCTGCCTGCCAAGAGGTACATGAGTGGCTTCTGCTCTGGGAACATACATAGATCTTCACACGACTTCCCTCTTGCATGAGATGCAGGAGTTCCCCTTTACTCTAGAAATGTGGCTCTCCAGGTGCCACCCGACTCTCCCATCAGCTCTAGCCAGCATTGTTTGTAGGCAAGGATTACGGGAATTGTGGTCCAGCAGCATCTTGATGGTTTCAGGTTTCCCGACAGTGGTATAGTTTGTGTGAAACCATTCATAGTAGACCACATTTTTATTCTTTGCAGTTGTATGTTTTGCAGTACGAGAGAGAGAGAGAGAGAGAGAGAGAGAGAAAAGAAAAGAAGAAGAAGAAGAAGAAGAAGAAGAAGAAGAAGAAGAAGACATGGTGCAATCAAGTCTGTAAGTAGGTTAATGAGATGTAGTGGGAAAGCAAAGGGATGTATGCACAGAACTGCCCCCCTCTGCTAAAGCGTATGGGAAAACGCTTGTGGGTGGAAGATTTGTATGAGCGATGGAAGTTCTGTGCCTGCAAGGAATTATTGGATTGAGCTGATTGTGTACATACATATATATATATATATATATATATATATATATATATATATATCCCAAATTGATGCAGAATGCCAGTGCAAGCAGTCATGGGGGGAAAAAAACCAGAATGTACATGTGAGGAAATAAATCTTTACTTATGGGTACAGTTTCACAAGCCACACCTGTGTTTGAAGATACAAGCAGCTATAATTAATGAATTTACCTCCGAGAGAAAACTGTGAGAGAAGACAGCTGTGAACCTTGCCTTTAAAAATGCAAGAAGAGGCAAAAATGCAAGAAAAATGCATTGATAGAGAGGAAATATTGGGCTTATTTGATTAAGCTCTGAATTTAATCAAACAGGCATTTTGTTTTGCGGGGTGATTTCTTTTTTTAAAAAAAATGCCATAAATTTATTTTATTTCATACGCTGCTTGATTGTAGAAAAAACAACACCTCAAAGCAATCAAAAACTCTCTCATTTTCATGGCACATTTATCTGTAAATCTAGTGTGCAGCAAAGTCTCAGAATTCCCATAATAAGCAGAAGTCCTTTGAAATCTTGTTTGTTACTATAAAATTAAGGTTATGGGAGCTGGTTACATTTTATGTTAGGTTAGCTCCATGAGCAACCAGCGAAACAGTATAAAGTTTATTTTCCTAAGATTTGAAACGCAGCGGTAATGGCTTCCGGAAGTACATTGGCTGGAAAGCCATGGTGGAAGGAGGAAGAAGACTGGTGATGTGGGCTTGTGGGGGAGGGGGCAAGGTATGTTTTACTTCCAACTGACATATGCCACAGTGAAAGATGAATAAAATCTGCATCTTTTGGTCCTGTCTTCTGGTGTGGTCAGAGCATGGCAGCCAAAACAAGGCATCCGGGATTGGGATCAGAAACTAGGGTGTAATGCTTAAAATGGGACAGTTGCGTAGTATGCTAGCCCAACATCCTGTTTTCACAGTGACCACCCAGATGTCTGTGGGAAACGCTCAACACGACCTGAGTGCAAGAGCACTCCTCCCTCCTGTGGTCTCTAGCAACTGTCCTTCAGAAACATGACTGTCTGGGACTGTGGAAGGAGAGCAAGAGTCAACATGGCTCAGAGTACCATTGAATTTGTCCAATCCTCTTTTTACAGCCGTCAAAGTTGTCCATCATCTGAGTGTTTGCGTGTTCAGGAAGACACAGGGCCCTGTCCTGGTCTCTGATCCATAACTGACTTCTGACTTCTGGTCAATGATTGAAACTAAGATCTTCACGTCAAATTTGACTATGGACTAACATGAACTTATCTCTACTCATAAACTCTTATCTCGAATACTGTAACAAATTGTGTTATACATATCCTTATGAGTTTGAGTTTGAAATCTCTGTTTGAGTTTGGAATCCTTGTCAGAATACATACTTTTGAATGATTAGTTTTTGTTACAATTGACTATTGATTTGCGAGTAGGGACCACTCCCACTATTGAAACTTATATTGGCCAGAGTTCTTGGTGTGTTTTTTTCTTAGCCTACCAAAGAGCCTTGCATAAATGTGTAATGCACAATGGAACTTAAAAAAATGTGTATACCTTTTTTATATAAAAAAACCTATCTGGCCTCCAGAAATCCCTCAGAGTTGTGCAGTTCCTGGGCCCCAGATGATAAGCATGGAAAGAACAGCGTTCAGTGCCAATATCCATTATTAGATATTACACTTCAAAGGTTCCAGTCTACAGATAGCTCATCTTAGATTAATAATGGATACTCATCTAAATTGTGAGAGGATAACTTTCAGAAACAGCAGAGATACAGGATTACTTTTGTTCTTGCAAGGAAGCCCTACTAACATGTCAGAAGGCCAGCTGCAAAAAAGGGGCACTTTTAACAGACAATTTAGAGAGTTTAAATCTAAAAAATCCTTCTCAGTTACTTGGGTCATATCCACACTTACTTTTTGCCCCTCTTTTGCCAGGCAGAGGTCTGCACTTTAAAGTTCCGTGTCCAAATGGATTTTTTAAAAAAATTGTCCTGAGCTTTCCCTGTGAAAACCACTCTTTAAATCTTAATCAGAGCAAACGTCAATTCATGTTTTTCACAGAATGACGTTTGCTCCAATCGAGCTTTAAAGAGTGGACTTTTGCAAGGAAAGCTCTGGAGCAAAAAAAAAAAAAAAAAAGGTGCTCCAACATGCTGTTTTAAATCACTGACCATGCTTGGAAAGAGTGGAGGAAAGGTAAATTTGGATAATAAGCCCTTAATCTCTGTTTGCTGAATTTGTTTTGAGACAACAGGGAGCAGTCTTTCCCCCAGATCTATATTGTCCATTATGAACCTAAACAATTTTGGTCCTTAGCTTAAAATCTATAAACTATCATCGTTGGCTTTCTATATTGCAGCCTGTATATTTTTTCATGATTGTGTGTGTGTTTTCTTTTTTCCTGTGCATCCACAAGTATCATCAGGTCTAAGTTCATCATTATGTCTTAACCATCTTGTTTGCTATTATGCAAATGCGATCTTCATTTACTTGAAAAAGCTCAATAAAAAATAAAGAAGTCATCTAAGCCTTTCACCGCCACTGCATGTTATGATAGCTAATTCCATTCATTAAGGAGTGTGTCCTTTTGGCAGTCCTGAATTGCATTGCATGGAAGTGCATTTCTTTGTATGATTCCAAGTTCTAAGATTACAAATCTGATTTTATTTGCAACCATGTCTCTATCATACCTTCATCAGCTCTTTGTCTCTAGTCTAAATATGCTTGATATGATCCAGTTTCGATATTGAGCATTTTATAAATGTTTTGGTTAAATCTACTCAGTGCTTTTTTCTGGGGGGGATGCAGGGGTACGCACACCCCTAAACATTTTGTGAATCTAAATTTGGTCTCATTGAAGGGCAATATTTCAATATGAGTAGGAAAATGAGAGTCTCCCTAAACGTATTTTTTAGAAAAAAGCACTGAATATACTGCAGGAAAACTAGTGGTTAACAGGGAGTGACAAAGGGCAAAATGATTTTTTAAATATCCTACACAGTTATAAAAATCGTGATGAGCTGTGCTTATTTTCCAGAGAAAGGAGCATAGTTGCACCTGCAGTAGGGCTATGTTTCCTTTATCGCTGTGACAGAAAACATGAATCATGGATTCTTGCAGATTTTTCCTGTGTACATCATGGGCTTCCTCTTATTTATCACAATTCCTATAGGAACCAACCCTGGCCTTGAGTAATAAGTATGTTGCCATGCTCTGGGACATGAGTTGAAAAAAGAAGTTTATTATACAAGATGACTCAACCCTGCCTGCAGCCACTGAAAGCAAAAGGGAGGGGAAATGCTGACATCTTGACCTTCGTATTATCAAGCCCAACTCCACTCCCATTTGTTTATATCTCAACTAGATCCACTGAGGTGAGGCCCTGTGCAAACCTGCAAACTGTAAGGGAGTGGCAGATGTAGCAACAGAAGGACTTCAGTTCACCTGCGCTGTAAAGAAAGCCGACACAGGAGTCAGGTAAGCAGCCTGGAGCAGTGGTTTTCAACCAGCGTGCCGTGGCACCCTGGGGTGCCTTGAATGATAACCAGGGAGGGGTGCCGTGAGTAACACTGGCCTCTGTTCCTCTTTCCTTCCACCCTTCCTCTAATGCTCTCTCACGTCTCTGTTTCCCAAAGGCTTGCACAGCTGAAGCAGTCCCAACTACAAGCTCCCCAGGCGAATGGTGCCTCTGGGGCTGGCCAGGGGGTGCTTCCCAGGCCCCTGTAGGGCAGTGTGAGGAGGCACCTCTCTTTGGGGGCAGGGGGGCCAGCTCAGAGACCAGGGGTGGCAGCTGCGGCTGCCCAGAGGACTCCCGAGGAGAGGGGAGAAGAGAGGAGGCTGAAGGAACACTCCACAAGGGAGGGTTTGAAAAGGGGCGAGGGGCTGCCAGCTCTGCAGGCAACTGGGCTTTTGAGCCCCAAAGGGAAGCCGCAGAAAGAATGTAGTTGGTCAAGCAAGCTGTGGATCCAAAAAGGTTGAAAACCTCTCGTCTAGAGTTTCATCCCTCACAGAGACTCAGGCAAATACTGTTTAGGGCACAGGTGTCAAACACAAGGCCCGTGGGCCGAATCCGGCCCGCCAGACCTCGTCATTTGGCCCGTGTAGCGCCGGCCGCCAGCCTTCACCTTTTATTCTCACTTTTTTTTTTTTGACACAAGAAAGCCGCCTCTTCAGCGCATGCACGGCAGCCTACAAGCCAGAGAACGTCTGCCCTCTAGCGGCGCCGGCCGTTCTACACAGGAAACCTCCACTTTACATTTCCTTTACATAGTCCTACAGATACAACCGGCCCTTTGAGGGTGACCAAACTGCTGATGCGGCCCCCGATGAATTTGAGTTTGACACCCCTGGTTTAGGGGCTCCAGAGCAAAGGACATACAGTGGTGCCCCGCAAGACGAAATTAATTCGTTCCGCAATTTTTGCCGTCTAACGAATTTTTCTTCTTGCGAAGCACGGTTTAAACGGTTTAACAAAGTCGCAAGACGTTTTCGTCTTGCGAAGCAAGCCCATAGGGGAATTCGTCTTGCGAGGCAAATCGCGAATGAAAAAACCTTTCGTCTAGCGAGTTTTTTGTCTTGCGAGGCATTCGTCTTGCGGGGCACCACTGTACTCACACTGCAGTCAGTATGGGCACCTAAGAATTACAGAATATGAAGAGGTGTCAAATTACAGTAAGAAAGAAAACAAGTGTCAAAGAAGAAGACAGCCAGTGGCAAGATAAATAGAGCAAGGAAGAAGTACATTGAGAAGCATGGAACAAAGGACAATAAAGTGTGTGTTAGCTTTAATAATAATAATAATAATAATAATAATAATAATAATAATAATAATTTTATTATATATACCCTTGCCCAAATCTGGCTGGGTTTCCCCAGCCACTCTGGGCAGCTTACAGCATATATGGTTGTCAGGGGACTGCCATCGGAACAGGGGAAGGAGGCAGGGGGGCCGTTGGGATACAGAGAGCCTCCGAAACTCCTGAGGAGCAGTTCCTCTTCCAGCGGTGGGAAAAGCCACACCTCCAGTGGAGAAGAGAGGGAAGGGGCCAGCCAAGCGAGGAAAGGGCTCGAGGATGCTGCTGAGAACCCCAGCGCCTCACCTCGCCAGGCCGGTCAGGAGGGACGCACGCCACTTCCATCACCCAGCTTGAGCAGAGGGGTGAAACGCGAGGAGGGGAGGAGGAGGCTTGGGGTGCTGAAGTTCTTATGTTGGGGGGGGGGGAGCCGGAAGGGGCCACTCCCGGATTCTGCAAGTGACTAAGACGGACATGAACTTTGTAGAACTGCACTGTAAATAGTTTGCACAATAAAACCTGTAAAAGACAAGTCAGTGTCCTGCCTGGTTACTCACAAGCAACCACCATCAGCATCTGACAATGGTCATCCACTAATGGCGGAAACAAAAGCACCATTCAGGTGAGCTGCAGTTAGGGATGGGAGAAATTTGTTTTGGGTTGCATTTACAGGTGAACCTATCTAATCTGCCCTTCCCAAAACAAAATGTGAATCAAGACACAGCCATCCTTTGAAGTTTGCACTTCCTTAAATTTTGCAATTCAGTTGTCCATTCGACTAATGTGTAGAAAAATGTATATGGTGGAGTAAATTCTGCACATAAATGTGTTTATTTGTGAAAATAACACAAAATGCTGGTGCCTAAAATTTATTTACTTAATAAAATTTGTACATTTGATTGTAGTAAAAACCTCAAAGCAGCTGTAACTGTGGGCTAGCCATGTGTTACAACTTATAGCCCTGCATCAGGTGTACATTCCAATTTGCACCAAAATACATGTTTGGACGATTCAAGAAATGTGTGGACGATCATCAAAATGGGGATGGGAATGTGTCTATAAGCATTGGCAAAACTACTGCAGATCTCCGGTGCTGGGTTGCGGGTGAATGATGTCAGGCTTTCTTTTCTTTTCTTTTTTTATAGATTTTGCAGTGGTTGGAGATCACTCCAAAATACAGTACAGGCATTCCCCCACTTATGTATAATCAACTCGCACATGACCACATATACCTGCGTTGGTGGGATGTAAATAATTCAATTCAAACCCGGAAATGGCGGGAGAGAACTGGAGAGTCCACATGGCTTGTGAGGAGACCCTCCCTAGAGCCCGAAGAGAATGTCAGTGAGGGTGAATGAAGCCCTGAAGAGACCAGAGGCGCAGTGGGGCTTTGTTTATGCTGCTCAGCCTCCCCATCTAACAGCTGACGTGTGGGGTAGTGTAGCTGCAGCAGCCTCTTTCCCTTGCTTCCTCCTGCCGGCCCCAGATCTTCAATTCTAGTTGTGGATATTTTTGAATACAGTATTTTTGGTATGGATTGAAGAAAGAGCGGCAGAGAGGATGTTTAAAGGGTGTTTAGAGGGTGCTCCCCACTTAATAAATTTCACTTATGCATGCAGGGGTCTGGAACGTAACCCCTGCGTAAGTTGGGGTGGTGGTGCCTGTAGATACTTATGAAGAAGGTAGGTATACTGGTTTGGTGTGCAGAGACCTGTTAAAAATGTGAATTCTGATTTCCTATTAAAAGAGTGAAAAATATTTACAGCCACACTGTCCATTTTTCAGCACAGTATGTGTGGAGAGAGAGAGAGAGAGAGAGAAAGAGAGATGAAAATTAAAGAGAAGTTTAAGGAATAACACCAAAGGCACAGAGCATATGGGAATGTAGAGATTTCCATTTTCTATAGGGAGCATATAATGAAGGAAGAATGTTACTCTTACGAAAGCTGGACATCATCTGATACCACAGAACCACTTCTATCTCTTGCATTCTTTCCATGTTTAGTTTGAAAACGCCTTTCATGGGCTTTCAGTACATTCTTTGATTTTCTGCCAGTGTTTATTTTTTAAAAAAAATATATTGAAGAATTACTCTTGGTGTTGAGTAACTTGCAGCACAGAGCAATAGACAAGGCTGGTTTGTGATATGGAAGCCATGCACTAATCTCCTGTTCCCTGGAATGCCCCAATACACTGCTTGGGTGTGCAATTCTCTGCACATGTCCCAAATGTGAAGGGGGAAGCAATAATGCTCTATTAAGCCCTATAGAGATTCCTCAAAATCTGGATGCTGTCCTTTCAAATGGGGAAAGATCAGAATTTATGTAGCATTCTACCCCTGAGTGCTCAAAGCGCTTTGCGTATATCATGTCACTAATCCTTACAAAGCCTTCTAAGGTAGGGTAGTATTATATTTTTGTCTCTCAGTTTTTGTGGATGTGCAGGATGAGATTGGGGCCCCTGGGTGGTGAATGACGTTTTGGGCACATGTTCTTTCATTCATCTTTCTTCTACGTTCCTGCAACTTAAGTGCTTATTGGCCTTCAGCTCCAAAAGAAGGCAGAGAATCAAGATACCCATGGAATCTGCTTTTAATGGTTCCAAGGCTTTGCCGAATGAGAAAGAATTTGGCTGAAATGAGAAAGACTGGCCAAATTTCTAGGATCAAGGACCCATAAGCGGGAGTCGAGAAAACTTTAGAAACTCATGTCACTTATGTTTTGTTTATATTCCCCTGACAGTTTTAATAATGCTGAAGATTTAGCTTTGCATTCTCAACAACTGAGTGGTATTTCTCTTTGAGCTACAGAGCAATTAGGACTTTTCACACAGTACATGCAATGTCTTTTTATGGCCTCGGGCAGAAGTTTCTGGCAGTTTTGCTGAAACCTGGGGTCCTAAAGAGAGCTGTTAGGAGCTGAACCTGCAACCTTTTGAATGCTCAACCACTGAGCTAGATGCCTTCCTCCGATCTGCCGTTTCCCATAATCCATGAGTATGGAGCCAGTGGCGTAGCGTGGGGGGTGCAGGGGGGGCCGGCTGCACCAGGCGCAACATCTGGGGGTTAGGGGGCGCAAATCCACAGGTTAGGGGCGCAAATCCACGGGTTAGAGGGCGCAAATTACTTGCCCTGCCCCGGGTGCTGACAACCCACGCTACGCCACTGTATGGAGCTACCTTACACGATAGTCTTTCTTGATGAGGCTCAAAAAGGGCATTGCAATCTCTGAGTTAGGTTAACCCTTTTGCTGGAGTCCTGCTTGCACTGGCCGAAGTGAACAACTTTATTTGAATGTTTGGCTAGTTATATAGCTCGATGCAAATATTTTACGGCTTGGGTAATTTATCAAATTATTTCTCAAGGGGGGTGAAATAATTTTGGGAAGAAAATAAATTTGCAAGTAAGTGGCCAATCTTCCAATTGTGAGAATATTTGCCAGCCCTCAGCTTTGATTTATCATTAATTTTTGCCAAATAATGTGCTAATAGACCAGAATTTGCGTCTCTTATTCCCTAACTTGTATCTAAAATGGCCAATTCAATTTTATTTCGTCATTTTCACTCTCGGGACCGAGATGGCCTGAACTTACATACTTAGATTGGAAATCAATGTACTGTTAAACTGTAACACAGGCTCTGAGTAGTTGCTATTAAACAGAAAAATAAAAAGCATTCAGTTAATGTGTAATTAATAGTTTGGCATTCCCCCCGAGTTTAGCCCGGGACCCTTTCTGTTTCTGGTTTGTATTACTGAACTCCCTTGCCAAATATTTCCAGATCGTATAGATTTAGATAGGACATGTTCCAGAACTTGTAGCATTTTTATTTTGACTTTTATAGTATTTATTGGAATAATGAAAATAATACTTTGACAACTTACCAAATATATGGCAATATTCACACATAAATAGTTAAATGAAGTGTCCGGGCATTTTTTCCATGAGGCATATTAACCAGGGGTTAAGGTTTATAGCTACTTGGATGGATATTCTTTTCTTTTTTTTAACACTTCAGTGTTACTCATCCTCTTAACCAGCCAGTTGGATGCAATGCTAAACTAAGGATGGGGAACCTGACGTACTCCAGGTGTTTTTGAACTCAGCCTCTGGTCCACTCCAGCCAGCATGGCTAATGGTTGTGAATGGGAGCTACAGTCCAAGATCTAAAGAACTGCAGTTTCCCCATCCCTGAACTAAACAATAGTTTTATTTATTTAAGTATTTCTAAACTGCTCTTCCTAATAATAATAATAATAATAATAATAATAATAATAATAATAATAATAATTTATGATTTGTACCCCGCCCATCTGGCTGGGTTTCCCCAGCCACTCTGGGCAGCTTCCAACAAAGATTAAAAATACATTAAAATGTCACACATTAAAAACTTCCCTAAACAGGGCTGCCTTCTGATGTCTTCTAAATGTCAGGTAGTTGTTTATCTCTTTGACATCTGATGGGAGGGTGTTCCACAGGGCAGGCGCCACTACCGAGAAGGCCCTTTGCCTGGTTCCCTGTAGCTTTGCTTCTCGCAATGAGGGAACCGCCAGAAGGCCCTCGGCGCTGGACCTCAGTGTCCGGGCAGAACAATTGGGGTGGAGACGCTCCTTCAGGTATACAGTATATAAAGGTGGCTTACAAACATTAAAAATGTAATAAAATCAATCCATAAATCATAATCAGAAACATCAATAAAACAACAGGAACTATAAGTTGGTAAAAATAGAGAAATTCATATTGCGAAAGGCCAGTTTAAACAATACAGCTTTCAGAAGTCTTAGAAGGGATGGCAAAGACATTCCTGCAGAATTTCTACCAGTAGGGAGTTCCACAGGGCAGGGCCTGCCAAAATATAGGCTCACAGTTGCAATTCCCGGCAGCTCTTAACAAACTGCAGTGCCCAGAGTTCTTTGAGCGAAAGAACGTGCTTTGAATGAACTTTGACGGTATAGTGTGAGCAGAGCCACCACCTCTTGGGTTGAACTGGGAGTAGAATTGCCAGCCTTAAGGCAGGAACAGGAGGTGGCGACAGAAGGCAGGTCCAGGAAAATCAGGAGCTCTGAGTGCATGATGGGAGCAGCATGACATAATCATGCCATGTGGATAAAACTGTCTCTCTGGATACTTTCCTCATACCTAGGGCAAAGGAATGAAAGCACTGTTAAAAACATCGACCTCTTTCTTTAAAATCACCACTGTCCAGCACTGCTGGTCAACCCTTCCAGTCTTAGGCCCCACTAAAGGAATGCCCTCTCTTCATCCTGGACTAGAATTAAGGTGGTGTTGTGACAGTCAGATATTTCCTGGTAAATGAAAGTTACATCAAAGTTGTTTGCCATAGCCTTAAACACTGCTGGGAAGACATGTGAAGCCCTTACAGTTGAGAATCCTTTTTTTTGGTAGATCCTGACTTCCCACCCAAATCCACAAGTCATCTTGAAAAACCCCACTGTTTTTAAGTCTCATTTCTCAAGACTCTTTAGTCAACCTATGGAAGTTGGTTAAAAGAGGAAGTGTTGGAGTCAATATCGTATCTACTTTTCATGTACCCTAATCTCTCTCGTTATTACATTGCCATCTCAAAGACGGAAGCTCGATCTGTCTGGCATAATTTGTTTGTAACAAATAGTGTTTTGAGATTGACTAGACCATATACGTTCTAAGTTTGCAGCTTGGATCCAGGTGGGGGCAGAATTGGCCGCTCCTCGATTTTAGTCATTGCTGTGCATTCATGCCATATATTTGCTAAGGAACAATCCTTTACTGTTGAGGCAGCTTGCTGCGACTTGTAGAGTACACAATGTTTGCTAAATTTGAATGTAATCCATTTTACATTTTCATACATAGAGGCTTCCATCTGTGGAAGATCAAAAAGTCATTATTGCTGGTAAACTCACCATCTGGCCAGAGTAGGTTAGAAGAAAGATCAACTTGACCCATACCTATCACCTCATTAAGCAGTTGTTGCTCATTTGTTACGTGGAATCCCACCACACCTTTTCCTTTAAGGAAGCTCTTCTTTCCTCGGGACGTTGTATTTTCCCAGCACTCCATCAACAATATACTCTTGGGAAGTGAAATGTGAAATGTTTTCCCCAGCTAGTGGGGCCATTGTGATTTTTAGTGCTTCCTGGAATTTGATTACATGAAAGTCACAGGCACGTATTGGATAGTGCCTGTGATGTCACTTATGGTCAGTGACAGCTTCAGATGACACCGCTGTCTAGAATACACCTTCCCCATGACCAGTGCTATTTTGGTGCCAGAACTCACCATGAACGCCTCCCTTGTTCTCTCATAATGGTGCCCACCTAAGAGTTCTGGTGAGTTCTGACTGAAAAAAAAGCCCCATCTGTGACAAAAGGTTACAACATTTGGACCATTTAGTTTAGGGAAAAGGTGAATGAAGGGGAACATGATAGAGGTGCGTAAAATTTTGCCTGATTTGAAGAAAGTGAATGGAGAGATATTTTTCTCCCTCTATCAAGATACTCGAATCTGAACATTGAATGCTGGAAGATTCGGGACAGACACAAAAAGAAAGTACGTCTTCACAAAGCGCATAATTTATCTCTGGAATTCAAAACCACAAGACGTAGTAATGGCCAGTCATCAACAGTTCCCAGAACTCTTAACAAACTACAGTTCCCAGGATTCTTTGCAGGGAAAATGTCATTTGAACGTATGCAGCCCTATGGCTCTTAGCTTCAAGAAAGATGCAGGGGCTGCACAGCCATTTGTTGCTGAGGACGCTTGAGCTCTGGATTTTTTGTACTGAGCAGTGGGGGTGGACTGGATGGCCGAGAAGAAACCTTCCACCTCCACCTCAAGGCTTCTATGGTTTTCCTTTGCTCCGTGACAGATTATAGCACCTCACAGATGGATGTGTCTATGGCCTATCGGTTGTTAGTGCTGAACTTGAAATGACATAATTCATTTAACCTTTCCACTCTTGCTGTGTTAGTGCAAAAGTAACTGTAAATCTTGTTGACTATTGCTTGTATATGTATTGGCAGCAAGTCAACTTTCAGCTTGAACAACATGGGAACAATATGCGCAGCACAGCAAAAAACCCATTAACTGTCTCTTTCTTTCCTCCCGGTGCTCATAGAACACATTTAGGTCCCAGGTGATCGGCTTTTACAAATATTAATACAGGATTAACTGGCACCAGCTCACAGTTGTGTATTTGGTTACACTCACTTTTCAGTAATATTTCATGATATTCTATAACTCAGGAAGGTAATGAGTTTTGCCAGTTGAGGCGGCAGTGGGAGATGATGGGGCAGTTTCCCCCACTTGTCAAAGTCATGTTTTAGAAAGCCATTTAGGGATGGCACAGAATAGCCTCCCCGCCCCCAACCTAATGTTTCATATGACTTGGGATACTCATTTGGAAGTATCTATTTTGCTGGCCAATACAGTGGTTTAGTACACACTTTCTATTGTTATAAACAATTAAATGGACCTAAATGCCAGGTATGTAGGCCAAATGCAAAAATACATATTGCAGCATTTGTCCACGTTGTTGTATTTTCTGTATTGACTTTTCATTTGCAAGCAGCTTCAGGAGACTATTTTGTTTCAGAACCAGGCTCAGAATACACTATTATAGACACACAAACATGGATGACATGGAAGAACAGTCTTCTATTCAAAGTAATAAGAAGTTTACTTACATTCAGTTCACAGTATGATCCTGAAGGCAGGCTTTAGCTTGTAGTTACAGAAGAGAGTGTGGGTTCATCCCATATGGGGATTGAGCCCATGTGCTGCTGGCTGAGAGCTAGCAGACAGCAAAAGACATCCAGATGGAATGAAGCAGGCTTCCTCAAACTCAGCCCTCCAGATGTTTTGAGATAACAATTCCCGCCATCCCTGACCACTGGTCCTGCTAGCTAGGGATCATGGGAGTTGTAGGCCAAAAACATCTGGAGGGCCGAGTTTGAGGAAGCCTGGAATAAAGCAAAGAAGAAGGGAAGATGGCTGTGTGACCAGCCCTTTTATGGGGTCTCCCATGGTTATGCCCATCTACCTGGTCACATGCAGGGGGAGGATGCTCCAGACAGGTGTGACAGGAAGTCCGCCAGGCTGGAGTAACACCCCCTGCATATTCACTCTGGGCAAACATGAAATGTTGTATTTGACTGCTTTCTGTGATGTCACATCCCACACAGATTGGCAGTTGAATATTACTTCAACACTGGTGACAGGTCAGCATTTTCCACCACACTTCAGGCAGACCACGCGGTACACATAACTCTCACTATTCCTAGCTAGCAGTGTGGGATGTAAACACAGGAGCAGTCAATGACAACATTCCTAGAGTGTACATGTTAGAACATGGGGAGGGATGTCTGTCCAGCAAGCAGGTAAGCTTCCTGGGGACGGACTTCCTCCGCATGTGACCAGAGGTGGGTGTGGCCTCACCTGTGCAGGTAATGACAAAAGCACAGGGCAGGCAGCCATCTCTCTCTCTCTGCCATCACCTTTCGAAGAAGCAGGATGCCCTCTTGGCTCTCAGCCAAGAGAGGAGAGGCCTATCTTCCTATAAGATAGATTCTAAGTGTATTTTACCTTTTTAAGCCTGTCTGCCGTCTGGGATCATATTGTGAACAGATCGTGAGTAAACTCTTTTATACTTTTATAAAGACTGTGTTGTGTCTTGTATTTTAAGAGGGAACAAAGGGGAAATTACCAGAGTAATTATTATAGAGGTTCTAGCGAACCTGTGCACACGTTACCATTGCGAACTTAAAGGGGAATGTCTATAAACTCTGCTGTATTTTGGGAACTTGTTAGCACAAGTTGGATAAGGATATAATTAGTCAATATATCCTCTCCTGCACCCCAGAACATTCCCACAAGCAGGACCAGTGATCAGGGATGATGGGAATTGTAGTCCAACAACAGCTGGAGACCCAAGTTTGAGAAACACCGTCGTAAGGAGGAGAGGAGAACACAAACACACCCCAACCAACGAGGATGAGCCACTGGATTTTTAGTTCTTTATTGGCAAAGCACTGAGTTACATCAGTGCCTAATGTGCAAGTGAATACAACAACAGTCCTTGCTAACTAGCTGTCTAGGCATCTAAGACTGCAGACTTGTGTTCCGTCTTGGACAGAACACTCCCTTCTTAAACTCCCTTGCCAGGTGTGGTTGACTCAAGCACCCATCGGCTCTTCTTCAATGGTAGTTCGAGCTGATCCTGGTGCCCCTCCTACAGTATGGAGACAATGGAGTGTGCGGGGGACTCAGGGGTTTCCAAAGCAATGACTCTCTCTGTACATGCTGCAGCCTCTCCACAATCTGAGGCTCTTCTCTTGTCTCCTCCCCTGTCTCCAGTTGCCCAGTACCATCCTCCTTCACCACCAACAGCTGCCTCATGAGTGGCACAGGACCCCACAAATCACCGTCCCGTTCTCCTGGATCATCCTTCTCCCTAACTGTCTCCTCTGCCCACACATCCCTCCATTTTTCGGGCTCCTCACGGTCCCTGACAACTCCTACAGTTGATGAAAGCACAAGTAGTCTCTATGGCAAGGACTACTTGGACAAGGACAACTTAAGCATGATGGCCCATGCATTGGTAACTTCACAGCTGGATTGCTGCAATGTGCTCTGTTTGGGTGGCCCTTGAATTCAGTTCAGAAGCTGCAGCTTCTATGGAACACAGCAGCTAGACTGGCGAGTATATAACACCTGTTTTAAAAGAACGGCAAATCTATCCATTTCAGATTCTTTCCGTTTCAATTTTTTTCAGTCTCACGTTCACTTCTCCACATTTGCACGTCAGCTTGAAAATCTATTTTAGTTTGCAAAATTAGATGTTGGAAGCTGGAGACACAGAGGCTTGTCTTGCTTTGTGGCGGACCCAGAGCTGTGGCGTCTCTGAAAACAATGCGGGAAGCAAGTTCTGTTGGGGTGTTAATGCTGCGAGCCCCTCGATCCTATGCTCAGGTGGCAAATATGTGTAAATTCAGCCCTATATCTCAAAGACACCAGAGAGTCTCCACGGACATTTGCTCCAAAGATACTGAGCACTAGGTGAGCGCACCCCCCCCCCCGAGTCTCTTGCTGCTCGGAAATTGGGGTGCGCACAAGAATATTAACCATGAGATAACTACCAGATACATTAAAGCTCTTTGGCTGCCATGTAAGGCACTGCAGTGCTTTCACATCAAAAAAGGTGTTTTCAAAGCCTGTGAACACTTTGAGGACAGATGGTTCGGCACCAGTTTGAGCAGAACTGGCTGCTATGCTTTGTCCCTTTAAACCTGTCCGTGGCTGTAACCTGAGAAGCCCAGCAGTGCTGCTAGGATCAGTTATTAGTAAGTGCACAAGCTGTTACCGAGTGTGAAGCAGGCGCTTGGAGCCCAGCCAGTAATATAGTGTTGGACTTGTTCCTCCAAGTGTGCCATAGATTTATTTCCCTCAAGACGGTCCACGTGCTCTGCTGGACTTGACAGAAACTGTAATAGAAAATGACCAGCAGAATGCAAGGTATCCAATATCTCCCAAGGTTTCCCTGAGGAGAGTTTGCTGCAACTGTTGCTCTGCCAAAGACAACAGAACTGGGATTCTCAACTGTTTTCTAGCAGGGATACCTCAAGCACTTGAACGAACCTGGGAGTGTCTCTGTAGTTTTTGAACTCGTTGGGATTGTGTTGATTAGAAAGGGATGCTTAGGCATAGCCTGCCACTTGTTGCTTCAGTAGATGCAGGAAAATCACTCAGTCCTTTGTGGTGACATCCTGGATTCCCTGTAAGTGTTGCATTAGCACAAGGGGAGGTCAATTCAGTCCTGCAAACACAGCAGTCCGCAGTCTCCTGAGACAGACAGATGGCAAGAACAACAACAATGGGAGTCCTTTTTTCCTGTGGGTTCCCCCCATGACGCTGCTATAATGTTTAAAGGCCTGCAGCCACATGGACAGGGACTTTTTAGTCTAGAGAAAAGGCAAATGAGAGGTGGCAAGTTAGGAGTTGATGGAATTATGCATGGCATGGAGAAAGTGGATGGAGAAAAGTGCTTCTTCATCTCTCAGAACACTTGAACCCATGAACCTCCAACAGAGCTGAATCTACTTCTTCACATGCTTCTATGGCATCCTCTCTCTCAGGAACTGGTGATGGGCACCAACTTGGATGGGTTTAGAAGAGGATTCAGCAAATTTGTGGATAAGACTATCAATGGCTACTTGTCACGATGGCTATGTTCTGCCTCCAGGACCAGTCCACTCATAAGGCAAGGTGAGGTGGTTGCCTCAGGTGGCAGGATTCACTGGGGCAGCAGATCTTGAAGTCAATCTTTCTTCCCCTCCTTGTTCCTGATGTAGCTCTTCCCTCACTGCTTCTTTCCTGACGGGTGAGGATGACAAAATGTCCTGGGCCAACCCTGTCTGTCATGGGCCAGGAGTCAGCTTTGCTTGCTGAAGAGCAGCCTGGGGGGGGGGGAGTGACTCCATCTGCAGCTGATCAGCCTTTAAGGGCACGGAGGAGAAGGCTCTTATGGGAATCAGGTGGCTTCAGCCTTCTTAAGCAGAGCTTCCATCAGCAGTCAGATGTTGGTAACTATGCTTGTAGTTCCTGGCCTTACCTTGCTGCTTCTTGCTTATCTTGAGCCTTGATCCCACGATCATTGGATTCCCTGACCCCTGACCCATCTGACCACGTGGATTCCTGTTTGCCCGACCCTAGGACTGAACCTGACTGTGGATGCTGACTCTGCCCCAAGGCAAGTACACCTCAGAGACTCTTCTGGTTGGCTGGCTGGCCTCCCACTCCACTGAGCTATGAACGTTGTCGCTCAGTAACAAGACTACAATGCTGCCTGCCTCTGTGGTTGGAGGCAGCAATGCCTCTGAATACTGGTTGCTGGAGGGGAGAGTGGTCTTGTGTTTAGGTCCTGCTTGCCGGTTTTCCACAGGCATCTGGTTGGCCACTGTGAGAATAGGATGCTGGACTAGATGGACCGCTGGCCTGATCTAGCAGGCTCTTCCTATGTTCTTATGGCTAGTTGCATTATGGATTCTTTACACAAAATTGTCACCCTGATTTTGGCTGGGTAATGCTTTAGTGGCAGTAGTAGTAGTAGTAATAATAATAATAATAATAATAATAATTAATAAGAATTAATAATAATTTATTATTTATACCCCGTCCATCTGGCCGGGCGGCGTTCAACAAAATATTAAAATACAGTAATGCATCAAACATTAAAAGCTTCCCTAAACAGGGCTGCCTTCAGATATCTTCTAAAAGTCTGGTAGTTGTTGTTCTCTTTGACATCTGGTGGGAGGGCGTTCCACAGGGCAGGTGCCACTACTGAGAAGGCCCTCTGCCAGAAGGCCCTCAGCGCTGGACCTCAGTGTCCGGGTAGAAAGGTGGGGGTGGAGACGCTCCTTCAGATATACTGGACCAAGGCCGTTTAGGCTTTAAAGGTTAGCACCAACACTTTGAATTGTGCTCGGAAACGCAAGAAGGATTTAAGTGATCATCTTTCCACATGGTTTTAACTATGAGATGCCCCTAAGCAAAGTGACTTCTGGTGTGGTCCCCTGCTAAAACCAAGCCCTGGTGGTGGCAGCAGAAAAGTGCCCCAATATAGCATTGCTCATGCACATTGTGAGAAACTTAAGTAGCAGCTCCCAGACACCTGACCCTGATCATCAAAGATCTGTTCCTTTTTTTTTCTTTTTAAAAAGATGCCCGCTGTGGACCCTGTTTTGGAGCTGTGGCCCTGGCACCTGCCCGAGGATGCCATGCGGTGACACCAGGACTGAGATCAAGGACTGCGCTAGAAGCCTCCAAGTTCTGCAACCAGAAAACCCAGATTCTGTGACTGGAATGAACGATGAAAAATGAGCAACATCTGAATGCGTTCTACTCATTTCCCTATTCATTCTCCTTCCACAAATGTGTTTGGTGGAGAGTGTGTCCCTTTGTGTGTGTCAAGATGACAGTTAAGCCATGGCAGTTAAATGAGCTTAAGCTCAGTTTAATTGGAAACACCCTTTAATACGATTGCATTAAAAACAAACAAACTCTGCAATCATTATGTGAAGGGAGCTCTGGTCAGTGGTTTCAGAACCATTCCCCGTTGGTTTGCAGAGAAGTTAATTGCAACATTTGAGCTGTGTACACAAGAGGAGGCTGGAGCTATGGATTGCTGAGCACTGCAAGGGGCTAGATGGATTCGGCAAGTGAGGGAAAGGTTAAAGACGTACACCTGCAGGCACTACAGGAGGCCATGCTGGAGAGAAACAGTCTCCATGCAGGCAAGAGGCTGGGATTTTTAAGATGTTGTCAGCATTTTTTCCTCATAAGCGGTGGTTGGTTAGCTGCAGGTTTTGGGTGAGGGAGAACAGGTGGAGAAAGAGGAGTTAAATCTGGGCAGCTAATGGAATATTTCTTAAATGGATATGGATATTCTCTGTTTCCAGCTTTGAAATATTTAAAAGGGTGTCATGAAGCAGAAGGACGGTGAAAGAAACAGTGAGGTCAAAAGACAGGAAGGTAGATCTGAACCAAAAACTTTGACTGCTTCCAGGTTGCTGTTATTTGGGGAGAGGGATTCAGTGGCATACCAGCAAATTTGGGTTGCTCAACTAGCGTGGATTTGCACAATAACTTGGCATTCCCCCCCCCCCATCAATCTTTTTGCAGTAGGGAAGGTATGCACAGGAAAGTGTGGGATAACAATTACTTGACACAACATTGTCTAACCTTCCTGCAAATGTGGTGAGAACAAAATGGTCAATGAACATGTCATCTGGATGAAGGCACCTTAAAAAAGACCACTAGAGCGGTTCACCAGTGCAAGAAATTGCCTAGGGAGCTGAAGGTTTTCAAGAGAGGAACAACAGGGATGTGTTAAAGCTTAAAATGTAAGCCAAGGTTAACCTTGCAGAGGGGCCATAATGAAACTCCATGCCTCAAGGTAGACTGCAGGTTCCCCTTTGACAAAGTACCACACTCTGGGGCCATGTACTTACTGGGTGGTGGCAGCACAACAATTGCCTTGGAATGACTCAACATAGAAGGTTATTGTGGTCCCAAGACTTGGGGAGGGACCATTTTAATTTCCCATGCTGTCAGGCATAAGTCAGCAACAAAAACAATCACCTGAGGTCAGTGCAGTTAAATCTTTATTCAAGGAAACCATAGCCCAAGCTTAATGGGCTCAGCCACTCTTTCTAGGAGGCTTTGCCCTGATGAGGCAAATGAAGCTGCCCAAGAATAGTGCATGTGGATGCCAGTCTCAACACAGAATTACCCTAGTTTAATAGACATTCACTTTCTTGAGAAACTGTGGTAATTGTAGTTCTGTGAGAGGGTTTGAGTCTTCAAGGGAATGCTCAGCAGCCCCAGCAAACTACAGTTCGCAGGATTTCAGGGGGGAGAAGGAGTTGTGGCAGTCAAACCGCTATAAAATTATGTAAGCTTCTATTGCAAATATTTCTTCCAGAGTGGATGCTTACCCCTTCCTCCGGGTGGGCTGTTGCTGCGGATCCCCATGCTTGGTCACCATCCTTGGACGGCTAGAACAGAATGTCCATGGCCAGGTGGCCATTGAGGGAATTCCCCCTGGCAGCATGGCTAGCTGGCTCAAGTTCCCACCAATGTGTGGCCTGTTCTGGGGGGGGGGGTGCCTCTCTGGCATAAAGGGCATTGGCTGCACGCACGCCCAGGCAGTTGGTGAGGCACAAAAGCAGGCTGCACCTTAATATGCCTTCTAGAGCTGCAGTAGATGTCTAAGACAAGGGAGCCAGTCTCATGGAATTTAGGGACTTGTGCCTGACTGAATGCACCAAAGATTACACTTCACATGTGTCCCCTCTCTTCCAGCTCTAATGGCCAGCACGGACATTTCTTTGACTGGATCACACTCTTCACTCCACTAACACTTCATGGAAGGTCCTAGGCTTGGTAGTTTAGGTGCCTGGAGGCAAAGGGCAGCTGGCCAGAGCTTTAGATGTGCCAGCAGCTGCAGAAGAATAATCTCTGGAGGGACAATGCTGCCAGGAAGCATCCCTAGGTGTAACCTTCCCAAAACTCACATGCCTTTGCCTGTGTATACAAGTATTTTTGGAACTGGCTGTACACTCTTATTTGTAGTGTGAACAGTGATGGCTTAGCCTTCCATCGTAGCTCATTCATTTTCATATGAAAGCAGGATGTTCCTTTAGTATGTTGCAAAACTGGATTGAAGGGACTTGCTGGGGGGGGGGGACGACTCTTTCAAATGATCAAATGTTCCTGTGCAAATATACTGTTATGGGATTGTAGCTGGTCAGGTGTCTTCTCATAAATGTAAACAATAAGAGTGGTAATATTCAGGGTCGACGCATTCAAAATGCACTTGACTAAATCATGACTATAAAGTCCATTGCTTTCAGTGAGTCTGCTCAAAGTGTGACTCAGTCAGCTGTTTCTCTGAACGAATATGGGGTTGCCCCTGTAGATGGTCCATTGGACATCCTCGCTTACTCCAAAATGGGCTAAGTCCACCTTGCTTTACCTGGGAGCCCTCCTGCTCATTCTGCTGAGAGTGTCCCTGGACCTCTTCCCTAAAGTCATGCTCTGGTGGTACCTCCAGATCCATCGTTTAATTAAGAGATATGATTTTAAATTTTTTAAAAAGCCTAGTACATTCTTGCCAAATATCAGTTTTTAAGGTTCAACCTAAAGCGCTTCTTTGCTCTTGAATCTGAGTGAAACTTAATGTAACTTGCATGTCAGAGTGCAGAACAGATTCCCAAGGCAAGTGGTGGAACCCCGTTGCTTGAGACTCTTAAAAGTGGATTAGACAGCAGACTCAGAATTGCCCTGTAGGGAACAATCTCGCATTGACAGTGTGATGGAATAGATGACCTCATAGTACAGCTGTGTGTGAGAGAAAAAAATGTCTAATATACGAGTTTTTCTTCTCCCATGAAGCTATGCAGTGATAAACCGCCAAAGAAATAAACTTAGACATATAGTGTGATCTTGGATGGTAAAGCTCGCCTTGTAAAGTTCCATTGCAGATCTGTTCTATTTTCAGTCTTGCATATGTCCAGTTACATTTATTGCATTGTAGATATAATAAACAGAGATAACCTGTTCTTCATATGCTCCAGAAGAACACAAAGCATCTTCATGCTTCTGGTTACTATATTTCAGATTTTACAAGCCTATGGGATAAGATTTCTTCTCTGATCTTTGCAGTCCTGAGGTTAATCATACAATAAATCAGTGTTTCCTAGACTTTTTGGTACATGGGACACAGTCCTCCTCTGGATTGCAACTGGAGCTTCACTCTTGCACTTATTCCCAATGGTCTTCTGATTTTTCTGCTTAGGTTCTTTCCTGGGTTGAGTTCAAACAGACTTTCTAATATTTTTGTTTAGGACCTGCTTTTGTGCAGGAGTGCAGACAGTAGGAGATGGTACCAGTGGTGGCTGGTGCCTGTTCTGACTGCTGGGGGGGGGGAAGCAGCGAGACCAGATGTGGGTGGAGCCACTCCCAATGACAGATGGAACCATTCCCTGATTGGCTGAAAGTAAGAAAGCCGACTGACTTTGGTGAACCTTTACGAACCAGCCTCCACTGGCTACCAGTATGGTGGGGCAGAGCCATGGACATGCTGTCCTGACTCCAGTTTACCTGAACAGGACTGCAGGGAGGTTGGGGCTGCACAGGCCCACCGCACACAGTCCCAGCCTTACAACCGCCCTGCCCTGCACCAGTCCAGGTAAGCTGCAGTGATTCTGGTGTTGGAAGGGCAGTTCTATGGCGCCACCTCACCCCACTGGACTGCTCCTGGCTACAAGAAAGGTGCAGTCCATTGTGTGTGTGTGTGTGTGTGTGTGTGTGTGTGTGTGTGTGTGTGTGTGGTCAAGCTGAGTTTGATTCCCTGGAGAGCAATGTGGTGCAGGGTAGGAGTGCCAGACTAGGACTATTTTTTAAAAATAATTATTATATTTTACTCTTTTTTGCAAACCGCTTAAAGGCTTTATTAAAACCCATCAGTACATGAATGTTGTGAAAAATATAAGATGGTCCAGATCAGGGATTCCACCGAACAACTCTAATGCAGAATTCTTGACATGCCTTGCTGAGAACTTCTTTCTGGTGGTGGAAGAAGGAATGAGGGAGTCAATTGTCCTGGATGAACCTAACCAATAGGGCAGATGTGGTTGATGAGATCAAAGTAGTGTAAACTGTGAGGGAAAGTGACCATATAATGCTGGAATTATTGATCTCATGGAAAGCTCATGGTTGTGTAGTCAAACATGTGCCTTGGATTTCAGGAAAGCTAATTTTAATAAGCTCAGAAACGCTAGGTGGAATTCCAGTGCTAGATAAACTAATTGGTGAAGGAAGCCTCCTAAGGCTCTGTCCTGGGCTCAGCACTCTTCAATGTTTTAAAAAAGTTATTAATAGCTTAGATGAAAGCCTGGGGGAATCACTATGCAATATAAAGATGACACACAATGGGGGGGGGAAACAATAGATAACACCCCAGAAGACAGGAATAAAATGCAAAATGGCTGTGATGGAATGGGAAACTGGACTGAAAGTAACAAAATTTAATTCAACAGGGACAGATGCATAGTTTTGCACCGGGGAAGAGAAATCAAATGCAGAGGCAAGGGATTGGAACCACCTGGTTTGGCAGTAGTACATGTGAAAAGGATCTTGGGATAGCAGCCAATTACAAAATAAACATGATTCAGAAAAATGACGTGGCTTCATAGAAGGCAAATGTGGTTTTAGGTTCCATCACAGAACTATTGTTTCCAAGATGCATAAAGTGATAGCTCTACTTTATTCTTCACCAGGGCCTGTCCAGATTGATGTTTTATCGCAGGTGCATTCCGCAACATGTTCTTGACACAGTAGCACATTTGTGGTGGATTTATTCTGCTCTACTAGTTGTTGTGGGATGCTTCCCCAATGCTGCCATGCTATTGCTGTTTGGAGGGACAATAATGCAACAAAAGCCGGGCAAAAAAAGATAAGCCAGAACATTTGTGGTGTAAAACGTTACAGGATTTCCACGGAAAGCTATCAGATATAACTGGAAATAAAACAGTGTGACTGCCTCAAACTTCCTCAGGCACAAATGGCATTGAAAAGGGTGATCATGTATGACTGCCCCGATAGAATCATGAGTTTACAATAAAAAGTACACATGGAAGGCTCCATAGAAGAGGGGAAAGACTTGTCCTTCGCTCTCCTAGAGGGTAGGACTAAATAGAACAGGCTTATGTACGTAGCATGAAGGTACATTTCAGCTGAACAGTTTGACACTGGGGTCAATTGCCTAGAGAGCTGGTGCACTCTTACTGGAAGGTAAAGATGGACAGCCATCCACTTCCTAGCTTGAGCAGAAGCTTAGACTAGATGGTTTACTAGACCCTCTGGCTCTGTGATTCTGTTAATCTCATGGAGAGCTGCTTCCAGTTTATGTTAATCTCATGGAGATGGTGCTGAGCTAGACAAACAGACAGTCTGACCTGGGACAGACAGCTTTCTATGTTGCCATCTAAGATAGTTCCATTTGCCCACCTACTGTTGACGTCAGAACTGGAAGCCCCTGCGTTAAATGTGCCCCCACCAGAGGGATGTTCTCTGGCCCTCAATTGTCAACTGGGAAGCACAAAGGAGGCAGGAGAGACGTTTCTATGGGAACATAGGAAGCGGCCTAAAACCCCAGGCCATGGATCTGGCTCAGTGTTGTCTACACTGACAGACTGGGTTTCAGACATGGTTCTTTCCCTGGAGATTGACCTTAGGTTCTTCTACAAGCAAAACAGATGTTCTGTCACTGACCTGTGGCGCAGTAGAATTAGTTGGCGAGCTGCTTTGAGTATTCAGGGTTGAGCCTTTGACCTGCCATCCACATTACCCTCTTCAAATGGCCATCTGGGGGTGGGAGGGGGGAAAAGACCTGCTGACTGAGGGTAGTATCACACCATGCATTTAAGGTATATTCACCTTAAGCACAAAGAATACTGGGAAGTGTAGTTTCTCCCTAACAGAGCTGTAATTCCCAGAACCCTTAACAAACTACAGTTCTCAAGATCGTATGTGCTTTGACTGGCATGGCCCTTGACTGTCTCCTGTTCCCATCTGGCCAACAATAAAAAAATGGTAAGGCTGCAAAACAGCAGAGGGCTCCTTGGCTTTTAAAAATATGTGCAGAGGAGCCCAGTGTCCCTGGCAAGAGAAGACAGCCCAGATCCTCTCTTCCTAAGCCTTGGTATGCTCCTACTGTTAGCTCAGACATTCAAACTATGCTCATGCATGCTTGCTCATACAGGTGATTTTTCTAATACACTAACGACAGAAGACAGCTTCTCACCCAACATATAAAGTCATCTGTTATTTTTCCAGCTAGGGAAATTGTTAGTTTTTAATGTTGCTTTTTCAGCTGGAACAATTTAGCGAGCCAGGATCAATGTGAAATGCTGCACATCAATCATTTTCTATGGATCACAAACCAAAGGCGAGTAAAAGAAGAAGAAGGGGGGGGGAGGCTTTGCTCATCGGCACTAAATCAAGCACCCCCTCCGTTGCCCCATTTTTAATTTTTTAATTTTTTTGCACAGAAGGAGCAAAATGTTTACACGAATCGTTTTGCATCACTTCAGTTATATAATGAGAAGTAGCTTACATTTAAAGGGTAGTATTTCTACCACATTACATCTGGAATATGATTCTCCACGGAGTTGGATCTCTTTTGGCTGTACTAACTCATCATGTGCTGAAGGCCTCTTAATAATTTTCCATTCTAAATAACTTCTGAAGTTGTTTATTTTTTTATATACAGATGTTGTTATGACTATATTGTATGCAAGCTAGCAATGGACAAATTTGTCGGTGCTGGTTTTTCTCAGCTCTTAATTTTCCCAGTCTTAAGTTCAGACCCCTTCACTACTGTATCAGTTTGCAATTTTCTTTATAAAAACACCCCTGTACACAACAATGCGCAAACATTCTCATGTGCAACTCTCTCAAGATACCCATTTTTGTACGCAATCTTGCCTAGTATATGCAATTTTCATGAACACATGCATTCTTGTACATGTTTACTCCTAATATATGCTTTTTGTCTGCCTCCTTTGGTTGGAGAACTACATTATGAAATTTGGAGGAGTGCAAATTTTAAAGGATAGCTGTGCTTCGGCTTGCATATCATTTTAGAAAAAATTAAAATGTGGACTAAATGACCCTCCCCCTCACATCCTTATGTGCAACAATATCTTGCTATTCAGAAGGGAGGAAAACCCTTTAGACCAGCGTTTCTGAAACTTGAGTTTACTGCTGTTTTTGGATTATAATTCACATCATCCCTGAACACTGGTACTGCTAGCTAGGGATGATGAGAGTTGTAGTCCAAAAACAGCTGGAGACCCAAGTTTGTAAAGCACTGCTTTAGACCAGTGATGCCCTCCAGATGTTGTTGGACTGTAACACTCATCATCCGTAACCATTAGCCATGCCTACTGGGGGTGACGGGAGCTGAAGCCCAACAGCGTCTGAAGGACCACAGGTTTTCCATCCCTTGTTTAGTGTTGCATCCAAACTGTGTGTAGGGGGCAGGGTCAATGGGTGTGATCCTGTGCCTTCCTCCATCCATCTCCAGTGAAAGGTATGAAAGACCATCTTATCAACAACTGAATCTACACCTCAGTTTTCTTTATCAATGCTATCTGAAGGACAAAACCAAAATGTTAAAGCAAAGGACCTGCTGATATATATTTTATTTGAAGCATGATTATCTATGGAGAGCTCTTACAAAGTCAAACCATTGGTTCATTTTGCACAGTGTTGTCTACAGTCAATCAGCAGCTCTCCAATGTTTCAGAAAGGAAACCTCTTTCCCAGCCCAAACTGGAGAAGCCAAAGGACTGAACCTGGGATGTTCTGCATGTGAAGCATGTGCTCTTCCATTGGGTTATGGGCGCGTCTCCTCCTTAAGATCTATTAATTGCTGTAAATCAAACCGCAGGGTTCTTCCACACTTCTGCTCGTCTCATTATTTCTAGGCAAGGGTTCGTGTGGTTTTGCATTTAAGCTACAGCTTTCCCCTGAAAAACATGCTCTTCACTGCTGAGTCGGAACAAATGGCAATTGGCAGAAAACCCGGTTGTCATTTGGTGGGATTCAGCAGCAAATCATAGATTTCCCCAGGAGAAAATGGTGGGGCAAATAGCAGTGTGGATGAGCCCACAGTTACAATTACACACTTACAGGCAAACCTCAGATCCCGAACGCCTCTGTTTTGGAATGTTTCGGCTCCTGAACACTGAAAACCCGGAAGTAAATGCTCTGGTTTTTGAATGTTTTTTGGAAGCTGAACATCCAACGCAGCTTCCGCTTGAGTGCAGGAAGCTCCTGCAACCAATCAGAAACTGCAGTTTGGTTTTCGAACATTTTGGAAGGCAAACATGCTTCCGGAACGGATTACGGTTGACAACCAAGGTTTGACTGTACAAAGGTCTTAAATGTTTTGGCAGCTCAGTGCAATAGAAAGTATATTATCTAGGAGGTCTGCAGAACCTGTCAGGTGTTCAACAATGCCTTTGTTTGCAAGCGTTCACCATTCTGATGATGACCAACATGGAACCAAGAAGGCCTGAACAGAAATTATGCAACCTGTTTTTTCCCTTTAACTAATTATAGTGACAGAGTAGCTCAGTTCTCATAATGAAGGCAGTGAATGGGGAAGGAGAGGCTCCACTTCTCCACTAAGATGAACCTCCCAGTAGATAAGATGAGCCCATGATAATATAGCTACCCAGCAAAAAGAAACAAGAAAGCGCTTATTCTCAGCTGCTGAATTGTAGACCAAAATACTGACACACACTTTGGAGACGTGGATATCTTGCATTTTGCCTTAGTCGGTAGACTGTAGGTGATGATGTTTCTCTCTGTATATTTTGATGCACGTTTGTGATCTGTTGTGTTATTCTTTTTTTTAACCCTCAGGCACTGCAGAAGTCTTAAATTCAGGAGGGTAAATCTGTGATGTAAATGAGCAGCAAGTTGCCCTTTTAAACTCTTATGATAAGAGAATATTGTACTGTTAATGAATAATGGAAAGGGGGAGGAGAAGAACCTCAAGAGAAACATTCAAACAGCAGGGCATACATTATTGCATCTCCACAGAGGCATCTGAGGTAGCGCTTGCAAACTTATTTATCCTGCTACTCAACCAAAATGATGCATGTCATTTGCCATGGCAACCCTTCCTTCATCATATGTGCCCATATATTGCTTCAGATGTGTGGGCCACTTTCTTAAAAAGAAACAAACGCATACCCAGACATCGATGTCACATGAAATCCTATTCATTTCACAGTGCTTTGATGTGAAAACATGTACCTCAGGACACAGACATCCATTTCTTCCCTCTGCCCCATATTACTGCTGTTCTGTCTTCAAGTATCTGTGGCAACAATGTGTTTCAGACAGAAGTCTCCTGTTGCCCATCTCTTTCCAAGAAGAGATTAGTGATACAGGACCACCCTTTGACCAAGGCGCCTCTGTTCTTCTGGTTCTATTCGTCAGTGAGGGAGACAGTGAAGTCTGAGCTATGTAAATACAGATCTCCAGGATCTCTGGGAAAAAGGCAACCCTTAAGCAGTCTTCTCCGTAATAGGAATGGACAGATCTGTCAGTGTTGGTTTCTATTAGTTTCTCATTTTTCCAGCCTGTTCCCCCCATTTCCAAAACAGTTTATGGTTGTTGTTTTTAAAGACATCCACACAAAGATATGCATTTTGTGCACAATTTTGCCCAATATATGCATTTCTGCAAGCAATTTCTCCTGATACAATGCATCATTTAATATATATTTTCTTTTTTTAAAAAATAAATTTTTATTAAGTTTTACACAAATATCTCCATTTAACAATTTCCCAATTAACATATTTTCATCTTTAGGACTTCCCTCAGCTTCTCTGACAATCATCCGTATTTAAATTTATTATCTACGCATTCTCCAAAATTAATATCGCCTTTTAATATACCTTTACCAACATATTTGCATTTTTGCAATATTCCTTATTCTTTCACAAAGCTTCTTTAAAACCCACTAGCGTTGTTTGCTCATCACATACACTCTTCAAATACTCAGAAAATTTCCCCCAGTCCTCAATGAACTTGTGATCTCGTTGGTATCTTATTTTTCCAGTTGGTTTGTCCAGTTCTGCATAGTCCATTAACTTCATTCTCCATTCCTCAAGAGTCGGTAGTTCTTCCTGCTCATTTAATATATATTTTCATGAATGTAGTGTTTTGTATGCACTTTCCCCTAATCTTTGCATTTTTATACACATTGTTGGGTTGGAGAACTGCAACATAAAAATCTGGAGAGTTCTAAATTTCAAAGAAGAACTCAGGTTTTGTTTGCATGTTGTTAGAGAGCCAGTGTGGTGTAGTGGTTAAGAGCGGTAGTCACGTAGTCTGGGTAACCGGGTTCGCGTCTCCGCTCCTCCACATGCAGCTGCTGGGTGACCTTGGGCCAGTCACACTTCTTTGAAGTCTCTCAGCCCCACTCACCCCACAGAGTGTTTGTTGTGGGGGAGGAAGGGAAAGGAGATTGTTAGCCGCTTTGAGACTCCTGAAGGGGAGTGAAAGGCGGGATATCAAATCCAAACTCTTCTTCTTCTTCTTCTTGGGTTGGAGAACTGCAACATAAAAATCTGGAGAGTTCTAAATTTCAAAGAAGAACTCAGGTTTTGTTTGCATGTTGTTCTGGAGCTGTGAATTAGGTAGCACCTGTGTGATTCTACCTATGTGTGCTTCTAGAGGAGGTGGTGTTTTTGTGATGTGTGTGTGTGTGTGTGTGTGTGTGTGTGTGTGTGTGTGTTGTGTAGGCTGAGCATAAGATGGAAAGGCCCACAGTGTTAATACTCCAACAGATATTGGTCCCTATTAGGCATCCAAGCCCCTGTCCCCACAAGTCATACTTCTGGATTCAACACAGAGCAAGTTAAATCTTTGTGCCTTTTCCCAGGTCAAGTTAAAGATGAGACTTTCTCACATTCCCCAATGATATCACCTCCAACTGAAGAAGGGGAGGGGAAAAAGCTTTCCCCCATCCAAATCTGCAAGTATCTCCAGCTAGTAGCACTAGCTCTTTAGTCATGTAAAGAGATACCAGTACTTAACAGACTTCTAATCGAGGCACTAAGTCAACTAAGAGAATCGTTTGACCACTTTAGCAGCCTCTATTTCTGCACAATCCCATCATATGGATACAAAACATCAAGGCCAACCCACCCAGTCTTATAATAATATTTCCAAGCATCTGAAGACCAGAAATGAAAATAGTAAGCTGCTATAGGATTTTCTGTTCGTGTTAGAGTAGGCCCATGAAAGAGAACAACATCCATCTCCTCACTTTCACCAAGTACATCCTAGCTCTAGGTTTAGGCTGTAATCCTAGTCTCACTGAAGCACTGTTATTCTCTCTCTTTTTGTCTTCCTGCCAATTTGGCGTCGAAGGTCTGCCTCATGTCCTGTCACAGAAATGCATTCAGGAAAGGCCCTCACCTGGCTGTTAGCTTTGCCATTCATATTTGTTATGTTCTTTGAAGGTTGGTTTGAAGTTAAGCAGAAGCCATGTTTCTAATAAATCTTAAGTAGAGACCCTTTATGCGAATTAACGTCTAAGTCACTCCTTGGAGGTTTTTTAATGTTCCAAAAATAGTTCCCAAGCTTCTGCCAAAGTAGATGTTGCCAGAATTTCCATGGAAAGCATTATCAGTGTGGATGGGTTGATGCCAGTCAGGGTACAAATAATGGCCGCCCAAACCCTTCTCCTCTTCCTGCTTCAGCTGATTTGTGGCAGAGGGTGTGTGTGTGTGTGAGTGTGAGAAGGGGGGAATTATTAGGTTTTTGAAATGAAATCATGCTCCCAAGTTCAGAAGAAGATCACCAAAGCCTTCCCCTCCCCTTTTCTTTAAGTCTTTGACAAATATGCCTCACCAGAGACTCTTAAGGAAACCAGTCATGGACCAAGACGTGAAAGGCTGTCATGAGTAGTTTACATCTGGCTGGGAGACAGAAAGCAAAAGCCATGGAAAAAAATGATCAGCTGAAAGTGGCAGAAGGTGAGTGCCTTTACCAAGGGCCAAGGTTCATGATGGAGAAGGACCCAGAACAACATGTCAAACTAGGATGGCTAATTGAAATGCAGCAATGGCCATTTTAAGATGGCTCTCACCTTTGGCTCTCACAATTTTACCAGATTTGATTTCATACAATGGATCATTTCACATGCACTTGGCACATCACAAAAAACAGGGTTTGCCAACAGATGTAGCCCTGACAGGGGTCAATAGCCCATCCTGGCTCCATGACATGCATCAAATTAGGTAGTTTTGCAATGAACCATGAGCTGAATAAGCCAGGGAGGGGGCGGAGCAACAGCCAGCAACCAAAGGGGGAGTCACCCTGGCACAGGAAGTCTGTGTCGGGTCACAAACCCTGCCCACTGCTTCGATGAGTGAGTGGTAATTTCTTCTCCATCCCTACTGTCATGATCATCTGTTCATCATTGCTCTGTTTCAAATGTACACACAGGGTGAAAACGGAGATTATGATGAATGCTTTCTCTGCTTTTGTCCTAAACATACATACGAAACAGAAACAGGTCTGAACCAGATGTGACATGCAGTTACATGTCTCTGCACTGATTTCTTTTTAAAACCAAAAGCAGATTTAGGAGGTTGAAGTTTGAGCAGAGGGATGGTGGGTGAAGGGACTGCCCAATCCTTTCCCTCTCCAGCTTTACCCCCAACTTGAAAGCATACCCCAAGCTTCATTTCTTCAGACATGGGGAAAATCAAGATCTGGTGGTGGGTGGTGGTGATTTTGAGTGAGGAAAGGGTTAAGCAGTCCCTTGCCTCTGCTTTTTCTCCATTTGAACTCAGCCTCCTGAAGCTACTTTTGGTTATAAGAATACCAGAGGAGAAAGGATACATGTCACTCAAGACTAGGGATGAAAAAAGGCATAGTTTTCTGTTCTGCCCTGTATCTGTTGCATGCATCCCTCTTCACATTCTGCTATAGTTCAGGTTCCACAAAAACCATTATTTTGCTCACTGTTGCAGCCAAACTTAGCAAGGCAATTCATTACATTATTGTCAACAGAATTAACTACATTATAGTTATGTGATTCAGTACATCATCGACAATGTACTGAAAAGCATTGCAGACTCGGGGGGAAAAGAATGATGACAGTGAATACCCATTCACTGCCTGAATCTCAATCTTGTTTGCAAGTGAACAAGTGAACCCACTCAATTTCTGATGCCATCTCCCACTTTGATGGAATTCTCCTAAATTCCTACTCACAACTGCTAGTTTGGATCATGTGGGCAAGTCAATGTGACCTAGATTCAAGGAGAAGAGGGCTATCAAACTCATGATGGTTATGCTCTACCTCAACAGTAGGGAGACAGCCGTGCTTTTGAATGACAGTTGCTGGAAACCACATGAGGGGAGAGTCCTCCTGTGCTTGGTGGTTTCCCAAAGACATCTGGTTGGCCACTGTGAGAAGAGGATGCTAGACTAGATGGGCCATTGGCCTGATCTAACAGGCTTTTCTTATTTTCTTAGATTTCACCAGTTTTCTAGAGTATACATCCCGAAAAAGGAGGGGGAAAAAAAAAGCCCAACTTGGGAAAGAAACCAGCTTTCATCCTGTCAAGTCATTTCTTCATACATATGCTATGTAGATGTCACCTCCCTTAGATTAACGTTTGCCGTCTGGCTCATCCGTAGATTGCCCCTAAGCACAACAGAAGCGAATGGAAGGAAAGGACCTATTCCTGGCTGTAAGCATCATTCAGATGCGCATTTTCCAGAGAACGGATCAATCAGGCACATCATGTCCTTTGGTCACGAGCAGGATGAAGTGTGGGGGACACAGAGAAAATGCTTCACAGAGGCTTTGGAAAGCACTGGCGAAGGGGAAAGCTGTGATGGACTGCACAGACTTTCAGATGTCTCTTTGAAGCTGCTGGGCTTTGGAGGGGAACCAAGATGTCTAGGGAACTGCACTTTTTCAAAACCTGGTGAATAAGCTTCTTCTTCTTCTTTGGTTTCTCTTGATGCGTTTTAAAGTCTTTGAAAACTCCAGTCTTGTGAGAAGCAAAGGGCTGCTTGGGAACTTGTTCTGGCCGCTGTCCTTATAAACAAAACCTCTGTTATCTACCAACCCAGGAGAAGCTGCCAGGTGTGAACAAAGGAAACAGGTACTTTCAGGGGATGGGAGGCTTTGAAAAACTCTATTCTCCCCAAAACGGAGTGCTAAAAATTAATATATAGTTCATTACTTGTATTATGCCTCTTTTCAGCTTGTTATTTGCAGGATGTTTCTGCAAAGCACAGTTGTTGCTGTGCCCTGCAAGGGCTGGTAGAGGGCAGTCCTCTACTTGGAGGGGTTCTCTATTTGAAAGGCTGTTTTGTCAAAGTCTGCTTTGGAGATAAAGACTCACACAAAGGGAGAGCAGCAGGGGCCTTGAAGGCACCCATCCACAGTTAGAGTGTTGACAGCAGACTGAGCAGGCATCTGGGTCACCTGCCACAGTCTTCCCCACTATGGTGAGGTGTATTAGTAAATGTTTTGAAATTTGCACGCATATATATATCAACCACAATCAACCACACCAGACCCAAACCCAGACCCTCTCCACAGATAAATTACAGATACCATCCAGTAGCCAAACCATAGTGGCACCTCCGGATGCTGCACCCCCCTGCAATCCCTACACAGATCTGGCTGGCACAGGGCACAAAACCACAGCTCGCCCCTATACACGAAGCCAAGCCAGAGCACAACTAAGTGCAGTACAGCCATCTTCTCAGAAAAACTCTTCTCAGAAAAACTCAGAAAAACTCTTCACAAGCTCAAGAGGTCAAGACACGAAAGCTTTAGCAACTAATCCACACCTAATGACCCTCCTAAGTGGTACTCAGAATATCACTCAAGAAATCACTCAAGATATCCCTCAAGTAATTAATGAACAAAAGAAGAAAAGGCACAATAACCTGGGAACTTCCTCTCTGCCCAGAACGTTGGAGGCTATACACCACACCCCCTCAACAGTATTTATAGGAACTCAAACACTGAGATCCTGCTCTGTTCTAGTAACAAGAAGCCGAAAGCACCAGCCTGAAGATGACGAGTGAGACCTCGTCGAAACGTCGCCTAGACACCCCAACTCTTACACGGGAAGATACCCGAAAACACCAAAACCTGCATTCCTGTACCCGTGAAAATCTACGAAAGCATATATATATATATATATATATATATATATGCAGGTTTTGGTGTTTTCGGGTATCTTCCCGTGTAAGAGTTGGGGTGTCTAGGCGACGTTTCGACGAGGTCTCACTCGTCATCTTCAGGCTGGTGCTTTCGGCTTCTTGTTACTAGAACAGAGCAGGATCTCAGTGTTTGAGTTCCTATAAATACTGTTGAGGGGGTGTGGTGTATAGCCTCCAACGTTCTGGGCAGAGAGGAAGTTCCCAGGTTATTGTGCCTTTTCTTCTTTTGTTCATTAATTACTTGAGGGATATCTTGAGTGATTTCTTGAGTGATATTCTGAGTACCACTTAGGAGGGTCATTAGGTGTGGATTAGTTGCTAAAGCTTTCGTGTCTTGACCTCTTGAGCTTGTGAAGAGTTTTTCTGAGTTTTTCTGAGAAGAGTTTTTCTGAGAAGATGGCTGTACTGCACTTAGTTGTGCTCTGGCTTGGCTTCGTGTATAGGGGCGAGCTGTGGTTTTGTGCCCTGTGCCAGCCAGATCTGTGTAGGGATTGCAGGGGGGTGCAGCATCCGGAGGTGCCACTATGGTTTGGCTACTGGATGGTGTCTGTAATTTATCTGTGGAGAGGGTCTGGGTTTGGGTCTGGTGTGGTTGATTGGAGATGGCGTTCTGTGTGCCTCTGGTTCTGGTGTCGGTTTTTGTGGGGAGGGCTAATTTCCAGATGTCTGGCAGGCGGGACGTGTCGTCACGCTTGTTCATGTTGTGAGGGTGTTTCTCTATCTCGATGGCTTCCATGATTATTCTCTTGTGGTGATGTTCCATGTTAAAGAGCAATTTGGAATCTGCAAAATTAATTTCGTGTCCTGTTTCTTTCATGTGTTGGTAAAGAGAGGAAGTTTTTTCTTCTTTTTTGACGGCATTCTTGTGTTCTGCGATACGTGCATTTATTCGTCTGTTTGTTTGTCCAATGTACGTGGCTGGGCAGACTTTGCAGGGTATTTCATAGACCCCTTGGTTTTCTAACTGGATTTTATCTTTGGGGTTTCTGAGGATATTGGCTATTTTTTGGTTGGTGCAAAAGGCTGTTTTGATATTGTGTTTATGGAGGATTTTGCTAATTTTATCTGTAGTGCCCTTGATATATATGCTAGCAAATGCAATTTTTTTTGCGCAGTCTTCTTTTTCAGTCCGGTGTAAGTGGTTACGTGGTCTGCTTCTAGTCTCATGTAACTACTACACCATTGGGGCTTCCAACTTTCCCTCCCCCTAAGCCCTTTGAGCTGACACCAAACATTTAAAGCACATGGCTTCCCCCATTATCCTGTCCCATTATTAAAAGCCTTAGAGCCAGAATAGGCAGTATGGTGCCCTCGAGAGATTTTTGGGCTACAAATTCCATCAGCCCCAGCCAGCGTGGGGTTCCAGTCAGGTAGTCCAACACCATCTGGAGGGCACCACATTGATTACCCTTTCTCTTGAGCAGGGATAGGAACCACATTCAGAAGAGTGGGATTCATTGATGATAGTAATAGCCAAGCCCTCACAGCCATACCCCATCATGCTATGTTCCTTTAAGATTATGCAACCTTTGAAATTATGCAACAATCTTATAATTATACAATAATAAAAACATTGTAATGGAATGATCAATGCAGATCTCCATGTGCTGCCTTTCACCTAGATCTATTATTTTTTGTGAAAGTACATGGGTAAATGATTTGGAGTGCCCCAATATCTTATTTCAGAGTGACTTATGTTGCAGTTTCCTTGATGTTCTATTGCATGTTCCAGGACTTCCATGCCATTCTCTTGAAACTGAAGCACCTTGTGTTATCAGTGTTCCAAAATGCTTAGCTTTGGAGTACACAGAACAACTTCTCCTCAGTGTTCTTCCCAGAGTGACCCTAGGAGCCAATCCTCAGGGGCTGACTCAACTGCTTTCACTCTGATTGGCTCCAACCAGCACCAAGAGTGAGAAGACTTATTCTCAGTGGCTAAAAAACCCCCCTCCCCTTTAGGCAGCTGTAGGGTGTTGGAAGCAAGGACCCTGCTGCAGAAATAGGAATGGGACTTCGACCCACCGCAACCCCAGACTTCTACATCTCTGATGGGGAGCCTGTGGCCCTCAAAGTGTTGATGGCCTGCAAATCCTATCTTCCATAACCTGGAGCTGATGGGAGCTGATGGGAGTTGCAGTCTAACAACACCTGGAGGCCTGCAGGCTCCCCACCCTGCCCCAGAGCAACAAGATGTCAAGGTGGATCTCCTGTTGTGTTGACATGTGTTTCCAGAGAACCTATATAGTTAGGAGTTCCCATGCAATCAACATTTGGAAGACTTTAGCAAGATCAATGTGAAGCAATGCCAGATTAACTCAAAGGGTAGCCTCAGGCACCATTATTTGACTGGTCCCTGGAAACTGTTGTTTATCCTTGCACCTGGGAAGGAAGGCCTCTGGCAGCACACCTGTCCAGAGAAGTCTGTATATGTTTACAAACAGATGCGAAAGTGTAGCCAGCAATGCCTTTCTTGGCCACAATTCTTCTTGCAATACCATCCATCAAAGCAAGCAGCAGTAACTTCAGCTCCTATAACGATTGGGATCATGGATCTTCCTTTTATTATGCTTGAATGTCTTTCCTTTTAAACATTATCCTGTGAGCCAGACTCATGCCAAGAAAGCAAAGGGAAATATTTCTTGTGAAACAAGTTGCCGGGAGCAAAATAACAGCAAACAAAGTGTCATCTAGTCCAGCATCTTGTTCGCACAGTGGCCAACCAGAAACCTATGGAAAGCTGGCAAGCAGGACGTAAACACAACAGCACTCTCCCTGCTAGTGATATCTAGCAGCAGGTATTGAGAGGCACACCACCTCCAGCACTGGAGAAAGAACATAGTCATCTTGGCTTGTTGTCTCATCTTTATTTATTGCATTAGCAGTGTGGCCATAGCATAATATACATTGAGATAACAACATAAAATAGGGGTGGGGAGGTAAAGGTAGATATCGTCCTGGGCGATTACTTTAACAAACAAACAAACAAACAAACAAACAAACAAACAAAAAACAACTGTTGAGGCTGGAGGAGGACCGTTAAAGGGTCCTTCAGCTCCTCAGATATGTCCTAGTTCGATTGTCCTTGTACAATAAGGCTACTTGGGACTTCGTTCGGTTGTGCGGCGTATCGACTGCAGCTGTGGTGTTAAAGAAGACGTTGGTGCCGCTTTCCTCTTCATCACACTAAGCAGGAAGTTTGCTGTCATCTTGGTAATCCAACAATCAGAATCCTGCAGAAAGAGGGACACTATCCAAGGCTGGATTGGGAGATGAAGCTTATTCACTAGGGGGGTTAAAAACTGAGATCTTTCATCTGTCCAGTTGGGACAGAAGAGCATTACATGGTCCATAGTCTCCAGGGCCATGTCATTACAAGAGCATGTTCTATTTGCAATGGGAACTCTGGAATAACGACCCGACAGAACTGCTGTAGGAAAACAGTTGAGACGGGCACAGGTAAAGGCCCTACGCTTAGCCTCCGAAGAAATTGTGAAGCAGTATAGAGGGATCCCTTCAGGGGGTGGAATAGCTAGGGCTAGGCCTGAACACGGTCCTCTTGCATAGGAAGCTGTGTTAGAAAAATCAAGTTGCTGTAGTTTCTTTTAAATTAGAGGTAGGGCCGCCGGGCTGATACACTCTAAGTTAAGGACAGTTTTACAGTTCAAATTGAGAAGAGAGCAGAATTTGAGGTTAATTGTAGTTTTCCAAGGAGAATTATGAATATCTCTTAGGATCAGATTGGAAAAACCACCTCTAATTCGAGCATCCGATGTTAGTAGGTGGAAGCTGTAGGAAATGGCTCGGCTCCATGCTCGTTTAACAATTGAGGACTGGGCGAACTCGAGTCGTAGGGCTGCACCTGAGACACATCTCGGGACGCCGGAAAGAGATCTCAGAAACATATGAAGTGGGCGATCCAAGTTACCTGATATTGCTGTAGTCCATACTTCGCATCCATATAATAATTTTGGGACAACTTTGGCATTAAATATTTGAATTGCTGCTGGAAGGTGTTTGCCGCCCTTCTGGTGGTAAAATCGGACAATGGCGTTAGAGGTCGTGGTTGCAGCAAGAAAAGCAGATTGTAGATGGGTGGTCCAGGAGAGATTATAAGTGAATATTGGCTTGTTGTCACTGATAGCCTTATCCTACATGAATTGGTCCAATTCTCTTTTAATAAAGCCGTCCAAGTTAGTGTCCATCATTACATTTATGGAGCAAATCCCATAGTCTATCCTTTCTCCACTAGATGTCCTTCTCTATGTACATAACAAAACAAGCTCCAGTAACGAGCTGTTTATCAGACAATTGAGCATGTCTGTGCTACATCACTTCTGCACTAAAATGGTCCGCCCATCAATTTTTTCTCTGCTATTGCTACAGTCTCTAGGTCTCCTAGGAATACAGGGTCCTTGTGCCTTTAAATGTTTGAGGTAGTGAAATAGGCTGCAGCTGCTGCATGCAACTCATTCTGTTGGTTCTCTTACCTACTTTTCCTTCCCCCTCCACCTGTGGCCAGGTGACTGGAAAGTGTGGCCTGCAGCTGGAGGGCAACATAAAGTGGTTGCTTCCTGTTTCTGAACAGGCACCATTTCTTGTCAAGAACCGAAAAACACTTAAGTTATTTTGTGTTCAGTGGTAAATTTTGAAGTGCAGGAGCTGGTCATGGAGGATAAGACTCCCAATGGCTACTAACCATGATGGCTATGGGTGGCACTGTTGTCTAAACCACAGAGCCTTTTGGGTTTGCCGATCAGAAGGTCGGCGGTTCAAATCCCCGCAATGAGGTGAGCTCCTGTTGCTCTGCCCCAGCTCCTGCCAACTTAGCAGTTCGAAAGCACACCAGTGCAAGTAGATAAATAGTTGTTGCTGCGGTGGGAAGGTAAACGGCATTTCCATGAGCTCTAGTTTCCATCATGATGTTCTGCTGCGCCAGAAGCAGTTTAGTCATGCTGGCCACATGATCTGGAAAGCTGTCTGTGGACAAATGCTGGCTCCTTCGGCCTGAAAGCGAGATGAGTGCCGCAACCCCATAGTCGCCTTTGACTGGACTTAACCATCCAGGGATCCTTTACCTTTTTTACCTTTACCTCCAGTGTTGGAGGCACCATGTCTGTTGCTGGAAATGGCACTCAGGAGAATGCTCTTGCACTCAGGTCCTAGGCAAGAGACCATGGCTCAGTGGTAGAGCATCTTTCTTGCATACAAAAGCTGTCTGGTTCAATCCCTGGCACTTCCAGGTAGGGCTGGGAGAGAGAATTGTGTTTGAAGTCCTGGAGAGTCACTGCCAGTCATGGCTTAATGGTCCAATTCAGTATAAGTCAGCTTCTAAGGGACAAGGGTGGCGCTGTGGGTTAAACCACAGAGCCTAGGACTTGCCGATCAGAAGGTCGACAGTTCAAATCCCCGTGATGGGGTGAGCTCCTGTTGCTCGGTCCCTGCTCCTGCCAACCTAGCAGTTCGAAAGCACGTCAAAGTGCAAGTAGATAAATAGGTACCGCTCCGGCGGGAAGGTAAACGGCGTTTCCGTGTGCTGCTCTGGTTTGCCAGAAGCGGCTTAGTCATGTTGGCCACATGACCCGGAAGCTGTACCTTGGCCAGTAAAGCGAGATGAGCGCCGCAACCCCAGAGTCTGTCATGACTGGACCTAATGGTCAGGGGTCCCTTTACCTTTACACAATCATGTTTATGACTCGGAGCTCAGGCTCTCCAGCGGACGTCCCCGAGATGTTTCTCTCTCTGCCACACAATTGCTTGTCTCTTTTTCCACACAGCTTAGGCTTTCAATTTCTACCTGCAGCTCAGCTGTTCAAAGAAGCCCTGCCAGTAAGAAAGCTGGCAGCCCCCATCTTCACCACCCTCATCCTCATCCTTATTCTGATTTTTATTTTTAAGGATGTGAAAGAAAATGAAACTTACATCCAAAACAGCCCTGGCTTGGCACCGACAAAGCCAAGCCTCAAAAGTATGAGGTTTTGAAAAACCAAAACCACACCTGATTTTTCCATCAAACCCCTAATGTTCTTATTTTGGCATAAAAAAGCCACTAAGAGTCTGCAGGATGGAAGTAGTAATTCATCATCCATCTCCAATACATAGCAAGTCCTCTTTATGATGTCCAATTTCCTTTCAATAGTGGGATTAGTGGTTTTGTTGGCTTTGGGCACTAATCAAGATTTAAAGTTATGAAAAAAAGATGCTCTTGGGTGTTCCCATGAGCGGGGAGAAACAAAAACACTTCCCCTCCCTAAATATTTAATAATAGCTTCTCAGTGATAAAAACAAATGTGGTTACAACCTTGAATTTTATGAACACAATGGATTTCAACTGAGTAAACCAGAATATAATTGTGGGATATCCTGGCTATGGGTGTTTTGGAAGAAAGAGACTTTTAGATGCTGATCAACTTGCCACTTTACGAGGGTCATGTTTTTCTGAGTGGATTTTCCACTCTCTCTTCAGTCTTAGCTAATGGTAAATAGCTTTTGGTCACACAGAACAACAAGCGAGCTGAGCTGTCAAGCCTCGTTTATGTGTATGCTACAGAAGTCTCCCCTTGAAACAAGCCATTACAACTCAGTCATTTGGTGGAAGGTCTGACCAGGTTGGAAGTTGTGCTACCAAGGGAAGAAGAAACCTGCCAATTTAAGCTTCTCACTTTTCCAGTCTTCAGTTCTCCACATTTCCACATCACTTTGCCTTAAAAAATAAATTTAAAAAGACCTAATGCAAATTAACCAACGTTTTAGCACAAATTGCAACTGGTATACACAGGTTTGATTGCAGATTTGTCTTAGATCCACATGTTTGCAACATATGTAATATAACAAGGGTTCAAATGTAATTTCTCTGAATACACACATTTTTATATACATGTTACAAAAATATGCATGACTTGGCCGGGGAACTGCATTGCAAAATTCAGAGAAGTATGAATTTTGAAGAATGGCTATGTTTTAGTTTGCACATTTTTTTCAGAATGGGCAGATCAGCTAGGCTCACTTTTAAATGTGAATTGAATCAAATTTGTCCCCCATCCCTCATACAACCCACTTCTTCCACTTCTTACTTGTTTGGCGCCATACCGAATGAATACCAAGATGCCTGGTGGCTGGACCTGGTTGTACTGAGATAATGCCTCTTGCTTGCCTGGGCAGAAGATTGCTATGTTTGTGTGTTGTGTAGAAATCTCTGGCTTTTGCATGGGTGGAACACTGCCTATTATGCACAGGTAAAAGAAACATTTATTGAACATAAACATAATAAATAAACACTCTTTTAGAGTTAGGGATTTTCGAGTTTGCTGTAAATTGCATTCTGTTTACCTACCTTAAATTGTAAGTCTCCTAGAGGCTTTTTGCAAATAACAATAGCAACAGCAACAACAAAAGCAAGAGCTGTCCGACAGTGGAATAGATTCCCTCTGGAGGTTGTCGACTTTCCTTCATTGGAGGTTTTCAAGCAGAGCTTGGATGGCCACCTGTCATGGATGCTTTAGAAGAGAAGAAGAAAAGTTTGGATTTGATATCCCGCTTTATCACTACCCTAAGGAGTCTCAAAGCGGCTAACAATCTCCTTTCCCTTCCTCCCCCATAACAAACACTCTGTGAGGTGAGTGAGGCTGAGAGACTTCAAAGAAGTGTGACTAGCCCAAGGTCACCCAGCAGCTGCATGTGGAGGAGCAGGGAATCGAACCCAGTTCCCCAGATTATGAGTCCATTGCTCTTAACCATTACACCATACTGCCTCTTTAGTTGAGATTCCTGCATTGCAGGCAGTTGGATGAGATGACACTCTGGGTCTCTTCTAACTCTGCAATTCTATGATTCTATGACTCTGTTTCCCTGCCCACTTTTGGTTGTGGCCCCATGCACCACTGGCATGTGCCCTATGGAAGATGGCTTATGAAGGAATGCAGCCCAAGAGCTGAAAAACGTTCCCTGCCCCTGAGCTGGGGATCAACAAACCTTTGCGTGGCAAAGGAGCAGACTAGAGTGGACTGAGATGCAGTGGGCTGTTTTGCACTGAGCAAACCTGAGATGCAGAGTGAGGCAGACAAGAGGAAAGCAAAGTGGGTGAAGGCTGGTGTGGTTTGCTTAGTTTCAGCTTCTTTGTCCATTCCCAACATTAGAGAGCCAGAGCAGTGACAATACTTTGGCCTGGCTTTCTAGCAGTCCCATTAACCTTATATTATTTTACATGTGTCTCTCTCTCTCTCCCATATGTATAGAGTCACCTCCAGGGCTTGGCTTGCATTTCAATTGCTAGCAGCAAGCCAGATTTTCTCTTTAAAATAATAATAATTGCTTCAGTCTTTCTGGTAGGCCTATATCTAGCAGGACATTTGGCTAACAAGCAAAGAGTATGTCTCCAATTAAATGAAGCTACTTTTCTCCACTGTGGTTGGTAGGGATGAGAAAGTAAGTTGATACAAAATACGGTATGTAAGACCCGAGAGAGAACATGGACTTATCCTTCTCTTTTTAAAAACTAGTGAGTGATTCAGAGCCAAAGAAAAAACAACAACCCAAGGAGCCAAAAACATTTGAGGAGGTTTCTTCAAATTTGGGCTGCCTGATCCCATCAACTAATTGGGTTGTCAGGAGGACCTCTTCTCTTGCTGCACAGATGAGCATTTCTGCCTATAGCAGCGAGATCAAATTTCTGCTGTCGCAGGGGGACCGGCTGTGATCCAGCGAAGGTGGCTTGCTTGCCGGCTGTGCAAAGGCAATGGAGGGAGCAAGCAGGAAGTCTCACTTGCAGGCACTTGGGAAAGCTCTCTTCCTCATTCTTAATTAAAGCTGATTTCTGTAGTCCCATACCAGCCGATATAGTTGTGAAAGTTATCAGATGGAACAAGTAAATACAGTGGTACCTCGGGTTACAGACACTTCAGGTTAGACGCTTCGGGTTACAGACTCCACTAACCCAGAAATAGTACCTCGGGTTAAGAATTTTGCTTTAGGATGAGAACAGAAATTGTGCGGCGGCAGCATGGCGGCAGCAGGAGGCCCCATTAGCTAAAGTCGTCTTCAGGTTAAGAACAGTTTCAGGTTAAGAACGGACCTCCAGAACGAATTAAGTTCTTAACCCGAGGTACCACTGTAGATGACGGTCAATTTCATGGTTTTAGGAAATTAGGACAAGAGCTATCACAGGGGAATCGGCATGCTGTTGAGCTACTATTCCACTCATTGCTGACCATTGGCCATGTTGGCTGGGGCTGATGCTGTCACTGCATCTGGAAAACCACAGGTTCCCCACCTCCAGATTAAGGGAAAGCAATGCCACTGCAGTCCTATATGGTTCCAGTCTGGAAGCAGCTGAGAACAGGTACCTCAGAGAATGGTACAATCCAAGGAGGAATTTGGAAAAGGAGAGCATTAGGAGCACCTTGACCATTATAGAGGGTCAGTAACATAGGTTGTGGTGTGTGTCTGGTGGCCACAACAGTTTCTCTGATTTGCAAATATGCTAGTGGAGCCAAAAAGGTTGGGGATTTTTGCTCAGCATTCAAAATTCGCCAGGCGCATTTTGCACCTGGCTACTGGCCACTTGCAGCCAAGTGAAGATGCCTGGGAGCCAGGATGATGCCTGACCTCTCCACCATCTGGAGGTGCATGCCTGGGGAACCTTGGATCTTGACTGTTTTCACACACTAGCAACACATCCTGTATAATCCCATCAATTATATTTTATCTGCACTGTCAGAATGAATTTCAGGAACCAAAAAGTTGTATCGAAAAGTACTACTTCCGAGCTGTTTGGCCTAAAAATGGCAACTAGGCATTCTGTTTTTGTGACTGTAACCCTGGTTTGAGGAACCGCTTGGCGCCTAGCATATATATCTGAGTTTCTAACACTGCCACTACTCAAGTTCCCTGATTCTCCGCCCCCCCCTTTTTAAATCAATCTGCTACAAGCTTTCTTCTAGAACTGGTAGACAAATCTGGCAGCAGAAATGGCGGTGCCTGGATACATGCTTTCAAAGGGCCTAGTTGCTATCAGCTCTCTCCTTCCAGCAAAAGCAAAGGGGGAATGGCAGTATGCCCTCACCCAAGCCAATGACTCTAGGACCCCATAGAGAGATGGCAAACAATGTGGGGAAGAGGTAATTCTGAGCCGGGGGCTAAAGGGTTGTGGGGGATGGATTAAGCTCCTCATGCTCCCCACTGCATTCAAACTTGCGGCCTTCCAAGGTTGCTTTTCATTTTAAAAAAACTGCCAGGATTTTATTACATATGTCTACCGTCTAAGCGTCCCTAAAAGTTAAGATGGTTTCAGTGACAAGCAAAAGAAAAAGGAGTATTGGGCATTCAAAGGCAAGAGCTTGGACAAATGTACGGCCGTAGCCACAGAATCCTTTGACTGCCCATTTGGCGTCATTTGTTGTGGAAGTTCATTTGAGTTCAAGGGGGGATGTGGTAATGGACAAAAGAGCAAGGTTGGAACCAGAAAGTGAGAGAGAATTTGCAGCTCACCCTGCCTTGTTTTGTCAGCAAGCACATGCCGTGTGTGTGTGTGTGTGTGTGTGTGTGTGTGTGTGTTGTTCATTCAAAGGCCACCCTTTTCCATTCTGTTTTATGCTGTGGTAGCTTGTGCACAACAAAATACGGCAATCACTTTCAAGTGTATACAGTGGTACCTCGGGTTACAGACGCTTCAGGTTACATACGCTTCAGGTTACGGACTCCGCTAACCCAGAAATAGTGCTTCAGGTTAAGAACTTTGCTTCAGGATGAGAACAGAAATCGTGCTCCGGCGGCAGCAGGAGGCCCCATTAGCTAAACTAGTGCTTAAGGTTAAGAACAGTTTCAGGTTAAGTACAGACCTCCGGAACGAATTACGTACTTAACCTAAGGTACCACTGTACAGGTGAACATTTTTTTTTGGGGGGGGGGATACTTTTAACAGGAAGAATTTGTTCTAGATCATGTTTTAATTCCCCCTGTCCACATTTAACAACAGGTGATGCAGGAAGATGCAATTTTAAAAAGGCATCAACAAAGTTTGGCATAAGCGCACAAGAATTTCCACCTCTCTCTTATTATAGGCGCATGGGTGTTCATGGAAACAGTGCAGCAGAACCAGCCCTCTTCTCATGCCCCCACCCAACCATCTTTCTCTGGGCACAATATATAGCATTGCAAATTGGGGAGGGCAGTACAGTGCTAGGTGAGTAGCAGCAAAGAGCTGTAGTTCGGTGATTTGTGCATCTGCTACTCATGCAGAAAACCCCAGATCCAGTCCCTGTCATCTCCAGGCAGGGCTGAGAGAAACCTCAGTCTGAAATCTTGGAGAGCTGCTGCCAGTCAGTGTAGACATTACTGAGATAGCTGGATCAATGGTCTGACTTGGTATAAGCCAGTTTCCTATGTTCCCGGGGGTCAGCCCTGGACACTTCTGTGGGAAGTGGGAATATATTCACCAATTGAAGGCTGCAGCCCTAAGCTCATTTTCTAGGGGGGAAATCTAATGGGACTTCTGAGTAAAAACACAATCTTGCCCATGTGAATGGGAATTGCTAGATTTTTTAAAATAAGGGCTATATCATTATATTAAGCACTATGTGGAACCACCAGTTTTCACTGAGGACCACTTATGTAGTTTGCAACTGATTAAAGCAGACGTGAGGAACCTTGGGCCCTCCAAATGTTACTAGACTACAGCTCTCTTCCTCCCTGATTGTCAACCTTACTGGTTTCGGCTGATGGGAGTTGGAGTCCAACAGTACCTGGAAGTCCACAGGTTCCTCACCTTTGGATGAGGAAAGCAGTGCCTCTGGCACACTAAATCTAACATGGAAGCAACCAAAACCAGGTAGCTCAGAACTCCAAGATCCCCCCCCCCCGATATTGTTAGACTACAACTCCCATCATCCAAGCCCATTGTCTATGCTGGTTGGGAAGGGTACTCCACTGAATAATGGATATGAGAGAACAGCTCCCTGGTGGCCTCAAAAACTATGAGACTTCCACAAACATTTCTGGTAGAATACTCAAAGAACCTTGAGGTGATTTGCGAATATTCGCCAGGGGTATTGTCCAAGCCTCAGGTGGTTTTTGTAGGCTCTCTTGTCCTCCGCTACTAGTACCCCTTTCACAAAGGTAAGGAGGTTTTCTTTCCTTTTTTTGTTGTTATGACAGGGAGAGCCTGGGTCAGCTGATTTGGGTCCCACAAATGACTAAAAATGGGTTGCCACTTTGGGGCATGGGCATGGTTTATTTATTTACATGTTCGAACCTCCCTTTTTTAATACTTGTCCTATCCTTAGTAAATGATGAAGATGATGAAGATGAAGATGATAATAATACATGTGTAAAGAAAGGACAATTTGAAATGGATATTTATTTGCGCTACTTTTTTTTTTAAGGCAGGAAAAGAAGATAGGCAAAATGTGGAGAACTATTTCTATTTAAATCCAAAACACGCATAATTTCTTTTCTTTTCTTTTTTGCCTCCCCCATTTTTGACAGCAGAAAAATGAACCCCATGAAAAATCTCCCATGAGGGGGAAAACGTTTTTACGATCCCAATGATTTCTTCATTATGCTGCATTCCTAGTCATCTTATACCTAAAAATTAATAAAAACAACCTTTTCAGAAGAACTTTTCACCCCTATAATTGACCTTTCATTTTCTCTTCTAAACCTTCCCTATTCGTTTTGTTGGCTTCTAAGTATTGTTTGGGGATTAAAAGCAGTAAATTCTCAAAATAATTGCTCCCAGTTTGTTGTGTTGTATTTTATTTATACCCCCTCATTGTAAGTTTATGTTAAATATGTACTCTGTTAGATTTTAGCTGCAGCCTGGAATCTCTGTGTGCAATCCATCAGGAATGTCTGTAGTACAATGCTCACTTAAATGTGTGGGACTTGCACAAGGGCACAGCCAAGGTACTGTGTTACTCCCATTCATTGAAGTATGCACAGAAGGACATTATGTCAGCGGTGAGGAACCTCTGTGGCCATCTGTATGCTGTTGGACTCCAACTCCCATAAGTCCCAGCCAGCATGGTCAGTGATCAGGGATGATGGGAGCTGTAGTTCAGCATCATTTGGAGGGTCAAAGATTATTCATGTCTGCTGAACTATAGAATCTTATACAGTGGTACCTCGGGTTAAGTACTTAATTCATTCCGGAGGTTTGTACTTAACCTGAAACTGAAGCACCACTTTAGCTAATGGGGCCTCCTGCTGCCGCCACACTGCCAGACCACGATTTCTGTTCTCATCCTGAAGCAAAGTTCTTAACCTGAAGCACTATTTCTGGGTTAGCGGAGTCTGTAACCTGAAGCGTATGTAACCTGAAGCGTATGTAACCTGAGGTACCACTGTACTGACTTACCTGGAAGTGAATTCCATGGAACTCAGGCTGCAATCCTAACTGCAATCCTAACTGACTGAATTCAGTCAGACTTACCTCTGGATAAGTCTGACTGAAGAAGTGTGCATGCACACGAAAGCTCATACCAAGAACTAACTTAGTTGGTCTTTAAGGTGCTACTGGAAGGAATTTTTTTATTTTACGTCTGGATAGACAGGGTTTGTATTGCGCTATTAATTGGTAAACATCTGGGTAGACATGTGTAGGATTGCAGTTTGAATAGTTAAAGGTTACATTCTTTGAGAAAAGAGTCAGTGTGTGTGTGTGTGTGTGTGTGTGTGTGTGTGTGTGTGTGTCTTCACCATCGACTCAGATTGGACTGGATGCAGAACAAAAATTTTGTGGAGCCCCCCAAACTTGCGTTGTTCCAAAATTTAGTTTCCATTAGTGTACGCAACTTCTTTTTTTGTTCCCTCCAGGTTCGGAATTTGCAAACACCACAAGAAATATTGTTCTTGTGGCACTTCCAGGCCAAACAGAAGCAGGAAGTATTAGAAATCTTCCAATAAATCGTTTTTTTACATGAGATTTCCATCTCCCATTTTGTAAGTCCAAGTTGTTTGCATAAGCATCCCAGTTTTTGTGTGCAGATCTGAACCAAACTTCTCAACTTGTAAAAGAGCAGGCAGAGGAGGAGAAAGGGTAGTCAGGCCGCCGCAAAGCCATGGAGACTGTGAGTTCCACACGGCTGTGGCGCCTTCGGGATACCATAGCCCCTCCTCAGTAAGTTTATGGGCAGCCCTTAATCAGTACGAAAGGTCACATGGATATAGCTAATGAAAACCAGGGCTCAAAACAGCATTTTTAATTGCTCACCATGGTCCATTTTCAACATTCCTTTTAACTACTAAAATGATCCTGCTTTTAGCTTAAAGGACATTTCAAAAGAAAAAGCAGAGAACTGTTAGAACACAGTTCATGTCTATTTTAATCCATGGTGAAGTTTATAGAAATGAGCCAACATTATGTATCCCGAGAAGCAGTAACGCAATAGTAGGTGCTAAATAAACAGCTTTTGCTTATGTGGAGGTCTCTTGCCATTGTAGCCTCAAAACCAGTTCTCTTGGTCGGTCCAAGCCCATAAGATAGCAGGAGCTATTTTAACTTCAGCTGCCACCACCCAGTGTTTAGCTACATGGTGCACATAAGCAAACCTGGAGCCTGTGTCTCTGAAAGCTTGAAACAAACAAGAGGTATCAAAAAGGACTTTGTTAGGGCCTGAGCCACACGTGTCTGCCCCTGTCTGTGTTCTAAGTTCTCCTAGGTTAGGGAACATCTGGCCTGGGTGCCAAATGTGGCCTTGCAACTCTCTGCGGGCCACCCTGCCATCTCCCCAGGCCAGGCACCCCACTGATCTTGCTATGTATCCTGAGTGTTTTCACCCAGCTGGAATGTGTCATTGAATTCCTATACCTCTGTGGAAGATAGTGACGGGGGTGAGAATCTGTGTAGAAACTAGCCTACAAAGGTAAAATTTACATTTGTTGTGACTCTCACTTTTGCTTCGTCATTGGTGTGCGGCCACAGGAAAATTCTCGTTCCCTTTCAGTGTTGTCCCAGGGCTGAAAAGGATTCCTTTCCCCTGTCCTAGGTTGATTTGGGCATGAAGATCCATCCAAGGGAGCATGAAGCTAAGCAATCTAGGTGCTCCCTTTCATACGGTATGGCGACAAATCTTAATTCCCATGGATAAACGCCATAAATAAAGGAGTTTAGAAATAAACAGAAAGCATCATGGTCTGGACATCAACTAGGAAAACGAAGAACCTGACTCTTCATAAAAGGGGCTGCCAAAAAGAGTTAGAAAATGTGCAAGCAGCATACATAATGTCCTGTTTCCGATATGGACAGAACAGAAATTGAGCATGACTGGTGTATCAACTTGATCCAGATGCTCAAAGTCTGAGAATGGCTGGGGAAGGAAGCAGATTGGTTAGGCCAATATTTTTTTCTGTCCACCTAAACTAGCCCTAGCTGGGCTTGTGTTCAGGGTGTTCACCTCTCTTTGGGAGCTAGAAGTGGTGTGGGGAGAGAATGAGAGGAAAGAAGGGTGTGGATTACTTTATTTACTTACTTATTGTTTTATTGCCAAGGCATCCAAAGTGAATTACAATTTTTAAATACAGTCGTACCTTGGAAGTCGAACGTAATCTGTTGCAGAAGTCTGTTCGACTTCCAAAATGTTTGGGAACCAAAGCGCAGCTTCTGATTGGTTGCAGGACACTCCTGCAGCCAATCAGAAGCCATGGAAGCCCTGTTGAACATTCGGGTTCCAAAGAAAGTTTGCAAACCGGAACACTCACATCCAGGTTTGCGGCGTTTGGGAGCCAAAATGTCCGAGTACCAAGGTGTTCGGGATCCAAGGTACGACTATACTGAAACAGACAAAAAGGTTATAAAATGTAGAGTGACAGAGTCCTCTCAGACTGACTGGAGCTAAGAACCACAAGCTCCATGGTCTGGCCTCTCTTGCTTCTGCCTTCCCTCAGGTCACAGTGGTATTTCTTAAGCAGATGGGGAAGCAGCTGCCCCTGCAGTTCTCTCTCAAGCCATTGGTTGCTCTCATTGAGAATTGATGGCCTCAGCTTCCTGGCTTCTGCCCTCCCTCCAGCAGACAGGTGCTAAATAGGCCCATGGAAGGGAGGGGCCTCCCCAACAGTTCTCTCAGACCTTTGATAGTTCAGTCAGGATGTGGTGGTTGGTGCTCCCTGGCAGTGATTAGACTTTGGTCTTCCTCAGTTACGGTAGTTAGGGTCAGTATTTGCTCCAGATTTTGGGCAGCCCTTGGGCAAGACACCCTCTCCAGGCTCCCATACATTCTAAGGAAAATTAAAAGACTCCTGCTTCTTGGGAGAAAAGAAATGACAAACCTAGGCAGCATCTTAAAAAGCAGAGACATCACCTTACCAAAAGCAGAGACATCACTTTGCCGACAAAGGTCCGTATAATTAAAGCCAGGGTTTCCCCAGTAGTGATGTATGGAAGTGAGAGCTGGACCATAAAGAAGGCTGATCACCGAAGAATTGATGCTTTTGAATTATGGTGCTGGAGGAGACTCTTGAGAGTCCCACGGACTGCAAGAAGACCAAACCTATCCATTCTGAAGGAAATCAGCCCTGAGTGCTCACTGGAAGGACAGATCCTGAAGCTGTGGCTCCAATACTTTGGCCACCTCATGAGAAGAGAAGACTCCCTGGAAAAGACCCTGATGCTGGGAAAGATGGAGGGCACAAGGAGAAGGGGACGACAGAGGACGAGATGGTTGGATTGTTCAGTTTCGGTTTCAGTTTCTGTTAATTGGTTCTCGTGGGAAACTTGCAGATTCTAGCTTCACCAATTAACTCAAGCTGGTGTCAATTTACTCTTGGCAGAAAGCCCAGGTCTGCTTGACCTAGAAACTACTCACTCTGATTGGTTAACGAGCAGCACTCAACTCTGTTATCTAGGGATTGCTAGCACAGTTTGATGTGAGGTGTGTTAGGAGTTAGAAGTGCTGTGTATGGTTATGAGAGAGAGAGAGAAAGAGAGGGTTTATTTTGCTTTTATTTGTATGCAGAAACTCTGCTGGTTTTATTTTCTCCTTTTAATAAATCCTGTAAATAGTTATTCTGAGTCTAGCTGACTAGTCATTACTGCCGCAACTAGCTTCTTCGCTGTGCAGGAAAACTCTGCTACGTTTGGGCTAAAGCCAATAGGGCTATGCCTGACACTCCAAAGTTCCATGAGGTTATGGGCATTGTGCTGCCAGCCTGAGTTGCGGTGGTGTCAGCATCAACGGCGTTGGTTCCAGTAGTTCCAGAAGTTGTTGTTCTCTGGCTGGTTCCTGACCGTGGTGAGCTGGTGACGCAGCGGACACAAGGACAACAGCTGCAGCGTGTGAGTGCTGGGTGCTGTGGTTCCTGTTCTCTCTCTCGGTGGTCGTGAGTAGCTGGTTCCGGGTTCCAGGGACATCGCTCTCAAGATGGCCTCACAACCAGTTCAGATGGCTTTTGAGCGTCTGAATGACTCCAATTACTTGCTGTGGTCGGAACGCATGCAGGCAGTGCTGCAGAGGGATCGTCTCTGGCAAGTGGTGAGTAAGTTTCCTACGAAGCCTGATGATGAAGACCTCGATAAAGACCAAAGAGCAAGGGCCACAATTGTCTTGGGGCTGGAAGATTCCCAGTTGCCGTATGTGAGGGGAATCAAGACAGCTAGAGGTGTGTGGCAAGCACTTAAAGAACTCCATGTGCGTGAGACAGCGGTTTCCAAGCTGTTCATTCGCAAGGCATTGTACAAGGCAATGTTACAGCCTGGGGTTACAATGCAGGAACACCTACACAGTTTACAGTTAAAGTTTGCTGCACTACAGGAAAGAGACTGTGCGTTAGACCAGCAGGAGAAGGTGGCTATTATTTTGAGTTCTCTCCCGGAAAGCTGGGATAATTTAGTTTTGTCTCTAGAAGGCATGCAGGAGCATGATTTATCAGTCAGTTACGTTACTGGGCGTTTGATTGAAGAATGGCAGAAGAGGCAAGAAAGGTTGTTGGCTGCAGAGGCTTCTACTGGTGGACGGTTTGGAAGGAGCTCTCATGCCGTGCCGGAGGTGAAGCAAAAGCAGCGTACTGGTGAGGAGTCAGCGTTTGCTGTTAGGCGTTGTTTCCGATGTGGGTCTTCAGCGCATCTAAAACGACAATGTCCGGAGTTGGTCAAGTCTCAGTTGCCGGTGCAGGAGCAGAGACGAGATCAGCAGCAGCAGCAGCGTAAAAGGAAATTCTTCAAACGAAAACAGTCGGCTCAGCTGGTGACCGGCGAGGTCAAGATTGCTGATGAGAAACAAGCGGTCTGGGTGGTCGATTCGGGAGCGTCTCGCCACATCGTGAACTCAGATGAATTGTTTGTTTCCAAGAACTCAGCACAGCGCAGCCAGGTGGCTCTAGCAGACGGAAGTACTTCCGAAGTGATTTCGGGGGGTGCAGTTTTTGTTCCTTGTCTTCGTGAATGCCTGCAAAATGTACTTTGTGTGCCTTCATTAAGGAGCAATCTGATGTCTGTAGATTGTTTGCTAAAAGCTGGGTTTAAAGTGTATTTTGAAGGAGACAGTTGCATGATTAAGAAGGCTGGTGAGATTTTAGGCACTGCTAAGTCAGAGAGAGGCTTGTTTTGGCTTAAAGCAGGATCTCAAGTTGCAGCAGTAGTCAGTAAATCTCAGCCTGCAGTGAATAACAAAGCTATACATGACAACTGTGTGCACTTATTGCATAGGAAAATGGGGCATGCTTGCTGGAAAAGTGTACTAAAAATGTCTGAATTGGCTGATGGGGGTAATTTAAAGAGTTGTAAGAAGTACCTTGATTGTAATGTGTGTAAAAAGGTTAAAACCCACAGAGTCTCTTACCCCAGAAGTGACAGAGTTAGTGAGTCACCGCTACAGCTGGTTCACATGGACGTAATTGGTCCATTTGCTGTAAGCAGGGGTGGAGCGCGCTTTTCATTAACAATTGTGGATGACGCCACGCGTTATTCTTGGGTTTTTCCCATGAAGAATAAGGGTGACGTGTTCACTAAGTTTAAAGGCTGGGTGGCATCTGTGGAAAGATTTCTGTCCATTAAACTCAAAAGGATTCAGACGGACAGAGGTGGCGAATTTATGTCAAATGCTTTTAAAGATTGGTTACAAAAGCGTGGCATTGGGCATAGAAAAACGAACGTTTTTTCCCCAGAGGAGAATGGCGTTGCAGAGCGAAAAAACAGATCTTTACAAGATATGATGTTTGCCATGCTTGATGATGCTGATTTGCCCATGTCTTATTGGGGGGAGAGCATGCTCACTGCGTGTTATCTCCAAAATAGGCTCTTTCATCAAACAATAGGTACAACTCCGTACTTTAAATTGTTTCAGAAAAAACCTAAAATTGACCATTTGCATGTGTTTGGATCAAAAGCCTGGGTATTAATTCCGAAACAAATGAGAAAGAAGGGAGATCCTAAGACCAAACAGTTAGTGTTTGTGGGTTACCAGGAGCTGGGAAAAGGTTTCCGCTTTGCTGAAGGGACAAATGGCATTGTGATCTCCAGGAATGCCAGTTTTTGTGAACATAGTGGCTGGGAGAGACTACATGCCAATTCTGAGGTTTGGTTTGAACCTTCCCAGGAGCTTCATGACTCTGAAGGTAGACACAGAGAGTCAGAGTCTGAGGGGGAGGAAAGTTCAGATAAGAGCTCTCAAGAAAGTGGAAGACCAGTTGCTAAGCAACAAAAGAGAGGTCATAGTTCTGAGGAGGAAAGTGGGTCAGAAGAGAAATTTTCTCCCAGAAGATCTAAAAGACAAAACAAAGGAGTGCCTCCGGTGCGTTTTTCCCCAGATACTGCAAATGTGTTTAGTGTAAGTGCAGAACCCAAGAGTTTTCAGGAGGTGTTAAAGTTACCAAAAGAGGAGGCAGAGCGCTGGAAACAGGCAATGGAGGAAGAGATGTCCTCTCTGAATGAGCACAAGGTTTTTACACCAGTAGCAGCGCCTGAGGGGGCAAAGATTGTAGGCTGCAGGTGGGTGTACAAACTTAAACCTCTGGTGACAGGAGAGTACAAATACAAAGCTCGTTTAGTTGCTCAAGGATACTCTCAGAGGCCTGGAAAAGATTATGACGAGATTTTTTCCCCTACTGCTAAGGGGGACAGTGTAAGGCTGATTTTAACGCTTGGAGCAAAGAGAAAACTCCTGTTAAACCATTTTGACATTCAGACTGCATATTTACATGCATCAATATCAGAAGACCTGTATCTAGCTGAACCGCCTGGTTATGAGACAGGTTCCAATAGAGTGTTGAAATTAAACAAAGCTCTATACGGTCTCAAACAGGCTGCAAGATCTTGGAACAAATGTTTCCATGAGGCCTTAGTGTCATTTGGTTTTAAGCAGAGTACAGCTGACAATTGTGTTTATGTACGTGGTACAGGCAGTGATCAAGAGTTTTGTCTGATTTATGTAGATGATGTATTGTATGCCTGTAAAACAGATAAACAAACTAAAAGGTTTGCCAAGCAATTGTCCAGTAAGTTCAAAGTGAAAGACTTAGGCCCGGTTAGGACATATCTAGGGTTGGAAGTGTGCTGGGCCCAAGATGGCAGCTGCCTAATTAGTCAGCAGAACAAAGTTAAACAACTACTGACTACATACAGGATGCAGGATTGCAAAGGGGCAGCGGTGCCTATGGATCCAGGTTTCATAAAAACACTTCACATAGATGAGAGTCCTGAATTTGAACATCCTGATGTATATCACTCTGTAATTGGAAGTTTATTGTATATAGCACAGTGGTCCAGACCTGATATTAGCTATGCAGTAGGCATATTAAGTAGATTCGTCTCAAAACCCACACTAAATGCCTGGAAAGGGGTAAAACAAGTTCTGAGATACCTCAAACAGACAATTGGCTATATGTTACAATTAAATTCTTCCGAGGATGAAATGTTGAGTTGCTACTGTGATAGTGACTGGGGAAATTTGCCAGATAGAAAATCTGTCACAGGACTAGTTATAATGGTCGGTGGAGCTTTAATCAGCTGGCGGTCACGCAAGCAAGACGTTGTAAGTGTGTCATCAACGGAATCAGAGTACGCCGCATTGAGTGAATTGTGCAACGAGGTGATTTATTTCAAGCATTTGTTGGCAGATTTAAATGTAAATTGTGGAGAACCAGTACGAGTTTACATTGATAATCAAGCTTGTATAACCTTAAGTAAAACAGAGGGTTTCAAATCGCGTTCCAAACATATCTCTGTAAAATACCAAAATGTACGTTGCTGTGTACAAGACAATGTAATCACCTGTACTTATGTGTCAAGTGAAGAAAATGTAGCAGATGTGTTAACTAAACCATTGGCAAAGATAAAGAACAAGCGAATGTGCAAGGGTTTAGGTTTGCTGGAAAAATAATCTCCTACATAGGTGTATTTGGTGTTAATTGTTCAGCAGAATCTGTGAGGGGGTGTTCAGTTTCGGTTTCAGTTTCTGTTAATTGGTTCTCGTGGGAAACTTGCAGATTCTAGCTTCACCAATTAACTCAAGCTGGTGTCAATTTACTCTTGGCAGAAAGCCCAGGTCTGCTTGACCTAGAAACTACTCACTCTGATTGGTTAACGAGCAGCACTCAACTCTGTTATCTAGGGATTGCTAGCACAGTTTGATGTGAGGTGTGTTAGGAGTTAGAAGTGCTGTGTATGGTTATGAGAGAGAGAGAGAAAGAGAGGGTTTATTTTGCTTTTATTTGTATGCAGAAACTCTGCTGGTTTTATTTTCTCCTTTTAATAAATCCTGTAAATAGTTATTCTGAGTCTAGCTGACTAGTCATTACTGCCGCAACTAGCTTCTTCGCTGTGCAGGAAAACTCTGCTACGTTTGGGCTAAAGCCAATAGGGCTATGCCTGACACTCCAAAGTTCCATGATGGATGGTGTTCTCGAAGCTACCAGCATGAGTTTGACCAAACTGTGGGAGGCAGTGGAAGGCAGGAGTGCCTGGCATGCTCTGGTCCATGGGGTCATAAAGAGTCGGACACGACTAAACAACAACAACAAGGAAAAGTGGGACATTCCAGGATCAAATCAGAAACTGGGACGACCTCTATATCAGGAATTTCCCTGGAAAATAGGGACACTTGGAGGGTCTGGGCTCCTTCCCACAATGAATTGGCTGAAGGGAGTCCAAAACTTCTGGAGGGCACTAAGTTGGGGAAGGATGATTTCTGAATATTGCATGAAAAACCCTCCACTCCCTTATTGTGAAACGAACGTGCTCTTAAAGTCTCAGGCTTGAGAAGCACTTTCTTTATTGAAAGAAAGGGAAAACAATCAGTTTAACGTTTCAGCATTGGCGAGTGATGATGTCTCTGGAAATGATGGTTTATGGCTCAGCCTCATATTACTGTGGTGAAACGTCTTGATGGGAATGAAATAAGCCAGAGTTACCACTATGTGTTTTGCAAATATCATCAAAGCGCATTTACGTGATAGAACAGAGTGACTTGAAATGCAAAAGACGGTACGTTCATAGGTCCGAACGCTAGGCTGGAATTTCTTGCTTAATTTTAAAATCTCCTGCTTTTGAGGGTTTAAAATTACACCCCTTGCAATATTTTCATATTGTTTTTGTGTGGGTCTGAGGCATTAAAGCTCGTTTCATTTTTAGGTAATTTATAGGCTGATAACATTTTTATCCTGTGTCATAAAGGGAAAATGCTGGGTTCAGAATCAGAGCAGCAAATTATGGAATAATGAAAACTTCCATCACATCAGCACCTTGACCCAGAGGCAAAAGGCCCCTTCACACCCAGTGATATGGGAAACACTTCTTGATGCTGGTGTGTGTGTGTGTGTGTGTATACGAAGCAACTATATGAGTCAGGCAATCTGCATGCATCTCCCTCATCTAATTGCTGTCCAGTTTAGAGGGAAGATAGTGATTGGGTGGAAAAGATCTATGTGACTGGGGCCACATTGCCCATTGGATGGGTAGATCCATGTGATGATCACAACACTGATCTGTTATCCACTCTCATACCACAACCACATGGAATTGCGCTCTTAGTATGTGTCCGCATCCAACGCTACAGCAGCAGACATGTACGAACAAGGCCTGTTCTCTTTATAAACTGGACAACTCTTTTCAGGAGGTGTGTCTACAACACTAAATAGGCCACTTTCGAAAACCTGCCCATAGTAGCAAATGGCTAGTTGGACAATCCCCTCTACTTTTATTGGCAAAAGGGAACTCAAGCTGACAGTGCTAACATCATTCAACTAGGGGCCAATATTAATTCTACATTTTTTCATCACTGTATGATGACGTGACTGCACCGTGTAATGTGATCAATTATACAGGGTGGGGCTTACCTGCACCCCACCCCCAATATTTTATTCAGGTTGGCACCCTTGATCCCAGCTTTATTGGGAAAGCTGGGGATGGAAACTGGGTTGCTCCATGTTAAGGATGATTAGGAAAGGAAGAGAAAATAAAACTGCCATTACCGCAATGCCATTATTATACACGGCTGTGGTTTCACCACACTTGGAATGCTGTGAACAATTCTGGTTGCATCACTTGAAAGGGGATGTGGTAGAGCTGAAAAAGATCCAGAACAGGGCAACCAAAATGATCAAGGGGATAGAGAAACTCCCCTATGAGGAACGATGACAAGGGACTCAGCTACATTAGTAAAGAAAAAGTGCTTTATATGCATTTAAACAGTGTGACACCAGATGGCGCTGTGGAGTCCCATCTTTTGCCAACGTGATTTCCCTTTATGAAGTTTACAATACGTTTTCCTGAAGCGTTTTTCTCATGTGTCTAGCCAAGGTTCAGAGAAAAGGCAAGTACCGTATTGGCCTGAATATAAGCCTCACTTTTTTCTTCTTCCAAATTCCGACCATGAAAAGTTAAAGTGCAGCTTAAATTTGTGACCTTACAAAAAGTGGCTTATATGATATCGCTGCTGAAACAGCCATATGGTAAAACGGGGCGGGTGTGAGTGCCTGTGGAATTTTAAGGGAGCAGCTTATATTCGGGTATTGCCTTTTCCCCCTCCCCATCCCCCATGAATTTTAAAGGTGTGGCTTATATTCGGGCCAATACGGTAAGAGGAGATATGGTAGAGATGCATAGAATTCTGCATAGCTTGGGGAAAGTGGACAGAGAAAATTGTTCTTTCTGCCTCAGAAAGAAAAGATGGTGGAGAATTTCTCAGTAATCAAGCTTGGTACCAAGCTCAGCAACATCTTGCTCATTTGCTTACTAAGTGAACCAGTCAATTTTCATACAGTCTTGATTAATAATTCCCCCCTCAAACAACAACAACAACAACATTAATGACAGTATTTTGAACCCTGGAGAAATGATGATTTATTTTTGTTATGCTAACTACTCTATTTGCTGTCATTTGTTTTGGAATTACCATCAGATCAGATTTGCTGAAATGTATATTCCATTGAACTCTGTTTTATTGAGGTGATGATGGTAGCTATTAACAGCCATTGTTATGTTTCTTATCCTGTCTCTTTAATCTTTATAGCTCTCCATTACATGATATTTTTATTTTGTGTGTGTGGTTAAGGCAGCAATACTTAATAGTAGTAGCTTTATAAATACAAAAGCAAAGGCATTCTGAATGTAACATACTTTTTAAATAAAAAAATGCTTACTTTAAATGAGTGATTTATTGATTTTATTTCCCTCTTTTGTGTTTTCAATCAACTTTCTTAAGTTTTAGGCTACACTATGGTGTTAATCCATGCAGTAATGGATCCACCCCCCCCGGAAAAGCAAATAAAACAAGCTTTACCACCCCTTTTAGCAATTTTGTTGCGCGCTCTCTCTCTCTCTCTCTCTCTCTCTCTCTCTCTCTCTCTCTCTCTCTCTCTCTCTCTCTCTCTCTCTCTGTTGCTCTCTCTCTTGTCTCCTTCAGTCTCTCCAGGTGTTTTTGAATTCCCATCAGCCCCCACCAGCATGGTCAGTGGTCAGAGATTCTGGGTGCTGCAGACAAACAACATTTGGAGAGCAACAGGTTCTACATTCCTGATTCAGCTGGTCCTTTATTGCAGTAAAAGCAACTTCTTCGAGACATGCCAGTCTTTTATGTCATGTCCAAAGGGAGGATTTGGTGCTGCTGCGTACCATTTGATTAAAAAAAAGTTGTTGCTTTTAAAGGCAGCATTTGGCAAGCGGTCTCGATGATCTGAATGCAAATACTCTTATTGGGTGCATGTGCGTATGCTTGCAGCTTCTAAGTAAATAACATATGTAAGTGGATAGATAGATGATAGGTAGACAGATGATAAATAATGCATCTTTCACATGTCTCTTCTGAAAACAAAATTCAGACAATATAGCTAGGAATCTGGAAAGCCAAACGCCACCCTTTAAAAGTTGATACTAAAGTGATTGTCATCTGCATCACATGTTCGAAAAAGGTTAGGCTGATCTCCAGCCATGTGGTTGCCGTTTATCACCCTGAGGACAAAGGTTAAGCCCTTTCTTTCTTTCTTTTTCATATGTGTGAGCTTCGTTCCCTGGTCCCCATACTTTTCCTGAAAAATTCCTGAAGATTGTACTGTGAATAGTTTTGATAATCCATTGTGGGCTTCTGTGATGAAAGATTCTGATAGCTGTGCTACATGAGAAAGCAACAAACCACAGCTCCCCTTCTCTGGCAGGCCGTCAGCATATTGATTCTCATCCCACAGCAGGCTTGGCGAGGTACAAATTCTTTCACTCACATCGGGCTGTGGTTAGCATAACATTTCTCCATCTGAAAGCGTCCTTTAAAGTCCTCATCCAAACAGCAATTTCAGCTGGCAAGTGATTTTATGTAATAGCTGAACTGTTGCAGCTCTCTCAGATATTTTATTGAGTACAGGGCAAACAAATTGTCCCTGAAGCTTATCTGTTCCAAATGAGAACTTCACATGGAACTTTATTTAAAGTATCGGATTATGTTTTGAAATGTCATTTCTCAGCAAACATTGATTTATGTACAGAACCTTGTCCCCCCCCCAATCATTAAGGAAATATGCATTTTTGGAATGTTAAAAGCATTTTTGTCAAGTAGAGATCACCAGTAATGATCATTGTTATTAGCTTAGTTTTAAAAAGGCACGCTCCCCAGAACATGAATGAATGCAGTTTTGTAGGAGTAATTGAGCTGGAGGGATCCAGAGATGTCCTAGTAGAAGAAATTCTGGCAGTGGTCCTGTTCCATGAACTGCCATGCAAGAGCAAGTGGAAGGTCTTGTTGGATGTTCTGGAAGGGATTTTAGTAGTGCATTGTGGCTAGCACACATGTTGGGCAAGCAACGGTGCAATGCCTTGCAGATATGGAAGAACATACCTCTATGTTTTAGTTTTTTCTTATGCAAGGATCTTGCGCCAAGACAGAAGAAAGCTCTTCTACATGCAAAAGAGGCAAGGGTGCTCATGGAAAAGTGACTTTGCATCCAATTCAATATTTATGGGTGCTAAGAAGCCTATAAAGATGAGACAGGCTTTATATTTATTTCCTTTGTTTAATGGTAGTGGGATTTGCATTCAATAGGAGTGTGTACCCCAAATTTGCCCTTGTATCTCTACCTGACCATTTCTAAAATGCCGATTGGTTTCTAAGCTGCTCCGTGCTCTCTGTGGATCCACAAGTCATTTTTTGTGCTACTCTGTATAAAATAAAGCACAGTGCTTCCTATTCTCTATAACAGGGAAATTAAAAACAGCTAGAACTTCCCCCATTTGGCCAAAGTGGATCAAATTTACAGGCACAAAAGCCCCTTCAGAGTAGATTAAGTCTACCAAACTGCAGACAAATTGGTGCAGTAGCTTTCTGTGGGAAAAGTAAAAGCTATTCACTTTTCTGCATAATCCCTATTAGGGCAGTGCCTTTATTAGGCCAACTAAAACTCCAAAATGCATTAGTGTTGTAATTTCAAAGAGCAGAGTTTGCTTCTTGATGTTTCTTACCCTAAAATAGTTAAAAGGTGGCTAAGCAGTGTATTGCCTGCTCCAGCTTTGTTCTGAGGAAGGGGGTTCTTCCTCAACTTGAGGCATTCTTGGTGAGCTGGTCCAGAGCGAGGCAGAGAGGAGGGGGAGATGGAGAGACAACTCATGCTGCCATTGCATTAGCGGTAGAAAAACAATTAAAAAGTGAGTGTGGGTGGTAGTGTGGTGAGAGGTGTGTGTGATGGCTGCTGCCGCTGCCTCAAAATATACAATCTTTTGCGCTTGCCCCTGAATGTGACTTAACTAGATAATCATAGGGTTCAGTCTTGTTGGCTTTTTAAAGAATATTTTAGAGGAGCATGCACATTTTAAGAATGGTAACCATTTCACAACAAATATGTATTTATGGTGCAAATTAGCCATGCTTTTTAGCTGAAAATATATTCTATGCATAAAAAACACATCCCACAACTGTTCATTTCTGTTCACTGGAAATTTCTGTTCCAAGTTAGTGGTTGTGTCTGACCTATGGTTTGTGTCATGCTAAGGTATAAATAGCTTAAGCAGTTCATTGACTTAGTCCATCGACTCTGAAGGTGTCATCTATGATTTATACCAGGTTTGAATAATTCCTGTAACATCACTTCTAGTACAGGTAAAAGTGTAAAAGCCTATATACCCACAGAGCCACAAATGCAGAAATGTACTTCAAATAATTTGCCAGCATTTCTCATGTACTGTATTTCATTGATAATTGTTAGATTTTCCCCCCAATTAGATAATTATCCTGGGTATTCCCGCCCCCACTTGATTTACAGAGCATTGTATAGCCTTTTCCCTGACAATTTATATTTTAGAAACACAAGACAGAGACGAGACTTAATGTTATGTGAAAGGATTTTCCTAGAGTAACCGTTTCAGCCCCTTTCTCCAACTGAATGAATAACTTTGATCTTTCAACTGTGAGAAGTAAACTGGGTGTGACCTTCCGTCATCAGCTAATCATCTCCCTTAATGACATCTGTTAACTTTGTTCTGATATTAGATCATGCTCTTTCTTTGTACTGTCAACATTTTTCATCCAAGGTCTAATTATTTCACTTTACGTGTATAGGGATATCATGGGAGTCACTTGTGCCCAGTATGAAGTTCATCTTTTTTGCATATCAAATTTCTAAAACTGATTGCAGCATTTTCTTTTTTTTTTTAAATTTTATTAGTTCTTTATTTAGAAAAGATACACTCCTTACATCATTATTCAGATATATACACGTACAAAAGTTTCCATCATAGAAAGAAGCAAGAAACGAAAAGAAAGACAAAGAAAGAGAAGATAGAAAGAACAAAGAAAAAAGAAAAAGAGAGGAAAAAAAAACCATCCAATATTACAGATACAAAACTTCCGTCCAACTCGGTTTTGGAAATACCTAATCTTACATTAATTCGCAGTATTACTAAAACACTATACGTCGATGCTTTTAATTATCGTCGATTGATAAATTATTTAATCCCTGGCTGCTTTCAAAATAAATTAGAAATTTGTTCCATTCGTCTTTGAATTTAACTGTGTTATTTTGTCTTATTTTTTGGGTTAATCTCGCTAGTTCAATGTATTGGTATAGCCTCATTTGCCACTCTCCAACCGTGGGCACATCAGGAGATTTCCATTTTTGTGCAATTAGAATTCTTGCCGCTGCCATAGCATATTGAACAAAGTTTTGATCTATTTTCTTTATTTCTTTACCAATCATTCCTAAGAGAAACAACTCAGGGGTTTTAAGAAAATTATATCTCAATTTTTTTTTCAATTCGTCATATATTTGGTTCCAGAATTCCTTCACCACATCACAACAACTTTAAAGTTAAATATTATATGTTGCTTAGTACAGGTCACAGCCATCTCTTTTTCATTCCCACTTTTTCTGTTTAAACTATTCCATTTCCCAGGTAATTGTGTTTTATCAAATGATAATTTTTACACTCAAGATGATAAATAAGCCAGGCAGTATTTTAGGAGAGTGATTTTCACATGATGTCATTTCGAAGGGAGAGACCATGCCTTTATTGTGAGGGTTGGCTCTGTACTGCAGACACTGTTTCGGGGCCCCAGAGCTACCAAGACTGCTCAAGGATGTTCTAACTCTCTCACAGCCTTCCCTGTCCTCCTGATGTTTTGGTCCACTTGCCATGCTGGCTGAAGTTGATGGGAGTTTGCAATCCAAAACATCTGGAAGGCACCAGCTTGGGGAAGGCTGTTCTGTAATAATGTGGGCATCGCCTATCAGTAAGAACTTCTCAGATGCTATGGATCTCATATGGCATGAGGCCATCAAGTTGAGAAGGAGGCTGCGGAATGAATTGGTTTCCTGAAAGGTCCCCCTGAGTGGCAAAGTGGTGGTGGGCCTTTGCTTTTTGAGAATCATATATATCAGGAATGGGGAGGGGGGGAAAAACAGTTCCCATCATCTCTGTCACAGCTACACGTTCACACAGGAGTCTCTGTGGTGTAGTGGTTAGAATCTCAGACGAGGACTGGAAAGACACCTCTTCAAATTCCTACTCAGCTGTGAAGATCATTGGGTAAGCTTGGGCCACCTGCTATTTCTCAGTCTAACCGACCTCACAAGGTGGATATATGGTGACCAAGTGCCTTCTTTTCCCAATTTAAAGGGATTCCTAGGAAGATGCCCATTTTCTCTATGTCCAGTATTCAACATCCTGATTGAGAAATGGTTGATAAATCTTAAATTCTCTCTTCTTTACTGAATGCAAGGTGGCAGCTGAGCTCTTGCTGCTGCCTTAATGCTGCATGAATTGAAACCTCAATGCCTGACCCCTGGAAAAGGCAGTGATGCTGTTGGACATTGTGTGGGAAAAGAAATGGCTGCCTCTGCATAATTGAATAGAGGTAGTTGGTTGAAGGGAAATGGATTTTGGAGCAGGATCTGGAGCATCTGTGAGGTAAATTAACTTTGTAAATTAATTGAACAAGAAGTGGTTTGAGCCATCTGGTGTGGGGTGCAAAATAATTTAAGTGTTAATTAAATTATAGGAATTATTTTTAAACTTCAATGGAAGTTTTATGAAATTGCTGACCTCTTTCATTCTCTCTTTTGGTGGTCTGCCCCCTTTTCTGGCAGTGCATCATTGGCCAACCTAAGTTGTGAGGCTAAAATTGGTAGGGAACAGGGAGGAGATGGCCACCTACAGATACCATCTTATCATGAAGTAAACTGCCCTGTGATCCTCATATGAAGAATGGCATAGAAATTAAATAAATAAATATGAAGTGTGTGTTTGTATGGTGTTGGAACTGGGCCTTTAGTGTGGTGGTGCCTCTTCTTGGAAGTTTCCTCTCATATATATATATATATATATATATATATATATATATATATATTCTCAGACGTCTTGTCTGTAATACAGTCATATGTTGGAAGTCGAACGGAATCTGTTCTGGAAGTCCGTTCAACTTTCCAAAACGTTCGGAAACCAAAGCGTGGCTTCTGATTGGCTGCAGGAAACTCCAGTTCGCAAACTGGAACAGTCACTTCCAGGTTTGCAGTATTTGGGAGCCAAAATGTTCGAGAACTAGGCTGTTCAAAAACCAAGGTACGACTGTAACTCCCTTATAACTGGAGGTTTTTATCCCAGCCCATATTTGGATTGGATTGGATTTTTTAAAAATACTGTTAAAAAAATGTAAATTTGCTTTAATTTTTTTAATATATGAAATTGTCTTATATATGCGTCTGTTGATTTTTAAATGGTTGAATTGCTTTGAAATATTTCATAGAAAGCAATTCGTAAGTGAAAGGAAGTAAATGAATTCTCCCTCCCTCTCTATGTCATGCCATAAGCAGCTGATATTTTTAAAAACAATATCCTGTATAGATCCTGATAAATACAATAAATGTAGGTTGAGCACCTTGTAGGAACAGGTGGGCTATAAATGTAATAAATATGTAACAAATATATAACTCCCTGGATCAGGGCAACAGACCACAGCCCTGCATAAAGTAACACATGTCTAAACAGCTTACATCAACTGGGTTGTTTTTTGTTCTGCGCAGCTCTGTGGTGAATTGATGCTCTGGTTTCTCCTCTCTTTTCGGCCTTTTAATGAATTCCAGCAGCCCTCCCAAGCAATTTAAGGGAAATGCAAGGATCTTAGTGGTGTGCTAGCACAGTAGAGTAATGGCTGTTAAAGATACAAGCTGAGGGAGTACTTGGAAAACAAACGACCATTTCGCCAGTGAAGCAAAGCAAACAATCCAGATCTCCTCGGTTTTCATTCTTGGGCTCCGCGCCATATGTGTAGGGTTGCTCCACATGTGTTTTTTTTTAATGTCCACGGGATGGCTTTTCATCACCGCAAGGTTGTTCTGGCTTGGAATCAGCTGTCGGGGACATATGCACTTGCTCTGTGTTAACTGCTGCTCTCTTCTCACACTTTCACTGAAATAAGAAAGAACATAACGTAAATATGAGTACATTTAAGTTGGCACCAGCTTTCTGTAGGCAGAAAAATTAACCCAAGAAATAATTATTTGGGATTTCATTTAGCCTCCAAACAGGCGCTCTGCTTAACTTCCACGTCTTTTTATGAACAGCTTAAAAACAACAGTAAACATGTTGAAATCTCCATTGTAAGAATGCTTGCCTTGAGGAATTGAATCGGGGCCTAGTAAGGGTCAGACCAGATGCAAATTAGATGTTTTGACATCTAATATGCAGGTGTTTAATAGCTACTCAGCTATTAAATTCCCCTACCCAGGGGAATTGCCAAGAGGATGCCCTCTGCTGATCTCAACATCCGAGATGGTCTGCAGGTAGTGACTGGAGACCGTTTTCCAAATATTTTCACCCACATTGTAATACAGATGGAAGGGCACTGTTTTGAGTTGCATTGACATTCTGTCCTAAGGGTTTATCCAGATTGGGCCAATGGTGTGAAATACTCTCAGGATTGCTGGTGGTTAAATACGCTACTAATTTCAGGATTGGAATGGCTCTCATAATTGACGCACGAGAAAAAGGTGTAAGCATTCCTGACCAGACTTTTTTTGCTCTTACATCTAATGTTACTCCTGATACCAATCTCCATACATCTTTTATAACTCAGTGGAATGACTGAGTTGCAGAATATTTTAATCTTGGAACTGCCAGACAATTCTAGACCAATTAATCTACAAGTATGTGCATTTTGGGGATGATATTCTCCAGTGACTCAGCGATGTAACAGATGGCAAAATGCTTAATATTTATTTCCATTTCACATCTCTATTGGAGCTAAACCCAGATATCTTATTTTATTATTCTGACAGTCAGGCAACATCTGTTGAGAACACTGTCAGCTGAATTACAGCCTCCCTGGCAGGTCTTGGGACGGACAGCATGAATTAATTTCGGCAATCCCGAATATGGCTCCATGTCATTTTCTACTACAACACATTGCTTTTATTGTAGAGGCTTAATTTATGGATACTGAACAGCTTTATATCTATACCCCAAAGAGTCTAAATTTATTCATATTGACACAGCCCCTTAAAGAAGGCTTTGTGCATTAAGTTGCAATAACACTGGATTTATTTCGACTCATTCCTCAGCTCTGGCCAAGTTATTATAAAAGGAATGATACACTCAAGGGCCATTCTCAGTTGCTGGGATATAAGGTTCTGTGCTGTCACGTGGGAGACTCCAAACTAGGGGTGATTTTCAGGATTCCAGTGACAGCAATTGGTATAAACCAGATTATTTCAGAAGTATGTCATTATTTTGTGTGATATTTGGGCAAAGAAGAAACTGTAAGATGCCCTTCTATGCCTTCAGCTTATAGGTCTCTCATTCTGCCAAGTAGCACAAATTCCCTCCCTCCAACTTTCCCAGCTGCTTGTAGATGACCTGTTTACTGAACATTCATCCTGATTTGTTTGCACAAAAATTTAGGGGAGGTTACATAATGTTGAATGTTTATTGATCATTCATTCTGATTTGTTTTTGGGGAGACTGTATGATGTTGTCATACTATACTTTTCACAGAATTTCTCTATCGCTTTCCTTACCTCAAAAAGTTTTTTGTTTTGATTTGAAGAAGATTTATTGAACATCAGCACCAAATCCACTTTAATTTTGCAACCTGAATTTACCACTGTGCAAGTGAATCTCTTTGCAAAATAGCAACACTCTGCAAGCAGCAATATGGGCTAGCAAGGACCGGGCAGACGTAGTGTCACTGAAAGCTCACGAAAAGTAGGCCCAGACAACAGACCTTGTGGCTCCTAATTTAAGCCCTGGAGTTCCTGGCAATGTAACCCCACAATCTGAACCCAAAATGGTCACATTTCTTCAAATTCCCATGCTTGAAGCAGAATAGCTAATGCTCCATCTCCCATCATGGCACATAGGACCCAATATTAGTTTGTTATTTTGGCACCTGAGGTCTCTCCCTGTTCTTCTCAGTAAAAAACAGAATGTGGAACATACTTCATTAAATAATTTCAGGCAGGCAGGTGCTGGGGAAGGCATATATTCTTCTGCATTCCTTCCTATTTCTGAGACTTCCTTCTTTGAGTGGATTGGGTCAGAAGATTGCAAGTCTCAGAGCTTGTGTGTGCATATTCCTTTAGAGGCCAATGGGACAATCTCCATGTTTCAAGGAATTATTAGTTTTAGGTGTGTGTGTTTGCTTCCCTAGCTCCCTCTAACATGGTTCATAAAGCATCCAATACATCTCCGAGGACCTCCTCCCCGATTTCTTCCCTGGTCTGCTTAAAATTAGTAAAATCAGCATTGCTGAATTGCCCTACTCTTCAACTCTAACAGTTTTTCCCATTGACTTCGGGAGGTTTCTGAGACGAAGTCTGAACACCTGGTTTAGATAAAGAAAAACAATTGAAAAGAGGATTAAGAAGCTAAGTCCACCTGGATAAGATTGCATGAGAACTTCAACTTGAAGGTAATGATGTCATATCTTCTCATGGTGAATAGCCCTCTGATGTAAACTGAATTACTCTTTGGATCAAACAGTTACAACTTGAAAGTGCCTTACTTACAGTGCCATCCCATACATGTCTACTCAGATGTAAGTCCCACTGAGAGTAATGAGTTTTACTTACTGGTAAATGTTTCTAGGATTGCAGTCTTGATACAGCCTTAATCTATAACACAGTGGGATGCAGCTACTTCAACTCAGTCTTCATGCTTGCCCAACTCTGCTGCTAAAAGTCTTACTGTTGTTGTGACTTGAGCCGTGGAGCCTATTTTTGGCAAGTCTTCTGACTCAGACCCCAAAAAAGGATTGTGTGGTCAGGAGAACCGACAAAGCTTGGTTGAACTTTGATCAACATCGATCTTCCCTGGGAGCTCTCCTAGGTGCTTGACATTGCTTCTAGTACTCCAGACTTGTTTCTTAGAACGTGCTACCGAGTGAAACATATGAACATGAAAAGCTGCCTTATACTGAGTCAGACTATTGGTCCATCTATCTCAGTATTAGCTGTAGGGTTTCAGACAAGGAGTTTTCCTCAGCCCTACCTGGAGATGTGGTTATTGAACCCCGCATCTTCTGCATGCAAAGCAGATACTCTACCACTGAGCTATGGGCCTCCTGAAAGGCTCTGTTTGACAGTGTCTACATTCTAGGTCAGGGTCTGGCTTAGTGCTACATGTTTTCCATGAATGTCAGGCCATCACATGGGTTGATATTGTCACCTAGCATCCAAGGCAGGAAATGTTCAGAGTCGAGGAGTATGCTACTATTTCCTGTCCCCACTCAGTCTATTTTCTGAGCAAACCAACACAGGACCAGAGCAGCTGGCAAAAATGACCCAGAAAACACATTGATTCACACAGAAACACATACAGCAGAAATCAGAGAAGAGGGCTTTGGCAGCCTCCACAAACACAAAAAGTTGAAGACAAACAAAAAATAAAACAACTTACAGAGTCCAGCATAAAAACAAACACAGAGATCCATGATGTGTTGAACAGAGTGCCCCTCCCCCCTCTAGTTTGTTTTCTATTTGTCAGATCCCTCCCTTTGCCTATGGTGACCGCCAAGGGACTGGCGCATCTGCTTGCTTGCCCCTGTTCCCCATCCTTCAATATTTCCCAGTTCTTCTCTTTTCCTGGGGTGTGTCTTGTCTCCCACCACCACAAACCTGGGTCCAAACATTCCTCTATTGGACTTTCCCTGGAGGATTCCTGGGCAGGTGGTCTCCACCACTCTTCCACATCTGACCTGTCCCTGTCAGGAGATGGGAAGAAAGAATTGCCCTCAAGCTATTGCACAATAGGAGCCCAATGTGCCTGTGTCTCTCCATCCTGAGGGTGTTGTGTTGCCTTCCTCTGACTCTGAGAACTCTAGTTCAGAAGCCTTAGTGAGTCCACAGTCTCTCCTGCTCTGGAAAAGCCAACAATTGCTAAAGCATTTTGGAACCTGTTAACGTGAAGAGGCTTATCTTACCAAAGGTGCAACTAGTAGCTGAGATAGAGTTGAACTTCCTATTTAAGGCTTAGACTGTTGCTGAAGCAACATTTGCACCCTGCACTTACGGAGTCTCCAGCCTGAGCTCTGCATGGTGCTGTCCAAGGGGCTATGGATGCCTTGCCCCATCCTTGCTGAGCTTGTTCTTTGAAACAAGAAGACAACTGCTATGGGTCTTATCTGATGGTTCATTCCATCTCCATATGTGATTCATGTATCAGTTGCCCCAGATCTAGGTCCTTCAGGAGTAGCATGATTATTGATCTTGGACTCTTGTTCTTGCAAAACACTGAAGTTGCAGGAATGGGCTTGCCAAATGTGATTTATTTAAAAGGATATCCAGTATTCCAAAATCACATGGTTCATTGACTGTACTGTTCCCATCTTGAAATTTGATTCTGATAGAACTAAAGTACCCTCTGCCTTGTTATCTGGAGCTTTTAATCACTGGTAGCTGGGGAAGTTTTAACTGGTGAATTTCATGATCATCCTATGCCTAGAAATAGGCAGAAATGAGGAATGTACAAAACTATATATAAGGGACCCTGGATTTGTGTAGGGCAGGCATCCCCAAACTTGGCCCTCCAGATGTTTTGGGACTACATTTTCCATCATCCCTGACCACTGGTCCTGTTAGCTAGGGATGATGGGAGTTGTTGTCCCAAAACATCTGGAGAGATGAGTTTGGGGATGTCTGGTGTAGGGTTTACTCCTTAGCCTTTTCTTCTGCTGCAATTTATCCTGCAAAGTAGTGGGTACAGATGTATCCTCTGGGTTTACTCCCAAAGACGTTTTCACGAATGAGTGTAGCCACAAGACAATATGTCTACTTAAAAAAATAATAATCATTTAGTTCAATGGGACTTACTTTCAGGTAAGCTGGTATAGGATTTCAGACTTAGGCTACACTTACAAGAGAGTAAGTCACAGTGGGGCTTGTTTCCAAGTGTAGAATTCTCTTGTCAGTGTAATGTGTATGTTAATTGCATCCACACAATTAATGGCATGTTTAGTTTGTCTCTGTGGTTATGAGAATCCCAAACACAGGAGACAGTGACTGTCTCACATGAGGCTGTGCACGCGGCTGAAGTCTGAAAAGCCATCCTGGTGGTTGGCTCTCTGCCACTGACCTCAATGTAATCAAAACCTCACTCCTCATCCATTGCTATATAAATAATTTTTGTCATCAGTTCAATGCTATCATTGTTTTGCAAGGTCAACTAGCAGGGACATACATACTGCACAGAAGCAATGTTCTCAATAGTGGGCAGGAATATTGTGTGTGGTAGGGGAGGGAATTCTCAAGTTTATTCACATATGAAATGTTTTAATCTGGAAGATTGGTCAATTTCACTTTTCCACAAAATTTAATTGTGAACATTATTTTTATTGAAATAAAAAAATTGTCCAGTAGCACCTTAGAGACCAACTAGGTTTGTTCTGGGTATAAGCTTTCATGTGCATGCACACTTCTTCAGATTATTTTTGTTGTAATTTTTTTGATGGCAAAGAGCTAGGTAATACGCCAGTATTCACAAGATGGCAAGATCATGTAGGATCAGATATTTTTTACAGTCTAATTTTAAGCTTTCAGAATAAGTTATTGTAATGGAAATGTTGACTGACGCTTCATTCCAGGGAGGCTGGTGTATACTGCCATAATAGATGGCATGGTGTATAGACATTACCTGTTAAACTAATTGCGCTTGCAAATGTCCCACTAATATATGCATTTATAAACACACTTTACCCAAGTATATGTGTTTTGATACATGTTAGTTAGTTAGCTAGCTAGCTAGCTACCGTACTTTTCTCTCTATAACACGCAGATTTTTTCTCCTAAAAAGTAAGGGGAAATGTCTGTGCATGTTATTGAGTGAATGTGTGGTCCCTGGAGCCGACCCTCCCGAGCGCAGGGGCAAAAATCAGGCAAAAATCCAATCGCGCGCGTCAGGGAGAAGGGAGCGCCGTGAGAGAGGAAGCTGTTGCTTTCCTGCATTCTGCCTCAGGGTCTTACTGCCCACCCGCTTATGTTGCGGTTGCTATTTGCTCAAACGGAACAAAGAGCAGGCAAATCCCCTCCCCTCCAGGCAACCCCTCCCCTCCAGGCAAGGAGAGGGGAAAGGAAAGGATCGCGTCTCCGGTGCTGCTGCGTTTTAGGGACTCGCAGGCAGCCGGAAAACATGCAGGTGGGAGAGAGAGAGAGAGAGAGAGAGGGGGGGGGCTGGCTTAGGTGTGTGTGTGGGGAAAAACTTTTGCCTTCCTTTCCTCCCTCCCGTTAAACCCCTCTCCTGCATTCTTAGCCAGCTGCTTCTCTGCACACCCCTCTCGTGCTCCTTGTCCCTTCTGTGTTTTTCCTTCCCTCCCCACTTAAAACGTGGTTACAAAGCACGGATCCACATGGATCCTCAGGATCTTTGCATTGGGTCACCCCAAATTCACCATCAGATCACATTACATGTCCATGGCTACAGCCTGCACCAAAAAAATTACACACCCACTGTTGCCTGGGGCTGCAATGGTGCAAAAACGTGGTTACAAAGCACAGATCCACAGGGATTCTGAGGATTTTTGCATTGGGCTACCCCAAACTCACCATCAGATCACATGTCTGTGGCCACAGCATGAGGCACAAAAATGATACATCCACTGTTTCATTCAGAATTCCCGCCCCCCTTGTTTTCTTCCTCTAAAAACGATGTGCGTGTTATGGTCAGGTGCGTGTTATAGAGCGAAAAATACGGTATTTTTTCCTCCCTCCCCTTTAGTTTTATTAAACATTTTCAACATATAATACACTAAAAAACCAAACCAAACAGATCTAATATGAAAAGACAATCCAAAGAGTAAAGAGGAAAAATAAAATAAAAAAGGAGAGAGAAAGAGAAAGAGGAGAGATTATACATAGCTAGACCCCTATCACCCTTTTATCTTAATCCTCAATTCACATACTGAGATATGAGTTTCCCCAGCTCTCACCTGGGACAGCCTCCACCTTTCTCAGCCTCTCATCCTGAGGAAAACCACTCTAACCTGTCTCCGACACAAATCCCTTCTTCATCTGTCCATCTTCTCCCTGTATGTATCTTCTTTTATTCCAAATATAAATCTCCAGAGTTTGACACATACATAAAAGTAATATTAATAGAAAACTATCAAAAGTTAAAGATAACAAACTGGTACACGTTAGGTTGCCGGAGAACCGCATTACAAAACTCAGAGAAATGTGAATTCCGAAGGATGGCTGTGCTTTGGTTCACATTACTGCTTCGGAAACTGCTTAGGTAGGCTTGCCTTTAAATGCAAACTAAACTGAACCCCCCTTGCCTTCCCTAATCACATAAACTGTTGCAGTAGCAGGAGAAGAGATCACTCTGGGCTTCTTTGCTGTGCCATCCTGGAGCTGGTGCAGCAAAAACGAAGGGTCAAAAAACCCCTGTCTCCCACATTCTGCCTGGCCTTGGTGAGCAGCGGCTCCATCCTCGCTTCAGCTCCACTGCTCTCTGGCCAGGCATTAGGGCTGGTCCCTAATCCTTTTGGGATAAGCATCGGGAGAGAGTCTCTGAGGAACGAGGGGCTACTTGACTCACCTCCGTTTGATCTTTGGGTTAATGACCGTTTAGTGTTAATAGGAAAACAACCGTCACTTTGCTTTTAAGCTGTTTGGTACACTAAGCAGAAGGCAATGACTTTATCCATTTTTAAGAAGGAACAAATGAAATCATTCATTCAGATACATTCCTCGGGTAAAGTCTGTGTGCATGATGCCCTCAGATCCCATGGAAAAACAAACAAAACCTCACCGAAACTGCCATACATGGGTAATTTCATTACAACAGTGCAACAGTCAGTCACCTCTTGTTTTCTTAAACTGATATTATTGAAAGATTGGCTCTTCTATTTATGGTTACATTTTTAACCCGTCTCCATAGCAAACTCTCCTATTCACTCAGTGTTAATAGGACCAAAACTGAGATGGCATCGCCAGGGTTGGCTTAATATCAGAAGCAATGAAGGATTAGACCTGTGCTGTTATTGTTTGGCTGCTTTTGAAAAGTGTTCAGAATGAACTGTCAGCAGCAGCTCTTTGGATATGAATAACAGGACATGATACTGAATTAGAGGATGCAAAGGCATTGCATTAGGCTGCACTCCTAAATGCACTTACTGGAGAGTAAAGGGCATTGAACGTGATAGCGTGTAATTCTACATGGCCAGGTATAGACTGCACTGGAAGAAAACAAAAAAGTTGTAACAAATTCAGATTTATTATTATTATTATTATTATTATTATTATTATTATTATTATTATTAAAATGAATTGGTTGCAGTCAATGCACAAATGCATAGGAATAAGCCCAAATGAATTTAGTGGATTAAAAAATTTTTTAGTTAACGGTAAGTAGACATGATGAGCCCTTGAGAAAAACAAAAGTAACAGCAATACCTTTATTGGGACTAACTAAAATGTCACATGGGCTTAATAAAATCAGTTCTTTTTTCTAAAAAAAATGTTTAGGGGTATGCGTAGCCCTGCATCCCCCCCCGAAAAAACAACACTGAATAAAAGCATTAACCAATTGTTACTTTTGGACAGTTTCTGAGGAAATATGCAGAGGACTCTGCTGCATGTTTATTTATTTGCAATAATTCACAACGTCACCAAGGCCTAGTTCAAATAAAACCACACCATGTTTATGAATGAAGCTCAAGCATAGGCGTTTCACAAATCTCTATAGAAAAGGTGCCCTTGACTTGTGGGTTGGCTGTAGACAAGGCCCATCTATGTGCATTTGTATTGTTCGTATAACTGTAAGCTGATAATTTTGTTATAAATGTAGGTGGCCATAATTGGAAAGGGGCGTTCTCGGATAGGAAGCTGCCTTACACAGAGTTAGACCATTGGTTCATCCAGCTCAGGACTACCAATGTCAACTGGCAGTGGTTCGCCAGGGTTTCGGATGGCATGAGTGTCTCTCTATCCCAACCCTACCTGGGGATTGAACCTGAGATCTTCTAAATCAGTGAGCCCCAAGAGTACTTCAACATGGAGCCTTCACACTGCCTTCCCAAAGCTGGCTAAGTGAGGTGCAGCGCTTTGGGAAGGAGGCACATGGGTTCTAGAAACCTCCCACCTTCTTCCCAAAGCTGGAAAAGTGCTAACTAGGCTTTGATAGAGAGTCAGGCATAGTCTAGGACCCTGTCAGAGCAGAGTCCTCATGTCTCCTTCCCAAAGCTAAGTGAGTTCTTACCCAGTTTGGGGAAGGCTGTGTAAGGGCTGGGGTGGTGGGTGTCAAATATTTATCCAGGGTGCGGTGCCAAAAAAAAAAAAAAAAAGCCTAGAAGCCCACAAGTGGCCCTCGGGCCAAACATTGGACCACACTGTTCTAAATGCAAATAAGATGCTGTATCATTGAACTATATAGTACAAGAATACTTGTCTAGTTTAGTTGTATTCAAGTCTCCAGGGCCAGATGAACTGCATCCAAAAGTATTAAAAGAACTGGCAGATGTGATCTCAGAACCACTGGCAGTCATCTTTGAGAATTCCTGAAGAACAGGCGAAGTCCCGGCAGACTGGAGGAGGGCAAATGTTGTCCCTATTTTCAAAAAGGGGAAAAGAGAGGACCCAAATAATTATCGCCCAGTCAGTCTGACATCAATACTAGGGAAGATTCTGGAGCAGATCATTAAGCAAACAGTCTGTGAGCACCTAGAAAGGAATGCTGTGATCACCAATAGTCAGCATGGATTTCTGAAAAATAAGTCATGTCAGACTAACCTGATCTCGTTTTTTGACAGAATTGCAAGCCTGGTAGGTGAAGGGAACGCAGTGGATGTAGCCTACCTTGATTTCAGCAAGGCATTCAACAAGGTGCCCCATGATATTCTTGTAAAGAAGCTGGTAAAATGTGGTCTTGACTATGCTACCACTCAGTGGATTTGTAACTGGCTGACTGACCGAACCCAAAGGGTCTCATCAATGGTTCCTCTTCATCCTGGAGAAGAGTGACTAGTGGGGTGCCACAGGGTTCTGTCTTGGGCCCGGTCTTATTCAACATCTTTATCAATGACTTGGATGATGGACTCAAGGGCATCCTGATCAAATTTGCAGATGACACCAAACTGGGAGGGGTGGCTAACACCCCAGAGGACAGGATCACACTTCAAAACGACCTTGACAGATTAGAGAACTGGGCCAAGACAAACAAGATGAACTTTAACAGGGAGAAATGTAAAGTATTGCACTTGGGCAAAAAAAAAAATAATAAAAAAATATGAGAGGCACAAATACAAGATGGGTGACACCTGGCTTGAGAGCAGTACATGTGAAAAGGATCTAGGAGTCTTGGTTGACCACAAACTTGACATGAGCCAACAGTGTGATGCGGCAGCTAAAAAAGCCAATGCAATTCTGGGCTGCATCAATAGGAGTATAGCATCTAGATCAAGGGAAGTAATAGTGCCACTGTATTCTGCTCTGGTCAGACCTCACCTGGAGTACTGTGTCCAGTTCTGGGCACCACAGTTCAAGAAGGACACTGACAAACTGGAACGTGTCCAGAGGAGGGCAACCAAAATGGTCAAAGGCCTGGAAACGATGCCTTATAAGGAACGGCTAAGGGAGCTGGGCATGTTTAGCCTGGAGAAGAGGAGGTTAAGGGGTGACATGATAGCCATGTTCAAATATATAAAAGGATGTCATATAGAGGAGGGAGAAAGGTTGTTTTCTGCTGCTCCAGAGAAGCGGACATGGAGCAATGGATCCAAACTACAAGAAAGAAGATTCCACCTAAACATTAGGAAGAACTTCCTGACAGTAAGAGCTGTTCGACAGTGGAATTTGCTGCCAAGGAGTGTGGTGGAGTCTCCTCCTTTGGAGGTCTTTAAGCAGAGGCTTGACAACCATATGTCAGGAGTGCTCTGATGGTGTTTCCTGCTTGGCAGGGGGTTGGACTCGATGGCCCTTGTGGTCTCTTCCAACTCTATGATTCTATTCTATTCTAAACATTAGCCCTTCTGGATAGCTGTAAAATTATGATGATTATGAAGATTATATTGGAGTAGACTGACCCTTTGACATTGGATTTAAAGGTCAACATAAACACATTGAATTGTCCCTGTAAAGCTTTGTGAAGCCAGCATGGATGCACAAATACTGGTAATAAAATATGCCCTCGGCAACTCACTCCCATGATTGAATTCATAACCAAAGGCAGCATTTATGTTGAAGGGCACCAGCCTTTTTTTGAAGTCAGTACAAATAATAATTGAATGTGGCCCATAATCAGAGAAACAAAAAGCCCAAGAGTAGACCGGTTCAGCTAACAACTTCTTATGTAAGCTTTAGTCATCATAAAACATCTCATTTATATTCATGGGGGCTTGATTGCTAGCTACTCTTGTTCGGAGTTCTCAGGACTTGGCGGATTGGTTTCTCATTTTAATGTTGATCTTCTACAGATGTAAAATGAATAACTGGCATTTATGTAACCTCTGTCATTTCAGCCTCCAAAAAGAGCAGGCTCCCTCATGCCAAAAACGTCAGACATTTATGTGATGAACTATTACCTCACCATTAATGTTGTATATAATAGAGGAAATTTTAATTAGCTTGTTGAGTAGAAACATTACGGTCGGGTACAGTGAATGGTTCTGTGGTGGATGAACTGTACACACAGCAGAATCCATCAAATTCTGAATATTACCTCAGGGTCATTTTGTGGTTGAGGACCCGTGGAGTTTCATGGATGTATCCTTTGACCTGACAGAAACTTTACTAAGCTTTAATACAAGATATTAGATCAATGAAGATCAACTTGTTTCCATGTTTGTGGTAGAATGGCACCATTAACCAGTTTATGTCAGCGTGCATAAATCGTCTTGAAAGGGGATAGTTCTAGATGGAAGTGGGAGTTAAGAGCTTTCAAGGGTCAATGGGAGATGATATGAAAGTTTTGGGGAGTTGAAAGGTACTGCGCTTTTGATTCAGCTCATTTCTGTAACCTTCCACACCACTTTTTAACTACAGACCCAAGAGCCTATTAGCCAAGGCAGAGCTCATGCCCCTTTGGCTACAGAAACCTGTTAGCAGACTTTGTTAAAAGGTTCTTGAGTCTCTGAATTAAAAAACCTCTCTGATTTCTGCCTTTATGGGGACCAGAGCACTTAATCACGGAAAAGAGCACCCCTAACAGGTTGTTAAAGGGTGGTGCTGTGGTCTAAACCACAGAGCCTAGGGCTTGCCGATGGGGCGAGCTCCCATTGCTCGGTCCCAGCTCCTGCCCACCTAGCAGTTCGAAAGCACGTCAAAGTACAAGTAGATAAATAGGTACCGCTCTGGTGGGAAGGTAAATGGCATTTCTGTGTGCTGCTTTGGTTTCGCCAGAAGTGGCTTAGTCATGCTGGCCACATGACCCGGAAGTTGTACGCCGGCTCCCTCGGCCAGTAAAGCGAGATGAGCATCGCAACCCCAGAGTCGTCCATGACTGGACCTAATGGTCAGGGGTCCCTTAACCTTTAGCAGGTTGTTGTTGAAATAAATAAGTTACAAGGCAGACCATTATTATTGTCACTCCTTCTCCCCCCTCCCACCACTTGTAGAAGGTTATCCACAAGTACTGTGATGGAAATCACACATGGGTGTGATTCTCAAGTCAAACATGGTCCTGCTTCTGTGCTTCCAGGTCTCTTGACTTACCCATGTCTGATTCATAAGTAAGTAAATATGGGCATAAGTCTTTCCAGTGCTTTAATTCTTGACATGGAAATTGCTTGTGTGTATATTCCTAAAAAACTGTGTTGATGGAAGTATCGCTAAGTGAGGATGTCTGTTGGGAGGATTTCATGAACTCCACTGAAGCTCAGCTGAAATGAATGGGAGCTTTTGCAAGAGGAATTGCTTTGTTGATTGGGCCCCTGACTGTGAAGTAAAGGAACAGGAGGACCAGGCTAAGGAGAAACAAGATTTTATATCTGAGGCAGGTGGTTTTGTTCCAGAGAAGGATGACAGAGAGTTTGGGTGATTTCAGGAAGAGCCAGTGGCAGGGTTAGGCAATGCTTGGCACCTGCCAAAGCTTTTCAGTGTGCCTGCATGTGCACACATGCATGATTGCGGGGCATGTGATATTATGGCACATGTGTGATGCTCATGGTGCTCTACTTTGCAAATACGCCCACAGGCCCAAGGAAGTTGGTGATCCTTGCCTCAAATCATTGGCTCAAGAATAGTCTCACCAACTTCTGTGAACCTGCTCCAAATGATGCAAAGCATGGATATTGCTAACCCAGCCCTTCTTGTTTGGTAGAAAGAAAGCCAGTTGTCTTGACTCTAAAACAGGTCTGCATTCACTTCACTGAGTGAGACACATCATGTTGAAACAATGCTGAATCAGATCAGCTTGTTGGGTGAGTGCTTTACTCCAATCAGGCTTTAATGAAGACCTCAAATGATGCAGGAATGAGTATTTGGAACCTTCACAAATCCATGGTGCTGCCAATATGAACAACTTTAGATGAAAAGGTTTTCCCAACCACCACCCTTATTTTCCTCCGAAGGAGAACATTTGTCATTCCACTTATTCAGTGCTTCTCCATGTAGGAAACAGTTTTCTGGAAATGTGTTTCCTACAGAAAACGGCGTTTTCTGAATTCATTCCAGAAATATTGCCAACGATTCTTTTCAAAAAGTGAGGTCATAATTCTGCATATGAAATCTCAGGTATATAACTTTTCTCAAAGTTTGGGTGCCATCGAAATGCCAAGTGAAGGCTTGCGCTTGGCCTTGTTTAAGTAAAGTCTGATGATGGATTGAAAGGTGTTTCTCTCTCTGGTTGCTTTTAGGCTCCGCGTTTGAGCGGGGAAATGAATGGCATGGAATGTATTACCTGATGATGTATATGCTTCTTTGAAAAACATAAAACAGAACCCAGTCGCAGACTAAGAACAACAATATAGCACACTGAACTAGTATAGGGTTAGAGTCCATCCTTCATTGCACTGATTTCCTTGGAAGGGGTTGCAGAGTCCACATAAATCCTGAAAATCATAGGTGAAATCCCTCATCCCTGTAGACAAGAGGGACTATCCAATGTTTAGGGTAACACTGAAGGCTTTGGTGCTAAATAAGCCTCCCAACTCACACCAGGAGTCACCCAAGAAGGAGAGGGATCAGATCCACTCTTGGAGGGGGGCACAGTTAACACAAAGCACTGTTGTAAGGCCACTGATGTCACCAGGCATAGAAAGGGATGAAGAAGCCTCAGAGAAGGCCCGGGCTGTTCTTACATCTTACCCATCGCAGAGCCAGGGCATTCTAAAATGGGTCTCTAGATAAGTTTTTGGAGTTCAGTACCAATGCTACTAGAAGTGGGGGAGAAATTCCATTCAATTTGCAGTTAAAGGTGAAGCTACACTTTCCAACACAATACGAGAAGCAAAACTCAGCCATCCTATGCAATCTGCACTTCTCCGAATTTTGCAGTGCACTCTTCCAGGCAAATATTGTGTGCAAGGATGTGCATACCAGAGTAATGTGCACATAAGAATTCACACATTTGCAAAAATAGCAGACAAAATTGTGTTAGGGGGAAATTGTTTTGCGGAAATGTGCCCATTAGGCAAAATTGCACACAAATGTGTATATTAGAAGTTTGCACTAAAATGCTGGTGAATTTTCATGTGGACTTGCAGACCGAAGTGTAAATGTGGAGATCTGAACTTTAGATTGGAAAAATGAGAAACTAAGAGTGACAGAGTTGCCCATCGCTATACTACCTGTCTGAAACTCTGGGTAGTTGCTGTCTGTTGATAATCCCGTTGGTCCATCTAGCTCCATATTATCAACCCACTGGGGACTTCTGGACAAGCTGTTTATTAATCATTTATCCTGTTTTGTTTGCATGCCCCCTGCCCATCAAAAGGTAAACTCAGAGCAGCTTACGAAAACTAACATTAAGAACAAATATAAAAGCAAGAGTAAAAACAGCCTAAAATGCTCACCATAATACGCATAAAATAAAATAAATCAATAAGCTACAATAATGAAAGATTAGACAACATTGACCATTTAATGAGCATCCATTCTGGTTTGTTTGTAGGGAGGTTTGATGCTGTGTATCCAAGTGGGTTTTATCCTTCCCTATCCAGTGCGTTTCCCTATCACCTTTCTTATCACAGAAAATAATAATAATAATAATAATAATAATAATAATAATAATAATAATAATAATAATGTTTGTTTATACCCCACCCATCTGACTGGGTTGCCCCAGCCACTCTGAGTGGCTTCCAACATAATATAAAACACAACTAAACACCAAGCAGGTAGCCAGTCAGGAAGGGTGGAACCAGGTGAGCTCTAGGACCCCGATCCGCTATCCCTCTGAAATCTACCACTGAAGCGATTCACCTCAGTTGGGCTCATGGCAGAGCCAGCTCTGATGGCTGAGCACATGCATTGCATACAGAAGGTCTCAGAGTCAATGCCTGGTGTATTCCCTTAGGAAGGGGTTAGATAGTGCACTAGGCAATGCAAAAGGCCACTGCCAGAGATCCTCAAAGGCCACTGCCATAAGAAAATACTTGACTAGATAGGTGAAACAGTCTGACCTAGTATATGGCAGCTTCTTATTTTCCTGTGGCTGTATCGAGACATACACACCATCTTTGCCTACAGAGACACGGTGTTTCCTCTGCCAAGGAGAAGGATATTATGTGTCCTGCCATTGCCTTCTATGTGGCTGGTGCAGCTTCCATGTCATTTGGCTTATACCTACGTCCTAACATAGCCTTTAGAAGTGGTGCTTTCCAGATGGGGATGGACTCCAGCTACAGCCAGCATGGCCAGTCGTCAGGAATGATGTGAGTTGCATCGCATTCAGTGAACCTGCCCTAACACAGATAGTTTGTGATTTGACTGTAGGAAACTTATAATGGTTGCATCAGAAATGGCTCCTGCTGCTCATGGAGGCCACAAATGACATTGTTTTTGTGTCCGTATCTGGTTTTAAGAAACATTTTTGAAGACAAGAAGATTGTTGGAGCTTTTCTACACTAGAGCTGCTTAAGAGACGGAGAGAGCGAAGGAACACGTTTCACTTAATTAGTGGAAAACTGCAGGTTCAGTCAAGACTCTAATGAACACCACATTTTTACTGTGGGTTTCAATTACTGTAAAAGTGGATTGGATAAAAATCAGGGATGTGGTTTAGTACTTCCCAGATACAAATACAGAATGATCCAGCTGCTTGCGGTTCTTAAGTTTTCAGGAAAAGCAACAAATGACTGCAACCTCTTTGGAGCCACATCAACGAGACCACAAGCCATCCATCTTCTGAAATATCAAGGCTTCTAGAACCCCTTCAGAAGCCTATGTGGAAGAACCATGGTGTGAAAAACAAGTAAATATGCAGTGGAAACCATAGTGGATCATGGCATTGGAACTACAGCCTTAATTTTCCTAGCATATATTTTCCATTGTGTGGTGAAGTAGAACACTGGGTTTATGTTGCTCTTCCCAAGTCCTAAATACCCTTAAGTAGAAAAATCTCACATTGGCCAAAAAGGAAACCTTCCTATTGTATAATTGCATTAATTTATCCTTTAAAAGGAGGAGTGGAGTAGAAAAAGGCATAAAATCAAATTTTAAATGTTTACTTGCATGCCTATAAAAACAGATTTCTTAAACTGAATCCATATTCAGAGACACCTTGCTAATTTTGATTCTGTTCTTCAAAAAGTCAGTAGCACCAGCAGCTGTATTTTCTCCTCTGCTCCTTAAAGCATGTAATTTTAGAATTATCCTGCAAATTCTATGGAAGAAGAGAAAAGTAATAAAGGATTTAGGTGTTTGTGGTATCAAAGCGATTGCTATCTATAGGAGTATCATCTATAGTGAAGGTCACTGGTTACTTAGGAGTGCCCTAGGTTGGAATCTTAGTTCTCCTGTGTCTGGGAAAAGTATTTTACTAATCAGGCATTGAGGTCAGATAAACCCCTGTGCTTGGAACAAGGACTTTACTGAGCCAGGGATACAGTCAGATAGGAACCAGTTAAGTAACAAATCAGGAAATGTGCACTGGGAGAAGATACCCTTTTCCCTCTCTGGTGTGTATGGCAACATGCAAATGCAACTTCAAATATTTCATACTTGTTTTCTATGATGATTTTGTTCTACTAAAACAAAACAACAACACAATACTATTAAAAACATCTTAAAAACCATTAAACACATGTAAAATACCTGTTTTGCCAAGGGGCAAATGTTCTTTTTGGATTTGGAACACAATGAACACGAAATGGAGTGAATGCTAAATATTTCATTAAATAGCTCAAAGAAAGCTACAAAGCATTGCAATTCTCTTACGTCTTTTCTGGTTGCTGGAGAATCTCTTAATTGACAATGAATGGACCCCTGTTCTTGGGGCTTACATAGTTTTGGGGCTACATAAGCCACACCTAGTATTTATGTCACATCTGGTGTTTGGGTTATTTATGCATTCCCACCAAAATGAAGTTCAATTTAATGTGTGATAAGCAGTCTAAGACTAGAAACTCCCTGCAATGCGAGTCACCACAGAACTCCTCACAGAACTTTATCTAGAAGGTTACCATCCCCACCTAGTGCTGTCTCAGCATAGCTGGACATACGAAACTATTATAGTATGGAATAAATACATAGGAAACAGACATAATTACTTAAAGGCCTCAGGCCTCACAGGATCTCTAGGCATGCAAGGAGCATTGTTGCACATGACCTAAATCTCCTCCAGAGAACAATTGTCTTCTACAAGATGCCAATACACATCCCTTTGCTAATGAACCAAGCGATGACGACATAAATATTGTTAAGTTTCCTCAGCAGATCAAAGCTTAGCTCCATCCTTCTAGCTTTCCACCAAGTGACTCCCATCTACTGGGCCAAGCCAACACATGAATGGGAATTCTACACATAGCAGAAAACTATGGTTTGCGTGGCGAGTTCCTGCCTCCCCCCCATGGAAATAAAGACACATGACACAAATATTTAGGTTAATGGGCAAAAAATGGACACAACTTTATTGTTACAGGAATGAGCGGTATTGGCTTAGGCATTGGTCCTAACCGACTATCCGGCTTCAGCCCAATTGCTTGAAGACCGGGAAACCACCAGTAGGGGGAGTCCTGCTGATGCACATGAACTAGGAACTCCCCCGGGGTCACCACTCGGGGGCGTGCCTTAGGCCCTCACCTTCATAGGCTTCGGACAGGGCCACGCCCCCCGGAATCCTTTAGCGGACTACCCTTTGATATTCGGGGGAGGTGATGGCGCTTCCTCCCCCCTCATCTACATGACAATACCCCTACCAATGCCTAACCGCCAATGCTGAGGAAGTTGTGACGATTTGCTACGAGGTAGGCAAAAAACCAAGTGTCTGGTGCCAATTTGCCAAGTGGAAAAAAATTCCTACCAGATCCCTTAATGGCGACCAACCGAGGTCCATAGCAAGGTCAAAAGGAAAACCTAAAGGGTGGGAGGGTGGGAAACCCGATGAGCTGAGGCGGCAAAAGAGAGAGATCTCTGGCCACGCCAGTGTGATATCGTGCAAGCCGATCGGCGGCCAGGTGATGACGCAGCCAGGGATCCCCTCAATCATGCGGAGGCTGAGAGCCAGCCCCCGCGCACGTGGAGAGGGCGTGAAGCCTGCAACTCCACCTCCTCTTGTGTTCGGAAGTTGCATCTGAATCAGTCAGTAGTGGTTGGTGGAGCTCTGTTGCAGAAGCATGGGGGTGGGGATTGGCTGGATAGCCATGCACTGCCACATGCCAAGTTCCCTACTGCTCTCAGTAATTGGCAGTGGCCTGCAGTGTTAGGAAGACAGGGACCGATGGAGACCCACCTGCACTGACCCGTCCACTGCTATAGGAATTAGGCCATCCTTTTCTTTAAATCTTAGGTGGCCAGACCTGTCGGAGAGAACTCCGTTTTTGTGACCAGCTTTCATTCTAGAAGAAGCTGATGGATGGTTGTAAAATTAGTGGGTGCAGACTCCCCCCTTTCATACTGTTTAGTTCCAATTGCAAAGTGTTTCTTGTATCCGAACGCACACTCTCCTGACTCTGAGACTTAAAACACAAACAAAACACCGAAAACTTGAAAGGACAACTTTTTGAACATAATTCCAAAGCTATTTGTGGATTACTTTCCGTTTGCTGCTTGTAATCTGCATTCCTGAGGTAAGAGTGCTAAAAGGGCTGAGGATTTTCAATGAGCTAAGGGATTCTTCTAAAAAGGGCAATTTTGCTTGCTCTTAGCTTCTGTGTTTAGGCATGCTATGCAACAGAAACCACTTCTGTTCAACCACAAAATACACTTTATTTTCTTTGCAAAATGATCTTGTAACACCAAGTTATTGCCACTGCCAATAAATATATTGGTATATTATATTAATTTTATTTTTGTGCTTCTTCCTCTTCCTGTTACTTCAGTATTAAAATGGAATGTACTCCTTCCTTTTAAAACCATTAAAATGTATTTTCCTTCCCCTATTCGGCAGGTGCTCTGTGTGGCACAGTCAGAACCCGCATCTGTTAAAATTAAATTTTAGAGCTTTGTTTTCTATAAATTATGACAAGTTTGTGGTCACAAGAAAGCTTTGTGGGTCTCTCTCTTTCTTTTACAAAAAATATTTCTAAAATAGACATTTTACCATTAGGCTTAAAAAAATGCAAACTATCTATTTCCTTCCCTACATTGCTTATTCTTGGGCATCCCATTAATTCATAACTTGATTTGAAAATACATTTTAATTTTAGTGGGCAGCTTACAACAACAATAAAGCATTAAAGTTTATTGTTGTTTTATAAAAATATTCTACACATAAATTCCAGAAACTCACTATATCTATCCTGTCACATCCAAACCATACACTTAAAGCACACTCATAGCAAGTTAACAAGCATTGCTTCCCAAAAGAATAATGGAAACCGTAGTTTACCCCCTAGAGCTGCAATTCCCAGCACCCTTAACAAACTAGTCTTGGTTATTCCTGTTTGTCTTAACAACATATATGGAAAGTTCGAAACTTTGTGTATCAGAACCTACTGGCCTGTGCAGAGAAAATCTGCAGGTCATAGAGAACTTCATTTAATGTACTAACAAGCATCATATCGTCTCCTTCAACAAATGGTCCACCTTAGATTCCAGAGGTGCCATACAGGTAAGAGGCAATCCCTACTCAAAGGCTGTTTGTGCATTACTGGCTTAAAATGCAGCTGGGTTCTTCTTTTTCTCAGCTCAGCTCAGAGCTGATTTGGGGCAGGGGGATGCAGATAACTCAATATTTCTTAAGAAATGGCAGGATTGATACAGGATGGATATGGATTGTGGTTAATGTCATGTGCTTCTCAAACCAATGTTGGGAGTTTGCACTGGGTGCAGAGTAAATGGGACTGTGTATAGAGCCCAAAAGTGCACTGCCCTTTCAGTGTTCCCTACTGCTGCTATCGCATCACATCACATATATAAACAGCCAAGTCAGTTCTTCAAGTGTGGATTCTCAGTTGGTTGGTTGGTTGGTTGGTTGGTTGGTTGGTTGATTGGCATCTGTCAGGAGACAATGGAAGAGTGCGCCTTTGGGGATGAAGTCAAACCATAGCAGAGTTACAGCTCCTGCTGCGGCTGTAGAGACGGATACAGGAGAGGCGTGTTCTGTTGCAGCTAGGGGCAGATGAAGGTGTTAAGTTGTGTTGATGCACGTGCACCATGGCGTTCCTTTTTTCTGCACTCCTCCAAGTGGTCATTCCTGTGTGGAATCATGTGTGGATTCACATGCAGCCAAAACAGCGTCATCTGTGCCCAAAAAGGAGGTACCAGCAGGCTGCAGGAGTGCTGGCTATAATGGAAAGGATCATCCTGTAAGTGGAAGCCTGAACAGGAGCAGTCCACATTGCAACATTTTGTTGCAGACCACATGTGTTTTTATAGTTCTATTTTGTTTAGCAGATCAGAGCTGTGTTCTGCATCCGCTGAAGCATCTTAATAGCACTGCACTTGATGTGAGCATTCCAGTGTTAGGTACCTGAAAGAAACCAGTTATTCAAGTTGCAAAGGGATGGAGATCAATGTATCAGGAATGCGTCATCTCTTTACAAGGTGCCATGAATGTAGTTTTTTTTTTAAAAAAAAAAGATGCAGAAATAGTTCCATCTTTCAAAATGGGAAATATTTGCTGAAATGCAGAAGCTTAATTACTGTATTGCATTTTTAAAATTATTGATTCTTTTTTGGCCTTTCTGTTCCTGAAGGATGCCAAATTACGCTACTAAACAATTAATACCGAGGGATCATACTTAACTTTATTTCATTCAGTACTAATCTTAAAAACACAGTAATTACTAGACTCTGAAATTGGCTAATGCTAGGTTTGTGCTGGAGACCATCATCTCAGTAAATATGCAAAGGCACTGGCTTTCTTTTTTTGGCATGGAATTCAATTTGTGGGAGCAAAGGCATAATTAGAGTTGTCCACAATGCCATCCCCTTAATGCTTCCAATTGCCTTGCTTCCTCACAAATTCGCCAGTTTACATCCCAAAAAAGAATGGTGGAATAATCAAGAGTTAGCAAAAGCCACAGACACTTCTTCGGAATAGCTTGTTGCAATGTGGTCTTTGAGGCTTCCTGGAAATAAATGCATGGAGGGGACTACAATTTCCATTCTCTCTGGAGAAGAATGAAAACCAGTGAATTTTTAGAGGACAAGTAATTAGACTAATCTTCTGGGCAATAACTGTCAAGTCCAGCAGTTGGCATCCTTGGGAAGCTTCCAAGGTCCCAGTGCCCAAGGCAGGCTCAGCATGGGCCCCTGACCTACTGCCTTTAAGGAGAAGGAGCAGTCATTGCACCTGCCCCTCTTCCTGGGTGGCAGCGGGACTTGGGGTTTCCCTGTAAGAGTTGCGTCTTCTTTTGGGCTGCACTCCACTTGGTAGATGAAAGCAATCAATAGGACGGCCACTTCTGCATCACCAAACACAGAACACAAATTAGGACGCATAAGGAGATTGCCATGTCTGACTTCACAGTACGAGGATCTCAAAAAGAACAAGGAATAAACTGGCAAAAGCTGGGATGGTGGTGGTGGTGGTGGTGCAGAGGACATGTCTTTGGCTGCTTCCTTGCTGCTTTCATGCAGCACTGGTAATTGCTTTGCTGTGATGGAAGCAGAGATAGCAAAGCACATGAAGTGTATTTAAGCAAAATTTTCAAACAGCGGAGGATGCAGATGTCTTTGGACACGAAGACATGCTAAGCTGCTCCACTGGGTTTTAATCAATGGAACTTAAAAGCTCCTACACATCAATTTAGAAGTAAGTTCCATTGAGGCCAATGGAGTCCACTCCCACATAAATGGGTGTAGGATGGCAGCCTTTAAACTCAGGGAAAGAGTTTATCATGTGCTCAGGATGTAAGAAGGCATTAATTTCCATTCCAACCCATATTTGTCACCTGCAGCCCTGTTTCCGTTCCACAGCAGTCTGGCTTCTGGCAAAAACGGCATCATTCATGGTGATGGAATTTTACATAATTAATTATGTAATTACAGCTGTTATTCCACACCATTCATTTCAATGCCAAGGAAACATAATTCACATGTGGGGGTGGGGACTCATTAATTGTACTGTTTACCATCTGAAAACAATAACAAATACCAATTGTATTTTTTGGATTGATTTCTGGTCCAGACATGGAATAGATAAGTGAGCACCAGGAATTTCTGCTTCCATTCCCATCAGAATTCTCTGACATCCCTCGCTTGTGCTGAACTCATCCATGGAAATAAGTAGAGCTTAGGATTTTACCATGCTTACACAGTGGAGATACATAGGGTCTGTACGGCCCAGCCAAAGTTAACCGCTTTCACATTTCGCCAAGTTAAAAGAGCACAACTTTGCATTATGTCTTCTATTAAAAATAAATTAATAAAAAAATCAGTGCAGCATTACACCAACAAGACTCTTCAAGCCATAACAGAAAGCTCAGGGCAGGGACTCGTGAAGAGTTGCAGCAGGCTGCTTCGTCTGAGGGCAGATTATTTGGCTTCATCTCTTCAGCTGTTCAAAGTGCAGAAGAAGACATTGTGCAGAGATAATAATGCCTTCATCCTCTTTCCTACAGGGTTCTTTTCCTTCCTCTCCCCTGTTTCCTTAGAACACAGTTGTGACCTGTAGTGTAATGCATGGAGGGTTGTTCATAATTTATTCTTTTACCGTCACTGTCAGTTACAGATGACCTGGCAAGGGGACCAGAAAACCTCCAGGAAGATTAACGGTTGCCAGTTCTTAATGTCATTGCCTCTTCTTTAAACCAGTGCTGATGTTGGGAGCAGCCAGCTAGATGTCACCAGGCTTGAGCGACTCTTTTCGAGCAATAACAGGAAGAAAATCCCTCCAGAATGTGATTTAACTTCAATAGCAAGACCCTCTTGTTATCCGAGTGACCTAATTTCACTTTTGTCCCTCATTTCCCTGGTTGAAAGGGATCATGGATGATTGTTAGTAAACACTAATGAACTGCCTTTCCCAGCAAATGGCTTTGTGCGCTAATCCTGGCTACTGGCAGAGCCTTGCCTTGCAAAGGTGGACATTCTCCCTCCTAAGCTGGAGCAGATCTGATTGTGATAAGCCCTGCTGGAATTCCTGTCTGGGTGTTCTGTTTGACCTGGGTGGCAGGAAGAAGTCAGCGGACATCATTCAACACCCTGGAGTGTCAATTTCTTTTCAGCTGTGTGTGCTACATTGGAGACATGCCCAGTTCTGAACTTTTTACCTTCTCTTCTAAGGATTTTTAATGGCAAAAACCATGACCATCTCTACCACTCTGGGAAATAAAGCCTGGGGTGTTTATTCATTTCATCTCATAAAATGTATATTCTATGCAAGATTCTAAAAAGAAACCCCAAAGTGGTTTACAAAAACAGCAGGTATTATATTTGCAAGAAGTTACCGACTAATCCAAACATGGTTCTGTAAGTCACACAACCGTTTAGCATTCATTTCTGATTCTTTTTTTAATTTTTTTTAAATCATGTCTTTGTTAGTGCTGGCAGCAAACATGGCTTTACTTTACAATTTATTTCCAGGTCGCCATAGCATTGGAACATCCACTTTAAATAAACATCTGTCACCACCACTGTCATCTGTTTGTACATCGCCTTCCCAAAGTAAACCATGCTCAAGGCGGTTCACAGCATCAAAATATTTTACACCATTCATTTAACAGTCACCAAACAACAAAATGTAAATAGCCTTATATACCAGTGGTGGTGAAGCTATGGCACGTGTGCCAAAGGGGGCACTCAGAGTCCTCTCTGTGGGCATGTGTGCCATCACCCCAGCATGGAGCTGGCAGAAGGCAAGGGTGGCGCAACAAATCCTCAGCTCAACTTGGGCAGCTGGAGCACTATGTGCGCGGTGGATCAATGCAGGAAACTGCGCGGCAGGAGTGGGATGTGATGCCTGTCAGGGCGCCAACTCTCTCCTAAATGGGGGTTGAAGCTATTCTTTGGCCTGAGTTCTTTGGCTGCACGAGCAGGACAGTAAAGAGCCGAAATCTCCAAATTGGCCTCTCTGCTGCAGCGCCTTTAGGGCTCCTTTTGTTCAGCTGCTCCGCGCAGGATGCCCAGACTGAGAAGGTGCCCTTGTGGCCAGGGAGGTGCAAAGGGAAGGGCTGGGTGGTGCATTGGTCCCATTTGGATACATGATGCTATCCCCAAGTAGGCGCTCATGTTGTTTTCAGAGGCTAGGCATGGATCCTGGGACTTGTGTCCGAGTAGAAGTGCCTCGGATGAGGTATTGGGGGGGTGCAAAATGGAGCCACAACCCCCAGGGTGCACGTTTTCCCTGCAGGAGCCTCTGCTGTGGGTGGGGAGGGCACAGTGCTCTGCACATGCTCAGAGGTGCACTGCCGCCTTGGTGGACCACCAAGAGTTCCAAGCAGCTGCCTTCCTTCTCCTGCTGCTACAAGGTTGAGGCTTCACATTTATGGTTCAAAAGCATGCCAAATGCAAACTTTTGCCATTCAGTAAAAAGATGATTGTAGCAATGAAAGCTCAGTTATTGTGTTTTTCTTTTAAGACAAAATATGTTAACGTATGAGGGGTTTTTTTTCTAAACTAAAATTTCAGATTAAGTTGCCGTGTTGACACTTTGCAATAAATAACTTGGTTTTGGGTTGCAGTTTCGGCACTTGGTCTCCAAAAGGTTAATCACCACTGATATATATAATGAACTGATGTAAACTTCTCATATTGGCAAATATGCAATAAAATGAAACAACCCAGTGGTAATTTGTAACAATAAAAATAACAACAAAAATACAAGAACTTAACTCAGATAAACAGAGAAAAAAATAATTCTCCAAAATGAAATATTGCCCCAGCAAAAGCCCTTCAACCATATTGCACCATGATGATCTCTAGACACCCTGAACAGTGTTTTTAGTTGGAGTCATAGGAACACAGAGAGTAGCCTTATACATCGGTTCACCTAGCTCAATATTGTCTACACTGACTAGCAGTGAATCTTCAGGTTTTCAGATAGAGGGTTTCTCTTTGCCCTTTCTGGAGATACCAGGGTTTGAACCTGGAACCTTCTGCATGCAAGACACTCTATTTCTGAGTCAGTCAAGGCCCTGCCCTCCCAGGCCAGGAAAGAGGAGACTGAGAGGAGATATGATAGCCATCTTCAAACATCACATGGAAGATGGAGGAAACAGAAATAACTACTTAAAGGCTTCAGGCTCCATGGGATCTCATGGCATGCAACTCCCATGATTTGGGCAGAAAATGACAGTCTGAGCATGGTCAGAAACATCATTTCCTGCCAGGATCACGGGGGCTGTCATTCAAATTGTGGAAGTCTCTGATAGCGAGTTTGGGTTCTTTCTGTAGCACTGCCATTGCCCCACCAGTCAACTCCATTTGCGGCCATGATCCATGGTCCACCCAGGCGAAGGCCCTGGATTGCCTCAAAAATTATTTATTTTTCAAGTGGGAGTGATCTCAAATCTTCAAGGCACGCTTAAAAATACCTGTAGACACCCCCTCAAGCTTTTATACAGCTCCGAGAAAGACACAGAGGTGATCAAGCTTTTGTAGGTGAATTTTAAACCTAGCTGAATGAGGAGATACGCATATAAATGGTGTGTGGTGCCTTTTCTGACTGACCCTTCCATTTGCAACATGAGAATATTAATACTGGCCTACCTTACATGCCTGTAAGGATAGTGACTCAACAATGTATATGAAGAGAGGGAGTCAGAGAGATCATTTCATAACTTGCTGTATCTTTTAAGGAGTTAATAATCTAGCAAAAAAAAAAGTTTCTTTTTCAGCATAATTTCAGCATCCATATATATTTCTGTTTCTTTGGGGTGGATTTTTTGTTAGCACAGTTACCGCAAAGAGGGCATCCTTTTAAAAGCCCTTTAAATGAAGGAGATGACCAATTTGTCATATAGTAAGCCTTCTCAGATTACACCTTTTATTCTTTGGATTGCAGAGACCCTAGTCCAGGGCTTTGGTATTTCCCCCCAGTCCCTGCTCACTGTCATGTGACTGCGGATGAATAGAACGGAATGGCAGGAGGTTAAATGTGAGAACGTTGTGTTTTTAGACAGCTCTTATGCTCCCTGGAAAAGTTAATTAGGAAGTGAAACCTTAAGCAGTTGACAGTGAGCATTGTTGGCTGCTAGTGCTGTGTGACAAAGACCACGGGGAGGTACTTCACTTTCTTTTGTAAACAGAAAGGTAAAGAATTTGCCCAAAAATGTATTGGTGAAGCTCTGCTTTTCATCATGGCCCAACCACACAGTAAACAACTGAAATAACTTGTTTTAATAAAGGATGGTGTTGAAACATTTATCAGCAAGCTCTTTCGCTTTCCATTCCAAAACCATGTTTGGGTTACAGAAACCCTCGCCTCGAAGAAACACAAACTGAAAACTTCGCCGTAACTTTTCCCTTCGGTTCAAGGTCAAGAAACGTTAAGGAAGCATTTGGGGGTTGAGGCAATCATACAATTCTCTCCCGGTCAATTAATTCAGTTTGCCCAAGAATGCATTGATTGCAATTGGACCGTTATGTTGGATTTCATCAGATGTTGCCATATTTCGTACTGCTGCTGACACATCAACAAGAAATTTCTCAGCAGACCAATTATTAAAAAAAGAAGTCATTTTCTCATATATTCTCCAGGTGTAATTCCTGCCTCTACACATGTGTTGTGTAGTGTAAATTGCTGGAAAAGGAATTAACTAAACAGACTTTGGGGGGAGTTTATGTAATCTGACAGTTAAATCTGACAGGAAGCTAAATGAGTGTAACCATGGGGAGAATGAATTTGCTCTCTGCCTCAAATTCTTCCCAGTGCAGTCTGTGTACCACAGTCTTCAAGTGAAAAAACCAATGCCTTTCAAATATTTCAGAGGCCACAATAGAGGAATAGATTACCTCAGGCAAGCTGCTCTCCTTCAGCCTTTTGTAAAATGGAAATATTAACAACAACCCACCTCATAACAATATTAACAATAACCCACCTCAAGACAAGCGCTGTCTTATCCTGCTCCCTAAACTTGGCAGAGACAGCACTGGCGGGGAAAATAGGGACATTCCAGGATCAAATCAGAAGATGGGATGGCTTTCCCCTCTCCTGCTGGTGCCAATACTTCTGTCATGGCTGTTACTGGACACACTGGTAGTCTCAGGGCCTGGGGCACCACATGGTTTGCCAGCCCACCATGGGCACACATATGTCTTTCATAACATGGAGCTCTGTGTGAGACCAAAATTTAGTGCCTCCAAATGGATCTTCTCAATTATGGATCTTCCCAATTTTGCACCCCCTTGGCTTGGCACCCTGTGCTGGGGAACAGCCCTCACCGCCTTTAATCCGATACTGCGCTTGAGTGAGTGAAACAGGCTGAGAGAAAAATAAACAAATTCACACCTGAGTTTAAAAAGCCACACAAAACCAGCAGACTCCCCCTTATTCTTTCCACAGAGTTGTAGTTCCCAGAGTGGTTTCAATCCCTCTTCCCAGGGAATTCTGGGAAATGTAGCCCTCTGAGGGCTCGGCACCCTCATCTAACTACAGTCCCTAGTATTTGTTGAGGTAAAGCCATGACTCTATGTGGTCTGATCCTGTTTTAAATGTGTAGTGCAGATGAGGACATAGAGATCACACGCACACCTTGAGCAAGCTGAAAAACACTCTCAGTCATGCTGATTTGACTCAGTGGTTGGATTAAATCACTCCAGAATCAGAGGCGTCATGCATCTAAATACCAGTTTCTGAGGAGCACAAGAGAGGAAAATACTGTGGCTCTCATGTCCTGCTTGTGGGATTTCCATAGGCATCTGGTTGGCCACTGTAAGTACAGGATCCTGGAACAAAAGGGCCTTTGGCCTGATCCAACAGAGCTCTCCTTATGTTCTTATGAGCTAGGTTTATAGTAATCAAAAACCACAGGGCTTCTTTGCATTTATTTGAATTGGAGATGCAAAGAGGTGGAGGAAATGTTCTTTCATATGCGGTAGACTTGTAAAAGGGTAAAATAGTATTGGGCAATGATCCATAATGAATAATAATAAAAAAATGATTAAAAGTACTTTCCAAAAAAACCCCAGAGTCCTTTCTGTTGGGGATAATTCAGACTGAAATTCCCAGGTGTCAAAAAAGGTTCTTTATGTATGCTACTACTGTGGCCCGTGTTTCGTTAGCCCCAAAATGGAAAACAAGCGAGGTCCCAACCGAAGAAGAATGGCAAGTCAAGTTGACAGAATATGCGCAGCTTGCAGACTTAACATATAGAATAAAAAAACAAGAAGAGCAAACATTTGAAGAAGATTGGAAAACGTTTATTGAATATATGGGAAATAATTGTATACAGCTGAAAATGCTGGCAGCATTAAGATAAATTCAACAGTCTAAACAAGTTTTGATGAATGCAATCATGGAATACTGAATGATCTGGTTTTTGTAAAATGTGCAGGGATTTATGATATGTAAAATGAACCATGGAAAGAGAAGAAGGGGAGTCACTGATAGCTCAAGGATGTAAAATGAGTATTTTAAGTTGTAAAACAGAAAATTTAATAAAAATTATATATATATGAATTGCAAAATACTTTCTGATGAATGCAATGTGGTTTGCACCACCAAAAAAAGAATTTGAACATAGTCCCCCAAGGGCATAGGCACAACTGTTGCTTAAAATGGTACTGGAGGTTCTTGCATTTATAATCCAAATTGCCGGCGGGGGGGGGGAGACTTTGAAGAGCAGTCATTTATTCCGGGGGGGGGGGAATGCAATGTGGTTTGCACCCCCCCCAAGGGCATAGGCACAACTGTTGCTTAAAATGGTACTGGAGGTTCTTGCATTTATAATCCAAATTGCCGGCGGGGGGGGGGGAGACTTTGAAGAGCAGTCATTTATTCCGGGGGGGGGGGGGGAATGACTCTTAAATGTCCATGGCAAAAATTGCCCCGAATCTCATACACACTCTATTGGCTGGACCACCCCAGCTCTTATTAGCTTCTTGACATCCTTCAGCATTAAATGTTTATGTTTCAGGAGAAATGGACCCCCTTTTCTGGAAACGGCTTTGACCTCTGTTTTCATTCCCTTGCTCATGTTGATATCCTGTTGAAGAAGCAGAGAGTGGCTGCCTCTTTCTTCAAAAGCGGACATGTTTGGTTTAAAAATAAAGAATTTCATCGGCACTACAGGTAGGAAATAACTTCTCTCAATATTTATATTGCTCACAGAACACCTGGAGAATTTCAATTCATAGCAAATTTGGAGAAGAGAGTGGGAGAAAACCATTCTTAAAAGATAAAATTGCTTCAGGGAAGAAGAAGACCAAGAAGACGAAGAAGAAGAAGAAGGAGGAGGAGGAGGAGGAGGAGGAGGAGACGACGACGAAGAGCCCGTTGTTTCTATTCTTTGTAGTAGCGACTCAGCTCTTAACATGCTTTGGCACAGGGAAACTTGTGGGTTGGTTTTTGTTTTTTTTAAGAATTGCTTTTGTAAACAGCAGTAGTCTGCCTTTATAAGCTTAGATCTAACGGAATGTATGCAACGTTAAAATGTTGCAAAGAAAGCATTTAAATCTTAAATAATCAACTTGATTCAGCCTACGGCATTTCTGCTGGCTGTCAGGAGGAATTCAGTTTACTGTTGCCGGAAAGCAAAAGCAGTTAATTGTTTTCTATATTAACCACCCCAAAGTGAAATCACAGCTCTCCCAAGCTGCCACGTGCTGGAGTATTAATTCCCTAAGAGCGTGCTGAGTCACATCAGTATATTGAGAGAGAACTGCCAGTGGGGCCACGAGAAGATAATTACTTATGTAATTAAAAGATCCTGCATTGGCCCAACATACCTGCTACGCAGGGCAGAGAGGCTGCCTGCTGGATCTCTGTAAGATTCAGTGCTCTGGCTGTGACTACTTTGAATCTTCTCTTCAGGAGAGCTGTGAGCTCTGGTGTCTGCAGATGATGTCACACATGGGCATCATGATCTTGCTGACATGCCCACCACCCAGCTAAACATGCAAGAGGAGCAGGTGTTGCCATTCCTCAGCAGCTGCTGGACGTATGAATGGCCCAAGAGATGATGCCTGTCCTGCTGCCCCTTCAATTCCCTCCCTCACCCATCATATTTCGGAAAATCAAATCACTACTACTACTGGAAGGGACGCGGGTGGCGCTGTGGGTTAAACCACAGAGCCTAGGACTTGCCGATCAGAAGGTCGGCGGTTCGAATCCCCACAACGGGGTGAGCTCCCGTTGCTTGGTCCCTGCTCCTGCCAACCTAGCAGTTCGAAAGCACGTCAATGTGCAAGTGGATAAATAGATACTGCTCCAGCAGGAAGGTAAACGGCATTTCCGTGCGCTGCTTTGGTTCACCAGAAGCGGCTTAGTCATGCTGGCCACATGACCCGGAAGCTGTACGCCGGCTCCCTCGGCCAAGAAAGCGAGATGAGCACCGCAACCCCAGAGTTGGCCATGACTGGACCTAATGGTCAGGGGTCCCTTTACCTTTACCTTTACCTTTACCTTTACCTTTACCTTTACTACTACTACTATGCCATAAGACCCACTGTCCTGTAATATCACATATGGTATGCACAGTTATTTATGGTTTTATATTATTTTTGCTGTAAAATATTGTATTTATTTAAATTACTTAGAGCTTTAACTACTGATGAAGCCCAGGAGGGCGAAAGAAGGCCAATATTCCGGAAATCCTTGTCTTAGACTCTGTGAAAGGATTCTGTGGAACTGCTACAACCTTTCATGTGGATTGTTTGGACCTTATGAACAGACAGGGGGAATAGACACTATTACACGGATGGACCTTATGCATGAACTGACTAGAGAATGATCTGATCCACTGGGTCTTCTGCTTTGTTCGTTTGTTGAACTTTATGAGTTACTTCCATTGAAATTTATGATTTGATACATGAATAGTATACCTTATTTATCTAAGAACACAGCCGGTTATGTCTCGTGTGTTTATTGAGTATGCCTTACGTGACCATAGGTTTGTTTGTTGTTGTTTTGAAAATCAAATGGTGGCAAGACCCAACTGACTGACTCAGTTCAGAATATTATTATTTATTAAACATGTATACTGCTCTTCATCTGTAGATCTCAGGGCAGTTCACAATAATTGCTGCTTCCCATTGTTGCTCACACTGCAATGTAAGCCCTCTAGGGCACACCGATGAAAGGCATATCTCCTGAGAGCCAGTGTGGTGTAGTGGTTAAGAGCGGTAGTCTTGCAATCTGGGGAACCGGGTTTGCGTCTCCGCTCCTCCACATGCAGCTGCTGGGTGACCTTGGGCTAGTCACACTTCTTTGAAGTCTCTCAGCCCCACTCACCTCACAGAGTGTTTGTTGTGGGGGAGGAAGGGAAAGGAGAATGTTAGCCGCTTTGAGACTCCTTCGGGTAGTGATAAAGCGGGATATCAAATCCAAACTCTTCTTCTTCTTCTTCTTCTTCAGAGTTACAGGTGGAGGAGAAATTCATTAGTTAGCATTTTGTCATGAGCTTCCCTAAATTAGCACTTCCTGAACCAATATGCAGATTGAAATACGATTCTCCTTTGAAATTCTCTCTTCTCTGAATTTTGTGATGCAGTTCTCCAACCAAAGAATGCATACAAAAATGTGTATATTAGGGGAAATTACATACAAAAATGCATTCTGTTAAGCTGAAATTGTTTGCAGTAATGTTTATAGTAGGCAAAATTGTGTGTGTTTGTGTGTGCTTATAATTTAAAAATCTATGCGATGTATTTTTTGTGTTTCTATATTATAAACTCCCCATGATCCTTGGATGAGGGATGGTATAGAAATTTAATAACCAATAATAATAATAATAATATATGAAAATGTGTATGAAAATGTATATGAATTTTCACGCCAACTTTTTCTGGTGCAAAATGTTTTACAATGACATGGAGTGAACTTAAGATCGGGAAAATGAGAAACTGAAATGGCTGGATTTGTCCATCCTTAGCCAGAGTTCACTTTGTCCAAGATGCCCTAAAGCTCTGCTGGAATTGCTGCTCTAGTCCAGTGGCTCCAAACAGCGATATTAGCTAGGAGTTCCTGCAACTTGTTGGGATATGAACATAGCATGATTTCACTGTGTGAGGTCAATGTCAGAGAGAATAGCCATGCAATAATGTCTAAGTGACTGGTGTGTGTGTGTATAAATCACAAAGTAAGAGGAGTGCAAGAATTCTCACTCTGGTTTGATTCCTGCGAATGACAAATCGCAAGAACAAGCCCCTTTCTAACACTGCCATTGGGTGCCCCTGCCAACAGAATCAAAGCTCACAAAATGGAAATAAATCATCATTTTCTTGCATATAATTCTAGGCACAGATGGTTTAAAAATATATATCTGCCCTGTGCTCTGTAACATGCCCTACTTGGTGATTTCCAGACACTTCAGCTGGTGCAGGACATGGAAGCCCCTCTTTTCATTCAGTTAGGGTTGCAGAGAGGGCATTATGCTGGTGCTCTGGCAACTGGAAACGGCAACCTGTTATATGCTGGGGGAAATGGAAGGTGCTGGCCCTCTTCACCCATGTCTTGCCATTGCTGGGCCACAGGCAGCCATAAAACGAGCCATAAAAATCATGTGTGAGACCTAAGACTCATGAGTCAGCGGAGACTTCTTGTCACCCTGCAATATTCCAGCCTGACGTAGAAACCTTTGTCCAGTAGTACCTTAGAGACCAACTAAGTATGTTCTGGGTATAAACCTTTGTGTGCATGCACACTTCTTCAGATACAGTGGTACCTCGGGTTAAGAACTTAATTTGTTCTGGAGGTCTGTTCTTAACCTGAAACTGTTCTTAACCTGAGGTACCACTTTAGCTAATGGGGCTTCCTGCTGCCGCAGCGCGATTTCTGTTCTCATCCTGAAGTTCTTAACCTGAGGTACTATTTCTGGGTTAGTCTGTAACCTGAAGCGTCTGTAACCCGAGGTACCACTGTACACTGAAGCAGAAGTCACCAGACCCTTATATATAGTGGGGTGGGGTTCCCCCCCAGAAGGGTAGTAGGTGATGGGTGACTGACTCAATGGGTATGGTAAACCTGTTGATGACTCTTAACGACTGCAATTAGTCCTACAAGAAAAAGCAATGGATAATATGCAGATGACCGAAAATAGCTTTGGCATATTCTCCCTTAAACTTCGGGCTAAACTTTCACTAGTGCACGCATTTCCGCCTTATGCTATTACCGGACTGGTCTCTGGTGGAAACTTCCCTTTATTGGTTACAAATGTCATATTGGCATATGTAATGAGACAAGAATCCAATATCTCTATTCAAACCAGGTCTCTCCATAGTTTTCCTACCTCCCTTCTGAAAAAAACCCCACCCCACCCTCCCACTATATATAAGGGTCTGGTGACTTCTGTTTCAGTATATCTGAAGAAGTGTGCATGCACACGAAAGCTTATACCCAGAACAAACTTTGTTGGTCTCTAAGGTGCTACTGGACATTTTTTTAATTTTAAAAAAATTATTTCGACCATGTCAGACCAACACGGCTACCTACCTGAATCTAGAAACCTTTGTTGCTCTTTGAGGCCAGTCAGTGGCTGGCCTGATTTAAGGACTCATTTCAGAACCCAGAAGCACCATGTCATCCAGTGAATGCTGTAGCCATCTTCTGTTAAATGAGCCCTTTAAATCTGTGTGGATTTTGCTCTGAACTGTGTGATGCACTGCGCACCCCATGTTCCCATGCTTGTCAAATGCAGGTCCTTGAATGGCAGATAATCTAATAGCCCTTTGGAAATAAAGGCAGCTACTGTTGGCTACTGTTTACAATGTCCGCTTTTGGGGCAAAATGAACACATATATGAGTGGTCCAGTAATTTCTGATGAGGTCTATGATTTCTGCACAGCTTTTATAATGATCTTCTCTCTTTCATCTCTCTTCCATATCTTTCCCATCATCATTCCATCGTCAAGGAGGGAGAGAAATGAGCCTCGGTTCTTCTATTTATTTACATAAATTCCACTGCAGTTTATTGTTTTGGTGTGATAGGAAGGAGCAAGCCAATCTGATTGAAACAAAATGATTACAAGCTCCAGCACGACTCTTTTGGGTGGAGGCAGAGGTGGAGAAGGGAGATTGGCTGTTACATCAATCTAAAGACAAGCTATAAAGCTAAATTGTTCTTAAAATGTTGCACTGAGTTCAAAACACTTGAGTTCTGGGTGAGGAGAAAATGACCTTTAAAGGAATATTCCTGTGAACGTTGCTTAGATTGGCAGCGACAAATAAATGAACTGTTTTGTGAAGAAATAAGACACTAAAGATCATGTTTATCCTGTTGTTTCCATGACAACAGCTATGCTTGATGGAATATATCCATCATGCAAGATCCATACGCATCTGGCTCCTCAGTTCTCATTCCAAACACTCTAGGAATTAAATGTAGGTAAACTTTAATCAGTTTTATAATGACTGTAGTAGTTATAGAAATTACTTAACGTGATTTTTGCAGCTGCCTCAGCAAAAGGCCCAAAGGTCTTATTAGTGTTTTATTGCCACTTTCAAGGAGCCATTTTAAGAATTGTTTTGTACTTTGCGCACAGATGCTACCGTTGTGTCTTTTTTTAGAAAAACACTCCCTTGCAATGACATCACATTCAGATATTTCTCTCTCCTTCGCCCCAAACCCCCGTTCCAGGTTCCAAAAAGGTCAATGTTCTCTCTCTTTTTTCTAAATGACTCTGTCAAACATAAAAATGAACCAGCGTTTGAGAGGGACTTGTATTTGTAATATATGGTTATGCTAGACTTTCTGTCAAAACAGGGATTAAAGATAAATGTAGCCAATTAAAAGAACATTTTCTTCCAGCTCCTGGTAATAGATACCTCATTGTGGGGTCCTGAAGTATGGCTTTCTTTACCAAGCGATATGGTTTATGGTATTCAAGCTGAACAGTAGAGAAGACTGTTTGAATTTTCCGAATTCCATTTAATAGCTTGAGAACAATCAAATGAAAGCTATGAAGAAGGTGAGGAAGAGAAGTGGGGAGGGGGGTGGGACATGCAATGTTTTCTTTGCAAAATGTTCTTGTCTGCCTCACTTCCTTCACTTCATCATTTTAGATAATGCTTCCCAGCAGTTCATGTGTATAAGCAAAACCTGGCTTTACACATAAGGAGGGGGAGAGGAAAAAATCCCGTTGGCACTGGATGAGTCAACATGCTGTAAGTTGTCCAACAAGGTAAATAAAATATTCTCTTCAATTAGGTAATTGTTTCCTTTTATCTTACTTTATTTGACAAAGCAGCTGTGCCCACAACATTAATTTAATTGCATATGACATCTGTGTTATCCCGGGAACTCCTGTGCTGGAGGAAAAACAACACCGCAATTGCACATGCACTGACTTTCCATAAACCTTCAAAGGGCAATATGGATTTGGTGCTGTCTTTAACACAGGGCTCAAACGTACTTGCAATTTCATACACACATACACACCACTCATGACTTATTTCAGGATTGCAAGCATTTTTGACAATTGCAGGAGAAATCCGTGACTTCCAGGGATTCACAATTTGCCTCTTGCAACCACTAAGGATGGGGAGGAATTAAATCTGGTACACAATTAAAGATGCCCCTACTCAGTTTTTGCTTTCTGAAGCGATGCACCAACAGAAACACAGCCACCCTTCAAAATTAGCGCTTTTCCAAATTTTGCAATGCAGTTTCCCAGGCAAGCAATATATACATACAAATATGCCCATGGTAGCATACAGTGAGCATAAAAATACATAATGTGTGAAAGTAACATGCAACAATGCATTCTGTTAGGGAAAACTGCTTTGCAAAAGTGTGCATACTGGGAAAATTTCAAACAAAAATGTGTGTGCTGGGAGAAACTAAAGTGAATTTTGATGAGGACTTTTAAAAAAAGCAAACTGATGTTGAAATGTGGAGAAATGAATGTAAAACTGGAAGAATTAGAAACCGAGAGAAACTAAAATCGACAGAATCACCCATTGCTAGCAACCAACTGGGAAAGGGGCATTTTTCACCAAGCAGGTGTTCACTTGCTATGCAAAATGCTGATGTTTACTCCTCAACTTATAATCCTCTTGCCTGCCTGGCTAGCCATCTCTCCCTTATTTTGGAATACTTACAGCAGAATCCTGCAACAGTAAGATCCACACAGTTCAATGGGGCTTACACCCAAATAAGTCTCCACAGCTGCCAGCCCAGCTTGGCTTTCGCCTGAGATGACTCAGCCTGACATGGCCATCAGCCAACCCATCTGGTGTGGCACCAGCCTGGCATCAAGGATGAGCCTGAGGGGTGGTGGAGGAGAGTAATATGGTAGCCATTGCTAACCCAGTGGCAGGAAGAAATAGCCAGGTCATGTACATACATGTTTCTGGGGGGACAGTTGGGAGAGTGTTAGAAAGATAGCAAGAGTTATGGATCCCCTGTTGTCTACATTCTTAATTTCTTCGCAATATGATGCATGCATGTGCTTGGTCTGAGGTCCTTGTGTGATCTTATTCATTGTTCTTGGGACTAGTCTCAGTGTTTCCCATCTGTAAAATGGGGAAATGGTTTCCAGACGCTTAAGTCTTTCACCATGTAATGAGTATAATGGCTGTATGGGACATCATTATTATTATTCTTTTTTGAATTTATATTCCGCCCTATACCTGGGGGTCTCAGGGCGGTTCACAGAATATCAGGGTGGTTCACAGCTATTCTCTGTGATCTGATCAGCATGTGGGTTTTCCCCAATGCTTTCTGATTGTAGCTTGGATTATGTTGCAGGATATTAAGTTTTTTTAAAAAATAATATTTATTAAGTTTCCAACAAATTAAGCACAACACTACAAAAAAGCCCCCAAAAGAAAAAAAACATACAATACAATATAATACATAATAAAAAGAAAAAAAAGAAAAAACAAACATAATAAAAGAAACAAACAAGACAAAACAGAACAAAACAAAAACCATTTAAAATTTCAACTTCAACATTTTATCTTTCATTCCCTTATTTCCTCGACCTCCTCACACCCCCCTTTTTGTATTCCACTTCTGTTAATTGTTTCAGCAATTCCTTTCCATCTTCCTCTGTTTTCTATCCTATAATTGTCTTAACACATTCTAGCCATATTTTTCCCTTTAAAACTCAATTAATCTATTTATACTTAATTCCAATTCCTATCCATCTTCCCCTGTTTTCTATCCTATAATTATCTTAACACATTTTGACCTTATTTTCCTTTAATACTCTATTAATCTATTTATACTTAATTCCTTATAACATTTCTACTGAAGCCATATAACTTCATTCCAACGTTCTTCTAACATTCATTAATTTTACAATATTTCTATAAATAATCTTTAAACTTTTCCCAGTCTTCTTCCACTGACTCTTCTCCCTGGTCTCGGATCTTGCCAGTCTTTTCCGCCAATTCTATCTAGTCCATCAACTTCATCTACCATTATCCAACACTTCTGTACTTCCAGGAGACAACCATTCTCTCAGCCAGCAAAGAGCAGATGATTCACAACAAAGTTTAGGGGTCTGGCAGGGCAGATCCACATCCTTCTTTAGCATCCGTCAATATCTTAAGTTTTACTCGAGGTTTCCTGCCCTGCCAAACAACTCCAAAAACATCCCTCTGCCACCTCCTGATACAATCCATCCCATCCAAAACTTGCACTGTTTGAAACGAAAGCAACATCCCCGGCATCACAGCAACCCTCATCTCCACCACAACAACTCGGCCCAACAATAGCAACTTGAGATTTGTCCATATTTCCCAATCCCCCTTCTCTTCAATCCAACATCCTTCACAGTTACCCTTAAATAAATTCACATTTTTGGCGGTCATACTGGCCCCCAAAAGCCTCTCTTTCTCAACCGATGTTAGTCCAGTCTCCTTCTGAAGCTCTGTCAGGCTTTCCTTTCCCAATTCAGGTAGGGCTCTGGTCCTCAAATTCTTCTGTTTTCCTTTAAGTTCCATCATAACAGATGTCACATTGAATTGCCTTTGAATGGATGGGGCTCTTTCACACTCCAGTTGTATTGCTTTACATTCAGCAGCAAGGGTTTCTCCCTGACTTCATCCGCAGTTTGCCGTGTCGACGTAAATTCCTGTATCGATCTCTGAATGGTTTCTGTGTTGGTGTTCACCTTTTGTCCCAGATTGTCTATTTTCCTGTGAAGCTGTTCCAACGAATCGTTTATTTTCACTAAAGCGACCACTAAGGCCTCTTCTGTCAACATTTCACCTGTTTTTTCCTTTCCATTTACCATAACACTTGAGAAATTCAAGGTCAATCGCAGAGTCTCACAGTTCTTATCTTGCAGCTGGAAGTCCCCCTAGCCCAGCTCTTATAAAGTAACCAATTTCAGAGATTTCCACTAGAGGGAAACAATGTCCCCTTTAAACACAACTCATACAATCCAAAGTTAATTTCAGATTTCAGATACTTTTTACTCCTTTTTAGAAGCGGACGGAGACAATAGAAACAATGTATTTCTCTTCCTTTGCTAGCTGTCAAGGAACGTTCTAAGTGCTGTCAATGAACATTCCAAAACGTCAGTCCTACTGGCAGCCTGTTTCCAGGGTCAGAGCGGCTTTATTTCAACTCCCTTCACTCTCTCCTGCAGGCATACTCAGTCCACAACTCCCCCCCCTCTTCTCCTGCCTCCAAGGGGGGTTTTGTGCTCTTTAACGATGGAAATTTAGGCTTTTACAAAAGGCTTTCCAGGACTTCAGCCTACAGCCTCCTTGCCTCAGTCTGTTTACAAGTAGGGAAGGCGGACTTCCTGTTTTGAACCGCCCCGTTTCGATGCCAAATTAAACTTTTAAAATCCGATTCTCCCGTCTCAGCTCTACTCACGGGTAATTATTTTGGAGTCAAATTGTCCACAGGAAAAAGTCAATGCTCTCCGGCAACAGCTATGCGGCTTCACTCCATGGAAGAAGCAGGCGATTCGAAGCTCACCCCACGTCGCTCCGGATCCCCGAAACCGGGTTTCCCTGCGAATAGGGGAGGCGCAAAAGGTGCCCGCCGAATCCCACGTTCACAGGCTTCTTCCGCCTGTGATTTTTACGGGTCTCCGCCTTTGCCGCGGCGGTACAGACCCAAATTCCCACGGGGCAAGTTCCTCCCGATCAGAGGAACTCCGCCATTGCCGGAGGCACCAACCCGGAAGCCTATGTTGCAGGATATTAAGTGTGGATGGTCTAGCTTATTGTTACCAGATTTTTTTCAATGAATCCGGGGCCTTTTTTTTTTTTTTTTTGAAGCTGAGTAGCAGCAGGGAATCAGTAGTGGGGATGGTGAGGCAAAAGACCCTGGGCCCAAGCACACATACATATTGTATAAAGGTGCAAAGCCCTTCTTTCGCACCCTGTGAAACATAAATGTGCAGAGTTTTAAAAAAACTGGGCAATGCCCGCCTGCAACTCCCGAGCCTCCCCCATCAGTCAAAACAAAGGGGGAAGGGGGCAGGAGATCTATACTGCTGGATGTCCCCAGTTCCCCTTTGGCAGTGGTGGTGGCAGTGGCAGCCAGCAGCCTGGAGCCAGCCTGGGAGCGCAGTTGGCTCTGGCTGGCTTCAGGAGCTGCTCGCTGCTGTGGCGCCCGCCATTTTTCCTCTCTGGAAGTCCCCATATGATGTGTTGTGCTACCAGGTTGGCTCTGGGCTACTGAGGCTGCTGCTGCCATGTTTCCCGGGGACAGATTTGCAAATCTGGGGACATTCCAGGGAAGGATTTTGTCTGGGGACAGATTTCCAAATCCGGGGACTGTCCCCGGGAACCGGGGATGTCTGGTAACCCTAGTCTAGCTTGGTGGCAGGAAATGTGCAAGCACATGCTGTAGCTGGTTGCATTGGCTTAGTGCATTCAGGTCTGCCTCACCCCCAAAAGTTAGACGCTCTACATGTGGCAAGCCATCTGTTGCAATATACCACATGAAGAAGTGTAACGTTACCACTAAGCCAGTGTTGCTTAGATGTGGGTATTCAGAAGTGTGATGAATGCAAACTTTTGCATATGGCAATCACAACAGACAAGCATTTCCCCCCCATCTGGTGCAATTTATACGGGCCACCACATGGATGTTGCTTATGCTTTATGTCCCAATATCACAGCTGTCAGAGAAGGATATGCAATGTTCTTTTAATCATGTTTTCATTGTGTATGTGTAGGAAACCATAGTGGCGGAAGAACAGTGAGTCAGCACTTGATGCTCAGAGTATAAATTCCTGCCTTGCCCTTAAATCTGCCTGGAATTTCCAGAGAATAATATTTGCATTGGCTATTAACCTCCCCACACAAAGACTTAAATATAACTTGCTTTTGTATATTTCATCCAGTTGTATAATTGCAGAGTAAAATATGGACATATGCACTTGCTTCTGCTATCTAGGACTCTGCCAAGTAAAAAATTAGCTAGCATATACACACACAACCATTGCTGTAGTAATCACGATGCTGGGCTGTGTAGCATACACTTTGGGATGGATGGCTAGCTATGGCAGATGGACAGAAATAGACTTATAGGCCATGATCCAAAAGGACAGTTTTCCTTGAAACACCCACCTCCCTAAAATCCAAATGCATTTTTTAAATTGAAGAGGAATGTAAGACATTAGGGGATTTCTTGAGGAAATCTGATGAGATGTATGCTCTTTAAGACGGCTTGGGAAAGCTGCAACCTTCAAGATGTTGCTAGACTACAAACTCCATCATCCCTGACCATTGACCATGCTGGCTGGGGCTGATGGGAATTGAAGTCTGAAGGGCCATAGCTCCCCCACACCAGGAATGCAGACGTGCACACAATAATTTACAGGTGCCACTCTTGATCACAGACATAGCACTCTGTTTCTGTTCTCATTCTCAACTGTATAACACAAGAGAACCACCATTAAGGTCAAGACTGACTAGATGCAATAGAAGACAAGAACATTTAAAGGATTACTGTTTGTCTCCATAAAGGAGAATTTTGGGTTTTTTGTCTTAAATTATTCATTTCCCCCCTTCACATTTTGCACAATTTATTCTGCTTCTGATAGTCATGGTTAAAACCAAGAAACAGTGTGACACATTGAAGACTTAGGCTAGTACCCAATAGAGCACAAAGTACCGTATTTTTCCATGTATAAGACTAGGTTTTCCCCCTAAAAAATAATGTCAAATATTAAGCACATCTTATACTCTTATCTTATCTTATCTTATCTATCTTATCTTATCTTATCTTATCTTATCTTATCTTATCTTATACATCTCCCCTCATTTTCTTAAATCTGAGTCCCCAAAAATAGGGAGCATCTTATACATGGGGGCATCTCATAGATGGAAAAATACGGTTACTCTCTCATCAGTGCAAGAATTTATGCTTTCACATTAGGACTTTCCCTACAGGCATGTTCTCCAGAGAAGATTTGGGGAGGTTGTGGGGTGTACACAAGTGGAGAAGAGGGGTGGGGTAGTTCTTTTGGGCAAGTGTAAATCCTTGTGTTGATGGGATGTTTACATAGGGCTACAATGGATACATATTGTGCTGGAGGAGACTCTTGAGAGTCCCATGGACTGCCAAAAGATCAAACTTATCCATTCTGAAGGAAATCAGCCCTGAGTGCTCACTGGAAGGACAGATCCTGAAGCTGAGGCTCCAATACTTTGGCCACCTCATGAGAAGAGAAGACTCCCTGGAAAAGACCCTGATGTTGGGAAAGATGGAGGGCACAAGGAGAAGGGGACGAAAGAGGACAAGATGGTTGGATAGTGTTCTCGAAGCTACTAACATGAGTTTGACCAAACTGTGGGAGGCCGTGGAAGACAGGAGTGCCTGGCGTGCTCTGGTCCATGGGGTCATGAAGAGTTGGACATGACAAAATGACTAAACAACAACAACATTGGATGCAAGCCTAACTCCTGCCATTGGAAACCTCTGGCACCTGAGATGTCACCAGACATTCCTCAATCAGTTTCAAACCAATATTCACAATTGTGCAGTCGGCTGAGAGAGAGAGAGAGAGAGAGAGAGAGGAAGAACCTGAGGTTTTCAGGAGTCTGAATCCTCTGGCCAATACCATATACTGTACTTGTTTGTGCTCCTGCTATAGATTTGCAGCATCCTCATAGCCTTGGAGATTTCACCTTTAATTGTTGTAAAGGGAATTTCAGCAGATGCTTCTTGAAATGATGTAACAAATCACCTGCAAATTCATTCTCTGTTGTTCCAGAGGGCAATGCTCAGGAACGATAACAAGTTTATTAAAATTATCCAACATTCCTATCTTTATAACCACACCTTCATTATACACACCTGTTCAATTTAACCTAGTGATAAGAGATTTGGGAATCTGGGATGGAAAGAGGTATAGGGAAATACATAGTGGATGAAATTATTTTGCCCTGCTGATGTGCATTAAAAAATGTAATCCCGACTTGCTAACTTTGTTCCAGGAGGGTGTTTCCATTGCCTGCTATGTGAAATGAAAACTCAGCTGTGTGGGAGTGGAGTTTTTGTTGTTCCATAGACTCCAGATGGAGTCTGTGTGTATACAGAGTCTTCTGTATTGTAGTCACAATGTGCAAGGTTGGGTTTTTAATCAACTCCGCATGCAGCAAGCAAGGTTCCAATCTAAATCAGCCTTCATTATTGCTTGGGAGGCATAATTAACTCTTACATAGGCAGAGCAATCCCATACCTGCAGTGCACTTGAGACCAAAGATATGCCACCTGCTATGTCAGTGGAATAGTCACCATATCCAATGCATGGCTACAACCAGAAAACATATAAATGATGTAGAAGTGACAGACACATTCACAGCACCCCTGGAAGCTGCTTCTTTCTTTGGCGATCACTCGTAGCTGAGTAAGATTGTCTTCCATAAACACTGTTTTCAAAGTGAGTCCCTAAGTGACTGTGGAGGCCAATTCTGGATCCACACATTCTTCCACAGTGGGGACATAGGTTTCCAGGCGGGAGTTGATTACAGTGAGGGTTTGCCAAGCATGCCTTCTTCTTAGTTTGTTTCTCCCTTTTGTCCTGAGTTCAAGTGTCTTCAAAACCCATGACACCTTTGGTAAAGGCTGTTCTCCAATTAGAGCTCTCGCAGGCCAGTGTTTCCCAGTTGTCAGTGCTTATACTACATTTTTAAAGATTTGCCTTGAGAGTCTTTGAATCTCTTTTGTTGACCACCAGCATTACGCTTACCATTTTAAAGTTTGGAATAGAGTACAGTGGTACCTCGGGTTACAGACGCTTTAGGTTACAGACTCCACTAACCCAGAAATAGTACCTCAGGTTAAGAACTTTGCTTCAGGATGAGAACAGAAATTGCACAGCGGCAGCAGGAGGCCCCATTAGCTAAAGTGGTACCTCAGGTTAAGAACAGTTTCAGGTTAAGAATGAACCTCCAGAACGAATTATGTTCTTAACCCGAGGTACCACTGTAGTTGCTTTGGAAGACAATAACCAGGCATCTGCACAACATGACCAGTCCAACGAAGTTGATGTTGAAGAATCATTGCTTCAACACTGGTGATCTTTGCTTCTTCCAGTATGCTGGCATTAGTTTGCCTGCCTTCCCAAGTGATGTGTAAAAAATTTTGGAGACACAGTTGACAGAATCTTTCGTGGAGTTGGAAATCACGTTTGTAAGTGGTCCACATTTCGCAAGCATACAGTAAGGTTGGTAGTACAATAGCTTTGTAAACAAGCATTTGGTTTCCCTGCGAATGTCCCGTTCCTCAAACACTTAGTGCTTCAATCAGGAGAAAGCTGCACTTGCAGAGCTCAGGCAATGCTGGATTTCGGCATCAATGTCTGCCCTTGAGGAAAGAAAACTGCCCATGTAGGAGAAGTGACCGACATTTTCCAATCTCACACCATTGAGTTGGATATGTGGTGCCACAGAGGGGTTGTTTTGTGCTTGTTGGTGCAGCACTTTGATTGCCAGCATCAACCATAATGCTGTAAAGGCATTCAGCCAGGCAGCAGCAACCAGCAGGGATGGGTGAATTGGTCTATGTTGTTTTCTCTCAATTTCTCATTTTTCCATAAATTCAGTTCTCCACACTTTCACATCAGATTTTAAAAAAAATCCATATGAAACCTCATCAGCATCTCCCCCCTTATATATGCAAGTTTGTCTGTGATTTCCTTTAATAAACATGTTTTTGCAAAGCTATTTCCCTTAATATAATGCATTTCAAATGTTGTTTTCACTAATACATGCATTTCAATGCACACCCTCCTTTAGTATATGCATTTTGTTATACATTCCTTGGCTGGAGAACTGCATTCCTTTGCTTTGCAAAATTCAGAAAAGTGTGAATTTTGAAGGGTATGGCTGTATTGTTTTGGAAAATACCTTTAAATGCAAACTGAATTAGATTTCAGCTCCATCCCAAGCGATGAGCAAGGATCCCATGAGATGCACTCTGCAAAGCAGGCATGGACATGCCCTGGCAGTATGGTAAGCAGCCTCTTCATCTTCCCACACTTACATGAAAGCCCAGCCAAGGATGTAATGGGGTCTTCAGGAAGCATGAACACCGAGGAAGGCTGCAGACCATGAGGGAGATGACTTTAGAATGAAAAAAAAAGCACATTCACAAAATCTCTCTTCCATCTTGAATGTAAGATGCAACAGAAACCTCACACCCCACCCAGGAGGATTTCATCGAAATGTTCTCTCCCTGTGAATCATTTTTGAATGCAGTGTCTTTTCTCATTAATTGATGGAGAAAGGTAAAAAGAAAACGTAGAAGAATTTTTCAGCACAGCGGTAGAAGATAAATACCGAACACCAGAATGTATGGTGAATGCTGAGATTGTTACAGTTTTGGAGTAATTTCCCGGGGAAGAAAATGAATTGTCCCATTGCTCCAGATAGATTTGACAAGACATGAGGAAGGGCAGGAAACAATCTTTCTGTTGGCAAGGAAATAGGCAAACAGGCTTCCTTTCATAATTACTCATCCTATTATTGCAAGTGATTTTGTCACCCAAAGGACACAAAAGGCAACTGTCATGGTTAGCCATGAGACAATGATGCAGGCCTAGTTATATTAATTTTTGAAAAATTAACAATCTGAAAACCCTCTCAGGGTTTTCTCAGGGCTCTCACATGAAAAGCAGTTATCATTTGAGATAGTCCTTTCTTGAAACACCTGTGGCTCCCACGCTATTTAAATGAATCCTTGAGGATCTAACTAGGGCATTTAGGAGAGACTCTGGCTACGGAGAAGGTGAGACTCGGAAACATGTAAGAAATGTTATCTGTAGTTGGTGGTGCTTGACTGAAAGTCCAGAATTGCAAAGATAATGAGCCCATCGCAATCCTACATGAATTCATGAGGTTATAGAATGGTCAGTTGTCCAAGAGCTTCTTCTGACTTTTGCCAGAGTAAAAATACTTGGAACATAGGAAGCTCCCTTATACCATGTATTGGTCCATTGAGCCCAATATTCTCTGAGAGGCTGTGGCTCTCCGGTGAGTCAAACAGAGGCTCTCTGGGGCGTCACAGAACCAACTTCCTGATTGTTTCAACTATAGAAGTCAGAGAATGAACCTGGGACCATTTGTATGCAGTGTATACTTGGCCCGGGGGGGGGGGCAATCAGAGAAGTTTGTCCCGGGCCCCCTACAAAGCAAGGGACCCTTCTGCATAATTATGGTAGTGGCAGCTTCTTAATTTGATGTTTTATGGGGTTTTTAAAAAATCTGTTTTTGCTACCACCACAGGAAAAAGTAGGGGTGGAATTTCTGGTGACAGACACCCCCAAACACCAGTACAATGCTACATTGTAACATAGAATTGTCCCAACATTTTTTTCTTATTTTCCCCCCATTTCTGATATGTTTTCAAGTCCTTTTCTTCGGCAAAACCCACAGTTTGGAAGCCTGCATTCCTATTTTTCTGTGAAACATGGTTGCAGCCAGATACTTCCCACTGGCCAAAAGCAATGACCTGAAGTATTTCTAGATGTAGCTCAGGTCCTGAAAAAGTTACTTGCTTAAAAAGAAATAAAGAAAAAAGCCAAAACCCACCATCCCACAATACTTTTGACTCTCCTCCTGGCCTCATTTTCTACAAGACCATTTGACTGCAGATTATTTGGGGTTGATATGATTTACTGAAAGTCTAAGTTCTTGGGGATAGAAATTCAATAGAAATCCAGCAAACCAAGAACAAGAACACATACAGTATGCCAAGCCTCAAAAAAGATGGATTTCAAATGCATGATCACATGTGGTGTCAGATTTTCTAATGTGACTATTTTGGGAGAGTGAAATTAATCTATGTTGTTGATTCTAAAACAAGCAGGTCAATTGTACAAGAGTATGTACGGTAAATATGTTAGCTCCCGCTTTGCTCCATTCTTGGACTTCAGTATTGTTTATCCAAATGAACTTTTTCTATTGCCCAGGCTGGATTTTTTGTATATGTCTTTTTTTTTTTTTAGCCAATTACTCAGTATGCAGATTTATCTAAAGACAATAGAGAAATATTCAGCTTTCGTTTCATATTTTACAACACAGAAATACTCCGTATGTACTTTCTAAAAAAATCATTTTGTGTTACTTTGAACAATATAAAGCTAGGGTCTCCAAACAATGCCTTATCCCATAAATTACAGATACTTCTGTTTTAAAATGAAAATATTGTTCAGTTGATTTGACTAGTGGATGGTGATATCTTTGATTACTCCCTGAAGCATAATTTCAGGCAAATTTGTTATGGCTTCTGCAAATTCCTTTATTTCTTCTGATACTAGGAATCTTTTCTTTATTGTTGAGCATGGATTTTTTCTTCAATTTTCACTGTTGGTACTATCAAAAGCTCTACATAATGTATGTGCCAGTACCAGATATTATCCTGGCTTATATTCAATAGTTAAAACAAAAAGCTGAAGTTGGGGGGAAAATCTGTGGGTACTGCCATCTCTTTCCTTCCAGAGGATTGTACTCAGTTCAACAGATGAACACATGAAATGTTTTAACAACCATAAACTGAAGCCAGATCTTCCTTCCTTTCTGTGTACATTGGCACTTGGATTCTGCGTGGGCCATAGAAGCAAATGACAGTGGTCTCCACAGGTTGCTCTTGTTCCTTCTTCAGAGCCATTAGTTGACAATTTATTTGTCTTTTGTTAGCAAAATAGTGTAATGCAGGAGTGTTTTAGTTAATTGCTTTCGTTGTCCAATTTCCTTGTCTTAATTTGAATCTGATAACTCCTCCCCTGTATTTTCAGTGTGTCAGCAGTGTGAGGTGTTATGTTTTCATGAATTTCTCCACAAAATCCACACTCCTCAATCACTGTTGCAGTCTTCTTATTTTGGTCTGTACTCTTCTGCTATCTATCTGTACTCCATTGTTACTTAGCCTTTTCCATAAGTTTGTAGTTTCCTGAATTCTATTTTTAATTTCTGCTTGTTGAGTTTCAAGCCTGTTGTTCCAGGACTTCCACTATAGATTTTGGTGCTTTTGAATATCTTTAAAAATTGCTGTATTTGAGTATGAAAATGCATTGCTGATGATTTTAACCCCAAAAGGCAACATTCCAAAGCAGTGTCTTTAAAAGTGCATAAGTGTGTGCTCTCCTCACCTAGCAGAATTTGCCCCAAACCAGTTATATATCCAGTGCAGAAAAATATTTAGCATTAGCCAATGGAAAGTGTTCTTTGTCAATATATTGGTTCACTTTCTGAACAAGATATGGATGCACAATCCCTTTACAAGCAAGAAATACCCTCCTACTTTCTTCTTCAATAGACATTGTGATGTCATACATACACAACACACCCATCAAAGCAGGCTGTTGGGCATGTCTTCGTTTCATAGGGTGTGCTTATTCAAGATCACCACCAATCAATCTTGGGGCAGGGCAGGACTCCATTCTACAATAATCTTGAGCATTGCATCTTCAGAACTAAAATCCTGGAATGTTTTCACCAGAGGAGGAATTTTCAGCATGTAGCTCTATGGTCATCATAACAAGTACGGGGTTGCTGCACATCTGCACAAAATCTGTTCCCCATTATCTTATATAAATGGCTGGCTGTTCATTGCTCATTTTAAGGACAAGCTGCAGGAGTCATTATACTCCTTCATCATGTGTGGGAGGGGATATCAAGACTGCAACTTCGTTAACCAAGGAGTAGCAGTGATTGGAGAAGTCTCGGAAGCATGGCGAAGCCTTCTTATCCTAGTAGATACATAAGACTGATACAAGGAAAAAACCCAACAATTTTGGGATTCTACTCATTTTGTTACTCATATGTTAATTACTTTTGTTTCCTTACTGATTTGGTCCTAGTTCAATCATTTCCATAACTCCTGTTCATTGGCAATCCAGCTTTTGAATCTGTCAGTTTCACTGCTCTCTCTCTCTCTCTCTCTCTCTCTCTCTCTCTCTCTCTCTCCCTCACTCCCTATATAACCTTTCTATGACCCATACATGCTGTTCTGGAGCTCCAGTTCATCCCAATGAGTTCCGAACTAAATGACTGAATTATGAATAGAAAAGTCATTCAGAGCTTGTTGGGTTGAGTTCCCATTCACTTTCATAAATAAGTGAAAATAACAGCACTCATTCACTACCCCACCATGCACACCCTTGGTTCCCGGACTTGCCCATTCAATGAGCCAGGTTTGTTCAAAGGCTCTGAGGTCTGATGTCATAAAATATGTTCATGGTCAATTGATCTGCTGTGATGAGCAGATGCACAGCATTACTGTTTCATTCCTACGATTGTATGCTCCCTGAAATACTGTAAGTCTTTCACATCCTTGTAATAAACAAATTCCTCTACAATTGACATTGATGAAAGAAGGTCTTCTGTTTCATTTAAATCAGTGTCTCAAAGGTGGAAGAGCTGGCACTGGTCAGTCTAACTCACGCCTGGCCCAAATTCTGTTTAAAGGAATAATCACCACCATAATAAAGCCCCCCTGAACGCAGATGGGATCCATATGGAGGAGTCCTGCTTCTTCTGATTCTCTTAAGGTCTCGTTTTTGTATGTTTTTTGCTAGATCTCCCCAAGAGCATTTCAGTTCTGTTGGCACTTTATATAGCAGAATTAATAATGACATTCTCCTGGCACGCATCCAGTTGCGTAAGTTTATGGAGTAATTTTGTAATAGAGCTGTGAGAGTTTAGGAGGAAAAAAATTACCAGCAGGTGAACAAGCTGTCCACCTCACTCTTCTAAAAATTAAAAAAGCACACACACACATCTCCAGCTTAGCAAGCCTGGAAAGACTCTTGCCCCCAAGGTTTCTTTTGAGAATGAGACTATTTGAAAGAGGCAGGTCAACAAACCTGCTCTTTCCCACTTCCAGCTGCAAAAATCTTACAGTGCTTCCCATTTTATATTCCTATTTATTTATCAAATGGCTGAGCTGCCCTTGTCCTCACTTTTCCCACTACACAGTGCCCAGGCCAGTTCCCTGCCATGTGAATAAAGGATTGAATAGATTTATCCCAAGGATCGATTATCTCCTCCAAATGTTCTCCTGCATCCAGCTGCAGTTTCCCCTTCCAGTCTGTAAACTAAAGGATGAAATTAAACTCATTGTACCCCTCTCTATTCTTCTAACCGGCTGCAAAGCCATGCCTCTCTTTGCCAATCTGCCCCCCACATTTTTAAGTTCCAGTTAATAGGAGTGTTCCAAAGGAAACGTGGACTTCAGAACGTGCTTTCCCTTCAGGCTAGATGGTGCTTCTCTCCTGCTGCTACCCTGAATGTTTTGATATGACATCAGCCCATGGTTGTCCACAGCAGACATCCAGGAACAATCATGTCAACCAAAGAAACTGCTGAAATTTCCATTAACCCAAGCTTGGATGCCTGAATCTCTTTGGTGTAAGGGTCTTAGCCCTGGCTCACAGATGTACATCACTCGATTACTCAGTGTTTCCAGCCTGGCACCTGCGTGTATGAACTGTATCCCTTGAAAAATGTTGCATTTGAGGTGACATTGACTGATGGGAAGGCTATGTGTGAGTTGGTCCATTTACACATGGCACTCATCAGCTTGATTCTGCAGCTATCAACAAATGAATATGCATGTAGAAGTCTACTTTCATTAGCAGGGGGAGGCAAAAACTTCTTGTGGTCCTTCAGGGACCAATCCCAGAGCAGGGGCTAGTAAAACATTGACAGGTGGAAGTACTAGATCCGTTGCCCTTCTTACCATGTGCTTCGTTACAAAGGACTTTTATAGGACAAGACTGGGTGGGATGAGAGATTGTAATGGCTTGCTAAACAGCAGTTTGGAATGCTTCTGCTTCAAAGATGGGTAGCCTGTGGCTCTTCAGATGTTGTTGCTCAGCCTGTCCATTGGCCATGTAGGCTGAAGCTGATGGGAGATGCTCCAACAACCTCTGGAGGGCCACAGGTTCACCACCCCTACTCTACCTCATTGGTCAGTGTCATCACGTAATACAATCATACCTCGGGCTACAGATGCTTCAGGTTGTGTGTTTTCGGGTTGTGCACCACGCTGAACCCGGAAGTACCGGAATGGGTTACTTCCGGGTTTTGGTGCTTTGCGCATGCGCAGAAGTGTTGAATTGCAACCCGGACGTGCACAGATGCATACTGAATACTGCGGGTGAATTCTGTGGGTTGCGAACATGTCTCCCGCACGGATCACATTCGCAACCCGAGCGTCCACTGTACTAAAGCTCATGATACAAACTATGATTTGGAGTGGCAAAACTCAAGTCAGCTTTTACAAACAGGTTCCCTGCATTTTTATGAAGCTATGCCATGGATGTTTGTAAGTGCACCCTCTTCAAAGGAGATAAATAACTATACAACTTTTAAAAGACACCTGAAGGCAGCCCTGTACAGTGAAGTTTTTAAAGTTTAACGTTTCATTATGTTTTTATATTTGTTGAAAGCTGCCCAGAGTGGCTGGGGCAACCCAGTCAGATGGGCGGGGTACAAGTACAGTGGTACCTCGGGTTAAGTACATAATTCGTTCCGGAGGTCCGTTCTTAACCTGAAACTGTTCTTAACCTGAAGCACCACTTTAGCCTATGGGGCCTCCCGCTGCTGCCACACCGCCGGAGTACGATTTCTGTTCTCATCCTGAAGCAAAGTTCTTAACCTGAGGTACTGTTTCTGGGTTAGCGGAAGTGTATGTAACCTGAAGCGTATGTAACCACTAACAGGTACCACTGTATTATTATTATGTTTAAAATATTACCTTTTCTTGATTGCAATTGTTTCTGCAGAGCTCTTTTTGAAAAATAAAAACTCCTTAAAACGGAGAGGGATGGGGAGAGACATCATGCACCCCCCTGCCATGTGGTTGCTGCCACACACCCCAAAATAAAAACAAAATAAAACCCTCCTTAGTGAGTTCCTTGCATGCGGACTGCAACAGTCACAGGACGAAAACACTCAGCAGCAGATTCCAGAGACGTGGAGCGGGGACTGGCTTATTCATCACATAATGCCATTCCTTTCCTTAGCAAGAGTTTGTAAATGCTAAGACCCAAAGATGGAGCATTGCATTGGCAATGATACAGTGCTCCATTCCCTGGGTCACACATGCGATTCCGCTGGGCCTGATGAAATAAAAGCAAAGCACAAATCAAAAAGACACAGGAGGACAAAAGTGAAAAGTGGATTGCTAAAGCACACTATAGGGAGCTAAAAGCAAAGGGAGACTAAAGCTAATGGAAAATAATTCTTACTTGCCTTTAGGGTTATGACGGTGCTCACAGGTGGGAAGAAGCTGATCAATCACTATATTTGAAAGACCAGCAGGAGAATATCTGATATTCTGATTTATTTATTTTCTGTGTTTCTGAGAGAACTCATAAAACAATTTTTCAAGGCACTGTACCAAAGAAGAATAAAGCCATAACAATGAGACCCTGCTACCATTAAAAATCACAATAGGCTGAAGATGAACCAACAAAGAAAACCAATACAACAGCAGCACACAAAAATAGCGCGCAGAACGCAGAACTAAAACAGCCGCAATGATATTAAACTGCTAGGACTGTTGGTAGTAATAGTTTCAGAGAGTAGCAAATTATTCTACCTGGTTCAGCCAATCCCCTCAGCGCGAGGATGGCTAATTTTATTTGATTCCTAGTGATCCAGTCAACGTTTAGACAAGATACGGCAAACACTTGCTCACAGTTCCTCTTGCAAGGTCAAGGCGCAATTAATCATTTAAAATTTATTGCATTGCTGAATGAAAAGGGGAAGAACCACAGCCAGTCTTCCCCCTGACAGATCTCTTAGGAAAGTCAGTTTTGTCTCAGGTCCGAAACACCCTGCTTCCTTCAGAGAACTTCATATTCAAGGCCGATCCTACCATTAGGGAGAATGAAGTAGCCAACTTAAGTGGCAGGTGCTAGAGACAGGAAACAGCAGTGGAGTTCAGAGCCCCACATGCCATGGAACCTACCCCTAAGCTAAGGAAGAGATGCTATCCAGTTAGCAGTATTGAATTGAGAATCAGCTCCCAGTCCAGTCAATTTCTCTACTTGAAAAGATACGGAGTGCTATTTTGCCCTTCACCACAGGCACCAAATTGTCTTGGGCTGGGCCTGCTTATCTCATTGAATGATCCACACTCTTTGCTCTTGATACTAGATCTGTGAGAGGGTTTAAGATTCACCTGATATTCCGACAAAGCGTGAGTGAAATGCAATGAAACGTTGTGGGGAAATGGACAAACAGCCGCTCAACAATGCTGCTCATGTGTGAAACAGATCAGAATTATCAGAGGCATTGAAATATACCTGGTAACCACTGACAGTGCATTATGAATTATTATTATTTCAAATACATAAATATTCAATAATCGATTTATTAGATGGAATTCAATTACCAACCTGAGTTAGAGATTGACATTATGTATAGTAAATAGGGAGTATAGTAAATAAAACTTGGTAATTCAACTGGGACATTTACATCATATACAGTTCCTCTAAATAATTGACATCAACTACCCCCACACAGACTATTTCTCAGGATTCCCCAGGATTTCACAAAACAAATTTTTGATTTGAGCAATTAAAACTTACATTTCCAAAGGTTAAGGACAGTTTGAATGATGGGAATGCAGTTCCCTTACTTCCCATCTGGTGGCAGCAAAGCCTGCAAATATAGGGCGGGAGGCCCGATGGCACCTTCCCACTCTCCATTGTTTGATGCCAGAAGACTGTGCTGACACTGGACTGGAGGAATTAGGAGTGAGAAAGCACTGAGTGCCAGAAAGCAGACAGAGATGGGGTGGGAAATAATTAAAAAGTGGGATAGTTTCATTATCTCCCTAGGAAGAAAGAAAAAAGTCGAAAGTTCCTCAGTTGCAACCAGCTTGGTTGACGCATAAGAGATTGGATTAGGCTGAGATCGTAAGCATGTCTAGTTGACAACAAGCTCCCCTGAAATCAACTGAATGCATGCCTAAAAGAATGGATTTACAAAGGAGATCCATTGATTAAATATGGGAACCCCCCCCCCAACAGTTGAAGCTTTTTAAAGATTCACATCCCCTGCTAAATTTTGCTCCTCAAAATAATCCCATGGACTGCAAGAAGATCAAACCTATCCATTCTGAAGGAAATCAGCCCTGAGTGCTCACTGGAAGGACAGATCCTGAAGCTGTGGCTCCAATACTTTGGCCACCTCATGAGAAGAGAAGACACCCTGGAAAAGACCCTGATGTTGGGAAAGATGGAGGGCACAAGGAGAAGGGGACGACAGAGGACGAGATGGTTGGACAGTGTTCTCGAAGCTACCAACATGAGTTTGACCAAACTGTGGGAGGCAGTGGAAGACAGGTGTGCCTGGCGAGCTCTGGTCCATGGGGTCACGAAGATTTGGACACGACTAAACGACTAAACAACAACAACAATATACTCTGGCAGTAAGTCCCCATTGAACTTAATGGTACTTCTGAGCAGATATGTTTCACACAGAGTAGACTCATTCAAATTATGCTAGGTCCATTAATTTCAATAGGTCTGCAGTGCTGGGCCAGATTCATCTAACTTGGTGCACTAGCAGGTAGCCAGCACAAGGACTCCTGCCGTGCAATGGGGCTTCCCCGCCTTTCCTCCTCCTGCAGCTCGGCCCAATGTGCTCTGGAGGGTCAGGAGAACCCCCCAAATGGTGTGTGGGTGGAGGAGAGGTGAGATCATTCTGTCTGGCAAGCAGAAAGGCTTCCATTGATGGAATGATAGTCTTGGCATGATGTTGAATTCCACCCAACATCAGCAAACTTGAGCTGGCCTCCTGGTTATAGCCCTTTAGTGGGGTGGAATCTTTATCCCCTTTCTGTTATTGAATGGAAGCCTAACTGCACAAACACATACATATTTAGCATGGGACATGACAGCTGCATCAGGGCAATCTCATGAGCCAGAAACCCATGCTGGGGCAAGAGTCAGGAACACATCCGTTCCCATTATAGCTGGTCTAACTTATAATTCCAAGTCGCAAGGGGTTATGGAATTGATACGAACATGTGTGATTGAGTTGGGCCACCACTACCACGCATTCATAGTAAACTGCAAGGACAGAATCATGGCAGAGAAAGAAGTGTCTTTGCAAGCCATCTAAAAGTCAACACTGATGGCACCTCATGGACCTCTCTGGGGAGGAAGTTCCGTGGTCACAGAAATAGGGCCCTTTTTTGTGACCCGGTGCTATATTTTCACAGGGATGTGGAACCCTCACCAATTCATCTTAGAAAGCAGGGAGGAGGCTGTTACAGATAGAGTTGCCAGGTCTCAGGCTTCAGAGTCTATTTTCAAGGTGAGAAGTTCAAGTCTCGGGGCCATCAGATTCCCTCAGGTTACTGCTTTTGATCCCTTGCTGCTGATCATGCAGGGTTATAGATCTTGTGGGGAGTCTACATGGGTACTGCTGCAGAGGTTTGCTCTGAACCTCTGGGAAGCCAGAAGTTGTAGCATGATCCTGTCACCTGGTTCTTCATGGGTTAAAGGGTTAACTTATCCCTCTGCATTTACAATGGATATGTTTGGGATATTTTTGCTTGCCAAGAAAAAAGAGTAATATAGTTTTTAAAATGCTGAGTTGTATTCTGCTTGGTGCTAAGCAGAACATCCCATCAGTGCAAGGAATTTTCCTTGTGCAATGCAACATTCTCCCCCTCTCCTCTGCCATGCACCCCCTGAATCTGTTTTGGGGTTTCCCCCGAAGCCCTCCAGAGCAGATTTGTGAATGACATGGGGCACACACGTCAGGGAGAAGAAGGAAAATCCTGTTGCTCTAGTACCAATTTTAATTGTGAACAAGGGCAGAACTACCAAAGAAATTTCGTTTTTTAAAAAATAAGATTCTCAAGTGCCTTATGTGTGTCCTTGGTGGAAAGGCAATTCATAATCTTTCTAAATAAATACAATATATACAAATAACAGTGTTTCTCCTTGCCCCCTTTAAGATTATATTGAACTGGCTGCTGGTATTTTTATCCACTGCATTCTTAGTTTGGGGCTTCAGCGTGCAGGGAGAGGATTTGAGGCATTGGTGAAGATTTAGTTCTTAAAACAAGCCCATTGCTTGTTAAATCAGCCTGTTTCCTAAGGGACACGGCTACTAGTCTGTCTTCTAAAAGAATGTATTAGCAACAGATGTTTTCTCAGTAGTATTATGGAAAATATTTTTGCTCTGCAAACAGACACGATTCTCTGGATTTGGTACAGTTTGCTTTGCTCTGTTTATGGGTATGGTCTCTGGCCACAGAAGGTTTGATAACAGCACATAGAAGAAATAGCTGTTGCTATTGGTTGTGTAAGGGAAACCTGACTCCTGTTTTGCGGCCACATTACTGTCTTGAATGCACAGCTGATGTCTCCATCTTCTAATATGCAGTCTATACAACTGGGCTACGAAGCTGGGTGGCGAAGGCAGAGACCGTGCAGATTCCTCCTGCAAATTCTTCTTTCCCAAAGCACAGTTTTTGCTTTCTGTTTCACATGAAGCTGCCTTATCTGGGTTAAATTATTTGTTCATGCAGTCTGATATTGTCTACTCCGACTGGTAATGGCTCTCCAGGGTCTCAGCAGAGGAGAGTCTTTCCCATCACGTGTCACCTGAGCCTTTTAACGGTAGATGCCAATTGGCTGGTTGACACAGACAGCTGAATGGTGACATGCACACTGTGACCTGCTCCTAATACTTTGCAGCAATTGTCTGTACACCCTATGTTTTGTACCAATAAGTGTAAATACAGACTTTCTGCTTTCATGCTAATATAAAGCTGCCTTATCTAACGCCGACCTGTTGTGCAATCTAGGACTGCCAGCATCCCTCCCAGGCCTCTGGTAGAGGTCTTTCTCTATCAGATCATTTAAATGGAGGTGCCAGGAAAATACTACAGCTCAGTGGTGGGGCATCTGCTTTACACAGCTGGGAGAGTACCCCCTCAGAACCCCCAAATTGCTGCTTCCTGTCGGTGTAGACAATCTTGTGCAAAATGGACCAATGGTCTGATTCACTACAGGACAGATTCCTTTGTTCCTAAGCTGTGACTTCTCAGGCAAACAGACTTTGTGGCTGCAAAATACCCAAAACAGGGAACTGTGCATCTCCTCGTATTCAGATGCCTCATATAACAAATGAAACCGCTTTTAGTCATACCCCAAACCTTCCAACTCTGATGAAAATAGGCACATCCTATTCAATAATAATAATAATAATAATAATAATAATAATAATAATAATAATAATAATAATACCCCACCCATCTGACTAGGTTGCACCAGCAACTCTGGGCAGCTTCCAACATATATAAAAACACAATGAAACATTAAACATTTAAAAAAACCCTTCCCTATACAGGTCTGCCTTCAAATGTCTTCTAAAGTTGTAAAGTTACTTATCTCCTTGGATCCAGGATGTATAATTCCATACCCACCAACATTTTCCCGATGAAAATAGGGAAGTCCTAAGGGAAAGCTGGACATTCCAGGATCAAATCAGAAAGCGGGATGGTTTCTGTAAATCCAAGACCATCCCTGGAAACAGGGGCACTTGGAGGGGCTGCGTACCCATATCTGGGAAAAGTGTGTTTTCAGTGTCAAACAGAGCTATAGGCAGACACTTGGGCACCTGCTATAGAGTTTTAAATCTGCATTCCTTCTTCATTATACCTGAAGGAACGTCTCTACCCCCATCACTCTGCCCGGACTCTGAGGTCCAGTGCCGAGGGCCTTCTGGCGGTTCCCTCACTGCCAGAAGCAGTTACAAGGAACCAGACAGAGGGCCTTCTCGGTCGTGGCACCTGCCCTGTGGAACGTCCTCCCATCAGATGTCAAAGAGTTAAACAACTATCTGACATTTAGAAGACATCTGAAGGGAAGTTTTTAATGTGTGACATTTTGATGTATTTTAAATCTTTGTTGGAAACCCAGCCAGATGGGCAGGGTACTACTACTACTACTACTACTACTACTACTACTACTAATTACTATCTCCTTTAGAAGGTTGCATGGACATGAGAGCATAGGAAGGACCCTGCCAGATCAGACTATCCAGTCCACTGCCCTGTTTCTGATTGTGGCCAACCAGATGTTTCTGCAAAGCCCCCAAGCAGGCCTTGAAAGCAATAGCCTCCCTCTTTTTCTTGTCCAGCCCCCCCCCCCCCGCAGAACTGATATTCAGTGGCATACTGCCTCTGGCCAAGAATATAGCCATCATCCTTAAAGTCCCACGGTTATTACCACCCAGGTTTTAGATTGCTTCCGTGCTATTCCCCCACCAACCCCCAATGCTGTTTTATCGGATCACTTTATTGTGAAACCAATTTAAAGCTGGAAACCCAATCATGTGGTTTATTGGGGAGGGGGTAGTTGGTTTTGTTTTAATCTGTGAACTTGGTTTCTTTCAGTAACTTCATAGCTGATCAGCTTCGTTGACCTGCATACCTGGTTTCTGTTAAACAATCAACTGGATTGTAAAAGGCATATTTGGGTATTATGTTAGGCTTGAAATGCCACCAAGTATATTCTGTTTCTCAAACTCCCAGCTACATGGGATCTTTCAGTGATTTGAATGTCTTTGGAATGGAGAATGGAGAAGACATAAAAAGAGCTAGGTTTACTGATAATTTGATATTTGGAAACATCCTTTCAGGCTATCAAGGGAAGAAGGTATAGCTGCCAAAATAAAAATTTAAGACACCAGAAGTGCTAGCTTTCCTATTCTCCATGAGGATCAACTCTTTAAAGCAGAAAAGAGTTTTATATCCATTTGTCACCAACTATAGATTTTAAAAACAGTTATTTTTAAAGGAAATTCTTGTCTTTCTAAACTCGTCTGAAAACACATCTGACTATGACTTCAGGAATTTTATCTCCCTTGCTATCAGTCTAGTCTTGAACAGTGAAAAACTATGCTCACACATCTCTAACCAGGCAATTCTGATTTGCTTACACTTTCGCTAGGCAATCTTCCCTCTCCCCCTTTTTTATACAGAATTTTTTTATCACTGACCCCATTGGTTGTCAGGAAACTCCATGCTGCAGCCTTCACCCTGCGAACGATCTACATTCCAAACCTCAATCCAAGCAGAGGAAAAATGATCAGATAAATAATGCCCCAGAGTGCCTACAGACAGCAGCTTTTATGTTGGTATGGGTATATGAAGTAGGGACATTAGCAGCCATAGTTCCAGGCAGAACAAAACATGCTACATGCATCATTGTTATCCAAGACTCTCTAGTAACTGTAAAACTTGATTGTATTTTCCAGACTGTTTTGTTTTATTGTTCTTGGAGCAACCCAGTTATTGTACTTTGAAACCCTTCTGCTCTTTCGCTGCTATGTGTTTTCTGTAATTAGCATAGCTCAACATCAAAAAAACTAAGATCATGGCCACTGGTCCCATCACCTCCTGGCAAATAGAAGGGGAAGAAATGGAGGCAGTGAGAGATTTTACTTTCTTGGGTTCCATGATCACTGCAGATGGTGACAGCAGTCACAAAATTAAAAGATGCCTGCTTCTTGGGAGAAAAGCAATGACAAACCTAGATAGCATCTTAAAAAACAGAGACATCACCTTGCCAACAAAGGTTCGTATAGTTAAAGCTATGGTTTTCCCAGCAGTGATGTATGGAAGTGAGAGGTGGACCATAAAGAAGAGAAGACTCCCTGGAAAAGACCCTGATGTTGGGAAAGATGGAGGGCACAAGGAGAAGGGAACACAGAGGACGAGATGGTTGGACAGTGTTCTTGAAGCGGCCAACATGAGTCTGACCAAGCTGCGGGAGGCAGTGGAAGACAGGAGTGCCTGGTGTGTCCATGGGGTCATGAAGAGTCGGACGCGACTAAATGACTAAACAACAACAACAAACCTCCTACCCCACAGCAAATCTTCCTTTTGGGTATTGGCTCCACCTCAACATTCCATTGTTGGCCACTTTATCTTTTCCCTGGCACCATTTTTGGATCACCTTGGACATTTCAACCTGTGTGTTCCTGCTCTATTCCATGCAGTTTAATTGCTTCCAGACATATGTATTTACTTGGGCTGTTTAAGTGTCCATTTTGGCATGCCCTTTCATTTTACTGTGGCTCAATACCTGAAAGCTCCATCTTAGAATCACAGAAAGTATAGTGTTGGAAGGGACCCATAGAGTCATCTAGTCCAGCCCCCTGCAATACAACCTACTGATGTTCCTTTCCCATGCCACTGCCGACCACCAGCTTTCTTCCAGACAAAGAGCCAACCAGCCAGCAGGAGGTTGCAACACCTTCTCCTTATTCTTGTCAGCGTTCTCTTGCTCACCGTGTCTAGGCCAAAGGGAGACATAAGACAAGGGAGGAAGGTGTTGATGGTGAGAAGGGAAAATGGCATGCTCCCGAGGGCTTTCGATAGTTGTGCCCCTGCAGTGGTGCAAGCCTTGGCAAGTGACTAATCCTGCCACCCCCTGCCATGGGCCTTGCCTCCTAGCAATAAAGGTGGTGGTGGGGAAGTAATATAATGAAATAACGTAACAGCAAAACAATGTGAAAGAGATAAAGAAATAAAAACAACCAATGTCAAAAGATCTCGACTAAAAATAAAGTTCACCTTTTTTGGGGAGGTCATTCCAGATTCTGGGTGCCACAAGAGAAGAACCCCTCTTGTTTTGACAGTAAATATTCCCTGACACACAATGCTTTTCATGTTCCGTTTCTGATAGCCCTGGCTCAGCCTCTCCTCGAGAGCCAGTGTGGTGTAGTGGTTAAGAGCGGTAGACTTGTAATCTGGGGAACTGGGTTCACTTCCCTGCTCCTCCACATGCAGCTGCTGGGTGACCTTGGGCTAGTCACACTTCTCTGAAGTCTCTCAGCCCCACTCACCTCACAGAGTGTTTGTTGTGGGGGAGGAAGGGAAAGGAGAATGTTAGCCGCTTTGAGACTCCTTCGGGTAGTGATAAAGCGGGATATCAAATCCAAACTCCTCCTCCTCCTCCTCCTCCTCCTCCTCCTCCTCCTACATTGTATACATCTCCTTAAACATGTCCACATTTAACTGGATGCCAAGTCTGGAACCCACCTTTCTGACCATTCTGAGCGGCTCTTTTCCCCACATTGATGGGAGGGAATTGTGTTCCTAGCTCTTTTCTCTCTCTCTTGAAGATGTGGCAGGCATTTCTGTTCTGCTATGCCCATCCCATGGAAGCAAATTGTGGAGGCAATACAGCTATCTTTCCACCTACCAACCTACTGGCTTATTGAACAAAATATCTGGTGCCAAATCTGTGGTAAAACTGTGAGATGGGCAGGTGAAGTTTCTGGCATTAGGCAACCCTAATGATAATATGTTACTAATGGAGACAAAAACAATAAACTCATCACATTTCCTAATCTTTTCAAAGCACACACCAAGATTCCCAGTGGCAATCCTATACTTCAACATCAGAATACAGGTGCAGTAGTGCAATTTTCCATATACACAATAACATGCCTTATCTTTGAATCATCATCCTATTTCAGAGAACCGCCATGATTTTCTGGTTTCATTAAAAAAATAATTATGTCAGATTACCAGATTTATAAGATACTCTTATATTATCCAAGCCTCAAACTTTGAAAACATATATTCCCTGTGTGATCTAATAATTCTCAAATGTAAATTAATCTTTAAACGACTCTCAAGAAAGTCACCTTTGGAAAGCAAAGAAGCATGAGAAAATCTCAGCCCGAAAGTAATTTGGCATAATAATATGCATTCCTGAAAGCTGGAGCTATAGTATAACTTAGAAATGTATGGCTCTTTCCAGTAAAGGAACTGCTACTCCCTCGTGCAGAATTGGATAGTAAATGTGAATATTTTGCCTTCAGATGTTAATGTCACAAATTAAGATAGAAAGGAAAATATCTCAAAGGTAAAAGAAAATGGCTACTTGGTACAATTTTCTGTCAGAAGAGACCCACAGAAGGGGTCTGGCAATCATCTTGTTTCTTGAGAAGATTTGCTGTTGTCAAGAGCTGTTAACCTAGATGGGCAGAGGACCAACAACTACCACAGGCATATGGGTTCAAGTGTTTCATGAGCAAAGTATCATAGGGCATGTGGCGAGGTCCTAAGGTGGTCATGTTCAGAGTTGTGATGGGGTTGTGTTGAAACTCAAGTTGCCAACTCTTAGCCTGGACAATGAACACACAATTATTATTCAGATCCATCTCACAGCAATGTACAAAATAAAATTTAAAAAAAACACAGAAGGTAACAGCAGATAAATTTTAGAACAATACAAAACAGACACCCATGGCAGAGACTTACTAAACCATCTGGGAAAACTTGTCAGAACAAAAATGTCTTCATTTCCCCCCCTGTAAAGTGCCAATAGGTCTGACTCCATATAAGGCAGCTTGCTATGTTCTTAGATGACTATGTGAGCAGGATTTCACTGCGACAAATCTGAGATGATCCACTTGTCTTTGGACCCTACCCTTGATCTTAACTTCTCTGTGTGTTCTGCTTCTCTTTATGGCATTGGTTTAGGGGTTCTTTTAGATCAATAGCTGATGGGGCAAATCTTAAAATACAAATGCCAAGGTCCATGAGCATTTTGTTGTTTGGATACTGGGCCTTTCATATGTCATGGAGTCTCTTAATCAAATTTTTTGAAATCCATATTTAACTCTAGGTTTAGCTTAAGGAAGTATCTTCTTATATCCGATGTGTTCTGATATCACATGACAAAAGTGTCTCGTCAGCATTATTGTAGTTTTTTAGATGCCTACTCAGAACCCAGAATCATTTATGAATGTTTATTGTCTGTCTGTCTGTCTGTCTGTCTATCTATCTATCTATCTATCATCTATCTATCTATCTATCATCTATCTAGCTATCTATCTATCTATCATCTATCATCTATCTATCTATCATCTATCTATCTATCTATCTATCTATCTATCTATCTATCTATCTATCTATCTATCATCTATCTATCATCTATCTATCTATCTATCTATCATCTATCTATCATCTATCTATCTATCTATCTATCTATCATCTATCTATCATCTATCTATCTATCATCTATCTATCTATCTATCTATCTATCTATCTATCTATCTATCTATCTATCATCTATCTATCTATCTATCTATCTATCTCTATCTATCTATCTATCTATCTATCTATCTATCTATCTATCTATCATCTATCTATCATCTATCTATCTATCTATCTATCTATCTATCTATCTATCATCTATCTATCTATCTATCTATATCTATCTATCTATCTATCATCTATCTATCTATCTATCTATCTATCTATCTATCTATCTATCTATCATCTATCTATCATCTATCTATCTATCTATCTATCTATCTACCGTATTTTTTGCACCATAACACTCACTTTTTTCCTCCTAGAAAGTAAGGGGAAATGTCTGTGCGTGTTATGGAGGAAATGCCTACGGGTGGCATGCCTACAGATTTTCCTCCTCTAAAAACTACATGCGTGTTATGGTCGGGTGCGTGTTATAGAGCGAAAAATATGGTATCTATCTATCTATCTATCTATCATCTATCTATCATCTATCTATCTATCTATCTATCTATCTATCTATCTAATCTATCATCTATCTATCATCTATCTATCTTATTTTCTCTGATATATGAATTTTTGAATGCATTTTTCCACTAATATACACATGTGCACATTCTTTTGCTTGGAATTTTGGTTGGAATTTTGTGAACTGTGTCACAAAATTCAGAGAAGTGCAAATTTCAAAGGAGAGCTGTGTTTTGCTTTGTGTCATTGTCTGGAACATGCAAATTTAGCAGGTTCTCATTAACATGCAAACTGAACAAATCCCTAAGAATTCTACATTTGTTTTAAAAATAGGAAAGTTCTAGCCCACATAATTAAAAGGCTGTATATTGGGGGGGCAGAAATAGGCATTAATACTCATCCGTGGAGTTTCTGTGTTGAACAGCCATGTTCTCTTCCCATTTATATTAATAACATCTATGAATTATTGGCTCACACATTTCCACCATCTCATTTCTTAAAAAAAAATCTAACAAGCAAACAACTCCTTTCCCAAATTTACCATGATGTCTACAGAAAATATTGTTCCAAAATAAAGCATGCATATCTGCGGAATCTGAGCTTTATTAGCTCAAAACTGACTTTTACCTTTGATCACAATACCTAGTGATAATTCCTTATCCCGGTTTCCATTGGACTGATCAGATCTTGGAATCATCCTTGAGAGAGATGTGTCCATTGTGCCTCTTCAGTTAAGGATAATTAATAGTCCTTGGCTTCTCACCAAACATTTGGACGAACAAAATGCACAGCTGGAACTCCAGAGATGAGTAATACTAGACTCAAAAGTTCTTCCGAGAGGCAAGACCTCCTTTGCTTTAACACTCTTTCAGCTCTTTATCACTTCTTGATGAACAACTGGCTTTCCAAGACAAGGATACTGACAGGAGGTGCCAAATTCATCACTGGCTTGGTCCCAACAGCTTTCATAGGCTTAGCTCACTAGCTCTTAACCCTCCAAGGTTGTGGGAGTGGGCAAACACCTTGGCATGGTCTCCACCGAGTCATTACAGAGTATATCTGGGGTGGATGCAGCTGTGCTTGGGCCTGCTGCGCTGTCTCAACAGACACATCTCACTGCCTCAGACTGCCACCTCCTTTGCTCGCCTGCTCACTCCTCGTTTATGTCTCATATTCCCTTTTGGATCCAGAGACTGTTATTCCTGCTTTGTTTCCTGGCTCCCGCCCCTATTAACTCATGTCAGCAACGGCAAGGAGATGGTGACTGCACACTCAGCCGGTGAGCTTCTAAAACAAAAACAAAAAAAACCCCACAAAGCATTGTGCAGCTGGTCATTCTTGAATTGGTGCACCAAGCAGCATTAGGGCTTCAGGACATGTGGGGAAATCCACATGGTCCCCCAAACACCAACCATTGTAGGATGGTATCCCATCCATCAGGGTGATCTTTGCTGACTCTTGTTTTCATGAATACTTTACTTTTTACCTCACAAAGTTAGTTCAGCATGGCTTCCGTATTTGAACATCTGTTATCTAAGATTCGTTGCCATTCCCTGGACATTGTTGGAAATGCCATCACCAGCCATTGGCCTCCAAAGGTGCTGTTTTCTGTACATGGTAAAAGGGATAGTAAACAGAATGCTATAAAGCACACCATTTGCTATAAAGCACGGAATGCTATAAAGCACACACATGCATTTAAAGCACACCACAACAGTTATGGCTTCCCCCAAAGGATTCTGGGAACTGCAGACCCCTCACAGAGCTACGTTTCCCAGCACCATTAACAACCTACAGGAACCCAGAGTGGAACTCCCTGTGGTGTTGTCTCCCCCTAAACTCTACAGCAGGGGTAGGTAACCTAAGACCCGGGGGCCGGATGTGGCCCAATCACCTTCTCAATCCGGCCCACGAACGATCCGAGAATCAGCATGTTTTTACATGAGTAGAATGTGTGCTTTTATTTAAAATGCGTCTCTGGGTTATTTGTGGGGCATAGGAATCCGTTCATTTCCACACCCCCCCCCCCAATAAAAATATAGTCCGGCCCACCACATGGTCTGAGGGACGGTGGACCAGCCCATGGCTGAAAAAGGTTGCTGACCCCTGCTCTACAGTGCTACACACGGCCTGACTCACTATGAGGCAGTTCCCTATGTTGGGGACAGCAGTCCCCGCCCCCCATTAACTAGTTCAGTTCTATGTCTGGTACCTTTCCTAAGTGTTCACTTCACATTCAAGTACCACTATTGATTTGCTTGAAGGAAATATGTCAAGAGTTGAAGAACACGAACTACTAATATTTAAAATAAACGGACATAAATCTGACATCAAGAATCACAAAACAGAGAAACCAGTAGGAGAACACTTCAGTCTCCCAGGACATACTATACAAGATCTCAAAGTAGCTGTTTTACTACAAAGGAATTTCAGAAATAGACTGGAAAGAGAAGCTGCTGAATTGCAACTCATTACCAAACTTAAAACCATGGAGAGACCTGGTCTGAACAAAGACATTGGATTCTTATCTCATTATACATGACTAAGCCATTTCTCACCTTCTCACCCCTTGCCTTTTCCTGCAAGACCTATTACAGTCGTTAAGAGTCGTCAACAGGCTCATCTCAGCTACCTGCCAATCTCCCATTCCCACCACCCTTCTGAGTAATACCCCTCCCCACCTTCTCACTATATAGAAGGGTCTAGCAACTTCTGTTTCAGTGTATCTGAAGAAGTGTGCATGCACACGAAAGCTCATACCAAGAACTAACTTAGTTGGTCTTTAAGGTGCTACTGGAAGGAATTTTTTTATTTTGACTATGGCAGACCAACACGGCTACCTATCTGCTACTAATATTTATACAGGGCAATTTTAGTAGGCTGGACAAGCAAAAAAAGAAAAGAAAGAGTGGCTCTCATAAAGTGTCGCTGTCCAAGAGCCATGGACATTTTTCCTGCTTGAAAAGGGTTTGTTTCAACTCCTCCTCCCAACAGAATAGTTTGTCATTGGTTGAAATGCATATGGAGAGGTTGGCTTTTGTAATTTCATGCTATTCTTTCTCCCGTTGTTAGCCGAGGAGGAAGGTGCATATAACTACATAACGAGCCATATCTCTCAGCATCAGGAAAATTAGAGAAACCAGGCTTTGAAATAAGGGAAAGGTGATCTCTCTGGGAGGTGCCCTCCATCAACAGTTTTCAGAGTTCCCAAGATATCTGTATATGGCGGAATCTCAGTTCTCACTTTCCAAAGGTATTGTAAATAGCCAAGTTCGGGGTGGGGTGGGGGGGGAGATAGTTATTAGTCTTCCCACCCACTCTAATCCACACAGATTACACTGATGTCTGTAGGAAGCTAAATTGCACCAGCTTTTAAAAACAGCAAGACTCCAATCTGAATTTTAATGATGGATGGCACAAACTGCTAAGTTGCAGGTTCATGGATGTTGGATTTGGGTAGCTGCTCACCCACAGACCTGAATTGAGCCACTTAAACATAGGGATGGGTGAATATGTCAATTTTGGCTTCTCATTTTTTCAGTCCTGCGTTTGGTTACACATCAGTTTGCAAATTTATTTTTTAAAGGGGGGGGGGGAAAGTCCTCATGAGAAATTATCACAATTTAAGTGTGACCATCAAGACCTGGGCAGAGGACCAGGATTAGATGAAATATATACAGAATACAAAATATTGTCTTGCTGTGGAAAAAAAGGGGGGAAACGGTTTTGTGAATCCACCGTAATAATTTTCTCATGGCTTGTGTTGCTAGAAAAACTGCTTCCTAGTCAACCATGTTTTGAGAATTGGGATATTTATGCCACTAGATTTCTGGTTCTCTCAGGCAAAGCCTTTTGAATCATATTAATAGCATTTTTTAGAAAATCACAACAGAAACACTATAATATAAACAAAACTGATTCCCAATTTGCTTATTTTGAAATAAGGGCACACAGCTTAGCCTTGGCTGTATTTCCGTGTGGGCTGATCAACCAACATAGAAATAACATTGAAAGCAATGTTGGCTCTAGATTTGCAATGGGGTGGGAACAACAGCCTAGTATAGGCTGTACTATATTAGGCTACCATTGGTTTACCTGTTCTGATGTCATAGAAGGCATTCTAATCTTTCAGCTGTATATGTGACCATTTGTAGTCAATGGAGAACACATTCTAAAGCCCATGAAAACCTGCGGAAAATTATACTGCAACAGTGTCAAACAGAAATTTGAACAATATATACAAGTACAAATTTGTTAAGAGCTTTTGAAGCTCAGCCTATTGTAGGATGCACAATATTTGTGCTTATAAGCGAGGGTGATTGAACCTACCTACTTGCCAAGGCAGGATCTCATGTGTCTATTAGGTGGAGAGCAGCTACATCCTGTATCAGAATAAACTTCTGTACAACCATAAAGGGCAGACTAATGTTGACTGTGTTGCAGTTGTCTAGCCTTGTGTCTCCACTTGTTGCTAATTCTGGACTCGGTTAATCACAACTCTCAACAGCAGTTCCATCTACCAGCAATTCAGGATCACTTTTGGAAAGACATTCTAGGTCAAACAGTTATGATGGAAGTGTGATGAGATTGAGTTGAGTTTTCATAATGTTCTGTGTGGTTTTTTTACTGAGTTGAATTTTTGATTTCTAGTCTAATTCTAAACTACTTCTTCTTCTTTTTTTTTTTTAAAAAAAAGCATCACAGGTCCCCCACCTCATGCAGTATAGATTACAGTGCCTACAGCTATAACCATTCTAGATCCAGGGGAACCCCAAGGCAGTGGATGTCAGTAACATGAACCTAATCAATAACTATTGTCCAATTCCCTATCAACAGCCATTACTTCAGTATTGTTTAGACTCAATTGACTTGCCTCCACTGAATATTTAACCCAGCTCTGCTTTAATCATTGCAGGGCTCTTCATTGATTTCATTTATCTATTTAAATATATACACTTTTCATTAAAAGTACAACATGGCAATTACAATAAGGCCAATAAAAACTGGCTGGAGGAAAGAAGTTCATGTGTCAAAGACCCATCTGAATTAACACAGTTTCCAGGAGACTTTACAAGTGAGTAGGGATGACTCCTGCCAAGCCTCTATATTTTAAGGAGACCAAAATATCTGATGAAGGTGTCTTTTTACTGCTGTAATTCTCACAAAAAACATAGTTCTCTAATGAAGTAGTCCTGTGAGCACTCCAAGAAGTTATCAAATGATAATAGCTAAAGCGAAATGGAATGACAGCTAATGGAGCCTTGGCAGGCACACTAGCCAGTAGTTATGGGTCATGGCACAAATATTTATAAAGGAAGCAAAGGCTTCATTTTGTCTTCACAATTAGGCATCTTACATAAATAATGAAGGACTGAATACTGGGTAAATTTTAGATTTGCGTGCGGTGGAGAGCAAAAGAGAGGAATGGAAATACAAATAGTCCTGGGTATACAGAAAGTGTAAAATGATATACTAATGCAAATATTTTCAGTCACCAGATAAATATTCAGACTACAGCTTTTTATCATTATAGCATAACGACCAGTAGGGTTATAGGCGGTTGTAGTGATCCTCATTCAGGAGTGTTAACTATGTGATGATCCCCAGAGTTTTGTGTTCTTTTTGTGTTGGTGTTTTGCCAAAATCCCACATTTTGTGCACTGCAAAAACACTTCTTGCCTCTTCTGCCCTAGTCAATCTCCTTCCCATCCAAATTTCTACGCTTTGTCATCTGCCCACATCCTGAAAATATGCTATGAATAGTGGACTTCATCAACATGTCTACCTTCCTTTCTCTTTTTATAAGATGCTCCCTTCCAATGGCAACACCCTCTCAGATTTTAGTTTAAGTGGGAGATAAAGAAAAACAGAAACAGGGTGTACAACCTCAAGGAAAAACATTTTGTTGAGGTTCGGTCTCTGCCAAACACCTGGCAAAGCCCATCCCACTCTTTCTATGGGTATCTATATTTCTATTGCACCCTGTGTTCTAGTTAAAAGAAAATCTAGCCGATCCTTTCACGTTTATCTTTTCTCTCCCGCCTTCCTACCCCAAGCCACATGCTCACAAATACAATGGTAAAGTTAAGCTACAATAAAAAGGTCATTTTCTCCTTTCAGCAACAGTAATACAAGTGGCCGCATTTCCTGATTCTGGATTAAGTTCAAGATTTCAAATAAGGCTGGCCTCGCTCCTGATTAGCAAGTTTGATATTTATCATTGACTTCCCAGTCTTCCATATCCAGCGCGAGAGAGATTGTACAAAGGTAAACTGAAAGGAGCCTTTCTTTTATTCCACAATTAACCCCATCTGAGTAAATAATACGGTGTTGTGAACTTAAGCCTTTGCTGTTATTCACTGACTTTAGAATCCAAAACGGCTTCAAAGCCACGTTCATGAAATGATGACAAGATGCTGCAGAAACTGCTATTCGTGTGGAATATAATGCAAGGATTGTGTTTCACTGTACAGTAACAAATAGAGTATAGTTGTAATGATATAGCTGATAAAGTGTCTGGAAATGCTTACCTGAAGGAAACCCAATCCTATTTTAGTTCAGAGCCTGAGGCCTATAAACACACTGTATGGCTAGAAACCAAAATATTAAGGGCTTTAAAAAAGTAATAAAGTTTCCCACACCAAGGGAACAGAATCTCAGTGTGCGCTTTTGTAATTATTTTATATTAAATATAGGTATAATTAAGGATGCTTGGGCCTTATTCAGTCACGCATGAGTAATGTGGATTGCCACTTAAACATAGTCCAGAAAAAGAGGACAAAATAGAGATTTACATAAAATTTGCATATACTGGTTTATATTTATAAATGTAATTTAGTAATTTAGAAATAATTACTATAATTTAAATAGAATTGCTGTATATCTATTGGGAGAAGACTATGACTAGGTCACCAGTGTGCCTGCTCATGTCCACCGCCTAGATGTTAATTGCTGATGGGTTCCATCTCTCCTTATGGTTCTTATCTGTAAACTGGACTTGGACTGGACAGTCCATCAAGCAGATGCCTTCAAATAGAGGATCCACGACCCAATAGTAATAGCTGCGGCCACTCTACTTATGGGGGTATCAAAGTGATGAGGACTTTTACCGTTGCTGACTTAGAAAACTGGTATTTGGTGCATGCATAGGCCACCACAGCTTGAGACAGCTTATGCCGACTGGAAAAATATGAAAACTGGATATTTGTAAAGCTTTCCCTGAAAGAAAGGAGACTACAGTGGTACCTCTGGTTGTGAACGGGATCCCTTCCGGAGGCCTGTTCGCAACATGAAAAGAATGCAACCCACAGTGGCGCGTCTGCGCATGCACGGGTTGCGATTTGCTGCTTCTGCACATTATGTCATTTTGTGCTTCTGCGCATGCACGAGCAGCGAAACCCGAAAGTAACCCTTTCCGGTACTTCCGGGTCACCGTGGGACATAACCTGAAAGAACGTAACATGAAGCAGACATAACATGAGGTATGACAGTAATGAAATACATTTGAGAACTTTCTGCCACCTTTGTTTTATTTATAAGATGACAATGGGCCTGATCCATTTATATTTCAGAGAAATGAACTAAGCATGTGCTTAACTTTCCCATTTAAATCAGTGGAATTTCACAGCCTTTTGACTTTTGATGATGCCCCAAGGAATTACACCTTTTCCTTTCTCTTCATCAAACATCCCGGCAGTTTGTGGAAATGTGAACAGTTATGCGCCAGGCTTGTTGTGTGACATTGAATTATTTGCAACCGTAACCTTATTCTGCTATAGGATTCTGCCTCCCACTTCACCTATTACTCATTTTCTTAGCCACCAACAGCTTCCTGAATTGTGCAAGGTTCGCACACATATATCATAAGAACATAATAACAGAAGAAGAGACTGAAGAAGAAGAAGAAGAAGAGTTTGGATTTGATATCCCGCCTTTCACTCCCTTTAAGGAGTCTCAAAGCGGCTAACATTCTCCTTTCCCTTCCTCGCCCACAACACACACTCTGTGAGGTGAGTGGGGCTGAGAGACTTCAGAGAAGTGTGACTGGCCCAAGGTCACCCAGCAGCTGCTTGTGGAGGAGCGGAGACGCGGACCCGGTTCCCCAGATTACGAGACCACCGCTCTTAACCACTACACCACACTGGCTCTCAGTGTGGCCAATGACTGCTAGATGAGGCCAATGGATGAGGCCATCCTGTTCTCACAGTGACCAAACAGAATACTCTAAGTAACCTGCAAGCAGTGATGTTTTTGAATACCATTTTCTGGAAACTGTGCAAAGGGACAGTACTCTGGGGCATTTGTCCTGCTTGCAGAGGACAGCCATAATGGTTAGTAGCCACTGGTAGTCCATGAGATAAAACATGCATACTATCTATTTGCAATCGGTTGCACTAAGCAATCATAGGCTATCCATTAGTTCAGCAGTGAGGAACCTGTGGAATTTTAAATGCAGCTCTCATTATAATCCACTGGGGAGTATTCCAGACATCCATTTTTATCTTACTTCTTCCTTGCCTAAATGCTTAGATGTGGTGTCATTGGGGGGCTTCCAGTGCAAATAGCAGCTTCAGAACAGGGCTTTCCCTCTGGACAGCATCAGGGGAGAGGAGAGTGAAATTCTCCTTCCCTGCTTGCTACAATACCGATTATTATCAGCCATGCCAGCCAATGTTATCTGCATTTTTAAAAACTGCATGTTAAATGCAATGACACATTTAAATACATTTAAACGTGTAGTACGGCCCTTAATTTTGGCACCGGGCATAGGAAAAGATTGCCGAGGGCTGCAATATCTTTCTTTGACCTTCTAGCAATAATGATAATTATGATAAATAATTAGGGCATCTGAAAGCATCTTCAGCTTGAGATGTTTTAGCAGGTGTGCATCTTGGCACAGAGAGTTATGATTGGTACTGTTACTTCTTGTCAAATGCCTGTTTCCCCTCAAACATTTAATATTTAAAGTTAGTATTTTGCTAATATTCAACTACCAAAAAACAGAAAAAATGTTGAAAGCTCTGGAGTCTGAACTGATACCTTCTTAATTTTCCCTGTCCCACTTATAAGTGGCCTGGAAGGTCATATTGGCATTCTGATTTTTCCACTATAGCTCTTTTTAACATATGGAAACGTAGGTAAACCACTCAAATATCTCCAGAAATTCAAGTAAAATGGTTTTAAAAATGCATAACAGATGTAATAGTACTCTTCAGGATGAATACAACTGCAGACTCAAGACTGTCAGCATATCATTCACAGTCACATTTTTTCACCTGTGCATGTGGTTTAAACCTGTATAATCCAGAAAACCTATTTGCCTTGTGCTTAGAATCAAAGTTTACACAAAGGAAGAGGTTCAGAAACCTAATGATTTGGGAAGGGGGTAACATTGGGCCTGGTTTAATGTCTGCTTAATCTATTCCTGTGGTAGTGGGAGCTAGTTGGTCAACAGGCTTTGCAACAGGAGGAGAAACTGGGAACTGGCCAATACAAGGGTGCAGCAGCTTCACTCTGTTGCACCAGAGAAGGGCAATAGCTCCTTCATGATACAGGAGAATGAACCAAGAAGCATTTTTCTAAGTGGGAAGGGATTGCCAGGCTGTGTGTCTTGGTAGTGGCTCCAAGTATCTAGTCCCAATATCCTGATGTGCCATCAAAGATGTGGACCATGGGAAGGAGTTCTGAGAGGCAAGTGGGACAGAATAAACAGAGCAGTTTTAATTGGCTATACACAGAAGGGAATGTGGTTAGGGGCAGGGTAATAGCAGGTCCCATAAAATTTAAAATTATTGTGGTGTGTTTTTTTTAATGCTCATTTATATTAGACCCATTACTACCTCAAACATAAATCCATAAATTTCACTTCACTTTCTAATTCTGGGTTCAAAAGTACCTGAGTCTGAATGGCAAAACACATCTGCAGTCTCAGTTGTGAATGGCAAAGGGACTTTTTTCTTTTCTTTGATGAACAGGTTTCACCACAATTAACACAGAAGCTGAGGTGGAAAATTGGGATTGAGGGTCCCTCACTTGTATGTTTATTGCAAGGGGTTGCATAATGAAAGAGAACGGAGAATTGTTTTTGGCATCATTTTCCTTCCTAAAGCACCTTCCATTCATAGAATTCATAGAGGCACATTCTTCAGTTCATAGAACTGGAAGTGACCACAAGGGTCATCTAGTCCAACTCCCTGCAATGCAGGAATCTTTTGGCCAATGTGGGGCTTGAATCCACAACCCTGAGATTAAGAGCATCATGCTCTGCTGACTGAGCTACTGGACTAACGGTCCTGCTTCACTTGAAGGACATAAGACAAGTTCTGCTGGATCAGTGCACATCCTGGTTCCATTGGTCTCCTTGAAGATGCTTCAGGGAAGTTTATAAGCAGGTCGTGGGGTCAATAGCTCTCTTGCCTTGAAAGTCAGCAACATCTGGTATGGCGTTCTTGCTTCATGGTAAAGTCAGCTGTGCCAGTTAATGAAAACAACTGCAGCATACGTGAACATATAACATTAAAACATAATTTGCTTATGCATGCACTTCCGGTTTCTTTTGAAATATCTGTGGTCCAAATGCATCTCTCCCTGGCAAGAGCGTTTATTTTCGTATTGCTCAGTTGAAGCTGACGGTAAGCTATGGAATGCATTCCTCAGGAACACAAGCCATGGCGTAGGTTCTATTTAGATGCCAAAACAAATTATGATATTAATTAAAGATTTATTATCTGTGGCAAATTGGTAGAAAAGGAGAAGTCTTACACAGCTTTCATAAATGGCCAGGAAATTCATAGCCACTGAAAGAGAACCTAGCTTATGCTTGTGTATGATGAACGATGTCTTCTAACTGATAGGGAGAATGAATCACAGGTTTGGCAGGGAGCAGTAGGAAGATAACAACACTGTGAGATAATCAAGCAGCAGAACTTCAAAGGGATATTTTGAGAAAATATATTGTTTCCTTTTTATTAATATGATTAAAGTAAGAACAAGACAGTTTTAACCTTGTGCTGTCAGTGTCAATTTGGTTTTAAAGTGGGGCATAAAAGAAAGGCTATTCCAAGGAATACCTGCTTAAATACAGAAACCAAATCCTCATACAATAATTCTTTATTGTAAAGGTCATACATTATTTTATTTTATTATTACTTATCTTGGGTCCTGCTTGCAGGTTTTCCACAGGCATCTGACTGGCCACAGTGAGAACAGGATGTTGGAATAGATGGGCACTGGCCTGAACCAGCAGATTCTTCTTATTTTCTTACGTTCTTATTCAAGACATTTATCTATATACTGCTTAATCATTACCATTGGCGAAACCCTAGTCCATATTAGGAGAGCCTTCAGCAAAGGTTGTGTTCCGATACTCCAATCTGGTAGAATGGGAGAAATTGCACAACCCTAAAATTTGACACAATATATTAACCAAAAATGGGAGTGGGGGGGGGGAATGCGGGAAAGATGGACATGATGGTAGTTAGGGGGAGAATACACATGTGGTGAAATTGTATAAGCTTGGTTTAGCCAAGACTTCATGGAAAGGGGTTGTACGTGGAGATTGAAGAGGGAGGCAGCATAAAGAAGGTGGTCAGTCTGAATGTTATACAAAAGAGAACTGTAGAGGCAAACATTTCAAGCAAACTCCTTTCATGCCAGTGTGGCAAAGTGGTTGAAGTATTCAACTAGGACCAGGGAGACCGGGGTTCAAATCCCCACTCAGCCATAAAGCTCGCTGATAGCAGGCAGCAGCAAGAAGAACAAGAAGATATGAATACATGAGAAAACTGTAGTTACACAAATCAAGCTTTGTTTATTAGGGAAGAGGAGAAATTCATTTCGGCTGTGAACCTATCTAATTCACATTTCCTGAAACAGTATGCAGTAATCCTTCAAATAGAGCAAACCAAAATACAGCAATTGTTCAAAATTCTTATTTTCCAGATTTTGCAATACTATTATCTAAGCAAATAAATGTGCACAGAATGCAAATGTGTGGACAAAGTCTAGATAAAACGCATACATTAATGAAAACAACATATCAAATGAATGTTCCATTGCATCTTAGCCTTTTCTGGGGCAGCTTGGTAAGTCCAGTTTTTGGACTGTTCATTCATGGAAGTCCACATGTTTGCATGCATTTATAATTAAACATGTATTCTCCCTACATGCACATGTGAGCCTGGTGATGGGGCGGGGAGGAAAAGAGTCTACACTCTTTTCCCCCACAACTATCATAGACTAGACTGCGTAATATTGTAAACCTATCCCAGGAGCTGTTTACCAAAAACTCTAGACTGTCTTTCTATGGCAAGAGATGGTCTCTTATGAGTCTGACTTGTTTTTCCCCTATGACTGTTATTATGTAAGAGTGCTCGGGTTTGCGTTCTAGGTTAGGAATTTTCCACTGGTAAAATGCTCTGAAACTTTCATCCATTCACTAACATATTCATTAGTACACCCCGAAGAATTTCCCTAATCTTTTGCTTCTCTTTGATTACAATATGGAAACTTGTGCTTGATTAATAATATCTCTATAAGGTTAGTTTGGGGCATCACCATAACTCTGTCAGAGATGTGCCTCTGGGGTATTTGCAAGTTAGAAGCATTTGGCTTAGTTTCTTGTTTCTGATGTCCAGACACTCACAAAGTCACCCTTGGGTGAGAGTTATGAGACCCATCTGTGCATTTGTCTTACTTCAGAGAGGTGGAAAGAAAAGAGCAGGAAAGAAAGGAGGAGTTAGCGAGAGGAACTTGAGGGTCACTGAGAGGCAGAATGAAGATATTAGATAAAATAAAACATTTAAGTGAGTTAGATTCCACCCCTGTAAATGCAAAACTCCTGTTTTTTATGGTAATGTTTGCAGCATGTTTAGACATCCATGGGCTGCTGGATGAAGGAGCTACAATTCCCAGCACCTTAACAAACTACAGCTTTCAGGATTCTTTGGGGGAATCCATATGGTTCAAATGTATGGTTAGGATGTGTTTTAGTTATGAGGGAGAAGGCTTCTTATCTAGTCTCTCCCTGACATCTGGTTTTTTTATGTGTAGGGATTTTCTTGTTATGGAGGTACATTCAATCATGTTAGCCTACACTCGAGAAACAAATTTACCCTTGATTTGCTCTTTATAAGAACTAGGCCTCAAAGGAATAAAGAAATAACAACTCAATAGCTGCCTCTTAAAACATATCCCCATTAAAGATAAGTGTCCCAATATATTAGCCTGCGTTTCTCTGAAGTGCTGCTATTTCATGCTCTGAATCTCTGCATCACAAAGTCCTTTAAGCACCCAGAGAACTATTACTAGAACTCGGTTTACAGAGTGGGGCTTTCCTGGCTCCTCCAACCCACTGCATCCCTCATCCCTCAAGAATGGTGGGATCCCATCTGGAATGGGATGGGATGGGAGCTCAGGTGGCTGAATGAGTTAGAGAAACTGAAATAATTAAGGGGGGTGCCTTTGCACAAATGGAAGGAACCTTCCACTAGCAGAAAACACTCTTGGACCTAAGCAGAAAGTGACAGCACCAGAGGAAGTTTGGATGAGCCCTGAGATTCTCAGTATGTGCAATTCAGTACCAGGCATCAGATTCCCCCTCTTTGGGAACATTGTGTGTTTGCAGATTATACAAATGAATACAGATGGCTGAAGGCTACATTTTGTTTTGTTGGGAACACAGACCCTCCAAGTGTCCCTAGTTTCCAGGGGCATCCCTGATTTAGAGAAGCCATCCTGGTTTCTGATTTGATCCTGGAATGTCCTGCTTTTCCTTAGGATGTCCCTGTTTTCATTGGAGAAATGTTGGAGGATATGGAGTTATCCTACCCCCGAGTCATCTGAAGGCAATCCTGTATAGGGAACGGGTTTTTTTTTAATGTTTAATGTTTAATTATGTTTTTATATATGTTGGAAGCTGCCCAGAGTAGCTGGGGCAACCCAGTCAGATGTGTGGGGTATAAATAGTAAAATTATCATTATGGAATGGGGCGTCTCTATTTTCATCAGAGAAATGTTGGAGGGTAGGTGAACACACATTGCTTCTGCTGTGGAAGCATGCCTGGCACATGAAAGCACATAAACGAGTACAGGGTTTAGCTCGAAAACGGCTTGCGATAACTCAAAATCCCTATTTTTATTAACTAATTGTAGGCATCTATGTTAAGCCTTGAAACACATTTCTGGTCCCCTTGTGCCTTGTTTCCCAGATAGTAGCACCTGGAAAAACATACAGCAAGATTTTTGTAACAGATATGAGTTCAGACAGTAAGGAAAGGACTGTATTATATTACCTCCTTTTAAACTTCTGGCAATGGAAATGGAATCCAGTGGTTGGTTCTCAGGCAAAGGAATAAAAATGCCACAGTCTTAATTCAGAAGAATAAACTTCACGATAGGTACCTGTTTCCCATGATAACAAACTGGTAACCATTTGCTGAGAAACTGTAGACCATGACTATTCTCTGACCTTAAGTCTCACATTCTTCAATTTGGTTTTTCAAATCACACACACAACCACCAGTCAGCAATGGGCCAATGGGCATTCTAAGGCTCATCAGGCTTAGTTTTTTTCCAGGGCTGGGCAGGAATAATGGTGGTGTCCCTCTCCTTTTTGTTGTCTAAAGGTTTTTAGTACTTCTGCAAACCTTGGGGTTCCTTCCCCAAACCTGCTGATATCTTCCTCTTGCATGTGTTGTCATTCAGCAGGACCTCAGAAATAGAGGGGAGAAATGTTAAGGCCACATCCACACACCATCCATTTAAAGCACTTTAATGGTAAGGACTTCCACCAAAGCATTATGGGAAATGTTGTTAAGAGTGCTGGCCTTGCAGAGCTACAGTTCTCAGGATGCTTTGGGGGAAGCCATGACTGTAAAACCACTATAATAGTGTTTTAAATGCAAGGTGTGATTGTGGCCCAAATTTATGTAGCAGTAAATCTTATTCCCCCCCCCCCCCCGGGGTTTGCTTTCATCTGTAGTTTATTAAATGGTGTATATTCTTATTGATACACTTTCAGGATTGTGAGGATGGGGGAAACAATTTTTGGTTAAACAATAATATGTTGATTTGATTCATTTTGGACTGATTGCTATAGTACTATATGAATGATAGCCACCACCCATGAACCTGTTGAAGATTCATTCCCCGCGATTGCAGTCATGGAATTGTTGTCTATCACATGACGATGTATGTTTTGACTCCACGGAGTGGGAAGTGACGGAGACAGGATGTTTGTGTTATTGTGTCCCATGAAGTGGGACTATTGTTGTTTGTTCTCTCTCTTTGCTGTCTGATGCGAGAGAGAGAGAGAGAGAGAGAGAGAGAGAGAGAGAGGGAGAGGGAGCCATGTTGCAGTGCTCCATGTGTGTAAATAAAACAGATTAGCCAAAATGCTGACTTGCTGAGTTCTGTCACATGAACTGCGAAGACTCTGTGGATCTCTGAGTGTGCCGATGTCTGTTGGCATCAGTCACTGTGATGTTCAGGCTGAAGAAAGCTTTTGAAGCTCCCAAATGAATGACCAGGAGGCAAAGAACATGCCAGTCAGGCATGTGTCTCTACCAGGGTCCTAGTCGAGTGAAGGATGCGCTCCTGACAGAACCTGGTCTTTCACCTTGTTCTAGGTTTACAACAAAACACTGAAAATGTGAAACACAAGAAGTTAATTCTTAAATCGTTTAATGCTGGAAAAGTTTTCTCAGATTTGACTTCCCCACAGGAACCTGGATATGTTTATTTAAGAAAGAAATGCTCAGCCAAGGTAGTTTGAATTTTTCAGGGAAATATTCTCCATATGCTCTATAATTAGCTGTTTTATGAAACTGCTCCATGTCTGCATATTGGCATAAATAGCTAAAGTGGGGAAGAGAACCCCCCCCCCTACGATTCATTTATTCTTGAAGCTGTGTAACATTATTTTATTTTTTTAATGTGTAAACAGCTCAGATTATAAAACTTCAGAATGACATACCGAAAAACCACAAATAAATATGATACCAAATATAACACCGAAAATGATACAGTTAAAACAACAGAATGAGGGCAACAGATGATCAGGGGACAATACAAATTTCATTCAGAAAAGGCTTGGGTAACTAAAAATGTCTGAAGCATGCACCTGAGAGAATAGATATATGGAGCATGGTGTATCTAAGTGTTATGAACAGGCCATAGCACTGAAAGTCCTGTCACTGGTGGGCACAAGGTGAATATTAGGAGTTCTTGTTTTCATATGTGCTGAAATCCAGCCAGATGGGCAGGGTATAAATAATAAAATTATTATTATTAGTAGTAGTAGTAGTAGCAGCAGCAGTAGTGGTGGTGGTTTGTTCCACTACTATGGAACAAAATGGCAGGACTGTAAGGAGAGAGGCAGTCTCTCATGGGTCATGAGTTGTTTAAGGCAGGCTTCCTCAACCTCGGCCCTCCAGATGATTTGAGACTACAATTCCCATCCTCCCTGACCACTGGTCTTGCTAGCTAGGGATCATGGGAGTTGTAGGCCAAAAAACATCTGCAGGGCTGAGGTTGAGGAAGCCTGGTTTAAGGCTTTGTAAACAGGTAACAATAACTTGAACCTGGCCCAGTAGCATAGAAGCAGTCAGTGCAGCTGCAAAACTGTGACATGTTGGTGGTGGTTAGCTCCAAACAGCAACCTCGCAGCAGCCTTTTTGCCCTAACGGCAGCTTCTCGACCAGCCTCAAGGGCAGCCCCACAGGAAATGCATTGGCATAATCAACTTGCCAAGTTACAAACTGGAGGGAATGAGTGCCAATTCTCAATGGAACACTGTGGATGTGCCTTCTTATCACAAAAGATGTGCAGTAAGGCTGCATGCCCCTGATTTCTCAAAGGATCACAAGGAGACCGCCTTTTAGATAATCACTTTCTAGTGCAGAACCACCTGGAACAATGCTACGGAAATGAATTTGCCAACGCCACTCTGCCACCTTACAGAATGCAAAGAAACAACAGAGGTTTCGCCGCCCTGAACAAATGTCTGCTAGGATTGGAGTAGACTCTGCCCCAGCCAGAATTTTTATTATTATTGTAAACCACTGTGAGGTAAATGTGGTCATGGGGTGTGTGTGTTGAAAGACTATAAGAAAACAGATGATATTCCTGGGATAATTAGCCACTTGATGGAGAACTTTTAACAATAAACATGGGGTTGCCATCAGAAACAGCAGCCCTGTGTAAATGTCTTCCCTGCCTGCTTTATAACGTGCAGAAAAGGTTACCCATGTCCTAATTTTACAACACTGCATTATTTATCCTGACCCTACTAGCTAGCATCCAAGTTGTGGAGCAGGGCTAGAAAAACACATATACTGGACCAGGTTATAAGTTTTATAGCATGCTGGAAAGCAGGAAAGGGAGAACTAGGCTGACATGTTTATGTGATGTGTTTATCACAGCATGTAGTTCTGCCCTCAATTAACTATTGCCTATAGTGATAAAGCTGTATCAGCCATTTCTCGGTTCCGTGTCCTCCCTGCCCGTTAATGTTTTTTCATTTATTCAGGTCCTTAATCCTTTGGAATCACTTGACATAACACCCATACTGTTAAAAATATGTGGCTGCATTTCAGCATATTTAAAATTACAGTGGTACCTCGGGTTACAGACGCTTCAGGTTACAGACACTTCAGGTTACAGACTCCGCTAACCCAGAAATAGTATCTCGGGTTAAGAACTTTACTTCAGGATGAGAACAGAAATCATGTGGCGGTGGTGGGAGGCCCCATTAGCTAAAGTGGTACCTCAGGTTAAGAACAGTTTCAGGTTAAGAACGGACCTCCAGAATGAATTAAGTTCTTAACCAGAGGTACCACTGTATATCACTTCGTTATCAGCCAACTGAAGCCGAGTACTTCTGTCAGCTTTGTCTATTAATTGTCCCCCCGCCCCCAATACTCCAACTTTAATATTAGAGGTATTTAAGACCTCATTCTTCTCAAGATATGTGTGCTGGGGCCTTCTAATCTCCCCCCCTCTTTTATTGATATATATGAACTTTGGAGGAATTCCTCTCCTAGAGAATTTGTGTTTTTTCCCCTGCAGCTCTCCATACAGCTGAGTTTTGGTGTTGACTGGCCATCCCTAAGCCTGATGCCTTCCAGATGCAGTCCAGATGGGAACTACAACTCCCATCAGACCCAGCCAGCATGACCAATGGCCAGGGATGAAGGAAGTCATAGTCCAGCAACATCTCAGGGGCACCTGGTTGGGGAAGGCTGGTCTAGATTAACATGTTGGAGTAAATCACGTACTGGTTTACTGGGTTTGGGGTGTGTGTGTGTGTGTGTGTGTGTGTGTGTGTGTTTTGGTTTTTTTGCTGCCTTTCAGAAATATTTATTTATTTATCAATTTTATTTATTAGTTGCTCACCTCAAAACAGCCTCTAGATGACTTACAAAAAATTAAGGCGCAACACAAAAACGAAAGGAATGCATTGCAGAAAACTGCCTCAAAAGTAGACCCAGCAAAACTCCAGCAGCTGAAAACAGCACTAGGATGTTTGGTAAGACAAATAACCTGCCGTGGGACTACCTGGTGAAGTGTGGGGTGTAAATGCCTATAAATGAATACACAACTCTTTTATTTATGATGGATTTCTACTTTTTCATCCAGAGTTGCTTGCCAGCTAGTTTAGTTGACAGGATCTCCTTGTTTGGACTGTGTGGAAACATTTGCAGCCCATTTCTTGCTATCAGTGCTATAATTTCATCTCCCCTTTCTACATATACGTAAGCTTCCTCACCCATTATTATTATTATTATTATTATTATTATTATTATTATTATTATGATGATGCATATATTCAGCTTTGTTGAAAATAACATCCAGCACCTTGTTGCTTTTAAACACACATTGACACTTGCTGAGGAGAATTGGTGATTAACCCCTCCTGTCTGTCCACCGATTATCCGCGGCAAATTCTCACATCACCAAAATATTCTCTGGGTTGCAATGGAGATTTGGCAAGTGGGAAAATGTTCGCATACCCCTTTCTACCCAACAATCTCCCCACCAAATGCACCCAGCGTGCAATTCTATTACAAGAGAAATATCCTCACCCGTTAATACATAGTTCCAATCTTTACTGCCTGGGGTTAACAAAAATCTGATGCTGGAGAATGAGTGCAGGATGTTGGGAAGGAGAGGAAGATATATGAATGATTAAAATATCAAAAATGAAAATCAGTGTTTTCGAAACCTCCAGAGCTGGAAATAATTAGAAACTGGCTGGTAACTGTCAAATATCAATAAATGAAGGATGCAATTTCTAATAACTCAAACATAAAATATGCTGATAAGTTAAGAAGGAGCCATAAGGGGAAAGAAAGAAGAGAACAGGGAACTGAAATCTGTTAGCAATTATTACTAGTGCCAGTGCAGTTCTGAAGGAGTCACGTTTAGTTTCCTCCATCGCTCCACCCATTCTAAGGACTTTGCATCCAGCTAGCTCAAAAGAAGTGGTACCCACCAGTCCTACGGGCAATCAGAGATCCTGGAACATTTTTGAAATATGTATTTATGTTGGACAGGTTGCACAATCCCAGGTATCACATGAAAAGCCCTTTGCAGCAGCAACTGATCACCCTAGAGACTGTGGGGCAACAGTCAACTTTTCCCCCAAGTAGTGACATTGCATACTACCCTGCAATCATCAGGCGAAGGGCAGTCTAGGAATATAATTAGTAAATAAACCATAGCAGCAACATACCACAACATGCATGGAGATAAAACAGCTGTCTAAACATATGCATAGGATTAAACTACTCTGGGGTGAACTCGCACCAGGATCAATCATTTTATTGCACAGTCTCTGTCACACACCTGCATTTGATGATTGTTGTTGTTGTTGTTGTTTAGTCGTTTAGTTGTGTCCGACTCTTCATGACCCCATGGACCAGAGCACGCCAGGCACTTCTGTCTTCAACTGCCTCCCGCAGTTTAGTCAAACTCATGCTGGTAGCTTCGAGAACACTATCCAACCATCTCGTCCTCCTACTTTAGCATTCCAATCCCCTATTAATAAGATTTAACTTGGCAGGATGGTACAGATGGCCAAGTTACCCTAGAACAGACTTCCTTCAAATGTTGTTCGACTCCCATCAGCTCCAGTCAGCATCACCCACAGCCATGGATGATGGATTGATGTTCTAAACATCTGGAGGACACCATGTTGGGGAATGCTACTATAGAGTGAAGGGCTGCATGAATACTGTGCATGAACTCTGACTATTTTTTTCTTGGGTGGTTGGATATGCACAAAGGTAAGTGACAACTTGGTAAACTGTTGTATATCAATTTCTGTTTTTCTCACTTCCTCTTTTTTCAAGTCTTCAGTCCAGTTCTCCAAATTTCAATATCAGTTTGCAATTTGTTAGAAAAAAAGAAGTCCCTGTGAAAATGCACTGGCATTTTACTCCGAATTTCTCTTGATACCCTGCAATTTTGCCTAATGTGCACGTTTTTGCAAATGTAGTTTCCCTAGTATAATGCATTTTGTATGTAAACTTCATGAATACATGCATCAATAAGCTGTTAGTACACACACAAAAAAACTGGAGAACTGCATTGCAAAATTCAGAGAAGTGTGAATTTCAAAGGCTGGCTGTGTTTCGGTTCGTGAATTCATTTGGAAAGTGCAAATTAATTGCCTTGAAATGCACATTGAACCAAAGTTCTCCCCCAACCCTATCTCTAATCACTATAATGAAAAGCAGTTTCAGCCAGCAGAGGCTGGTCCGTTAGGGCAAACAGGGCAGCTTCAGTTTACCCTCAGCCAGACCCCATCTGCCTACCTTCTTACTTACACAACCAATCCACTGTCAGCTTCCTCTTCCCTAGTCTCAGTGTTGCCCTTGTGGAGCTCGGTAGGGAGGAGGATAGGCGCAAAACTAGAATTGGTTGGCTCTTCCTCATTGGCTATTGGTCTCCCTGCCAACTGCCCAATGGGCACCAGCACCACTGCAGCTCGGCTGTGAAGCACATCTCTTTCATGGCAAAAGTCCCAAGTTCAGCCCCCGACATCTTCCACTGAAGAGCTCTCAGGTTGCAGTGCTGAATCCCACCCAAAATCTTGGAGAGCCCCTATTGGCCAGGTTAGACAGCACTGGACTGAATGGACCAGACTGATGGCGTAAAGTGGCTTTGCATTTTTACACACTGGTCACATTCACACCATCCATTTAAATCACTTTGATGCCACTTTGACCGTCACAGTCCCCCCTTAAAGAATCCTGGGAACTGTAGTTTGTTAAGGGTGCTTAGAGTTGTTAGGAAGCCCCTCACAGAGCTGCAATTCCCAGCACCCAAAACAAAGTACAGTGTCCAGGATTCTTTGGGGAAAGCCATGACTGTTAGAGTGGCATAAGAGTTTTTGATTTTTTAAAAAAATGGATGGTGTGATTGTGATCACCATCATTTCCCTTTTTTATCCATCCCAAACTGGTGGATTTTATAAGTGTGAGGATTTTACTGCATGGAGGCTGCTTCATAATTCTCCATCTTGCCATTTTTACACATGATAAATTCCTTGATATCTGTGACTAGGCGATAATCTACCAGATCATATGATCAATTACATTTATTTTTTTGCCTCCTGACCTCCACTCTCCTACTCTGCCCCAATTCCGTTGGGACCACTTCTAACATTCCAAACTGCTGAGCAGCCTTCAAGCAGCCATCATTTAAAAACAACCGGCCACAAATTGTTTCCTCATTTCCTTGGATGTGTTGAATTTTTTACTTCCATCCTCCTTCCCCCCACCCCCACATAAACTTGCACACTTACACCCACACACAAATCCCTCTCCCCAAATTACACAAACCTGTGATCCAAGAGAAAAATTCTCAGCAGCGACCAAGTGTATACAATTTAGAATTTGGAGGTTTTCACTAAGGTGGCAAGAACCTCCAAGTGCCCAAGGAAGCAAAAGGGCATGCAGTAATCTGCACTAGTCCTGACATGCTGTCATAATGACTCCACAACACCACCACCGTCATGTTACAATCCACACAATAATACCAGAAGACTGCAAATCTTGTAAATCAAAAGGACAGAGTAATCACTGGGGTTATGCTAGACACACAGTTGCTACTAGCGGAGAGTCTGCAGCTCAGCAGTTGAGCACATGATCAACGCGAAATAGTCCCAGGTTTGATCATCTCCTGGGAGGGCTGGAACCCCAGAGAACCTTTGTTGTTGTTGTTTAGTCGTTTAGTCGTGTCCGACTCTTTGTGACCCCATGGACCAGAGCATGCCAGGCACTCCTGTCTTCCACTGCCTCCCGCAGTTTGGTCAAACTCATGCTGGTAGCTTCGAGAACACTGTCCAACCATCTCGTCCTCTGTCATCCCCTTCTCTTGTGCCCTCAATCTTTCCCAACATCAGGGTCTTTTCCAGGGAGTCTTCTCTTCTCATGAGGTGGTCAAAGTATTGGATCCTCAGCTTCAGGATCTGTCCTTCCAGTGAACCCTCAGGGCTGATTTCCTTAAGAATAGATAGGTTTGATCTTCTTGCAGTCCATGGGACTCTCAAGAGTCTCCTCCAGCACCATAATTCAAAAGCATCAATTCTTCGGCGATCAGCCTTCTTTATGGACCAACTCTCACTTCCACACATCACTACTGGGAAAACCATAGCTTTAACTATACGGACCTTTGTCAGCAAGGTGATGTCTTTGCTTTTTAAGATGCTATCTAGGTTTGTCATTGCTTTTCTCCCAAGAAACAGGCGTCTTTTAATTTCGTGACTGCTGTCACCATCTGCAGTGATGGGAAAACCTCTGGAGAACCTTTGGCCCTCCAGATTCTGAAGAATTAGAACTCCCATCATCCCTGACCATTGGACATACTGCTTGAGGCTGATGGAAGTTGCAGTTCAACAACACTTAGAGGTTTACAGGTTCCTTGATCCTGGTGTACGAGGGACAAACGGTGTCACTCACTACAAAGTGTTGGGAAGCCGGTAGCTGTGGTGGGAGGGGTGGCTGCTGTGGCTGTGGCAGCTGAGGTGGAAGGAGGGCTGTGGTGGAAGGGGGAAAGGTGGCAGCATGTTGAACAGAGGGGTGCCCCAGATTTGGGTGAGAAGCTGTTGGGAAGGTATGTGCTCCTACATTGGTGAGTTCCCACTTCCATACTTGATGGTGAGTGGTGGCATGCAGCCAGGTATGGGAGTGGCCATTTTAACTTCCCACAATGCCCTGGAGCAAGGGTCACCAACCTTTTTAGGCCAATGGTAAGTTTTGGAGTTTTGAAAAGCTGCCAATGGCACTAGTTGCAAAATGGTTGCGTTATAAAGGACAGAAAATGGATGCTGGGGGGGGGGGCATGACACAAAATGGATGTCACAATGAAAAGAGTAAAAAAGAAAAGAAAAAGACAGGACCACAAAATGATGTGGGCATGTCCCCCACCAGCCACCTCATAGGGTATTTCGTTTTAGGGATGAAAAATGCTAATTTCTTCGGTGAGGGGTCTTAAAAATATGCTTTTGGGTGTGAGGAATTCAAATCTGCTATTATTTTGGTAATTGCACAACATTTAGCTTGGTAAGTCTATATTTGATGAAGAAGCACATAAACTGCTTTTGGAAAACCAAATAATTTTAAATTGACCTTAAAATGTCAGATAATGTTAAATAATAAAAAATAACAACAATAAATACTAATATATAATATTAGTATATAATATAACTGGAAGTACTTGGCGATTATTTTTAGTGCTTTCTATGTAATTTTACAAACATTTTACTTCCGAAGCAAAACTAAATTTTATTAACTTAACCAAAATATATTTTGAATTCCCAAGTAATAGTACAACCTTTTCGCATCTCTGATTGAAAAATTCAAACACACCATAACATATCAGCCACCATCAACCTCGCTCACAGAAAGAAGCTCTTTGTTCCACTCTCCTTTTCAGAACAGAAGGGAAGGTAGATGTCCAGTTATGGGGTCAAACGAAATGTGGGTGTGTTTAAGGGTGTGTGTTAAATGTAGGAGACTGAACCAGTGCAAATAGGAACTGAGCTGGGAGAACAAAATTTCTTTCATATGTTATGAACCTTTGAGGGGATATTTGCAGAGCCATTTTGTGGGTGCCATGGGACGTACTAGTGGACACCCTGGCTCTCATGGGAGCCATGCTGACAACCCCAGCCTTGGAGCTACTCCAAGTTGCCTCACACAGGGAACTCAGCAGGTAGGCACCAGCAGAGAAGTGGGCCCTGCTAGTGTGTCAAGGCCCCATAAGTTGTCCCGAGAAGCCACATGCTGGAGCCCAAAGTGCTGAGGTACCCATTGCACGAGTACAGGGTCCCTAGCAGAGATTCCCTTGCTGTTCCACATCAGAGTGTAGCATGAGGCTGTGGCGCATAGGAGCAATAACAAAATAACTCCATCCCTTGCAGTCTTTAAAATTGACTTTGGGAGTTTTTTGTAAATGTGTAGGAGAATTTATATTTTGTTTGCTTTTCACTGAGCATACACAAATCTTTGGTTGGGTACACAGTGGTCTGCACACACACAAACACACACAAAGCGGAGGTGGGAGGGGGGAACCACGGTCTCCAAATGAATCTGCTATATGTCAAAGTATGATCAGCCACATTTGTTGGCTCTATGTATAACAGGAGCTGGATCATCAGCTAGATTGGCTCTGCGCCCAGGGTAGCCGAGCAAGGCTCACATATACACAGCCTTTCTCGTTAATGCTTCCCGCTCGACTCCTTGTCCCCGAGCGCGGGGCCTCCAGAATAATTTAAATCAATCTTGTTTGGGATGCTAAGCTTTAAGGTGTGTGAGCTTATAAATAAGAACATATATTATGGTCATTATAAAACCTTGTGTCTGTTCTAAGTTGAGCCCAGTCTGAAAAGCATTAGGTAGTAATACAATACAGTCTTAGCTTTCCTGGGCTCTATCACTTACTATCTTGCTGAGATGATCCCACCAAGCTGATTAAAAGGGTCTGTGGTTGATGTTGCTGATTCTTTCCCACCTGAGCATATCCCTTGCACATACACACAAAAATCTGGCACGGAAAAACAGGGCTCGTCTCTAACTTTGATGAAGTGACTTGATGTTCCCAGTCGAGGAGTTCCCGTCTCAGGTTTCTTGCAAATAAACAAAGCACTCCACCGGGCTTACAGACCATAATGTATCGCTATCACTGCTCCATTATGAGGAGAGTGTTTTGCCCCTTTCCTACAATCATATATCCCAGACTGCAAAGCAAAATGTACACTCGTGCCGTTGCCAACAGATTAACGCATTTTGCAGCAAATATATGATTCTCTGCCAAAATATTTCCAAGAGTTCAGCACAAATACAAAACTATCATCGAAGTCTTCAGAGTCACATTCATTTACCTTCTCATGTGGTGAGCATCTGCGGCCGGCTGGCCGGCTGGCAGTACAATGCCTTTGCGATGTGGCAGGTTGCCAGCCCAGCAATACACTTGTAATTGTGTTTCCTCCTATAAGTTAGGGTTTCTCCCCCGCCTCCACTTTTCAATGTTCATCTTAAATCTTGCTCAAGACTCCTACATTTCCTTGTTCACTCTCAATTAACTCTTAAGACCAAGGAGCAAATTCTGCCCTGGAGATTTCTATGGCAGTGCCTTAAGTTCTTTTGCATATTTATCTTGTTCCTTGTGGCCCAACCAGGACCATCAAGGGCTTGGCTTAGATTTAAAAAATAAAATAAAATCAGGAGACTCTGAGTTTTATCTGACCCCAACTTGGTAGCCCACAGTTAATCATAATTAGATCCAGTTATGGTTTGTGGACTATGACAGCAAAAACAAAATCTAAAACAAAATCCAGAATTTGAAACATGTATTAGAACAACTCTAATATCAGGTTAAAAACAGAAACTTGCAGGCTGGATCCAGATGAAGTTATTTCCATTTCATTCTCACTGATGTCACATTAATTGCAATGGGAGCTAAGTGCAAACGAAGTCTGAATACAAGCCTCTTTAACAGCTGCAAGGTGTTAATATTTCCATTAATATTATGTCAGCGGTTTAACAGGAGAGGTTAATGAAGACATATGGCTATTTCTGCCTCAAAACACAGATTCAAAACAGAATTTTCATAGGGTTTGAGGAGGGGGAAAGAATCCCACAGTATTTTTGTTTTTGTGTGGCATAGCTTAAAAACATATTTAATTGTACACAAAAGTGTACATCGAGGAGATAAAACACGAGTCCATGCCCAACACCAGCTTAACCGCATGGAAACGTATTGCCATGTTTCTTTAGTAAGTGTCAAAAGAAATGTGTTTCACCAGGGCTCTATAGAAATTTAATCAATAAATAATAATAACAACAAATGTTTGTAAAACAGCAATGGTTAAGTGGACACAGTACCTTTGCAAGGAAGGAGGGTAGGGAGAAAACTAGAAAAGCTTGGATATGCTTTCATTACCTCATTGGCCACACTTCTACAACCTTTTTGGGTGTCAAACAGCCAGACCAGGTGTGGGGTCCACCAGTCGCCACTGTATAGTATTGCAGCAGGAACGTTAAAGTCACAGGTCCAAACCTAAGTACCTGTTCTTGTGTTGTCCAATCTATTGAATGACATGAAAGTTCAGTACCACAAGGTTTGCTATATAGCAGTCTCAGTGAACTGTGATGTCTAATACAGCAATTCTCAGAACATTTAACTCGAAAAGGACTTGGGTATGTTGCCAAATTAACAGATATACCTATAAAGTCTTCCGTATCTGCAGTCCACTTCAACCTCCCATCTATTCTGAATAAATCTTCCATGATGTAAGATTATTAAAAACACATAAAGAATCTGTTTAATGCAGGATCCAGAGCTGTATGTCTGGATTGTTTCCAAACGACATGTATGTGCTCTTGAAATACACCCACGGAGGATTAAGCACTTCAAAGTTCTATTGCTTGCATACTCCCTGACCAACGCAAATTGGCCCGTTGTGAATCATCTTCTATATTTCATAGTCCATAAAATTCTTTTGTAATGTACTTTCCTTCTGTGAAACATGGAAGCTACAGAAGTTCACTAAGCAGCGTAAAGAGTGAGTTCTTTAAAATGAATTTCAGGTTAGAAAGAAACAGGTTTTGCATGCGCTTCTAGATGCAATCTGCTTGTGCATACAGGTTTTCCCTCAGAAAATGATTCCAAGACCTTGAAGTACGAGCATGACCATCTTCTACTACCAAAACCACTCAACAAGTGGCTGAATGTATCTTAGAGTTTGGGAGAAGAGGAATTTGGATTTGGCACCCCGCTTTATCACTACCCTAAGGAGTCTCAAAGCGGCTAACATTCTCCTTTCCCTTCCTCCCCCACAACAAACACTCTGTGAGGTGAGTGGGGCTGAGAGACCTCAAAGAAGTGTGACTGGCCCAAGGTCACCCAGCAGCTGCATGTGGAGGAGCGGGGAATCGAACCTGGTTCACCAGATTACGGGTCCACCGCTCTTAACCGCTACACCACACTGGCTCTTAAAGCTGCTCATTTGCTTTTGGGGGTGAGGGTGTAGCGGGAGACAGACTGATTTGAAGCATCTCCTTCTGTGACCTTCTCAACAGGTGATCAGCACCAACAGTCAAAGCACATTGCCAAACATTTCTCTGGTAGGAGAGACTAGCTCTGTGAAGGATGGAGGACAGTAATCAGGGCCAGAGGTCTTCCTTGCATGACGCCCACCCTATGGAAAGTGAGGGGTATCAGGCCCTTTCACTGTGGCATAGAGCAAAATGGAGTTGGCAACCCCTGATACAGACCATGCAGTCCTTAGTTGTTGTTGTTTTTAAAAAGAAATACATTCAACATTTAATAACTAGCATGCAAAACACTCTTTAAAAGTGCCACATACATTTGGAGCACAAATAACAATATACTATACATGTGTGTTACATCTTTAGACTGGCTCAGAGCCAAGGTTGTTTGTTGATAGCTCTCTGTAATAAAAGAGTAAGGTAAAGGGACCCCTGACCATTAAGTCCAGTCGCAGACGCTTCTGGGGTTGCACGCTCATCTTGCTTTACTGACCGAGGGAGCTGACATTTGTCCTCAGACAGCTTCCGGGTCATGTGGCCAGCATGACTAAGCTGCTTCTGGCAAACCAGAGCAGCGCACGGAAACACAGTTTTTTACCTTCCCGCCGGAGCAGTACCTATTTATCTACTTGCACTTCGTGCTTTCGAACTGCTAGGTTGGCAGGAGCAGGGACTGAGCAATGGGACCTCACCCCATTGCGGGGATTCGAACCACCGGCCTTCTGATCAGCAAGCCCTAGGCTCTGTGGTTTAGACCACAGCGCCACCAATAAAAGAGTAGATTGGCTTAAACATTCCCATCAGTCCATCATCATTTTCTTCCTTCTTTCCCATAATATTATGTAAAATATGCATGCATGTATAATGCCCATCCTCTAGTGTCCTTTATTTCCTTAGAGAAACTCAAAACACCCAACTGAGCCTGTGCTCTTTAAAGAGGGTGAATTCACTTTTTGCTTAATTTTGGAAATGTCTTCATAAATATTTTGTGTAAGTAAAACTGCTGACTTTTTACAGAAAAGCATTATATGCACTTGAGTTCATGCACTCCAAGAAAGCATTTCAGAATCATAAACAACTATGGTGAGGTCACTCCATGGTAAAATATATACTTTTTAAGTCCACAGAAACAGCATAACGTCGCTATTGCTTAAAGCTGGTGCTTTAAAGTTCGCTGCATATATGGAACGGCATACAAATCTTTGACAGTAAACAGATGGAAGTGTCGAAGTGCATACACAAAAGAGCTGAACTTTAAGCTCAGACACACAGTTAATTTGAATTGTCCTCAATGGTAGCAACAATTTGTTTTGGCCTGAAAAACAATCCAATATGACTTGGAACTAGCCAAAGCTAAACGTTTTAAAATCCCAATGATTTTAATGGAAGAGTATTAAGATGTAGAAGTATTAAGACCTTAACCAATGACATCATTTATAGACTTAATTTTTGCAGGATTTTGTACCTTATCTTCGTTGGCTTATTCTTTAATCTTCTCTATGGTTGTATTCACATAGTAGTTCGTTTCATTTCCCCAATGTTTCCCTAAATGTAAGGTTAAAGGCACTTCCGGGAAACTAATGGGGTACAGAACATGTTTAGTCCTCATTTCTGGGTTATTTGATTCCAGAAAAAATACCCTTAAACTGAAAAATGTTGGGAGTAAAGTGGTGAAATTTTGGAGGTGGTGTGGTGCATGGTGTTCTGTCCTCCTGTTTCCCTGGGGGAACAAAAACACGCATGCATAGAAAAGCTGCTGGAGTAGCAATGTTGTCCAACGGCGTTCATTGTTGTGTTACACCACACCCACTGGTGTGAATGAAATTTAGAATGATGTGCTGGTATATTGGTCAGTATGCCACTACAGGTCCTATATTATGACAGGAACTCCAGAAAACAAGAAAGAAGCACTAGCATTATAATTAGGAAAACTAACGCAAAATTTGGCCCATCCGTGTGCACTCTAAAGCCCCATAAGATACTGTCTTATACTGAGTCAAACTACCAGACCATTTAGCTCAGTGTTGTCTATACGAGCCTTATTAGCTTGGTCCCCTCAAGATGTTTTGTACTATGACTTCCATCACACCCAGCTAGCATGGCCAATGGTCAGGGGTGATGGGAGTTGTAGTCCAAAGCATCTGGAAGGCTCCTGACAGGGGAAGGCTGATCTACACCAATGGGTGTAGATTCACACCACAGATTCAAACAGGTCACTCAAACCTCAGTCCTACCTGGAGAAGCCAGAGATTAAATTGGGAACCTTCTAAATGAAAAGGATGTGCTCTACCATTGAGCTGTGTCCCTTCCCCTAATGGCTTCTTTGCAATGATCATTTTCAGGATGGGCTCCAATAACGGGAAGTGAATACTAGGCAAAGTGGGATCCATTGCTACAAAAAGATCATACGGCCCTTGTTAATATTAAAAATGAATTATTACATTTATCTTATTTAGTCTCAAGACATTCTAATTCATTGTGTTACTATCCTTAGATAGGACAGTTTGGCATTTTTAATTTGTAAAAACAAGCAAGCAAGCAAACCAACCAACCAACCAACCAACCAACCAACCAAAAGGGCATTTCCTAGATGGTAGTAGCAAGGGAGAAAGAGCCCTTTTACAGAAATCTATGATCTGCTCTCTCTTCTAGGCAGGCATGCAGTAAAAAAGAAGAGAACTTCCTCATGGAAATGGGATCATAAACATGGTTAAGGGTAGCTTTGAATTCACACACCTCTAGCAAATATGTTCTTGATTTATAAAATTCATAGGGGTTATTTTAACAAAGATTGCCAGATGGAATGCATCACTGAAGATTTAATACAGATTTGTTAAACATAATAGAATTTAAATACACTACTTAATGATATTTTTATTTAAGGAAAGCTGAGTGAAAAGCAGCCCTGGTTTTCCTTTTCGCAGAAGCAGCTGCTAAAGCAGAAGGTAAGAGTATTCCTACAATGTCAAGAGTGGGGGAACTTCTCTGATGGGAAAGCAACCAGCATAGAAATCAGTCCTTTGTAGGGATGGGAAGAAATTCAGCTTGGTTAACACTGAAAGGAAAATTTACCTTATAAGCTCTTTCCAAAACAATATATGAGCCGGAACACAGACGTCCTTTGAAATTCACACTTCTCTGAATTTTGTGTTGCTAGTTTCCAGCCAAGTAATGTGTACAAAAAAGCATATACCGAAATCAAGTATGTCTAAAAATGCATATATTTGTGAAAATAACATAACAAACCACAGTTGCCAGGAATCTTTGGGGGGGGGGGAGGCATATGTTTTACATATATGGTGCGAATGTCGCCCTGGAGGAAAATGGGAGCTGACACAAAAATGCCAATTCCCCAAAGGGCAACCGATTTTGTTGACTGCCATTTTCCCCACAGAATGTGTGGAAGCATCACTGTGTCCATGACATTCTGAGAAAATAAAGTAGAAGACGCCTGGAGCTCATTGCCGAAGCGTTTTCTGTTCCACCAGAAGAGAAAATAGCTTCCGCCCCGCAAATGATTGATGAATGGATATGAATGGAAGGAATTAAAATGACTGTCATCACTGTTGACAGTCATTTTGTAATAAATGGAAATTGAACTGAATGGGCCACATTTGGTTCAATTTCTCATTTTCTTACACAACGAATGCACAAAAAGGTAAGAAGAAAACCTGATATCTGCACCAGAGACTGACCAGACTCTGTAGCATTGGGGAGCTACTCTACAGCATTCTCCTGTTCCCTTTTCTGCCCCAGGGCTGTTGTATGTCACTGTCTATTGTATGATGAACTGTAATCCAAAAGCAGCAGGCCTGCCTGCCTGCTTCTACCCAGATCTCAAAGAGGACAGCATAGAAAGCAGGACAAAATCACACTGTAAAATTGTGCTCTAGGATATTTTTTTTTATAAAAAAAACATTTTTAAAATTCAATTTTACACTATACATTTGAATTCAAACATTAATGATAGTCATCAATGTTTAGGATTCCTTGAATCGCTAGACTTCCCTCCACCCCTCCATGATTTCCATTATCAAACTTTTTCTACTGCATCATATAATTTCTCCATTTTTCTTAAAAGAATCCCTTTTTACTTTAGCTTTTAATACATTACCAGTGTTACTCAAATCCTGCCAAAGTTTTTAGTTGCTTACAGTGTTCTCTTAAGTAACATATATATTTTCCCCATTCCTTATGAAAGTTTCTATCTTCCTGGTTTCTGATTTTCCTGGTCATTTTCACTATTTCAGCATAGTCCATCATCTTCATCAGCCATTTGCCTCTGGTCGGGACTTTATCTTCTTTCCATGTCTGGGCCAAGAGTATCCGCACTGCTGTCGTCGCATACATAAATAATCATTTCTGCTCCTTTGGTATCTCTGCATCTAAAATTCCTAGTAAAAAGCTTCTAGTTTTTTCACGAATGTTATTTTAAACTTTTTTTTTTCCAGCTCATTATATATCATTTCGGAGGGACATGGGTGGCGCTGTGGTCTAAACCACAGAGCCTAGGGCTTGCCGATCAGAAGGTCGGCAGTTCGAATCCCCGCAGCTCCTGCCCACCTAGCAGTTCGAAAGCACGTCAGAGTGTAAGTAGATAAATAGGTACCACTCTGGCGGGAAGGTAAACAGCGTTTCCGTGCACTGCTCTGGTTCGCCAGGCTTAGTCATGCTGGCCACATGACCCGGAAGCTATACGCCTGCTCCCTCAGCTAATAAAGTGAGATAAGCGCCACAACCCCAGTGTCTGCCACGACTGGACCTAATGGTCAGGGGTCCCTTTACCTTTACTATATATCATTTCACAGAATGCTTTCATTATTTTGCATGTCCACCACATATGGTAGAACGTGCCTTCCTTCTCCTTACACTTCCAACATACATTTGAAGCAGCTCTATACATTTTTGCTAATTTTGTAAGTGTTAAATACCAACGATACATCATTTTCACATAGTCCTCTCAAATATTGTGAGCTTACGATTCATTGTGTGTCAAGGCCCCTAACCCTCCCCCATTTGTGGGAATAAAACACGATGACACCAGTATTTTAGGTGAATGGGCTAAAAAAGACCACAACTTTATTGGTTACAGAATGTGAGTGGTATTGGCTTTAGGCATTGTACCTGAACCAACTATATCTGACTCCTGCCAGCTATGCAGGAAGTCTCACAAGGGTTAACCACCTGTAGGGGGAGCCCTGCTGATCCACATCAACTAGGAGCTCCCCCAAGGTCACTGCAAAGGTTGTGCCATGGCAAGCCACGCCCCCCAGCCAACCGGATTGGCCGGCTGTGGCTATGACATGACCGGGATTCCCCCTATGGCGCGGGGAACTAGCCACGCCCCCCACTGGATGCAGGAAGAATCTGATACCTGACCGCAACCCTGCCCACCTGAGAAGGTGACTGGCTTTCTGGCAGGGGACCAGACCATATTATTTGCAGCCAAACCCTGTTTTGAAGTAGGAACCTTCTTTGGCTGGAGTCTTCTGGTGGGGTTCTATTGTTCATGTTCAACAGAAAGCTCTCGTAAAGGTTCAGCCCAGAGAACTTACTAAGAGAACTGCATATTTCATCCAATTTTTGCATGGTGTTGTGTCTGTGCACTGAATGACAAGATTTTTTTAACCAGTCAGGGACTCCTTGTTCATTATGTGGGTTTTCTGGCCATTTCAGACAGATAAATGTTCGGAGTAAAACTGCAACAAAGGTGTGTGAGAAACTGTTGTTGTTGTTGTGGCTGAAAAATCTTTCACTGATTCCATCAGCAAGACTAGTCCATATGACCTGCCCAAACATATTTCTGTTACTTAGATCAGAGACAAAAAGAAACCCAAAACACATTGGAATTGAGAAAGATACCTAAGTTTTCCATTGCTTAATGAGAAACTTTTGGATTTTAAAAAAGAAAACTTTCTCTTTATGTTATTCATTAAACATATCGCCATTAACTGCAACATAATGGCACCAGAAATGAAATTTAATCTGCTACTCTTTTTTTTAATCATTCAGTAAATAAAACTGACCTTTCATTGCTGCTTCAGGCTTCCAACAAAGTCATCTTAGCTTCAGGCTTCCAATGAGAAGAAGGGAAATCTATCTAACTGGGCAGCTGTTTGGGATCCTACATGAGTACAGCATGGTGTTATCATCACCATCGCATTCGGTGATAAATACTTCAATTCCACAAAGCCACAAAACTGTCCGAGAGGAAGAGATTGCCCAAAGCTTAAGGAAAGAGACATACTGTACTTGTTTTGCCTTTTGATCCTGAAACCATTTAGCAACCTGTTTGTTGAACATTTTTCATGATTTGCTGGCTCAAATTTTCTGCAGAGGTTAGATAACCAATCTTTATTGAGAATTCATTCTGATTTTTTGGGTAGGGAGGTTATACAACAGTGAGCACCCATCCTGATTTGTTTGTGACTTGCTCGTCTGCTAGTTAATCAGTACTTTACTATACACTTTTTAGTACATGCCCTTTCCTAACTGGAAAAGTTAGTTTCGTACATGTCCTTTCCTAACCCATTGTGTTTCTGAAAGTGGATATGTTTATTTATTTAAAAATTTATATCCCGCTTTTCCCCATCTAGGTTTCAGAGCAGCTTACAACAATAAAATATGCCATATACACAATTTAAAACATAAATTAAACCTCCAAAATTTGAAGCTTCAAGAATATAAATCTGAAAAAAATTAAACGTCTGAGAAGCATTCAGAGTGCAAACGTGTACCATGATAAAACAGGCATTTGAAATTGAAATGATAATCTGGGGATATTAAGTTTTGCCTTATAGTCACATTTCTTTCTTATATAGCTTATAATTTAACAGACATAGACACACATTGGAACGGTCCGATATCATATGGCAAAACATTTGAATAAGCTCCCACAATGCTGAGTACATTAAATTTGTTGTTATTTAGAGCTTAGTCATTGCAGATGCCCGCTATGATTTCTTTTATCATCCTTCACTTTTTGATTTTCAAATCTAGTGCCCATGTTCAAAAAGCTGCATTTTGTTGTTTGTTTGTATTTATTTACATTAAATCTATATATCATTCTGAAGATCACAGAGCGGCTCACAACATAATAATACATCCTGGGATCAATATGATGAAGGGCAGATATGTATGAATACAACAAAATAAATACATGTGAAAATGGGGTCATTTTCTTTTAAAATTGAAGTGTATATATTTAGTTGAGCCTAGCATCGAAACATTAGGTAAAGGTAAATGTACCCCTGCCCGTACGGGCCAGTCGTGTCCGACTCTAGGGTTGTACGCTCATCTCACTCTATAGGCCGGGGGCCAGCGCTGTCCAGAGACACTTCTGGGTCACGTGGCCAGCGTGACTAAGCGGCATCTGGCGAGCCAGCGCAGCACACGGAAATGCCGTTTACCTTCCCGCTATAAAGCGGTACCTATTTATCTACTTGCACTTAGGGGTGCTTTTGAACTGCTAGGTGGGCAGGAGCTGGGACCGAAAGATGGGAGCTCACCCCGCTGCGGGGATTCGAACCGCCGACCATGCGATCGGCAAGCCCTAGGCGCTGAGGTTTTACCCACACCGCCACCCACGTCCCTTAGCATCGAAACATTAGCTAAGTACAAAAGCCAATGGCTAAGTTCTGATTTGCCCTCTTGCCTAGAAGGTGTAGATCAGGTTGGTTGGTATAGGAATTGACCCAGAATGAGAAGGTTTAAACTTAAGCATTTATTTACTACTTTAGTTAATTGTGCCTTTCCAACATATGGTGCCCAACACTTATATATTAAAGTAGCCCCAAAAAATTTCCCAATGGAAAAACAGAGCCTGTTTCTTTCCCTGTTTTGGATGCAATAGTTTGCTCAGTGCAATCCAACCAGCATTCACTGTAAGGTTGTATAGTTTGTACTCTTGTGCGTTTCTAACCATTTTGTGTTTTAGTGTCTCTTTTAAGCAAAGTGTTCCACTAACAGGACCTGTATTTATAAGCTTAAGCAGGGGAACATGCTTGCATGTCGAGAAGAGATACTAAGGTCAAGAGAAAAGGTGCAGATGACAGTTTGGATCTGAATGAATGCAAGTATGTTTTCTATCAGATTTCGTAGAAACCTTGTATCAATTTATCAGGCTCTTTTCTGTTATCTCCCCCCATCCCTTCCAAGCCAACCCAAAGCATTTGTTACTTTTAGCTATTTACAGGCGATATTTCAAATTACAAACAAAGGCTATTTCTTGCTCCAGCTCTTTGGGCAAAGATGCTTACAATTTGCTTCTGCAAAGGAAAACTTAAGGAGATATATTGTTTTTTCCATCGGCAAGAGGGATTTTCCTGAAAGGTTAAGAACAAGAAAACTTTCAGTAGAGATAAGCATAGGAAAAAAACTCAGTTTGGAAGATAAACAGCTGAACAAGTATGAGTGTTTACATATGGATGTTAGAGTATATATTTGCACGACCAAAGGCTGGAGTAAACAAATGAAATTTATTAGCCTTGCAACTTTGCAACAGAGATTTTAAAGTGAAATTGCTAAGTGGAAATGCTGATACAGAGGGTCTCGAATCTGACTAAAATAATTGGAGAAGCATTAAAGGTAAAGGTACCCCTGACTGTTAGGTCCAGTTGCAAATGACTCTGGGGTTGCGGACTATAGGCTGAGGAAGCCAGCGTTTGTCCGCAGACCTCTTCCGGGTCATGTGGCCAGCTTGACTAAGCCTCTTGTGGAGAGCCAGAGCAGCACATGGAAACGCAGTTTACCTTCCTGCTGGAGCGGTACCTATTTATCTACTTGCACTTTTGACGTGATTTCGAACTGCTAGGTTGGCAGGAGCTGGGACCGAACAACGGGAGCTCAGCCCGTTGCGGGGATTCGAACTGCTGACCTTCTGATCGGCAAGTCCTAGGCTCAGTGGTTTAGACCACAGCGGCACCTATTTCCTCCACAGAGTTCCTGGGAAGAAGCATTGGTTGTTACAAACCACTTGGAGAATTTCAGGTGTCTGAAGGGAGTAGGGGTCTCCTAACATCTCACAGCACCCTTAACAAACTACATTTCCCAGGATTCATTGGGGAACATCATGGCTGTTAAAGTGGTATAATAGCACTTTAAATGTATGGTGATATGGCCCTTAGACTGGAGATGTGGGTTTCAATTCCTGTTCAGCTACAAAGCTCACTGCTGTGATGAACTTTGGGCTTTCAAATTTCAGCAACACCCTGTGTGATGCCAAAATTCAGTGCCCCCGCCTCTCGCCCTCTGTTCTAAATCACTGTTGTGGGGCTCCCAGCAGCATCCTCTTGTACAGCCGAACTGGTTGTGCTCCACTAAATCTGCCTCTGCTCACTGGGTTAGGTAAAGGTAAAGGGACCCCTGACCATTAGGTCCAGTCATGGCCGACTCTGGGTTGTGGCGCTCATCTTGCTTTATTGGCCAAGGGAGCCGGCGGACAGCTTCCGGGTCATGTGGCCAACATATCTAAGCCGCTTCTGGCGAACCAGAGCTGCGCATGGAAACGGCGTATACCTTCCCGACGGAGAGGTACCTATTGATCTACTTGCACTTTGACGTGCTTTCGAACTGCTCGGTTGGCAGGAGCAGGGACCGAGCAACGGGAGCTCACTCCGTGGCGGGGATTCGAACCGCTGACCTTCTGATCGGCAAGTCCTAGGCTCTGTGGTTTAACCCACAGTGCCACCCGCATCCCAACTCACTGGGTTACCTGGGTCTAAAATCTGTTTCTGTCTTTCTCTCCCTCTTAACCTCATCCAGGCTCAAGGGTTAAAAAGGACAGACCATACGTGCTGTCTTCAGCTCCTTGGAAAAGGAAGAAGATAATAATAATATTTAATACAAGAATTAAAACAAAAGATAGAAGCAGAGAGAAGCAGCCAGGGATCGGAAAACATCCTAAGGAAGGGTTGTGGTCTGTATGGAAGGTTTCTTCATTTTAACCAGTGTGCAGCTTTCCTCGAACGATTGCAAAGATCAGCGCTGTGAACTTTTCAAAGGTCATTTAGAGATTTTGTGGAGCTTATCTGTCAAAGGGCCTTTGGTTTTCAGCCCCAGCTTGTGTTTTTCATTTATTTCCACTTTTTGTTAGCATCCAAAGTGAAGATTTTATTAGACGCAAATGTAGTGAAGCGAGGATTAGCTATTTTTAATTTGCAACAGGAAATGCATAAAGTACAATTTTTACAACAAGCCAGAGGTGCATTCTGCAGGTATTAGTATCCAGGGAGAATCTTGCATACTCGTTTCTTTGTTAATACTTTTTATTGGAGGACATTTTCATAACTTCTAATTGAAGTGGAGACAGCAGGCTGTAGATGCTCTGCATCTGTAACTGGGGGGAATTTGCCACTTAGCACACTACAGCATATATGTGAATATTTAATAGCTTGTCCTAAATTAGTTGGCGCATGCAAACTTTTGTGTACAATTACTAGGATGAGGGAGACTCCATCTTGTACTCAATATACTTTTAAATCTGGTTCCTATTACAATTGCTACTCCATTTATTAAAGTTTACATGTCCAAACTGAGGCTGCGGAGTAAAAACAGAACAGGTCCCCCTATAAAATAGTAAGTAAGGCATTAGAGCACACGCCGCAGGAGTATTTAGATAATAAAATCATTTTAAAGAGTGTTGCATCCAGAGTAAGTAATCCGTCCTGCATTTGAACAGTCTCAATTGAATTGCTTGAGCACCTATCTGTTAGTAGAAATAACTTGGAACTCTTAGATCACCAGGAAAGGTTCATTTTTTTTAAAAAAAGCTAACATTATATATATTAAAAGAGCATTATAAAACAAAACATCCAATATACATGGTACCAACAATATAATTTCAAACAGAAATGTTCAAACAGAAATTCAACTTCTACAAGAGCTAAATTCTTGTTGTCTAAATTTTACTGCATGAGTTTACAAAAACGCTGCTAAAAGATCCAGGACAAAATGCCACATTTCAGAAATTCTCCCCGGACATCTATTCTGCCTTTGAAATCCCGGTAATGTCTAGGAAAATCTGGACATATAGCAGCCCTATTTTATCATGAACAATCCTATAATAATACAGAAAATTTTGTGTGGACGCATAATTGCACCTAATGGTGTATACATGGGAATAGACTCCCCCCTCCCGTACAATTCCCCCTGGGACAGATGGTACATCATCAGACTCTGTCACTCCTAGGAGAATTTGCTCTGTGAACATTCAGGGCATGTGGCAGCAAGTAGCCCCTCTGTAACCTGAAGTGTCTGTAACCCGAGGTACAACTGTATTCTATGTTTCTTCTTAAGTGCATTATACCACTCTAAATATTGATTGTTTCTATCATCAGCAAAACTGGATTGCATTAACTTAAACATTTTTAAAATGCAATATTGGTTCCATATGATGTTCATAAAATACAGCTCTAGTGCCAATGGGATTAGGGGAGGAAGCTGTTTTTCACTTATACAAACGGTGAATGGAATACACAAGTAAAGAAATAAAATTATTCAGCATTAGCAAGTCTGGAAAAATTGAAAAGTCCACTGCATTGATACTAGATCTTAGCCCAAAGGCTGAGAAGTGACATGCAACAGTCCCCTCAATGTTGGCGCAACTCAGCTCCTCTGTTTCACAGCCAGAGTACCAAGGCTGAAAGACAGTGGCTTCTGGGAGGTGGTTAAAAGCTAATTCCTGTCCATCAAGCTGCTGTTAAAGGCACAAGAGCAGATTGGGAGTTTTTTCCTCATAAGATGGCAACGTTATCTACAAGTGAAGTGGTATTCCAAACCTGACATTTAAAGGAGACCGCTATTCATTCCAGCTTGTCTTCTGATTTTGTAGGTACTTCTAATAGTATCTCTTGTCCCAATTATCTGGATTATTTTCAGAAGGATACGACCTGGTAGAGACCGAGATGTTTTCTTTCCTATGTCCCACAACCACCGTACGTCACAGTTGTGCCCTTAAACATGAATCAGGACATGTAGGGTTGAATTCAGCCTCTTGGATGCTTTCACCAAAGAAAAAGTGTTGTCTTTTCAGGTTCAGAAATTGATGGTGAAAAGGAAACCTACCACATGCAGCAATCTAGGATATGATATGTTTCCCTTGAAAGATACTCCAAAACAGACATAAACCAGAGACAGACACTGAGCTATGTTCTGGAATGATTCCATTAAAGTCAATGCACCTTACTCTCCAACGTGTCCCAATAAAGATTTATCAGTGAAGTAATGAGAAAAGTATCCAGATTTGGGTCACAGTAAGTACGCAGCCCTTCTAAAGCAAACTTTATTACCCAAGTCATTTTGAAGCTAAGGTAACAATGCTTGATAAAGACTCTCCTCCACGAAGGGGAGGGGAGGGGTTGTGGTCGGGGCCCGAGCTCCGGCTAGCAGGGGGCGTGGCCCCCTGCTGCCCACTCACCTGGCTGGCGCTCACGCCCCCCCGGTGGCCATCCAACCGGGGGCCGCGGTGGGGGCGTGTTCAGCAGCATTTTGCTGCAGCGCCAGCCTTCGCCCGGCCTCATTCTTCCTGCCTTCGCCCCTCACGAACCACAACCTGAGATTTGCTGCAACACTTCATAATGGATTTATTTATTGCACATTTATGTTTTAGCCTCAGATTAGCACTTTATAGCCAAGTGGGGATTTCAAAGTGGAGTTCCCACAACCAAGCTCAGCACTCAGGCTGCTACACTACACTGTTTACGGGCCAGGAAGTTGGGTACGCTTCTTTAGGGATCTCAAAAATGGCATCTGTTTGGTGGGTTTGATCATTTGGAAATGGGTTTAATCTTTATAACCAACGAAACTATTAAAAGCAGATTTCCCAAAATATAATTCCATTTGATTGGCACCAAAACCTGCTTATAAGTTAAATACGCTTTAGGGAAAAGATGTGGAGCCTCACAATTTATTTACAAGAACATTGTAAGCAGGTTAAAACATTAGCAGGATTTTAACCACACCTGTAAACTAACGGAAAGTATGGATAATTTTGGAAGGATAAAACTTGGATCCTATTGATATGCAGTTGTTAATAATATCCTTAGGACCCATGGAAGGGGTGGGGGGAAGTCAGGAGAGTCAGAGTAATCTCTATATTTGGATTTTGAATTTTTTGTTGTTGCATGTTTACTTTTTAAAAAAATATTTTTTAAATAAATAAATATAAAATATAAGCTAAAGTTCCAAAGTTGACTTTTCTATTCAGTTCCATGAAACCACAGAGGGATACACGCAATATTCAACTTACGCAGGGGTTACATTCCGGGGATGGCACATAAAGCGAACATTGTGTATAGTCAAAACACATTGAGTGCAATGGCAGGTGGGATTGCTAAAGCTCCCCCCACCCCCAAAGCCCACCCCTTCTTTGCCCCCTTTTTATTTTTTGTTTTTGTTGAGCGTGAAAAGCTGAACGTGCACAAGTTAAATTGGCATAAGTTGTGAGTTGCCTGTATAACAAAAGAGAGCCTTAGATCAGAAAAAGGAAACATATGGTCTTCCAGCTATTCTTGGCCTTCAACTCCAAACCCAGCATGGCCGATGGTCAGAGATGGACTGGGTTATAGGGCAACAACATCTGGAGGATCACGGGTTCCCCACCCTTGCCTTAGATATGACCCTAGGGCTTGCCGATCAGAAGGTTGGCAGTTCGAATCCCCGCGACGGGGTGAGCTCCCTTTGCTCGGCCCCAGCTCCTGCCAACCTAGCAGTTCGAAAGTACATCATAGTGCAAATAGATAAATAGGTACCGCTTCAGCGGGAAGGTAAACGGTGTTTCCGTGCGCTGCTCTGGTTTCGCCAGAAGTGGCTTAGTCATGCTGGCCACAACTGTCTGCGGACAAACGTCAGCTCCCTCGGCCAGTAAAGTGAGATGAGCGCCACAACCCCAGAGTCATTCGCGACTGGACTCAACTGTCAGGTGTCCTTTACCTTTTCTTTTCTTTTTTTACATTTCAAATACATCTGCCTTGAGAGAAGCATAACATAATACAAAAGCCTGAAGTCCAAATTTAAGGAAGAAAAGAACATTGAAGCAGTCAGAATTCTGATGAAGAAGAATCAGTAAACATTTTGCCTCTCCCTGCGCCCCGCTTTGACCTGGTATTTTAATATCCAGTAGCTGTCTTCCCCCCTCAATGGGATCTTCAAAAATTATTTAATTTCATCTTCTGGGGTGGAGGCATCTATTAGATTGTGAGCCCGTGGGTGGGGACTGCCTCAGCATCACTCAACAAACTCACCCCTTCCAGTATCTGAAATGATTCCCTTGCTCCACAAATTATCTATAGGCAATTCTTTCAAGTGCCAAGTGGAGGGATGTGGTTCCAAATATGCAGCTTTCATCTTCTGGCAAAATTTCCACTTGTGTTCAGTCTTGATCTGAGGATTGCCTAAATCTTGCCAGGAACACATAGATTGTTAATGAACTAAGCTCTTCAACAGCTGCTCTAGGAATCGGCACATTTTCACAGAGGGCGGGGGGTGGATTCTGTATTTTCTTTCTGTTTAATGGCAGTATCAAATGAAACCAAGGGAATTGGGTCCAAAATAACTGAAATGTCCAATTCATCATTAAAGGCTTGCTCCGTGAAGATGTAGCTACTTCAGATCCTATATATATTTACTCGGAAGTCAGACTTGCTTAGCTAAATGGGACTTACTCCGAGTATAGCACTGCAAGACCATCTATGCATGCTAAATCCAATCCAGGTGAGAATGGTCAGGATTACAGCCATGCTGTAGGGATGGGGGCGGAGTCCACCAAAGCTGGGCATCAAAGCACACTCCTCTAATTTAATCTGCGTGAATCTTGACTTGATCATAGGTCCACTTCAGAATCTGCAGTGCTAGTAATTATTTTACCAGGCAGTTCCAAGGCTTGCAACTCTGCCTCCATTCCTCTAAAAATAATTGTTTTGAACTTGTAACGTAGGCCATGCAGCCACCCACAGTCTGGAGCCTATGGGGGCAGCCATGTTTTATTTCCCTCAGAGAGCAACATTATCAAATCCCAACAGAACATTATCAAATCCCTACACTTCTAGGGAGGCTTGCTATGTGGTGACAAAGAGGCGCTCCAAAGCTAACTACTCCAGGCTATGGCTTGCTGCAGGGGTTTTCAACCCGTGTGCCGTGGCATCCCGGGATGCCTTGAACGATAGTCAGGGGTGCTGTGGGCAACACTGGCCTCTGTCCCTCTTTCCCTCCCTCCCTCCTGATGCCCTCTTGCATCTCCCAAAGGCTTGCATAGCTGTTTGTGGCAGTCTCCCTGGCTACAAGCTCCCCAGGTGAATGGTGCCTCTGGGGCTGACCAGGGGTGCTTCTCAGACCCCTGTGGGGCCGGGTGGGGAGGCACCTCTCTTTGGGACAGGGGGGCAGCTCAGAGGCCAGGGCAGCCGCCTGGAGGACTCCCAAGGAGAGGGGAGGAGAGAGGAGGCTGAGGGAACACCCCACAAGGGAAGGGGTTCAAAAAAGGGTGAGGCTGCCAGCTCTGCAGGCAAGGAGTGACATAGCTGGGTTCCTGAGCCCCACAGGGGTGTCGCAGAAGGAATGTAGTTGGTCAAGGGAGCTGTGGACTCAAAAAGGTTGAAAACCTTTGGCTTGCTGCCTGACCTATTTTTAAATGTTTGAAAGAAATCTATATTTTATAGAGGTATGGAGGCAGCTCTGCAGGCCTTGGACCACCTCATAAATACTTTACCTTTTTTAAAAAAATAGTTTGTTTCTGTGCAGCTCTTTTAAGGAATTTTGGTTATATATGCATATGATGTTTATTCAAAATCCATTCCACACGCTTGAATGCTGCCCAGTTTTGCTTAAATCCAAGCCCAGTGGCAGCACATGGCATCCTCTGGCAACTGCTAGGGTGCCAGCTTTTTAAAATGCAGCTAGGTTTGGGAGCACCATTTTAATTTCCCATAGAATATTCCTGGGGTATCTTGGGGAAATAAAAATGGCAGCTCCCAGAGTGGCTGGGACAACCCACCCAGTTGGGTGGGCTATAAATAATAAAATTCTTATTATCCAGCACCGGTTCAGGGCACTGCCAGCAGATCTTCAGAGGGGGGACATAAGAATGATGAAACGAAAACCAAAATAAAAACAACAGTAGCAAAAACAAAACCATCAGAGAAAACTATTTAACCATGCATTGAATACACCAGAAAACTCTTTCTGCCTCATGTGTTGCAATCAGGTAAAAGGGGAAAAGGTAAAGGACCCCTGGACAGTTAAGTCCAGTCAAAGGTGACTATGGGGTTGCAGTGCTCATCTCGCTTTCAGGCTGAGGAAGCCGGCGCTTGTCCACAGACAGCTTTCCGGGTCATGTGGCCAGCATGACTAAACCGCTTCCGGCGCAACGGAATACCGTGACATAAGCCAGAGTGCATGGAAATGCCATTTACTTTCCTGCCACAGCGGTACCTATTTATCTACTTGCACTTACATACTTTTGAACTGCTAGGTTAGCAGGAGCTGAGATAGAGCAACAGGAATTCACTCCATCGTGGGGATTCGAACCGCCGACCTTCTGATCGGCAAGCCTAAGAGGCTCAGTGGTTTAGACCACAGTGCCACAAACATCCCTGGTGCAATCAAATGTGTGTTAGTGGGTGCAAAATAACTGACCTGCATGTACAAGGCCCCTACATCTTATCACACGAGTGAGGAACCTCTGGCCCACCAGATGTTCCTGGTCTCCAGCTCTCAGTCAGCATGGTCGATGGTCAGGGTTGACGGGAGTTGTAGCTCAGCAACATCTGGAGGGCCACAGGTTCCCTGCTCCTACACCCATCAAAAAGAAAGGGAACCTCTAGTAATGGCTATCAGTATATTCAGATGCTAGCTAATTGAGTAGCATCAAAGTCCTGGTCTTATTCCCAAGTTCAGAACCTCAAACAGGGACATGTGCCAGTAGTACTCCAGAGACGTCCATTTAATTCTTGGCTGTTTACCTTGGAAATGAAAACAGAACTTTCTGAGCTGCAATGTGCTAAAATGAGGGCATTGCTCTTTAAAACAGCTGAACCCTGCAAAAGAATGAAAACCCAGCAGGATCTGCAGGTGACTACATAGTGCTGAGCCAGCTAATAGCAACATTGGAGAGCAGCCAAGCCTTGCTGGGCTCCACTCTATTAAAAATCCATGTCACTACTCCACATATTGAGGTGTTTCTTTAACACCAGGGGCTGGAGTCTTCAACCTCTTTCTCTGGAGTTGCCTCACCGAAGTCAATGAAAATATCCCACCAGAGCCTTGTACAAGTGATGTACAAAGTGCATTGCTGGACTCTGAAAGATAAGGAGAAAATCAGGATCTTCTTCTGATGGGGAATTAATGAAATTAACCCATTCTGGTTTTCCTTCTAACCTAGGAGTGCTCATTTTCTCTATTATTATTTGTTTGTATAACTTCTGCATACCTTGTAGGATTATATAACAAAAGAGTATAGGAGAAAAGTCTAATTGGATTCAATGAGGTTTAGTTATATGAGAATGGAGGATTTCCCCCCATGCAAATCTATTTCCAGGAAACTTAAAAACATACACAACCCGTGCTGTTTTTCTAGAAAAAGAGGTGTTGGAGCTCACCATGAACGTCTCCCTTGTTCTCTTGGAACGTCAATGGTGCCCACCTGAGAGGTGCCAGAGGTGCCACAGAATACTACGATGGGTGTGTCGTTGGTGTTAGAAATTATTTCAAAAAGGAAATACAGTGGTGCCCCGCAAGACGAATGCCTCGCAAGACGGAAAACTCGCTAGACGAAAGAGTTTTCCGTTTTGGAGGTGCTTCGCAAAACGAATTTCCTATGGGCTTGCTTCGCAAAACGAAAATGTCTTGCGAGTTCCTGCTGTTTTTTCCCCTTTCCCCCCTTTTTCTAAGCCGCTAAGCTGCTTATCAGCTGATCCGATCAGGAGATAAGCCGCTAAAAGCCGCTAATAGCGCTAATCCGCTAATCCTTCAATGGGCTTGCTTTGCAAGACGAAAAAACCGCTAGACGAAGAGAATCACAGAACGGATTCTTTTCGTCTTGCGAGGCACCACTGTAAATGCATTTTAAAATTAAGAAGAGCCTGGTGGCCCTTCTTGCTCATCATCCTTTTCCCGCAATGGCCAACCAGATGCCTGGGGGAAACCTGTAGGCAGGACATTTACAGCATTAAAATCTGCTCCTAGGACATGTTTACCTGGAAAAATACCCACTAAGCTGAATTGGATGTGCAGTCCAAAAATAAATAAATAAATAAAAAATCCCTTAGGAGTTCCAATGTGTTCAATGAAATCTATCTGTTTCTTTGTTCCATGCATTTGTACTATTCCTTGCCCCTTCACACACTGGGACCAGTGTGGTGCAGTAGTTTGAGTGACAGGTTCAAATTCCCACTTCATGATGATGATCACTGGGTCACCTTGGGCCAGTCGCCAACTCTTCACCTATCCCACCTTACAAGGTTGTTGTGTGAAGAAAATGGAGGAGGAGGAGGACTATGTACACTGTCTTGACTTCCAAGTCCACTATTTCCTCATGAGTGAATTTATTGCAGCTTTATTTCCTAGAGCTTAGGATGGCCTGCTCTGGATTTCTCTGGGTGTGTGTCATACAAGGAGGGTAAACAGATTGCTCTTTTAGTTAGTTGGCTGGGGGTGTTCTTCTGCCTGTCCTCTCTCTTTGTTTCCCCCTGATTTTCTGATAAAGAACAAAATGTGAACAGCATGACACATTGAAGCAATTTTGCTTTTTTTTATAATAAAAGGCCTGTGCAAAAGGAGAGTAACTCTTTCAACTCTCTCTAAAGGACAGCTGGTTGTGGATTGCATTTGTGAGCATGCATGTACGTGAATTTTCTGCTAGTATTGTAAATTGCCATAATCACCAGCAACAGAGACCATGACTAAAATTGCAATGCAAATGAGGACCAGCAGAGTGCATCTTGCCTTTCAGCAGCTGCTGAAAAACAGCTAAAGCTGTCTAAAATCACCTCTTCCAAGTTGCACAGAGATTTCTGAACCCCCTCCCCAAAGTGTGCTAAAGTAGGTCACAAAGAGGGAAAGGAGACTGGATGGATGTGTGTGGATGGATGGGAAACAGGGATCGGAGAGGAATTCTATTCAACCTGCATTTCAAGATGAACTTAAAGATGAAACCACAGATTCGTTGTTTTTGAAACAATACACAAACATTTCAAACATCCTTTGAAATTCACACTTCTCTGAAATTTGCAACACACTTCTCAAGCTAAGTGATGTGTACAAAAACATATATACTAGCATATAGTGTGTGTGTGTGTGTGTGTGTGTGTGTGTGTGTGTGTGTAAACAATGCATTGTATTAAGAAAAATTGCTTTGCAAAAATGTGTACATTAGGAAAAATTGCATGCAAAAATGGGTATACTATGAGAAATTCACACTAAAGCACTGGTGAATTTTCATGAGGGTTTTTTCCAAAAGAATTCACAAACTGAAATGTGCAGAACTGAACTTAACAATGGAAAAATGAGAAACTGGGTAAAACCTAAATATTTGCTCATCTGTAATGGGAAATGTTTAAGGAAAGCAAATATGGCAGCGATCTCTAACCCTTCTATTTCAGATCACATGGAGAATGTTTATCTTTGGTTATTATGAAAAAGCAACCACAGCAAAGGGTCTTAAAAAAGGCTCATTTTTCATTGCTCATATATATCTAAGAGCAGGAAAAGGAATCTTGCTGTTCTTTCAATCCCTGCAATTTCTTTGCCTTCCCCATATAGAAATTTGAAATAGCACCTGTGGAGAGACTCTTTTTAAGATGTCTTTTAAGACATCTTAGTGGTGGGGATATGAGAGAAATATGGTTCCTTTGGGGGGGGGGGTTAAGCAAAACTACCTAATCCACACTTTCCGAGACAATATGCAAAGTGGAACACAGCTTTTCTGAATTTTGTGGCACAGTTCTCCAAGAAAACAGTATGTATGTATATTAAAGAAAAGTGTCCATAAAAGGCATAATATTAGCGAAAACAACATAGAATGCATTCTATCAAGGATAAATTTCTTGCGAAAATGTGCATATCAGGCAAAGTTGCAGACAAAAAGTGTAATATTATGAGAAGTTTACACAGAAATGCAAATTTTCACGAGGACTTTTCTTTTAAACTTGCAAACTGATGCAGAATTGGGGCAAATGGAGCTTGAGACTGGAGAAAATGAGAAACAGAGAGAAACAGAGCTCCAATGATGTACCTACCCCTACCGGGAGGGGGGTTGCTTTTTGAGACATGGGGGCAGCCTCATCCCATGCAAGCCCAGTGTGAGCACCCAGCACACTCATGAAGACCCAATCAGCATTTGGAGTGGTGTTTTGAATTGGTAAATATTTTATTGGAAGACAGGCACAACCAAATCCCACTGGAGATGACAGAACATAAGCCTTTAACTGTGCCATTTAGCTGTATTTATTTAGATGAAACCTAATTTCTGCTGGTCTCTGTAAGGGTGAACTGTGTAATTAACGTCACGGTGGAAGGGATGTGTTTCATTTTCAAGATGCTTGGTGGTTTGTAGTGACAGCAGCTCAAATCTATTTATGCTGTCCAGTCAAAAACATGGTCGTTTCAACTTTTTAAGAGCATGCTTTTTTTAAAAAACATCATTGGTAAATGGAAATTTTGACTTTCTGCCCAGGACACCATGACAGCTTCTCCTTTACAAAAGAAACATCAAATAATAGGATAATAAATCCCTACTTTTCCTCTCTAAACAAGTGTTGCTTCAAGTTATGCTTGCAGTTGCTTTCCTCTCACCGTCTAGCCAAGTTCCTTGAGATGATTGTATCTATTTAATGAAAGACTTTCAGCTCATCTATCTCTAGCCACACTTTACTGATTTCCATTTAAACATCATCGGCTAGCACTCTAATGGATCATGACTGTTTTGCCTAGCAATTGAACGGTTTTATTTTATTTTTTCATTTTGAAAGCTCGGGTGTTTATTTGAACAGCAACGAGCTATTAGCCAGGCAGCCACACAGAAGGGAACAAGGTGTTCCAAAACTACCTCCCAGACATTTTGCATATATGCTAGCCTTACAGAATCACATGCTTGTGTAAAGGACCTGAGCAGAAACTAAATTTTGCTCACATTCCAAACTGGGCAAAATTTCAGAGTTTGAGAATCTGCTAGCCAGAATATTAGAAAGTATAGCGGTACCTCGGTTGTCGAACGCTTCGGAAGCTGAACGTTTCTGTTTTCGAAAGCCGAAAACCCGGAATTAAATGCTTCCGTTTCTGAACGCGCCTCGGAAGTCAAACAGCTTCTGAGGCGCGTTTCTCAATTTTCTCAATGGAATTTGCTGACCGCCCATTGTGCCTTGGTTGTCAGACGGCTCGGAAGTTGAACGGTCTTCTGGAACGGATTACGTTCCGACAACCGAGGTACTACCGTACTTACCTTAATGAACATACCTCACTTGTGTTAAAAGGTCTGCCTGGCTTCTGTTTTGTTTCCAGGATTAATTCATGGTACCAGTTTCTATTAATAAAACCATTCCTGGCCTAGGCCCAGGGTATGTATGGGAAGGGCTGCCTTTTGCCATACAAACCGTAGGACATCTTTGGATGCTGCCCCTGCCTATGCCACTTCTGCCTTCCAAGGTCAGTAAAACAGTAGGAAAATACAGGTTTTTTTATGGAGGTGCTGAATCTTAGAAACACCCTCCTCAGGGAGGTAATTGCCTCGTGCTCTTATCATTTAAGTGTTAAGAGAAGGCCATTGTATCCTGTCAGGCTTTGGGGACTTAAGCCATACTTACTGTTATTTTGCTACTTCTGCTTTTTTGTACAATTAATATTTTTGTTGGTTGTTTTGGGGAGCCAGCAAGCATGTTGAGCATGATGGATGCAGAAGCAAGTTAAGCGTATCTTAGAAAATAAACATTTGACTGGATTTTCAACATTTTCAGATTAATAGTAACAAAGACGTCTAGCATTTACGTAGCATTTTGAGGTGTTCAAAGCACTTCATATAAACCATCTCAGCAAACTTTGCATCTCTCATTTGCAGCCTCATTTGTAACAGGGGATTAAACTTATTTTACCATCTCTTTGCCAGATTCTTCTTGATCTACTCAGCAGGGTCAATTTTATCATGCAAAAAAGTAAAAAAAAAAAAACCTTTTAGCTTTGATACGTGCAGTAAGATTTCTTTATGCAGACCCAGTGCCATCACTGCCAGGAACCAAGGGCCCCAAGAAGACCTATATTTTATATCTGCCTTGGGCCCCATTTTTAAAATTAAATTGCCTTTGTCTATTTTCGTGCTCTGGTGCTGAGCGGCTTCTGGCTGCCATCTTGGATTTACCTCATAGTGATCCAGAAGTTAAATGATTCCAGAAGCCTGTGAGGAGTGGGTGGGAAAGATATCGTCTGCCACACAAAAATGGCACACACCATGAACTGGCCACCCCTACCCCTAAAGGGTAGGTTTGAATTTTGATTTCATTTGTTTTATTAGTGGCATTGGGCTTGTTTTTGTGGTAGTGGTTTGTTTTTGTGGTAGTGGCTATCTTACATACAGACAGACAGACACACACACACACACACACACCTTGAGTGACATCAATCTCTGGAGCTTTGGGGTACAAACATACCCACCAACATGCCCCAGAGTAAAACTGGGATGCGCATTTTTCAAGGCCGCCCTGCCACACAAGACACATCTTTCAGGGCCGCAATTTTGCAGGAACCAGGTGACTTGTGTGAGAGCACAGTGCCCAAAAATGGGATGTCCCACTTAAATTGGGACAGTTGATGAGTATGGCTGCAAATCTTAGATGGAGTAGTTCTGGGGTGGGGACTAAAACATGGTTATTTTTAAAGCACTGGACCAGGCCGGTGAGAGGGGTGGATGTGTTTCACAAATGAAAGGAGGACCCAAAGATGGCATTTAGCCACTGTGCCCTCAATTCTGGCCCCCTTGATCTCTGCAATATCAGCATTAACATCTTGTATTGTAATCCAGCACCATAGTAGCAGCGGGATATCCTGTCCTAAGGGCTTATTTGCTGGGCCAGCTGAAGCCTCAGACAAAAAAGAAATCCCATTCTAGTATTAGCTGGTAAATTATCTCAGAAAGTTTTTGTGAACCTGGATCCTGACAAGTAGGCTTAGCTTTTCCTTTCTTGCCTCAAGTGCAAACCACCTTTCTTGAGCCAGTGTGGTGTAGTGGTTAAGAGCAGTAGACTTGTAATCTGGGGAACTGGGTTCGCTTCCCTGCTCCTCCACATGCAGCTGCTGGGTGACCTTGGGCCAGTCACACTTCTCTGAAGTCTCTCAGCCCCACTCACCTCACAGAGTGTTTGTTGTGGGGGAGGAAGGGAAAAGGAGATTGTTAGCCTCTTTCAGACTCCTTCGGGTATTGATAAAGCGGGATATCAAATCCAAACTCTCCTCTTCTTCTTCTTCTTCTTCTTCTTCTTCTTCTTCTTCTTCTTCTTCTTCTTCTTCTTCTTCTTCTTCTTCTGTTTTCATCATGTAATCTACTAGACAGTCGCCTAAATCTGCACTGTCAAATTTCCTTTTCCTTTATCTCGGTTTTAAACAGGCCATTAACTAGCATTTGCAGGATTAAATCATTCCTTTCTCATTCCTCAAGTACTTTGCTCTGCAAGCTGGGATTGGGAAGGGGTATGGGGAAACATACCATAATGAATGTTTAAAAACTATGATTCCACTGAATGCCTGAAGCGACATAATCCATTTTAATGTGCATTATAAATGCTTGGTCTTCCTTTTCTTTCCCCCCTTTCCTTCTTGAGTTGTATCAGTGCATGATATAACCTTACGTTTACACTGTAATACCTAATATTTGTTCTTAACAGCAAAGGAGCCAAAGGAGCACATTTAAAGTTATAGTTGCACATTTCTTCTGGATTTTGGTGCCAAGAACCTTTTAATCCCAGCTCCGACAGCGACTCCCCCTGTGGCCATGGATTTAGCACTTAACCTCCTGCCTGCTCATCCATCTGTAAAATGGGGATAATAGCACTTGTGTCTTTCATTTGAAAAAGAAGAAGAAAAGTTGTGCAGATTAATTAGCCAAAACTGTGGAGATTTTTAAGCACCTTGATTTTTCAACATTACAGTGGTACCTCGGGTTAAGAACTTAGTTCATTCTGGAGGTCCGTTCTTAACCTGAAACTGTTCTTAACCTGAAGCACTACTTTAGCTAATTGGGCCTCCCGCTGCCGCCGCGCCGCCACCATGCGATTTCTGTTCTCATCCTGAAGCAAAATTATTAACCCAAGGTACTATTTCTGGGTTAGCGGAGTCTGTAACCTGAAGCGTCTGTAACCTGAAGCATCTGTAACCTGAGGTACCACTGTACTAAATTACTACTACTACTACTATCATCATCATCATCATCATCATCATCCTGCCTTTTCCCCAGACTGAGATTCAAGGCATCTTACACAAATTAAAATAACACAGATAAAATGCAAGAAAGCTAAAAATGTATAAAATATCATCATTAAAAAGTAATTAAACTGGCTGTTTAAAGAACATCAGAAGATTCCCACTGGATTAGGCCAGACCAAAGGCCCATCTAGTCCACATTGATAGGCTTACCAGATGCCTACAAGAAACCTCCAAGCAGAATAATGAGCCCCCAAGCCCCCTTCTTCTGTTGTTTCCCAGTGACTGGTATTCAGAGACATTCTTCCTCTGTTGCTGGAGGTAGTATACACCCATCCTAACCAGTAGCCATTTTGATAACCTCATCCCCCACAAATAAATCTAATAATTTTTAAAAACCATATCTAAGTTGGTGGCTAATCACTACATCTTGTAGCAGTGAATTCCATGTTTTCGTCCATCCTGAATGATCTCTCACTATTCAGCTTCATTGGATCGCTCTAGATTCTTTGTCATTTATCGTTGCTAGAATTATAACCCAGGAGATCGCAGTTCCAGGGATAAGAAAATAAGAGTTGTTCTATTGCCTGGAGAGATCCATGGAGATCACATGGAGAAGCCATTTTTAGTGGAGCCCAACAATGGAGGCACACAGCTGTACTGAGGCAGCACCAGGTGTTGAAATTTTGCACCCCTAACAATTTTGCTCATGGGGCAACTGCCCCTGTGGCCCCTTCACACTACGCCACTGGAGCCATCCCCTGACTGGTTGTAAGTCAGAATGCAGGCAAGTGAGGGCAGGATAAGGGCAAACAGAGGTTGATGGAGCAGGGCCCCATGTGCCTTAAAGGGTCATCTTCCACGCGATATGGTTTGGTACCCAGTGAAGAGCGCAAAGCTGCCATCTGGACAATCTCTTAGTATAAGAGAATATACTTTCTTCTAGGATAACATTTCTCAAGTCTTGCCACCTAAACTTAGTAATATGGATCCTGGCCAAGCCTGCTGGTATTAAGTCTTTGTTTAATCTCCATTACAACCGAGACCTAGTGAGGATGCTTTAACTCTCAATTCTGCAGAGCAACAGAAATTTGTTTTGGAAGGAGAGCAGTTCAGAGAGAAAAGCACTGTCCACAGCTGGCAATGGAGGTTTTTCTCCGCAGTCTGAAGTAAAAAAAAATGATATTATACACATACCAAAACATAAACACATTGTAAAGTGCACTTTCAGTCCAGATTCCAAACACACTGAGCACAGCATGATTTAATGGTGGATAAACTCAGAATAATGTCTCAAGGGAAGGAATTGCAAGATCCAGAATGACAGCTGCTATCATTCCAGAACAAGTAATTGTTTATAGATGAATTATTTGTCATGATTAATTATGGAGTGACATGGAAATCAAATGGCTTCCCACTGCCAAATTTGTTTTCAGTTTCATGAGGCACAGAATGGGATGTGGCACGGACAGGGACAATAATGAGAAGCTGCTGAATTGAAAGGCTCTCCCGATGCTTCTCATATATCCTAAAATTTGTCACAGCCAATGAGGTCTTGTTTGGTCCAGTGACTTGTGAACTGAACATGCAGTTCAGGTTCTACGTCTGCCATGAGTTTACGTTTTAACTCCAGTTCTGCATTTGTAAGAGAAGGAAAGATATGCTGTCCCTAAGATGTTCAAGTGAGGTGGAGAAATGCAGTAAAAGATAATAAAGGCTTTTGTTTTCAACTCCCTAGACAAAAGGCAGAACTGCAAACATTATGTGTGTGAAAAAGCAGAAATGAGCAATGAATGGGGGTGGATGCAGAAAAGAGGCAATGGGTTGAGCTGGCCTAGCCTATTTCCTGGCCCCACCCTTCAGATGTCACTCAGACTGAGTGTAGAGATGGATGGTTCTGGCAATGTCAGTTTCTCTTAGTTTCTCATTTTTCCAATCTCAGGTTCAGTTCACCCTATTTCTGATACATATGCAGAGTTATTATTTTTCTAAAGTCCACACGGAAATTCACATGCATTTCCTATTGCATTCCCTCCCCCCATAATCCTTATTTTTGTATACGATTTTGCCTAGTATATGCATTTTTATAAGTAGCTTTGCCCTAATAGAACACATTTTGGGGTATATTCTTTGCACTGATAAACATATCACTTTTCACTAGCATATGCATTTGGGTATGCATTCTTTGGTTGGGGAACTACATTGCCAAATTCAGAGAAGTGTGAATTTCAAAGGAGAATATTCACATATTCAGTTTGCGAAGTGTGATTTTTTTAGCTACAGCAAGGGGGGCAGCAGTAGGGGGAGGAAATATACATATGTCTTTTAATGTATAATTTTGCATATAATTAGCTGGGCTATTAAAAATAATATGCATGAGCAACTCAAACAAATGTGGATACTTGATGGAAGGGGCGGCCCAATGCAGGCAAGCTTAAGTGGCTTGAAACCACTAAATTCTGTGACTAAATCCATTTTAAATGTGCTTTTGTGTGTATGCATCATTTACACAGCATGCTGCCCAGCATGATAGCAATATTACTGGGGGTTGTGTTTTCTCCGGGAGGGTGAAAAAATGCTTTTAGTTTCCTTTAATTATCAGGAACTTGGAGAGTAACAGTATCTAAAGAGTACAATATACACAGCTTTCCATTTCTCCCTGCTGGTCACACTGTTAGATGACTGAAACATTTCATTTGGCCCTTCCAGGCTTCCATATAGCTTTTCATGAGAGCACATGGTCTTTTGTCCAGGCAGGTGAATGAATATTGAAAGTGGTTCTCAATGCATCAGTTCAGTTCTGCAGATATGGCTACAAGAACCAACTGTCTCACACAGGGGCGGAGGAAGAGGATGCGGTGGGGGTGGGCTGCCTCGGGTGTCACCACTGAGGGGGGTGACAAAATACTGGGTGGTACTCACCGCAGGGCCTGCAACGCGTCCAAGCCATTCGTCTTTCCTGGGAGTGACGTGGTGGCTTGGGCTCACTCAGGTTCTGCGCAGCCCAAAACAGTCTGCCCACTGCCTCCCCCCCCCCAGCTGTAGAGCTGCTGAGTGGGAGGAGGTGGGCAGTCCTTGGAGGCCCCATGGAGTGTCCTGCCCTGACCCGACCCATAGGCAGCTGGCTCTGCCCCTGGGCGCAGGGCACGCACCCCGTCCCAGGTGCCCAATTGGCTTGCTCCGCCACTGGTCCCACATCCTATAATTAGGACAGGATCCAGAGAACCAGAAGAATGGCTGTCAGCCAAGCCAAGTCCCCTCAAGCTGCAGCCATAAAAAGAGGGGGGAAAGTGTCAGTATCTTCCCAATGAACTTTTCAAGTAGAGGTCTAAAATCCAACTCTGAAGAGATTACACTTTTGACTAGCTGTCACAAGTACAGAACCAAAATGCATTTAATGTCTTCAGTGTGGATGTTTGACTAATGAAGACCAGAAACTGTAGGCAGGCCTCTTGTATCACTCACTCCTTGGGGGTGGGGGGTGGATTGAAGATTACTTTTTGGAGGCTGGTAGTGCAGTAAGTGTATTCTGATGCGCTTGTGTCACAGCTTGGTGATACATATCTCTTCACAATTCAAGCATTCACCACTTTACTAGCGCTCTCTCTCTCTCTCTCTCTCTCTCTCTCTCTCTCTCTCTCTCTCTCCGCAGTGAAAGTTGTACGTGATGACCCTGTCTGTCAACTTCTTCTGGATATGGTATTTGCCTCCTTTTGATGTTTCTTTCGCAGAGCCCATTTGGACGTATCATCTTGTGACGAGCGTCAGATTTAGGGAAACCTCCTGGCTTTTGCTGATAAAGGCAGTGAACCCCAAACAAACAAGCTCTCCGCCAGACTGGACTGCATATAATATTGGGTAGGATAAAGAGAGCTTAGTTTCCTAGCATAAGTGGAAGTGAAGCGTAAAAATTGAGCGGGGCTTTTAGTCTTTTGCAGATCGATTAGATAAAGGCCTCACAAATCCCATTCGGGAGGTTTCCACCTTACAGTCTAAGAAAATGAGAAAACGTCTTCAGATCTAGAGATAATCAGTAAGGGCTAACTTTCAAGCGAGAAGGGACTGTACGAGAAGTACAATGCCAACAAGTGAACTGTAATATGACAAGGGTAGATGGAATGACCACCCCACTCTAGATGTGTTCTTTATGTTTCCTTTGCTATCAAAGTTTCCTTATACTAGACATGGACCTTCATGGCCTAGTTGACCCACATTCTTCAGAGACTCTAGCCCTAGTCAGGTGTTTGCTCAAACTCATGTGGTCTTAAGACCCCAACATTCACAGATGTACAGACTCCTCTGCAGAGTTTTGCATATTTAACACAAGGGTCTGAAGAGAGTTTCTAAGTTTGCTTGGTTGAGCGTGCTTAGAAGCCTTTGTTTGTTTGTTTGTTTATTATTTGTTTATCAATTGAAATCAGTGCTATCCTGAATTGCCAGTTTTACACATCATAAAGCAGAGGCAGACATTAGACTAATAAATGTAAATAATACATTTATTAGAAGAATGTGCGACCAGAAAGGAGTTCAAGAGGACTGGAGGAAATTCAAGGACTATTTGCATAAATATTGTAATATAAAAAATTAGAAATTACTTGAAAGAAACAAATAGGCCTAGGATTAAATTAAGTTATAATTAAATAAATGGGATTTAGAATGTTAAGAAAAGTGAATAAGATGAACTATAATTGGAAATGGTTTTAGTTTAATAATGATATTGGAAAGCTGTTACTTTTAATTACAAGGAAACTCAGAAGGGAGGGATTTGAGGAAGTCAACCAAGATGTTTAAAAGGTTGGATTTGTGAAGAATTAAGTTTGTTGTTATTGTTTATCTGTTTATTGTCCCCCCCCCCTTTTTTCTCTCTTCTCTTTCTTTTTTTTCCTTTCTCTGTTTTTGTGTATCATCTTGCTTTGTGGTTTGTGTTATCATGGCGGAAAATCTAATAAAAAAGTTATTTTTAAAAAAATGTAAATAAGAAATATAATAATAAATGGTGTGGTCTCCTCTCTACCCCATAGCACCAGTGCAGGGAGACAATTCCTCTAAGCTTCAGACAATCCGTTCTTCTTTCTTTGGCAATCACTCATAGCCGAGTAAGATTATCTTCCATAAATATGGTTTTAAAAATGAGTCCGTAAGTGACTGTGGAGGCCAATTCTGGATCCACATATCCTTTCACAGTGGGGGCATTGGTTTCCGGGCGGGAGTTGATCACGGTGTGGATTTGCCAAGCGTGCCTTCCTCTTACCACGTTTCTCCCTTGCGTGCTGAGTTTGAGTGTCTTCAAAGCCCATGACACCATTGGTAAAGGCTGTTCTCCAATTGGAGCGCTCGCAGGCCAGTATTTCCCAGTTGTCAGTGTTTATACTACATTTTTTGAGATTTGCCTTGAGACAGTCTTTAAACCTCTTTTGTTGACCACCAGCATTACGCTTTCCATTTTTTTAAAGTGGAATAGAGTAGTTGCTTTGGAAGACGATAATCAGGCATCTTCACAACATGACCAGTCTAACAAAGTTGATGTTGAAGAATCATTGCTTTGACACTGGTGATCTTTGCTTCTTCCAATACACTAATATTAGTTTGCCTGCCTTCCCAAGTGATATGTAAAAATTTTTGGAGACACCGTTGATGGAATCTTTCGAGGAGTTGGAGATGGCGTTTATCATGTGGTCTTCTCCATACCTCAGATAGAATCTGGGATCTTGCATTAGATGCTCTTTTCTGCCCTCCACACAGATCCCAGAGTGTTAATTTGCAACTCTTGGTTCCAGATAGGGTAGGAATTATGGCACGTTTCACATTATCAGTCATTTAAAACAGGCAAGTCCAGTCTCTGGCTGCGGTTTAAAAATATTTATTGCAAACAACGGGGAACACTTAAGAACCATTATTTTCAATCTAGATGACATTATGTTTAGCATCCATTTCCTCCAACAATGAAAACACGCAGCTTGCGGAATCTGTCAGCTCTCCCGGCAACCCACATGGATTTGAAACGACACCTCCCAGTAAGTAACTCAAAACGTGGAGGGGGGTGGTGGTAACACAGCGCAGTATCCCAACGACCTGTTTTACATTACAAGGATTTGCTGCAGAAATCTGACATAAGAATGACAATGTAGCTGTGGGGAGGATATTAAGTTACACAGCACTGACTACAGGTCTTGTTTATAGCCACTGTCAAGACCGCACATTGTTTTGTTCTAAAGGAAAAACACCTTGAAGAAGCCAGTTAGCTACCACTAAGTTATAGGCATAGGATTATCCTTTCAAATACCATTTTAAACTTCCATAACATGAATTGGCTGTGTGTGTGTGTTTTAATGGCAACAAAATGTGTTTTAGGCAGTGCCTGTGAATGCATGGTGTCCTATGATTAGGAACATTCTGTCAGATAAAACAATCAGCAAAGGCTTTCATTTCCATCAAACATCCTCTCTTGCACGATTAACCTCAGAATGAGAAGCCTGGGCAAAGGGGGAGTTGCCTGCACATACATTTCTGCTTCCGTGCAGTGGCGTAGCGTAGGGGGTGCAGGGGGGGCCGGCCGCACCGGGCGCAACATCTGGGGGTTAGGGTTAGGGGGCGCAAATCCACAGGTTAGGGGGCGCAAATCCACGGGTTAGGGGGCGCAAATTACTTGCCTTGCCCCGGGTGCTGACAACCCACGCTACGCCACTGCTTCCGTGTATGTATCAGAAATGTCCTTTTCTGACGGTTAGCACATATGTAATTGTAGCGGTAGATCAGGATTGTATTTGTTGCAGTCCATGCATTCATCCAAAGGTCCGAACAGAGTCTAGTTTCTATATAGCATGAATGTTCTCCAGGCAGGTGAGCTTTTGTGCTCCCCCCCCCCCCGCTGCAAGGAAATGCACCACCAAAAAAGAAAGCAAAACAGTCCCCAATTTCTTTTGGGAATTATAGGGACGGAACTACCTAAATTGTACAGAAATTTATTTATGTGTGCTACTACAGCAGCAAGAATGCTACTTGCCCAAAGGTGGAAAGAGGCAGAAGTCCCGGCAAAGGAAGAATGGATACAAAAACGTATGGAATATGCAGAAATGGTGAGACTTACTGGAAGAATAAGAAATCAAGATAACAAACTTTTTATAAAAGAATGGAAATGGTTTATTGAATGTTTACAGATAAACTGCAAACAGATAAAAACATTAGCAGGATTATTGTAATAACCTGAAGTTTCATTAGAGTATATATTTAAAGTAGATAATTAAACGAGCAAATTAAATGAATGTGGATATGCAGAAGATATTAAAAAATAAATTTAAGGAACCACAGAAAGAGGGGGAAGGAAGTCAAACTTTGAAATGTTAAATTGATTGTAAAACTAATGAAATGTATAAACTTGAAAAGTAAAAATAAAAACTTAAAATAATAAAGAGAGCAAAATAAAACTGAGATTTGAATAGCCTTTGCTATTGCATATATGTTGTTGTTGTTTTGTTGTTTAGTCAGGTCTGACTGTTCGTGACCCCATGGACCAGAGCACGCCAGGCACTCCTGTCTTCCACTGCCTCCTGCAGTTTGGTCAAACTCATGCTGGTAACTTCGAGAACACTGTCCAACCATCTCGTCCTCTGTCATCCCCTTCTCCTTGTGCCCTCAATCTTTCCCAGGGAGTCTTCTCTTCTCATGAAAAGATATAGATAGATGATAGATATAGATAGATAGATAGATAGATAGATAGATAGATAGATAGATAGATAGATGATAGATAGATGATAGATAGATAGATAGATAGATAGATAGAGATAGATAGATAGATAGATAGATAGATAGATAGATAGATAGATGATAGATAGATAGATAGATAGATAGATAGATAGATAGATAGATAGATAGAGATAGATAGATAGATAGATAGATAGATAGATAGATAGATAGGTGCAAATTCAGAAGAATGGCTGCAATGGAACTAGAAACTCAACACATCTTACCATAGTGGAGAAGAATGCAATGTTTCCTGCGTGTCTGCTCGGTTTTCTGTCCAAGGACAAACTGTTGATGGGAAGATTCCTGTTCTCCCTTCTTAGAGTTCTTGATCGTTAAAACAGACTTTGACCAGACAGTCCTTCAAAGAGAGAACAAAACACTGCTAAGTAGGACAGATGACCAGCCTATCTGCATGCACGATGAGAGACCCTGTCTTCTGCAGGGTTCCCAGCTAGGAACAGAGAAAGGTACACAGGAAGCTGCCATATACTGAATCTGAGCTAATTGGTTCATCCAGCTCAGTACTGTCAACAGTAACAAGCAGTGACTCTACAGGGGTTCAGGGATGAGCTCTCTCCCAATCCTACCTAGAGATGCTGCGGATTGAACCTTGGATCTTCAGTGTGCAATGCAGATCTTCTACAATCAAGCTACTATCCTTCCCCATGACAGTTGTGTTGGCAGAGCCTATGTGCAAAGTGTCCATTCAAACATGCTGGTTATATGATGATCTACAAGTAGAATGCTTGAAAATTCCGCGTCATTTGAATAAACAACACCAAAGTTACAGGCAGCAGAAGACTTGCTTCATCTCCCACTGAAATGAATGGGGAAATAAAATGAATGGGAATGGTGTGGATGAATCAAGGAGTGTGTTCTGAATCAGTTGTGACTGCCTATTCCTGTGTGAACCTGTTTATAGACTGTGAATTCATCTGAGGTCCTTCTCTGGGTCCTGACTCCTAAAGAAGCATGGAAGGTGGTAGAGAAAAGGCCTTCTTTGTAAAAGCCCACCATCTTTGGAGCACTCCTTTTAGAAAACACACTTGGCACCAAATTTGCTATTAATTCAGCACCGGGGGGAAATGCCCCCCTTTCCTGAGCATATGGCAAGCTTTAATTATATTGTTGTGGTTACTCAATCCAGGTTTTTGTGTGTGCTTTTATAATTGTTACTGTACTGATATTGTGCATTACTTTATTGGTTTTTATTATATTTTATTGTATTACATATTATCTTGTAAATCACTCCCAGGCTTTTTTGCTTTTTAGTATAAATCAATACACTAAATCAAGCAAATGAAAATGAATGAAAGATGAATGAATGAATAATGAAATACACGAATCTTTTAATAAGTCACACGTTAACAACTAAATAAGAAATAAAATTCTGGCATACTCCTGTGTGTTCCTGCTTTTGGGATGGATTGTGTTACAGGCAGCATGGCAGCTTGCTGGGGAGCTGACATGTAGGTTAGATACTTTCTGAGCGTGGATTGTTTACCATGCATTTAAGGACATCCAGTATCCTATGCTATTTTCCTCCAATGGAGTATTAGATTCCACTGCTAGCAAAGGATGTAGCCTCTTTTGACTGAATTCACCAGCCAAGATGGACACTGCTACTCCTCATATAGGTGGTCCCCACTCTTCTGCCAAACTTCAGCAGGCAAGAAACCAACTCAATAAAAAAGAGGGAGCCAAGCAAACAAAACCTTGGGCTCCAGTTTTGAGCTTTAACTTGCAGCCTACAAATCGGACCAAAATCCAAGCCATTGTGATTGCAGTGTGGGTGGCATAGCCATCAGAGGGGGCATAAGTTATCTTGTTCCCTAACCCATCCCTATTATTTCTCATGTAAGCCACAAACAAATCCATAACTTTCTCTCTCATAGAGATGTGGCTTTGCTTTAACCCACCCCACCCTCATTTTTTGAAAAATTACCCATTAAACACACACACACACACACACACACCTTAAAACCCAGCCGTTGGGAACATGTGATTCCCTCCTCCCACCGGCAGATGATGCTGTACTCTAGCTCCCATCATCCACAGCCAGCATATCCAATAGCTAGAGGAGATGAGAGTTCCAACAACATCTGGAAAGCCAATGCAATAACAAGAAAGCCAGTGTGGCGTAGTGGTTAAGAGTGGTAGACTTGTAATCTGGGGAACCGGGTTCGCGTCTCCGCTCCTCCACATGCAGCTGCTGGGTGACCTTGGGCTAGTCACACTTCTCTGAAGTCTCTCAGCCCCACTCACCTCACAGAGTGTTTGTTGTGGGGGAGGAAGGGAAGGGAGAATGTTAGCCGCTTTGAGACTCCTTCGGGTACTGATAAAGCGGGATATCAAATCCAAATCCAAACAACTTGGCATGTCCTCAACAATCCCCAAATGGTCAGCACCCATAGGACATACTTACCCTAATAACTTCTGCTGGCAGGGTAGAGATATCTCTGGCCCAGTCCCAAAGTTACCTGGTTGCATTACTCTATCATCTTTTCAGCAAAGGATGCCATAAGACCCCTATTCAAGGTGTACAAAAAATTTTCTTTTAAAAAATGCATAGAAGGGCTTTCAGTCTTCAAAATAAAGCCATTTTTAAATATATTTAAATATTTGGCTCTAAGATGAGGACATTTAGATTTCAGTCCTCATTCCCTTATTCTAGAAAAAGTCTTCCTGACAGTGGGACTTGTGGGGGTTTTTTTTGGGGGGGGTACAGATGGAAGGTTGCTAGTTTATTGAGTGTTCAGGTGTTCTGTCTCTTTTTATTTCTTTTCTCTTTTTTAATTCTGAGATTTATATATAAATTTTTAAGAAGCTTTAAACTATTATTGAGGCTCCACTTAGAGCATTATTTTGACCATAAAAATTTCACTGTGTGATCAGAAACACATGTAGGGGGGTATTTAGAAGTCAGCACACACCCCAGCATGATTTTATTGGAAACATAGGAATGCCCCTCAGAGTAATTGGAAGGCGGAATGTGGAAGTCATTTTTACAGGAGAGCAGGGGCAATGCCTCCTGTGGGCATGTCTCGGGCAGTCAAGTGAGCATAATATCAGGAAGCACTTGTGCTAATTGAAGGCATTCTCATGTCCGAAGCCTGTTCTGTTGTTTCCTCACCCTCTCCCCCTTTCTAAGCTTCAGCTCAAACTATCCATATTTCCTCAGAAAGAAGCCCCATTTCATTCCATGGGATTTACTCCCAAGTTAGCGGCAGTAAATATGTGCAGAGGCTGTAAATGGCTTTGGGGCATTTGCAGGTTGATCATCATAGCTTATAGAAAGCAAAGAAGATTTAGATACAAATAGCCATGCACTTTGTACCTTGAATTTGCTCTCATCTTCCCTTTGAAGATGGGACGCGGATGGCGCTGTGGGTTAAACCCAGAACCTAGGACTTGCCGATCAGAAGGTCGGTGGTTCGAATCCCCGTGATGGGGTGAGCTCCCGTTGCTCGGTCCCTGCTCCTGCCAACCTAGCAGTTCGAAAGCACGTCAAAGTGCAAGTAGATCAATAGGTACCGCTCCAGCGGGAAGGTAAACAGCGTTTCCGTGAGCTGCTCTGGTTCGCCAGAAGCGGCTTAGTCATGCTGGCCACATGACCCGGAAGCTGTATGCCGGCTCCCTCGGCCAATAAAGCAAGATGAGCGCCGCAACCCCAGAGTCGGTCAGGGGTCCCTTTCCCTTTCCCTTTTCCCTTTGAAGATAGCATCATTTTCACCATATATGTCAGTAGCAGATGGCACAGTGGGGTTGCACTGCTCCTCTGACCTCCCTCTGGCAGAGGGCAAGGTGGAGGTGAGGTTGGTGCAGTGCAGATGCATCAGCAGAGGCAATCTGCTGCTCGTATTGGTGCATTTTCACTGTGCTGACTTTGCCATTGCCTTTCCCTCCTCCTCTTGATCCTGGTATGCTGTAGCAACCCAGCCCAGTCAAGTGAGTAGCATTGCCCTATCACACCACCCACTATCAGAACCCCTTGCTATGCCACCCTGAGTTCTTTGGAGGAAGAGTGAAAACAAGAGCAATAACAACTTGCAACAAGCAACCAGAATTTTCTAGGATTTCATCATGCAAGTAGATAAATAGGTACAGCTGCAATGGGAAAGTAAACGGCGTTTACGTGCGCTCTGGTTTCTGACACGGTGTTCCGTTGCACCAGAAGCAGCTTAGTCATGCTGGCCACATGACCCGGAAAGCTGTCTGTGGACAAACACCAGCTCCCTCGGCCTGAAAGCAAGATGAGCAGCGCAACCCCATAGTCGCCTTTGACTGGACTTAACCATCCAGGGGTCCTTTACCTTTACCTAATACATTATTTTTGCCACTGACTTTTCTCTGTAGCGACTCATTTTCTTGTAGAGATACTTTGGTGCTGTGTAAAAAGATGAGCCAGCCCCAGCTTTTTGACTCCATTATTTCTAATATGCATGCATTAAACCTCCCTGCCAAAATGTTCAAGCAGCAATTACACTTCCCTGCCTGTTCTGCCCTGAGGAGGTTTTTCCATCTAAATGGGACACTTTGACTGACTTGCCTGTGCTTGCTTAGGGGAATTCTGTAAACCCACTAGAAGCAATTAGGCCTCCTCTTGAGACTGGGGGTTGGGGGGTTGGTCAGAGGCATGGTGGGCCTATTGTATTGGTTAAAATGCTGCTCTGTTTTCATAGTGTATCCCAGAAAGCAAAATCTTCAGCTTTCCAGGTCATCAGTGCATGACTGCAGAAGAGCTGGACTGGCTCTTTACCTACCACCCCTTTTTGAAGCATTTCTTCTTACATACATATTGGAGATGGGGAGGGGGGAGATAATTTGTTTCAATGCACATTTAAAGGCAAACTTACCCAATTCACACTTTCTGAAACGGAATTGCACACAGTAGGGTGAAGTATGCATAAAATGCAACATTAGTGCTAGTAACATAAAAATGAATTATATTAGGAGAAATTGCTTTGCAAAAATTATGTCCATTGGGAAAATTGCATTAAAATGTTAACATCAGGAGAAAGTCACACCTAAGAATGAATTTTCATGAGGACATTGTTTTCAGAGGCTGCTCTGGGCTCTCTAGAATTTTTGGACTATCTTATTAGGCTGTCTGAGTGAGGGACGGAGGAATTGGACAATTACAATTTCTCTTGGTTTTTCATTTGTTCCACTGTTAAGTTCGGTTCACCATATTTTAGTATCAGTTTGCTTTTTTAAAAAAAGTTTTCTTCCCCCCCTTTTTAAAAATGATATTTATTAAGGTTTCAAAGAAAAAAATTACATAGATAAAAAAAACAGAAATAAGAATAAAAGAAAAATACAAAATACAAAAAAAGATAAAAAACACTTTTAAAAAAATACATCAATCTTTCCACCTTACATTCATTTCCTTGCTTCCCTGACCGCCTCACACCTCCCTTTTTTGTATTCCAATTCAGTTAGTTAATTCAGCAATTTCTTTCCCTCTTTGTTTTTATCTTAATCCTTTAAATTACTATATTGTAACTTTGGATTCTCACCTGTTAATAATCCATTTTTACATACACCTTTATAACATTGCTGCTTAAACCACTTAACTTCATTCTGACATCATTCTAACATTCATTAATTTTGCAATATTTCTGTAAATAATCTTTAAATTTCTTCCAATATTCTTCCACCGACTCTTCTCCCTGGTCTCGGATTCTGCCAGTCATTTCCGCCAATTCCATGTAGTCCATCACCTTCATCTGCCATTCTTCCAGAGTGGGTAGATCTTGTGTCTTCCAATACTTTGCAATAAGTATTCTTGCTGCTGTTGTGGCATACATAAAGAAAGTTCTGTCCTTCTTTGGCACCATTTGGCCGACCATGCCCAGGAGAAAGGCCTCTGGTTTCTTCGGAAAGGTATATTTAAATACCCTTTTCATTTCATTATAAATCATCTCCCAGAAAGCCTTAATCCTTGGGCACGTCCACCAAAGTTGAAAGAATGTACCTTCAGTCTCTTTACATTTCCAACATTTATTATCGGGCAAATGATAAATTTTTGCAAGCTTGACTGGTTTCATGTACCACCTGTATATCATTTTCATAATATTCTGTCTTAAGGCATTACATGCCGTAAACTTCATACCTGTGGTCCATAACTGTTCCCAGTCAGCCATCATTATGTTATGTCCAACATGTGCCCATTTAATCATAGCAGATTTCACCGTTTCATCCTGTGTATTCCATTTCAACAGCAAGTTATACATCTTTGACAAAATCTTAGTTTTGGGTTCTAGCAGTTCTGTTTCTAATTTTGATTTTTCCACCTGGAAGCCAATTTTCTTGTCCAAATTGTATGCCTCCATTATCTGATAATAATGAAGCCAGTCTCGCACTTTGTTTTTTAATTTCTCAAAACTCTGCAATTTCAGTCTATCTCCCTCTTGTTCCAAAATTTCCCAATATTTCAGCCATTTGACCTCCATATTGAGCTTTTTCTGAGCTTTCGCTTCCATCGGTGACAGCCACCTTGGGGTTTTGTTTTCCAGTAGATCCTTATATCTTATCCAGACATTAAACAATGCTTTCCTGACAATATGGTTTTTAAATGCTTTATGTGCTTTGACCTTATCATACCACAAATATGCATGCCATCCAAATACATTATTAAAACCTTCTAAATCCAAAATGTCTGTGTTTTCAAGAAGCAGCCATTCTTTCAACCAGCAAAAAGCTGCTGATTCATAATAAAGTTTAAGGTCTGGCAGGGCAAATCCACCTCTTTCCTTTGCATCCGTTAGTATTTTAAATTTTATTCTAGGCTTCTTGCCCTGCCAGACAAATCTAGAGATATCTCTCTGCCACTTCTTGAAACAGTCCATTTTGTCCAAAATTTGCAATGTTTGAAACAGAAACAACAATCTAGGCAATACATTCATTTTTATCGCAGCAATACGGCCTAGCAGTGAAAGCTTCAAATTTGACCAAATCTCTAAGTCTTTTTTCACTTCAGCCCAGCATTTTTCATAATTGTCTTTGAATAGATTCCCATTTTTTGCTGTCATGTTAATCCCCAGGTATTTCACTTTCTTAACCACTGTTAAACCTGTCTCATTCTGAAACCTCTCTCTCTCAATCGATGTTAAATTTTTCTTAAGACCTTAGTTTTTAACTTATTCAGTTTGAATACTTACCTGGCAGGGGAGACACCTTGATCATAAAAAAAAGTTTTCGTGCAAATCCATCAGCATTTTATTAAACATTTATCCTAATATACACATTTTTGTATGCAATTTTCCCTACTTTACACATTTTTCCTAAAGCAATTTTCCTGAATGTAATACTCCTTTGCATGTTATTTTCATGCAAGTATACATTTTTAAGCACCTTTTTCTCTGACATGTGCATTTTTGCACATATTCTTTGCTGCACAAAATTCAGAGAAGTGTGGTTTTTCTGGGGATAGCTGCATTTCTGTACATGCATGGTTTGGGGAAGTGCAAATCAGGTAGGTTCGTGTTAAAATGTGAATGAAATGAGAATCCTCCCCCATCCCCTGTGTGTGTGTGTGTGTGTGTAAAGGGAGCTTTCTCAGCTCTTTGATCCGAGCCACAGAGCTGTCTTTTGATCTTGCCCAGCGCTGCAATATTTCACAGCTATATCATCCAGCACAAATGCTTTGGACCGGATGTGTGGAAATGACACCATGAAAATCTATGGCTCCAAAACCATAGAGAGTGCAAAGATCCAGCAGCATTTGGCCTGCTGACCAAGCATAACATCCAAGATTGCATCCCCTGGCATAGAGATTTAGGATGGGGAGGGGAGTTTGACACCATGAAAATCCCCAGAGAAGAAACCTTTGGCAGGGTTTAGATCCAGCAACATCTGGTCACCCCCAAGGTTCACACCCAATTTTTTTGTGTGTAAGAAAGAAAGAAAGGAAGATTAATTTCATCATGTCGATGTGTGTAATCAGATCTTTTTAAAATGGCTTCAGATCCCGGACAAAATGTTCTGTGCTAATAACTGGTCTTGCACTGCCGAGGTTCCCTTTGAAGTACCAAATACAGATACATGATCCCATTTAGTGACAGCCCTTTAAATTACAGGCTGCTTAAATCCACGAGAATGCCTCTCATCTGTTCCATATTTCTGCCCCGCTCCACTGTAAAACAAAGCCGCACCCAGCGCTGTCAGCAAAACACTGTCCCAGCCCAGCCGTTCCTCTCGGAATCTGATAATAATGGCTAACGTTACCTCGAGAGAGAGAGAACCTACAGGCAAACATGTCACGCAGAGCACAGCTTGACTAAGACCAGATACATGCCACTGGTCATAAAGGGTAAACACTTAAGACATTTAACCCAGCTGAGAGGTACTAAATGGAAGGCAGTGGTCATCTGGCTTTTGAATCACCTAATTGACATGTCAGAAAATAAGCACTTTATTGACAGGATGTGATTGCAAAGAAAAGTCATTTTTCATTTAAAGAGCCAGATACTTCCCCCTCCTCTTTCTTGCTGAGCCCACAGCGATTAGCGGACACTTTGTTGTGGAACTAAAATGGACCAGGCTATATATACACATTATTTGCTGCGTTGCTTCTTCTTGCTACCATTACTAGCGTTCTAACTTGCCTGCAATGAATCAAAAGACCCATCCAGGCTTCTCCTGGCTTTCTTCTGATGTTACGTGAAGAATTGTGGCTCTTTTCTGCTCGCCATGGGTACCACATTTAAGTCATGAGTGCAGGCCTGTTCCAGGCCACTACCTTCACCACAGTGAAACTGATAAGTGTTTACTCCAAATTGGAGCTATTGAAACAAATGCTTGCCTTTTTAGGTGGACGGACACCTCACAGGTCTGGTATGAGAGGCACGAACTTGTGTAACAGTCATCTGAAAAAAGGTTGCAATGCTCAAAACAAAAGCTTTCCACCGAACCAGTGGTGGCATTCCAAAGAGGTGTTCTCCTTGGAACACTGAACTCAGGAGCCCTGCCCAGAATTGCAAAGAACTGTGCTAAGGTTACTCAGTGCAGAAGGGCACACATTTTGCACCTTCCATTTCATTTCACTTTTAATTTGTATACCACCTTTCTAAATACAAGGCGGTTTCACAGCAACAAGATATACAACAAAGAACACACACCTTATTATAATCTGAGCCAATACAGAAAGCCATAATAAAAGATAACTTTTAAATGGAGTAATAGTCAATAATCTAGTAGAATATAATATAATAGAATAAAATAAAATAAAATATCAAAACATCAGCAAATAATAATTAAACAGAAATTAATTGCTAAACTATGAGCAATTAAAATTATAGTAACTGTAAGTCACAAAGCACAAAATGCCACAACGCATACAAAACCATGCTCAGAGGCACACTCTTAGGTGTGTGTTTCTTTAAATATTTTCTTATCAGACCAGTTCTCATTTATACATCTCTGCCTCAGTGGTTTCCCATGTTGTAGGGGTGCCATATTTCAAAAAGTAAAAACCAGAACACTAGGAAAGGTGAGCTTTTTATTAGACAAACCCCAAAGTTGTTGAGGCGTTTTTGTTTTTCACAAAAAACCTACATATTGTACATTTAAAGCACCCTTATACCGCTTCAGCAGGTATAGAGAAACCTGGGAACTGTTGTTTGTTTCCAGGAGTCTTTGGGGAAAGTCATGATTGGGGGAAGTGGAGTAATTGTGCTTTAAGTATAAGGTGCAGATGTGATGTGATCTTCATGCAAAGATCTCAACAATGCTGGATCTTTCACGTACTCTCAGAGAGGGCCAGCAATCTCCTTTGTTGCTTGCTGTTACTTCCTATGATCTAAAGTGAGCCTTGGCATTGGAGTCAATAACCAGAAACATCACTCCTCAGACTAAATTAGTTTATAGCTACAGTACGTTCTCTGGGTTGTGTTAAAAGGGCCGAGGGAAGAGGTCATCAAGGAAACCTCTGTCAGGGAATCCCATCCGTTTGGAACAAACAGAAGCAAGGGCTTTGCAGAAATCATGCTACAAACTATTAGTATATTTCAACAAGCTACAACTGCAGCATGCTGAAAAGCCCAAGGTTAGGGATGTTGCGTTCATTATGGACTACCTCTCTTGAAAGGGTTGTCCATATTCCTCCCCCTCCCCTCCCCCTTGTGTTGAATGAATGCATGGAAGTTGTGTTGAATGAATGAATGATGGAAACTGGATCACACCCGTTCCCAACACGCTCATTGGACATGCCCCTCAGCCACCACATGCCTGGCATTAGTGTGGAAGACAGCCTTCGTGTGCACACATGTATATGCATGGGGTTACTCCACACAAGTGTTCCAGCCCCTTTCACACTAACTCTCAGTGGGCCAGACATTGGTCCAGTCCAGTGGGAGGCTCTGCCAAGAGAGATTCAACAGGCAGCTTCTGCTGTGACCTCTGCATACCTGTTGAAAACCTTCCTATGCTGCCAATGAAGGCAATAGCCTTCCGCAATAGTTAGTTGAGCTCTGGTTTCAAAATGTTGATATGGTGCTTATCGTTTTATGCACTGCTGTTGTAAACTGTTCTGATATTTTTTATGCAGGTTGGCATAGCCAGGCCCACTGGCAGGAGACCTCTGGAACCTGCTTCTCCTCTTCATCTGCCTCTCTCTCTCTCTCTCTGTCAAACAAACCACGGTGGTGGTGGTGAGAAGGAGGCGGAGCTGCTTGCTGATTGGCTCTGCTTGAAGAGAACAAACAGATGAAGCAGAGAAGCAGCCAGGAAAAATACAGAAGAAATAAACAGAAAGGAAGGAAGGCTACAGAACATAAAATGAGGCTGGAGGCAGTGTGTCAGGGGCAGCTCATCCTGTTTCACCGCCTGAGGCAAAATGGGAAGTGCAACCCTGCACACTCACCCCCCCAATCAAACCCTTGTTTACCAGGGTCATGTGGCTGTGAGATCTCATGAGAGCCCCAGGAGAGGTGTCATACAACCTTCCCATGACCCCAGTTAGTGACGCACTCTGGAGGCCTCGGCACGATTTTGCAGGGCTCTCACCACTTAGGGGGGCACGCCTGTGGAGGCGCCCTTGGATTCTGCTGCCACCTGAGGTGGTTGCCTCAGTTTGCCTCATGGAAGGGCCAGCCCTGCTGTATGTAGTTGCCGAAATGTGATCTAAACAGATATTGACATTGTTTCTAAGTTTTGTCAGGAGAAGCTCATGCTTTTGCAAGACCAAGACTCAAATTCGGCTGGATTTCATGGGAGGCAATGTCGTGCATTTATCACCTAACTGAATTGGGCAGTTTTTCACGTGTGAGATTTGTTGCATTTGTGCATTTTTTCGTATCACCATTAAATATCTTTGTAGTGCCAGGGCACAAAAGGAATATTTGGGACCATGAATGAAATATATAAGGAACATCAGCCCTCCAGAGCCTCCATTTACAGTAATTGAAAAGTTGGGTGCTCCACTTACAGCATAATTATTATACAAAAGAAACCACAAAGAGAGCTGGCCTTCCAGTGACATGCCTGGGGGAGTCCTCCCTCTCTCGGCAAATCCAGGTGATAGAGTTTACATGGCAGCGCTTAATGCTTAGTAAAAACCATGTATGGAATGCTGATAAGAAATGAGGCTGTGAAGTCTGAACATAATTCATTGCCGACCAGTCTGTTGCCTGCAGTAAAACATGCAGCAAGTTGACCGCACTGATGTGCAGTTGTGGACACTTCATATATAGTGAAATTAGTGATATTGAGCAGTTTGTTTGTTTTCCACCAGAACAACACTCACACTCGGACAATTTCCTGAATTTTTGTCCAAAGGGAATTTTAAAGAATATTCTCAGCTCTGATCCTGCTTACAGCCATTTAGCTACATCAGGTTTGATTCTGGTTTGGGGCTGTAATCAATCAATATGGAAAACAGTAGGTGGGAGATGAAATATGTATGAAGCCAAGCAAACAAATGTTCTGATTTCTGGAGGAAATCCCCTTAGGACACTTCCCCCTCTGCAGGGTTTATGGCTTTAGTGAAGCATTCTCACGCCATTTAATCTGTTTTCTGAAGCAGGTTGGCAGAGATGTGAAGAGCACCAGCAGACCCCACCATGCCATTGCAGACCTAGGTGTAGAAGAGACAGAAGCATGTGGGGCGCACATACAACTATGCAACATAAGACACAGGACAGCAATACAGTGGTCCCTCGGGTTAAGAACTTAATTCGTTCCGGAGGTCTGCTCTTAACCTGAAACTGTTCTTAACCTGAGGTACCACTTTAGCTAATGGGGCCTCCCGCTGCCACTGTGCAATTTCTGTTCTCATCCTGAAGCAAAGTTCTTAGCCTGAGATACTATTTCTGGGTTAGCAGAGTCTGTAACCTGAAGCATCTGTAACCTGAAGCGTCTGTAATCCGAAGTACCACTGTATTGGGATTGAATGAGACAACTTTATTGATACACATGTCAGATGGTTTTGGCATAGGCGTTGGGCGTGTATCCTGACAGCTGGTTGATGGTTGAACGGGAACAGTAAGGGTGCTGAGAGCTGTTTGGAGACTCCTATTCTTCTCACGCAGCTACAATTCCCAGGGTGCTTAACAATCAAATCCTGTTCCTGGGAACTCTGAGAATTGTAGCACCGTAAGGTGAATGGAAGATCTCCTGACTCTCAGCACATTTAGTAAACTCAAACAGTCCATTCCCAGGATTGTCTGAGGGAAACCTTGATTGTTTAACCTGGCATGATGGTGCTTTAAATGTATCGTGTCAATGGAGCCAGTGTTTCAAGTGATAACACACACCCCCAAAGCAACCTATAAGGTTAAACTCTCTTATTTCTAAAAAGGCATTACTATATGAAAAACTGAAGCTACCATGATGTGCTTCTCACTAGTCAACCTCTGTAAATGAGAGGCTTTGGTTGAGTATAGACAGTGTACAAGAACATGGCTTGACACGAAGGAATGTACTCTCTCTGCTTCCATTCCACAAGTCAGTGTACAATGATCTGCCTGCCATAATTGGAGAGGAAGGGTCACCCCAGAGGTCATAGGTTTAGAAGGGTGCTACTTCAAAGACATTTATCTCCTTTACAAGACCATTAAGCCTCTGGTAATGGTCTATTGTCTTTCATCATCTCAACCTCTTCACCTGCTTGTTTACTTTTACCCAAAGTTCAAAATACAAGGGAGGGTGGAAGCAGGTGCTTGCCAGCGCATGTCTTGAGAGGCCGGCCCTCTGTGTCGTTTCCAAGGAAATTGTTCGGGATTCTCGACTGGGAGGGCTGATTTAGCGTTTGATCCCTCGGGCGACAGAAGCACCCTCGCAACTTGATTGGTGGCAAAGAGGGCTGATTTGATAATCGACATCCATGGAGTCTGGGCAGTATCAGAGCTTTCACCTGCTGCATAAGATCAGGCTGAATGAGTTTGGACTCAAAGCACAGGAGAGCAGTGGCTGAATGTCTGACCTGTGTGACTCGGGCTTGACTCTTACCTGCGTCATGAACTCACGCAATGGCGTTGGGCAACTGCTTGTGTCCCAGCCTCCATCAGCCGCATGGGGATAATAGCACTGACCTGTCTTCCACACTGATCTCACAGGCTGATTGGAAGGATTGCAAAGGTCAAAGGCAGGCATGATGCTGGACATCTAGAAATCAGATCTCTTGCTTTCGTATATACCATTTGCCTATGGGAAGCCCACAAGCCAGGCAGGAGCATAATAACACTGAGGGGTGTTTGTGTGGGTGTGCCAGACTACCGTCAATAAGCATGTCAAGATGAACTCATTGCAAAAGGTAGGTTAGACTGAGAGACCATGACTAGGCAAGGTCATCCAGTGAGTTGTGAGACTGAGCAGGGATTTGAACCCAGATCTCTCATGGCCAGAGTGCTAACCTCAACATCAGATTGACTTGAACTTTCCATTACAGGCTCCTTTTCAATCAATCAATCAATCAATCAATCAAGAAATAAAGTATTTTTTATTAAAGATTTCTTGGTTTACAAAAGTATGTGCAATGTCTCTTTTTTCAAGTTATATTTTCTACAGGTCAGTTTCATTTGCTGAGACGTTAGTGTTACATTAGGAAGAAAAGCGGGGAAGAGGTGGAGAGTCCCACAGTGGGTGGGTCCATTGCAGGCTTTTGAGTTGGAAAGCTTGGACACAGAATGAGGAAAAATATATATTGAAGAATGGAAATATTTTGCAAAAAAAAAAATCATGGTTGTGTTAAAATGTATGCAGGATTTGAAGTATAGCAACAGATGAGAATTGTAGCTTAGTAATTTATAATTAACTTATATAATGGGTAAAATAAAAGTAATGTAGCAGCTTTAAAAGGTAAGAAAAGAACACCATGGAAGGATGGATGGGAAGTCAATGGAGATGAGAGGTGTGTTCTGATGGTCGTTTATAATAATTTGTAAAATTTGGAAATTGAATTTTAAAAAATGTTTTTAAAAGGGGAAGCTTGGACATTGCACTTTTTGCTTTCATCGAGATAAGATATCTATCTTTGAACATTAAGTCGTGTGCACAAATGCTTTTGCTGTTTGTTCCTAGGGTTGGGTTTTGAAGGGAGGTGGTTGGGTTGAAGAGGGGCTGTTTAGCTCTGGAATCCAGTCCCTCCCCAACCTCAGTCCTGGCATCTCTTTTTTCTGACTCACTGCAGGAGGCATTTATTCCGTGGTATTTTATTTTTAATTGGGACTTGCAAAACATGCCCTTTGTCCCACTGGTAGGCAAAGGAGATCAGTCTAGTCTGTGTCAGTTGCTTGGCTTTTGACAACTGCTGCTAGCAACAGTTGTTCTTTTAATTTCGATTAGCACGTCCCTAGTATCGCAGGGAGCCAAATATAAACGTAGCAAAAGACGCAAGATTATCTGGGTGGTGCTAGAGGGAGGGCAGATTCTGGGGCCCACAGCTCCCCCTTCTGTAAGAGCAACCAGCTGTCGTGGGTATGGCCCCAATCACATTGGAACATTTGGGCAGCACACCTGGGGACTCTGCATTCAGCTGAAGAGTATGGAGAACAACATCTCCTTAACAGGTCAGGCTGAAATGTTAGGGACACTTTCCCTGTTGCATTCCACCAGTGCAGGGATCAGAAGAAAGGAAGCTGCCTTCTTCTGAGTCAGGCCCCTGATCTATCTAGCTCATACAGTGATACCTCGGGTCACAGACGCTTCAGGTTACAGACGCTTCAGTTTACAGACTCTGCTAACCCAGAAATAGTGCTTCAGGTTAAGAACTTTGCTTCAGGATGAGAACAGAAATCATGCTGTGGTGGCGCAGCGGGAGGCCCCATTAGCTAAAGTGGTACCTCAGGTTAAGAACAGTTTCAGGTTAAGAACGGACCTCCAGAACAAATTAAGTTCTTAACCCAAGGTACCAGTGTATTGCCTAACCCAGCTGACATTAGCTCTTCAGGGTTTCAGAGGGAAAATGTTCACATGCCTGCTGAGGTTTGAACCCGGGACTTTCTGCGTACAAGCAATTCCTCTACAATGGAGCTATGATCCTTGCCTAGGTGAGGAACCTTTCTCAGTCTGAGCGAAGCATTTCTTTCTGGGACCAAGTACCAGCGGTCAGTAGGGTGCAAGGCAAAAGTAGCCAGAGCCACAGATGCAGCTGGGATAGCTCAGTTTGGAAGAGCATGACACTCTTAATCTCAGAGACATGGGTTGGATTCCCACGTTGGGCAAAAGATTCCTGCACTGCAGGGAGTTGGGCTAGATGACCCTTATGGTCCCTTCCAACTCTACAATTCTGTGGTTCAAAGTGCACACCAGTCCATCCTGCATCAGCGTAAGCAAGAGGCCTTATCACAGTGCAAGGGCCCATTCCAGGGAAAGCACCTGGGGGCAGTGTTGAGCAAGGCTGGTGAGAGGTGTGGCCTGAAAAGTGGGTATGGTCACAAGGGCCAGATAAAAAGCTCTGGGGGGCCACATTTCAGCCAAAAGCCCCTCAACCCTGCACCAGATGGGGTGGGCACATAGAAAAGGAACCGGCCAATGGCTAAAGTCACACATCTTTGTAATGTTAGAATAGTTGAGTAAGGGAAGCAGGACCTTTTCTGGAATTCAGGTTGTATATGCTAGAGGAGGACAGCAGGTTGACATGTTCCTTATGCTCTGAAGTCCTTCAGGCTGTTTAACCCAGACACAGGATTCCAGCTCACTGAAAGACTTCAGATGGGGCAGATAAAACTTAGCAAGCTATACTCAGAGAAAGACAATGCACACTTTCCCACATTTTTGGCACTAGCTTATATCCCCATTTGGAAGACACAAGCAAGCTTTTACACATTAAAATTGCTGTGTTTCAGCACACCAGTTACTAATTAATATGTAGTGCATGCTTGGTCAGTGTTTAGGTAGCCAAAGGTAAGGCAACCTTTATCTTTCGACAAATATATTTATATATGTATGGTGTGTGTATATACTGTGTATGTAAACAGTTCAATTGAATCACAAGCTTTTTAAGCGACCAACCAAGTCATTCTCGCTGGCTCCACGGTTGAAGGAACTCTACTACAAACAAGCTCTGGTTGACAAATCACTGTTGTGTTTACTTTGAATAAGGCCCAGCTACATCTAGTTCTTTACTAGCAAGCTGTTCCTCAGCTCTGAGTCAAAGACTGACATCAGGCTTGTATTCAAAGCGATAATAAATATAACATGGCAAAATGATATTAATCCATAGCTGCATACTTCTGAATGTTTGTTCAGTAACCTAGTCCTTCCAAAAAGATCTGTGTTGACTTAAGAAAAGTTGCACTGAAGAATGATTGTTGATATATGCAAGAAACATAAGCCATCTATCAATAAATGAGTCCAGTTGTATTTGTTCACCAAATACCCAAACTTGTTCATGTAATTTGTCCATCAAGGATACCTCTCATACCCCTTGGTTATTCCTTGGGTATCACTGAGTGCAAATGGGTATCATTATTCCATTTGTGTATGCTTTATGAACAGCTAGTTGATTTGGTGCCCATCAGACATTTGGGGTTGGATCAAAAGAACCCTTTGACTGGCACTGGACATCCAAGGATGTTTTGGGCTTGTCTTGCTCAGAAATACTCCACCTTATCAACTCGTTTGGACATTCAGAAGGAGACTGTGGTTCAAAGGTAGAAAAGAAAAGATTGCATAGGGCACAGCCAACCTTTCGGTACACTTATAATATGTTTCTGGAGGATTTTTGGTCCAAATGCCAAGTGGTTTCTTTGAGAAAGAAGACATTGTGACCAACATGCATTACCTGCCAAGCCAAAGGAACATCTCCTTCCATTTATTTCCTCCCATCCATGTGCATTAAGAGCATCAGAGCAAACTTGCCTGCAAGTTCCTCTGCCATCTAAAGTGTGGTGGGTGATCACTCCAGTTTTAGAACCAGTGGGGTTGACAGAGCACTTTCCAGATTAGCCTTCTGGCAGCAGATGAAACCCCTTTTATTAAAAGCTTTAAATTAAATTACATTTTTAGCTGGAGTCCTTGTCCTCATTATTTATTTTTATTTTGCAGATGGCATTTTATTGCATTTTGCTCAGGCTGTGGAGCAGGACATAAATTTGATAAATATAAATACCCACTAGAGGGAATTGTTGGCACGAGTCACCTACAGTTCGGAGAAAACAGATTCTGTTCTGCTCATGTCCTGGTATTTCCCAGTGGGAAATAATGTCCTTCCTCACATTTTGCAAACCCATCCACTCACTCTGCCTATTTGGCAACAAGAGCAGTACAGTGTAAAGTAGAAACCAGAAGTGCACAGCACTGACCATAAGGTATGACTCCTGCTTTGGTAATTGTAGAAAACAGACTGCCTTAGTCCAATCTGTTTCAGAGGCTGTCTGATTTTGCTCAGGGTCCAAGTCTGCTTAGGGGTAAAACAGGGCTCCATTTCCTCCTCCACCCCTTCACTATTGGAAAATCACAAAACCAATAAAACTCCTCCGCTTTTGGCAAAATTGGATGAAATTTGCAACCATAGTAGCCCCCTGGAATCTTCCAAATGACATGCAAATAGTGACCGTGTGTTGGAAAATTTTACATTTTGATTATTACTTTTTTTTAAAAAAAGTGAAACATCTATAACTTTTCGATTTTTTTGTCAGCACATATGGTAGACACTCCTGAAGGCACGTGTCCTGCCAAATTTCAGAAGGAAAGATATGGCAGTGTTCTTACAAGGACAGATTTTACTGATTGAAGATATATAATAAAGGAATCACATAATTTAATTTCGTATTTTGTGGACAATTGGTCTGAAAATAGCATAAATGAGAGAGGTAAGAAGCCTGAAAGATTTCAGGCAAATAGGTCTTGTGATTATTGTGCTAGGGACCTGTTAAAGTTGATGGGGAGGTAGAAGTAAAAGGGAGTTGTTTTTCTCCCTTGGTTTTTGTTTGAGGGCCCTGATCCAATAGCATTAGGATGGTGCCCCAGATAGTCCTGCATGCCGGACAGCAGGGAAGTGTTTTGATTTGAGGAGCAGGTTGGTGTGGGTCTGGAAAATTTATGGGTAATAATAATAATAATAATAATAATAATAATAATAATAATAATAATTTATTTATACCCTGCCCATCTGGCTGGGTTTCCCCAGCCACTCTGGGAGGCTTCCAACAGAATATTAAAATACTATAGTCTGTTAAACATTGAAAGCTTCCCTAAACAGGGCTGCCTTCAGATGTCTTCTAAAAGTCTGGTAGTTGTTTTTCTCTTTGACATCTGGTGGGAGGGCGTTCCACAGGGCGGGTGCCACTACCGAGAAGGCCCTCTGCCTGGTTCCCTGTAACTTGGTTTCTTGCAGCGAGTGAACCGCCAGAAGGCCCTCGGCGCTGGACCTCAGTGTCTGGGCAGAACGATGGGGGTGGAGACGCTCCTTCAGGTATACTGGACCAAGACTGTTTATTGAATGCAGGGGGTTGCCTGTGCCTAAAAATCACTTGCTGGGACACACTAAGGTGTGTGTGAAAAAGATACGAGAGAGAGAGAGAGAGAGAGAGAGAGAGAGAGAGAGAGAGAGCGCTGAATAATATAAGACAGACCATGGCTGAATAAAATCACGTTAGACAGACTAAATAAAGACTACACTGAACTTAAAGCAAACTCTTCAGACCAGAACTATTCTAAGGGGAAAGGGGCACATGACTCAAAAACAACAGCAAGATTAAATCAAAGGAATAAATTTAAAAGGACTGAAGGTTTTGAAAGGAAAGAGTGGGTGGGGTGGGGGAGGGAATGGGGGTTGGTTTGGACTTAAGAAAGAAGCCTTGCTCCAAATGCTTCATCAAAATAACTTTTTTAACCATGATCCTGCTCACTAAGAAGAGAACTTGCAAAAGAGCAAAGGAAGCCCAGAAAGTGTTTTCTTTGGGAGGGGAGCAGTATCCCTGCCACATAGCTTAGTCTGAATACTAAGAGGAAAGGCTGCCTCATGGCTTTGGTGTATGCGCAAAATGGAATGTGATCCGCGCACAGGAAGGGCCACTTTGAGCCACAACAATTGCACCAAAAATGCACCATGTGACTCTGTTTCCCCCCCAAATCCCACTGCAGACATACAGATATATTTAAGGCTGGGCACTTGCTAACAAAGGGACCCAAGACAAGACTCAACTTGTTTAGAAATCTAATGACGAACACAGAACAGGCATCTCTTGGTCAGCTTCTTTGACAGCTATCCTGCCAGTCTGGCTTACAGCGTTTCTGAGAAGGGGGCGGGGGGGACCAACGTTGTCTGTGGCATAAACCTAAATCAGACGTTGTTTACTAGCAGCTTATGGAACAGATGAGTTTATGGATCCAAAAATGCAGGACAATTTGCCTTTACTCACCTGGTGAGCAGATCTCTCTGTGTGTGCGCGCACTCGTTCATTTCCCTGCATTAAAATCAGTGGAGGTTTCAACAACAATTTTGAAAAAGGAGCACCTAGGAAAATAAGCAGAGTCCTTCGGCACAAGCCAAAGGCCCAGCTATTCCAGCATACTGCTTCCCAGGGATGCCCATGGGAACCCCACAAACAGGACATGTGGGAAATTGCCCTCTCCTGCTGCTTTTCTGCAGTGACTGGCATTCTGAATCATTGGTACCCTTATTCCTTGTGAATCTTATTATTATTTTAGATGCTTTATATACTGCCTTTTGCAAAACTCTCTATGCGTGCGCGTGCGTGCGCGCACACACACACATTTTAAAATAAGCACAATCCTGTCAAAACACATGGCAACAGATACTGAAAAACAATTACTAATATCAGCAGCAATGAGCTCTCCCCTCCAAACACCCACCCCTAAAGATATATTCTAAATAGTCAGCTAAAATATATAGGGAGATGGGGCCAGATGTCCCTCAGACGTTTCACAAATGAGGAGACACCACTGAAAATACTTTGTCTAATCCCATGCTTAAACTAAATTGGTGGCCATCACTGTAGGACCTGAGTCAATGAAGTTACAAATCACAGCAGGTTCTTTTTGCATTCTTATGGCACCCTTGACAAGATCTACCACAAAACAACTCTGCAAAATGAAAGTATTGCAACCAAAGAAACCCTCTACACTGTGCCCACTAAGAGCTCATCTGATAGTACGCACAAAATTAATCTTCTACAGCAAGGAAAACCAATATGGTGCTTTCCAGATGTTTTGGGTTCCAACTCCCAGAGCCCCTGACCATTGATGCTGGCTGAGGCTGATGGGATTCACAGTTCACAACATCTGGAGGTCCTCATTCTGTGCTGCCTTTAATATATAGTACCCATATAGTACACATGTTGGGAAAGATTGAGGGCACAAGGAGAAGGGGATGACAGAGGACAAGATGGTTGGACAGTGTTCTTGAACCTACTAACATGAGTTTGACCAAACTGTGGGAGGCAGTGGAAGACAGGAGTGCCTGGCGTGCTCTGGTCCAGGGGGTCACAAAGAGGCGGACACGACTGAACGACTAAACAACAACAACAACCCACATAGAAGCATATGACTGTGGTTGAACAATGGACCAATTGAAGCAACCTTTAAAGAAAAAAAATTGCAAGTAAAACAACCCCAAATTTAGTTGTAGAATTACATTTTGATCCGTCAGGAATAGCTAAAGCACAAGTTTTGCAAATCAAGCCCTTTCCAGTTTGTTGTTGTAAAATAACCTCTGGCGAAGACAATACCCAAAATGTGTTTGGCTGTGCTCATTGAATCAAGTGGCCATCTAAAATTAAAACCGGGGACAGTCTGATCTGCACAACTTTTGCTTCAGCACTTAGCAGTCCTAATATAATCAAGTTTACTCCTGCAGACAAATCTGGGACTTTTTGATTTGCAAATTATTAGTTACAGCTTGCATATATCTAAAGACAAAAACTGAAATGTGTTTGGCAGTTCTCATTGGATAAAGTGGCCAACTAAGATTAAAAATGAGGACTGTTTGATCTCCCTGACTTGCTTTCGTGATTAAGCAATCCTTATACATTTCCTTCTACAGACAAATATGGGACTGTTTTATTGCAAATTATGGCATTACAGCTCATTTATATCTGAAGAAACGTCTTTCATTAACATTATAGATTTTATTCCATAATTTCTATTGTATGTTTTATAATTTATATGGATACTGTATTAAAGAGAGTGGTTTAGATTAATGTTGTGTGTACTCCCAGATCAACCCATATTGATGGCAGCCTTTATGAAATCACTTTCATATCAATGGAACAGGATACATTTTTGTGCTTGTCTGCAAAGCAGGGGTGTGTTGATAATGTAATATTATTAAATAATTTCTGAGTAGACATGTGTAGGATTGTGCCAGCTGTTCATGGCTGCTTACACACCTACATTTAAAGCCCATGACTTCCCCTAAAGGATCCTGGTAACTGTAGTTTACACCCATAGGACTACAGTTCCCAGCTTCCTTAGACTACAGTGCCACAGCACTGAAGCACTGGAAAGAGGAAGCACATAGCCTAGAATTAAATAAATATGTGGGAAGGGATAAAAAGATGTGTGGAAGTCAGGTGCTTCCTGGGATTATTTTTTCTCTCTTGAACAAGTTCGTGGGAATTACGGGGTTGGACTAAATGACCCTTCCAACTCTACAGTTCTATGATTCTATGAATTTACTTATTGGAAACTTTCTGAACTCACACTTCTCCGACTTTTGCAATGCAGATCTCCAGCCATAGTGTGATGAGGTGTTCATATAATTGCACATATTCATGGACGTGCATTATATTAGTGAAGATTATTTTTGCAAAAAAAATGTGTACGTTAGGAAAAATTGCACTAAAATGCTAAAGGACTAAAACAAAACAAAACAAAACCCTGATATGGTAATGTGGAGAACTGAACGTTTAAGATCGGGGGGTGGGGAAATGAGAAACTGAAATTGAAATATTAGCCCATTCCTAGACTCAACAGGTTTAAATAGAAGAGTTTTCAGCTCCATGCTAAGTTGTGTAGGTTTGGCAGCTGGTGGCGTTCTGCTTGGCCATTAGATAAGACAGCTATTTTGTGCTCTTTTGTAGACTAGTATTTGCCCAGAGCTGACCTGCATTTGACCTGCTGAGCGAACAGTGCTTTTTGCCAACCATCAGAACGTTCTCCAAATACCTGCCGGCTGCCTTGAGACAAAAGCCAAGCCGCGTTTTTGCATGGTGGGATGAAAAGGAGAATGCAGCTCATCTTTGTTAAAAGGCTCTCCTCACAGGCCGGTGCATTTCATGAGAGGAGGAGGCGGGTAAGGTAAGAAGACTGCACCTGTCATGGAAGAGTGCGGTAAGCAAACAACATTCTCCTGCGGTGTTCAATAGAATTACTCAGGTTCCTGGCATGACCCTCTTACTCAGCTCCCCAACCCTAGCTGCCTGACAGATCTTGCGAGGCTAAAAGATCAAGCTGGAAAACTGCCCTCTTAATATACCGTGCAGATGAGGTAGGTGACCCTTGACTCCCGCCCATTAAGTTAGCAGTTTGAGCTTTCGCTTTTTAATCTGGAGACTTCCTCAATAGCATTACGTGGTTTGTACATTCATTGTATGTGCAGAAAATTCACTTGAAACACTTCCTTGCTCCACACGTTCCAAAAAATGCTCAACATTCATAATAATAATAATAATAATTTTTTATTTATTTATACCCCGCCCTTCCTGGTTCAAAAAAACTGGGCTCAGGACGGCTAACAACAAATTTAAAACACTTAATTATAAAAGCAGCATAAAATACAGTATAAAAACATGGATAACAATAAAATTCAAAAATCAATTTAGGGGAAATAAGCATTAGATAATCCCCAGGACTAGCTGGCTGAATTGGTCCTACTTGAGGAGGCCAGGGGAGAATAAGCTGTTGGGTCTCAGAGTGGGTGATCTTCATAAAAGGGGAGGAGGAGGGAAGGGAAGAGAAATAAAAGATCAGGCTGAATTCAAATTAAAGGCCAGGTGGAATAGCTCTGTCTTACAGGCCCAACGGAAGGAGGTTCTTCTGCGATCTGCCCAAGGACACCACACATGGTTTTCCCCTAGTCTCCGAAGACCATGAGAATACCAGTTGAGATGCTCTTTTTTTATTAATACTATTTTCTGGGAATTGTTAAATTGGCTGAAGGAAAGAAAGCTGCTATCAGGTCATGGACTCAGCTTGACAACAGGCTGAAGCAAGATCTGATTCTGCCATCGGTCAAATGAGCCAGAAGCAAGTGACATGGTCATGAAGGGGCTGGAGGCACCTGATACCAGATCAGGCATGCAGGATCCAGGCGTCACAGGCAGGAGACATTGCTATGGGCAGACTGAAGGTCAGGTGCTGGATCGAGAAGATGGACAAGGGGAGCATCTGCTTTGCTAGCTCACTTGTAGGGAAAGGTTTGATAGCAGGAGTGGCGAACTGGATCCAGCTGGAGTGTCAGATCTTGAACTAGCTTGGTGTCCAAGGACCATTCTGACATTTTAGTCAGGCACAGGTGGCGCTGTGGTCTAAACCACTGAGCCTCTTGGGCTTACCAATCAGAAGATCGGCAGTTTGAATCCCCGCAATGGAGTGAGCTCCCATTACTCTGTCCCAGCTCCTGCCAACCTAGCAGTTCAAAAGCACACCAGTGTGAGTAGATAAATAGGTACCTCTGCGGCAGGAAGGTAAACAGTGTTTCCATGCACTCTTGTTTCTGTCATGGTGTTCCATTGTGCCAGAGGTGGTTTAGTCATGCTGGCCACATGACCAGAAAGCTGTCTGTGGACTAACACTGGATCCCTCGGCCTGAAAGCGAGATGAGCGCCACAACCCCATGGTCACCTTTGACTAGATTTAACCATCCAGGTGTCCTTTACCTTTTACCTTACCTTGACATTTTAGTTGCCTATGAATAACCTGATTTTCATACAGCATCAGATGATTCAAACATAAAGCTGATGCTCGGGAGAAATTTCTGGAACAACAATGGGATATCAGCTCCACCCAAGGCATGGTGGAGAACAGCAACAACCAGGAAAAGATGGACAAAACATTTTACAAGGACAGGAAGAAACACCAAGGACAGAATAATTGCCACACACAGGAAGAACAAGAATATAGTTTGAGTGCCTCACTTGTAGTTTGATAAATCATTTAATGAGTCAACATGAATAGAAGTTATTAACATTGCAGTCATTGTACAATGGATGATTATTATAATTGGAATGTAATTGAAATTAATAAGATTTTGGAACGCAGAAATGAAGAAAATTATCAAACCATCAATTCTGGCACACAGGGAGCCACCTAAATTATATAATTCGATATTTGAATGATTGGTATAAGTAATTGTATTATAATTTGATATTGTTATAATGAGGCTATTATTGGATTGTAATTGTAAATTAATAAAAAAATCAAACATAAAGCTGCTGCAGCAGGAGTGTGCACGGACTAAGATTGCTTGCTCTCTGGTGGTAAAAGGCGGCAGCAGCAGCAGCAGCAGCAGATGAACATCTACCTGCTGCTTTTTAAAGGCTTTTATCTCAGATCCTAGCACTGTGGAGATAAGAGAGGTACTGCCTGCTGTTTGAGAGCAGGCAGAGGCTTAGCTCCAATATCAGCAGTGTGCTGCTCAGTGCTAAAATCAGAGATAAGACCTCGCTTATCATTGATCTTAATGCTTAGACTGGAGATAACAGCTCTCTACACGTGATGTCATATGACATACTATGACTGTCAAGAGGGCATGGTTGGCCCAAAATGGTCTGGTGGGCCTAAGTAAGCCTATGATCCAAAGGGTCCCTGCCAGTATTGGGTCTAGTGCTATGTCTCCTAACTTGGTGTCCTCCATATGTTGTTGAAATACAACTGCCATTGGTCCCAGTCAACAAGGCCAGTGGCCAGAAATGACAGAATTTGCAACCAAACAACTTCTGGAAGTTCTGGGAAAGACTGGGTCTAAGCAATGTAATTTCATTCATTATGATGATGTTATTTACTTATTAAATTTGAATAGTGCCTTTTATCTGAAGAGTTCAGGGTGGTTCACAGCATAAAAATACAAAATACAGATACAACCCCCCCCAAACATAAAACCCCCACCACAAAATACAAAATAAAAGCAAGAGTCAAAACAAACCAATAGCACCCACACAGAAGCACAGGCTGTATAATATTAATCACTCTGTTTGAAGAGGAGTGTTTTTGCCTGGCTCCTAAAGATGTATAATGAAGCTGCCAAGTGAGCCTCTCTGGGAAGAGTATTTCACAAATGGGAAGCCACTGTAAAAAAAGGCCTGTTCTCTTTTTCCCACCCCCTGGACCTCTAGTGGGGGAGCACACGAAGGGCCTCAGAAGATGATCACGGGATCCAGCTCATTTCGTATGGTAAGTGAAGTTAGTTAGATGAACCAATGGTCTGATTTAGTATAAAGCAGCTCCCAACGTCCCTGTTAGATGGCCCACAAGCCCTCCTCTACAATGTCCAAACAAGCAACCAAAATAAAGCCCCCTGCAAAGATAAGGGACTTTCAATGTTTTGTCTAATAGTGTCCCTCTGATGAGAAACTTTAGACCTCTTTGTGGAATTGATGACAGCAGCCACGAAATTAAAAGACACCTGCTTCTTGGGAGAAAGGCAATGACAAACCTAGCCAGCATCTTAAAACGCAGAGACATCACCTTGCCAACAAAGGTCCGTATAGTTAAAGCTATGGTTTTCCCAGCAGTGATATATGGAAGTGAGAGCTGGACCATAAAGAAGGCTGATCGCTGAAGAATTGATGCTTTTGAATTATGGTGCTGGAGGAGACTCTTGAGAGTCCCATGGACTGCAAGAAGATCAAACCTCTCCATTCTGAAGGAAATCAGCCCTGAGTGCTCACTGGAAGGACAGATCCTGAAGCTGAGGCTCCAATACTTTGGCCACCTCATGAGAAGAGAAGACTCCCTGGAAAAGACCCTGATGTTGGGAAAGATGGAGGGCACAAGGAGAAGGGGACGACAGAGGACGAGATGGTTGGACAGTGTTCTCGAAGCTACCAGCATGAGTTTGACTAAACTGCGGGAGGCGGTGGAAGACAGGAGTGCCTGGCGTGCTCTGGTCCATGGGGTCACGAAGAGTCGGACACGACTAAAAAACAACAATGGAATTGAAGGTGTGAGCCAGGAAGGTAAAATGCTTATAAAGTGCAATGTCGAGGCAGGGAAAAGTGTGTTAACATGAGCTGAAGATACATGTTTGCATAATCAAGTTTGTGTTTTTTGTTTTTGAAAAAAGAGAGATTGAAAATCCTGATAAAGGTCAATGCAAAGCCTAGGATGGAAGGAACTGCATAATATTTGCCCAGACTGTTTTGACTGGTAGTCAGATAATATGGGAAAGGACCTGTGCTCACTTGTTCTGCAGACTCTGGAGCAAGAGTTCTCTATTTAGGTTTTCAGCACGCCACTCTGACGCTAAGCAATAAACACTACGCCAGGAGTGAGGAGCCTGTAGCCGTCCAGATGTTGTTGGACTACAGCTGCCATTAGCCCTGGCCAGCATGGATGAAGGCCTGGGATGAAGGGCACTGTAGTCCAGCAACATCTGGAGGGACACAAGTTCCTTCACTATATTGATGTGAAGATTGGGACTTATATGTATTCTGTCCCTGTTGCATGCTAATATTTATTTGGGCTCTCTGCACATTGTATGAATCTCTTTGCAAGGCTTTTTGCTCATGACATTTCCCAAACATCGTCAGTTTTGTTATGAAAGGATGTGGAGCAATAAGACCACTGGCTTCTAAATGGTTTTCACAGCAGAATAAGGCCTGACCCCTGAATTCCAAGTGACAAGTGAAATGTACTAATGACACATTTTAAGAGTTCTACTGCAACAGATCTATCTTTCCACACATTTTAGGTCATAAGTACACACGTGTAATCTTTCAAAAACTGCAATCTCTAAACAAGGTCATAAATTGAGCACGTCAATGCATACAGTGCAAAGGTGATATTGTATCTTCTGTACTGGAGGTGTGGAATAATATTATTTTACAGACATTGTTTATATTTTTTAAAATAGTGCACAGTAATTTATGCAACAGAATCCTTTGGCGTCAAGTATTTCCTAATTGGAAACATTCAGTTTTATACATTGTTAGCCTTACTCAGGACAGACCCATTAAAAATCAGGGATACTCAGTGGGTCTACTCTGAGTATAGAACAATTAGATACAACTCATGGGAAATCAGAAAACTCTGGGAGCAACTCTATGCACAAGAAGCTGGTGTAAAAGAAGCCAGTGTAAATTAAGGCATCATAAAGTTACACCCTGTTCAGCTGTTCTGTCCAAGCCTGGCAGAGGGGAAACATGTCTTTAAAATAGTGTTCTATGCCAGGTTGCCAGGTCATGAGACTTAGCTGAACAGGCTTAGGATCCAGCCTAAGTTCTCTCTCTCTGGTCCCACGCCTGTGGACTGCTCCCTTTTGGGGGCTCACACTGGCCTTGGCTCAGCCAGCTTTGACTGAGCCCCAGCTAAGCTAGGATGAACTTACCCCAGCTTATCTTCAGCTGAGCAAGAGAGCCGCTGAATCCTAAGCTGCTTGTCCCCTTGGATCTTGCCATAGGTTTCCTCCTCAGTGTTTTCAGCTACAGTTGTATGCATGCTTACTTGGGGGACACATTAAACTCAGGACTTCTCCAGACTATCTTTCTTGCCACATTTCTAGGGACAGGGCTGAGCTTTAAAGTGCTTTGCTTTCTTTCCTTCCTTCCTTCCTTCCTTCCTTCCTTCCTTCCTTCCTTCCTTCCTTCCTTCCTTCCCCTGCTGCTTTCCCTGTGAAAACCCGCTCTTTACTGCTGAATTGGAATGAATGGCAATCTGCAGAAAACACAGATTGCTGTTTGTTCTGATTCTTCATTAAAGAGCGGGTTTTCCTAGGGAAAGTGACACGCAAAATTTTTAAAAAGCGCTTTGACACAGAGCTGTAAAGCATGGACATATACCTAGGAAGCATAAAGACAAAGGTAAGTGTGGATAAGCCCTCAGTGGGGATTTCTTCTGAGTAAACATGGACAGGATTGTACTGCGGTTTTCTTCCATACACCAGATCCACTTACAACACAACAAATGGTAAGGTTTTTAAACACTACCTAGGTAGTTGCAGCCCTCATAAGCCACTAATAGCCCATAGGTTGGAAGAATCTTGTTTTCCAGTTGTCTTCCTTCTAATAGATTGAATTAATCTCTTATAATCGACTCACATTTTAATTACTCATATTTTCAATATCTCATACTCTTTAATGCCCACCTCCCAAAGAGGGAAGATAATCTTCAATTAACATTTTTGCTAATGAATTCACAATAATTTCTAAATCATGCACTAACTGATACCACTAACATGGTTAAATGAATCTGTTTTCTTTTTCTTTTGGTGATTACACGGGTGGCGCTGTGGGTTAAACCACAGAGCCTAGGACTTGCCGATCAGAAGGTCGGCGGTTCGAATCCCCACAACGGGGTGAGTTCCCGTGGCTCGGCCCCAGCTCCTGCCAATCTAGCAGTTCGAAAGCACATCAAAGTGCAAGTAGATAAATAGGTACCGCTCCGGCGGGAAGGTAAACAACATTTCCGTGTGCTCTTCTGTTTTGCCAGAAGCAGCTTAGTCATGCTGGCCACATGACCCGGAAGCTGTACGCCGGCTCCCTCGGCCAATAAAGCGAGATGAGCGCCGCAACCCCAGAGTCGTTCACGACTGGACCTAATGGTCAGAGGTCCCTTTACCTTTACTGTAATGTCACTGGCGAAGGTCTTGATAAATGGTGCTGGATTGTAAACGTGTTTATGTGTGTGTGCCTCTCCTCCCTTTCCTTGAAGAATTAGAGGTGCTTTTGCTATAGAACTATTAACCAGCTTTAGTACAGAAACTTTGTGGTACTATACTTCTTTAAAATGAATAAATATATGACGGTCTTTCTGGCCCCACAGCCCAACTCCCAGCAGCTGCGAAAGAGGCTCTGCTTAACTCTCCTTGGCACAGAGGACCTGCAAGTCTAGCTAGAGTGCTATAATAATCAAAATCCTTTTGGGGGCATGGGTGAAATGAAATGCGATGTATGTGGGTGTGCCATCTTCATGGGATTTGGGTGTGAACTTTGCATACTGTTCCTGAAAAGAAAACTCCAGGGGAACAGCTGCAGATTGGCAACCGGGGGTGAGGTTCCCTTAACTTTGGTTGTACAAATCAGACCGTGTAAAGTGCCCACATTTCACAAAGGGACAGGGACTCTTATTTGGAGGCAGATCTGGATGTTCTTGCGGGGGGGGGGGACATTTAGATTCATAAATATTAATAGTCCAGCCATTCCTCATGTTTAGGATGGCCGGGTGGGGTCAGGGAATGGTGACTTTGGTGCTATTTGGGGGCACGGATGCTCAGGGAACAAACAGAGAGGGGCAGAGACTGGGTAAGTATCTGCATCTGGGGAACGAATCCAGCATTAGTGCCACGCATATGCTCAGATAGAAATGGCCCACAGAACTCTGCATCCTCCTACCCATTAGCTACACTATTAAAATGAGACTTTTGCTGAGGGCGATCCAGCTATGTTAAAATATTGAGCCAATCTACTGATTTGTATTTTTCCACTTGTTTCATGAACACCATTTTATGATTGGTTTGATTCCCACAAGAGGCCGTGATGGACACCATCTTGGATGGCTTTAAAAGAAATTTGACAAATTCACAATAGAGAGGGCTATCGATGGTTACAAGCTGCGATGGCAGCGGTGCTTTTGAATGCCAGTTGCTGGAAGCCACAGGAGAGAAGAGTGCTCTTGTTCTCAAATCCTGCTTTTGGGTTTGGCTTTTTCGTTCGGAACAGAAAAGGGCAGCCAAAACGGGGCTGGAGCAAGTTCTCTTATAATGGAAGATTCCAGTGTTTCGGGGCCAGATCATATCTACACCACACACTTAAAGCATATGGCTTTCCTCAGAGAATCTTAGGAAGTGTGGCTTACACCTTACAGAGCTATAATTCCCAGGACCTTTAACAAACTACAGTTCCCAGGATTCTATGGGGGTAGGCCTGTGCTTTCAATGTACTTTGTGGGTGTGACCAGAGATCTCCCAAAATTATTCATGGTGTGCGGACACTTTCCCCTAATATATACACTTTTGCAAACAATGGCTGGAGCATTGCAAAATTTGGATAAATGCAAATTTCAAAAGCAAGGTGAGTTTTGGTTTGCATATTGTTTTGGAAAGTGCAAAATTGATAGATTATGGCGTTAAATGTGTACTGGATCGATGTTTTCTTCCATCCCTCATGGAGACCATTTCCTGGTAGGAATGTTGGTAGGAGGTGAATTTTGTTCATTGAATTTTCATCTTGAAGTCTGGTTTTTAACTGATTTTTGCTGATTTGCATTTTATGCTGTTGGAAGCAGCTTTAAGACTTTTACACTAATAGGGACAAATAAATGCAATAACTCATAATTTCAAGTCAACATCCTTCTGCCCACTAAACTTCACAGACTGATTCTATCTTTGCTTCCCTTTTCCCTCAACTCCTGCACCTTGCCAGACTTCCAACAGGCTTAATCTGAACATCTTCCATTAGATGTAAACTGTTAATGGACACCAGCATGTCAAGATAAATATTTGGCTCTCAAAATATTACTGAAGTACACCTGATCTAAGTGGGTTTTGCATTGATTCAGCCTGCAAGAGACATCACACAGGAAGCGTTTGACTCTCCTGCTTGTCCTCTTACAGGGCTTCCAGCGATTTTATGCAGCAAAATGTGCCCATTTCCAAAAAGAGAGAGGGAAAGAGACAATAGAGTACTGTAGAGTGTAATAGAAAACAACAGCTAACATTTCATGGAATCAAGTTATTTTGGGATCTGATGCTGATAATCAATTTGGGGTGCAGTCTGGCAAGTATCCGATGCAAATGTATCCTGCATTTTTTCGCCAACTGGGAGCAGTCAAGAAATGCAGATAAGTTAAAGTGCACTATCAATGAACCATTCATGAACTCAGATAGTGCCCTGCTTGTGTACAAAGTAGACACAGGCAAACCTTTCTGCCTGTCATTCTGGATTCTTTTTTTAATTAGCAGTTGTGAATCACGCTTATACGGTGTGTCAGGTACTAGGGAGGGAGCTCTGTGCCTTTTGCAAATCAACTTCAAGTCTACTTAAGAGGGGGGAAATCCCCTGAAATACAGGAAGGACTCTGGATATCATTCCATCTGCAAATAACTGAATTCCATCCAAATGATAATGTGAACCCTTCTCATAATTCAATCCATTAAAAATGGAGACATTGAAAGTCAAGCCGCTTTTGGGCTGCTATTTGAAACAGCTGCTAGAGCAATATCTCCCCTCCATGCTTTTAAAATTAATCTAAGCTTTGTGACTTGCTGGATGATGAAGGACTGGATCGCATCCAGGGTTATGCCATGACTGAAAAAGGGCCCCTTTAGAGGCAAACAGAGCAGTCCTTTGCATGACTACTCAGCTGTAAGCGCCACTGAGTTCAATGGGACTTACTCCCTGGTAAGTCACTCAAGGATTTCAGCCTAAATTGCCTGGAGATTTGGCCCTGTGCTTCTAAGCTGCAAAGAAAACCTGTTAGCAGATCAGCAGCTGGGTTCATCTTAACTTACTTCTCTCTCTTTTTGTATTGTGCATGCTTGTTGGGTAAATACAATATTCAGAGGCACATGAGACAAAGGTAGCTAGATTTCTAGACCTCGTAAACTGCCATAACTGGGTTAGAGAAGTCGAGCATCTAGGCATTAATCTTATTTCAAACAGTAGGCAATACCAAATGTTTCAAGGTGAAACCTGGAAAGCACCTATATTAATGGAAGGAGCTACACTCTGTCAGTTTTTAACAATTATAGACTTGGGGGGGGGCCTTGTACTGGAAAACCTCAAAAAGCAATGCATGAGAAAAGAAGCGCAAGAAAACAAGGGCCCCTCCAGACTGATATTATAATGTGCATGCATTTTGTAACATGTTTTTGACACAATACTAGTGTATTAGTGCTGGATTTATTCTACTTCAGTTTGTTCTGTGGTGTTCACCCAATCCCACCCCCCCTCCCCCATTATTGCTGTCTGGAGGGGCTAATGTGGGACAAAAGCAGGGCAAAAATAATCCAAACCATTTGCAGAATAAAAAGTTAAGGGATTACAGCAGGAAGTGACGAGAGAGGTTAGGCTGGCCTCAACTAGAGCCAGGGCTTTTTCGGCTGCGGCTCCAACCTGGTGGAACGCTCTGTCACAAGAGACAAGGGCCCTCCAGGACTTGACATCTTTCTGCAGGGCCTGCAAGACAGAGCTGTTCCACCAGGCCTTTGGTCAGGGCGCAGCCTGACTCCCTCCTTTGGCAATCTTTACAATACTTTAGTTTATGGTTGCCATCAATTTTGATTTTAATTAATTCTTTGATGTTTTTATAATGTTGCACTATTTTAGTGTTGTTAGCCGCCCTGAGCCCGGCTTCGGCTGGGGAGGGCGGGATATAAATAAAATTTATTATTATTATTATTTGAACTGAAGGCGTAGCGAGCATTGAAAGCAGGATGAGTGTGACCACCCCAGTAGCATCATAAACACAAATAATCATTAATGCACAACAAAAAGCATGTCCCGGGGGGGGGGGGACACAAATAAATAAATAAATAAAAGTTGCTATGTACTACCCAGGCAGGGTGTGTTAAGAGTGGAAGCCCCAGTGATTTGTTTCCCTAACTTTCACAGCAAGTTGTGTGGATATTGTCCTGCAATTCATTGGGATGTTGGGAAGCACAACTGAAGAAGAAGAAGAAGAAGAAGAAGAAGAAGAAGAAGAAGAAGAAGAAGAAGAAGAAGAAGAAGAAGAAGAAGAAGAAGTTGTTGTTGTTTTATTATTTATACCCTGCCTATCTGGCTGGGTTTCCCCAGCCACTCTGGGCTGCTTACAGCATAAATCCCATGTTCAACTGTAGTAAAACCAACAAATGCAAGGTTCTAGTCGTTATGATTGCGCAGATAGGTTTGAAAGTGTTGGAGATGCTCCCAGTCCACACACATTACAGCAGGTTGTTGTGCACATATGGCTCCACACAGATCGTGGACTAGTTTTAAAAAGAGTAATTGTTATTAAAGATTTTCGTGGGTTACAAAAGTACGTGCATTGTCTCTGTTTTCATTGACTATTTGAGGAGTAGAAAAAGAGGCTGCGTCTGGGTCTCTGCTCCCTCCACACCCCACCCAAAAGGAGGGCCGGAGTTATCACCTTTGGTCTGACTGACGCTGCATCTGAAGATGGAATCAGGAACTATGCAGGTCCTGCCCTATTTTTGCATGCAGTCTCTGATCCACTCAGGGAATTAGAAAATGCATTGCCTATAAGAAATTACATTGCCGCATTCATGAAGCACAGTTATTTAATTATAAGAAGAGGAGGGTCTCAGCTGAACCACAAGACCCCGCACAACAATGGAGTCCTTACTCCTCAGTCCAGAGAACATACACACCTTTGTGCAACTGAAGAACTATTAATTTTCCATGTAATACCACTTTGGCAAGCACGAAACCAGCTGCTGAAATATGTCTATAATTATTGACACATTAGCACCTTGCGAATTAACACCATTAACACCTACCAAATCTTCTTTTTACACCCACTCGGGCAGGAAAATGTGGTCACGTTTATGTCCATTGTGTTGTGAAGCCAGCATAGTTGGGGGAAATGGTAATACTGAGGAATGTGGCAGTGGCTGCAAAGGCAGGAGTTTCTTGGCCCAGAGAAGAGAACCTAAACTTACGCAATGAATGAGAAATTGATATGAATGAAGCCCATTCAACTTAGCTTTCATTTGCTGCCATGCCATGAATAGGTGGTGCTGTGGGTTAAACCACAGAGCCTAGGACTTGCCGATCAGAAGGTCGGCAGTTTGAATCCCCATGACGGGGTGAGCTCCCGTTGCTCGGTCCCTGCTCCTGCCAACCTAGCAGTTCGAAAGCACGTCAAAGTGCAAGTAGATAAATAGGTACCACTCCAGCGGGAAGGTAAATGGCGTTTCCATGCACTGCTCTGGTTCGCCAGAAGCAACTTAGTCATGCTGGCCACATGACCCAGAAGCTGTACGCCGGCTCCCTCGGCCAATAAAGCAAGATGAGTGCCGCAACCCCAGTTGGCCACAACTGGACCTAATGATCAGGGGTCCCTTTACCTTTAAGAATGGGTAAGAATGGACCTGTTTTCATTGTCCCATTCATATCCATTTGTCATTCATTATTTTTTTGTGGGGGTGGTGTCTTACTTACTTTTTCTAGTGACAACAGCTGGTTTTGGTGCCCCCCTCCTTGTAGCAACTATTTTATTTTCTCAGAATACCCCAGATTTTGCATCATTCTGGTACATTCACGGGGGCAGAAAAGCAGCTACTGGTGGGGGGGCATCTTTTTTGTGTGTAGCAAGAGGCACCCACCCACCTGAATGCCCTGGAATGATGTGGTGCAAGGCATTCTGGGAAATTAACTCACCCTGAGGCCACCATTATCAGCAGTGGTGAAAAAAAGAGTAAAATCCATTAAAATTTGCTACATCCTTTATTGTGGTCAGTGTATCCTGTGATTGGTCCAGCACAATGAACCTGCCTGACTTGTTGTACTTTTGCAGGATATTCCAAATCATAATATCAGCATGTAAGAGCATCAACAAGATGAGTTCTCAGAAATCCCTCGAAAGTTCAGCTTGCAACAACATCACTGAAAAATGGCACTGTGGACCAGGCTATGCCATGGCTCAATGCTGGAAGATTCAAACTTCATCTCCAGAGTTTCTTGCCTTTCTATGGATTGGGTCAACACCAGGACAGATAAGGAGGTTTCAAAAAGGTTTGAGTACCATTCACCACTCTTCCACGACTTTCCTTGCAGGAGGAGCACTGCAACTTGAAAGGCTATGCCGATTGTATAGACAGGCTCAGCAGCCACATGGGGCAGCAATCCTCTATCCTATACCATTGCAAAGAGATGGTGGGGACACCTCCCTCAATGCAGCTGCTTGACGAGGCGCCATATTCTGGGCTGGCCCCGATGGGGCAAGAGTTCCAGTAGACTGGATCATTTCATAACCAACCATTGTCCAGTGACACTGAAGTCTGCAGAGTAAAAATCACACGAACCATGATTGAATATGGCAGCACCCTGGGGGAATGTGTCGGCCAAGGCATTTTGGAGATCCCAGTGGAAGCACAAAGGAATTTGATATCAGGAAATGGGAGCAAACTGTGTCGAGACCTACGGGGGGAGGGAATTATCAACTGATCTTAGACTGTCACTCTAGAAATGGGAAAAGGGGGAAGAACTACAAGCTCTGAGCTGTTCGCTGGAACCCTAAGAGGAAAGCCATGCCAGGAGTTATTAACACATATTATTGATAATGACTACTTAAGCATTTGTACAGAGTGGGCTCTTTATCATTCAAAGGGATTCACACCATCCTTACAAACAGGGCTGTCTTAAGTATATGCGGCACCGGGGTGCAAAGATCCGCCTGGCACCCCCCCTCCCCGGTTGCCCAGTCCCAGGCGTGCAGGAGGGTAGAGCCGGCCGGCCGGCTCAGCATCTCACTGGCTCGGTCTCCCCCAAACACGCGGCGCAGAGCTACCCGCAGCAGAAGAGCCCGTCGCGGCGCTCCGACCAACAGGTGGGCTCTTCCCCAGACTCAATTCTCGGGCCCTGGACTCTCGGCCTGGCACCCCTGAGAGCCTGGCACCCGGGTGCCCCGCACCCCTAGCATCTATGGGTAAGACGGCCCTGCTTACAACCAACTTGCAAAGCTGACCACCATTATTATTCCCATGTTGCAAATAGGATCTGAAACTTGCCTAAGGCCACTCAGTGAATTTATTTCTCATTTGATCCAGGCATTTCCCCAGCTGACACATTTATTTAGTTAGTTATTTAAAAGACTGTCGTTTTCTTTCTCTTACTCTTTGGCCAACAAAAGGCTCCAGGGCAGCCTACAAACCACTTTAGAAAAAAGACCCTGCTCTCGGGCATACAATCTAAAAAGACACAGCACAAGAGGAAAATGGATTGGGAGGGATAAGGATATAAACAAGCTTGGTTACAGGTTGTTCTAATGGAACCTATAAGAAGAGGCGACACCCAAGATTGCTGGTGATTCAGCCATTGCCAATGGAGTGGTTGTGTTCTCCCCTCCCCAGCCACAGCCTGATGTGATAATACTATACTTTATTTCACATGCACAGTCAAGTGCCAGGAAGCCTAAAAACCCCCAATACCATCTATATTCACTGCCTCTGTTCTTCCCCCATATAAAAAGTAAAAATAATCTAAAATAGCTTGGATTCAGAGTTCCCATGATAAGCTGTGGGTGCAGCTGCATGTCACATGCCTATAATTTTAAGCAGGTTTCCCACTCATTATAGTGATTTGGACCCTAAGTTCTCAAGAGCAGAACTTTACTGATGGAATACTCCCACTGGTGGGAGACAGAGAGGGAGACAAGATTTGCCATCTTCTTCTTCTTCCTGCAGCCCCATTCACCTCCTGGAAATTGAATTGGAGGGCTGTGAGTTCTGCCAAAACAGGTGGTGCAGGAGGTGATGCAGGAGTTTGGGTGGGGGGGGGCTTGCCATGCCCCCTCCTTCCTACAGCAGGTGCCTCCCCTGAGTCCTAGTTCCTTCCGTGAACATTGCATTAGTCCTGATGTTCATGCAAGGGATGCCCTGGACCCAATCCAATATGCTTGCAAGTCAACAGAAAAGCATCTCAATCAGCCTTTTTCATCCTGGCACCCTCCACATGGGAGTTATAGTCCAAGACATCTGGAGCGCACCAGGTGGACAAAGGCTGGCCTCTGTTTAGCTGTCTAAAGCTGAAGACCACAGAAAGTTCCTTCTTCGCGATAACATATTACATAGCTCCTCTTTAGTGCCTACCTAATGACCAAATTGGCACCTCGGCCTAAGCGTTTAGCACTTCACGATCCCAGTTGTTCCAGCAAAGTTAAAGCGAAGCAACACACCAACCCCAAACACAGCACACAGCACAGTTTTGTGTTGACATTGGCAGAGCTGAACTAGTCCATCAGAGGAGAGCGGAGGGGAAACTGATGACATCACTTAGCCCTCACCCTTACACAGTGACCCACATCAAAGGCATTTTAATCACTGCCCAGAGGAATGGACATTCTAGAAGGCAAAATGAATCACATTTCAAAGTCCTCTGAGGTCAGACGCAGCTTCTGGCAAATCCAGGGGGAGAGACACGATGTGGACAACCTCTCTTTACAAGCAAACCCAGAGAGACTGTAATACTGACAATTCATGTGAAGGACTGCCCCAAAGGGGTTAGCCAGAGTCCTTCATGATGACTGATTAATGAGATGTGATCAATGGCTCCCCAGAGACCCCAATACATAGATTATCTTACTGTTAACATGTCTGGCCAAGGAAAAAAAATTGTTATAAAAAATTCTTAGTTTAAAAATGGCCAGGGCTGAGTTGGGAGATCAACTTGGTTGCTTGGCCAAAGAACCCATTGTGTAAGCAGACGACACTTCCATTCATACTGGGAAGGAGGGCCCCACCATCATTTTTTCCATGCTCCAACTGAAGCCTTCCACACTTCTCCCCACAAACCACTCTAGGGGATCCTGTGACCCTCTAAATCTAGTTCGTAGGACTGCATAAGGGATGACCCTACCTCTGCAGAGGAGCAACTGAATTGCTGGATCCAAGTCATTGCCTTTGAAAGCTATGATATCAAAAATAGTTCCCCCTCACTATATGTCACTATATGTTCACGAGCGATCGAAGTCCTGGCAGGGGACGTCAGGACCGGGGGCAAGATGGCGGGGTGGGAGCAGGAACGCGGGTCCAGAAGCCAGGAGTCAAGAAGCCAAGGGTCCAAGGGTCAGGAAGCAAGGAGGCACAAAGTTAGGGGTCCGAGGATCAAGAAGCAAGGAGTCAAGTCGTCAAGGGTCCGAGGATCAAGAAGCAGGGAGTCAAAAAGCCAAGGGTCCGAGGGTCAGGAAGCAAGGAGTCAAGAAGTCAAGGGTCCGAGGACCAAGAAGCAGGGAGTCAAGAAGCCGAGGTTCAAGGATCAGGAAGCAGGAAGCAGAAGGTAGGGAGTATGTTGCTGTGGCAAAGAGCTGAACAGAAATGTTGACCTTATATCCCTTCCCAGCTCTTGCCACCAGGTGCTGTGAGTTACCAATCAGCCTCACCTGTGAGTTACCAATTGGCCTCACCTTGCCGCTTCAGAACAAACTTAGGAAGGCCTCAGTCCTGCAAAGTCCTGTTGGTCACAGGGCCTGGCTGCTGCACGTACACCTGACACTATATGTATTTGCAAAGATTATTTTATAGGGATGGTGTGTAAAGCTGCAAACTATTGGATGATGGAACAAATTAAAGGGCAGAATGTGCAGCTTCGTAGGGAAATCGTAGCTTCCCTTGTGCTCCCCCTTAAAAACAAACCAACCTTAAACTTAACAGATAAAAGAAACTGTTCATAAAATAGATGTTGTTTCTGAAACTTTGGCTGACTTCGCTTGACTGAAAGGCCACCTGAGATGGTAAGGAATCTTCACAAACATTCCAGTCGCTCAGACTTCCTCTAAAGGATGTTGCGTGAATGAGACTGGCATATGAGTAGGATATGTAAGTCGTGTGAATGGGGATGTACATATATGGAAATGGGGGTGGAAATGATGTCAAGCTTCAGCTATGTAGTTTGGTGTTTAAAAATAAATAGATAGAAAAAGCAGAAGATTTGAGAGTCTCCACCTCAGTTGCACAACTGCAAAGGTGATTAATTGTCATAAAATTGCCCAGTAATTTTTCAAACCCAGCCATGGTGTTTGACACACCAGCCTCTTCTGGTAGCAAATTCCATGAACTGACAACACGCTGTGCAGAAGAAATTGTTCCCTGCATTTCTTTTCTCTTCATTTACTGGTCATTAATTTACAGCCTTTGGGAAATTAGAAATATGCACCATCATGTGCAAAATTCCCGTTTTATTTGTACCTTTGCCATAATATGGAACACATTTTGCTCATTTAATGAAGTCCCAGATTGGCTTGTCTTTGACAGGAGCAGCAGGAGTGACAGAGTAGTTCGGAAATCATTTGGAAGAGGAGAACAAAACGCCAGGTGTTAAATGAGCAGACGGGGATCAGAGGGGCACAGTGCGGAGTCTACCTGCCCCAGCACAAACCTAAAGGTGAATTACCCTAGATGAGGCCTCCACAACAAGTTTGGGTTTCTAAAATATTTTTAATTAGCTCTGTCTATTAAATAGTCAGATGTCATAAATATGTCAGAAAACCAATCAGTGCATTTGAAATACTTCCTAACATCGTAAGGATTTTCGTTGTTAAAATACAATAAAGAGAATGCAGCATTCCTTAAATACATTTGTTCTTGGTCTTTTCTCTCTGCAAAAGTTTAAATAGTTTTTTAAGGCAGTTTTTCATTTAAAAAAGCACATTGGTGCAGACAAGTGAAACATTAAGCAAAACGTTGCAGTTTATCCTACCCTTCCTGCTCAGGATACTTATAATATACCGTATTTTTCGCCCTATAGGACGCACTTTTCCCCCTCCAAAAATGAAGGGGAAATGTGTGTGCGTCCTATGGGGCGAATGCAGGCTTTCGCTGAAGCCTGGAGAGCAAGGGGGGTCGGTGCGCACTGACCCCTCTCGCTCTCCAGGCTTCAGGAAGCTGTCCGCAAGCCGTGGGAGAGCTGTGCGACTTCGTGCAGCTCTCCCACGGCTTGCGGATAGCAGCCTGTTCTGGGGGCTGGGGTCACCCCAACCACTCTGGGCAGCTTTCAACAGAATATAAAACTACAGTGAGATATCAAACATTAAAAACTTCCTAATACAGGGCTGCCTTCTGATGTCTTTGGAAAGTTATGTACAGTGGTACCTCTGGTTACGTACTTAATTCGTTCCGGAGGTCCGTTCTTAACCTGAAACTGTTCTTAACCTGAAGCACCACTTTAGCTAATGGGGCCTCCTGCTGCCGCCGCGTGATTTCTGTTCTCATCCTGAAGCAAAGTTCTTAACCCGAGGTACTATTTCTGGATTAGCAGAGTCTGTAACCTGAAGCGTATGTAACCTGAAGCGTATGTAACCCGAGGTACCAGTGTAATTGTTTCTTTCTTTGGCATCTGATTGGGAGGGCGTTCTACAGGGCAGGCGCCACTACTGAGAAGGCCCTCTGCCTGGTTCCCTGTAACTTCTCACTGTGAGGGAACCGCAAGGAGGCCCTCAGAGCTGGACTTCAGTGTCCAGGCTGAATAATGGGAGTGGAGATGTTCCTTCAGGTATACAGGGCCAAGGCCATTTAGAGCTTTAAAAGTCAGCACCAACACTTTGAGTTGTGCTTGGAAACGTATTGGGAACCAATGTAGATCTTTTAGGATGTAACACATAACATCCCCCAAGACATTCTGGGAGCTATAGTTTCCCCCTCACAGCTATGATTCCCAGCACCCTTAGCAAACCCCATGATTCGGGGGGGGGGGAATATTGTGCTTTAAATGTGTGCTGGGTGTGCTTCCATCGTACGATGTGGATGTGCCTAAGGTTGTGTTTTCATGCTACTCCTAATGATTTCAGAGGGCCTTGGGCAGGAGCGATCCCTGCCTTAAAATTCTAACCTTCTTTTTGAAGGGCAATCCATTCAAAGGCGCTGTCTAATTTCTTAGGGAGGGCCAGGCATTTGATGGGTAACAAATGGGAAAAGTCAACAAGGGGAGAGTGGCCGGAACTGAAAGGAGGGAATCTCAAGTGCCCTCACTGGCAATGCAAACACTTGAGAGCTCTTGCTCTTTCCATTGTGCCAATTATTAGAGGAGGGTATGCCAAGACATGCGTGAGTGGCTGATATTTCAAAAGCAGATTCGGGCTCTTACTGCAGGTTTCTGTAAGAATCTGCCACTACGCAACAGATAAAAGGATATTACAGTTTCCCTTATTTCTAACCGAGTCCCACTGCTTTGCTTTTCTAGCACATACTATTTTATCGCCGGCATATTTTATAGAAGACTTGGTTTGGGAGGGTTGCTCGGAATGCTTTTGCAAACAATTCTCCCTCCAAAGCATTCTGTTATTCTGGGAAATCTAACTGAGATGGCATCATCCTGTTTTAGAAACATGGCTGTGTTAAGTAAACTTGACCTGTAGCACCAAAGCATGAGTTTTTCTTTTGTGACATCAGACCATTGAAATGCATAGGGGAAGATAAATATATATACATGCCTTCCATGGCTGAAAGGAGGGGAATTAACCATTTTAGAAATAATTAGGCCATTAACTTTGCTTCCTGTCTAACAGAGCAAAACTGGGACTGAAATGTAGAATCGAACAGCTTTAATGGCCTTATAAAAATGAGATTAAACTCAGAAGCTGTATGAGTTGTAAAGACTATCATGAATTACTTGTGGAGAGGAGAAACCAAGTCCCACATCCCATTTAATAGGATGGTTCTTATTTTTGCAGCCCTTCCTAAATATAATCTTGGGTACTTTGTTAAAATTATGCTAAAGTTGCCACCTTTTAGGTTTTAGCAACCTACAATAGGTATGTCTGATCCAATGGTTTTTGCACATGGTGTGGAGCGAAGTGAGGGGCAGGTGAGGCTTGTCAACCTGGGAAGGTAGCCCATCTAAGAAAAGGAAAATTCTGATCCTAAACCTCTGCTGCTTTTTGGGATATCTTCAGGAGAAGAAAAGGCTAAGGAGTAAGCCCTACACAAATCTGGAGTGGAGTCCCTAAGACGGTTCTTTTATCTTGGCAATGCCGCCCACCTGAGAGATGCCGGAACTGAAAGCTGTGAAAAAACTTATTGCTTTTATTGTAGAGCAAAAACAGGCAGTTTTCTCTTTGCAGAAAACCACACCTTTAGGAGAAAGTAGCATCCAGAAGAAGAAGAAGAAGAAGAAGAAGAAGAAGAAGAAGAAGAAGAAGAAGAAGAAGAAGAAGAAGAAGAAAATAGTAGTAGTAGTAGTTGTTGTTGTTTATTCTTTATACCCTGCCCATCTGGCTGGGTTTCCCCAGCCACGCTGGGTGGCCTTCAGCATATATAAAACACAGTAAAACATCAAACATTAAAAACTTTCCGATACAGAGCTGCCTTCAGATGCATTCTAAAAGTTATGTACAGTGGTACCTCGGGTTAAGAACTTAATTCGTTCTTGAGGTCTGTTCTTAACCTGAAACTGTTCTTAACCTGAGGTACCACTTTAGCTAATGGGGCCTCCTGCTGCTGCCACGCCGCCAGAGCATGATTTCTGTTCTCATCCTGAAGCAAAGTTCTTAACCCTAGGTACTATTTCTGGGTTAGCAGAGTCTGTAACCTGAAGCATCTGTAACCTGAAGTGTCTGTAACCCGAGGTACCACTGTAGTTCTATCTCCTTGACATCTGAAGGAGACAGTCTCTCTCCCCTACTGCAAATAGGCTCAATGTGTATTTAGAGCTTCATCTGAATTGGCCTTCTGGATAATTTTGGCTCTTGCCTGTTCTTGTTTCCTTTAAAAGACAGCGAAGTCAGTGAAGATGACCCATTAGTGTCAGGACAAAAGGATGCTTACTCACCCCACCCCACCCCCACCCTATAGGGAACATATTTTAAAGTCCTTTTAGGTGCTACTTTAATGATCTGCCGTCTATATTTAAACACTGGGCCACTGCACCGGTAGATCTCAGCAATTCTGAAGAGGAAGAAGAAAAAGTTCAACTCCTTATGCAAATCCAGCAGCTGCGCTGCAAAGTAAAGAGGAAAAAAACACAAAGAACCCAACCCACCAACCACCACCTTAAACCCCCAAAACTATTAGCTACTGGCAGAAAGCCAACAATCCATTAATGACAGCCTGGTATCTCTCCAGGAATGTAAAATGTTTAACTGAATAAACATTAAAGCAGGAAGCATTCGGTTTCTGTCACTAAGCGAAAACTTCAGCGTGATCCTGCCCCAGAAGAGTTCAGAAGTGGGCAAGAAAACTTTGTGGAGCTGATAAAAGAGCTATTTGGTACCAGGAGAAGCCGGCGAGGTGTATTCTTACTCTGTCTTCAGAGGCATGATGTATGAGGTATGATACTTTTATTGGATCAAACCCCTGGTGATACATAAAGGAGAGAAGAAAGAAGAACATCAGCTGAGAACGTCGGCTGAGAACTCGCAACAACAGATAATGCTTTGCAGCACAGAATTTCTGGGCACTTTTCATTACGAGAAAAGAGAAAAGGCAGTGAGCTAAAAGACAGTAAAAAAATAATAATGCAGAGCACGGAGAGTATTTCTTCCACATGAGAACTTGTACTAAAACAAACTCAGATGAAATGTAAGGCTGTCAACCAATTAACAAAACTCTGAGGTGTGTTTAAATGGCATGGATTTGATTTACATTGAAATAAATATCCATGTTGCAAAAATCTCAATAGGTGCCTTTTTGAAAGAGTGAGATAATCCACAACTCGATGTACAAAAGTAGAAGAAGTGATGCAGCAACAACAACAAACAGACTATTTTGGCTAGCTCACCCAAATGCTGGTTTCTATAGGAATCCACTAAGCTTTAGCTGAGATTCCTTCATTGCACGGGGTTTGACTAGATGACCCTTGTTGTCCCTTTCAACTCGACAGTTCTATGATTCTATGATTATTCTTCAAAACTTCCGTTCATTTCATTGTTTTCACTTTATTTCTTAAGCTATGGCTGTTGTTGTTGTTGTTGTTTTAAGATTCAGTACATTCTTAAGTAATAACTCAATCCTAAACTTTCCTATCCAGAAGTAAGTTCTGTTGAATTCAATGGTGCTTACTTAGAGACTTTGGTCTTTCAAATTTCAGTGGCGCCCTGTGCAACGCCAAAATTCACACACACACAGTCGCTTCTTGCCTTCCGTTCATAGTTGTGATGCCCTACGGTGCACCCCTCTGCTTGGCACCTAATGCGGGGGAAATGGTCACGCTGCCCTAGATCCATGTCTGGCTAACTCCCAGGTCAGTGGGGTTAGGATTGCAGCTTTACTCCTTAGCTGTCACTCCGTTACATTTCTTTCAGTTTTGAGCAACTAGAAAGTACATTCTGAAAGTACCTTGAACTACCAGGGCCCATCCCAAGTGGTGTTTTACGTTTCTTTGTTTTGCAGGTATATTCTGCCACATGTCGTTGATGCAATAATAATAATAATAATATAATAATAATAATAATTTATTATTTATACCCTACCCATCTGGCTGGGTTTCCCCAGCCACTCTGGGTGGCTTCCAGCAAAATATTAAAATACAATAATTCATCAAATCTGAAAAGCTTCCCTAAACAGGGCTGTCTTCAGATGTCTTCTAAAAGTCAGATAGTTGTTTATTTCCTTGACATCTGATGGAAGGATGTTCCACGGGGCGGGCGCTACTAACAAGAAGGCCCTCTGCCTGGTTCCCTGTAACTTCACTTCTCGCAGTGAGGGAACCGCCAGAAGGCCCTCAGCGCTGGACCTCAGTGCTGGATGCCAGTACATCAGTGGTAGATTTATACCAGACTGTCCACACATCATTAAGCTTTATTAAACATTCTGCAGTGCTTTCCCAATGTTTCCTCATTACTGCTGAAGTGTAGGTAGGTTCCCATGAGGCAAGACACAGTGATATCAGAAAGAACATTTATTGAACTAACAGAACTGGACAACAGGGGCAAAGCAACTGCCTATATGCATTTCTGAAGGCCTGGGCCACTCCCACTCCCAACGTGATTGGCTGTCTAAACTCACAAGCTGCGAGTCATGACTCAGAGTTTAAGGGCCAATGGCAGAGGCCCAAATCCTGAAAGGTTCTGTGATTGGATATCATGCATCGAATCGGAACACAGGGGTTCAGAATCCCTAGTCCAGACTCAAGCTCAGGCAAACACAGACCACTGAACACATAACAACTGCCATCCAGAGAAGCACTCTTGCACTGTAAGTCGGGCAGGGGGAAGCCCACAAGATTTTAAAACCTCCACAACATTTGTGGTGTGAAAAGTTATAGGATTTCAGCAGAAAGCTACGGGATATGTACTGATTGGAAAGGAAGCAGAATGTCTACCTTGAAATTTTTACAGGCACAAGCAGTGTTGAAAGCAGAATCAGAGGTGGATTTAGGGGAGCAGGACTGGTTTGCCCAAACTGGGCACTGAGCCAAGAGGGCGCTGCAGGGGGCACCACAACAATGACTTAGAACAGAAGATGAGAAGCAGGGAAGGGGCAAATTTTGGCAACACACAGGGCACCGCTGAAATTTGAAATCCACCACTGGCAGGATCACATATAACCAACCTGATACTATCATGAGCAAAAATCAACATGTATCCATAATAAGTAGGACATCTGGAGGAGCCAAGGCTAAATTAACTGCCTCCTCCTCTGAGAGCCTTCAAAATTCCTCACAGTGGCTTTTTCTTCATTGCTCTTCATGGGATCTATGGCTGTGTTCCCATCTGCAAGGAGCTACCAGTATAAGCAGGTGCGAAATGTCTGTGTCAACAACCTCCATGCGAGTACTCAGGAAAAAGAAGCACCACATAGACTTAAGTGGGGTTGCCTGTACTCTGTGCTGAAGACTTTCTAGCTTTTGAGATTTCACCAGCTATCGCTCTCTCACTTTCAAGCCACCCAAATAACTAGAAACTTACTTTAAAATATTCATGTGGTCCGGGATTTGTTTTTATGTGGACAAATGCTCAGTTCTCAGGGGGGAGAACAGGCAGCAGTGGTTTGGGCTACAATAATCACGCGGGTAGCGCTGTGGGTTAAACCACAGAGCCTAGGACTTGCCAATCAGAAGGTCGGCGGTTCAAATCCCTGTGACGGGGTGAGCTCCCATTGCTTGGCCCCTGCTGCTGCCAACCTAGCAGTTCAAAAGCATGTCAAAGTGCAAGTAGATAAATAGGTACTGCTCCGGCGGGAAGTAAACGGCGTTTCTGTGCGCTGCTCTGGTTTGCCAGAAGCGACTTAGTCATGCTGGCCACATGACCCGGAAGCTGTACACCGGCTCCCTCGGCCAGTAAAGCGAGATGAGCGCCGCAACCACAGAGAGGCCACGACTGGACCTAATGGTCAGGGGTCGCTTTACCTTAATCAAGGACCAAAAAGCAAGGGAAGAGAGGACTATAGGAACAAATCTCTGAAAGAGCCAATCATCCAGACTCTGGAGGTTGAGAGAGGAAGGAAATCTTTGCCATTCTAATGTACAATTTTTCGTGGAATTATTGACCCAGCTGACACAAGGCTGCTTTGGGGTCTCAGCAGAGCTTGGAGTATTATTCTGTTTTTAAGGCTTTTTTTAAGTCTTGGCACTGGTGGACAGTTAATAGGCTTTTACTTAACCAATAAAAAACCCCAAAAGAGCTAAAAGTATAAAGAAAGAAAATAAATATTTTCTCAATACTGTGAAAACAATTTTCTTTAAAGAAAGAGAAAGAATAAGCAGCCAGTGGCCTATCTAAAATGAACAGTCGTGGAACAAATGCAGCATTATTCGCCAAGAACTGCATCAAGCAATCTTTCCCTCTGTGTAAATAATATCCACACGGTTTATGCCAGTGTAAAAGCTCCTTTAAAAATATTCATTATTGGTTGCAATATTGCTTACACACTGGAATGCAACACATGCTATCAGTGACAGAGACATGCCAATGTTCATTTCAGAGATCATGCAATATGGAGCCACCTGTCTCTTCCCTCGGGTCACGCACATATTTCTGAAACCACTGCTTTCCACTGCCTTAAAAGGGAAAATCTCTCTTTGATTTTGAGGAAAGAGAGTGGAGCAATTACGCTGTGCGTGTTGTGTCAGGCTAGGTCAGGTAATGGCCCCCCTGGTATGCACGAAAGTCTCCAATGCTCAATGCACTGTTACAGTGTCTATAAATCGCTGTCCACCAACAGCATCTGCTTGAGGAGCTGATACAATACAACACAATGCAGTCAAGATGCTCCTTCCTCAGAAGGAAACCCCAGGTGCCGCCATTCCCACCTCAGAGAAGCAAATGAGCGTCAAGAACACCCAAGGGGGGGTTAATGCTGAAGTGCAGGCATTCATAATGACAGCCCCATAGCTACATCCCTTCTAAAAAGGAATGAAAAGGAATGAAAAATATTTCTTTTTACCAATGCAGACATTTACTGCATTAATACCAAGCCAACTGCGCTCTCTCTCTCTCTCTCTCTCTCTCACGCACACACAACTGTTCTGCTTAATATCCAGCCTGATATACAAATGCATAAATGAGGGCAAAGTGTGCATTAAAAATTACTTACTTCTTTCATTTATTTCATAAAATTATTATTATTATTATTATTTCATAAAATTATTTTATTTATAATTACTTATTATTTATTACTTTATTGTTTTACATTTGTAATTTTAAAACAATAGAATTATTGGCAAAAACAGCAAAAAGCAACTGCTTTTCTTTTAAAAAATTAAAAACAGTGATAAACTGAAAAGAGAATACAAATTAACATTCCACATATCTAAGGAGGCTTGTCTAAACAAAATGTTTTTAGCAGGTGCTGAAAAGAGTACAGTGAAGGCACCTGCCTGATGTCAACACCCCTGCACATTTTCAGTTTTCGCTTCTTTAAAAACTAAGTCAAAGTGCTGGTTATGACCTATAAAGCCATATATGGCTTAGGCCCAGGATATCTGAAGGACTGTATTCTCCCGTACAAACTTGCACAGGGTCTGAGATCTTCAGGCCTTCTCTCAGGCCTGCCCACCATCACAGGTTTGCTTGGTGAGGACAAAGTAGCGGGCCTTCTTGGTGGCTGCTCCCATACGTTGGCACTCTCTTCCTAGAGAGGCTAAACTGGCTCCTTCCTTGTTGTCCTTCCTCCAGCAGGTGAAGACAGTTTTATTCTGGCAGACTTTGGGGAACTGGCTAGGATTCTTTTTTAAAAGGAAGAGCTTTTAATTGTGCTGTGCTGCCTTTACTATTTGTATTTTCATAGATTTGTTTTTCTATTGATCTTCAGATGAAGGCTGGTATACAAATAAATAACAAACCCTATTTTAGAGTTTAATTGCTTCTAAAACTTTTATCTTTTCTGTATCTTTTATATGTCTTTTATCTGTGTTGTTCAATTTGTGTAAGCTGCCTTCAATCTCAGTTTGGGGAAAAGGCAGGATAAGGAGGAAGAGGAAAGGAGCAGGGAGAGTTTTAGTTATAAAGCATAGTTTTTAAACTACATACAGGTACAGTTTATTAGAATGGGTAGGAATAAGTCTCTAGGCCTTCTATTTATGGAGAGACTTTTTTCTTTTTATCTCCTTGTTTCTGAAAACGCAAAGCCATTCAATGCATATTCATATATCTCAATGCATAATAATTGCTCAGTAAATTAAAACTTATCTTGCCTTCCAGCATTATGGCCATTCAGTGCAATGGTTTCCTCCCTTTACCTAATGGGAGGGCTGGCTCTGGAACATATTTAAATCCCTTAAACAATTTATACTACTGGCAATGGGAAAAAAGTTTCCCAAGTTATCACCCAGTGGTTAGGTAACAAGCCCTTCATTTCAGCACCTGGGGTACACCAAGTAACAAATTGTGAATGCCAAACCACAACGTCTCGTATCTTCTGTGTGCCGTATACAGTGCCTCATGAACACATATTTTTGTGCCCAGAGTCAACAGCTAAATCTTTTCTAGGTGTGCCTCAATGTTACACTTGGTTTCAAGAGGGATTTGAGTGACAAACGATCCTCAAATATCAGAAATGATCCAGCCCTCACACCGACATATTACTTTACCAGACAGAGAAGCCTCTACCTTCCAAATGGAGAGCAGGCCTTCAGTTTGATGAGGTGGGGGCACGGGGAGGGGAAATGTTATTTCCTTCTAAATCATTCTATAAGCCTGTTCCATTGCATCCTATCGCAGCCCGGCTGCAGGGAACGTAACACTGCATAAAACAAAAAGTGATCTTCTGCACTTGGGGCACCTTGGGTGACACATTTAAATGATTCTGTCTCTCTACCGACTGGCCTCCCAAGTATTTCAGAGTGCCAGAGCTTGGCAACTCCTTTCTAGCCAATTTTGTCTAGCCCAGTGACATATCATCAGAGTTTTGTGTCTATGTTATTTTGCACGGGCACAGACAATTTACAGGATGTGGTACAGGGTGCAGAATCCAGCTTCCTAATAATCTCGGTTTATAATCTATATGAGAGAGACAGCATGGGGTTTTTTATGGATAAACAGATGTGCTTGAAAGTGGGTAGGCTATTTCTGCTAAAATCTCAAAACCACTAAACACCCACTGGTTGGGGATGGAGTTTCAGGGTTCTCCAGAGCTCTCCACTACCAGCAAAACTGGAATAAAGTATGCAAAAGGGTAACATGAAATAAAGGGAATGGGGGGAATCACTTTAAAATATACAGATCTGCTCAATTTGCCTAACAAATATGGGTAACATCCAGCTTCTCTTGGCACTGAATATGAATTTCCTTGGCACAGAATTTTAATGTGCAGATTGCATGCATACCTTGCTTATCGTGCCTTTTAAGGGTCTTCCTGCAAACCCCAGAATTGCTAGCAGCCCCTGCTGAATTCCTAGCTTGCAGCACTTTGCTTACCCTGACCTCTGCCAGAAGCTAACGCCTGGTTCACGGAGAAGCATGGGTGCAGATCCTTCCGACATTACACTTTTGTGTACCCGAACAAAATAAGAAAACAGCCCTGAATGCCAGGCACGTGGGCCAAGGCAGACAGAGGAGGGGAGACGTGGAGAGTATGAGCAACAGCTAAATGCTAGGTAAATGTTCAGAGCCACAGAGGTATTCAAAGGTTGGTTAGCAAGGGGCAGATCACAAAAGCTAACCAAAGCATTGCAGGGATCAGCAAGCAGAAAGGAGGGCAGAGGGGAACTAAGTTGGAAACTCAGCAAGCAGGCAGCATCCAAAAAACAAACTCAGCAGGATGGTAAAGACCAGCCAGAAGGTGTAGGATGAAAGGTAGACCCGAAGCAAAGGGAGGGGGAGAATTTACATACATCTCTTTGGATATTTGGGGTTAACAACAGAGGCTGTGCCAGTTTCCTCCTTTATGCCTTTCAAATACCTACCCTTTTTTTTTTTGTCTCTCCTCCTGTGGCATCTATGAGATGGACTCTGGCAAAGCCTCTCCTGTTGTTGACATTGCGGAGCCCGTATCTCACCTTGAGGTGGGAGGATGGAATGGCCAAACTGCAAAATAGTGTCTGAAAGGTAAATGTTAGAGGCTGGATGGGAAACCTTCAGGGACAATATTTAGCCACCTCCCTCTCTCCCTCCATCCATCACCTAGTCCTACAGGTGCCTCCTTTAACCTGTTGGGTACCAAAGAATGAAAGGACAGCCATATTTTTTTTCTTCATGTGCCACAATGCAATTAGGCAAGTGGCAATATCCGATTTCAAGCTCAGCAGGTCTTTCGCCCTCTTCTGGCCAGCAAATGCACTGCATACATGTTATTTTGGCATGCTCAAAAATGTTGAACTGAATGGTGAACCTGAAAGAGAAGGCATATTGCTTTGCATCCCAGACAAAGAGAGAGATCCTGTTTGGGAGTTCCTCCATTAAATAAATCTATTTTAATTTATCCTGTAACATAGAATGGGTTTCTGTAACATAGAATGTACAGTGGTACCTCGGGTTAAGTACTTAATTCGTTCTGGAGGTCCGTTCTTAACCTGAAACTGTTCTTAACCTGAAGCACCACTTTAGCTAATGGGGCCTCCTGCTGCCGCCGTGCCACCAGAGCACGATTTCTGTTCTCATCCTGAAGCAAAGTTCTTAACCCGAGGTACTATTTCTGGGTTAGCGGAGTCTGCAACCTGAAGCGTATGTAACCTGAAGCATATGTAACCCGAGGTACCACTGTATACTAATAGGCTTGGAAGCTATGTTAGTACTTAGGCTTGAAATTACATGGCAGAAGGAAGTCTAGAGAAGAATTTGTTTTATTTTTCCATTGCCATCTGCTTTCCCCTCAGATATGTCAACTTGTGCAATTTATTTCCTTAAAAGAATAGATACATTGCATTTTTCAAATAAGAAATCAAGGTCACAATCCGGCAAATTTGAAGCATGTTTCCATTTCTCACCAAGAATGTTTCCATTTAATTCACCTGGGCTTTGAAGTGCTCAGTTTGGATGTGTGGTGACAATCTTTGCTGATTTCAGACATTAGGAACAACTTGTGTCTCCTCCCATCCACCCAGTCTAATCAGCCTTCCATCCCTGCTTATGGAATCAGGTGATTTAATGCATGAATTGTTCTAAACTTCCACTAAATTTTGGCTCAGGCAAGTTTACACTGTACTGCAGTGTGCAGGTTCTACACAAGGTGGAACATGAAAAGCGCCCCTTGCACCTTGTACTGTGTCAGATGATTGTCCCATCTAGCCTAGAACTATTTTTATTTTTACTCCAATTGGTGGAAATTATCCCAGCTCCTTTTCCCAGGCGCTGTTGCCAGACATTGTGGCAGATGTCCTAGATTTTGCCATGCCTCTGAGTTAAGGCCCCTCCCCACAGGCACATCATCAGGGATGAGGAACCTATGGCCTTTCTGATGTTACTGGTCAGTTATTCCCACCAGCTTCAGCCAGCATGGTCAACGCTCACTGCACCAACCTTCCCACCCCCTTATCCATCTCTCTCCCAGGAAGCACAGCAACATGTCTGAGAGAACAGGTGAGTTGTGGTACCCCAGCCCATTGGCCAACCATCTGAAGGGCCACAGGTTCCCCATCCCATAGAAGGTTTGACATGAAACCAAAAGGTAGGTAGATCCCATGGACCAAGACTGCTCACATAACTGCTTGTTCATCAGCTTCCGCTCGTACTAAAGGTTAACTTATCAGGGCATGAACTCTAGGCTTGCACTGCATAGAGAATCCAGACCACTGGGCATGAGTCAGCCCCTAGTGGTTTTATTGGTGCTCTTCTTCTTGGAAAAGGTAAAGGACCCCTGACAGTTGAGTCCAGTCATGAACGACTCTGGGGTTGTGGCACTCATCTTGCTTTACTGGCCGAGGCAGCCGTTTGTCTGTAGTTTTTCTGGGTCATGTGGCCAGCATGACTAAGCTGCTTCTGGTGAACCAGAGCAGCACATGGAAATGCCATTTACCTTCCAGCAGGAGCGGTACCTATTTATCTACTTGCACTTTGACATGCTTTCAAACTGCTAGGTTGGCAGGAGCAGGGATCGAGCAATGGGAGCTCACCCCATTGCGGGGATTTGAACTGCCAACCTTCCGATCGGCAAGCCCTAGGCTCAGTAGTTTAGACCACAGTGCCACCCACGTCCTTCTTTTGCATACCACCAAAGCACGCCTGGTATTTGCACAATAGGTCCAACACTACCGTCAGAAACAGAAGAAAATTACCTAAGTAAATTTAGCGAGAAAAGACACTGAAGACAAAAAAATGCATTAAAGGGAGTGCTCATTTTTAAATTCACTTGTCTGCTCCATGTAATGAAGGCATGAACATTTAACTTCTAGTCAGATGGAGCTGTGAAGAATGCATTGCTGAAGGGATGGAGATAAGGCTGTCACACCTTGGTACAATTCAAAATCAGCTTTTCCTGCCCACAGACCTGAATCCACCATCTGTGCCAAAAGGAGGAACGGTCCATAATGAATTGTCTTTCTTTGTGAGAGAAGACAAACACGTCTGCTCTCATCACATTTATAATCTAAAAGGCCTTACTTCTACACAGCAGGTTTAACACAGAAAGCATTAGGAATGCTTAAACTCCATTGAAATTAGTAAGATTTAAATAATATTCACTTACATCTACTGCCTTCAAGTAGGATAAAGAATGGCCTACCTTCTCCATACAGAACGGCATCACAGCTACAGAAGCCCTGGTGTAGACACAACACTAAGCCACCTCCAGCCACAGCTGTACCACTGCCTGGAGCTGTATATGAATTGTACTCCAAAGTATCTAGAGGGCACCAGGTTGGGGGAGAGGGTTCCATCCATTTCAAGCAAGCAAGCAGATGCATACTGTTCTTCCTACCTGTGCAAAGATGTGCTCCCTCCATTTAAAGCACTGTGGCACAAACCGTATGTAGAAGAGCACTGCAACTTTCCACCGCAAACTCAACAGTGTCTGAGTTATGGACAGTTGTGCTGCTGTTATTAATATGATCACTGTGTGGCAATATTTCATGATTCCGTTCTATTGCATGCAGACATGTTCACCTCCCACCTCCCCCTTTGCGCTGCATAGAATGTAATGTATTTTAAAAGTATCACACACAGCTGCCATTTATATGCTGCTTCTCCTTCTTTTCACTGGGATTACCCAACAGATGTAGCTTCCACTCTTCATGAAATCCTTCCATATTTTCATAAGTTACGCTTAAGAAGTTCTTGAGAATATACATTAAAAGGGGGGTTTAAATCGCAAAGGTCTGTGAATTTTGTTTTTTAATTGGTGCTTCTTTCAGATCGACTAATAGATTTTAAGAATTGTAGCCAACATCCAGATATGATTTGGGGTTTTTTGGTTTTTAATGCACGGGTATTTAATCAAAATAGAACAGAAAAAGCAACTGGCTTCCAGGGAGGAAAGAGTTTAATAATACAGTTGTGGTTTAAGTACCATCCAATAAAAATGTTCTGAATATTAATTTACCTTAAAGAGTGTTAGGCTCCGTACACACTTCGTAGCACAAAAGTGATATTTTTTCTCAATCAGGAACTGTTCATTCTTGTCCACAACATGTCACTTTCAAACTACTGTAGATTCTAGATCCTGCTATCCGCAAGGGTGGGTGTGGTTACCTGATAAGACATTTGAAACCCCTCCCCTTGTTTAGGCTAACCCCTCCTTTTCTTCCCTGCACATGCCCTGGGTGAACAAAGCAGGAAGTGGTGACTGGGAACTTGATATATATGCCCACCCATAGCATCACCGAACAGGTGTAGGGATACACATCCACACCCACTGCTGGCACTGCCTACAGCTGCTTTCATCCATTTGCAAATGAGCACATTGCACGGCAATGCAGAATCCATCCGCAATGAGCTTTTATTTCCAGAACAGAGCCAGTTTCTCAAGAAGAGCTTTTCAGGGGCAAAAAAATATGCAATAGATCTAAATTGTGTGCGGACTACATGGGAGGGGGAAGCACTGTCTCCATTGGTTCTTGAATAAAATGCCATGGGTACACAGCCTTAAGAGTTGCATATTATTTGGCACACAACCCAGCAGGAAGTTCTCCTCCTTCAGCCTCACTGAAATAGGAACTGCGTAGCATCATGAGAACAAAGGAAGTTGCTTAATACCAATGGCCCATTTTGTTCAGTATTGTTCGAGCTGACTGGCTGCAACTTTCCAGGGTTTCGGACAGGAAGTCTCTCCCAGCTCCACCCAGGAATCGAACCTGGAAACTTCTGCAGGCAAAGCTGATGCTCTACCACTAAGCTACAGGCCTTTCGCAGCAAGGCATGCAGACCTTCCAGGTTGGATTGTGCTCTTGCAATGTAGTGAGGTAGACAACAGAAAAAAAGAACTCTCCATTATTAACACGGAATTTTAACTCTTGCAATAACATTTCAAGAAGGGGGGGAACGATAATGTTACAGACATACAGCTGAAATATTGGATTAATGCTCAACTCTGTACAGCTCAAATATAAACTTTTTAAACAAAAAAAAATTAGACATTTGAGTGCATATCATGTTTTGGACATTTAGGGGGAGGGGGAGAAATGAATGTTGTTTGCCACCATTTCTGCACTTTGCAGTCTGTTTAAATAAACAAGTATTTACAGCTTCAATACGAACAACAGTGCATCCAAACCAAAGTGTGCATTAAAGAACAATTATTGCTCCTGGCCGAGACTTTCCTTTATTAGCATCATTATATTATTTATTTACTTATTTACTTTTTTTACATTTGTACTTCTCTCCCCCTCCCCATCCCATCCCACCCCCGGCCATTCTTGCAGCTCTATGAAGTCAAGATATAGTCTAACCGCTCTAGAATTCACTGGAGGAAGGAATCTCCCCATGGACTTCAGGAATGCTCAGAAGTGCATTATCTTGTACGTCAAGCCATTCTTTGCGGAAGGCTGGGAAAGAAGGCAAATGTTCATAGTGACGCGCTTGCTCTCGGCATCACTTTGCGCAACTGTGTAATACTGCTGTAGCTTCCTGTAAGGCACTTGCCTTCTCCTGGAACCTAATTCAGCTACCTGGCGAAACTTACCTTGAAACTAAAAGGCGTTTCCAAACCCATCTTTTAAAAAGGGGGGGCATCTTGTGTGTGCTTTCTTTAAACTCCTTTCACAGCTTTTCATTACTAGGATCTAAAGCCCAACCTCACTGGTAATTACAGTTTGGCATTGCACTTTTTTGGGGGGGGAGGGGTGTCGAAGGCTGTTTCAGCCGGCTAATCTTGCAAAGCAATAGAAAGGAGAATACTTCCTGGTGTTTCTGGAGGAATATCAAGCCAGCTCTGTTCTGCACTTGCTCTTTCCCATTTCTCCTCTTAAAAGAAAGCCTGTATCTTCAGACAACACTAAGAATACAATCTGACACTTAACAGGAAGTATTTGGCATTTTCTGTCCCCACGGCCCCTTTCCCCACGGTGACCCCCTAGGCCTCAGCCTCCTGCCTTCATAGAATTGTAGAGCTGGAAGGGACCTAGTGGATCATCTAGTCCAGCCCCCTGCAATGATTTATTGCCTGCTGATCTCTCGACAGGAAGCGTCTCTGAGACAGGTGTTTTCCTACCTGCCCTCCTGGGTAAAACTACTATCTGGAAAACAAAACCATCCAGGCAATTTGTAAGCATGTGCTAAGTTACTTGTGGAGGATGGAAAGTGGAAGGGGACATGGGTACCCTGGGATGGGGGGGGGGGATATCAGCCACCATGAGCATCACTCATGAAAGCGGCTATCACCATTTCTCACAATACTGATCTCCAAGGCACTGCTGATCTGGATTTCCTTTCCTGTCCCCTCTGCTTCCCTGCACCCCCTTCTCTGAGCATCTCTGATTTGTAGGTAAGAGGAGATCAAACTAAAGTGACCCCCATCTCTGGAAAAACTCTGCCTGACCAATACCCCTCCCTAATATCAAATACGGGGGAGCAGACTGGGGCCAGCTACTCCTAGCCACAGAGCATCAGGAAGTCGCCTACTCTCCTCCTAGCCTTTGCCCCGTTTTCCGAACCAGAGGAGAGCTGTTCTTGCGCCTGGCTTTCCTTGCGCCTTAAACGGCCGTCTGCTCCGTCCACCAAAAGGGAATCCTGAACTTGGAAAGCTGATGGGCAGCAGGGAGGGGTGGGCGCGGGCACAATTTCTAGCAGGCCTCTTCGCCTCTCCACCCCGACGTGGCTACCCCTTGACAAGTGCACGGAGCGCTTGGGGGGGAGCGGGCTTAGCAGGGCGCAGGCGCGCTCCTCAATCCCACTCCAGAGGGCTTCCCAGGCCCGCGCGGCGGCGGCAACTGCAGCAGCGGCCGCCCCGTCGAGCGCCTCTTTTGCTTTCTCCTCCCTGCGCAGGGCTACCCCTAGCGAGTCCCTCGTGGGCGCGCTCGCGCTCTCTCTCCTTCTCTCTCCCCAAGTTCCCTGGTGCTTCTTTTTCTTCCCTCCAGGGGGAGACAGAGAGGCGCGGCGCTACCTGCACCCGCAGGACTCGACGACCATATCCTCGTACTGCTTGTAGACGACGTTGTTGCCCGCGTCCGTGTACAGGATGCTGATGGGCGTCAGTTTGGTGGGCACGCAGCAGCTGGGCGGCGTCGAGCCCGGGTCCATGGAGTTCATGAGGGTCTGGATGATGGCGTGGTTCGTGGGCTCCAGGTGCGAGCGCAGCGGGAAGTCGCACACGCCCTCGCAGTGGTACGCCTCGTACTCCAGAGGGGCGATAATCCAGTCGTCCCAGCCCAGCTCCTTGAAGTTCACGTGCAGGGCCTTTTTGCTGCACCGCAGCCGCGCTTTCTTGCCGTGCCGCTTGCCGTGGCGGTTGTGGAAAGCCGTGCGCCTCATCCGACGGCTCTGCAAGCGTAACTGCGCGGCGGCCGTCGATTCCTGGGGAGGCGCGTGCGCGCTCTGCTGCTGGGCTCCCCTTTCGTGGCGCAGCTCGGAGAAGAGGTTCTTCCGACGGGACTTGGTGAAAACCACCAGCAGTGCCTTCTCCTGCTGCGCCCGAGCGCCTCGCCCCAGACCCAGATCGCGCAGGTCCAACAGGGGCTGCTGGGCGTGAGTTCGAGTCCCCGCGACGGCGCGCACCTCAAGGCACAGTTGCTGCTGCGGCTGCTGCTGCTGCTTTTTCCAGGGCTGGTGAGGCTGCAGCGCCTGCCACACATCAAACACCACCCAGCCGCCCCCGGCCTGGGCCGACGCCGCCTCGTGCAGGCCCCAAGTCCTGGAGTCCAGGAGGCGGCCCGACAGGCAGGGCGAGACCTGCACATGGGCCAGGCCTGTCTGCGCCTTGGAGGAATGATCGCCAGGGGCTTTGCGAAAGAGCCGCAGCTCCGCTCCCACCAGCTCCTCTTTGTCGGAGAGAGTCGATACATCAAACAAATACTTCTGTCTCCTTAAAGCGCTGGGCGAGAGATCGTCTGCAAGATAAAACGCATAATTGCAGTCAGTTTCACCTCTGAAGCGGGAACGTGCGCGGGGTGGGGAGGAGGCGGCCCTTGCCCAGGTAGAATTGACCTCCTCCATCAGCCTGGCTCGGCACGAGAGGGAAAGGGGAGCGCGGACTTGCTCCTCTGCCCGCTGCTAAAAGACACCGGGGCCTACAGGTCCCTAATGGAATCCAGGGGACTTCTTTCCTAAGGGGGGTGGGAGGGTGACGCAATGGACTGCCACTGAAATCATGGAATTGCAGAATTGGAAGGGACCAAGAGGGTCATTGAGTGCGATCCCCTGCAATGCAGGACTCTGCTCTGGTCAGACCTCACCTAGAGTACTGTGTCCAGTTCTGGGCACCACAATTCAAGAAGGACACTGACAAACTGGAACGTGTCCAGAGGAGGGCAACCAAAATGGTCAAAGGCCTGGAAACGATGCCTTATGAGGAACGGCTAAGGGAGCTGGGCATGTTTAGCCTGGAGAAGAGGAGGTTAAGGGGTGATATGATAGCCATGTTCAAATATATAAAAGGATGTCACATAGAGGAAGGAGAAAGGTTGTTTTCTGCTGCTCCAGAGAAGCGGACACGGAGCAATGGATCCAAACTACAAGAAAGAAGATTCCACCTAAACATTAGGAAGAACTTCCTGACAGTAAGAGCTGTTCGACAGTGGAATTTGCTGCCAAGGAGTGTGGTGGAGTCTCCTACTTTGGAGGTCTTTAAGCAGAGGCTTGACAACCATATGTCAGGAGTGCTCTGATGGTGTTTCCTGCTTGGCAGGGGGTTGGACTCGATGGCCCTTGTGGTCTCTTCCAACTCTATGATTCTATGATTCTAGGACTCTTTTGCCCAACCTGGGACTTGAACCCACAACCCAGAGCTTAAAGAGCCTCACACTCTACCAACTGAGCTAGGCTGCGCATCAGTTAACGTACGGCATTTATCTGTATAGGGGTATCTCCACTTTTTTGGAAGACAATTTCTGTTGCCTCTTGACATTTCAAGGTGGTAAAGGTAAAGGTAAAGGGACCCCTGACCATTAGGTCCAGTTGTGGCTGACTCTGGTGTTGTGGTGCTCATCTCGCTTTATTGGCTGAGGCAGCCGGCGTACAGCTTCCGGGTCATGTGGCTAGGATGACTAAGCGGCTTCTGGCGAACCAGAGCAGCGCACAGAAATGCCGTTTACCTTCCTGCCAGAGCGGTACCTATTTATCTACTTGCACTTTGACATGCTTTTGAACTGATAGGTTGGCAGGAGCAGGGACCGAGCAACGGGAGCTCACCCCATCGCGGGATTCGAACCGCCGACCTTCTGATCGGCAAGTCCTAGGCTCTGTGGTTTAACCCACAGCGCCACCCGCATCCCGCTTCAAGGTGTTAGGAAGGTCTTAAGTGGCCTTCCATGCAATTTGAATCACAGCGCTTTGGTGTGTCCTCACAACCAGTTATTGTGTTTGCTGCTTGTGGGTACAAGCTTTCTGCGGCATCCACATATTGCCATCCTTGTCAAAATGCTGCCCTGTATTATTTTCCCACTTCATCCTGATTTACCATTTCCATGGAAAAATCTGTCTATTCCGGATTAGGGTGGGAATGCAGGAGGCATTTGATGACGACAGTGCCCTGTGGATGCTGCAGAAAAACTTGGCCTGAGCATTTATTGCAATTGCTGTGTAGAAGGACCCCTTATCTTTCTCTCAAAAGTCCAGGCTAGCAGGATCCCCCAGGTCAGAGAGACTGGGATGGACTGGGTGGGCTGCAGTAGTTGCTGTTGGATCCCCTGCTGTCCCCCTAAAACAAAACCAGGCGTATTGAGAGTAGATCTGTAGTGCTGGGGATCTGCTCTCTGTTGTTGCCTTGCTCTCTTAAGAACCTGGGATCTTCTGCATGCAAAATAGATGCCCTCTTCCATTGTTTTATACTGTACATCTTTTAAAAACGCATTTATTTTGTTTTTTTCCAAAACCTGCTTATATGTGTGCTCACGTGGATTACATTCACCCTGAGACAAACCTGGATTTCTGTTTTTGACACATTTTGTGTACAAAGTGTAGGCTGTGAAAAGCAAACCAGATTCAAAACTCTCCCCCCCCCCGCCCCCGCGCGCCTTAGCTGCTTTCCAATAAAAAAGGTTTACAGGCCAGCAAATACAAAAAATTCCCCCAGCCTCTGGGTTTCCCCCAAGAGCTAATAAAAATCAGTATATATTTCAACAGTAAAAGTGTCACCACACAGAGCCTGCTCTCGTGAGCTCTGCGCTGCAGCTCAAGCTGGGAAAGGGTGGCTGAAACGGCTTGCAAGAGACCCGGTTATTTATTGATCGCGAAGGTCACTACTAGTATTCCTAATCAGTGTGTTTTTACAAGCTAAAAGACCTGGTTAAAAGGTCTTGGGAAGACGGGTGGGGCGAAGGGGAGGCGCAGGAGGGTGATGGATGGGAATCAAGACCTTCCAACTTGCCAGTGACAGGAAGAATCAATTTCACATTGGCGCCCCCACCCCAAAAGAGAGTGCCGTAACCCTTCCAGCTAAAATTGGCTCAGGGTTCCTGCGCTCCTTTGAGCTACGCATTTCACCCATAGACACGAGCTGGCACGTTGTTTGGGATTGTATAGCAGAGGAATAGGGGAACCTTTTCCAGACCAAGGGCCACATTTCCTCATAGGCAGCCTTTGGGGGACACATCCCAGTGGTGGGCAGGGCTAGAGGCAAAAAGTGGGAGGAGCTACAGAGGTGACTCTTTCCCATGGGTAGGCAACCTAAGGCCCGTGGGCCGGATGCGGCCCAATTGCCTTCTCAATCTGGTCCATGGATGGTCCGGGAATCAGCATGTTTTTACATGAGTAGAAGGTGTCCTTTTATTTAAAATGCATCTCTGGGTTATTTGTGGGGCATAGGAATTCGTTCATTCCCCCCCCCAAAAAAATATAGCCCAGCCCCCCACAAGGTCTGAGGGACAGTGGACCGGCCCCCTGCTGAAAAAGTTTGCTCTTTCCTTTGCGAGGGCTACATTCCACCCACCTACTGGTCAGAGGTTTCTGCACCCTCTCTGTGTCTCTGTTCCACAACCAGGAAAGCAAAAAGCATGATCCATAGTTCAAGGACGCACTCCCATCAGGCAAAACGCACCCAAGGAGGGATCACCATACAACTAGTTAGGGACGTGACCTGGGAGAAGGAGGGTGTCCCAGCGATGGGCATAGCTTGGAGAGTATCCTAGCTCCTGAGGTCTGGGAGGCCCTAGACCTGGGGTTCCTCACCCTTGACGTAGGATAACAAAAAGATTTGCAGACATGTAGATTCAAAGCATATTCGCCTATTCTAGCTTCACATGCCTGGCCTGGTGCATATTTACTCAGCAGTGTGTCCAACCAAGTTCAGTGCCCTTACTACTGAGTAACTTGGACATGGTTTCAGGCCAGTGGTGTTCAGTTGTATTATTCTAAGGGAGAGGATCGTGGCAGCGTTCTGGATGGAAGTCGTCATCCATATCATCTTAGTCCTGATACAGATAGGTAGCCGTGTTGGTCTGCCATAGTCAAAATAAAAAAATTCCTTCCAGTAGCACCTTAAAGACCAACTAAGTTAGTTCTTGGTATGAGCTTTTCATGTGTGTTAGAAGGGGTCCTTCTAACTAAGTTAGTTCTTGGTATGAGCTTTGGTATCTGAAGAAGTGTGCATGCACACGAAAGCTCATACCAAGAACTAACTTAGTTGGTCTTTAAGGTGCTACTGGAAGGAATCTTAGTCCTGAGAAATCCATAAAATTATTGGATGCTCACACTAAGTCATATTCCATTACCACAAGCCTTGACCAGAGGGGCAAAGGTACTTGGGCCAGGTGTGCCCTGTTGGTGGCCAAAAAGTCTGGTGTTGCAACACTGGAAGGAAAGTATATCTCACTGCATTGCTCAGTGGTCAGAAGACTGAGCATAAGAAAAAGATACTTTTAGCAAAGAGAACAAACACTTGAACATTTTGGGTCCATACTTAGAATTGTTTGCATGAAGCACATGCCCAGGAGAATAGCCTCTGCTGGAGTCTATTCACCCAAAACCTTTTGGCCCACCACAAAATTCTGAGAGGAGCACTACTTGGCACAACGCCCACCCGGCCCACCCTTGGGCTGGCCAAGCTGGGAGGTGGAGCTGTCAAGCCGAGAAGGTGCGCGGCCACCGGCAGCCATGTGCCTGATAGGCTCCATGCCCAGCTGACCAATCCACCAGGGGGTGCAACACTTGCCTGTTCTGGCCACCGGCAACCCACACTACACCACTGTGGCAGGGTGGCAAGGAGAGAGTAGGGTTTGGACAGAGATAGATATAAATATCTTGCAAATACCTTGCCTCTCTTCTATTCTTCAGCTGTGTAGTATGTGAGAAACAGAGGGTGCTGAGCCCTCAAATATTCCATAGCTTTGCCCCACAAGGTATTTCACTTCTGAAGTGAGAGCTGGGCCATAAAGAAGGCTGATCGCCAAAGAATTGGTGCTTTTGAAATATGGTGTTGGAGGAGACTCTTGAGAGTCCCATGGACTGCACGAAGATCAAACCTATCCATTCTTAAGGAAATCAGCCCTGAGTGCTCCCTGGAAGGACAGATCCTGAAGCTGAGGCTCCAATATTTTGGCCACTTCATGAGAAGAGAAGACTCCCTGGAAAAGACCCTGATGTTGGGAAAGATGGAGGGCACAAGGAGAAGGGGACGACAGAGGCAGGGACGCGGACTTAGAAAAAATATAGGGGGGGGGGCCGGGAAAGCTCATGAATAATAAATAAGCTCATGAATATGCAAATAAAGTGGCTCCGGCCCTAAATAGGGCAAGCCACGCCCCCCCAGCCAGCCGATTGGCTGGCTGGGAGGTGTGGCCAGTCGGGATTCCCCTGTTCTCGCGGGATTTCCGGCAGTGCCTCCGATTAGGGCACGCGGCTGGCTGGCTGGCGAAGGAGCAGGTGAGGAGGAGGCGGGGGACGGCGGCGGCGCTCTGCTGAAAGGGCGCCCGCCCGAGATTATTGGGGGGGCTGAGCCCCCCCAAAAAAATTTTTGAGGGGGCTCGAGCCCCCTCAAGCCCCATGGAGTCGGCACCTATGGACAGAGGACGAGATGGTTGGACAGTGTTCTCGAAGCTACAAACATGACCAAACTGCAGGAGGCATTGGAAGACAGGAGTGCCTGGGTGCTCTGGTCCATGGGGTCATGAAGAGTCGGACACGACTAAACAACAACAGCAACCATGAAGTTCAATATGTCACAAATTTAGAAGAGATATTTTGCAAACACCCATATATCATCCACTGAACTTAACCTTCTGTAACTGAAAAAGGTTGCTGATACAATTCTATTCATCTTAAAGCTACAGTAACATGTATCACCATGGTTGTGGGTGTGCATGCTGGAAAGAGCAGGAAGCATTAAAAAGGAGGGGTCTGTCTGTAAGGGAGAGTTGAGAAATGGAGGAATGAGGAGGTAAGGAAAAGGGGGTGAAGGTGATAATGTGGTGTGTATTTTTATTGGGGTTTAAGTAGATAAATAGGTACCGCTCTGGCGGGAAGGTAAACGGCATTTCTGTGTGCTGCTCTGGTTCACCAGAAGCGGCTTAGTCATGCTGGCCACATGACCTGGAAGCTCTACGCCGGCTCCCTCGGCCAATAAAGCGAGATGAGCGCCGCAACCCCAGAGTCGGTCACGACTGGACCTAATGGTTAGGGGTCCCTTTACCTTAATATGGTATATATGTGCAAAGGCTGGCTATGCAATAGGAGAGAAAATAAGACATGGAAAATGGGGGTGATCTGTGTGCAAGGGGGTGCTGAGAAAAGAGGGAGGGTGAGAAAAGTTTGTGAAGGTGGAAATGGGAGTGCAAAGGGGGTTGCAAAAAGAAGTGATAGGAGGAATGGGAATAGGGTTGAAGATGCCAACAGGGGCATGAAGGAATATGCAGAATAAGTGGGGATGAATGTTTAGAAAGTCCCATTGGCTTGGGGAAACGTTCAATGGGAACTACTTTCAAATAAACACGGTTGCAAGTTTGACTCTTAGTCCAGAGTGGATTTGATGGTCAGGCAAAGTGCTTAGGACAGGTTTGGTGGGGAACTTGTGGTCCTCCAGCATCATCTACGTCCAGTGGCCATGCTGGGCTGGAGCAGATGAGAGTCCAAAAAAACAACCATCTGGAGCACCACAGGTTCTCCATCCCTACCTTTGAGCCCGTTTGCTCTTGTTCAGTACTGGTGGGTGGGTGTGTTGCTGCATCCATCCAAACCCAAAGTGAGCACTTAGGAACACACATGTTGCACTAACGCAGGTAGGCATACCATCGCACATACTTAACACAGAACTCTACCTTTCTGCTTTCCCCTCAGCTCACACACCATCCTCAAGGAACTTGTGTGTGACAGTGGTAGCAATACTAGGTAAAGTAAAGGGACCCCGACCATTAGGTCCAGTTGTGACCGACTCTGGAGTTGCGGCGCTCATCTCGCTTTATTGGCCGAGGGAGCCGGCACACAGCTTCCGGGTCATGTGGCCAGCATAACAAAGCCGCTTCTGGCGAACCAGAGCAGCACATGGAAACACCGTTTACTTCCTGCCTATTTATCTCCTTGCACTTTGACGTGCTTTCAAACTGCTAGGTTGGCAGGAGCAGGGACTGAGCAACGGGAGCTCACCCCACCACGGGGATTTGAACTGGCAACCTTCTGATTGGCAAGCCCTAGGCTCTGTGGTTTAACCCACAGCGCCACCCGCGTCCCTGGTAGCAATACTGGTGCCAGGCTATTTTGAGCCCCAGGCAAAGTAACTACTTGCACCCCATCCCCCTTCCCCCCAAATAGTTAACTTCAGTGTTCAGAAACAGATGCACTGTAGAAATGATAAAATTCTTCAAAATATGAAAGTAAAATGTCAGATATAACATAAACTGACCTGTATAAAGCTGTGTTCCTTAAAGGTCTCTTGAGATCTGCACTCTAGGCAGCTGCAGACCTCAGTGGTAGCTAACTATTGTTCTAGTCTTCCTTTGTTAGCCCCACCCATTCATAATTGCCACGCCCCTTTTGGCCACGCCCCTTCCTTAAAGAGACATGGAGTGAAATTTAGTTGATAAAGGGAAACACATACTGAGTGGCCCCATTACTTGCTCTTCTTTCTGAACGGAAATCACTCGCCATCTCTCTCTTGCTCGCTCGCTCTCATTATAAGAAATCATATCAAGTTAAAAGCAAAGCAAACGGTCTTAATCCCTTACCACTTCTAAATCTTTTTTCACCGGTAGACATCTGACTTTCTCCTCCTTGGCTTGAATAAGAAAAACTGGATCAATTCATGCAGGGTAGGGCTATCGACGGTCGCTAGCCGGGACAACTAAATAAAATTTCCATGTTCAGAAGCAGTATACCTTGGGACACTAGACGCGTGAGGATTGCCACCTACACGCCCGGCTTTTGGGCTTCCCAGAGGCATCTAGTACGAACAAGATACCGTAAATCTGTGTCCGATCCAGCAGAGCGATTACTGCATCATCGCGGTATCCAGCAAGGCGATTATTACGTCATCGCCTTGATTCGACCGGCGGATTGCGTTTGTTATTAGCAACGGTAAACCTCCCCTCACGCCCCCGCAAAGGCAGCTGAGCTTCCCTACCTCGTTTTGAAGTGAAGCTATGCTCATTAAGATCAAATGGCAGCGGGTGGAGGAGCGTGGCTATGATAAACTGAGATTAGAGTCTAAAATGACCTAACGAGCCCCATTGCCCGGGAGGCAACACCACGCCGCTCCTTCTCCTGTCCGACGACTGCACCAACCATTTCCCTCCACATTCACCACGCATCTGTCGCCAGACAGGGACAGAGGTCCCCAGATAGGGGTGGGAATGTCTTCTGTCTTAAAAGGAGGGCAGCTGGCAGTCAGCTGGGTCCCCAGCAATGGTTGTTGGACTACAACTCCCATCGTTCCTGACCACTGGTCCTGCTAGCTAGGCATGATGGGAGTTGTAGTCCAACAGCAGCTGGGGACCCAAGACTGAAAAGCACTTGTGTAAACAACACTGAGCCCAATGGGCCGATGATCTGGCTCAGAGTCAATCACCTTACTATGTCCCTGTATATACAAACAGGATCGAGAAATCCTTCCTTCCTTCCTGGCAGCATGCGAGGGGCCAGCAAGCTGCAGGGCGCTCTGAGGTCCCAGGTTCAATCATTCCAGGTAGCGCTGGGAGAGACTTCTTGTCTGAAACCCTGGAGAGCAGCTGCTAGTCAGTGTAGACAGTATTGAGCTACCTCTACCAGTGGTCTGACTGCATAAAGCATCTGCCTTTTCCTTCACCTACCTCACAGGGTTGTTGTGGGGTTTAAATACGAGGAGGGAGAGAGAGAGAGAACACCATGTAAGGTGCCTCAAGCTCCTTGGAGAAAAATGGTGGGGTAGAAATACTACACACAGAGCACACACATACATATCTGCTAGCAGAGATTATGGCTGTAATCCGAGATTTACTTGGGTTATCTCTCTCCGTAGCAAAGCCGCTCAGACGAGGATTGGGAAGAGCCCCGGGGCCACTGACTGAGTTCAGCAAACGTTCCCTAAACCCCATCAATGAAAGTGGGAGTAATCCAGGGCCCAGGAGCAAGGGAGAAGAATTCGGATTTCCAGTCTCCGGACGGTGGGCACAATCGTACACACGCTCCCTCCGAGTCAAGCGTCCTCCAGATGCGCTTTGGCGCCTCCGTTGAATTGCCACTAACCGGAGGAACTGGGCTGCAGGCGCACCATTTTCTAATGGTTTATCGAGTGGTCGGTCAAATTAGTCGATAATCCGCAAACCCCTAGAATAAAAATGGGGTCGCTTTCTTGGGGATAAATGCCATCAAAGTCCAAGGGAATTTGCACAGAATTAGCACCCAGACGGCAAGGCGCGTTTCAATTCATTCAGATGTGAAGGCCTTTGTTTTCTGCTGTTGTTTGTTCCCATTACAACAAGGCGACAGAATTTATCTATCATTTCAAGCCTAGTCAAAGAAAATCCCAACACATCAAATCTGCAAAAGGAAGGTCCAAAATTAATATATATTCACATACACACGATGAGATGCAAATGATGGTGGGGTCTGTCCTCCCACATCCTCCAGTTTAGTTAGAAGTCCCGTTTCACCCTCTCTGGAAGTTTTGACTTCTGGCTGGCTCGGTTTGGTAATCCCTCAATCCGAATTAATCCCTTCCTCAGTGGTCAAGAAAGTGCTTCATTAAAGTGAGGGAAGATTTCAAAGGCCACACCTCATCTCAGGCACATCAAGGACAATTAAAGCAATTAAAAAGATAAATAAATAATTTTTTAGAAAAATAAACAGAACACTGCCGTAGCGAACGCCAGAACCGGCTTAACTATTTCAAAGCGCATAGCGGAGGAGTTGCTTCAGAGACCCACAAGCCAGCACGGTTTCGTTCCCTTTTCATAGAATCAGAGTTGGATCACGTAGTCCAATATTTCACCCAATGTGGTGCTTGAACCCACAGCCCTGAGATTAAGAGTCCCATGCTCTACCAACTGAGCTATCCCAGGGCGGATCCACAATTGAGCCAAGGCTTATGTAAGATGCGCTGCAAAGCGCCATAAGAACGATTTTTTAAAAATAAGAGGAATGAGCAAAATCTTCTCTGCCTGTTGGTTTATTGACAATAGGAAACGGGGAAGGGGAAAGAGGAAGAGGTGTTCGAAACTTCAGGAGGAAATGGGGGTCCACACACTCCAACCCTCAACCGAGGGAATCTCTGCTTTGAAGTGAAAACCGTGCGATCCTTACCCAGCAATTTCCAAACCAGCTCATCTGAGGTTGCAGCCGCAAACCAACTCACTCACCTGGGCGAAAAGGGAACGGGTCTCTCTTCCCCGCTTAGGATCGGCGCTGCAGCAAACGCCGGAGTCGCGCCTCTTCAGCTCCCCGAGATTCCAGCGCCTTAAATTAAACTGGAAACGGGGGCGTTTCTAGAAAGGAAAAGTTGCTTCTTTCAGGAAAGGGTGGGGTAACCCTCCGCCCTCTCACCGGCTCGCTGCGGTTATTCCTAAACGGAACTAGAGCTCCGTCCTGACCTGTAATACGATCCCCGTCCGCCCTAATAAAAAAGGTGGGCGGGATCCAGACTTATTGATTCATTGGGGGTTTTCAGGCTGTATTACGTCCCACTGATTTCAGTCGGCTTGATTTACGCAAGGAAGTAACTCAAGGGCGGCGGCCCGAAACATAGGTGATTTCTTGGGTGGATTCCTATTTAGCCTGTTTCATTATTCCCTCTCTTTCCCACATGTTCAGGCTTTGAGTGCCGCTGATTTATGGAGCCCAAACGGCACCGTCTCCGCACACAGGAGCTTTCAGCAGGGTCGACGAGTCCAACGCTTTGCAGAAATATATATATATATTGAAGAGCCCAGGAGGGGACCCCAAAACAACCGAGTGAGGACTGGTCAAGGAATGCAACTGTCGGAGAGAAGGGCGGAACACGGGCTTGCAATGGATTCTCGGCGCAACGTTATTTTTCCTAAAGTCTCGCTTGCATTGGGCAACGATGTCCGAGTTACATTCTCTCTCTGCATCCCTTCCCCCTCTGGGTTCAACTATTTTGGACGCTCCAGACCTCTTCGAATTTGTTGAGCAGTTCCTTCTGGTGGGTTCATAAAGGCGTGTCGTCTGAAGGAAGGAGGATTTGCAGCAGATCTACTTGGAATGAATTCCAGAAAAATTTCTTGTCCATCCCTATCCAGGTTTCTCAGAGACTCCGCAGCGCTTTTTACATCGGCCTAAGGTTTCTTCCTAAGCGTGCGTAGGATCGCGGCCACCGTTTCTGCGCTCAGATAGCTTGGCGGCTGCAAGAGAACTTGCTTCCCAAGTAAGCGCGTTTCAAAGAAATGAAGTTAAAGCTGCGAGCCATCCTTTGGGAATTAAGTGGGAAGGGATCGGAATTCTAAGCGACCGTCAGCTCGCTTGCTGCGTTTCAACCAAGTACTCTTTCAAATACGATTTAAAACCAAAAAAACACGCGATGCTGCGACTTCAAAGCACTTGCGCTCTGAACCAATTCCCTTCGCGTTTGTTTGTAGGTTTCTACACCGTGTGAGCCTAACCTCTTCTGATCAGAGGAAATTCCCACTGTAGCCAGTAGATTTCAGGATCGTAGGAACGCAGTTTTACGAGAGAGTAAGTCATATAGTCTTTGGCTGGGCTTACTTCTGAGTGAACGTGCTTAGGATAGGGTTGCCTGGCTTATAATTGAGTGGACTCTTTCTATGCATTTCAATCAAAGTTCCCGGAATCTACCACTATGAGGTGAGCAGTCTGGGGCAAATTTCTAGCTCCCGGAGGATCTTGACCCTTCCTAGGAAAAAGTCCCTCGGGGTAATTCTAGACAGCTCCCTGGATTCTCAGTCTAACAAAAACGGCGCCTCCTTTTACTAGTGGAGTAATGGGCGAGCAGCATTGGCCCGCCCAGCTGCTGTCTTTGAGCTGCCGTCGAGGAAGCCTCGTGGGACTTCTTTGTGAGTAAGCAGACCTCTGGCTGCGTGGTTAGAAGCCCTACAATTAAATCAGGTTAAACATTTTAAGCTTACTACCTCTTTCCGTTCCGGTTCCCCCTCCCCGATTTCCTTCTGCCTCACCGCCTCCTCCTTGGCGTGTCAGGTGATTTCTCGCCCTCGAAAGGAGGTTTTTCTTTAAAAAGAAAATAAAACAAAATCGAAAGGCGTGCACTGAGATGCATCTGGTGTGAAGTGGCTCGTCTCTCCGCCCCCCACGTCTTTCCCCCGAGATTCGTGCAAGCCACCAGTATTCCCTGGAGATGGCACGCCAAGGCGCTAGTCATCAAGGTCTTATCTTTTTCTCCCTCTCGTTTACCAGAAGATTCGGACGACTGCCCCGTTCCTCCCGTCTGTCCCCAAGCTAGGCTGAAGCTCAAGGAGCCAGGAGAGCACCCTAGATGTTTGGGAGGCCCTTGGAAGCCCCGCTCTTCATTGGCGGCTGAAAGCCCCCTTCGAGGACCATCCTGGTGGCTGGTCAAGAAACACCCGCAGCCTGCACAGTAACAGCCGTGACAGCCTCGTCTTGCGCCTCGGGCCGTCTGAGGCAGAGCGAGACGGGCCTTTTCGCGTTGGGTGGCATTGTCTTCCACCCCAGGGAGAGTTGTTATATAATATATATTACTCCAGGACGGGTTTTCATTAACGGTGCGTTCCGGTCATTTAACCGTCTTGGAAAGCGCACGTCGAAAAGGGAGGGCGCCTCGCCTCCTAACCGAAGTCTCCACCTTCTCCAACTTGGTGGCCCCTCCGGATGTTTCAAGTGGTTGCCCAAACTAGGTTGAAGGCTGCTGTGAAGCCTTGCCACCCGCAGTGGGGACTCTCCAGTAGTTGTTGGACTCCAATTCCCATCAGCCTCAGCTGAAAGGAACACCAACAGACAAGGATGATGGGATATGTAGTCCAGCCAAGGCCATGTCAGACGACAGGACACCCCCCCCCTTAATTGCATCAGCCTTCTCCAATTCTGCGGGAAGCGCTTAGACTACAACTCCCATCATTCCTGACCATCTGCTGTACTGGCCGGGGCTGATGGGAACTGGAGTGCAATGCAACAGGTTTGGGAGGCTGGCATAGACTGCTGTTAGGGAACATCAATCCAAGTAATCCTTGAAGCCTTGATAGATTTAGCCCGGACAGCCTAATCAACAAGCCAGCGTCTTCGTGGAAAACTAGAATTTAAACTCAGTTAACCAGACAGGTGTAATCGAAGGGGTGTGTGTATAATTCCCGTTTCGGACCGTTTCAGCACCTGAATCTTCCACGACCGAAAATATATATGCCACAAGACGAAAATAAGGAAGAAATGCAGAATTGTGATTTTTCAAACCACAACCCACAACAGGATTGCATTCAGTCTTAGAGTAAACAAATCGAAGTTAATGGACGTGACTAACTTGGGCGCATTAATATCAGTGGGTCTACTCTGAGTAGGATGTATACAACCCGTATAGTGTTTTGCTAAATACCAATGCGCGGTTGAGAAAGATGGAGAGGCTTGGAGTTTAAACCGCTTTACAAAATCAGATTAAAACGATCGAGGTGGCAGTCAAGGCTGCTGCGATCAAATGGTGCTACGGAATTCCCTGGGCTTCTGGGTTGAGACGGCGCTGCACTGCACACGAGTGAAGGACAGCAGGCCATTACCTGGCGAAGCGAGACGCCTGGCCTTCCAGATGTTGAAGGATGGTGACTCCCATCATCCCTGACCACTGGACATGCAGGCTGCCGGAAGCGGAAGCTGGAGTCCAACCATTTATGGTGGTGCATGACTCACCCAGCGCTAGATAGGTCCAACTGGCACTGTTTTCCCATTGTATTAAATGGGGACGATCATACGAGAAACTGGCCACTGCCAGTTCGAAACTATATTTGTTTACTCCCTGGACTCTAATGGGACTGGCTCACTAGTAAGTATGCATAACACTGCGTTTAAAGATAAGCAGTCTCCTTTCCAGCCATTTAGCAGGGCTTCATTTTTTTAATTATCATTTTAATAAAATGTATACAGAGCTTGATTTTAGTAAAACCTTTAAGGGGTTTACATTAAAATAATCAATAAAAGTAATTTTAACGTAATTAAAAGCATTAATGACAATTCAAATTAACAAGGGGGGGAGATTAAAGCACGTCTACGTGTTGCGCCCTGGTAAAAAGGTAAAGGGACCCCTGACCATTAGGTCCAGTCGTGGCCGACTCTGGGGTTGCGGCGCTCATCTCGCTTTATTGCGCCCTGGTAGGCTTGCCTAAATGAAAATGTTTTAAGCAGGTACCCGGAAGTGCCGAGGGAAGGCGCCTGCCTGGTGTCCACAGGCAGGGAGTTCCAATGTTTGGGTGCTCCCACACTAAAAGCACGCTTTCTTCCAAGTGTGGTTTGAGTAGCGTTTATGTGGCGCCTCTAATAGTGCCCCTTCTGCAGATCCAGGTAGTCGAGTGGGGAGAGGCGATCCCTCAGGGAAATCCAGCGGCTTCCTCCCGCTTCTCCCTCTCCACTGCTTCACTTCAATTGCGCGAGGAAATCCCTACAATTGCTGAGCCCAGGGAACGCCTTTAAAAAGTCTCCGCAACTTTCTGGCGGGTAAAGTTGCACTTTGTCGAACTGAAAGGTTCTCAAGATAAAACGGGTCAACTTGCGTGTCACTAAAAATAAAACTTCTCAAGTGACTAAAATAAATAATATGTTTTCTGACGAGAGCATCCGCCACTCCTTTAGCTCCCAAATGCAACAGAACATGAGACTGCAAGCTTCCGTTGGATGTGCACGCTCTTTACTCAGAAGTAAATCCCATTATTTTCAGTGGGGCTTTCTCCCAGGCAAGAGTGGAAAGAACTGCAACCCTGAAAAAGCTGTTGAGAGTAAAAATAAGAGAGAGATGGCCCACAAACTGCTGTTTTATTGTCTGCAACGTGTTCTTGGCTCAATAATCCTCCTTTAATGGTGGGTTTATTCTGCTTGATTAGACAGAATCATAGAGTTGGAAGGGACCCAACAGTTCATCTAGCACAAATACTTGCAATGCAGCTAAAGAAGTTTTTTTCTGCCATGCTTCCGCAATGCTACCACCTTATTGCTGTCCAGGGGCGGGGCAGAGGGGTTGCGGCGCATCAACAGCAGGACAAAAGCGGACTTCTGGTGTGAAATGTTACAGGATTCCAGCAGGAAGTGTTGCAGGATATGCACTGGTGGGAAATGAAGGAGTATGACCCCCCCCCCTGATTTTCGCAGGGGCAAATAGCATTGAGAGGGGGATCCTGTGCAGCCGCCCCATAGAATCAGGAGCAGAGCGTCATTAATGCGCAACAAAAGACGGCTGGTAACATGGGCGTAGCTAGGGGGGGGGTCAAGGTCAATACAAATCTGAGGTTCTGAGTCCGCCCCCCCCCTCCAACTAAAATCCTGGCTTCGCCCATGGCTGGGAAGGCCGAGAGGGAGAATAGCTGCGTCTATTCAGCTTCCACATCTGATCACTGGAGCAGCTTTGGTTTCCCCAAGATGGTGAGAGAGCTCAGAGTCAGGCCCATTGAACGCAGCACACAGACCAAGGAGATTCAGCAGCGCGTGAAATAATTCCCCTCTCCATTTTGTTACCTCTCTCCCTCTCCACATCCTTCCCAACGCACACACACATACTGTCGTGGCCGTGATCGGTAGGAAGAGGTGCCTGGGTTCGCCCTGGAGATGGAAGGAGAGACGGGCCAACTCCCTGCTCTCCTGCATGGAGCCACCTAAGCTAGAGTTCTAACTCAGGATCACGAGCAACCCGGAGAGGTAGGCAGCGCGGTGAAGTCTGCCTCGAAGCCCCTCGCCGTCCTAAGGAAATCCCCAGTGGGATGAGGAAGGTCGAAGTCTGACGCACACAGGAACAAGGGCATCATTCCTGGAGCCAGGAGGGTCCAGAGAGGAAGTCACTGCAGTGCCTTCCGGATGTTGTTTAACTCCTATCATCCGTCCTCCTTGGTGCTGATGGGACTTGGAGTCCAAGGACATCTGCATCGCACCAACTTCGGATGCAGCGCTGGGCTTCGAGCGAAAAGACCCGGGTTCAAATCCCGTGCTTGGACCCAAAACGTGGACTAGTTAATCATTTCTTCTTCCTCTCTCTGGGTTGTTGTAAGGCTTAAAGGGGAGGAGGGAGGAACCTAGTATAGGCACCACAGGTGCAAAATGAAGGTGTGAGTGTTGGACCACCCCCCCCCCGACTACTGGCTATCCTTGGGCTGATGTGAGTTGCCCAGCAAAATCTGGAGGGCTATAACTGTCTGGCACAAAATAATGTACACGGCCTTTCCACAGCTAGGGAAGTGGCTAAAGCTTTGGACCAGGAATTCTCAAACAAGCATTTCCCGTCCTGACCTCCTTCAGGAGGGATATACACCTATCGCCGGCACGCGTAAAATGTGGGGCTCCAAGGGCCGCTAAGGGAGGAAGGAGAGATAGGATAAATTCCGCTTATTCCAGCCAGTCTGAGCAGCCACTTCCCCTTGGCTGAGCCCAGGAAGCTCATCTGAGAGTGAATGGGGATATATGACACTGCAGCCCCGCATACGTGCTTATTTGGGTTTTTTTCCTGTTGTGAACCGCCGGGGGATCTTCGGATGAAAGGCGGTGTACAAATTTAAAATAAAAATAATACTCAGAAGTTCTATTAATGGCAGTGGGGCTTATTCCCAGGTAAGTCAGCACAGGTCTGAGGCTGAGGCAAGAAACCGCATTGTTGTTATTACATTTATTTCATTATCACAGAGTTGGAAGGGATCCCGAGGATCATCTAGTCAAACCCCTGCAATGCAGAAATCTTTTTGTCCAATGTGGGTCTTCAACCCACGATCGCGAAATTAGGAGTCTCATGCCCTACCGTACCGCTTCATGCCAAAAAATAGGCTTCTGGGCGGTTTACAGAATATAGAAAGGCACTTCAACGTCGATGCAGGTGACCATATTATAATTATTATTAATTTATATTGCGCATTATAAAAACCACTGAAACATTAAGGCGTGTGATCATAATACTGTATATATTTGCTTGTTGGCTTGCTGCTTCCTTCCACAACAAACTTCTTCCGTGGTTTCTGATGTATAAAAATCGGTTCCATAAACAGCAGCAGGCTACGACAGTCCAAAGACCTCTGCAATATCAAACCACCACTCGAAAGGCGATGGACTCTCCTTCGTGGGAAGTTTTTAAACAGAGGTTGGATGGCCCTCTGTCAGGGATTCCTGCATTGCAAGGGATTGGACTAGATGACCCCTGGGGGTACTTTTCAACCCTGCGATTCTATGAAATTCCTACCTCGATCAGCATTCTGTTCCCAAGCCTATGTGCCAGCGAAACCCCCAAGTGAGACGCAGCGGGCTCATAGGACGGGGCTGTTTTCCTTGGGGCACCTGCGCTTCCTTTGTGGAAAGACATTTCCACGAACACACCCAGTTTACATCATAATGAGAACTCGGGAGCGAGAAATCTTCCAAACAGAGGTCCTAGGCCAATCCGAATCAAGGCCAGCTATTGCGATGCTACTGGACAGACGGATGTTACAATGAAGAAACGAACCTCCTCCCTGCGTAAAGTGCTGCGTTTTCGCCTCTCTTATCCTCTACATCTCCCCGCTTCCCAGTACTGTGGTGGATTCAATCCCCAGAGCAGAATCCGAAAGGCAGGCAAAGTTTTGGATACATAAATAAGTACCACGAGCCACGTGGCTGTACGATCCCGTTCTGCCGGGTCTACCGCGCTTCCCCCTTAAAATAAAAAAAATACAAAATCAGGTTGCCTCGGGCTCAGACTTACAAATCTCCTGCCCCGGAACAACAGGCCTGGAGTGATCCCAGACCAATACCGTCAAAGAGTAACACAGAGCAATTTGGACCCAAGCCCTCCCGATCTCACCAGAGGTGCCTGCCAAACGCCTCTAAACCCTGCAGACATTCGTTGCAAACAAGTTATTTAATTCCCCGCCCCTACACCTAACCAGATGCGTCCGCTCGCTTACGCTTCCTTCCCAAAGAAAAGGGGGAAAACGTCCTACCGAGTTCAGCGAGGCTTCTTCCGAAAAAAGTCTGTCTAGGGCGGCAGCTTAAAGTTAGGCGCTTTCTTGGGAGTACCACTGAACTCAGTCGGGATTACTCCGGAGTAAACATGCCTAGGAGGGGGACACAACAGTACTGTCCTCATCCCAGGCGTTTCCTTCGTCCAGACAATATGCCTCCAACTCAGTTTAGTGCTGGCTTGCTGGGGGCGCCGGCGGGGGGAGAAGGACCCCCAGGCTGGTCCCCCTCCCTTCATCCCGGGTCTTCTACCTCTTTGCTGGGCCAGGAAGCGCAGATTGGAACCGTCTGCGGGGCTCCGTCGCTCCGGCCGTCTGGTCTGCATTAGCGGTTTGTTGTTTTTGTTTTGTTTTTTTTATAAGGGGCTCAAACAAATCGAATACAAGGTTGCCCCATCATTAAAAGCGGTGAATTCCCTTCTTCCCCATTAAAATACTTCCCTGCTTGTATTTCATTTGCCTTACGCCAACCACAACACAGCCCCGAAGGCGCGGCCCGGATTGCGCTTCCCTCGCCCCGGCCGGCCGGCGGATGGACCCACCTAGAAACCCGCAGCTTTCCGTCAACACGCAGGCCGAGAGGAGCTGCCAGAGGGACCCGCATTCCTCAACCGTCGCAGCCCAGCCCTGCTTCCTACCCCGCAGGGGTTGTTTTCGAACTGCGGGCGCTCCCCGCCCCTCGAAAAACTTCCCTTCCCTCTCGCCTACCCGCAAATCCCCACGAGGGATATGAAAGACGCGTCTACGAAGAACGGAGGGAGATGCCCGGCTCGAGCACAGCCGCGCTTTGCGGCCTGCTTGTCTGGCTTCTCCTTCTTTTTGCAGGAAATATCGCCACTAATTTGGAAACACACACGCGCGCGCGAGAGAGAGATACACCCACCCACCCACGCACTTCAAGGCTTTAAAACCAGCGTCTTCCTCAAGTTCCACACCAGCAGCAATGCAAAGCCAGCAGGTGGGCAGTGTTCACACGTGACGCTTGATGCCCCAGTCCACCTACTGAGGGGCAAGTGGGACTTACTTCCGGGTAAAGGGGCAGGGGCAGCGAGTCCCCCTCTGTTGCTGTTTCCTAAAACCTTAAAAAACAAACTCCATTTCCCTTCCCAGTTCTCAAACTTTCACACACGTGTCCTCCGATTCAGAGGGAGAGGCTACAAGAGGCGTCACAGCAGGGTTACCACGGTGGTGACCTTCAGATGCTGTTGGACTGCGACTCTCACCATTGGGCCATGAGAGTTGGAGTCTAACAGCACATGGGAGCGCCACCTTGGTGACCTCGAGGATAAAATACTCAGGTGTAAAAGATGGTCAAACACGCGGTCCATTTCTCTTCTGCTTTGTACAGGGACACGGTCTGCATGTGGTACACAAGGGATTGTATCCAAATCCAACCCAGAGAAGACCTGGAATTAAGGAACCTAAATTGGTCAGGTCTATTCACTTCAATGGGTCTACTCTGAGTAGGGCGAATATTGGACACAGTCCATGGAACGGAGCCTCAAAGAAGCTGGGGTGTTGTTGTTTTTAGTGTCCTGTTTATGAAAAGGGTGGTGCCATGCTCAGCCCTCGCTAGCTCCTCTCGGTCCCTTTGCTGAAACCTGCGCATCTTCCTGTCCCCGGCCTGGCATCCCGATCCCAGACACGCGGAGGTGCCCGCGGCAGATGGACCTGCCCTGCAGCGCGTGTGAATCCTGAAGACTCTCATCCAAGGCAAACTCAGCGAGGCAGAGAGAACCGTGCTCCAAAACGGAGATCCACGATTGTAACCAAGACAGCGCCTTGAAGACAAATACAAATATGTATTGAAGTGGCAAAAGCTTCCTCGAGCTAGGTTGCACTCGGCCTGATGCACGGAGTGTAGCGTGCTATCGTGAGTTACAGGAATAAATACACGTGGAAGGACTGCGTTAGAAAGAGGCAACAGCGAAGTCAGAATGAAACGAAGCGCAGAAAGCAGAGAGCGTAGCCACTTACAAAACTGTTGCTGCTATTCCACACGCATTCGCCAATTCACACGTGAGCAGGTTTACTTGTTTTTGAAACCACGCAGCGTGCTTTCCAGCCTTATATTCACCTGCGAGGAAATCAGTTCGACTGAACTCACGGACTTCGGCTGCGCTGTGAGAAACTGAAGTCACAGTCGCGGTTGCTTTCTTCCAAGCAAGCCTTATTTCTGATGCGCCAGGCACGTGTGAACTCCGTGGAAAGAAATGCCTTATGGACATTTCCGTGGAAAAGAAAGACCTTATGGACTTATGTCAGTGGGCATTCCCAGCACCTACGAGCTTCCACTGTTTCCAACCTGCCGCTCGTTTTTAGCATATCCCTGGTCAATAATATACCAAGCGTTTAAGAGCCGGCCTGCCTGCACTTCCCTCGCCTTCCACAAATTCTGGGATTCCCAAGCCCTTCTTCAAACCCCTGAGCCTCACCTGCCTTTCACCTTCCTCGGGTAGTAAATCACAGCAATCACTCGCTCTCAGGCAGGCCTGCCGATTTCTCACCCCAGAGCCTGAGCTCTGAGCCCCCATGGGATTTATTTCTGCCCAAGAATGTCTAAAGAGTTGTCAAGGAAAATATTATTATTATGAATTATTAATAATAATAATAAGTGCCTTTGCGGTTCACCCCTCAATCCGGCGGCAGTTCCTAATTGTTCTGCTTTATTGTGGGGTTTCTAAACGTGGGGAGAGGGAGGGCGGCGGCGGAGGAGCGAGCCGAGCACCATCTGCGTTTTAATGAGTTTACTTCATGCGCCAACAGTAATTTTCCTACATTCAGCGAGGTCCTGTCTGATCTTGCGACCATAACTGGGAGGAGTGGTGAAAGGGGAGGGGGGTAACCGGGCTTTATGGTAAGTGGGGAGGAGTTAATGCTAAGTATCCCCCACTTCTCCCCCCTAAACACGTAACAACAAAAATAATAAAGCAAGTGAGCCAGCCGAGCCCTCTCCGATTAATAAACTATTCTGAAAGTTCTGCACCGAAGGGGGAGGGTTTCTTTTTTTTAGGGGGTGTTATTTTTTTAAGTGACGCCCTTCTAAAAACCACCAGCGAAGTCCTAACCGTGCCATCCTAGATCTAAGCAGGTCCCATCGATTTGCAGCCGAAATCACTCTGGATTTATCCCCGTGGAAAGGATGGCTCGGGCGCGCTCCTGAGGGTGTGTACTACGACTCTCTCTGGCCCTGATGGGACGCTGCGCTGGGAGGAGAGACAGAAGCGAGACTTAGGATCACTTCTCTTTGCTCCAAGCTCAGCTGAAACCAGAGAGGAACCCCATCACTCTGCGTTACTTATAATGTTTTGGGAGAAAGAGAACAGTTTCTTTAGCCAGATCCACAATAAATCACCCTAGACTCCAGGAGAGTGAAAGAAAAATGGTGGGTGGGATTCGTAGGAGTGTCGGTTTCTATAAAAACAAAAAATAAAAAAGGAAGCCATTGCAGCCACTCTACTGCCTTTTTGTTTAAAGCGACATTGACCAGGCGAGCAAATTCCGCGGCGATCCTTAAGGGAGGGCTTGGAGGAGAATTATTCCGCGTTAGGGAAATGGAAAGTCTGTAGCTGCGCGTCGGGCAGGAGTCCTGCAAATCATTGGAGAGGAGTGCTCCGCTCCTGCTGCTGCTGCATAAGCCCATCTCAGCAATTAACTGGAGGACGGGGGGAGCGGGGAGCCCACAGGGAGGTGGGCTTTGAAAAAGAAAAAGGGGGGAGCCCAAGCGGGGGTCGCCTGCCACTTCAGAGGAACGGAAGTTCTCTTGAAGTCCTCCCCGTCGAGGGTGCGCCATTGGCTGGCCCGCCTTCATTATGGGAGACTAGACAATCTTTGATATGTTATGACATGAACACTCAATTAGATCACTGAGTTGAACTACTCCAATCAGGGGCTTGATGCTAAGCAACTCTCAGAAGGTCCAGCACGAGGTCACAGCCTGTGACACATCAAATCAAAATCAATGGGGACGGCGGGGGGGGGGGGGAGGAACGAAGGCTTTCCTCCTCCTCCTCCTCACCCCCGCCCCTTCACCAAACCAGGGCTCCTCCTGGGGGAATTGCTCTCCCGATTGCTCTGCCACCATCGCCCGCCTTCCCTCGGAGAAAATTTTCCCAGGAGGGCAAAGTGAGATCCATCTTTGGAGTCACGTTTTCAGGGTCCTCCGTAGCCTGCAAACTGTCCCCCTTCCTATCCCTTTTGTTTAGAAGGCAGCGATTTAAACTGGAGAGGTGTGTCCCAAGTTGGTTGTGGTTTTTGAAACAAACCACATTTAAAACACCAAGGAAGGGTGGGGGCCCGTTTCCTAGCTGAGAAGCGAGATAATCTCCTTTAAAATCAGATAGCACGTTATTCTCCCTTCCTCTCCTTAGAAACCCATTCTTGGTGGGGGTGGCGAGCGAGAATGGAGAATTAAGAAGCCGTTCAGGTGCCACCGACCAGCTATTTTTAACCGAGGCTGCCAGCTAAGGCCTCCTTTGGAAGGATTGCTCTCAACGAACGAGCAAACAGAAAACCCATCCGAGAACAGTGTTTCGAATATGCCTAGCATCCATCAATCTCTCGTTATGGTGGTGGGGGGCCGGCGGAGGAAGAGGCGCAAGGAGAATCGCGGTTAACTCTTCCCATGAACTGCAGATAAGAGTAATCTCGTGGGCTCCCCTTCTCCAGTGAAAGCTACCTTACGAATCTCTGACTCATGTTAAGCTTGCGGTCTAGCCGTGAGAATGGAAGGGAATCGCCTGGGGTCCCCCCTTCCTATTCACTTTCCGATTGCCCTTCGAAGCAATAAGGGGCAATAGATTTAAACCTGAAGACAGGCTGCGAGATACCTGTAAGGTAGGGAGCAACGGATGGTAAGGAGCCGGGATTGGGGGGGAGAGAGAAAGGAAAAAAGGGGGGTGTAATCAGTTTAAACCCCGGGGAGGGGGGAAAGTACTGTAAGTTAAAATCCCCCAGTAGGAAAATAAATAACGTTTTAAAAAAACAAAAACAGAAGAAACAATTTACTCCAGGAGTGTAAAGATGGCCATGGAGCATATAGGAAAACGCTGAACAATGCCTGGAAAGTGTCCATGCCTCATTAGCCGGTCTCAGGGTTGGTATGTGGGTTGAGGGGGTGTTTCAAGCCCCCCCCATTAATTGCTGGCGTCCCCATCTCCTTGGGGCAGAGACCTTTAAAGGACAGGGGAGCTACCCAGATCTTTTGAAACGAAGAGCAAACTTTTAGTTCATTCCTTTTATTTTGCTCTTTTTTCAGTGGGAGGGAATCAACTACCATTTGCAGCCGGCGGTTTTGATGTTTGCTCCCTCCAAGGCTTCCCAAGGCTCAAGAACCAGCCCCCTGGCTCGGTTAGGAGGGCAGCCCCTGCGCGCAACGGGCCCGGACGAGGCAGGCAGGGAGACCTGAACAGGGATGTGGGTCGAGACCTGACTTTGGGGAAAGAGCGTGTTAAATGGGAAGGGGGGGGGTGAGAGAAGGAGGGAGAAGAGTGTGGGAATGACCGAATTTACAGTTGTATTTATGATCCCCCGAAGGATCCTCAGAGATTTCGGAAAGTGGGACGCGGACCGTCCATTAAAGGCTTAGAGAAGCGCATCACCTACAAGGGAGTGAGGTGGGTGGGTGGTGAAGCGATCTTTAGGGGATCCTGAGATCTAGATCGACCTGAAGATGCTGTGATTGTACCCGGATTTGTTTTCTTGGGTTTTTTAAAAGAGGAGATGGCGGATTTATGTGGAAAAGATACGAAGTATGTGTATGGGGCGGCGGATTCCCACGGAATCCCACGGAGGCTGCCACGCATTAGGGAGGGAGCCCCGTTCAACTCGGTGGGATTTGCTCAGCAGTAACCGCGTGCCGGATGGGGTCGAAGGTCCTTTTTATTTTGCACCGGTTTTAATATTCATTGTGGCTAAATGATTCTGATTCTGTGGGAGCTGGCAGAAGCGGAGGCGCGCCTTCCTGACGGTTAGAACCGAGCAAGCGCTGACCCTCGCAAAGTTTTATTGGAAACTGACCGAAAAAGAACAATCCCCCCGCTCCTTAATTTGTGTCATACAAAATCGGGCCGGGTGGGAGGATACCCCCCCGCTCCCCGTCGCGATTAACCTGGATCCGGATTCCCACAAGGAAACCGGTGGCCGCGAACACACCGACACATCCCCACCCGCCTTCGGATTACTCCGAATTCCGCTGCGCTTTTAATCCGCCGAACAGAATAATTCCCGTAGAAACGGCTTCCTAACAGAGGACCGAAAAGAAAACGCGACCCAGAACTGCAGCTCATTCTGATGGGGAAAAAAGCCTGCGAAACATTTCTGGCAGAGAGAGGCGCTTCCGTCGAAGTCCGGGCGTTTTAAGGTTGGATCAAGTTTGGCAGAGGCAAGACAGCAGAGAGACGGGAGAAAACCTGCCCCAGAAACCGAGCTCTCCTTTCCCCGTTTATTTCTGAGACGCCGGCGCAACCGAGAAACCAAACTCGAGCATTTGTCCCCAACCCAACGGCGATTCCCCCGGTGGAGACCACCAGACGCCGCTTTCTCAAAGGGGCGCCCCGGCCTCTTGCGCGCCTTGGACTCTTCGGAGAGACCCACCAGAGTCGACGGGGCAGACGCCCCAGGAAGGGCGCAGAAAGGCGGGGGGATCCCCCATCCAAGCAAGGCACGTGCTACTCCAGTGCAAGTATTCCGGAGTGTGTGCGTTCACATCGAGACGCGTGTGGGACCCCCTATTCAGACTGAACTCCAGAAGGATGCTGGTGGCATAGCTGTCAACTTTTCCCTTTTCTTGCGAGGAATCCTATTCGGAATAAGGGAATTTCCCTTGGAAAAAGTTGACAGCTATGCACAGGAGCTGAGAGGGATTCGGGAGCCTGCAGGAATGACGGGGAAGCCAGGGGAGGCGGTCGGATCGGTGCCCGTTTTTGGAGGAGGGAACGGAGGGGCTTCAGGCTGGAAGGAGAGAGGATGGGGCGGGGAAAGAGATATTTCGGGGGGGAGGGAGGAGGAGACGGCGGATCGGCCCGGAGAAGTGTCGGAAGGTGGATCGGGCCCGGAAAACCCGCCCGAAGAAGGTGCCCGTCGGCTGCGCCCCGTCGGCTTACCTCGCCCCCTGTCCACGAAGCTGGTGATGGTGTTGGCGGCTTTGGAGGACTGGAAGAAGGTGGCGTTAATGCCCAGCTTCTCGGCGATGGAGTAGGTCCGGTAGAGGGAGAGCATGTACTCGTGGGGCTCCACTCGCGGCGGCGGCGGGGCCCAGGCGGAGGGTCCCTTCCGGGCGGCGGCGTCTCGGGGCGCTTGGCCGTCCTGTGGGCTCCGCATGCCCTGCTCGGACTCCCGGAGAGGCTCGCTGGGCGCGTCGTCGGCGGGGATGGTGGCCTGCTGGCAACAGGGCAGATCCCCCCAGAAGAAGCAGGCGAGGAACACGGCGGAGAGCAGAGCCCGGGCCGCATTCATAGCGAGCGAGCGGCTGCCCCGGAGCCAAGCGCGCGCCCGCTCCGCCCAGGCGAGTCCCTCGCGCAGCGCGCACAGCCCAGCCCGGCGCAGCTCCCTCTGGCCGTCTGCGGCGCGGCGCTGGCTGCGAGAGAGGCCACAGCCCGGCCCGGACACGCCCCGCGACACGACACGCCCCTCCCCACGACACGACACGCCTCCTCCTCCCCCGCCCGGGAGGGTTTTTTTTTGGGGGGGTGACTGTGGGGGGAGCGGGACGCTGCCAGAGCCGGAATCTTCTTTGCGCCACCAGCCGGGACTCAGCCCGGGGGCGAGGTGAGCCTTCCGAGCATGTGCAGAGTGCAATGGGCGTAGCCAGGATTTATGTTGCGTGAGGCGGGGGAGAACCTCAATTACCGTCGTTAACTATTTTTATTGATTTACTTGACTGAAGGAGGGGAGCTGCCTCCTACCTCTCCTGAGCCCCTCGCACTGTGTGATCTTCCCAAGGGGTGGCTGCTAGGCGGGGTTGAATTCGGATCTTAGGAGCCAGAGTAGGCCGGAAAAGAGAGTGACTGGCCACTTCACCGTCTCGATTAGGCGCGTTTGCTAAGCCATAGAAAGGTTAGGCTGGGAGATTTGTTGTAGTGAAATAAGGAGCTGGCACTCTGCACATGCTCCAAGACATTTCTTTGCCAGCTTTTGCTTTGTGTGTTTTCCTTTGTGAGTTTTGGCTGAAACGAATTCCTGGAAAGGGGGGGGGTTAGAAGTAGCAAACTTCTGATTGGTTTTTCGACCAGCTACACAGCTGAGACAATAGCTTGAGTGGAAATTCGGACTGAAAGAATGGCATTTTGCTGTCCGTTTAAAAAAGTTTTGTTTTTTTACAATTGACTGGCTCACCTATGAAGTATACCCCAAACCCTCCTTCCACACTGGAACCAATGGAAGGAGAGCTGTTCTTAGAGGTTTCCAAAGTTACAGAATACATTTCTGCCCCTTCTGGACATTGGGCAAAGTCTGAGCTTGAGCACGTTTTGAATATGCTCTTTTCCACTGGTTCCCCCTCTCCCCCAACAGACTATTCTAAAATTGCCTAGGGCCTTGGCAGATCACTTAATGATTTTTCTGCCTGCTGGAACAATTGGAATGTGCAATGCCAGATGCTCTGTTATTTTATTTTTTTAATTTATGATTTATTTATTTATGTAACAAAGTTATACACCACTGTTCATAAAAAAATAGAGCAGTTTCTGGTATGTAAAACCATAAAATTAAAATCATTTAACAAAGTTGAAATCAAAAATCGTGTAACTATTTTGGAAATACAGGTATGCATCTGCTGAATCTCTGTTGGCACAGTATCCCACACTTTGGCTAATGACTCTGAAGCCTTGACTTCTTGTTATTGTAAAATGAGTGTCACCGATTCAGGGAACAACCCAGGTTGCTCCTTGTAAGATATAATAAAGTAATTGTATTTTATTGCTTTTGTTTCTTTTGCTTGCATGTTTTTGTATTGCGGTTTTAATCCCATGGACTTCAGTTTGCATGTGTGCTCCACGGAAACACCAGAGACCATAGTTTGGGAAACACGCCTCTAATCACCACCTGCTTGCTGGCTAGGCATTAATGTTTTCCTGCCTGCAAAACATTTGTTGTGTGTACAGATATAGCTGCACACTTCAAGCAAATCATCACATGCAATGTTCCATATATGTTTGCTTTTCAACACATATCCTGGAATTCCATAACTTCACATCTCAAGCACATGGGACAAGTGTTCAGGTCTGCCCTCATCACTGCAAAATCAGTATTTGATATGGCTGTAATTTAGCTTATGTTAGTAAATTGTTGTTTTTCGTAAAAGTTCAAAAAGGATTTTCAGTGCAACCTGCTTTGAAATTGCTCTGTGATGAAGACTGAGCTAAAAATGTTTTCAGCAAATAAAATATATATAGGTTGCATGCAAAAGATGTGCTTTCTGTGTATTTATTTATTTTTTAAAAACCTATGGCACTTTTAAAGGTGCCCTAGGTGGACTTTGGGTGGCCAGGATTGGCTTGTATCAGGGATCAACCATTCCTCCTATTTCTAGGAACTGGGTTCTAAGTACCGTACGTTTAGCCCTCAATTCTCTTGGTAGCTTTGAGGAAAATCATATTTGCAGGAGAAAGAAAATATAGTACTTCTTCATACTGCACAAAGTTATATGGGACTTTCTACCACAAGAAGCTAGGGACGCGGGTGGCGCTGTGGGTTAAATCAGAAGGTCGGCGGTTCGAATCCCCACGACGGGGTGAGCTCCCGTTGCTCGGTCCCTGCCCCTGCCAACCTAGCAGTTCGAAAGCACGTCAAAGTGCAAGTAGATAAATAGGTACCGCTCTGGCAGGAAGGTAAACAGCGTTTCTGTGCACTGCTCTGGTTTGCCAGAAGCAGCTTAGTCATGCTGGCCACATGACCCAGAAGCTGTACACTGGCTCCCTCGGCCAGTAAAACAAGATGAGCGTCGCAACCCCAGAGTCGGCCAGGACTGGACCTGATGGTCAGGGGTCCCTTTACCTTTACCACAAGAAGCTATACTTCCTCTAGGATAAACGGCAGCTTTCTAGTCACTGGGGAACAATGTTGGAATTGGGCTGTTGTTCAGAAGTAATGCCATTCCTCTGCTATGAGCAGGGAGATAGTTCTTATCTATTTTCATTGCTCCCTATTCCCTACCAGTGCAGTCGGCCAACCTTTGACCACTTGTCAGTGCCTAGTTTGGTGGGGCCTGCTTGCCTAACCTGCCCTCAGTGTTGGGTTTATAGATTTTTAGAAGAACAAATAATGAGTTTGGTCAGAGCATCCGTGTGTGTGTGTGTTTCTCTCTCTGTGTGTGTGTGCATTAACCACAGCCTTGACCAACTGTCCTTTCACTAGGCAGAGAGAAACCATCTCCCCTGAAGAAGACAGGGCTTCATGTTGTTGTTTTTTTAAAAGCTTGTTTACATTTTTATCCACTCTCATCCCTGAAGGCTTTGGTGTAGACCAACAAAAGTTTAAAAAGCAAAGTCAGCTCTAAACGATACTTTCTAGAAACAGCCCGCCTGTAATTTCAGTAAAATCACTTTTATCATGTCCCAGGCTGTTTCTGCATAGTGAACTTCTGCAATGACACCTTGAAAGCTTGAGATTTGGTGGGGGATACTGAACTAAGCATTTGGAGAAAATCCAATTTATTTTCTTTCCGAAAAAAGGAGAAGGTTTCTAGTTCTCAAGGCTGAGAAAGTACAGACAATGGTTCAAATGGATTGGGACTGAGTGGATGACTCCTCAGTTGCCATGCATAGATTCTTAACTCTATATAGAATGCTTATGCAACATCATCATCATCATCATCATCATCATCATAAATTTATATACCACCTATCTGGTCCAATATCATTCATTGTAGAGCACCCCACAGTGTTATAAAGTAATGATCTAATTAATTTTTTGTTGGGTTGAAACTCCCCTTGCACTGGAGGCTGATGTAGACAGAGAGAGAAACTGCTGTGTTTCCTAGACTGTCCTTTCTGACCTAACCTGTGCTGACCTTCCTTCATTTCCTACTTACTTCCTTTTTATTATCACCTTGGGAGAAGAGACATCCTTTTGTGTGTCTCCTGCTGAAATGCAAGAGCAAGCATAGCTCAGGGCATCACCACCTGAGGTAGAGAGAACTGAGATCTTTCCTGTCAATCAAGCATGTATTTCATGCAGCAAACATAGCTTTCTTATTTTCCGAAAGTCAAGAGTCTCAGTGTGATTATACCCAGGATAAAGTGTGCTCCTCCAACAGGAATCCAGCATTTAAGTTCAATGTTTGCAGAGTGTTTTAACTCCAAATGCCAACGTTTTCAACAAGTACTGGTTTGAGTGTTGGACTGGGACCATGAAGGTCACTGAGTGACCTTGGGGCCAGTCACTGATCCTCAAGGATCATCCACACTTTTCTTTTGTCCTGGGTTTTCTAAACAGGTCTGTGTCCCAAGTGCTTTTTATTTCTTTGACCAACTGTGCTCCCCAGGGAAATCTGCCTGGCATCTAACCTACCTCACAGATCTACCAGTGATCGCAAGCGAAAAAGTCACTTAGAACAAAAGAACAGAGCTTCTCTGAATTTGGGGCTGTGACACCCTCCCATTTACTCGACATCAAGTGCACTCCCAACACTGGTTTGGGAAGCGATCTTCCTATAAGGTTAGCCACAATCCACATCTATCCTGTTTTTTCTATGAAATACTGCATTTTTTAAAAAAAATAATAATTGTTATTAAAGATTTCTTAGTTTACAAAAATATGTGCATTGTCTCTTTTCCCAAGTTGTGTTTTCTACAGATCCGTTACAGTGGTACCTCGGGTTACAAACACCTCAGGTTACAGACTCCGCTAACCTGGAAGTAGTACCTCGGGTTAAGAACTTTACCTTAGGATGAGAACAGAAATTGTGCGGTGGTGGCAGCGGGAGGCCCCATTAGCTAAAGTGGTACCTCAGCTTAAGAACGGTTTCAGGTTAAGAATGGACCTCCGGAATGAATTAAGTTTGTAACCAGAGGTACCACTGTACATTTGTTGCAAGACATTAGTATTGCATGCAGTATTCGGTTGGGAAGAAAAGAGGGGGAAAGAGGGGTGGAGTGGCAATGCTTCTATTTTTCTCCTTAGTGTATGTGTGGGGTTTTGTGTCAGTGTCACCTGTGTGGGTTCTCTTTCTATTTGCTTGTTATATTTCCTTGGTGTTGAGTAGTGGCGTAGGAAGGGGGTGCGCGGTGGGTGCAGGCCGCCCCGGGTGTCATCACTGAGGGGGGTGTGTGTGTGTGACAAAATGGCAAAAATGTGTGTTTTTGAAAAAATAACTCCCGCGCCCACTACAGAAGCACTCTCCTCTCGAGTGATTTCCAGAAACCAGAAGCATTGCTGTCTCCAACTTTGCAGGCAGAGCGCAGCCTTTATGGCTAGTAGACTTTGCCATCCCTCTCCTCCATGCATCTGCCTAATCCAGAGGCATAGCTAGGTGAGGCAGGGGGCACTGGGCCACATGTCTCTCATGAGGGGGAGGCAGTGGGCGAACTGCCTGCAAGCTCCGCACTGCTTTTCCGAGAAGCGCAGGGCTTGTGTCTGCCCACCGCCTCAGCTGCCTTGGCTCGCCCTGCCCCCATGGGCAGCTTGCCCTGCCACCATGGGCAGCTCGCTCCGCCCCTCAGCTGCAGGGCATGCGCGCTGTCCCAGGCACCTGTTAGAAAATTAGTAAATTTACTTGTTAGTAAATTACTCTGGGAATTTAATTGATGTTTCCATGAGCATAGACCGGGGGGCCAGTAAATAAATAAAAATACTTAACTAAAAGTAGAAATTGTAGAAAGATTTTGACAGATTTTTCAGAGCACTTAGGGGGTCAAAAGAAAGTAATTTAAAACAACTGTTGTTGAGACATTTCATTTTGAATCTGCTAGACAGAATCAGAGAGAGGATGGTGACAGATGGGTGGCCTGCCCACCCCACAACACAAATCCTGGCTATGCCCACGGATATTTCAGTTGTTAACATTTCACTGGACGTTGTATTGTCCTGCTAGATCTTACATTGATTGTAACCCACCCTGGGACCCTGAAGAAAATGAGAAAATGTTGCCGTGCGCTATTTGCACAATTTTGTCACATGTATTTATTTACAGAGTTTAAACTACGGTCCTGTAAAGTATTGACAGTTTATCCCTGAAAAACCTGAAAATGGGGGGAAATGGCGCATTCTTTCAAATCCAGTTCTCCAAAAACCACTCACCTACCACCACCCTTCCCTTGAACACGTTTCAGTGCAGAAAATCTCGAATATTTGTCCTTCACATATTTATTTCATTCAGTTAACTCAATGGATTGTTATGTAAAGCTCAAGGGACAGTGAAACGGTGACAAGAATTTCAGCTGGCAGAGTTATTTACCATGTGAACTAACAATGTTCTTGAACTCCACCCAGCGAGTCAGGATCACTTCTGAACTGGATCTCAAGACTACATTGTTTCGGTTCCTACTTCCCAGAGGGGAGGGAAAGAAAACTTTCTTATTTGACCGTACAGTAACTGATTTTGTTCTTGTCTCACTGCAGGTGTTTTTAAATAGTAGGAAGAGCTCTTAAAAGGCCATTTTAAAAAAGGATGGTTAGATCAGCCCACAAATCAGTTAAGCCGAAGTCAAATATACACCCTTTAGCGACCATTTGGGGGCCTACAAGAACTTGAACTTGGAGCTAGCCATTCTTCTGCACCTGCATTGCCCATCGAGTTCAGTGAAATGTAATTGGCACAGAGCAGGGATGTTGAACTGTGGCTCTCCAGAGGTTGTTGGACTACAACTCCCATGATCCCTGACCATTGGCCATGGTGGCTGGGGCTCATGGGAGCTGGAGTCCAGCAGAGTGTACATGGAGACAAAGGTTTGGGATAGTAGGTTGTATCCTGTGCTGGATTACCAAATAGGCAGAGTAGGCACCGGCCTTTGGGCCCCACGCCTCTTGGGGCCCCGCGACAATGGATCAAAATTGGTTTATTAAAACTGTTGGCTGGTAGAATGAAAAACTTATTAGGAGATAATTTGCAAGCCCCCCACCCTGAGATTTTGCCTGCCTAAGGGCCTCTACAGAGTTAATCCGGCATTGCTGTTCCACTCGCATAGGAGACTTCTGTTTTTGCAATGACACATCCCCCTTCTCTCCTTCCCCTAAAGCCCCTGCTTCAGAGGGTTCGGGGTCTCTCCAGAGAATATTTGGGGGGCTTTGCAGACTGAGGAGAGGAAAGGGGGTTCCTGTTGCATCAGTGGAACACAGCATTGGATGTAACCCAGTGTCTTCTCCCTGTATCTGCTATAGAAATGTCATTTTATACAAGGAATAGCCCTATTGATTGGTTTCAGGGTGAGAGATGGCTATCCGCTTTGTCGAAAACCTTAACACCGAAGCAATAAAAATAGGAAATTTCACACAGGGGATCAACAATGCTGGAAAATTATAAGCATGTGCTTACTTTGCATGGGATCTCATTTATACTTTTATTTACTAGCACTTGGGGAACAAGAGAGGTTCGCCGCTGCAGTGTTTATTTACATGTACAGAGAATGTCACACTTCCCATTAATTTGTCATAATTTGTATTTCTGCTTGGAGACTCCAGCTATGTAAACTCAACCCCTGGTTTTACTATCATTTGTAATTTACCCAGCTGTTCAGCTAACTCCAGAGGCCGCCCACTCCTGCAGCCGATTCCCAAAATGAGGCATTATCTCTAAAATTATGGTGTAATCACTTCTCCTGAATTCGTTGCTGAGCCTGTGCTTCTCGATTCCTTGGGGGCTCTAAGTCTTTTAGAGCTTAACTTCGGAGCCTGTTCTCACAATCACCCCAATGTCTGGGCCCAGAGGAAGAAAGTCAAACCGTTCTGGAGGCTTCAGTCGGTGGCAAGGCTGTTGTGTACATCTGCGGCAAAAGGGGCGAAAATATACAGTCAGTCCTTCGTTTGTTTTTGCCATGCTGCTGAAGTAGATGACTCATCTACGTATGTGTCTTTGATTCTTTATTTATTTTAGTTGTTAGTCATTATCAACATGACAAAAAGGTCTGTTAAAATGGATAAAATCCATGCTTTTAACCAGTGCTATTTTATCTAGAAAAAGAGGTGCTGGAACTCACCATGAACACCTCCCTCCCTCTCTTAGAATGGCAATGACGCCTACTTGAGAGGTGCCGGAATGGAGTTCCAGCTGAAAAAAGCCCTGCTTTTAACAATATGAAGACATAATTAGACTCCGAGGGGCCAATTCTGGAGCAAGAGTCGCTGGGGTGAGCAGTTTCGGATGCGGCAGAGCTTCAGGTTAGCTGGGCTCTGCTGGTGGCAAATCTTGGCTCAGCTGAAGATAATGGCAGTGTAACTTGGGTGACACTGTGGGTTAAACCACTGAGCCTAGGGCTTGCTGATCACAAGGTCGTGGTTCGAATCCCTGCAACTGGGTGAGCTCCCGTTGCTCGGTCCCTGCTCCTGCCAACCTAGCAGTTCGAAAGCACGTCAGAGTGCAAGTAGATAAATAGGTACCGCTCTGGCAGGAAGGTAAACGGCGTTTCCGTGCACTGCTCTTGTTTGCCAGAAGGGGCTTAGTCATGCTGGCCACATGACCCGGAAGCTGTACGCTGGCTCCCTCAGCCAATAAAGCGAGATGAGCTCCACAACCCCAGAGTCGTCTGCAACTGGACCTAATGGTCAGGTGGTACCTTTACCTTTAACTTGTTCATCCCATCTCAGCTGAGGCCAGCGTTAGTTCCAGAAAAGGGGCGGGGTGTAGATGTTGTGGGGGCGGGATTAAGCCCATTCAGATCAGTCATGTGATCTGGCAACCCTGCACAGAACATTACTGTATTTCGCTTTCCCTCTGCTACGCTTAGGCAGAGCAGCAGCAGCCCAACTGCTGAATGGGATTTGGATCTGGTGTGACTTTATGCCAGCTTAATGCACACCAACTCGCTTTATGCCAGTGCTCTAAGAGGAGCTGGCTTCAGACACCAGGCCTGATGGCAGACCAACTGAACGCTACAAAGGTGTCTGCAAATGTCTGGCAACATCAACCCCGTTGGCAGTGTTCGAAACTCCCATTGTTCTAGGTGCATTTTGCGACAGGGAATTTCATTAGCGCAAGCGCAGTACTGCACCTAAATTTTCAAATTAAAACTGGGGAGTGGAAGGAAAGGAGAACCTTTTTCTGCCTCTACACTTCCAGCTACTCTCCGAAGGCTGGAGAAGAGATGCTATTAAGAATATTAGGGGGTGGGCAGGGGAAGGACTAGACCATGTGAAAAATGAACATACTGTAATATTTTAGCTGCAGTTCATTCATTTTCAGCTTCGTATTCTTGTTATAAATAAACATTCCATAACTTAGGTTTAAGGTGTCATTTAGCTTCTAGCTTTCATATCTTGGTTTCTAATACTGCCCACCAGGTGCGAACCCCTTGCAGATGACTGTAGCACAGTCAGGTCATGCTTCCATAGCAATGACCAGAGGAGGAATGACTGCTGGGAGGAGCACAGAGAGAAGAAACACCCTGGTGCATCTGCAGCAGCACAACCGGACACCTTCATCTGCCCCAGCTGCAACAAAACATGCCTCTCCTGTATCAGTTTCTGCAGCCACAGCAGGTACTGTGACCTTCCAAAAGTTTGCCTTCACTCCCAAAGGCATACTCCTCCATTCTTTCCCGAAACAGACAGATGCCAACCATGTTTTATGCCAGCTTCGTGTGTGTCGGCTTGCTCTCTTACTTTAACATCATCTCAGGCTGCAATCCCATTCATGAGGGATGGGGATTGTTGGACTGCCACTACCATCAGCATGCATGGCCATTGGTCAAGGATGAGGGAGTTGGAGTCCACTTATGTGATATTAAGCCCCTTTGAACTCAACTGGACTTAATTTTGAGTAGACAGTATATAGCAATACTGGTGAATCTCTGGTCCTCCAGGTGTTGCTGGACTACAACTCCCATCATCCTGGGCCATTGGCCATGCTGGCTGGTGGAGGGCTGTAGGCTTCCCAACCCTGATATAACAAATTGGTTTGTATATGTCAGTGTTTCAGCCTGGTTGTTTATCTTCAGTGAATCATGTCCATTCCAGTAGTGGAATAACTTATCAACTATATTCATATTACATTGACATTTTCTTTTGTCCTCTCTAACATGCATAAGATGATTACGTTTCAAACTCTTCTACAGCCGCCAATTTAATTTCCCATTGTATTATTGTTGGGATTTCCATTCCCCCACCCTTTTAAAAAAACAGCTGAGTTATAAGGATTCAATCCAGTGCCGTAATAAAATGATCTGCAGTATTGTCTCATTAGTACATGCTTCTTTCATGACCATAGGGTAGGGCTCTTCTCCAAGCAAACACTGTGACAATGGCAGGCTCCAGATCAAGCTATCAACATTATAGAAAACAGATCTGCAATGTACAGATTTACCTTATTTTTATTTGCTAAAAAATTTCTGCACAATATTGCCAACATTAAGGGGAAAAATGTTGTATGGCAGTGTACAGCATAAAATCAACAGTAAAATTGCATTCATTAAACAAGTAGAAAATGTGTCACCAGTAGGAGATCAGTTTAATGCATCAATGCACGACTGTACATGTCTGTTTTATGTTCACCAGGAGCACAGTCCAAAGCGCAGGTGCCACCACACTAAAGGCCATGTGTGGTGGCAGGGCTTCATGAAGAAGCAGCGTTATGGGTTACATGCAGAGAACATACCACATGGACACATAGGACAAATATTCATTTTTTAAAATGTATGTGGATTGCATCCCATAGACAGTGGGAGACAAAGTATACACTGGCCGATGGAACTATAGACTAACTTGTGGCTCCAGTAGAACAAGTGCATTATAGTTGTTCATGAGTCTTCATATTAGTCATTTTCAAACAGGTGGAGTGCATGACAAAATTATGTCACTTAGGTCACTAGACCTCATGATTCTTGTAAAGGCATCTAAAGGCACAGTCCTAACCCTACATCCACCTGGATGAGTTAGGATCTATTGGCTCTTTGGCTCAGCCATCTGGTTGCCAGCTATGCCAGCATAGGCCCCCAAGCCTGCCTCAGCCAGTGATATGCTGGCTTAACTCCCCCATTGCAACTGGGCTGAGCCCAACAAATTTGATGCTGAATAAGGAGCATTCCAGGGGAGTGGTGCAGGCTGGAGCAGGCAGTGAGGACTTATGGTGAATCTTAACTCTGTTCAGATGTCAGGGACCATGCTGAGGAAGACTGCACTGAGGAAGAATGGTGGGAGCCACCCCTCCCCCTGATCCTGATCCTGAATCTTCCCAGGAGCAGGAGGACAGCATAGATTTGGAACAGTGGTTTGCAGAGGGGCATAGTTCAGAAGGCAGAAGCTGGGAAATACTGGATGGAGAACAGCCAGCAGAAGAAACACTAGAAGAGAGAGTTAACAGATTCACTGTCTCTGGATAGCATTCACCCCCCTTCTCCAAAGTCATGGAGTGCTCAGAAAGTGTCAGAGCAGAAAGCACAGCAGGTACAAGCTCAGATTACTAGACGTAGGAGTGACGTAGACTAATAGGGACGGAGAGGGGAGTGTCCTTTAATTGGGAGCACCACCATTTCTAGGAGATGTGTTCTTTGTTCTCTTGCTGTGGTTATTAAAGATTCTAACTGGTAAGGCGTTCCTTTCGTTTGATCTCTTATCTACTACCATGGGGGGAGGAAGCCCATTCCCCGAAGCCTGACATCAGCTCAGGCTCATGGTCTGGCAACATGGCAGAACTTAACGCTGGCAAAAAGGATGGTGAAAGTCCAACCACAGAATGGAAGTCAATGGGGAGGGGAGGGGAGGGGAAGGTTCCTAATCCTCAGAAAGGCTCGCCTTCTTGTGCCACCCCTCCTGCTCGCTTGAGATCTGGCTTGAACCCTGGCCAATCACACGGCAGCTCACCTCACATCTTGCATCCGGTGGCACAGCAGGCTGCCTCAAAAGTGCAAAAGGACTGTGTGCTTGGGAGAGGGGTACAGGGTTACCTGGTAAAAAGTACTTTACACTAGAAGGACACAGCCAACAAACTCTAGGCACTCTCAGCAGTTCTCAAACAAGGACCGCCCACCAGAGATGGGAAGCAAATGAGACCTTTGTGATGAGACATCTCTCTGAAGTTTCTTTCCACAACATGAAAGCAGCAGCAGGTGCATGTTGGAGGTCCAGAAACCACTTGCACACAGCAGCTGCCACAGAGCCTAGCAGTAAGGTTGTTATGTACTAAGCGTGGATCCTAGAACAATAGGCAAGTAGGATCTTAGAATGCAACAACTGATGGGCTTACAGGAAAAGATCAATCAGGCTCCAGGAGGAAGTTAATCAGCCTATTAGGCTGGTAGAATGCAACAACTGATTGGCCTGCAGGAAAAGACCAATCAGACTCCAGGAGGGAAGCAGAATCATCCAATCAGACGGGACTCATTGTATAAATAATGTATATAAAAACCTGAGGTTTGGGGGGGCGATTCAATCACTGTTTTACAAGCTGCAATAAAGAGCATGAAATCACTACAGGACTCCGAGTATATTTCAAAGGTCATGCCAGGAATCCCCAAAGAAAGGCCAATTAACATTTCCATTCACATGATGAGGGCTGGCAGCACTCACAAGCACCCCCTAAATTTGCCCCAGAGCACTATCAGGTCCTGGCATGCAGGTCCCTGTGGAGGAACACCAAGGCTTCTGCCATTGCCTTCCTGGACACAGAGCAGTGGTGGGAGGCTCAGAATGCAGGGTGGGCTGACGATGAGCGGTCAGAGGGAGAAGATTGGGAGGAGGAGGAGGTGCCAGGGTTTAGTGAGCAGGGAGAGTCTGTGGCAGAGAGAAGTCTAGAATCAGGAGAGAAGGGAGGCAAGAGTCAGGCTGATGCCTGGTCTTCCAAGTTGAGTAGAGGTATGAAGCAGGTGCACCAGCGAAGTCTCAGCTTGCTTGGGAAGGACCTGGGAGAGGAGACTTAGGCTGCTGTGGTTGCAGCAGGATCCTTCAGTCTCCATGACTGCCTCATAGGGGCAAGACTTACCGAGGAGAGTTGCTGTGCTCATTAGGCCTAGCTCTCCTGAGCAGACCTGGTTTATTCTAATAAAGAGTTCACTTAACTCCATGTGATTTATTGCTGGCTCGCTCCTGACAGCTGCCACCACCAGCTGCCAGCCTTGAGCACTACACAATATGGAAGTGCTTAGCAGGGGACCTGCACCGTGGACACTGAGGACACACAAGGAAAGGTAAGAGGTTGCCAGTTGCGGAGGAGGCTGCTGCAACCACTAACCCTCATTGCCATCCCCATGTCTGATTGCCTAGCAGACACGTAGCTTGGAGAAGGCGGCAGCAGCACTTGCACTACTGGTGGTTATGGTCCAATACGGAGAGCCACACTTGCAGAGTTGCATTGAGCTGAAACACAACAATCAAGCTAAAGCTAAGAGCAGCATTTTGCTTTCCCCACCTCGGTGCTCGTTTTGCGTTACAAGGCCCTTGAAGTTGTGTCCCATGTTAACACAAACATAGCGATTCACTTTTACTTTACAGGTCTTTTTTTTTAAGTATTTATTTGACGGGGAGCCCTGTTGCACAGGTCTGTTCAACTGCTGGTTCCCAACGCTGATCAACAGTGTGCAAAGTGTGTCACATCTGGATGTACTATTTTCTCCCTTTTTATTATGCAGTACACAGTAGGTCTCTGTACAGAGGAAGGATATGATTTGAGACTGGTGGGTTCATAGCACCACCCTGTGGACAGCAGGGGGGAAAAAACCTCTACGGGTGCAACGGCTACAAGATTCGCCTTGCATTTGTGTCTATTGTGTTTGGAAGCAGCCCAATCTGTTTCAGACCTGCTTGTTGTCATTTCGGTCCCATTCATTATTTGGGGCCAAGTGTGATGTGCTAAACCCAAAGCTCTTGTTTCATGCCTGTTGACTACAATAGCAAATCCCCATGCACCTTTTATATTTCGCCCCCTTTCACCTAAGAGGATGAAAGCTGCAAGCAAAGGTGCTTCTCCAGAGTGGATTAAGCCCACCAAATTTCAGGCATATCCACCCAGGAGTTTCTGTGCAGGAAATATTTAAAGCCATTATTATTATTATTATTATTATTATTATTATTATTATTGATGAAAAGTTTCTTAAGTTTCTAAATATTCCTCCAGAATCAGATGGAAACTACAGGTGTGGCTGCCTCTTCCAAAGAGATTAGGCCTGTCATGTTTCCCATTTCTTACCATCCCTGACCACTGGCCACCTTGGCTGGGATTCATGGGTGCGAGTGTCCAGAGACACTCGGAAGGCCACAGGCTGATTCCCCACCCCATAGATGAATAAACCATCTTCGGATCTCAAGCTTTGAGTGCTATTAAAGGGGAAGGGGCTCCCTTGCAGAAGGGATATACTTGGCTCCATAAACAGGATTTTAATACTTGCCCCGCAGTTTGTTTTGTAGGTACAGAGCTGTATGCTGGTAAAAATGTTATCACCACACAGTGAAAAGGAAGCCGTAAAGAGAGACCCTGATTTGTTTCCCAAGCATTTAAAGAGCTACAGATTATTATTAATTTTTTTTGGGGGGGGAGGAGGGGAGCCACTCTTCTTCAGCCAAAGGATTTGGCAAGTGTAACATACATAAAAATGTAGGGAAGTGGCCAAAATAAGTTGGAGGGGTCATTTCCTCAACTGATAGGAAAAGGCCAAGCAATTAGCTAACCCCCTGTCCGGAAAATTTAATTCAAGAGTATTTGGTGTAGTGGTGAAGGGATCCAGTGCAAGGATTTTGCTTTTAAAAAGCATGTAGCATTCTCCACATCTAAAACAAATCCTGAAATGGATTTGAATTAAAGATTCAAAAAGAAAATCTTTGCCACAAGCACATTATTGCAAAGCAATTTTCCCTGATAGACACATTTTTGCAAAGTGATTTTCCCTTATATAAGGCATTTTAAAGTGTTATTTTCACTAATATATGCATTTGAAATACAAACTTAGGCTAGTATATGCATTCTCTACATATTACTACTTGTTTGGAGAACAGTGTTGCAAAAATCAGGAGTGCTAATGTCAAAGGGTGGTTGTTTTTCAGTTCACATATTGTTTCAAAAGGTGTGGATTAGGTCAGGTCTTTAAATGCAAATATAATCAAATTTCTCCCTGCATCCCTATCGCCACCATAGAGGCCTGAATAGATCTATGACCTTTCCTTTTCCAGAAGCAAAGCATACTTTAAAAGCAAAAATAGGTATTTGGCAGTTGGGGTTATACACATGCTGGTATTGTTCAACAATGTGCTTGTCTGCAGCATACTCTGGCAGATTACATAGTCATTATTGATAGAATTTCACTCATATAGTGCTAGATCATCATCTCAAGACTTCAGGATGGAGCAAGATGATATCAAAATTAGAATTACCGGTACCATTCATTTAAGAGCCATAAATCACTATGAATAAAGAGGGGCACAACAAGTAATGAGAAATGCCATTAAACCATAACAGAGATGCTAATGTGATATGCCAAAGTCTCCCTTCCCTGTAAGTATGCGAAATTAACTCTAGCCACAATGACTAGAACAAGCGCCAAGCAACAATACTTGCATTTGCGGCATTGCCCTGATCTCTGCAAGCTCTGTTTGTTTTCAGGGTGGGCAAACAATTTCCATTGTAATGATAATCGAGAGGGCCAAATTCTGTTCTGAGAGAGGAACCTAATCCAGTATCTATAAAACAACATGAGCAAAGAATACGTTCCAAGAAAGCGAATATCAGATTAAATTCCACTTTACCTCTGTAGGTCTTGGCTCTAGAAAAAGTGTTTCAAGTTACTGCTTCCTTTAGGCAGGTCCATTGGCAAAATTCAGTGATAAAAATACACCCTGCAGTCATTATTCCGTGTTGGATTCTAACTGACGAGAAAGCTCAGTAGTGTTTGGCTGGGACACTGTCCAAAACCCAATCACCTACTCTACTGCAGCAAAAGTTTGGAAAGGGCCAGCCTTTGAAACACAAAACCATCATTTTGCTTGTATTGATGTTAAACAGATAAAATTGACTGAGAAATAACACACAAGGAAATACAGCTACAAGTGAGCAAAGTAATAAAACCCAGGTCTGTGCAAGGATAAAGCTGGTCAATAGTTAATTTAATTTTTTTTTTACCCTCACTGTTTTTCAGAAAAACAGAAAAAGGCTTCCAGAGCAGCTAAAAAATACCAGTTCCTAGTAACTCCAGCTACCATGGGCCAATGGTTTTGGATGGAGTTGTAATTCCAGTCCTGGAAGCCCACAGGTTCCTCATTTTATGACACTGGTTCTCTACCATCTCAGGAAAGAGTTATCCCCAGCCCCAGTACCTGATATCTAGTTTGGCTGGCCATTCCAGGTCCTCTAAATCTGTCTGCAGAGCATATAGAGTAACATGGAGCTGTTGGTCCTTCCCCTAAAAATTCTGTATCTGCTATTGCTAGTACCATCAGGCACAGTGCAAACCAATTCTCACAATCCCAAACCACCTCTTGTCAGCCCGACAGCAAAGGAGCACTTCAGGAACATAGAAAGCTGCCTTATTATACTGAGTTATATCACTAGTCCATTTAGTCCAATATTGTCTACACTGACTGGCAGCAGCCCATGATTTCTATCTACATAGAGCTTTTTTTCTTATATTTCCCAAATATCCAACACTGTGATTGGAAAGCTAGCATTTTAAAAAAATAATAATACAGCAAGCATGTTAGAACATTTAACATTTGTGTTTTAACATCTCCAGATTTTATTAGGTGTTCTTTATACAGTCATCTGGTCTGTTTAAAGATTGAGCAATAATATAAAAGGAAATACAGCTACAAATGATTGAAGTAATAAAATCCTGAAACTAAATAGTATCTCATAATTCATTTTACACAGCATATATTAGGTTTCATTACATCAGTACATGACTTAGTAGTAAATTCTCCTGGGGGCTATAAACCTTTAAGAAGCTGTCATCTTGAAATTATATATATTTAAAAAAGAATAATTGAAGAAGTGCTTTATTGATCTATGGCACAACTCCATCTAGTGCCAGGGTGAAGAATTCTTCTAAGCTATTTTATTGTTTCCATTCCAAAACATGGCATTTCTTATTCTTACTAAACCTTAGAATGGTGGATTAGTCACAAGGCTAGTAAGCCAACACATTCAGTATTTCGTCTTTCTGCTTATCTGAACTGATGCACATTTTGGTGCCTGCTCAAAACAACAACAACAGCAAAATTCTCACACTTAGTTTCCTGACATGGGAATCTAACTGAACATACAGATCTGTGTCTGCATATTGAGTATTCAACTAAACAGCTTCGATGCAGTTTCAGATGTGTTTTAGTTAACAGTATTTCTGGAAACATGGGAAGCTGCTTTACTGTGTCAATTATTTGCATTGATAGGCAGAGGCTGTCCAGGGCTACAGCAGAGAATTCCCCATCCCTATCTCGAAATGCCAGGGATTGAGCCCGGACCTTTCTATATTCAAAGAACTGGCTCTACTGCTGATCTACAGGCCCTTCCCTATTATTAATTGTTGCTAGGACACTTTTGTTATTATTCATTTCTGTACTGCACACTCATGAAATCTATCTCAAAAAGACACAATGCTTGAGCTCTGCACAGATTTAGGTGCTTGAATTCAGATCTACTCTCACTAGTCAGTTTTAGGGAAAGAGGGGCCAACTCAAGTCTTCTTTCTCCCACAACTTACTTCCTAGCAATTTGTAAAAAAGGAGTTTGGGTGGGAGGGCAAGGGAGAGAACATTCCTTACCTTTACAGACCCTGTTTTTATGCAGTTGGCACTGATATGGGTTCAAGCACACAGATGTACTGACGTCAAATCTACTTTACCATCAAAGATCAATCACCACCAGTCAAGAGTTCAATATTTCAATTAGACAAGAGATGCAGGTGGCTCTGTGGTCTAAACCACTGAACCTCTTGGGCTTGCCGATCAGGTTGGCAGTTCAAATCTGCACAATGGAGTGAGCTCCTGTTGCTCTGTCCCAGGTCCTGCCTACCTAGCAGTGCGAAAGCGTGCCTGTGCAAGTAGATAAATAGGTACCGCTATGGCAGGAAGGTAAACACCATTTCCGCTCACTCTGGCACTCGTCACGGTCCTCCCTGTGCCAGTAGCGGTTTATTCATGCTGGCCACATGACCTGGAAAGCTGTCTGTGCACAAACGCCAGCTCCCTCAGCCTGAAAGTGAGACGAGCACCGCAACTCCATAGTCGCCTTTGACTGGACTTAACTGTCCAGGGGTCCTTTACCTTTACCATTTCAATTAGGTATGTATTTATGTATGTATGAGCGGTGGTTCTGGGGAACACTTAAAAAGGAGAGGCAAATTACAGACAACCAAGGCAAACTCTTTCCATTTAGTCTGTCGAAAGAGTTTCTCAGTTTTATTAGGGTAGAAAGGACCAGCATTTGGTAGGACTAAAACTGCAAGTGATAATGGCATATCAGGGTGTAAAAACTATGCCATCAATGAGTTTTAGAGAACACTACATGTGCACACGTGCATGCAGGATTACAAAACATTTGTAACCTTTAAACATTTTAACCTTTAAAGCCCTATACGGCCTAGGACCCTCGTACCTACGGGACCGCCTCTCCTGGTATGCCCCACAGAGAAACCTACGGTCTGCAAATAATAACATCCTCAAGGTCCCAGGCCTCAGAGAGGTTAGGCTGGCCTCAACTAGAGCCAGGGCCTTCTCGGCTGCGGCTCCAACCTGGTGGAATGCTCTGTCACAAGAGACTAGGGCCCTGCGGGACTTGACATCTTTCCGCAAGGCCTGCAAGACAGAGTTGTTCCGCCAGGCCTTTGGTCAGGGCGCAGCTTGACTCCCTCCTCTGGCAACCTGCGCAGAATTTTGTTTAATCGGTTGCCATCAATTTGATTTTAACTAATTTTTATAATGAAATATTTTTAGAATGTGTTATTATTTGACTGTTTATTTGATTGTTGTTAGCCGCCCTGAGCCCGGCTTAGCTGGGGAGGGCGGGATATAAATAAAATTTATTATTATTATTATTATTATTATTATTATTATTATTATTATTATTATATTATTATTATTATTATTATTATTATTTGGTGGGAGGGGGGAAGGAAACTAATCCTTTAAATTTCTTGACCGCACCTATTTTTCTCTTTCAGTTGTTGGGATTCCCATCAGCCCAAGTCAGTATAGCCACTAGTCAGGGATTATGGGCATTTGATTTAAACATCTGGATGGCACCAGCCTGGCTACACCTGAGCTAAAATAACCCCTGCCAAGAGAGAGAGAAAACTGGTGGCAAAGCAGAGGGAGGGGAGTTCAGGTCCTGCTTTCAGACTTCCCATAGGAATCTAGTCAGGCATTGAGAGACTAAGATGCTGCACTAGATGAGTCATTGAGCTGACCCAGCAGACTCTCCTTACATTCTGAAAGGGTTGAGACCCCTTTTTCTTCCCAACCATTCTTTGCTCTAGATCTCTTTATACACTTTGTCTGAATTTGCCTCACCCAAAGTAAAGTGCTGCTACCTTTGAATTCAGTTTCGGCCACAGTCTTTCAAGGAAGAATTAAATAAACCCACAAATTATCTTCTGCAAGTTTTATTCAATTGCTCTCATTATGCCTCACCAGATTAAGACAATGGGGTATATGGTGCTGCACTTAGTAAGATTTCCCTTAAGGGGCCTTTCTGGTGGGGAAATCTTCCATTTTACAGCAATTTTGTAATTCAACAGAATTCTGTCCTCTTCATTTAGAAGTTTTCTCTTTCTATGCTGAGGACAGAAAAATAGTTCACTACAGAAAGGAACTGGAATTGGGGAAGCCCTTGAACTGCCTACTGCTGGTAGGAGACAAACTTTACCTTGGAATTGCAAATTCAGATGCCCCTGTTTCTAAGGCATAAAATTGGAGCATTCGGTGAACCAGAATTAGTTTCTTCTAACTCTTGAAACATTTTGCTACAGTTACTCTGTAACTGCTATGTTGATGAGTTAATCTGTATTCTTAAGTATGTTTCAAAACATAGCCAGATTATGTGTACTTCTAGTCTTGGGAAATGGTATGCCTTTTAAAAGAGAATCTGGGTAGATTAATTTTGTATTTAGCACACGGAGGCATGTAGAGCTTATGAAAGTAATCAACAGATGGGGAACTGGAGATGTCGACAACAGCCAGCTTGCACCACAGAGCACATTTGTGCATAATCAAGAAGCAAGGAGGAGAGCCTCATTAGTCGCTTGTACCTCTGCTTTGCCAGCTTTTGCTGTAGAATCTGAAGGGAGGACTCCGTTCACTTGCTCTTTGACAGATCTATGAGCCCCAGGGGCCACCTGCAGCTCAGCGATCACAAACCTCATACTTCTTTATTTCACACTAGCAATCTGATTCTCCAAAGGATAAAAGTGCTTTCCTGTAGTTTATAGAAAAAGGAGTTATATTATACAACATAGTTTATGAACTATTGCACGTGGACGTGTGTGTGTACAGTGCTTTTTTTCTAAAAAAATGTTTAGGGGTACTCTCATTTTCCTTCTCATATTGAAATACTGCTCCTCAATGAGGCCAAACTTAAATTCACAAAATGTTTAGGGGTATGCATACCCCTGCATCCCCCCAGAAAAAAAGCACTGTGTGTGTATATATATAATATGAATGAGAGAACAAATCAGTATTATTTATTTTCTGCCCATCACCAGAAGGTCCTAGGGCAGGTTACAGCAATATAAAACACAGCATTAAAACAGTTTAAAACACATTACAATCACAACTAAAGTTTTATAACATATCAAGTATCAAAGGCCGGGGTAAAGAAGCCACAACACAAGGGCTACATCCAGTGCCAGATTTACGTATAAGCTAAACAAGCTATAGCTTAGGGCCCCACTCTCTTGGCCCCCCCCAAAAAAAAATTAAAGGAAAAAACACTGGATGTACATTTCCAAAATATAAGTTAAAAAAATAAAATAAAACCTACATACTGCAACAGTGTTTTGTGTTGGCTCCTATGATGTAAGTAATGGGCCCCACCTGCTAGTCTGCTCCCTAAAATATCACTGTTTTGTTCATATAAATTAGGTAAAGGTAAAGGTACCCCCGACCATTAGGTCCAGTCGCAGACGACTCTTGGGTTGTGGCACTCATCTCACTCTATAGGCCGAGGGAGCCGGTGTTTGTCTGCAGACAGCTTCTGGGTCATGTGGCCAGCATGACTAAGCCACTTCTGGCGAACCAGAGCAGCGCACGGAAACGCCGTTTACCTTCCCGCCGGAGTGGTACCTATTTATCTACTTGCAATTACCATATAACGTATATTCAACACAAAAAACAATGGCAATTTGTTGTTGACAAAAAGCAGCTGGACATATAAAGGGCCCCATTACTGTCAGTAGCCTAGGGCCTCATCAAACCTAAATCCGGACCTGGCTACATCTGTAGCAGGTGGTATATGTGCCTCCATATGTAGAGTACAAAAGGAACTTTTACTCCAGAAGTGTGCTCAGGACTGTATACTTTAGTAATTCAGCATGGCTAAAGTATACTAGGTATGCCTTAGTAATTCAAAAAATAAATCCAAGTGACTAATTCAGGTTAAATGAGGCAATTGCTTTTATTTAAAGATTGGCAAGAAACACAAATTCCAAAAGCATCTATTAATGCAGCGTTTCATTTGTTTGGGTAGACACGATAGGGATTACGTAATCCCTATCTAGTGTTGCTGCTGCTGAATACTTAAGTGTGTCTGCATTCCCACCTCTAGAGACAAGAGGCGATGATGGCTATATAGTCATTCTGCAGATGGGCATCCCTTTTAAGAAATGAATCAGAAGAACAGAAACAAACAGCAAAGGTTGTTGCTTATCTACCCATCCAGCTGCAGGAAACATCTGTATTATGACAAAAAGAATTACTCAAACAGCTGGAATGAAGATCACAGATCACCATGTTAGTATGCAATGAAGCTGAAAAGACTTGAACCAATTCCTTGCAATTTAGGAGAAAGGATTCCAAGTAGATTTGGTAATGTTTATTTTAGGTGGATGAATATTAAGTGAGGAAAGATTTACATGAGATTTCTCCCCACCCAGATTTTCTCAGCAGACCCCTACCTGAACAAAATAATTTAAAACTTAAAAGAAAACATTTTTCTGAAGTGCATTGCAGCAGCAGCTATTTCTTTTCCCACTCTTCTCTTTCAAGTCTTTCACGGATGACTTCTTTCAGATATGGCTCAAGATAATGTTTGTCCTAAAAAAAAAGAAAGTTAAGGATATTGGACATTTCATACCGGCATCTTTTTGTAAGAGCAGTAACATGGATTATCTGATACTTCACCACCATTTTAGGAACAGAGCAGGCAGACCTAAATGTAAAATGCTTAATCCATAATTCACCAACTGGTCTTTCCTGCTACATTATTACTTGTAGAGTCATTTCCCTAAATTTGTGTGATTAGTACATGCATCTGCCCTACGAAACATCTTATCAGTTACCAAAAGTGTCATACAGAATCAGCCTAACTTTTGAGTCTTGCGTTTAAACATGTTTACAATTAAGCCCTGAAATAAGTCAAGTGCCTGTTAAGAAATTTTTCACCACCAAAAATCAAGAGCTTTGAGGGTGCTACTGACTCTAACAAATTTATCATAGCACAAATTTCCATTGACTAGAAGACTAGTTCATGAAGGCTTATGGCATAATACTTGTTAGTCTTTAACTTGCTACTGGATTTGTGTTTGCTGCAGCTAGATTTGCAAATAACACTGATACACCTCTAGACATCTTTCACTCAGTATAGTGGTACCTCTGGTTACGTACTTAATTCGTTCCGGAGGTCCGTTCTTAACCTGAAACTGTTCTTAACCTGAAGCACCACTTTAGCTAATGGGGCCTCCCGCTGCTGTGCAATTTCTGTTCTCATCCTGAAGCAAAGTTCTTAACCCGAGGTATTATTTCTGGGTTAGCATAGTCTGTAACCTGAAGCGTATGTAACCTGAGGTACCACTGTATTGTACAGTGGTACCTCGGGTTACAGATGCTTCAGGTTACAGACTCCGCTAACCCAGAAATAGTACCTCGGGTTAAGAACTTTGCTTCAGGATGAGAACAGAAAACGGCAGTGGCGCTCAGGCAGTGGGAGGCCCCATTAGCTAAAGTGGTACCTCAGGTTAAGAACAGTTTCAGGTTAAGAACGGACCTCCAGAACGAATTAAGTTATTAACCCAAGGTACCACTGTACTAGTTGTTAGCCAGCAATGATCTCAATTTCACTGTCTTCTCCTCTGTAAAAGCATGCCCAAGCTGCAGGTCAAGCTGTTGGTGGCTAGGCTATGTGACGTTAAAGGTTTTGGTTACCCTGCAATTTTGCCCCATATGCCTTTTTTTTTTTTTTACTTTTTCTTATATAAGTAATGGGTGGCATCACTGGTATGGGATGAAAAACTGTCTGAGGCAAGCACGCCCTTTACCCCTGGTGATCCCAATGCTTGGTGTGAAAAGATTTTGTCCCTTAACAACTGTGATCTATATTACAACTATCTTACTTTGTTTTACAGATTCTTATGGGGCAGATTGTGACAAAGCTTGACTTTCTCTACACAACACTGCCCTTGGATTCTATATTTTGATCATGCTCAACTATGACAGAACAGAGAACCATTTAAAAAAACATATATGGAGATAGAATTATAACCCCTCCTGCAAGACTCAAGGTAGATAATACTACAGGTCATGTATAAAGTACCTGAAGGTTTATGCACTATTAAGTTTCATAAAATTAGGTTTTACTGCGCCAAACCTGACAAACAGCAGATTAATAATGAGAGAAATATATCCTCCCAAAGCAAGACGTGATCAGCAGGGAAGACTTGATTTCTATAGATAATTTGTCCCAGCCACATTATGTTCGAAGATGAATTCGGTTATCACAATCACATGCAAGTTTCTGGCTGTGATCTAGATCTGTTGGTTCTTTTGGCAAACTGCTCACAGAGCCCATTTCCACTCATGTGCTGTGAGTGAAAGGTGTGAGTGTTCCCTTATCTCCTCCTCCCAGCCATGTTTTTGCTGAAGGTTAACAGAGTAGGTTTTCTGCAAGTTGTATTCCCCTCAAAGTTCTGAACTGAGCCACGAACATTCCATCCACCCAGAAACTAATCTACAGCCTTAGATTAGCATCACAAGAGTTAACCAATACTCAACTCAATTCATCAAAGTAATAAACAATATTATGAACAGACACCATTCAGTAGTTTAAAGTCATACTTAAGTCAGTCATGCTTTAATACAATGGAAATCAATGGGACTTAAGTCATGATAAATAACTTATTTGATTTCAATGGGACTAAATCATGACTTAGTTTGGACAAATCCAGTATCTTATGTTGTCTGACAAGGAAACAATGATGTGGGATGGAAAATTTCCCACTACTGCACTTTTTCTGTGGAAAGTTTTCCATTTCTAAAAAATGCATCATTTCATAGTTGGTTACAATGAATGGCTATACCAGCAAAATTGGGCAGTTTCAAATTATAATTAACCCTTTTTATGCATTTATTCTCAGGAAGTGTGCATGTATAATTCTCTCTCTCACACACACCTACTTATAAACCGAAGTGTTAATTAAAATCCAACTATACTTTTTGAATATGCTAAGCTACATCCTAATTGAGTCTTTAGGGCACTGGAAGATTTGATACAAAGATTTCCAGAAAACTCCTATTAATGGGAGAACATAATATTTATGCTGAACATAATATTTATGCTAGCTTACAACCAGCCTTCCCTAGAAAACTGGGTTGACTCTTATTATATGGGCATGCAACCATACCTCTTCATATTTTATCCACTGTTCTTTCGGAAGTATTTGTTGCCTCATGGACAAGTCCAACGCTCTCTTGATACGAAATAATCTGTCATTACGTACATCTTCAGGAAGTCTCCTTATCGCTTCTTTCACATCTTCATTTTCATACACTGTATCATCTCGCATAAGTCCTGTAGCAGAAAGATGTTTCTCATGTTAACACAAATGACAGCTGAACATCAGTAGAGATTTTAAAAAAAACAACAACAACTTTTTTTTGGTAGGAGTATCAAGACCAATGGCATCTCTCTTCACTAGCTCTAGAAATTAATTTTTAGCAGCTTATTAGCTCCAAGTGCCTGGAAACATGTATTTTAGATGAATGTCCATAACTCACAGAACATCCCACTGATAAAGCTGCAGACTCCAAAGCAGTAAATATACACCCAAGTCAGGCCACTAACCAAGAAATGATAGCTCGACCTGCTCCAGACCATTGTGAAGCCATACATAGGCTATTGCAGGCAAGAATATTGCTGGCAGTAGCATGTGCCCTTGCTGCACTTTCAGCGGCACCCCACGCCCTGCCAGAAGTGCTTTGCCAGTCATCAATAGTTTTATTACTCATGCTAGTTACAAATTAGGTAGCTGATACTTGAAACCCAATGAAATTAACTTTCATAGATTTTAGGCAACCCTGTATCAGGTATAAATAATAATTTTTTTATCATCATCATCATGTGTTATAAGTTGCCCAGAGTGGCTGAGGAAACCCAGCCAGATGGGCGGGGTATAAATATTATTATTAATTATTATTATTATTAGATCAAAATCCAGTTTACAGAGAAGGCAATCAGTTCACAGGGAGGGGATAACCAAAGATGTTAAGGTCTTGGGTAGTACTAAGCAATGACTTTTGCTACTGTTTACTTGTGTTCCTCTTCTTCTTTGGGGATACTGACAATTATAGTAGGTAGCAAGCAGGACAAACTTTGCTACCAAGTTAGGTTTAGGCTAGGCTATTGTAGGGCTTGGAAGCAAGCAGCCTTGTTCCTGTAACAGCTAACAAATTTTACCATAAGGAAATTAAGAAGCTAAAGTTCCACCCACATAAACTGGAATATTTGGCACTTTTTATCATAGTCATATGACAACATCTGGTTGGTCAACTGACAAACCTAAACCACCCACACCTGTATTAGATTTTGATATATATTTTACTATTGTTCATGATCGAAAACAGGGACAGCCAACTTCTGTATTCTCAAAGGCCACTGGTTTACCCAGATTTATTTAAAACTGTCCCTTTTCTTTTCTGCAAAAAACCCCATGTGGATAATAAAAATTAACACACTCAGTCACAACACCAAGAAGAAGAATCCAAAGAAAAATACTAGCAGAAAGTGGACAAAATGCAAGATAATTCTCCCCCCACAACAAACAGACTCTTCTTAGTCAGGTTCCAAACCAAACAACTTCAACAGTAAAGGGCTTCACAGTTACAGAGTACATACACTTCCAACACCTACCAATTTTGTTGAATCCAGCTGCATTGTAATACCATTTGCGAATACTATCAAGGAGACGACCGCTGGCTGCAGCTGGAAGTATTAATGACCACCGTTAGTTCAAGAGTATAACTGGTAGAGGCATTTATTCAGACACAAAGAATCTACAGTATTTTAGTTTGCTTTTATAAACATGCAACATTTGTAATAAACAGAAAGTAGGAACAACAGTTTGGATGCTGTGCACTTGTCAACGGGATGTAAAAACACAATGCTACTCAAAATATTCATAAAACAGCTATGCAACAGCAGATGAGATGAACGTTTGCTCAGTTATCAGCCCCACCACCTGCACCCACCATCTACTGTGCATTAGCATCTATGCAACAATAAACAAATCAGCCTCAATTGCAAGCAGTGTCACTTCATAGCTTTTCTCAAAACAATAAGCATTTTAACATGTTTAGTGCCTTCAAGAATTACTACCCCTTTGATCAGGGGTCAGCAACCTTTTTCAGCCGTGGGCCGATCTACCGTCCCTCAGACCATGTGGTGGGCCGGACTATATTTTTTAAAAAATATATGAACGAATTCCTATGCCCCAAAAATAACCCAGAGATGCATTTTAAATAAAAGCACACATTCTACTCATGTAAAAACACCAGGCAGGCCCCACAAATAACCCAGAGATGCATTTTAAAGAAAAGGACACATTCTACTCATGTAAAAACACGCTGATTCCCAGACCGTCCGTGGGCCAGATTGAGAAGGCGATTGGGCAGCATCTGGCCCAAGGGCCTTAGGTTGCCTTTGATAGTTGACAGTATATGGCTAGATTCATAATTAACATTGTAGTACGTGCACTGCAAACAGTGTTCGAAACTCCCATTGTTCTAGGTGCATTTTGTGACAGGGAATTTCATTAGTGTGAGCAGTTTCTGAGCTCTGAGTGCAGTACTGCACCTAAGATTTCAGATTAAAACTGCAGAGTGGAAGGAAAGGAGAACCTTTTTCTGCCTCCCCACTTCCATCTACTCTCTGAAGACTGGAGAAGAGATGCTCTTAAGAATATTAGGAGGGTGGGCAGGGGAAGGACTAGACTATGTGAAAAATGAACATAGTATTTTAGCTGCAGTTCATTCATTTTCAGTTTTGTATTATTGTTATTTTAAAAAGTGTGCCTAGACACTTCATTGCGGCGCCCATAACCTAGGTTTATGATGCTATTTAGCTCCTAGCTTTCTAACACTGACTGCAAGCTGGGGAGGAGACACATTCAGAAGGATGCATTGTGTTGCAATTCACAAGCTAAAGGAGACTGACAGGTGTGCTACTTGCTGCTGTCCTAGAGGGCCGTTTGCCACATGTTTGTTTCAAGAGACAAGGGTGGCCAAAATGAAACTCCCCAATGAGCTTTTCATTCATCTACTCTTTGCTTCCTGCATACCCTTTGATTACTTAGAATGAGGGTCCTCGTGGGATAATTACAAATTGCTACTGGTGCACAGAACGAAGCCTGACTATAAACAACTAAATCAAGCTTTTCAGGCAGCAAGAAGATTCGCCTACTAACCTTTTGCTGGTTATGTGGATAGCAAGAAGGGGGGAGGGCAATGAGGCGGACCTCAAAGCAGCACGTGAATAAGGGTCCCACAAGAGTAACACCCTTCGCTACGGAAACTCTTAATATTGCCTGCGTTGAACGCGATGTGGCTTACTTCTGAGTATGCCCTTAAAGGATTACACCATGGGTAGGCAAACTAAGGCCCAGGGGCTGGATCCAGCCCAATCACCTTCTAAATCCGGCCCATGGACGGTCTGGGAATCAGCATGTTTTTACTTGAGTAGAATGTGTCCTTTTATTTAAAATGCATTTCTGGGTTATTTGTGGGGCCTGCCTGGTGTTTTTACACGAGTAGAATGTGTGATTTTATTTAAAATGTATCTCTGGGTTATTTGTGGGGCATTGGAATTCATTCATTTTTTTCTTCTTTAAAATATAGTCCGGCCCCCCACAAGGTCTGAGGGACAGTGGACCGGCCCCCTGCTGAAAAAGTTTGCTGGCCCCTGATTACACTATGGAAAAACCCACAACCGCTTGGAACGACAAGAGTTAACAGAAGGCGCCCCGTGTCCTCTCCGTCCCCACCAGGCAATCATAACCTCTCGCACACGCCCCGTGCATTGCCACACAAGCGCTGGCGATCCCCCTCGACCATTTTCTTTCACCGGGAAGCTTCCCGCCCGCCTCCCTCCCCGCTGCAGCCCCTTCACCACCGACTCTTCCCCTCTGCTCACTCACCCGGTGCCCTCGCCGCCATCTTGACGACCTCTGAGGAAACGCGCACGCGCGCCGGCGTTCGGGAAAAGCCCACATTCCCCCTTTCAGATCACGTGCTCGCAACCCGCCTACCAACCCACCGCGCTCCCTGTTCTGTCACGTGGGTTGCGCGCGCCTGTGCGTCGCTACCCGGCGGCTGGAGCATAGACTCTTTAAAAAAAGAAGCGTGGGATGTGACTTTCTGTTGCGTGGAGCGTGCGCTTCCTGGTTCGTTCTGACGTTCAGAAAACGTGAGAGGCTCCTTGGACCCCATGGAAACAAGCGTCGTAACTGGAGAGTATCAGCCGTGGGGGAGCTTCTCAGAGCGGCAGGCTTTATTAGGCCCCAGTCCACGCCCCATAAATCGTGGCCACCTGCCTCACACCTGGCAAGGGCAGGTGCAGATGTAGGTGGAAAGGAGCAATGGGAGTTTGAAGGTGATGGCGGAGGAAGGAAGGAAACTTAGGTGTCGATTTGATTCTGGCTATAGTTCGACCACATGCACAGCTTCTTTGGAAACAGCGTATTTGGCCAACTCTGCATTTCACCTTCCAAATACTGCGCCGCAAACGACTGGTTGGAGCCCTGCCTACAAAGAGAACCACCGTGTTCCCCATAAACAGTTTCCGATAGGGCTTTGTTTTCTTAGCTGTAGTTACTATGCAGCTATGTTTTTACCAAACAAAAAAATCCAAATAAGAACCAAGCTACACTGAGAAAAATGATAATAAAGTGTAGCATTTTAAAAATCAAGAAATCCAATAGCTTACTATTTCCCTGTGCTGTTAAATAAAATTGGAGGAACTCCAGTAAATGATGAGGGTGGGGTGAGATTGCAGTGCCATTAATGCACTCCTAACACCAGGGGTTGAATGCTTGAAATAAGGAGTGGTGTGCTACATACCCAAAAATGTTCCTAAAATAAGCACCCAGTAAGAAGACCCATAACAAAAGCTGATGCTGGTAAAAATTAATGAAGGAAATGAGCACACTGAAAAAGCCATTCATCTGTGGGTCTTATCCATTGCCTTTCTTCATTGCTAATATAAAAGTAAGGCCTTTGATTGGTAAATTCTCCTGTTGCATTCCAGAAGATTATTAATTCCATACCTGAATATTAACTCCCTTCCTTTTTTGGAGCTAACTTTCACAACCATATTAATAGTTATTAACTGGAACTGCTGAACCTTGTTAGGTTCAACTTACATTTCCCAACCCACTTGTAAAATGCAATGTCTCTCACCACCTTACTGTTCTCAAAAAATATAAACATAGGAAATAGCTCAATGTGTTTCATGTGTACCCTTGGCATCATAGAGAAAAGTGTGGAAACAAGACTTATTTCCTGAGTTGGACCGCCACTCCTTTAAATGAATATTGCCAAGTACAGAACTGACTAGCATGGCAAGGAACAGAAATTATGTACTGGTCCTTAGAATGTGCTATGCAACCAGTTTTGTGGTTATACAGCAGTACTACTGGCACACAAAAGACACAAAGCCCTGAAATAAGATTTGTAAAATAGCTGATAAATAGAAAGCCTGGGCAATTGCCATGGCATGACCTATAATTAAGATGGCCATAGTTACTGATATTAACTACAGATTTGGGGCCATAGTAATACTAATACTGACCCATTAGCATTAGTCTGCCAAAAATCAAAAAGCCGCTTAACAAAATGTAGTGAGGGTTCCAGTTACTCCTTTTTATCCCCCTTGATTTCTATGGGCAGCTCTCACTTCTATTACTGGGAACATTTAAAAATATATTCTGAGTGTGAACTGGGACATGGCCTATCCAGACAATGAGGTGGCTCTTTCTACTTTTTAAATTAAGTTTTTATTTCTCTGGCCCCCTTTTGCAGCCACTCCTTTCCATTCCCCACTGATCTGGTTTTCATGTGGTGTTTTTTTTGGCTGTCAACATTTTGTGAGCAGCTCATACTGGACTGGATAGCTCAGTTGGTTAGTGTGACGCTGATACTGCCAAGGTTGCAGTATGGGACAGCTGCATATCCCTGCATCACAGGGGGCTGGACTAGATGACCCTCAGGTCCCTTACAACTCTACGATTCTAAGACTAAGCAGTACTATTACTATGGCCAAGTAGAATGAACATTGGCCTTAAAGTCAATATTATATATGTATTTTTAAATTAGCCAGTCAATGTATTATTTAAAAAAATGATGTGTTGTGTTTTTAACACTGCACACTGCCATGACATTTCATGATATGCAGAATAGAAATACTTTTATAATTATCCTTCTGATTGGTTTGTGGCAATATCTACCTTTTACAAATAGTCATACCTCGGGTTACAGACGCTTCAGGTTGTGCATTTTCAGATTGAGCACCATGCCAAACCCGGAAGTACTGGAATGGGTTACTTCCGGGTTTTGGCGCTCATGCATGTGCATAGGCACAAAATCGCGCTTTGCGCATGCGCAGAAGTGCCGAATCGTGACCCGCGCGTGCGCAGACGCGGCACATTGCGAATGTGCCTCCCGCACGGATCACATTCGCAACCTGAGCGTCCACTGTACTATATCTGTGCTGGGCTGAATGTGCACCTATGTATTAGTTTTGCCCTCTTCTAAATAAGTTTGTATTTTTTAAAGGATTTTTTATTGGTTTTCATAACCATATACCAAAACTTGACAGAAAAAACCTCCAACAAATTCCCTCCCTCTCTTTCTCACCAGCAAGTCGGTAAGTATTATTGTCTTTATTCTGGGTCTTCTTTTGGTATTTTGTCAGCAGTACAAAATATGCCTGTTTGTATATTTTTAAGATGTAGAATTAGATGTAGGTTTTCTCAACGAAGTTGTCATTTTTGCCACAAAATATGCAATTAAGAAAAACATCTTCAGATTTATTTTATTAACAAAGTTTTTTTCTTTTCTTTTACAGTGTTTTCAAGAAAATGCAGAAGTCTTCTTTTTCTGCTTTGGCAACTTCTGTGCAGAACACATCATCTGGCAGGGATACCAGTTTTTCTAAGGAGATATAATTGGGCTGTTTTGGATCATATTGTGCTCTTCCAATGAATTTAAGAAACATGTGTCTTTCTTTGATTCGCAGCAGCTTTGAATTAAAAACCTGAAATGAAAACAAGATCAATGCTAATCACGGAAATTGCCAAGACTGCCCTCCTATGTACACTTACTTGCTAGTAAGACATACTGAAAACAGTAGGAGTAACCTGTTAGCTCAAACCTGCCCACATTTACTATGTGGCATTTAAGGCTAACAATCATATCTGCAAATTGATGCCATTCTACAATATATTAACCTAGGCCTTTCCATCACACAGTTTGTAGACTACAGAACTTTCCCAGTACAGCTCCCAGTTTTCAAACTTCTTCCTATGACTGCAGTTGACTAGGTAGCATCCAAGAGTCTCACCTGAGGAAAATGAACCATCACGCTGTGGGGAATGCCCATGACGTTGTGCACGTAGTCAAAGATCTCCGTTAGCTTCCTTTTGCTTATACCTAAATTCTTGGGGATTCTGTGTGCAATATGCCGAATTTCATTCTTACTAAAACCAAGTTCCAGCTCATACACCTGAAAAAGAGTGATTGTGATGAAGTCGGCTAATGTAGCTTAAAACACACCGGGAAAGAGGGAAATATGTTGATAAGTGATGAGACACAGGAGAGAGACTTCTTTTTATTGTATTGTAGGTTGAAAACTTGCTGTCAGAGCTGCTCGAAGATCCTAGCTCACAGAGGATCACGCTAGCCAGCGATCATTAAGTAAAAGTCTTTATTGAGTTACAGTTTCCATTCTCAAGCTGCTGCGTGCAACTCTACGTCTAGTAGCTAGATCGGCGAAGCTCCGTCTGATTCTCCGCCCCTTGTGCACCAACTTAATATCCTAGCCCTGCTCCACCTTTTCCGCCTGACTGTTCTCCTCTGGGTCCCTCTGCCCCCCGGGGTTTCTTCCTTCCGGGATTCTTCTGACGCTGACCCGGACCCTCCTGCCTCCTTGCGCCGGGCTTTAGGACCTGGCTCCCTTTCCGGGCTGCTTACTGCGCCGCCTTCCTCTGCATTTGAACTTGGCGCGCGCGCCCAACCTTCCACTTTCCGCTTAACCGTTTCTTCGCTCCCCGATGGAGGTGTGGCCACTCCTGACTCATGCCCTCCCTCCTGTGGTGAGCTGCCAGCGCTTGCCCCCTGGCTCCCTTCCTCCTCCCTGCTCCCTAGCGGTGACGCTGGTCCCGATTTCCAACTGCTCTCCTCTGAGTCCCCTCTGGCTCTATCTTCCTGGGGTGCCCCCCTAAACTCCCCCCTTGCCCTGGCCACTGGTGCTCCTTTCTGTGAATCCTCTGATTCACTGGAAAGACTCGGAGATCTCGGGTCGTCGTCATCACTCATCTTTTCTTCTGCCTCCTCCCCTTCGCTCTCTGTTTCCTCCCTTGCCCTTGCCTCTGCTCCTAAACCCCTGACACTTGCAATAAAATTTCAGGTAAAAAAAAAGGAGAGGCACTTCTGTAGCAACCTGGAAGCTGCCCAGGCAGCTTATAAAAGAAGAAGCAGCACAAGCACGAAGCCCCCATCACATTTGTGCAAACTTGCCAGGCATGAAGTATTGTCCATAGTCTCATACTTACGAGGCCACCACAATTCTTTTCCATAAAGCCTGAAGTCCTCTCTTGTACTAGAGGAACACGCATAACTACTAAATTATATTGGAAGTCTAAAATTGCCATTTTTACTCACGAAAAAGTTCTAATGATCCATGCTTGTGCCTAAGTCTTTAAAATGCCATTTTGTCATTTGTCCCTTCAAAAACCCGAATAAAATGGCACAAGGAGTTTTGGGGGATACTTTGATGACCCTTAGGATCTCATGTCACATACGGTGAAGGAGTATCGCTGAGCTGACTCATGCCTCCTCATTCCACTGATTGATGCTTTCCGTCATCAAGAGACACCCTAACTGAATCAGAGTTCCAGTGTTGAGCAAAGGAACCAGCGGCAACCCTTCTCTCGGATTCCAGCATCCACTTTGATAACGTTTTTAAGTAGCAGATTATAAGACCAAGTTATTATTCACGCTACATTTTGCTACCTGACAAGTGTTAAGTAGTCCTGCCGTCTGCGCAACCCTATTTAGGCTGCTGTACTTCTTATATTTCCTGTTACATCTCTTAAAGCTTTTCTAAGAGCTTAAATGGCTAACTACTCTTAAGATACTATCCTAACTTACCTTCAGATTTTCTTTAATAGGCTCAAGACTGCCAGTCAGTAACCTTGGAAGACGAGTTACTACATCTCTGGTCTGTATTTTAAATACAAGGAAGGAAAAAATAATAGTAAGTAAAGTAATGTGTATTAGATAATATCTGCTTAAGATAAAATCAATCTGTATTTGCATTTCTTTACCAGACATTTTTTAAACAGCACTGTATTATTCTATTTGAAAAGGTGTACATTTTCCACTGGGTGAGCAAAAGGCCCTCAATATGTGGCATTTTTCCTGCACAGGGGTATTTTCCCTGCACATGTGGCATTTCCCCTGCACAATAATGTGTGAAGAGACTTATTTATTCTAACATGATTACAGTCAAACTTCTACTTACGTCCACCTCCGCTTGCGTTCATTTTGCCCAACGTCCGTGGCAAACCCGGAAGTATCCGGTGGGGTTGCCACCATTCGCGCATGTGCATGAGCGGCGATCGCCGTTCACACGTGTGCAGAAGTGGGCAATCGCCACCCGCACCTGTACACCATGGCGCCTCTCCCAGCAACCCGTTTCGACCTCTGGACGGACCTCCGGAATGGATTATGGTCGCAGGTAGAGGTTCCACTGTACATGCAATCTTGGGCAGGTCACTATTGGAGCAATGCTATGCACCTCTCCGCTGAAGTAAGCCCCACTCTTCAATAGGACATACTCCTGGGTGTGTACAGTATTTCAGCCTGTGTCTCAGGATCAATGAATATAGGAATATCTTTCCTTCATGTATATACTGTAGGGTACTGCATGCATCAGGGGTCGCAAAGTGCCCACTTCACAGCCAGAGGGAGCAGAAGATAAGCCCTGCAGTGCTTGGTAGAAGTCTTTCTTTTTTTTGCTTTGTTTCATGGTCTCTGACCAAGGATAAACTGAAAGATCACCCAAACCAGTGATGCCACTAATTAATGGAAGCCCAAATTAAGGAACAGATCCAGCCTGGGTGACTCTTTACACAGAGTTTCACCTTTCATGCTGCCTGGAAAAATGTATCCTGAGGATCCAGCCACCACAGGGAAAGGCTTGAGTGGGGTGGAAGGAGTGCTGGTGTGTTCAGACAGCTTCCCTAAGGCTGGCTCCACTCGCCTAAAAGCCTCAGCTCTGTAAGCAGAAACTCCAAAGCTATTTTCTGGAGTTCTGTTTGGGATTGTATGGTTTTTGGCTCTGCCCAGTCTTGGGTTGCTGTTGACCGCCTTCCACTGTTTGCGTTGTGGGTGGGGTATGGCAGCTTTAGGGAACATCAGGCTTAACTCCTCTTTAACTAGCCACAGAAGATCCTAGCACCCTCTCAACATTCTGGGGTCCTGGGGCTACTTTTAAGATACGTTCTACCACAGGCCAGCCACATACGCTGCACCCATGATAAGCGTGTGTATTTGATAAAACAATTTCAAAAAGGCTTTCGTAGGACAAGTTCTCAACATATTGTGTAGCTCAGGCATGGCCAAACTTGGCCCTCCAGATTTTTTGGGACTACAACTCCCATCATCCCTCGCTAACAGGACCAGTGGTCAGGGATGATAGGAACTGTAGTCCCAAAACATCTGGAGGGCCAAGTTTGGCCATGCCTGGTGTAGCTGAACCTCCATTCTGTGATCATGTTGACTGAAATTCCAAGTCAATTATTTATCTGTAAGCATAGGCATTATTCCATGTAAAATTAGTATTTCAGGATAACTAGCAATGAAATTGTAATGGGTGTTCCTCAAACATCTGGATGAACTAGTTTGAACTGTCCACACAAGGTTGTATACTTTATATATGGTTCTAAGAAGATAATAGTATTTTAGAAGCAGTATTTTAGGTCCCTGTAATGCGAGAGATATTAGCTACCTGCTTGTGGAGTTTGTTTAGTTATTTTAACAATAGGCCCTCTCCCCCAATCACCACGACCCAAGTGAAAACAGAAGGCACCTTTTGTGAATTGAGTCCAAGTTCTTTTTGGAAGAAACCCAGCCTATTATCCAGTCTTTCCACAGAAAAGAGGAGTAAATATGGAGCCCCTGAGACCATCTGTGCAATTGCTTCCTTGCTGAATTTTTTTGATGTTAGATAAGCTACCCTGGAAGAGAGAAAGATCCAAATTAAAATGAGGGAAATAAGAAAGGCCATCATTTATCCAGCTCTGCCAGTTCCTCAGCAGTATGTTTCAAAATGACGGATGTTTTAATAATATTAACAAGCAAAGCTGCCAAGAAGAAGGGTGGAAAAGTCTGCAGGTATGACAAAAGCAAAACACCATGATTTCCAATTAATGTCAAAGAAAATAAACACTCTTGGTGCAAAATATTTTACGCCTGGATTAATTTAATGATTTCCAGCTGTATTTAAACAAAAATTATGTCAATACCAGCCCATGATCTTATTATCCAAAATGGCTTGCACTGAAAGAAATGTCCACTTTCACAATCAAAACTGGCAATTTAATGAAGGTGATCTGATGAACTAAAGGGCATCTTTAGAAGAAGAAAAAAGTAACCACAGGAACAATCCTAAACATCTACATCCTACACTGACATACAGGTGAAGGAGGGAAGCAAATCAGGTTAGATGCCACGACTGTCAATGCTGCCTGCTAAAGACTAGACCCTTAAAGGCTATGATATGCCTATTTAATCAGAGGGATATAATCCTAGGTTCCCTACCACAGTATACTCCTCTTAGCCGTGTCTTTTTGTTTCCACTGAGAAGGTGAAGGGAGCTGCATGGAACTAGTTGTACGTTGTGAAATTCTCCCTGTAACCAGGGAGAAGGGGAGCCACAGAGGCAAGATAATGTGAGCTCAGTGGCAGAACATCTGCCTTGAACACAGAAGGTCCCAATTTCAACCCCTAGTACATCCAGGTCAAGCTGGGAGAGACTGCCTATCTGAAACCCTGGAGAGCTGCTGCCGTTCAGTACTGATAATACTGAGAGCAAGATGGATAAATGGTCTGGCTCAGTTATAAGGCAGCTTCCTATGACTTGTTGCCTCCGACCAGCAGGGGGTAACCTTTTGCAGCCCAAGGGCCACATTGCCTTATGGGAAACCTTCTGCAGGCTGTGTATCAGTGGTGGGCAAGGCCAGAGGCAAAAAGTGGATGCAGCAATCCATGCAACTCTTCCTTGTCTATAGTACGGTACATGATAGCTCAGTTGGTAGAGCATGAAACTCTTAATCTCAGGGCTGTGGGTTCAAGCCCCATGTTGGGCAAATGATTCCTGCATTGCAGGGGGTTGGAATAGACGACCCTTGTGGTCTTTACAATTCTAGCATTCTATGGTTATATAGTAGGCTACTTTCCAGTGATCTAAAAATCAGTGGTTTGCATTTACAACTGATGCCTCTTCATTCAGGCAAGCAAGAAATATTCCCCAGTTCAAAGACACATTCCACGCAGGGCAAAATCACTCCATGAAGAGCAGAAACAGTGAGAAATGTGTCCTATGGAGAGTCCTGAGGGCCACAACCAGCCCCTAGGCCTGAGGCACGCCCCCCCCCCCCGCCTCAGACCATCTTAACGTTATACTCAGATTGTGAGCCCCTTTATGGACAGAGACAGAAATATTGACGAAATGTATATTAGGTACCCTTACCCCATGGAATAGCGGGATACAAACCAAATCAAATATAGTAACACCTATTAATTTAAGGAGGGACACGGGTGGCGCTGTGGGTAAAACCTCAGCGCTTGGACTTGCCGATCGTATGGTTGGCGGTTCGAATCCCCGCGGCGGGGTGAGCTCCCGTCGTTCGGTCCCAGCTCCTGCCCACCTAGCAGTTCAAAAGCACTCTTAAGTGCAAGTAGATAAATAGGTATTGCTTTATAGCGGGAAGGTAAACGGCGTTTCCGTGTGCTGCGCTGGAGCAGGCTCGCCAGAGCTGCTTCGTCACGCTGACCACGTGACCCGGAAGTGTCTCCGGACAGCGCTGGCCCCCGGCCTCTTAAGCGAGATGGGCGCACAACCCCAGAGTCGGACACGACTGGCCCGTATGGGCAGGGGTACCTTTACCTATTAATTTAAGGGGTTTATTTCAGATAGGACAGAGCTGCATATTTAAGAAATTTATACCCTGCTTTTCTCCGTATGTCTCAAAGCAGCTTACAAAAGACGCAGTACAGAATAAAGCATACGTCATTGGTGGCTCAGTCACAAGACTAGGAAGCCTGTGCACATCTAACTAGGAGCATAGTGTCTAGAGACATACATTGAGTTAGGCAATGCTAAACAAATTATTTTCAGTGTAGTCTACCAGCTGTTGCTTCAGCCCAGGTTTACAAAATACCACATCCTGCTTCTATTGCATCAGCTTATGCTGCCGCTACAGGAAGATACAAAACATTTGCTACTACTGCATCTACTTATCTAAAATGCTATCTGAGTTTAGGCAAACATCATTTAGGGTCTGTTATCACAGGAGCAAGAAAGGCCCCTTTCAAAATCCTGGCAGGATGGCTGTTGCCAGTCCATGAAGACAATACTGAGGTAGATGGACCATTGGTATGAGCTGGTATAAGGCAGATTCCTCTGATCCTAATTTTAACTATTAATTTGGTAGGTAACAGACGTGAACACATTTTGCAGCAGCATCAGTACAACTGCACACTAGATTTTAAACATGCTCAGATGCCCCAAATGTCTAAGCCCAGCCAATTTTGAATCCTTTTTTTCCTGTTAATTGCATTCTATGTTCTGGAGAGGCATGCATGAACTACAACAAAACAGAGCATTGTGGAGTGCTCCTCTTCAGGGTTCCACCCACCATTGTCTTCTTTTGAGATATTCCATTATATTCCCCTGACTCCTCTCCCTTCAACAGTCACCTAACATTTCATGGCCACTAAGTAGAGTAGACTCATTCCTTAGTAGGGCCTTTTCAGGGTTTCCCACCCCCGTTTTTCCCCACCCTTGAATAATTTTTGTTCTTCTGCAGATCTTGGGGTTCACCCAAGCCTGTAAACACTTCTGTCATGCACAGGCATGGTACCCTTTAGGCTACATAAAGATGCACACTTGAAAAATGTTTCATGATTAGTGTACATATTTATGAAGAGATCGTATTGATGCCTCATTCTTAAGAGCCATCATTTCACTGCCCCAGACTGTCTGTGCAAGTTATTGTGTGAGGCCTATGCTGGGTCAATATAATTACTCAACCTGTCTGGTACATAAAGCTTTTTATTGCTCAGCTTTGCATTCGCTCTCTGAAGCGGATACTGGCAATTGCAAAAACAACACTTTCACTTTAGACAAATAGATCTATGCTCCTGTTCATTCTGTTTTAACTGCATTATGTTTAGGATGAAGGTTCTGTGGTCTAAATCACAGAGCCTAGGGCTTCCTGATCAGAAGGTTGGCAGTTTGAATCCCTGCGATGGGATGAGCTCCCGTTGCTTGGTCCCAGCTCCTGCCAACCTAGCAGTTCAAAAGCATGTCAAAGTGCAAGTAGATAAATAGTTACTACTCCAGCGGGAAGCTAAATGGCGTTTCCGTGTGCTGCTCTAGTTTGCCAGAAGCGGCTTATTCATGCTGGCCACATGACCCAGAAGCTGTCTGCGGACAAACGCCAGCTCCCTCGGCCTGTAAAGCGAGATGAGCGCCACAACCCCAGAGTTGTCCACAACTGGACTTAACGGTCAGGGGTCCCTTTACCTTTATCTATGTTTAGGATGCACTGCCTTAATAGGATGAACTTAATAGGATGAATAGGATGTTTATCAGACTGAGCAGTGTGAGTGTCTTTCAGCCAGAACAGTCAATTAATAACAAGCCTTCAAGAGGAAGGGTGAAACAGGAGAAATGCATTTCTAACCAACTTCCTACTTTCCCCATTTATTTTCTACCACTCCACCCTGCCCAACAGCCTCTGGGAATAATTCCAATGACAAAGAATGTTTGAATTTTAATTCCACTCCCACAACACTATTTTTTGTGTAGCTGCCCCTACACCTAGGTTCATGTTTACGACACAAGATTAATTCTAATCCTCCTTACTTGAGAAAGCTGTCCTTTAGCTTAGCTGGTGTCTACATAAAGCTAAACTGTTCTGACAACTGCCATGTTCAGAAGAATGTCTGGAACAAAATTCTGCAGTTATGATTCTAAATACTTTGCTATTTCTGTTGAAAACAGACCAAGTATCTCCCACGCCCAGCTTCAGAAAATGTCCCAATGAAAGCAAAACCTATGTATGAAAAAGGTTTGCTCATTTTGGGACTCCATTTGGAAATAATCATTTTCAATAATGGAGTCTGACCACCTTCTGGATAGCATAATCAGCATCTGCTGATGCTGAACACTTGAAATTGTAGAATAGGATCACCAACAATCCTTCCCCTACTACAACATTTGAGTGAGAAGGACAGCTTAAGCAGACTGTACAAAATCCCTAAAGCAAAGTAACATATTTCAGGCACACACACACATGAAATATATGAATATTTCAGGCATGTGGATAGATGAGAGAGAACAAGATAACAGATTGATGAATACAGAAGTCATTTTACCTTGTCTTTAGATCTTCCACTTCTTCTCTGAAAATATAGGGATTTCTTGTGATAAATGGCCCAAGCTGCTTATCTTCCAAGCCAACATCCTTGAGAAACAGGATGATGTTTTTTATATCTTTTTCAAAGTCCAACTTGAGAAGTAGCTGGCCTGCAGCTGAACGTTTTTCCACTTTGGACAAATCAACTCCTGTAGCACATTCAAACATAAATTTAGTGGGATGCTTAATGAAAAATTCTGGATTTCTAGTAGTGTAAGAATGTACAAGTTCACGCAAAGCGTCTTTAATGCTTTTTATGGTATGTAGCAATGTTATCTAGTGCTGCCAAAAGGAGCTATGATACAGCAGCTATGTACTACTGAGGATAATGGCAGAATGGACTCAAAGGCTGCCCTCAAGTTTTTACTTACTGGGGTTTTAAAATCTGCAACAAACAATCATATAATTGTGGACTGATTGAATGGGTTGGTTTCACTCTCTAGAACAATTCTCTGTGGCTCTCCATATGTTGTGGGACCATAATTTCCATCATTCTCAACTACTGGCCATGCTGGCTGGAGCTGATGGGATTTGGAGTCCCTGCCTGGAGAGCCATGCATTTCTCATCCCTGCTCCAGATGAAGCCATTCAAAGAAATGCTGTCATAGGCATCTTGCAATTCAACATAGTACTTTTGCAAACCTGAAGCTGCAAATCTTAAGGTCCACGTAGCTAAAATGAAGCCGTTCTAAGCAAGTTCTCATTTTTCACCAATTCCTCACAGTTCACACCGACCTGCTTCCTGCCCTTGAAAAACGTGAAAGATGCTTTTGCAGTGCTTTGCATTTTCCTATCCGCACTATACCCTTCTTGCTTTGTGGTCTATATTTTTGAATACAGGGATAGCCAACATGGTGCTTGGACCGCAACTGCCCAAGAACTATGGTCAGTGATGATGGGAGCTGCAGGTTCAACATCTGAAGGGCACGGCTACCTCTGCTCTATACATTCTGCTGCTATCATGCTGTGCATGCAAAACCATTTTTTGCCCTTTTACTGTATCAAAAGCAAATAATGACTTTGTATGCACAGCATCAGGAAGAGAAGGCTGAAGAGTCTTTAGCATATCTTGAAGAACCTGCCTGGTACAGCTATGCTTACCTAAAAGCACCAGCTTCTGCAGTGTTTCTGAATGATCAACATAATCTTGAAGCGTGAACGATTCAAAAGGAAGTGGTGGCTCAGCCCTGATCTGAAGAGCCTCATCTTCCGAAACTTCCTCAAAAGGGGATGAAGGCAAAGTGTCTTCTAATCCTGAAGGTCATTAAGGAAAAAGAACCATTGAGAAAACAACAGATGTAACATTTTCTCTCTCCCTCTGTGTGCGGCGTTTACCTTCACAGAGGCCAGGGGGAATACAATTCCACTAATTCAGGGAAGGGAAATTTCACAATTTAAATTTAGAACCAGAGTGATCATCAGCTTCTGCTATGCAGAAAAAATGAGCATAAGAACAGAAAATAGACACTGAACTGGGGATGAATTAAGTTAAGTTACTGTCACCTTATTTCATTATTGTGGATGATTCACAAATGTTCACTGATCCTATTGTTCCTGTTTGTCTAACTTTCAACAGCAACTGAGATATTACTGTTCAAAGCAACAGAAGAGTAACAACAGCAGGTGGAGTCCTGGAGGCAGACAATGCATAGTTATTGAGGAGTCCTATCCTATGTATTCCAAACAGGGATGGGTGTATCTGCCATTTTCAATTTCTCTCAGTTTCTCGTTTTCCAATCTTGTTATGTACAATTATGCCTAATTATACACATTTCTGCAAAGGAATGCTGCCTAATATAACATTATTTTCTCTTATATAAACATTTATACACACTTTGCCCTAGAATATGCATTTCTGTACACATTATTTGACAGGAGAACTGCATTTCAAAATTTAGAGAAGGACGGTGTGAGGAAGGACTGTGTTTTGGTTCATGTATTGTTTCAGAAAGTACAAATTAATTTTGTTCACCTAAATGCGAATTGAATCAAATTCCGCCCCCTCCCATCCCTAATCCTAGAAGGGTAGCAGACTATAATTTAAAGGTGAACATTTAGAATGCTGGTGTGCAAGGGACAAAAATCACAGGGACTTCATTGTTCTCTTGTTGTGCTGCCATGACCTAAGCCATAGCTGGCTTAGAATTACATTTCAAACCTGGGCCCATGGTTTGTCTCTCTCCAAACAGGCCATAAGCCATAAACCAGGATTTGGATGGAAAGCTAAGCCAAACCATGGCTTAACTCCCAGCAGTGCAGGAAGAACTGAGCCCTTAAAGAGTTCACTTACAAACAATAATTTGGAAACACAATCCAATAATTCCAACCCTCTTTACAAGCAAGCAAGCAATGCACAAGAAATGAGGTTAAAAATCTAAATTTTAGATATGGTGTTAGGAGGGTCACAACTTTCATTCATATTTTATTCGTTACATACCTTCTTCAAGCAATGCTTCGGTGTACGAACTGGGTATTATTTCAGTTTCTGGTCTGTTAACTAAGGATGAATTATTATCTGGACTCTGATTCAGTTTAGTGCTTGAACTACAGAATCGTACATGGTTATCAAAAAGTACAGTCTTAGAGTTCTTTAACGCTACTTGACATAAGCATCTATAAGGACAAAACAATGGTAATCCGGATTGTTGAAGAGGAAGTGTCCATGTTTTGACAGCTTGTTTTCTTAGCTGTTTTGCACTATTCACAATACTGTTTTTCTTTAGCAAGGGGCAACATCTGGATATCTGTCGAGTCACTGAAGCCATCTTAGTCAATATTCTGTCAAAATTGAGAAAGAAAATGGTCAAGGAAACATTCAAACCAATTTTGTATGCATAAAAGTTTACACAGGAACAATTAATGAATTCAATTAATATTTAAGCAGAACTGAAGTGCATTCAGTACCAAAAGTATTATTTTACTATGTCTACCATATAGCAAAGGTCTAAAGCATCCATCCCCAAACTGCTGCCCTCCAGATGTTGGACTACGAGTTCCATCATCCCTAAGCATTAGTCATACCGCCTGTGACTGATGGGAGATGTAGTCTAAAACATCTGCAGCATATCAAGCTAGAGAAAGCTGATATAAAACAATATAATATTACCGTCATGCTGCATAAGTGTAGAGTAGCAATACTTTCTTGAAGATGTTTTTGGAATACTCCAACAATCTCTGAGTCCTACACAGCAGCAGGGGTCCCACTGCCAATTCTAGAGCTTCCTGGCTGCGCGACTCCCATCTTCTTGCTGTCACTACCCATTTCCCTGTCCTTTCTCAGCAACAATAGGAAGGAAAAGGAATAGCAACAGCAATCTCCACTCACTCGCCCTCCATTCCTCTGGGTGGTGATGCAGATAAGCTCCAGAGCGGGTAGGAGGCAGCGGCAAGCAAACGGATACTGGCAGGAGGACATGGATCTATTCAAGAAAAAGTGCCCACTGAGGACATGTGTACCTTTAGAATTTGCCCAAACCTCCCCGCACAGAACCCCTGGAACACTGCTATACCACAGAACATAAAACAGAAGAAAATGTTAGCTTAAAATACCACCATTTTACATTATTTCAGGTTTGTATATCTCCCCGTGGGGAGTAAGAATTGACTTCAGTAGTCAAGCAAGGACACAGACACACTCTCTCTCTGGCTTGTTTATGTGCCACAAATAAATTATGAACTCTGGTACATTTAGGCTGGCTGGCTAAGATGACTTTCTGCCTGGGGACTGCCAAAAAGAGAAGACTGCTTCCATCATAAGTCCCATCTGCACAGCCCCACTCCACAATCTTGGATTCACAAGTATTGTGAGGGTGGTTAAACTGGCTGGAGAGGACTGGAAAAGTTGCACCAGGATTGTGCTAAGAGCTGCTCCCTGGTATGGTATCAGGGAAGAACATGGAAAATGCTGTCTCAAAAAATCCCTAGATTTGGTTGTGATATTAATTTGAGTGTCTTTTTGTAAACTGCTGTAAGTGACTCTTGGGGTTCCAAAGAGGGGCACAACTAATCTACGTAGATAACTGCTTGCGTCAGAATTGCAGCTTTAACTTCTATGTAAATATGGACAGAATTGAGCTACACATATCCTGTTGTGCTCAATGGCCCTTGCTCTCAAGGCAGTGTGAACAGGATCCCACCTTCATTCTCCCAGCACACGGCTACATAGCCTTATGCAGTTTATCTGGAGAAGGGCCTTAGCTCAATGGTAGAACCTTGCATGCAAAAGGCCCTAATTTCAATCCCTTGCATTCTTCAGGTGGAGCTGGGAGAGTATAGACCAGCTGCTCTCAACCTTGAGTCCCCAGATATTGTTGGGGCTATTATCTCATGCAGATGCCTAGAGACAGATAGGTGGACTGCATGTCCACAGCAGTGACCAAAGGAGAAATGACTGCTGGGAGGAGTGCAGAGAGAAGAAACTCCATGGTGTATTTGAAACCGGATGCCTTCATCTGCCCAAGCTGCAATAAAATACCGTATTTTTCGCCCCATAAGACGCACTTTTTCCCCTCCAAAAATGAAGGGAAAATCTGGGTGCATCTTATGGGGCGAATGCAGGCTTTCGCTGAAGCTTGAAGAGCGAGAGGGGTCGGTGCGCACCGACCCCTCTCGCTCTCCAGGCTTCAGGAAGATATCCGCCGCCCAGGCAGCCCTGTGGGAGGTCCCACAGGGTTGCCTAGGCTGCGGATAGCAGCCTGCTTCTCGGAGCGTCGGGCGCCCTGAAGGCAGAGCGCCCGACGCTTCGGGAACAATTCCGCCGCCCAGGCAGCCCTGTGGGAGGTCCCGCAGGGTTGCCTAAGCTGCGGATAGCAGCCTGCTTCTCGCAGCGTCGAGCGCCCTGAAGGCAGAGCGCCCGACGCTTCGGGAACCATTCCGCCGCCCAGGCAGCCCTGTGGGAGGTCCCACAGGGCTGCCTAGGCTGCGGATAGCAGCCTGCTTCTCGCAGCGTCGAGCGCCCTGAAGGCAGAGCGCCCGACGCTTCGGGAACCATTCCGCCGCCCAGGCAGCCCTGTGGGAGGTCCCACAGGGCTGCCTAGGCTGCGGATAGCAGCCTGCTTCTCGCAGCGTCGAGCGCCCTGAAGGCAGAGCGCCCGACGCTTCGGGAACCATTCCGCAGCCCAGGCAGCCCTGTGGGAGGTCCCACAGGGCTGCCTAGGCTGCGGATAGCAGCCTGCTTCTCGCAGCGTCGAGCGCCCTGAAGGCAGAGCGCCCGACGCTTCGGGAACCATTCCGCAGCCCAGGCAGCCCTGTGGGAGGTCCCACAGGGCTGCCTAGGCTGCGGATAGCAGCCTGCTTCTCGCAGCGTCGAGCGCCCTGAAGGCAGAGCGCCCGACGCTTCGGGAACCATTCCGCCGCCCAGGCAGCCCTGTGGGAGGTCCCACAGGGCTGCCTAGGCTGCGGATAGCAGCCTGCTTCTCGCAGCGTCGAGCGCCCTGAAGGCAGAGCGCCCGACGCTTCGGGAACAATTCCGCCGCCCAGGCAGCCCTGTGGGAGGTCCCACAGGGCTGCCTAGGCTGCGGATAGCAGCCTGCTTCTCGCAGCGTCGGGCGCCCTGAAGGCAGAGCGCCCGACGCTTCGGGAACCATTCCGCAGCCCAGGCAGCCCTGTGGGAGGTCCCACAGGGCTGCCTAGGCTGCGGATAGCAGCCTGCTTCTCGCAGCGTCGAGCGCCCTGAAGGCAGAGCGCCCGACGCTTCGGGAACCATTCCGCAGCCCAGGCAGCCCTGTGGGAGGTCCCGCAGGGTTGCCTAGGCTGCGGATAGCAGCCTGCTTCTCGGAGCGTCGGGCGCCCTGAAGGCAGAGTGCCCGACGCTTCGGGAACAATTCCGCCGCCCAGGCAGCCCTGTGGGAGGACCCGCAGGGATGTCTAGGCTGCGGATAGCAGCCTGCTTCTCGGAGCGTCGGGCGCCCTGAAGGCAGGGTGCGCAAGGCTTGGGGCGGCAGCGGACTGCTTGCGCGCACCTAGAAGCTTGGGGCGTGCTGAGGTCAGCGCGCCCCAAGCTTCTGCATGCCGGCAAGCAGTCCGCTGCCGCCCCAAGCCTCCCGCACCCGGCAGGAGGTCCCGCCGGGTGTGGGAGGCTTGGGGCGGCAGCGGACTGCTTGCGCGCACCTAGAAGCTTGGGGCGTGCTGAGGTCAGCGCGCCCCAAGCTTCTGCATGCCGGCAAGCAGTCCGCTGCCGCCCCAAGCCTCCCGCACCTGGCAGGAGGTCCCGCCGGGTGCGCAAGGCTTGGGGCGGCAGCGGACTGCTTGCCGGCATGCAGAAGCTTGGGGCGCGCTGACCTCAGCACGCCCCAAGCTTCTGGATTAGCGCAGGGGTCCGCTAGCCCTGGGAGAGGCGCCGGCTCTCCCACGCTAGCGGAGACCTTGCCGGCACGCAGAAGCTTGGGGCGCGCTGAGCTCCGCACGCCCCAAGCTCCTGGTGTAGCGCAGCGCACCTGGGGGGGAAATAAAAATTTTTTCCTTCATTTCCCCCCCTAAAATCTAGGTGCGTCTTATGGGCCGGTGCGTCTTATGGGGCGAAAAATACGGTATGTCTCTCCCATATTGGTCTGGCGCTGTACCTCTGGAACTGGTTGACTTTACCCTGATGGCGCACTCTTCCATTATCTCTCAAGACAGCTGGATGCCAACTAAATTTCAACAACAACAATTTTATTATTTATACCCCGTCCATCTGGCTGGGTTTCCCCAGCCATTCTGGGCGGCTTACAGAATATATAAACCATAATAAAGCATCAAACATAAAAAAAACTTCCCAATACAGGGCTGCCTTCAGATGTCTTCTAAAAGCTGTATGATATGATAGCTCAGTTGACAGATCATGAGACTTAGTCTCAGGGTCGTGGGTTCGACTCTCAGGCTAGGAGAAACATTCCTGCATGGGGGGGTGGATATATGTGTGGACAAGATGACCCTCAAGGTCCCTTCCAGCTCTGCAATTCCTTGATACCATTCCCATCATCCCTGACTCCTAGGTCCTGCTTGCTAGGGGATTATAGGAGTTGTAGCCCAACCACCTCTGGGAACCCAAAGTTGAGAAAGGCTGATGTAGACAATACTGAGCTAAATGGACCCAGCAGCCTGACTCTATATAGGGCAGGTTCCCACGTTTCTAGTTGCAAACCCCGCTGAACCCAGAGACCGGGCTTTACTTCCGAGCGAAGCATGCAAACTGATTGGGGCTGAGAACCGAATCGAGATGAACCGAATCAAGAGGCCCTTCGGGGACGCAACAATAGAAGCCGCCGTTCCAAAGGGGATCCCTGGAGGGGAAGATGAACTCGGACCGGCGCTGAGTCCGCAGGGTCCAGCCCCTCGCCCTCCCCGAGGCCCGGCTCTGACAAAGCCTTCTCCGTATCGAGACCTAAGCGAGGCGTTTACCTGGCGTCCCGCCGGCGCCGGGTTGTCCCTGTCAGGAAAGTCCCCGGCTCGCCTCAGCCATGCAGGCCCTCGCCTGCCCCGGACTCGCTGCGGCGGTCGCGCTTCCCGCTCGGGCGAAGGCCTCTGACGCGCGGGAAGGAGGCGAGGCTCCCCAGCCGGCTCCTCCCCGCGGCCTGCGGCGGCCCAGCAAGGCCCGTCCCTCCGTCGCGCCTCCTCTCCCCCCGCGTCCCCTCCTGGGGCCGCCGCGGCGCCGCTGCAGCAGCCTGGCCTGCCGCCCAGCGCGCTCCCTGCCGTCTTTCCACCCCGCGCCGGCTCCTTCGGCCGCGGTCGGGCTGAGGCGGCGGGAGCGGGGCGTCCCCGCGGTGGCCGCCGGCGAGGCGAGGAGGAGGCGGAGGAGGAGGCGGAGGCGGCCGCCGGGCGGCGAGGCGATGGCGTCGTACATGGGCAGCCGGACCCTCAGCAAGGACGACGTGAACTACCGGCTTCACTTCCGCATGATCAACGAGCAGCAAGTGGAGGACATCACGCTGGAGTTCTTCTACCGGCCGCACACCATCACCCTGCTCAGCTTCACCATCCTCAGCCTCATGGCCTTCGCCTTCACCAGGTGGGAGAAAAGGGTTGGCGGGCGGGCAGCGCTGTGGGGAGCCGTGTTGCCCCGAGAGGAGAAGCTCGCTTGGGGGAGAAGAAGAAGAAGTAGGGGCTGCGGTGGGTGGGGATGGCGACGGTCAGCCCTGCTGAGGCGGAGAAGGGCTTGGTCCGGTTCACCACCCGAATGAGGAAATCTCTCACGAGTCCTTATGTTCCTCCAGGGAAGAAAGATGGGCTGCGGGTGCCATCGGTTCTTTCTATGCACGTTTATCGAGGTGTAAATTCCACTAAGGGTTTTTTAAAAAACCCCTCAAAAAATTAGGCAAGTCCCCCCCACCCTTCCGTTATCTGAGAAAACACAGAATCGCAAAAAGTACCCTTTTCCGGATGAATTTGCAAACGTGTCAAAATCAATGGAAGCAGCAGAAATTCGTTTTCCTTATTCCCTTGGTGTTTATTTGATTACTTATTCCCCCCATCGATCAACAGTAATGGATTCTGAAAGGTATTTAAATAGGTAGCATATTCATTCATAAATGTAAATTCGTTCATTTCCCCAGATGCATCAACCCAATTGATGGATTCAAAAAGGTATGGAAGATGAATTTGTTTATAATAAAGAATTCATTCATTGGTTTCCCCAGTATACCCAATGATCAACAACCAGCCAATCAAATTGAACAAAATACAAATTGATCCCCCCCAGTAAACTCAGTTGATGTAATCCTTAACAGAATAAAAATGAAAACTTTAATTCCTGCTAGCGTAATATATTCCTATGTATAGAATCAGCGTTACCAGTTGCAGACTTCAATGAAATCCCTAATCCCTAAAAGTAAAGCTTTTTATGTATACAAAATAAAAAAATTCCTTCCTGTAGCACCTTAAAGACCAACTAAGTTAGTTCTTGGTATAAGCTTTCGTGTGCATGCACACTTCTTCAGATACACTGAAACAGAAGTTGCCAGATCCTTCTATATAGTGAGAAGGTGGGGAGGGGTATTACTCAGAAGGGTGGTTGGAATTGGAGATTGGCAGATAGCTGAGATGAGCCTGTTGACGACTCTTAACGACTGTAATAGGTCTTGCAGGAAAAGGCAAGGGGTGAGAAGGTGAGAAATGGCTTAGTCATGTATAATGAGATAAGAATCCAATGTCTCTGTTCAGACCAGGTCTATCCATTGTTTTAAGTTTGGTAATGAGTTGTAATTCAGCAGCTTCTCTTTCCAGTCTATTTCTGAAATTCCTTTGTAGTAAAACAGCTACTTTGAGATCTTGTATAGAATGTCCTGGGAGATTGAAGTGTTCTCCTACTGGTTTCTCTGTTTTGTGATTCTTGATGTCAGATTTATGTCCGTTTATTCTTTGGCGTAAGGTTTGGCCTGTTTGTCCAATATAGAGAGCTGAAGGACACTGTTGGCATTTGATGGCATACACAATGTTAGACGATGAGCAATTAAATAGTCCCGAGATGGTATGTCCCGAGATGGTATTGCTCATCGTCTAACATTGTGTATGCCATCAAATGCCAACAGTGTCCTTCAGTGTATCTGAAGAAGTGTGCATGCACACGAAAGCTTATACCAAGAACTAACTTAGTTGGTCTTTAAGGTGCTACAGGAAGGAATTTTTTTATTTTGACTATGGCAGACCAACACGGCTACCTATCTGTAACTTTATGTATACAGTTAACTTGTTTGCAGTTTTTATTTATATTTATTTGTATTTATTTATCTTTATAAGCCAGCGAGCGTGAGCAACAAATGCTATTCAGAACAACAGCCAGCTCCAAAAGATCTGCACACCAAATGACCAGAACACACACAACATAATTGGGCAACCCCGGTCCACAGAATTTATCCCAACAAAGCACTATAAACCACCTCCAATAATGCTAAAACTAAGGCATCTGAATGCAATTATGAATTAGGATGCAGAAATCCTGCTAATGGTCCACTGCATGAAGCATGTTAAAATCAAATTAAGGGCCCATCAATAAGTCCTATGTATAGAAGACCAAGAAACCCCGGCACAATGAGTCTCTGCAGACAAAGCTGGGAAGGCAAACATAGAAAACTAATGTGTTCCTATGCCTTGCTGTTGGGCTCTTCTAAGCACTAAGGAAGGAAAGCAAGGAAGCTTACAGGCCAAAGCAGCTGATTCACGTTCCTACACTTTCCATGGGGTGCGAGCTCTTCAGCGACAATGTAGCACATGTGGAGATGCCACTGCAAAGAGGAGGGAGGCTGAGGAAATCAATGCTGGTTAGAGGGGCATTACTTGTGGACCCATTGGGGTAACTGGTCCCTGGGGGTCTGCAGCCCACAGGTTGGGAACCATGGCTCTAGTACAGTGTTTCCCAACCGGTGTTCCGTGGCACACTAGTGTGCCGCGAGACGTTGCCTGGTGTGCCGCGGGAAAAATTAAAAAATTCGAAAGATAGCTTCATATCCGGAGAGGCGGCCTTCAGGCGAGTTTTAATTTTAATTTTCCTTCTCCCACTTAATGCCCCACGCTCGCCCGAGCAGCTTGCAGTCCTCGGTAACCACGGCGACCCAAGGGAGGGGAGGGAACAGGGAAGTTGAGGGCGGCGGCGAGCCGCGATGACATCAGTGGGCCGCGCCGCCTCGCCCTGGCACGGTGTGAGAGCCCCGGCTAGTGGCGCGAGCTTCGGAATAAGTGGGATCCGCGTGCGCGAGACCGAGATCGCGGGTAAGGAGCTCAGCCCTGGGCAGGAGGAAGCGGGGCCGCGCGTGCGGGCCACATCCCCACAGAGAGCGAGCCTCCCCCGGCCCACCACTCCGGGCAGGTCCACTCTCATGAGGGGGCGGCGATGGCGACGGCCGGCAGCTTGCCTGCAATGCCATCCCTCGAGCAGGCGAGGAGCCCGGAGGCTACCAGATGCGAGTCCTCTTTCCCACCCTGCTCGGGAGTCCAGAGCACTTGGTCGCATTCAGGATCTAGAGTGGGGAAGCGGGGCTTGTGTCTGGGCTGGACACATTGGGCTGCCTGTGCCGCTCGACCTGCGGGGAGAAATCAGGGTGGGAGTCACGACCGTGAGGCAGGGCTGCCAAGTGTGGCAGAAGAGGACACGGCCGTCGCACCTGTCCTTAGGTAGGAGCTTCTTCCGTGTCGACCTGCTGCCCTAAAGTCTTGGCTTTTTTCTTGGCTTTTTGGCGGTTGGCACAGAAGGAAGGCAAGGGGGAGGGGAAAAAATTGAAACTTACACTTTCGTGCGTCCCTCCCGGCGTGACGCTGCGCGCTGACGTCACGGGGCTGTAATGGTGGTGTGCCTCGAGATTTTTTTCATGAAACAAGTGTGCCTTTGCCCAAAAAAGGTTGGGAAACACTGCTCTAGTAGACTAGGCAAGAAAGGCCTGAGAGTGAAATATGTGGAGCAGAATCAGAATGCCAAGCTAGGCATAAGAAAAATCCTTCTAACTGGCCAGCTATCTAGAAGTTCATTTAGATTCATACGTTGTTGGACATGGTAATTTAATGTATGCCCCCTTTATGTAACTTTGCAAATATGCTGGGATAGGTTTAGTAAACAGAGAACCTTCTGAAGTTTTCATTCCCCACCCTGTTCTTGTCAAAGCATGCTTCTAGCAATTACTTCCCTCTCAAATTCATAAAACTACTCATGGGAAAGAGGTTTGTTTTTTAAGTATCTTACAGCACTAGCTGGCAGGTGTTTTGAATTGTTTCCCTAGGGCAAAGTACATCTGATACACTTCTTACAAAAGTATTGGTCACTTACTGAGCTGTCGGGCTTTCTGGATAATTTATAACTCTTCATTTATTAAATTTGAGGTGGTTTTAGGGCCCTTTCAATTTCACAAAGTTCCTACATGGAGTTGCCTTTCATATTAGAATTAGTGTCAAACTGCAGCATGTAGACCATAGCACATAAGAGTTTTCCATCTCTTTATGTAGCTTTGTGTGCCAGTGGATCGCTGTCACCAATCACAGTTTCATACTATACATAATGCAGTGAAAAAGCCATGAATGCATGTGATCTGTGCGTACACCTTTTGTACTAGTTTCAGGGCTGCTATACTATGCTAAAATGTGATGAAGTGACTATAAATAGTAGGCATCAGTTTGCAGGAGAGATGGGAGATGCTGATTAAGAACGCTAATCGATGTGCATTGCCCATATAGCACCTTTCTGAAAATAGTTGAGCTGAACTGCTTAAAACAACAACACAGGAGGATGTATAGACACAACTTTCAGTGCATGGTTGCGTTATGTTGGTGTAGTTCGTTTCAATGAAGCATAAGTTTAAGAAGATGAGTACCTCATCAGGGTACATTATAAGTACCGGTGATATACAGAGACTCTTTCCATGAGTCTGGCTAAGACCAGCAGCTAATTGGCTCCTCTAGTCCTGGGCTGTGAACCCACATTTAAAGCACATTATCCACCCCGCCCCCCAAATCCTGGGGACTGTAGGGTCATGGGAATTTGAGGAATGAACTAGAGTTCCCAGGATTCTTTGGAAGAAACAATGTGTTTTAAATGTATGGTGTATATACAACTCTAGAGCGTCTCAGTCAACTCCACAACTATTTTATGTGGCTTTTATAAAGAGATGATACTGTGAGCCCCTCTTCCCTGGCCCGGCTGGGACCAGCTGCATTTATTTAATTATAAAAACTATTTATATAATGCTATATCATAAAAAATAGCAAAGTCTTTACAACAGTATCTTTACGCAATAAAACCACGCAAAAATTTGAAATAGACCGTCTATTTACTATTACAGGAATATATATTTTCTTAATTGCCTGCATAAGCTTGCTGACATAGAAAACTTCTCAGCAGGCATTTAAAGGTTAAAACAGAAGGCACCTGCTGAAGCTCTATTGGCAGAGGATTCCACAGGAATTAGCTGGCTTGGTTATTGTTGCTGTCAGATGAATCTTGCCAACTTGGGGGACCAGTGATGCTCCTGCAGATGATCTCAGTGATCAAGCTGGAGATGTAAGGGTTCAGGTTTCTTCCCTCACACAACTACCTCATTTATTTGCTTATTCCTTCCTCTCCCTTGCTGCCCTTTCCCTTTTGAAATTTCTTTAAATGCCTGTTGCTTTTCTCTGGGGGGGAAAAATTCAAACCTCCTTCAGAATGTTGTTGAAGGCAATTCTAGTGATATCCTTTTATGCAAATGAACTTTCCAGACCATCCTCTCTTAGTGGATTTTCACCTTTCTGGTGATAATGTGTGTTTTGATTTCTTGGATTTTACTTTATTGCTGATGTTTGGATATACGGTTCCTATGTCCTTCAGAGAGACTGTCACGGCTTCGTTGTCACTACTTGTTAGTGTTAATAATAGGGGTTGCCAATTTTGGTATGAATTTTCTGTATGAATGAAACTGGGAAAATATTTTGCTATACCTTGATTAAGTTGGGCAGGGATCTGGTGGCACAAGAAGTCTGAGTTTCCTACCTATGCCTAGAAGCAACTGGGTAAAGTGCTGGACTGGGTGGACCAATGGGTGGACCAATGGTAGGACACTTCTTAAAAATTGTGCCCAGATCTGCCAGTCGGCCATCCCTAGAAGCTTAGATTTAGATTTGCAAAGGACCATGGATGCCATGTAGTCCAGCCCTCTGCTTAATGCTGGATTCATCTTGCCTTCCCAGATGGGCAGCTGTCCAGCATCTGTTTAAACACCTTCTGTGAAGCAGGGCTCATTACCTCTTGAGCAAGTCTGTTCTGCTGTTGAACTGCTTGTACTTTCAGGGTGTTTTTTGACGTTTTGTCGAAATCTTGTTTCTCTCCAATTTCCACCCACTAGTTCTGGTCATGTGCTTTGGTGCTACAGAGGCCAATTCTGCTCCATTGCAACAAGTTTGCCTGATGTTTATTGTTCCAACCATTTCCCTGCCCTGATGTTTATTGTTCCAAGCCTGTGCCATGCACCACGGAATCCCCGGCAGAGAGGTTGCACGATTAAGGAACAACCAGAAGCCCAAGGGTATTAGCCAAAGGCAGAGCTAGGAAGCAAAGATGTTTCCCCTCCTGTGTTTGCCTCATAAAGCAAATATGGAGCAGAGACGATGACGACAAATTGCTAACTTACCAGATGCATGGTCATTTTGACATCTAATTTGTCTCTAATTTTGGAGGCTGAGAGTGCCTAGGGTGATATTTTAAGCTAATTTACATTATGCATTGTAATAACACAAGACTACCCTTCCAGCCACACCTGTCTTGATGTGATGCCATGACCACATATCAAGATTATCCTCTGTTTTGATTCATCATCAGTTATGGAAGTGGAGCAGGGGAGAGTTGTTTTTCTGTAGATCAAGATGATAATCTAAGCTGATGATTTGGCATTGAAACAGTTTGAACTGGGTTCCTCCATGCATTTCCCCATCTTCCTAAATTGCCTCATGTCCAGGTTTTTTGGTAAGCCTGAAGTTCCTGTTTCACCGTCTCCTCTGCTTCTGTGGCCCTAGAGCATATGTTGCTGAACTGCTACACCCATCATCTCTAACTGTTGGCTTTCTTGCTTCCCGGTTGGAGTGTCCTGAGGCTGCTTTCTTTTAAAACAAAGCATTAGGGAAATGTTAACCAACACCTGCGTGCAACGTTAGTTTGGCCCTGTATCACCTTTTCCGCCTCAGATTACTTACATTGGGTGCTAAACAAGGACGTGACAGAGTGAGTGTGTTAGCAGAAATTCAGAGAGGTGTTCTTAAGATGAATGCAGCCATGGTCATGACCTCTTTTAAAAAAATATTTTAAAATCTTGCCTATGTCTTATGCACGTTGCTTCAAAGAGCTTAAATATGTGTCATTGTTCTATCTCTTAATGTAGCTGAGATGCCTGAACCTGTATCCCTTGGTTACTATTATAAGCATTTGGTGGCCTTCATTTCTGTGAGAATTTTCAAGGCGAAATTAAGTGCTAATGTTAATAACAGTAATAGTTTTGTTTTCTTTGAAACCCTTTATGTTCTTCCTTTATCACAGCTTGAAGTGGTTTGCAAAATCATAGAACAACTATAAAGCAAAGCCAAACCTAGTGGGGAAAATATAACAACAGAAGGGGGGGGAAATCGAAATAGAATAAATCTACAGGTTGAAAGCAGTCGTCTTCTATTTTTCCTTCTTTCAAGATGTGAAACACAGATGAGAAAAGTTTTTTATTTTTATTTAAATAGAAAGCACTGGAATTCACTGCCATAGAAGATGGCATTTGGAGTGCAGTTCTTTCTGAATAAGTGTGTGAGAGCTCATAAAGATAGTCCCCATTTTTGTTATTTATAAAAAGAAATTTTATATCTTGTATACTGATTTAATGCAAAGCTGGGGTTGCTTGGAGCCACAATAATTTTCTATAGAGAAGAGCTAGGGAAGAATGTAAATTCAAGTGCTGGATTGCCCTTGCCTAACTCAATGGTAGACAGTCTTTTTGGCACATATGATGCAAATCGTCCAAAACATTATGGGGGTTGTTTATTTTACAAATTTATGAACTGCCCCATAGCCTACAAACATTGAAGCGGAGTGCAACAAGATGAAAATGATACACACAAAAAATCTAAAAAAACAATAAAGCTATTTCTACAGATGTACTATTAATATTTCACAAATGACTGGGTCATACCCCAGGGAAAGCCTTCTTATCTGAAATAACTTTTGGTAGGCACCTGAACATTATGACACTTGGGTCTAATTTCAGCTGGTAATTGACTCCCAAGGGCTGGAGCTGTGATACTAAGAGCCCAGTTTCTAGTACAAACTGAGTGCACCTCTGTGGCATGTCTTCAGTCTCAGAAGTGCCCTGTATGAGGAACGCAGTAGGTAACCTGGTCCCAAGCTGTTTAGGACTTTAAATGCTAAAAGCAAAGCCTTGAATTGAACCTAGTAGCATATTAGCAGCTAGCGCAGCTCCCTCACCAGAGGTTTTACACAGTGTCAGTGTGGGTTCAGCCCAAGGCAGGCGCCACATAGAGTGCACTGCAGTCCCATAATCCAGTCTTGAGGTTACCAGTGCCAAGACCACAGTGTCCAAACTGTTTTAGTCCAGGAATAGCCATAGCTGTCTTATCAACCAAAGCTGGTGAAAAGCAGGCTTAGCCTAGACAAAGACGTATCTGGGAGCACCCCCAGGCTGTGTATCTGTTCTTTCAAAGGAAGTGCAACCCTGTCCAGAACAGGTAACTAACCTTTCTGCCAGACATGGGAACCTCTTTCCAACAGGGCCTCTGTCTCGCCAGGGTTTAAATTCAGTTTACTGGTCCTCATCCAGCCCTCCTGTGTACCCAGACACTGATCCAGAGGCTTCCCAGCCAGTCCTGATTCAGATGTTACAGAGAAATGGAGAAACATGTTATCAGTTTACTGGTGACACTTTGATCTAAATCTCCCAATGCTCCCAGCAGCTTCATATAGCTGTTAAATAGCATTGGGGACAGAATAGGCCCCAAAGGAACACCAATAATACAAATGCAAGGGTGCTAAAGGGCATTTCTCCAATGCTACTCTTGGGAACTGATCCTTCAGGTAGGAAAGGAATAGCTGTGAAACAGTGCCCCCACAACTTAAGCCTGCAACATATGTGGGGTGGGGGTGAGGAACTGCACCTAGAGCCAAAATGGTATATGGTCAAAATGCATTGTGTACAATGGCGGGTGGGATTGCCAAAGTCTTTTCCCTAGACGCCCCAAATCTTTAATTTTGTAAGATTCCCCCCCCCCAAGCTCATAAAGCTGAATGAGCACAAGTCAAATGTGCAGAAGTTGCGGGCTTGACTCTGTTAGAAAGTGTTTTATTTTATGCTTTATTGCTGTGAACTACTTGAGCTCAGTTTAGTTGTTGGGAAAGGAGCATACAAAGATTAAATCAAGCCTGCTATGTTCAGTGGAATTTACTCGCAGATAAATGTGCATGAAATTGCAGCCTGAATCTCCTATGTTGTTGTTTTAATTACCAACTTTTTCTTTTCAGGGATGATTCAACCCCAGAAGACAATATTTGGAAAGGCATCCTTTGTGTGATCTTCTTCTTTCTAATCATCAGTGTTTTAGCCTTTCCGAATGGTAAGTAACTCCACAAGTATTTCTGTGCCGCTTTCCCCCCTACAACTCCTTTTGCAGATAGGAGAGCAAAGTAAACATTAAGGTGCTTGGGGACTCTGGGAGCAAACTGTTTTATGAGTACTCTGGTTTAATAGTCTATTGTTTGCTCTGAGAATGGTCCAAGTCTTTCTTAGACTTTCACCTCGATAAGGGATGGTCCCTGGAAGAGCATCTTGTGCAGTGCCAAGCTGCAAAACAAGGCAGTAACATATACTCCAGAGTATACTCTTAAAAAGGAATGAAAGATGAGTCTAAATTCCGTGAGATACTAGTAGAACATACGTTCTTGGGCAACCATGCGATTGCAGTTAGTAAATAAATAAAGTCTTGTGTGCTAGAGTTTTCTTGATGGACACAGCATATGCAGTTTCAGGGTAAAAAAGGCAGCTCCCATAGAAGAGCCTTTCCCAACCTGGTGCCTGCTATATAGCATGAGCCTCATAATTTCAGGGTTGTGGGTTTGAACCCCACGTTGGGCAAAAGATTCCTGCAGTGCAGGAGGGGTTGGACTGGGTGACCCTTATGGTCTCTTACAATTCTACAATATGGTTTGGACGGTAACTGCCCTAATTTATTTACTGGCTGTGGCTGATGGAGTCCCATTTGGATGACCCCAGTTTAGGGAAAGCTGAGATAGAGCCTTTTTTGTTGATGTGTTTTAGTTATGTTTATATGCTTTAATTTATAAATATGCAAGTGCCTCTTGATACCCTTCCCAAAAAGGGATGTTCTTGCTTTCTCCCTTCCTGTCCTGTGGGTGCTGCTTTCCTGAAGGAGAGGTGGTAGGAAACAGCTTTCTGGGTGGGGAAGGTGTTTAACAACTTTTCCCCTACTTCCCTACTACAGCAAAAGCTAGTTTGGAACAATATTTAACAGAAATAACATGCATTTTTATTGCTATCTTAAAAAGATTTCCAATTAGGGCATTTTAAAACTGAAGCAGCTTTTTTCCATCTAAAGAAAATGAGTTTAAAATTTCTAAATCTTTTGTACTTATGATTAGTCGTGTGAAACAATGTGAGCCCTTTCTTTGACCTCTTCAGCAGAGAAAATGAATTTTAAAAAGAAAGAGGGGAAAAAGCTACACATAATTGCATGGTAATCGAGGAGGTGCTCTGATATGGGGTGGTTAAATGCAAATAAAAGGTGTGATCACAAACATGCCTACCTGGATGTAAGCCTCCTTGCAAATCCATATGCCCTGCTCAAAATAAATACCATATTTTTCGCCCTATAGGACGCACTTTTTCCCCTCCAAAAATGAAGGAGAAATCTGTGTGCGTCCTATGGGGCGAATGCAGTTTTCCGCTGAAGCCTGGAGAGCGAGAGGGGTCGGTGCGGGAGTTCCTGTCGGGCTCCCAAGGCTTGCAAATAGCAGCCTGCATCCCGAAGCCTGGGGCGTGCTGCACAGCGCACCCCGGGCTTCGTGCAGATATCGGGCAGCCCCACAAGCTCGGGGGACAGAGGGGAGGCGGAGCGCTGCCACCCTGCTGTTCCCCGACCTGGTTTGGAGGCTGACGCTGGGGAGAAGCATGCTTCTCCCCACCGCCAGCCCCACAAGCTCGGGGGACAGATATCCGCAAGCCTGGGGAGACCGGCACGACTTCCCGCGGGCTCCCTAGGCTTGCGGATAGCAGCCTGTGCTGGGGTCAGGGGAAGCTTGGGCATCCCCCGCCCCAGTCCCGCGCCTGGGGGGGAAATAATTCCCCCCCCCTTTATTTCCCCCCCCAAAAAAAACTAGGTGCGTCCTATGGGCCGGTGCGCCCTATGGGGCGAAAAATACGGTATGTTTAGAATCAGAGCAAAACAATTGTGTTGTTTCATTTTCTTGTATAATGTGGGGGTAACTCCTTATGTTGAATCAGGTCAATGGTCCATCTAAATTAATAGCAGCATTTCTCCCAAGATTTCCAACAGAAATCTGCACCCATTGGCACTTTAGCTGGAAATGCCAGGAATTAAAACTGGGACCATTTTATATGCAAAGCATGTCCACTACTGTTGAGCTGTGGCAATTTCTGAGTTGAAACTGAAGAGGCTAAAGGCAGCTTCCTATTAGCCTTGAGACACTTAACAGCTTGATTTTTCAATGCTTGCTTACTAAGAAGTGAATCTCACTATATTCCATGAGGACTGCAGCCTGAGATATTCTCATCAGTTTCCCTTTTCTACTGGACAGTGACTGATCAGCCCTTGCCCCCATGCAAATGTATCCCTCAAGATGCCACTTATTGTAGTGGCAGAAACAAAAAGGGGAGGGGAATAATAAAGTAGACACAGCACTGGGGTGGGCAGAGAGGTTTACACCTCTCTTCCCAACAAAGGACCCTAATGGGGAATGGGGTTGTAAAACACCCCTCCCTGGTTGTTGGATCAATTGTTTGGAGAGCAGGGAGGGAAGGATAGCCTGGATTAGCTGAGCTGGGGCAGAGAACACCTGTGCAAAAGTGTGGGATTGGGCGCACCCCCTTTTGGCCACCTCTGTGTCTGGTATGCAGCCCCAGAAGGTTCTTCAAGTGTAAATGTGACCTTTGGGCCAAATAGAGGTTAGCCACCTCTGGACTAGGCTAACTTGCTATGCAGTTCATCCCACAAGCATGGTATTTTTAAATTTGAGACCTGGGTACACATCAGAAGGTCCATACTGCTACTGTTATCTCTGTTTATCAACACTTGATTAAAAGAGGGTGGTTTGTACCTAGGTAAACTGCTGAGAGAGGAAAGGGAAGTGGCATCCCATAAATCTTGCTTAACTGAAGCCCAGTGCTCATTTTTTCAATGCCTTGCACCTGCCCCTCTTACTGGAAACATTAGAGTGATCTCATTGTGTCTGGTATGGGAATAGATAGTAGCCGTGGTCATTATCTGCAGCAGATGGTGACTGGCTTTCTTCCAGTAAAAGCAACTGTGTATAGTAACTGTTTGGTGTGAGTAAAGTTGATTGCGCTCTCTGACCGAAGCTATAGCTGAATTCACTCCTGGCCATTTTTGGCAAGAGGCAGAATACCAGGGAACGCTTGCACAGGGAGATGGAGCTGCTGCTAAGAGGACTTGTTCCCGCTCCTCTGAGACTGGCCCAGTTCCCTTGCCCTGATTGTCAGTACTGCCTTGGTAACTAGGTTACAAGAGAAGCATTTAGCAGCAGCCAGAATACCTTCCCAGTGTGGCGCTGTTGCTGGGGGGTTTCAGAGAAGCATCCACTCCATCATCTGAACTGCTGATTTATCAAACGATGTCTGATACCCTCTAGGAATAATTGGGATTGCACTGGGCTACATTTTTACACAGAGGGCACTGAGCTATAAGTTACAAAGCCAGGCACCTGATAAATGCAGACATAAATAACTCTAATGCAAAGACTGCAAAGTTGAGCAGATGTGTGCCTTCGGACACCTCACGTTAAGCTGCTTTGAGCCATATAATCTGGATTTGTATTTGATCTCAGTAGTGTCTCTAAAAGGTATTGATTTCAGTGGTGTAGCTGAGAGGAACGATTTTCCACCCGAATTCAACCTGTGTGCATGGCACTTGATATCCTTTGTGGTATCTAATGACTGACTTGCTGGAAGTTTTAAGTGGCCTGCCTGGCATGCCCTTCCTCCAGTTTTGCCAGTCACCTAGTTCCTTTTCTACATGAATTCACACTATTTTCATTCAAGCTCGTGTGTACCCTATTTAGAACAAACCGCAGAATAGGAAAACTAGCTTTTTACAAAGTGACTTGAAAGTGAACCTCAGAAATGGAGGAGATAAAATTTGAGGGATCAGGACAAAAGTACTGTCAGTCTTACAGCACAATCTCAAGTACTTACTCATAAGTAAGTCTCGTTGTGTTAACAGGGACTTAACTCCTAAGTAATTGTGTTTAGGTTTGCAGCTTTAAAATAGTACATATATTCTGTGATTGGACCTCCAGGCTTTCATGGGGATCCTAGATTAGTAACCTGCTTTGAACTGTCTTTATCACAATCTTGTGCTACACACATGCTTGTTCCTGCTCTCCATTTCTTAGCAGATTCCAGTAATCTTAGTTGGTTGGCTGATTTTCATAATTCCCTAAAAATTGATAGGTTGATTAAAGTCGTTGCGCTTAGATTTGTTCCAAGCAGTGGGGTTTTCTGGTAAAAAAGGAGACACAGTTACTCCAGTCTTGTTACAAGTGTAATGGGTGCCAGCACAAAATGGCTGCCATGGGCCGCAAAACAAAAAAAAAGGTGGCAGTACTCCATACTGATGAATATGGTTGCAAAAGGAGAACTAGTTCCAAGGCTTGTTAAACATCTGGAGATACAAAAAGGGGTTCTCCTTGGACAAGCTTTGAGCAAGCAGTTGTAGATGGGGGACTTCTTATTGAGTGACCCATGGCTTTTAGTTGCTTTCCCTATGGGATGAATTCCTGGTTAGATTCCAGTAAGTCCTTCACCACAAGTTTCAAGATGTTGGAAATAATTGCTTTGGATCCCAAGATGAGTTAACTCAAGGAAGTTCACAGAAGGAAAGTTTCCTGTCTCCTTTTCTCACCTGCAATCAGCTGCAATCAAGGGAAGCCTCCTTGAACAATGAGGGATGAGGGACAGGGTCTGCTGAGAGAGGTCTGAATTATCCAGACTATGCACAGGTCTGCCCAGTTTGGGGCAATTCTTCCCTCCCCCAAGCAGCTTGCTGCACCGGGAAGACCGGAAGCTTTCGTTCCGCTCTGCGAACTTCATTGAGTTATTGGCTTGGATCCTAAAATAATGGCGCTAAATGCCCCAGTGTTCCTTAAGCAGCCTCCGTAGTATATGTAAAAACAGTTTCCTAGATACACTCACATCGGACAAAGAAATGAATCTCCCACTGAAAATGCAGGCAGGCAGGCAGGCAGGGGCTAGCTCAGTACTTCATTCCATGGGTCAAAGTAAATGTGGGCCACAGCTGGGGGTGCGACTTGAATGGGAAGGACGCAAAATCTGAACATGGAAAGTACGGTAAATGAAAGGATGGCAACCCCTGGCCACATTCCCAACTCTGGAAATCCCGGCTTTCTTGACAAGGGCCTCTGTAGTGGTGTATATAATGCATCTTTGCGCATAGAGTACACAAAGACATGCAGTGTGTGTATTTGTGTGTGCTTGTACGCACACAGTCCTCACAATATCTCCCTTCCTCCTCGACAGAACCATCACACTCACACACATTTCACTTGTAAATTCATAATTTTCAGGCCCGCACATTCACTTCTGCCTTTCGCTGTTGCTAATGTATCCCAATTCCCTGATATGCCAGCACTACCTGGGAATTCCTGGTGGCAAGCACTGATCTTCCTGCAGATCCTCATCTGCTTTTGGGTATGAAGTCGGGCACTTACTTTTCTATTACTGTTTTCACAACATAGAGAGCCTTGTTTTTTTGGATACCATGGTAATTTCTACAGTGTCGCCAACAACAAGTTCTTGAGGATCTGTGTCTTTATCCAGATATTAGTCTCAGTAGTTCCTTTAATGGCTTTAAATAGAAAACTTGATTTGTTATAAAGCTTGCTCAGGATTGATTCTTGGTTGGCATGGTTGCATTTCCTTCAGATTATGTTTAGATGACCTGTTGCAATTCTTTCTGATCCATCAGTTTGCTGTTATTGAAAAACTTTTTTCTCTACAGGGCCTTTCACTCGCCCACACCCTGCAATATGGCGTATGGTTTTTGGTAAGTTGTTTTTAAAGATGTGCTTTCACGCTATTCCAGAGCATCAAAAAATAGTAATTCATTACCTGAAAATAATACTGTATTTTTCCTGCCATTCTGCTAAAAGTACCCAGGGTGACATACAGCATAATCACAGAACCATATAACTTAATCAGTGAAAAAGGAAGGAAAAGAACTTGCAATGTTAAGGAGTTCTTAACACTGAAGAAAAAGCCTAAGAGCAGCAAAAACAAATCATGTTACAGATTAAAACCAGCAGCAGTTGAACTAAGTGGTATGCATTAAATGCCTGTTGCAACAGAAGGGATTTCAGTTTCTGGTGAAAGAGTGAGCGCAACAAATAAATAATTAGGAAAACATTCCCGAGTCAGAGAATCACTACAGAAGAAGGCTCCCATCTCTAGTGCTTACTCACCAAATCTCCTGAGATGGCACTAAGATCAAGCCCTCTGATGTTGATCAGAATTCCTGTGACTGCAAATTTAATTGGTATTGCAAAGGACACTTGGTCATGTAAACTCAGTTTCGACTTAATTGTATCTGCATGCAAATACACTGGAGTTTTGAAAAGGGAAATTGAGAATGGAACAACGGCAGGAGAGCAAGATGCAAATAGTCATTGATACCCAATAACTTCTCCGCTTATGGGCGGGGTATAAATAATAATAAATCATCCTCATCCTCATCATCATGGCAGTTTCTAGTGCTCTCAAGAATAGGGTGGTTGGAAGGTACAGCAAGCCTCCCTTCTTGCACCAGCTTAATGAACATTTCACAACCATGTTAATATTTAATGTATGGAAAGATTTGGAGACAGTTCTCAAGTGTTCCAGAATTGCTTTGGAAAATGGGACTCGGCCTCCTAAGGCACGGAGCAGTATTCTCAAAAATGTCACCCTGTACAACTATAATCTGTTGGCATGTGGAGCAGCTGTAGCTATTATGATTACAGCTGAATTTCCAACATGAATAGTTTGGATGCCCTTCAAAAACCTACCCAAGGTTGCATCTGCTTTATGGCTGATGGATTAATAAACCTCTTGGCTGCCACGGGATGCTTAAATTCCTCTTTGAGTGTGACCTGTTTAACCATGACGGTGGGGTTAGAATGAAGTAACAACTTATCAAGAACTGCCACATTCTGGAGGGTTGTGAATAAACTATGGTGGATAAGTTCTAAGAAGAATCTGGGTTGTACCTCATGGTCCAATACTCATTTGTTTTGCTCCTTTTTCTGTTACATGTGAATGCAACATTTCACATTTTCACACATGTACCTCATGGGGGTGGGGGAGATTTCCAGCCATATGGAATTGTATGAGAAGAATCTTCTGGAAGCTGCTTAATTATGAATACTTCATTATTATTCTTTTGTTTTGATTTTATTGCTCTAAATTGGCATTGATATAACATGGTTTGTTTGTGTGATTTTAGCTATTGCTCTTCAAACAAACATTTGGACCTCTGACTTTGGTTTTCCTACAGGTTTGAGTGTTCTCTATTTTCTGTTTCTGGCATTCCTGCTCTTCCTTAACTTTGAGCAGGTGAAATCCGTGATGTACTGGCTCGATCCTAATCTCCGATATGCGACAAGGGAAGCAGACATCATGGTGTGTATTGAGGGTGTTGCAAGAAAATATATTTCTTCCAGAGTGGATCTAGTGCTACCATATTGCTGTGTTAGAATAGCAATCATTATCCCTTTGAGAAGGGATAGGAATTCTCCATTCCTCACTGTAAGGAAGTTCAAATATCATGCAATAATATACTAGTATCATAGAGTTGGAAGGGACCCGAATGTCATCTAGTCCAATCCCCTGCAATGCAAGAATTTCAACACGTCCCCCATCCAGTTTGAAACCATACTGGACTCTGCTTAGCTTTGCAAATGGGCTAGCAGTGTTATTGCTGCACCACTAAAACATACTGGATATGGTTGGGAGGTTGAAGCATCTTTAACAGGAAGTTTAAAGTTTTGTGGCCTTTTTAGCAGGGATGAGGCATATGAGAGGGTGCATCTTACAGACATTTCTTTCTCCTTGCAAAATGCATCTCTCTTGGGGAGGAGGATTTCTCCCCGCTTTCCAAATTGTGAGAGAGTCGCACAGAAATGGCATAACCTGCCTGCCACGTTTTTGCGCAGTGGTGTGAATATTCATTTATGAGTCTCTTCACGGCCTTCTTGGCTGCAGCTTGAGTGCAGTTTTTTGTTTGAAAAACAGCCCTTCTTCCTGAGAACAGTGACATCAATGTGCAGTCCGTTCAATTGGGCTGTGTGACTATGGGTGGTATTGAGCGAAGTCCTACTCTGACCCAATTTAGTCATGTTCATTATTTTCAGAGGGTTTACTTTGAATAAAATTTAGTTGACTATCACTCCATGTCACCGAGGGCAAACAAAACTTGTTCAGACCAAAGGCAGTGTTTCAGGAGTGGGGTATTTATAGGTGTTCTGTATTGCTCCTTGAGTAAATAAAGCAGAGCAGGTAAATGCATGCTTATTTGTATAATTTACTTAGGTTGCAGAATTTGCCCCCTTTTTTGGTTAAAACATAGAATATTCCATATCTGGCAGTAATTATCCCTAATGATGTAGAAAACAGAATTTTTATTGTGTTTTATTCAGTCATGTACTGTGATGAGGACCAGTAGAATAATAAAAAGAATTAGGCTGCAATACTATTTAGACTTATCTGGGAGTAAGTCCAGTTGAACTCAGTGGGGATTAATTCTGAGTAAACATGTGCAGAGTTACATTGTTAGCCATTCTCGAAGGATCATCATGTTCATTATTACAATCCAGCTATATAAAAGCATGCACTTACCTTTGGTTCAGTTGTGTATTTTAATTAACGGATATTTATGTTTTAATGCTTGTGCAATTTGTTTTTATACTGCAGCCTGCATAGAAACCTACTTTGTCATTAAATGGTATATAAACGAATGATAATACAAGGCTAAGCTATAGCGGACCATAAGACGAGTAAATAACATTCTCTGATAGTCTCTGATATTGTAGTCTGCAGTTTTATTTCTTCCGAAAATGTTTCCAGAATAGACTTGTAACTTCTGCTTATCTCTCTCTCTCTCACACACACACACCTACCTTCCCCTTTCTCCAAATCAACAACAGGAATATGCTGTGAACTGCCATGTTATTACTTGGGAGCGAATCCTCAGCCATTTTGACATATTTGCTTTTGGACATTTCTGGGGCTGGGCAATGAAGGCTTTGTTAATCCGTAGCTATGGGCTGTGCTGGACTATTAGCATCACCTGGGAGCTAACCGAGGTAGGTTTCGTCTTCTCAGTGAGGAGTTTTTTATATCCTTGGGGTGGGGAATGACTGATGTGGCTCTCCTAGCAGTTTGTCCACATTGCAAACATAACACAAGTTTATTGTCTGCTCCTTAAATTTGACACATGCTAGATGTGAAGTTTTCCTCTTGCACACAAGTGTCTGGAATGGCCAAATCAAATTCATTTCATGTTTAAGTCAGCCTATCTAAGTAAATTATTTACTTACTGAATTACTTGGAAATATACTGGGTGAATATAGACTTCTGTATTACTATATAGCATGTGCAGCTTGTCTCAGTTATGTTCCCTAAATTAAAACCAGTAGTGTAGTACTTCCTCCTATAATTTGTGTCTCCTGTAATATTAAATCTTCTAGTGAAAAGGCAATATTTGCAGCACTGATTTTACAGTGCAACCCTATGCATGTCTCCTTAGTAAGCTTTTGGAAACACGCAGAGGGAAAGTGTAATAATGCTTTCTCACCAAGAAGTGCAAACTGATCTAGAGCCCTCTGAAGCTGCAGGTTGATAGACTTTGGTCAAATTCACCTGTCGTATGAAAAATATTTCCTGTATTTTCAGCACCTGTAACTTCTGTAAAAGTCACATTCTTATGTTAATGAGATACCTTTGTCTGAATGAATTTCTTACCCAGAATCTTTTTGCTGTATTCTGTAGCTGTTCTTCATGCACCTGCTGCCTAATTTTGCTGAATGCTGGTGGGATCAAGTCATTTTGGACATCCTGCTATGTAACGGGGGTGGCATCTGGTTGGGCATGGTAGTTTGTCGTTGGTTGGAGATGAGGACCTATCACTGGGCAAGCTTCAAGTAGGTCTCAAGTACAAGCAAATAACCATTATATTAACGATACTGCAGTATGAAAACTCTGAAATAAAATGTAATGTTTGGTAGATTGTGAATTGTGGAGGTTTTCCCATTGCGGGCTGCTAAAATATATTCATGCCGATAATTCTGAATCCCTAAATTGGAAATGCTAAATATTTACTGGATTGCGACAATTTGTAATACAGGGCTAGCCCAAATCTGAAACCTCATGTTAGATTAAATTTTGTACCCGGGAAATCACAAGGCGTGTGGTGCTACAGACCCAGGACTCAGCTACATTGGCATATGCGCTGTACATGCATTCTAACACTGTGACACCAGGTGGCGCTGTGGAGTTCCGTTTTTGCCAACCCGATTCCTCATACAAAGTTTACAGTGCGTTTAACTGGAACGCTTCTTTGATGTGTCTGGATCCAGCCCCAGTGTATTAGAGGCAGCATGCGTCTGCATAGCACTTGCTGGGGAAGATGAGTGTGGAGAGTGCTGTTGCATCGCATAGGCCTCTGGTTAGCCACTTTGAGAACAGGAAGCTAGACTAAATGGGCCTTTGGTCTCATCCGGCAAGGCTGCTTTCATGTTCACTGTCTTGGGTGATTCCTAAATTGGTATCGGTGCTGCGATTTATTTTTAAATCCATTTCCTTGGCAACATTGGCGGATCATGACATTATGAATGTGTTACAATGTTATTTCCATTAATAAGCAAGGGGAGAGTCTGTAATTGTTCATGGCCCCTTGCGCTCACATTTGATTTCCATCAGCCTCTGATTTTACCTCTAATGGTGTGATCCTGTGTACATTTACCTGGAAATAAGCCTTACTGAACACAGTGGGCGTTACTTCTGAGTAAGCATTTTTAGGATTGCATTGTTACTCGTGTAGCCAAAATAACTCTCCAAAGCAACACCCATATAAGTATGGAACATACACCTTACTTCTATTGTCTTACTATATTGATAAAATCCAAGTAAACCTCACCCATGGTTTTTAATAATATATAGTTAATATTTCAGAATTGGAGTGTGAGGGCCAAACTTCTGAACGGTACACCATTTCCTGATAATCCTTTTTATAATGCAGTAGATGAAAACTGTATTTAAAGGCCTCCTATGTCACCCGCTTGTTTTCCTCATGAAACTTTTGCCAAGAGCATATTCCTAAAACGATTTTCTTTCTGTAGACCTCTGAGAAAAGAGCCTCCATTCTAAACTTTGATCCTGTACTCCTTAGGAGTGGGGATTAGGAATGTTGTAGCTTTGCACTTAGCCATGTGATTCGGACCTTTAATCTAAGCTGACCTTTCTGCATGCCTTACATACTTAGCGCTGCTGTTTTTGCTGAAGATAAAGGAAATAAAACCCACTATCATTGCTGACAGTACCGTATTGGCCGGACTATAAGCCGCACCTTTGAAATTCAAGGCTTATTTGCGGGTGCGGCCTGCCTCCTGGCACTACCGGTGCTGGCGCTCGGCTCTGAATATAAGCCGCACTTTAACTTTTCAGAGTCGGAATTTGGAAAAAAAGGTGTGGCTTATATTCGGGCCAATACGGTAATTAAATCCACTGGGTTTGTTGCTAGAAGCCAGCATTCAAAGAACCCTATGAATGAAAGGAAAGTACCTCTATTCATGCACAGTTAAGTTTCCTGTTCCCCATCCTCTTACTGTTTGCCACACACACCATGGCCAATAATGTCCAAAATGTTAAATAAAAGCATAAAGTGAAAGAAAAGTAGGGCTGTTTTTTCAGATTCACCTCACTACCTGTGACCCAGATATTGTTGGACTTTGCTGACTGAGTCTGATGGAAGCTGGAGTCCTACAATAGACACAGGGCCACAGGTTCCTCATCCCTAATACAGTGGACACTGGGGTTGCGAACATGATCCGTGCAGGATGCACATTCGCAAGCTGCAGCGTTTGCAACCCGCATCTGCGCATGCGTGGGTTGCGATTTGGCGCTTCTGCACATGCGCGACTGCCAAAACCAGGAAGTAACCGGTTCCAGTACTTCCGGATTTCGGTGGTCCGTAACCTAAAAAAATGCAACCTGAAGTGGCTGTAACCACTTTATTTATCCAGCTAACAGTTGATTACACAAGAATCTAAATTAATTTGAGGTTTTGATTTTACCAGAACATTGGGAGTCACTTTCTGTGTTACTTCCCGGTTATTATTTTGAAATGAGTACAACATTCTGATTCTTTTTGTTGTTAATTTGATTTGTGTTCAGCGCTAGCTGTGAGGGAGAGATTTACTCTGAACATCATGGGACATGGGGCAACTCAGGAAGCTGTGAGGGGTGTGTCTAAGCTTCTTAATCTGGTGCTTCTGAGAGCCTTACCCCTTCTTTCACCTCATGGGCTGCTGCCCCAGATGGTCTCCCAACCTTCAGGAGCACTATAAATACCAAAATAAAATAAAATTGTTTGGCTGGTTCTGGTTAGTAAAATTTGTGGTTTTATGCTTATTTGCCCTTAATTAGAAGCATGATAATTAAATTATTAACATTAAATAGGGAGGTCTTGACTCTCAGATCTTTCAGACACTTTTCCTCAGAGAAGTGTTTTTTGTTTTTTTGTTTTTTGCTTTTTTGAAAGCTTGGTGTTTTGATAGCATTGGAAATTAAGGGATGTTTCCAACTAAGTTATTCTCCAAGCAGACTCTTAAGTTATCCATGTCCATTAATTTAAATGGGTCTACTCTATGACTAACCCCCAAATTTCAGCTTTGTTGCATTTAAGGAGCAAATCACGCATGTGGAAAAGTTTGCTTTGGGGCAGGTTTCTTCTGTTTGCTTAATTACAATAGGTCTGCTTCTTAAATGCACCTTTCTTGTTACAAACCCCAGTATAATAGAGCTGTGTTATTTTACATCATTTGTTACATAGCAATGCAATGTTGATTTCCTTCTCTCTTTTTTTTACTGTTGTCCTTCTCTGCTTTCAGGGACATTCACACCACCACAGGTAAAATCAAGAGAGCTGTGTTACAGTTCACTCCAGCAAGCTGGACCTACGTTCGCTGGTTTGATCCCAAGTCTTCATTTCAAAGAGTGGCTGGAGTATACCTTTTCATGATTATCTGGCAGGTAAAAACAACAACAGCAAACCTATTGAAAACAAAGCCCAGGGATTCTCAGCTTGGGTTGACTGGATCAGGCTGTTTCCTTTTTGCGTTAGTTTCACCTGTGTTCATTCACAAATCCATCCCTTCTCCTTTCTGCAGCAATGCGTTGTTGTTTTTTTAAAATTATTATTATTATTATAAAAAAGAAATCCATATGAAAATAGGTATTTGAATTTTTATTTCACCACAATTCGTTTTTATCATTAATTGCACTTATTAATTGCTTACTTATGAAAAATAACTCAAAACGGCTTACAAAAAAAGTAGCACATAAAGTAAAAGCAGCATGAAACCTAAACAGTAAAAGCTAAAAAAAAAAACCCCATGTTTATAAAAAGGCACTGAACGAAGCCAGAAATATTTTTTTTAAATTTCCAAATTTTAGCTGTTGACATGCTGGCTTAAGCTTATAGAACTTGGAATCTAACAATATTTGGAGGGTCACAAGTTCCCCATACCTGTGTTAAGAGTGTAAGACCAAGACTGGAGAGAAGCCAGTAACAAACCTCCACTCAGCTGTAACGCTCACTGGGGTGACTCTGGATCAGTCACTCTCTCCCAGCCCAATCCATTCCACAGAACTGTTATGGAGATAACATGGGTGGAAAGAACTGTTTGTGCTGCCCTTAGCTTCCTTGAGGGAGTGTAGCATAAAAAATGTTTTAATAAAACTATATGATATGACAAAACTGCCTGGTGCCTGACACAGAAAATCCAGAAGTAGTCCTCGTGGTGGTAAAAATAAGACAAATCAATTTAATCATTTACAAGTGTGATACTTTTTATTGGTACTATAAAATCTGCTTCTCGTGCTATATAAAGGTAGGGCCGGATGCAATAAAATGTTGCTTTTGCAAAGGAAAGTAAATTAACTCCATAGTTGTACACACAGAGAGAAAAACAAAGCAGTATGTTTATCTAGCTCCCAAACACAGGCATTTAAATGTATTGATTACCTTCCCAAAGAATTTAATTATTTTTGTGGAGTTTATAATTTACTGTTCCTAATGGGGACAACAATTCTCCACAGGCCACCAGGAGTGCCATATGTTTATTGTCCTGGAGCAGACCGTAAGCAGTTGCTAAGGAGTTGCATCTGTCTTATTTGTCTAGGATATCAAATGTTCCCAGCTTATTTTCTTCTTTCTGTTTCTTCTTCTTTTAGTTGACTGAGCTGAACACATTTTTCTTGAAACATATCTTTGTTTTCCATGCAAGTCACCCCTTAAGCTGGGGTAGGATCCTCTTCATTGGAATTATCACAGCGCCCACTGTGAGGTACCTTTTGTTTGTTTAATCTTCCTCACTGTAAAATTGCTGGGCAGCAGCTGGGGACCTTGAAAAGCCTAGCTCAGAGATGGGGAGCCAGTGAGGCCCTACAGATGTTGCTCACCAAGCCAGCTGTGGTTGGTCGGAGTTGGAATCCAACAACATCTGGGTGGTCACAGGTTCCTGGCCTTTGCTCCAGCCCATTTACTTTTGGAGATTAAAAAAACCTGGTTTGGGCGTAAAGCTAAACCACAATTTAGTGTTACACACATGAGCAGCAACAAGCCTCGTGTTCATGTCTTCCCTCCTGAATGAGAGAGAGATTGGAAACATCTGCCTCTGCTTTTAAACTAACCAGGGTGTGCCATTATGTCTAAACCAGGGAACTCTGCTTAGCTTAAAACAAGCCCCTGTTTGATCTTGACATGTTTGAAAAAGCCTCTCCTCCTTACAGAGGGGAGGAGTTGTGAGCAGGAGCCATTTCCCGCGTTGGCAGGGGGCATTGCAGCCCCCTGCCCAGCTGGCCTGGCTGCTGCGCCACGCCCCCAGATAGCCAACCAACCAGGTGGAGGCTTGGGGGCGGGGTTTTGCCGCTCAAACGTGGCCGCGGCAGCACCCCTTTAGTTCACTGCTTGGTTCTTGACCTTGCTATGGACCTGTGGTTGGTCGTTGGTCGCCTTGGTTGTCCAAGGGGCCTGGTAGGAATTTTTATCCAACTGGCAAATTGGCACCAGCCACTTGGTTTTTCGCCTACCTCGTAGCAAATCGTCACAACTTTTAGGTATTGGCGGTTAGGCATTGGAATATGTTTGTGTATTGGAGGGCAGGGTGTGGCCATCGCCTACCCCTCCACTGTATGGGTATTCCGGTAAAGGAATCCGGCAGTTGTGGATCCTGTCTGACACCCTTGCTGGTGGCTAGGGCCATGGCACGACCCCCGGTGCCATCAGGGGGAGCTTTCAGTTGTATTTGCATCAAGAGGCTCCTCCCATTGGTGGTTAACCCTTGTTAGACTCACCCCTCCCTGAGGGGGTGGAGTCACGCTCTGTTGTTTTATCCAATGCCTAAACCAATACCTCTCACATGCTGTAATCAATAAAGTTGTGGCCTTTTTTAGCCCATTAACCTAATATACTGTGTCCATGTGTCTTTCTTATCCCCAAGCGGGTGGTGGGTCCTAGAATCACAAACTTGATCTTGACTTGTTTGAAAAAAGCCATAGCTCAAACTAACCAGAGTCTGGAAACAGGAAGCAGCACTTTTGATCTCCTTCTCACAGCTTTGCCAAAGGAGAAGCGGAGAGCACACAAGCCCCAGGCTCACTGCTGCTAAGGTTTAGGGCAACCTTCCTCAACCTGATGCTCTCTCGGGGATTGAACTCTGAGTTCCATCAGTCTGTCAGAATGGGCAGTGGTCAGAAGTGGTGGCACTTGTAGTCCAAAATCCCTAGAGAGCATCTGGTTAGGGAAACCTGGCTTGCTATGTCCAAAAAGGACCATAGGGCATTCCACCCAATTGCTCACTTAGACACTAATACAATTAAATAACAACAAGCATGTCAGGGAATGTAAAATCACCTGTAAAACAGCAGGTGAAATGACAGCAAGTGTGTTAGGCAAATGTATATTCCAGATGTTCAATAATTCCTCGCCCCCCTGGCTACAAGCTTGAAAAGCTTTTAACACAATTCTGTTTCCCATTCAACAGATTTCCATGCAGTGCAGTTTTTTGTTGGAAGTAAAACACATTTTTATTCAGTGGAGCTTACTCTGGGTAAAGGTGCAAAGGATTACAAGTCTTAGTTCCCATTGTTCAAAAGATCTCTGCCCTGAATCGCTTCTTAATTTATAGACTCTGATTCCTTCTTTCCTCAGTCAAATCTCACAGGAGCTCAATTTCAAAAGGAAAAAAGTAGGAGAAACAACTTACAATATTAAAATAGAGACAGTTGGCAGAAAATGCAGACATGTCAATCTAAGCTTAGGGCTGTGGCTGCTTTGTGCTCCTTTGTGTGGCTGCATTCAGGCAAACAGACATTCCACTGACATGCTAGCTGACTTTTCTGCTCACTTTCTCATCCTCAATTGTACATCCCTCTTTATCGCTGACCAAGTTTCAGTCATTGGTTTACAATTGTCACATTCACTTGATCTCCAAGATAGCAGTAGAGAAGTTTGAGGTAGTTCTCAAATATGGCTGAGCCTTTACCATGTTCCAAGTAATTGAGCTGCTTTCTCCAAAAATTGAATATCAGCCCCCACCCCAGTTGTTTTTGCTAACTATAACCTACATGTGCAACTATCTGTTTCATTGAAATTTTCTCCTCTGTTTTTACTTCCAGGCAATACTATGCTTATCTCACAGACACACAGTGCAAAAGGGTAGGAACTCAGTGCTGGGTGTTTGGGTAAGTTTTTGTTGCTGTTGAAAACATTGAGACTATTGTAGTGTTGACTCAGTGACAAGAACAACTTTGCATCCCGAAAGCTTTTAATTACATGCTCCGTGGGGGTTCAATTTCTATTTATTTATTGTTCTTATTTGCTCTCTGTGTAACTCAAGGTGGCAGATATAGGGATGCAAGGCAGATTCCTATCCTGGCACCAACCAGGCCAGCTTGACTTCATCCAAGTTGCTGCCCCACAGTTGCATCCCTTGGCAGCTCTGCCAGCACATCATCCACATGTTGGGGGACACGAATGCAGAGAGGAAGGCTGCTAAACGTGTAGAGGCTGTCCCGGGGAACAGGAACCCTGGCCATTCATGCTAGCATTTTAGTAATATTTCAATAAGTATTTAATAGAAAAACATAACGTGACACTGGTGGGGAGGCAGTCTCTCTCAAAGCTCTATAGATATTAAAATTCCCAAAGCCCTAACAGAGCTGACCATTCCCAGCACCCTTAAGAAACTACAGTTCCCAGAATTCTCTGGGGGAAGTCCTGTGCTTTAAATGTGCCTTAAATGGACAGTGTGCACGCAAACTTGGTTGGTTCTGTTTGTGGCACTCTGTAACATGAATTCTTGGGGGGGGGGAATGGGGCAGAGCATATTGGCGTGTGAAGAAATCTGGTTTGGTATGAACTAGATGACCCCCAGGCTATTTCCAGCTTTCTGTGATCCTCTGGAACCGATTGTTTTCTCTCCTGCACACAACATAAGAGAAAAGGAAACAAATTGGTGTAGAACATCCAAGCCTTTCAAAAGAAGGCTTTCAGCTCATGAGGTTACAAAAATAGCAGCGTTCAGATCAGCATAGTCTGCCCTTGTTAAGAAGGTCACGCTGAGCTAATAGGCCCTGAGGGACTTCTAAACTGCTGCTTTGTGCCCTTGGCAAATTTAAACGGGCTAATTTAATCAGTTGACTTGGCCATGCCTAGGAACATTCCCATGTCATCACTTACTTCATGCCAGATCCATCCTCCAAGTCTCATTCGTAATTTTGCTCCACTTTTGGCAAAGAAGACGAAGCCTGCTTTCCTAAGTACTATTTGTTGAACAACACCACTGGCATTAAAATTAAACAGAAAAGGGGAGGCAGGGGTTGCCTTCTACAAAGTTTAGTGGGCTCTCAGAGTGAAGACATCAAATTCTCTTCTGTTTATTTATTTATTTTACTTCAATAGCTATTTAAACCACCTTTTTAGGGTCATTACCTTTCCAACGCAGTCCAACATAATAACGAAAACCATATTACTAAAATCACATGAAAGAAACAAAGCCAAAATCAGAGCAGCACATAAAACAGTTATTAAAACACAGCACCAAAATAAAAAATCATCCAAACGCTGACCGGAACAGAAAAGTCTTTATTGGCCCCAGACTCTAGGGTATTAAGAGCTATTACCAGCCCCTTACATTGGACCTGGAAATACATAGGCAGCCAAAGTTACTAGTGCAACATAGGTGCAATTGAAGCGTCCAGCCCCTCGAATTGTTTTTGCTGCTGCATGTTGCACCACTTGAAACTTCCAGACCGGGTAAAGCAGAAACCCCACATACAGTTGACGCTCAGGTTGCGAACGTGATCTGTGCAGGATGCACGTTCGCAACCGCAGCATTCGCAACCCACAGCGGCGCATCTGCACACGCGCGGGTTGCGATTCAGTGTTTATGCGCTTGTGCAAAGCGTGATTTAGCGCTTCTGCGCATGCGCGACCCCCAAAACCTGGAAGTAACCCATTCCTGTACTTCCAGGTTTCGGTGGGTCCATAACCTGAAAAAACGCAACCTGAAGCGTCTTTAACCCGAGGTATGACTGTAGAGTGTGTTACAGTAATCCAGACTGCATACAGCTAACGCGCAGGGGACTGAAGCAAGGTGCGACTAAGTCAAATGCAGGAAACATCCATTCTGCTGCAAGTGCCTTAGACAAATTCAGAGCTAAGGGCTGAGAACCACCTGTGCTACATAACTTGCTTTTACTTGGCAGTATTCCGTGCTTATTTTGGGCCAGCTTACTCATTTCTAAGTTGAAAGATAGACTGTAGTATATCTAGACTAAGGTTTGCTTTGTTGTCATTTTAGAATGCTTTGAATGGAGCCTTATAGTAAATTGTTGTAGTTGTACTCTCAGAGTTCTGTTGAATTCAGTGGGACCTTCAGGTAGTATATAAGGATTACAGCCATAACTTTTAGAGAAGAAGTGGAAGAAATAACTTGGCACCTGGATTTGGGGCAAGTCTTCCACCCATTTCTTTTTTACTTTTAACACCTTCACTGTATGTGCCCCTTGATATGTTAACAGAAGGTTGGTGGGAATGGGACAGAGCCCTACCCCAAAGGTCTAAATTTTGGCATTGGTGTGAGGAAGACAACAAAGGGAGGGGTGGGAATGAAAGCAATTGGCAAAAGTTTTTTTTTAAAAAAAAACACCAGACAAAAGGGAAGAGAATGTAAGAAAGGTCTGAATTAAGAGGTCTGTCTTATTTCTAAATAATGGCTGTTGAATTTCCGAAAACATAAAGATGCACATAAAGATGCACCCGTAAATACTTGCGCAATGCTTAGTAGAAGTAAATGGGACTAGAGTTCCCATTTTTACTCTTGGCCATAGCTCTTTGATTGCCTGATGCTCTCTGTTACGAAGCAGGGGCAGGGAGTTGGATTTTAATCCTGCATCAGTTCAGATCGTCTCTTGGTTCAAGGAGCTCAAGACACAAATAAATATAACCAGAGACAGTTAATGTAACAGACAACTTACTAGTATCTCACTGGGGTTTTGTTTTTTTAATGCGGTAAACTGAATTTTCATCTATCTGGCAAAAGCTGCTTAGTGTCTTGCCAGAAGGATTAGGCTCCCTTCCTTAAGTGTAATCTTAAACCGTAAATTAAATGAACTTGCTCATCCAGTGAAATCCTTGTAAAATACACTTAAAGAAGAAAAAGAAAGCTTTTAAGAGAAATAACGGCCAGTATGCATGTATGCACACAGTATGTTTAAAAAGGAAAAAGAGAGAGAAAGAAAGAAATGAAATTCCATAATTTAAATTCTTCATTAAGAAAACCTGGATTTTGAAAACCATATAATCATGCAAATTTCTCCTGTTTTGCATAATTTTATTCTGCCACTTGTACTAGATCATCACAGAGAGAAGCAAGGATCTGTACAAGACCTCTGTCACTAGAAAGTTTATTCAGATACCCCTCTGGCTTCTGAAATCATCATAAACATGAGAATTAGAAACTTGTTCATTCTTTAAAAAAATTAAAACAAAGTTAGGGAATCTGTGGTCCTCCCGAAGTTGTTGAAGTGTTTATTTGTTTATTTATTGAATTTATATACCGCCCTATACTTGGAGTTCTTCCATCACCCTGACCATTGGCCGTCCTAACTGGAGCCACAGGTTCTCCATCCCTATTATAATGGGGGATAAAAGGCAAAGGGACCCCTGACCGTTAGGTCCAGTCGCGGACGACTCTGGTGTTGCGTGCTCATCTTGCTCTATAGGCCGAGGGAGCCGGCGTTTGTCTGCAGACAGCTTCCAGGTCATGTGGCCAGCATGACTAAGCCGCTTCTGGCCAACCAGAGCAGCACACGGAAACACCATTTACCTTCCTGCCGGAGCGGTACCTATTTATCCACTTGCACTTTGACATGCTTTCGAACTGCTAGGTTGGCAGGAGCAGGGACCAAGCAACGGGAGCTCACCCCGTTGCGGGGATTCGAACCTCCGACCTTCTGATCAGCAAGGCCTAGGCTCTGTGGTTTAGACCACAGCGCCACCCGCATATAATGGGATAGTGCTCTACCACTGAACTGTGATGCCACCAGATACCACTTTTATTGACTGACAGAAGCTAGTCTCTTCCTGTCATGGCATGTTCACACATTCACAACATACTATTTATGTTGCCACCCGCCTGCTGGTAATACAGAAATGGAGGCATATATAATGCAAATTATTCTAGCCCATGTACATTTTTTTACATTTGCATTACAAAGCAGCTCTGACTAAGATATAAAAATGCTCTAAGGGGTTGTTTATTAAGGGGATCAAAATTGTAACAAAAAAATGATAGGGGTTTTTGTTAAAGGGGACGGAGCCTGACCCAAGGTAGAGGATTTATTTTAAAGGCTTTCAAAAGTGAGCTGTTTTATGGATGTCCCTCAAAGCTTATTTAGCCCACCATAACAAGAGAGCAATTTATAAACCATCTCACAAAATCATGCAAACACCCACACCCCCCAGTGAAGATATTAAAGCATGCTCTTAAATTAAAAACAGCCTGTACATTTTTTATCATTCCCTCAGAGTTATTGGTTTCCTGGAAGCTATTGTGTGCATCAAATTTGGTCAAGACCTCTTCTCCAAAACACAGATATTATATGTTGTGTTTTGGCTCCTTTGTGTGGTAAGTGGCTCTTTATTTTGCTCCTTAGGTCTTCCTCTTTGGTACAGCAACCATGTTAGTTGCCATGTCTCTTTGGTCATTGGCTAAATGTAAGCCAGAATCTACCCATTAACACAACTTTGTGACCAGGCTGCAATGTTTAACCTAGATGAATTGCTTAAAAATAATAATTGAAGTGGCGGATTCTTCCACCAAGAAATCTATCCCCGGCTGGTGCTCTGCTGGCGTAGTGAAGCTTCTGCCAAATTCTATAGCCAGGGATGGATTCCCCCCCCCCCAATGCCAATGGTGTGTGGGGCCAGAGGAAAAATGGACAGATCATTCAATGTGAATTTTACCATTACCCAGTAAGCTCTATCCTCTCTATCCTCCATCCAGACAAGAAAAAAAGCACTCACAGATTAGAGTACATATTCCAGCCAGGCCAAAACACTGAAGGGTGGTGTACAAAGCAGGTCTGGGGAGAGGTGTGTCGCTTGAGGAGAGTCCCAAAGGCCAGCCATGGAGGCCTGGAAAAGTTCCTCTTTTACCTCACAGGCCAGAGATTCCTAATATTTGCTATCGCCTCTTAAGCAGCAGGCCTCTGGTGTAGAATTCAACCCTAAAATTCATATACATAGTTGTGTTTTGGTTTGTTTTTTTTAATTGGGTGATAGCCCTCCCTGTTCATAGTGGTAGTGTAAAATAAAAACATTTGTAGTATAAATAGGTACTTATGTATACACTAGGAAGAGAGGCTCAGTGTTCATCAACATTGTTCACCTCCAGCGATGCATTGTAAGTCATCCTGAGGCAACTTGTTGAAAGATGGGGTGCGATGCCCTGAAATAATAAAGGAATTAATGTAGAAGCTGGTAGGTTTTGACTCTTCTCCCTCCTTTTCATTCCTTTTCCCAATGTTGTAGGCCGTTACTACTTTCCTTTGTTTATATGGAATGGTTTGGTATGCGGACCACTACGGACAGCGAGAAAAGGTAATGCTTAACTGGGCACAAGGCACATTTTGAAAGACGCTTGTGTGGAAGCCATGCTAAAAGTCTATTTTGCCGAAGCTTGGGGAGGGTAAGGTGTCAAGATTCTAAAATCTGTTCTTGGACATAGAGAAGAAATTACCCCCAAAAAAGCATTTTATTATAAGAGCATTGATTTTGGTTATTTCTAACGGGTTGGGTCCGGATTTTGCCTTCTGCAGACTGAAAGAGTCCTTCAGTCTTTAGAAGGCTTTTGGTCCAGTGGACTCAGGATGCTGAACTCAGTGGTCCTTTTGGTGTGATGCAGCGGAGTTCTTGAGCTCTGAATTGTAGACCTAGCCAGTCTTATTACTCTCCCAAAGAATAGTAAATTGATCTTGCAACACCTTCCCTCCTCACTAAACGGGTGCTCTTGCCTCATGATTTCGTGCACCTCAATAAATCCTACCAAAAAGGAAGGAAATGATCCCTTCTATCATATGCCTGCTGACATGGTATTGAGCACCATGTAAATGGGGAAAAACATAGCGTTTGTTCATGCATAAATTTAAGAAGCCCACTCTTTGCAGGAAGACTTGCATTGCTTAAGCAGAAGTCAAACCCAATGAACTCCCTACTGTGTAGTCATCCCTATCATTCCAGTCTTACAGCTGGAAAAGCAATTTTTAAAATTGTCATTGCACCTGGGCGGAAGGGCAGATGGGAATGCCAAGCACAAGGAGGAGGTTTGGGTTACATAACAAAGCGCAGGGGACACGATTAAGCCTTTTACTCTCCCCTCCTAGCTGTTAGACCTGTATAGCCCGGTGTGTACGTTAGGAAGAACGCACGAGAAAAATGCACTGTGTATAGTGTTTGACCAGTCATCTCTGCAGTTTTCAGAAAGCACGTTTAATAGAGTTTGGAGGCAGTAAACGTAGATGATTGCAAAGGTGGAAACCCCACGATGATCCTCTTTGTCTCCACAGACGCTGTCAGAAAGTGAAGACAGCTCATACATCCCAGATGCTTCCTGGCTTAACTCTAAGTTTACTAGAGGTACTGGTGGTTTGTATGGTACATTCTGTCCCTGCCAAATAGTCCTTGGAGATGTATGGGTGTGGGTGTCCACTCTCTCTCACACACAGATATACAAACGTCTCCCTCCCCACCCACCCTAATCATTTCCTTTTCAGCAGCTTTCTTGGCTGAATTCTCAAGTTGGTTTTTTAATGGCCCTCAAATAGATAGATAGATAGATAGATAGATAGATAGATAGATTTAGTTTAATAGACCACCTTTCATCAGCATGCCAGTACACAATAAAGATGATGCCTAGGATAATGGGCACCCCAAGTGGCGTGAAGCAGCAACTGGGCTTCGCAGGTCTAGCGTTAGCCTTAAGATTCCAGGGCACTTAGTTCTAGGGCACTGAAGATTCTGGGGCACTCAGTGCTTTTTGTAGCCTTCTCCCTGGTTCTAGGGTAAGTAGGTGGCATTTCCAGCCTACAAGGGCCAAGGAGCTGTGACGGGAGGCTTCACCACAGCAAGGACAGGCCTCGTCACCATGGCGCCACTGATGACTGTGGCAGCGAGGGAGGGGTCATGCGCCAGAGATGCTCTGAGGGCGTCCGCCCTTATGCTAATGCCGGCACTTAAAAGCCACCTCAAAGACACGCAGGCAAAGGATCGTGAACGATGGCCTTGTGTTTAACATTAGAAATAATTCACGCTGGAAACGGTGGCTTGAAAGAGAATAGATGAACAAAGGGAACATCACACTTGCCTTGAGTCTTGCCTTAATGCCTGCTTATGCATTGAGGCTTGCTCTCTCTTCTGAATCAGAGGGATGGAGTACCTGTGGCACTCCACTTGTTGTTGGACGGCTCCAGCCATTGTAGTCCACAGTGTGGGACAATGAAAGTTGTAGTCTTCGGAGGGCTCACACGATCCCCATCCCAGTTGTATTGTTAAATTGGCTGGGATCGAAGGAGCTACTTCAGATGCTCTACAACGTTCATGCCCAATGGAAGTTTGTCTTCCTTCTTTGAAGAAATGCGCCCTCATCCCATTTTGTGAGTTGGGATGCTACAGGGTAGGGCTGCCATTTGAGAAACCCAAGTTCAAGCCCTCTTTGGCGTGCAGATCCATTTGCCTGGTTCCTTGGATCTAGGCCCCTCCGTCCTTATGTCAATATGGAGTGGGGGAGGAAACAAAATTACTGTTAAGCATTTTAATAGCCCAGACTTTATATAGCAGTTGTTCTTTGTCATGAATTGAAATTTTATTGTAAATGAAACACTTGTTTCTAAATACATACAAAGAGAGAACATTTATTAACACAGATTTTTCCTTCTGATTTTCAACAAACTTTTTAAAGCTCTTTGTAATCTTTTTTATATACACGCGTTTCTTCTACGTTATATGAAAACACATTTTTCTGTAATATGATCTCTTAATACAATTTCCTAGCAATTCCTTTCCCCCATCTTTTAAAAACTTTCTTGAAATCTATAAAATTCTAAACAAAATAAACTTTTCTTACAAAATATGACAGTGCTGAAAACATTTTTTTTCTTTATATTTTTCAGCTTTAGTGGCATATTCCATTTTGGCAAGTGGTTATATAAATTAATAAATGATGATAATTTGTATATTTTATTTAGGTTTTTGAAACATACCAGCATGTTTCTTTCTTGTGTTTAGTTGTTAAGGGGATCAAATTAAAATGGTCTAAAACTGAATCGTATAAGCTAACAGGCATCTCAGTTCTCTGACTCGCAGCTGAAGTAGCACCACCCACACAAAAGGGGCAGATTTGGGGGAACTACAAAGTTTGCAAAAGTTCAAGAAATATTTTTGAGGTGTGAGGGAACTCTAAAGAGGAGAAGCTTTCCAAAAAGCAACCCGATGAGGGTTGAACATCCTTAGTGGCCACAGAATCCTTTTCCTTTTCCTTTTCCTTCTCTCTCTCTCTCTCTCTCTCTCTCTCTCTCTCTCTCTCTCCCCCCCCATTAAAAAAAAATGTATTCGTGCCCCAAATACTGTTCTGACACCCCATCCAAGGTATATTAAACATGTTGCCTACATATTGGGGATAAGTTTTTTTTGTTGGGGAATTTATTTCCTTTTCCACTTTTGGTTCCAATGTTCCTTTTCCTTGTTCCCTAATTTTTCCAGCATCATCTGTGTTAAATTGTGTTGTTTTATCTTTTACACTTTTCTGTCTGATAATGCCACCATCTACTTCTTCCTTGTTTTCCTTTGCCATTCTTTGTGGTTTACTTAATCTTAATAAAGGGTTGGATTAAACTAACAGACCCCCACTTACAGAAGCGTGCTCAAGGAATTCTGCTGGTGCAGCGGGGCTCCCCTTCCTCTCCTTCATCCCCCCCCCCCCAATTGGCTTTGGGGCTGTCAAAAAATCTCCAGAACAGTGTGCAGGGAGGAGGGGGGAAATTACTCTTACCGCTGGAGCAATTTTAGCTCTGCGTTGAATTCCTCCCAAAGCTTCTAAATTTGGAACCTGGGGTTTGATCGGCTGCTTTGGCAGCCCAAGGCGAAAGTCTCTCCTTCAAAACTGGCCGCCTATGCTACGCAAAATGTCTGGGTGACAAAAAAAAAGCACACGGGTTGAACGCTGTCATGTGTTGAGAAAGAGGTCCCAGCTGATTGTCATCCCTGTCCTGATCTGACATCCATGCAGCCACTTCTCACCCAGAAGTGGCCAAAAAAACTGTGGCCTCATGAGGACCAGAATTGTCCGTTCAGGGGTCCAGCTACGCATGGTCAACTGCATGACAAATGTGTCCTGTTAGTGTGGTTCCCTTTGCAGCTGTGGATAAATGTGGAATCACACAGCTAGAATTCTACTGCTTGATGCCCCTGCAAAGAAGCTCGCCGCAGTTCCTGGGGGTTGGCTGAGTAAAGAGTTAGTTTTGCTTGCTTTCTTCTCAACCTTTCTCTTTATCTCTTCCCCATCCCACCAACAGCAGTGTCCCATCTGCTTACAGTTGTGCACTGCTCTCATCTCCTACCCCTCACTCTTGAGGATCCTCAAAGTTCACATGCATACCCACTAGATTTTCATAGGGTTTGGGAAGCAGAGTATGGAGACCAGGATCTCACCCACAGCTTCTGCCTTGCAAACCTATAGATCGTTGCTTCCCAAACTTGGGTCTCCACCTGTTTTTGGACAACAACTCCCATCATCCCTAGCTAGCAAGACCAGTGGGCAGGGGAAATGGGAATTGAAGTCCAAAAAAAGTGGGATACCCAAGTTTGGGAAACACTGGTCTATAGAGTTATTCTGCCCCTGAGTCCTGCTCCAGCACCTAGTGTTTCCACGTGCTAGCTAGCTTAATATCAAGACTGAAGAAAGAGTTGAGACAATTATGCTACATTGTAGGTAAACAGTTTTCTTAACAGGTGATATAATTTGGGGAATATAATTTGGGAGTTAAGCCACTAGATGGCATAACGGTTTCAACAAAAATGTCTCAGTATGCGTTAATAAATCCAGAGATTTACATTTGCCAGTAAGAAAAGATGCTCTTTAAAAGAACCACATCTCACTTGTATAAATGTGTGTGTGTATGTGACTTGCTTGTTAGGAACGGAAGACAGTCCGCCCAAACACTCCAGCAACAGCGAGAGCCATTCATCTAGGAGGAGGAATCGCCATTCGAAAACAAAAGTAACCAATGGAATTGGCAAGAGATAGAGAGACAGACAAGAGAGGAGGAGAAAGAGAGAGAATCAGTTTCTAGATTTGTTCCAGAAGTGTGCCTCTGAGAGCAAAGAAGCAAAACTGGGCCTGGTTCTGAACTCCCTGCTTGAAGGTCGACAAGAGAATAGACGGAGGAGACAGGGGACAACATCTTCAGCAACCAGAGTCCTTGGACTTTGTTAACATGGAGCTCATCCGTGTATCGCAAATCATTCGCTGCCGTCACTTGCCATCCATTGGCTCAGATCTTCTGCACTTGACACTCAAAACCGTAGTAATATGTTTAAAGGCAAAATAGTTGCTTGTTCCTGAAGGGTTCCTGTGATAGTCTTTGTTCAAGTAGTGTGTGGATGCCTTCTGAAGGCCTTTCTTTAATTGAGGACGATAACTCCAAGTTAACTGGCAACCAGTTGTTGTTTTTTGTTCGTTTTTCAGTTGTGGGCATTTTACATTCTTGTTTGTTTTCAAGAGAACCCTTTTGACTGAAAGATGCTCTGCCTTTGTTCTCAATCTGACACCTAAGCTTTTCTGTGCTGTTAGATTTTTTTCAGGAAATCAGCAGTTCCGTATTTCAGTCAGCAGGGTGCTAAGTATTAGAAAGTAGGTTCATGATTTTGTTCAGGTCATTTTTATAATTTTGTGACCCTGCTAAATGTTCATTGTGTTCATGACATTCTGTTACACAATCAGGGCTGTGTCGGCCCTTGGCAAGAAGACAGGCCCAGAGCCATTGGCACATACACACACATATATATTTATATATTGTTTATTTTCTAACATCTCCGCTGTTTCCTGTATGTTTATCATCACTTCAGCTACACCGTTCTTTTCTCTTTAAAGACCTAAGCTCCCAACAGCAGCAAAATGATCCAAATTATAAACCAAAATTCATGATTAAAGCTTTGCAAATCTCTGCCTGGCCTAACACAGCAGCTTACCCATGGGTGATACAATGTTCTTTGTATTATTGTGGTGTAACAATAAAAAAAACAACCCACATTTATACAAACTAACTCCACTTCTTCCAGGGGTCAGTTTTACAGAATGCTTCAGCAGTTTTTGTTCCCTGGTGTGTGTTTTTTAATCCCCCCACCCACTGGAAAATTGGTCTCACGGCATCATTCCCAAGAAATGAAATAATCATAATAATGAAGTATTGAACCCCAAAATCTTAAGCTGTTGGGATTAGGCCAGTTTTGCATAGATTCTGCTTTCTGTGTTTAGTTGGTCTTTATTTGTGTGTGCCAATCACGTTGTGGGGCTACTTACTCCAAAAGACATGGCTAAGGTGACCGGTTAAGTGAGAACCCACATCCTTTCCATCACCCTTCAGCTGGGAAGAGCTGCTTGCTGTGATAATGTCATGGGATATGCACTGCAAGATATGAAGCATTGTCAAGAACTTCAGCGTACAAGCAAAGTGACTGTAAATAGAAAAAAGACCACCATAATCCATGACTTCTTATGTGCCACAAAGGATCAGCTTTTTGAATGCGCTCACTATGCAGCTGCTAATCCATGGAAAGCTCTGTTTTTCTTTTCAATCATGAATGTGCAAACTCTTGCATCAAAAGCTGCTATATCCTATTTGCTGCAACTGTGCTAAATGTTACCGGCCTGGGGAAAATGTACATGTCTGGAACTTTCCCCGTTGACAAATGTTGGGTTTCTTGATCATATTTTGAAATATGTGTACTTTTACATCTGCGTATTCTTAGCATGCTGCATAATTTCCAAATGGGTTGGTTTTTTGGTTTTGTTTTGGCTGATGCTCAAGGTCACTTAGTTTTCTGTCTTAATCCCTTTAGAGTCAGTTACTTAAGAGAGACCAATGTGTATGTGTGTGTTTTTCTATTTATTCAAGACCAAAGTCAGAAAATGTTAGGGCTCTTCCGAATGAACTTTTCACACTGTTCAGATTAGTGTTAATAATGCCCATTCTCCCGAAGAGCCTGTCCTGTTTTGCAGAGCCTGCAACACGTAGAAATATGACTGCTGGAGTCAGTAATAAAATTCCCACTCACACTGGTAGAGATGCGGCCCTAGTTATAATACAGTGCTGACAAAAGCCATGTTTGTCAGCTGAAACTAGTGCTCACATGCACAGTTAATTATATCCATAGATAGAGTGCACATGCAGATCTTTGGCAAAAATCAGTGTTAATATTTTACTGTGGCTGGAAAACAATGCACCTTGTGTTCACTGGGGCTTTTCAGCCTCTCTCTTCCAGCAGTAACTCCCTGACACACGCTTAGCACCCCCCCCCTTCCCCAAATGCTGCTCCGAAAAGTCCAGGGACCCTGTGAAGTAGCATCCCGTGGAGGCTGGACTGCTGTTGGAAGGGGAAGCCAACATCATAAACATAATCTGTGTGCACACAGATGTACTTTAGACACACACTTTGAATCCTGGGCTCTGTACTTTTTTCCATTGAGGAATTTAAAAATACTTTGCATGAGTGAACTTGGAAGGTGGACAGTCTTTAATCCCCATAGAAAGGAAAGCATCCTATACGAATGTTGTTTCCATATTGATAAATATCAGTAATGTAAAAGTCTTCGTGAAATGCGGCATTTTCTGTAGAGGCACCGCTTATCCTATCTCAAAGTGGCACGTTCACACTCAGTTCAGAGTGACATGTGTGCTCCATGCTTTCTATGGAAATGGAACCTGGACCACTAGAAGAACGCGGGTTTTGATCAGGTCCCAATATGCGATGTGGTCAGACTCGAATGTTTTGTCCCATAACCACTGAACTCCACACTGGGGCTGTAGCACTCTCACCCTTGAGTTGGGAATTCTGGAAGGAATGTATTTGCTCCCATTTTATATGCTTTTAAACTTGCTTTCTGCCTTCTTCATGTCCCCCTCATTCCACTGTTCTCACTCCCCCAGTTGTGTACACTCCAGTTTGTGGTGGCTGTTTTTAAATTAATCATTTACTGTGTGCTTATTGGGAAAAAAGGTTGACCTGGTTCTGCTGGAGACTGTGCTGTATTATCAGTCAATGATGGGGGAGCCCTAACCTTCTGTGGCACAGCCCAAACAGTGGCAACCGGTTTATAGCATTTGCAAAAAAAGCTCTGATGCGAAGAAGCTTATACATACACACACACACACTCGAGGCCAAGAGTACAGAAAAGTTACCCACCCAAAGTAAATCTATTGCTAGCTGCCAGTATTAAACCTGGGTGGAGCACTGTTATGTATAAAAAGACAGTATCTAATGAACACATGGAATCTGGTTTCAACTCTGCTTTTGGTTACTCGCCTGTGAAAAATAAAGCCCTGAATACCTGGGATTAATTTGGTGGCGGTGTTGTTTTTTTTAATTAAAGCTGTGTGTGTTTTTCTTCTGACTACAGTCTTTAAGCAGATAATAAGGCTATGTTGTGTGAATTATCATTGTCCCTACCAGACATAGACATGGTTCACCCCTTTGTGCCCCTCGCAGTAAAAAGGAAATCTGAATCTCTAGTACTGCAGGCTTGATAATGATGAAAATGAAAATTTGACCCAAAAAAGACTTCTTGCTTCTAATGTACTCCCACGGTTGGCTAGTTCAAATTTCTTCTTGAAGTTTGGGGTGCCGATGGCTGTTTTGCTCACACAAGGGGGAGCTCTTTAGCTCATTCTGTATCCAAGAATCAGATTGATGTTCTGGTATAAGGCTGTAATCCTTAGCTTTTCACTGGGAAAACAAATGCATGGGAAGGAATGACAATTATAAACACTGGATTCCTTTTATCAACTAGTATCGAAGTGCCAAGTACTGCAATGTTCATATGGAATTAATGCATTATGAAAAGTAATTTTTTTTCATAAGATTGCAGATGAAAGCAGGATACTCTGTAGCTTCAAGTGTGTGTTTATGGGACATAGAAAACCCTTAATGTGGTGTTATTTGGAAAATGATGTTAAATGAGATGACAGAAATTTTAAGAAAATAAGAATTGTAGCTGAGGAGTAGAACAGCTAAAAAGACTAAATTTTCACCAAAACAGGTTTATTCAGAACAAAATAGTTGAACAGAAAAAATAAAAGTAGCAGACCTATAATTGTTGTTTGAGAGGTCTCCCTGAAATCTGGATATGGGAAGGAAACTTGAGGAACAAACTCCCAAGTTCCCATCAGTCCCAGCATGCATTGCCATTGATCAAGGATGATGGGAGTTGTAGTTCACCAAGATCTGGAGGGCCACAGGCTCCCTATCCCTGTGTGACAGACTGCTTGCTATCTGTAATTGGTTGTTTTTTAGTATAAAATCCATGTGTTCTAATCCATGCAATTCTGTGAAAATAGATTCTGCTTGTCAGCAGAATTCTGCCACTTCCTGTTTTGTCTCTTGATAGAAGGTCTGGTCCGTTTGACCGAACAGCCTGCAGACCGGACAATACAATTCAGAAAAATACTCCTGGATGTAGTATTTTAAAACTGATTTTGTTTCTCCTTGTTTTAAATACAAAATCAATATTGGAGCAATAATGGGTTCCTACCATAAAACATAAGGAGTGCAGTTTTCTGCACATTTTCTGTTTTGCACTGTCTTTGTGAGTTTGTATTTAATACCTGCCCTTTATGGTCATTTGATTTCTATTCACATTTAATGGAAGCAAATTACCTGAAGCATCTGATTTGGAATAGGAAGTGCTTTGGACTGAGCCAAGTGTCTGACAAGCTGCACTAAACAGTTCTTGAGTTGCTTGGACAAGAAACCATTGGCTTGACGTAGCCACAGCAGCATTAAGTACATACCGAGAGCAGATTGGATTATTGTTTTGGGAGGGAGGGATTAATAAGAGGAAAAACAAGAAACTAAAAGCAGGAAGAGTCCTGCTGGATCATTTAGCCCAGCAGTTTCTTTCAATTGACAATATTAAATTGCATTTGGGGTCGGGAGTGGAATTAAAACGATGTTGAAACTGAAATCAATACAGGCATGAGAGTTAGTTTCAGCTTTAACGCAGTGATTCATTAGTGGCTGCTTTGAGATGCAGAAAGCCCACCTCTCTTCCCTGTTAAAGAGGGAATGGTTTGGGACGGAGTCCCGTGTTAAGAGTCTACCGTATTTTTCGCCCTATAAGACGCACTTTTTCCCCTCCAAAAATGAAGGGGAAATCTGGGTGCGTCCTATGGGGCGAATGCAGGCTTTCGCTGAAGCCTGGAGAGCGAGAGGGGTCCGTGCGCACCGACCCCTCTCGCTCTCCAGGCTTCAGGAAGCTATCCCAAGTCTTGCAAGCCCCGCGGGATGTCCCACGAGCTCGCAAGGCTTGCGGGCAGCAGCCTGCACCCAAAAGCTGGGGACAGCGGGGAGGCGCAGAGCCGCCACCCCGCTATTCCCCGACCTGAACTGGAGGCTGGCGGGGGGAGAAGCAAGCCTGCTTCTCCCCCCCCCCCCCGCCAGCCCCACAAGCTCGGGGGATAGGGGGATGGCGAAGCGCCGCCATCCCGCTATTCCCCGACCTGATCTGGAGGCTGGGGGTGGGAGAAGCAAGCCTGCTTCTCCCCCCCGCCAGCCCCACAAGCTCGGGGAATAGCGGGATGGCGAAGCGCCACCATCCCGCTATTCCCCGACCTGATCTGGAGGCTGGGGGTGGGAGAAGCAAGCCTGCTTCTCCCCCCCGCCAGCCCCACAACCTCCAGATCAGGTCAGGGAATAGCGGGATGGCGGCGCTCCGCCATCCCCCTATTCCCCGACCTGATCTGGAGGCTGGCGGGGGGAGAAGCAAGCCTGCTTCTCCCCCCCGCCAGCCCCACAAGCTCGGGGAATAGCGGGATGGCGAAGCGCCACCATCCCGCTATTCCCCGACCTGATCTGGAGGCTGGGGGTGGGAGAAGCAAGCCTGCTTCTCCCCCCCGCCAGCCCCACAACCTCCAGATCAGGTCAGGGAATAGCGGGATGGCGGCGCTCCGCCATCCCCCTATTCCCCGACCTGATCTGGAGGCTGGCGGGGGGAGAAGCAAGCCTGCTTCTCCCCCGCCAGCCCCACAAGCTCGGGGAATGGGGGATGGCGGAGCTGTCCATAATTGCTGCTCATAATTGTTGCCATTAGGCTGTGAGTTAATTCCTGCTACTGCAGCATGCTCCTTTCTTGCCTTATTCTGTTATCACCCTTCCCCAATCCAGTGCCCTCCGGATATTTTGAACTATAACCCCTGTGAATGCAAACACTTGCAATGAAGGGGAAGCAAGCTGGATACTGCAATTTTCTGAAGTAACATCAAACACTGGCAGAAATGTTTATTGTACCTGTTCCTTCACTCGGTGTCCTACTGCAGCGCTGACAGTCTCACTTGGGATTGTCTGTCCCAGTGACAGCTGACTCATAAGGGTAAGTGTGGCATCGTGCCCATTTTTCAAAATGTCTTGGTGACCTTGCTTGACAAGAAAAGACATTACACACTGTTGGCAGCTCCCCCTGACTTAAAAAAAAACAACGCAGGAAAATGAAGAGAAGGGAAGGTACCACTCCAGTCAGAAATAAAAGTTAAAGAAACCCCTGGGGAAAGTTGTCAGTGAAGGCGTTTCCTCCATAGCTGGGCTAGAGATCAGAGTCACACAAGCTTTTTTTTAGAAACTGGAGAGGACATTCAACAGAATACTGTAGTGGGGAGTGCTGCTGTTCAGGATACCAACCAGTCAGCTTTCCCCCCCCCCCCTTTTCAAGATACTCCATTTCATTCCTGCTCACCCTCCAACAGTCAAGCAAGCATTCTTTGGCAACCAGAAAAAGAAAATGAAAAACTCAAGTGAAATGTATGTGGTTGCTCTCACCTGTTTTGCCTTCACAGCCCTGTTAGGTAGGTTAGGCCGAGAGATAATGATGTCTAACTAGTCCAAGGCCACCTAGTGGGGGGTTGAGCCTGTCCAATCTTGGGCTTAGTCCATCGCTCTCTTGTTACAACTACGTCTACAGTGCACTGAGTGGCCCTCAGACTATGTGTTTACAGTGGTATCTCGGGTTAAGTACTTAATTCGTTCCAGAGGTCCGTTCTTAACCTGAAACTGTTCTTAACCTGAAGCACCACTTTAGTCTATGGGGCCTCCTGCTGCTGCTTCGCCGCCGGAGCACAATTTCTGTTCTCATCCTGAAGCAAAGTTCTTAACCCAAGGTACTATTTCTGGGTTAGCGGAGTCTGTAACCTGAAGTGTATGTAACCCGAGGTACCACTGTATTTATATGCTGCTTTTCCACAGTGGACTGCCCAAAGCACCTTATGACATCCCCTCATCATCCAATGCAAAACACTGTTCCCTGCGAAGAGGGATTGCTTGTTAAACCCCTCTGTGAATTGCAGCTCCGGGAGGGGAATAAAGGTATCCTAGCAACTCTTAGCATCCCTGAACAAACTACAGCTCCCAGAATTCTTGGGGATGGGAGGAGAGCCACAGCTCTTTAAAGTGGCATCATAGTGCTTTAAATTTATGGTATAAAGGTAAAGGGACCCCTGACCATTAGGTCCAGTCATGACCGACTCTGGGGTTGCGGCTCTCATCTCGCTTTATTGGCCGATGAAGCTGGCATATGGCTTCCAGGTCATGTGGCCAGCATGACTAAGCCGCTTTTGGCGAACCAGAGCAGCGCACAGAAACGCCGTTTACCTTCCCGCTGGAGCGGTACCTATTTATCTACTTGCACTTTGACGTGCTTTTGAACTGCTAGGTTGGCAGGAGCAGAGACCGAGCAACGGGAGCTCACCCCGTTGCGGGGATTCGAACCGCCGACCTTCTGATCATCAGTCCTAGGCTCTGTGGTTTAACCCACAGCGCCACCCGCGTCCCATAAATTTATGGTATGGATGCGGCCTTATAACAGCTGCAGGGCAATGCTCAGGAGGGCAATGCGGATAAGCCCTCTTCTGCAGCCAGAAGCTTCCAGAATTCCCATCTGCTTGTTCACAGGTCTTCTGAGCTCCATGCTTGCCTGTGACTGGACAGCAGGAGGGGTGTCCTGTGTGAATTACAGATGCACCTGTGAGCATATTCCTGCAGTAGCAAAACTGTTCGGTGGGACTAGTTGGTGTTAGGGCTGCAGGCCACACAATAACTTCCCCATCTGGCACGAACACTGTGGCCTGTGCTTGAACTGTCCTTAAGTTCTTCAATGCTCCCTTTGTACTATCTATGTTATGATTTGGGTGTTTTCTTTCTGCTGCATGTGCTGTAAAAGCAGGCGTCGTCAGAAGGTGCGGAAACTGTGCCAGGGAAGGAAACATTGTAGGTTCATAATTCATACTTGCACATCGGAGCTTGTTTTGCCACATCTGGAATGTGCTGGGACCAGCGAATTCCCTTAGACCGCATGTGCAATAATCCCCACTCCCACCCCTCTCTAAAGTATCGGGAAAAGGAAGGGAATGACGGGAAAAGGGATGGGAATATTGTGAAAGTGTCCAAAGTGTCCAGGTAACTTTGTGGTTTAGAGCAGACACTGCTGCAGTCTATGGCTGCATACATACCAAGAATCCTGGGAGCTGTAGTTTTAAGGGCACTGGGAACTGTAGCTTTGTAAAATGTAAATATCTTTGCAGGCACAACAACAAAACCTTCCTGTCTCCTGTGTCTTTGAAATAAGGTCCTTTTTGCATCTCCAGCAAATTTCAGCCACCCTGAAATGTCCTGCATTTCATCAGCACACCAGACACTGGAATGAAGGGAAAAGGAACCTTGCTTTCCAGTTAGAATCTCATGGGTTTTCTGGGCAGTCCCATTGTGCTATAATGAAATAACATTTTAAAGCACATGAAATATACTCAGAGTCGCAAAGTGATTTCATGCTCTTTATTCAGCTCATAGTGGTGAGGAGGAATGGATGAAAGTCCCCTCACAGTATCTGCTTTATATACATTATTTACACAATGGGCTGCACATGATTGGCTAATTCCGGAATTCTACTGTAAGCCAATCAGGTTGTGGATTCACTTCTATCTGGAGCAGGATTGGGTGGTTTCTGCCAACCAATCATACTGCTGCATTGTTCTAGGACCAATCAGACTGCTGCATTCTGAATCCTATTGTTCTAGGACCAATCAGACTGCTGCATTTTGGATCCTATTGTTCTAGGACCAATCAGACTGCTGCAGTTTGGATCCTATTCAACTCAGTACATAACAGCACACTTCACTGGGCACTGAGCACTTTCACTGAAGGACCTTAAAGCACTTCTGCAAACGATGAATTACGTTGCGTAGGCTGGCACCATTTGGCAAGCCGGCTTTGGAGGTCTGGCTTGAAAACGAACATGCATTAAGTTTGGGATGAGCACAAAGCCATGCAGAGCATAGAAACAGAATCCAAAGGTAAACGCTAATGTGATTTGTTTTCCCTGCTGCAGCTGCACCAGTCTCCTACGTCTTGCCCTGCCGACATGAAAGAAGAGTCAGCTAGTACTAATAGACCTGCCTTGGCCCCCCCAGAGCTAAAATTCCCAGCACTCTTCACAAACTACAACCCCCAGGATTCTTTGTGTGTGGAGGGGGTGCTTTAGATGCAGGGTTTGCACACAGTCCCTGTCTCCACTTCCCAACAGAGAAACCATAGCCTAAATCCTGGAGAACTGCTGTCGGTTAGCGTTAGACCAACCTCCTGCAACCTGGACCCTCCAAATGTTCTGAACTACAGTTCCCATTAGCCCCAGCCAACACAGGAACAGGAGCTAATACTAAGGCGAACCAGCAGGGCCTAAGCCTGACAGCAAATAGGCTGTGTAGGTTCTGAGAGCTGCCATTTGTCCGTGGCCAATTGGAAGTGGCCATTTACAATACTGGGGCGGTTTAAGGGTGGCACGACCCTTGCGGTCGCACTGGGTGCCACACAGCAAGGGGTGCCAAAACAATGCTTTAGAACGGAGTGTGAGAGACAGGAGGGCGCAGAATATCAGCGTCACACAAGGCACAGCTGATATTTGAGAAGCCAAAGTCTGCCACTGGGTTGCATGCTTATCATGGTGGTGGTAGCTGATTTGTTTTCCTGAGGTCCCCACTTCTCTTTCCCTTCCTTTTCTTTTTTCTTTTAATATATTTTTATTAAAGATTTCTTGGTTTACAAAAGTATGTGCGATGTCCCTTTCTTCAAGTTACATTTTCTCGGTGCTTTTTTTTCTTAAAAAAAATAGTTTAGGGGTACAGTCGTACCTTGTTTTGCAGCGAGCCCCGGCCACTAGCCGAAAAGGATGCAGGGCAAAGCACCACGTCTGTGCACGCGCACCTAGCGGTTTGCGCTTCTGTGCTTGCGCGAGCGGAAGACTCAGAAGTAACCTGTTCCGGTACTTCCGGCTTTGCCATGGATGTTCACCGGAATGGACGCTAGACAAGGCGGACATTCGTGGAGGTATTACTGTACTCTCATTTTCCTACTCATATTGAAATACTGCCCCTCAATGAGGCCAAACTTAGATTCACAAAATGTTTAGGGGTATGCGTACCCCTGCATCCCCCCAGGAAAAAGCACTGCATTTTCTACAGATCAATTTCATTTGTTGTGAGACATTAGGAAGAAAAGGGGGAAAGAGATGGAGGGGGGAATGGTGAGTGGGGTGGGGTCGGGTGACAATGCTTCTATTCTACTTAGTGTGGGGTTTTGTGTCAGTGTCTCTTTGCAATTCGCTTGTATTCCTTTGGTGGTGAGAGAGGTGGGGAGTCTAGGGTGTGGTTGATTGTCTTTGATTGGCTGTAGTGAACTTTCCTTTTCTTTTTGAGCAACAAGACTGTGGCTACCTGTTGTGAAGTGTTTCCTGTCATACACACAAAATTTGCGTACATACATTTAAAGCACAATTACCTCTGCCCCACCAAGAAATCCTAGGAACTTCAGTTTGTTAAGAGTGCTGCAATGGGTCAAGTACAGTTTCTAGGATTCTCTATGTGTGCACTTTAAATGTACGGCACATGTGCTGCCTGGCTCTTTGAAATGCCTTTAGCATTGGGAGGTAAGGCTAAAAGGGAACAGCTCCCATCTTGGCAGAGGGCAACTCAGTACTCCCTGCCTTTAGGCTGGAAAAGTTTCCTTAGCCTGATGTAGAGTAGAAGTATGCCACTTTTGGATTATAACAGAGCTCCTGGGTATTCTTTCTCAGCTCCGTAGCTTCCAAGCTGAGCTGATTCCCATTCTTGCAAAGAATGCAAGATCTCAGATTATTTTTACCCTCTCAATGAAAAGAAAATGAGCACAGGAGGAGAGAAGGAAGAAGGAGAAGCCCATCCGACTGAGTACCAGAAACAATCAGCTGTATTGTCAAGTTGCATCAGCTTTCTTTCCCTCACTAGCTACAGCATATGGAGGATGAGCTGCTGGTTAGAATTAATAAGTATTTTTCTTGAAGTTCATTGCCAGCTTGGATTCTGAAGCAGGGAGCGAGGTATTGGGCTCTGTAGGAAAAAGGTGGGGAACTCCTCAAGGCCTCTTTACTTGACCCTTGGAGCTCTGCACAGGTCAGACACCCTCACTGGCTCCTCTGTATGCCCTCTTCAAGTGCATTTCCTGGATTGGAATGGGCTACTGAACTTGATGGTGCTTCTTGCTTGGCTGAATGGCTTGTGTGCAGTTGGACTTTAGCGTACTGTACAAATGCAGGAGTCACACCAGTCGCCCCACCCTCTTTTTCCTCTGTCCCCGCCCCTGTTGCTTCTGGTCCCACCCAGCACTCCCATGCAGCCCCTTGAATTTGCCCACAAGGATGCAGCCCTTGCCTTGCCCTAGGAGAGCAGGGGGCAGGGAACTGTTGCATCTTTAGTCTAGCTGCCTGCAAGAATAGGGTAAGGACAGGCCAGGGCAACACAAGAATGGAAGGCAAGGAATGTGAATGACGATTCTCAGCAGGCTAGCACAGCATGCAGTGCACTGGTTACAGCCAGCCCACCAGCAGTGCCAGATTTAGGGCACTCACAGGACGCCGAGCCAAGGGGGCACCAACTGAGAAGATCCATAATTGAGAAGATAGCCTATGTGAGCATCGCACCTCCTTCCCTAAGCCAGGCAGAAGTTTCCCGGGCTTTAGGGAGCCAGGCCTCTGACAAGATACTGGAGCCCTGCTGCCTTCTTCCTAAAGACAGGGGAGGGGGAGGCTGTAGGAAGGTGGCAGGAGGGCTCTTGGACCCCAACAGAGCATTGCGCCTCCCTCCCTAAGCTGGGCAGAAGCTTCCCGGGCTTTGTGAAGCAGGCGCCAGGCTTTAATGCTCTAATTTACCAGGAACACTTTATAGTTAAAGCTATGGTTTTCCCAGTAGTGATGTATGGAAGTGAGAGCTGGACCATAAAGAAGGCTGATTGCCGAAGAATTGATGCTTTTGAATTATGGTGCTGGAGGAGACTCTTGAGAGTCCCACGGACTGCAAGAAGACCAAACCGATCCATTCTGAAGGAAATCAGCCCTGAATGCTCACTGGAAGGACAGATCCTGAAGCTGAGGCTCCAATATTTGGAAGAAGACTCCCTGGAAGAGAAGACTCCCTGGAAAAGACCCTGATGCTGGGAAAGATTGTGGGCACAGGGAGAAGGGGACGGCAGAGGACGAGATGGTTGGACAGTGTTCTCAAAGCTATGAACATGAGTTTGACCAAACTGCGGGAGGCAGTGGAAGACAGGAGTGCCTGGCGTGCTCTGGTCCAGGGGGTCACGAAGAGTCGGACACAACTAAACGACTAAACAACAAAACCAGGAACACTTAGGGGACTAGCCTAGCCCGCTAGTCCAAGACCCCAAAGCACTGTCCTGTCTGCTCAATCTGCTGGAGCCTTTTTTTGCATCCAGGGTAAGTCCTTAACCCATCGGCTACCCTCCTCTAGTTTAGCTGGTCAGTCAAAGCTGTTCCCGGGATGTGGCTGCTGTCACATGCTGACAGCTTCTAGGAGCCACAGGTGAGAGCTGAGTGCAGGGTGGGGTCCAAAGGTGGACAAATGACCCCACAAGAAGTACAACGTGCCCCACCACCAGAGGTACTACCTCTTCCCTAACACCCCATACACCCCCCCCATATACCACACAGGTACAAGCTCTAGAAAGTTCAGGGTCCAATTAGAAATTTATCAGCAGAAACTGGACCCTCAGATTTCTGCCCCCCAAAATCTGGTTCTCTATACATTTTACCAGCTTCTAACCTCCTTAATTGGTTTATTGTGTAGCAGGCAGACGTATGCAACACTCTGTTGGAGTAAGTGTTGCCCATGGGACTTTATGCAAAATTCAGCCCATGTCCCACACCAGCATGGACCTTCCATGTGCTGCGTTTCTGCAAATGCATCTCTCACCTGGATGTGTACCTGCACGAGCCAATCATTGTTGCAGAAGCAGAGAAACCCGCATTCAACCCATGCATGAGAACACACACAATGCTTCTGCAGCCACCAAACGGATGATTGGCGGCGTGTATTCTTCTAATAATGTTCTTTTGTGTGATTACATTATTTAGAACATGAAGCATGAAAGAATTTTAGAGATTTCTGACTTTGTGATTAGAAACCTTTGTGATGCAAATCGTCCTTTGCACAGCTTCTCATTTGGAATGTGATAAGAGTCTCTTTGCTGCTCTGAGCGCCAGTATTTCAGCTGACAGTTCTGGTAGGTCACAGTCATGTGGAGACCACAATTCAAGAATGCGCTGGCCTGTGGCCACTGTACTTTAGCAGCAGCATGAATTATTCCCTTTCTGCAACTAACTTAATACTGTTGCACATAAGTGGCTCTCTCGCAAACTGAATTATCGCTGCTCCTTACAAGCACAGGGCACATTTCCTCTTGGCATCTGCTTATGGTAAACCTTTGCATCTGTCTGCAATTTGCCTGTTGTCCTGCCTTGCCATAGATACAAATAATTCAAGCTCCTCTTGTTCCTGTGTTTTTTTTAATGTTGGCCAAGCGCTCCTTATGCACACCAGATGATTTCCTCCGGTGTCCTTCTGTTTGAACTGAATCTGCAAGTAAACAAGAACCAAGTGACTTTTCTCCAAGGTCAAAATGTTTACTGGAATGCAGAACAAGAAATTACTTTTTCTCGCAGTGAGGGAACCGCCAGAAGGCCCTCGGAGCTGGACCTCAGTGTCTGGGCTGAACGATGGGGGTGGAGATGCTCCTTCAGGTATACTGGGCCGAGGCCGTTCTATGCATGTCTACTCAACAGCAAGCACCACTAAGTTCCTGAGGCTTACTCCCAGGTAATGTGTATAGAATTGCAGTCTGACAGGACAATTCTATACATGTCTGCTCACAAGTACAGTGGTACCTCAGGTTACATACGCTTCAGGTTACATATGATTCAGGTTACAGACGCCGCTAACCCATAATGCTTCAGGTTAAGAACTTTGCTTCAGGATGAGAACAGAAATCATGCTCCGGCGGCACGGCAGCAGCGGGAGGCCCCATTAGCTAAAGCGGTGCTTCAGGTTAAGAACAGTTTCAGGTTAAGAACAGACCTCTGGAACGAATTAAGTACTTAACCTGAGGTACCACTGTAAGCCACATTGAGTTTAGCAAATTTGTTGCCAGTAGTTTTTAGGATAGCAGCTTAAGTCTAGACCCTCCAAGCGCCCCTGTTTTACAGGAGCCATTCCTGTTTCTGATATTATCCTGTAATGTCTTGCTTTTCCTCAGGACATCCCTATTTTCATCGGAGAAATGTTGGGGGGTATGACCAAGTCTGTCAAAAGTTTGAGGTTTGTGCACAGAATGTTATTGGTTTATTGAACCCATGACATCAGCTTTCTGGTTGTAAATGCTACAAGCTGAGTTTCTGCCTAGGACAGTTTAGTAGTGCTGTGTATTTCACCTGTGTCTGTTCTGAGAGTTAATTTCCAGCAAAACCAGCAAATAAATGCATATGCTCATTTATTTTCTGAAACCGAAAAGGGGGAAATAATTTGCCTTCATTGGGCTCTTGACAATTTCAGACGAAGAAAAGTGTTAAACCTTCTTGCTCGAAAGCAAAGAACTTTATCACTGCCGAACAGGATTAACGGTTGTATAATCCCTTTACAACAGCTACTAATCTTCTAATTTCAGTGCACATAAATTTTAAAAAAAGAAACAGAGGAAGGGATCAATGTTTTTTTTTCTAATTCTAGAGCAGCCACATTAACTCATTAAAACGCTCATCTTAAAAGATGCATAGAACAAAGACAAGTGGAAGATGTATAATTAACCAATGTTAACTACATCACCATGCTTATATTTATTAGTTTCCCCAGAGTGGCTTTCCTAATGCCCTTTGTTTGTTTTTTAAATGTTGTTACTGCATAGATAAACCTATGAAAGGAAGCTAAAAGAGAATATTTTGTATATTTATTCCCAGTTATGAATCGCTTCCCATGAAGCATCTCAGAGGAACCAAACAATAAAAACATAAAAAATCATGTATTAAAAGAATTTAATTTTCAAGACAGCTGCAGACTGGGATAAAAATTTCCACATAAGATGCTTGTTGGACAAAGAAGGTCTTCAATGAGCACTGAAAATAGACCTATGGTGGCATGAGCCATCACCATCTTGAAAATGGCAGAGGGAGAAGACCAAAGAATGTGTCTCTCTGTAAAACAGACAACTACAGGATCATAAATATGACCAACAAATAGGAAAGGATCTCATCCAATCTGAAAGGAGAACAAAGGTACCGGGAACCAGGAAACCCCGTTTCAAATCTTGCTGAAGCAATGAACTTGCTAGGCTGTCTTTGAGAAGCCATTCATCTGGGGTTTGGGGATAATAATACTGGTCTGCCTTACAGGGTTATTTTAAAGACTATAGAGAAAATCTTATGGAAAGCAGTCCTCTCATAGTCTAGATAAACTATGAGATTATGGTCGTGATTTTGTTGTGTTTGTTTATTTAAAATATTTATATCCCACCTTTCTGCTTCCAAGATAGAATCATAGAATCATAGAGTTGGAAGAGACCACAAGGGCCATCGAGTCCAACCCCCTGCCAAGCAGGAAACACCATCAGAGCACTCCTGACATATGGTTGTCAAGCCTCTGCTTAAAGACCTCCAAAGAAGGAGACTCCACCACACTCCTTGGCAGCAAATTCCACTGTCAAACAGCTCTTACTGTCAGGAAGTTCTTCCTAATGTTTAGGTGGAATCTTCTTTCTTGTAGTTTGGATCCATTGCTCCGTGTCCGCTTCTCTGGAGCAGCAGAAAACAACCTTTCTCCCTCCTCTATGTGACATCCTTTTATATATTTGAACATGGCTATCATATCACCCCTTAACCTCCTCTTCTCCAGGCTAAACATGCCCAGCTCCCTTAGCCGTTCCTCATAAGGCATCGTTTCCAGGCCTTTGACCATTTTGGTTGCCCTCCTCTGGACACATTCCAGTTTGTCAGTGTCCTTCTTGAACTGTGGTGCCCAGAACTGGACACAGTACTCCAGGTGAGGTCTGACTAGAGCAGAATATAGTGGCACTATTACTTCCCTTGATCTAGATGCTATACTCCTATTGATGCAGCCCAGAATTGCATTGGCTTTTTTAGCTGCCGCGTCACACTGTTGGCTCATGTCAAGTTTATGGTCAACCAAGACTCCTAGATCCTTTTCACATGTACTGCTCTCAAGCCAGGTGTCCCCCATCTTGTATTTGTGCCTCTCAGTGTTTTTTGCCCAAGTGCAATACTTTACATTTCTCCCTGTTAAAATTCATCTTGTTTGTTTTTGCCCAGTTCTCTAATCTGTCAAGGTCGTTTTGAAGTGTGATCCTGTCCTCTGGGGTGTTAGCCACCCCTCCCAGTTTGGTGTCATCTGCAAATTTGATCAGGATGCCCTTGAGTCCATCATCCAAGTCGTTGATAAAGATGTTGAATAAGACCGGGCCCAAGACAGAACCCTGTGGCACCCCACTAGTCACTCTTCTCCAGGATGAAGAGGAACCATTGATGAGAACCCTTTGGGTTCGGTCAGTCAGCCAGTTACAAATCCACTGAGTGGTAGCATAGTCAAGACCGCATTTTACCAGCTTCTTTACAAGAATATCATGGGGCACCTTGTCAAATGCCTTGATGAAATCAAGGTAAGCTACATTCACTGCGTTCCCTTCATCTACCAGGCTTGTAATTCTGTCAAAAAACGAGATCAGGTTAGTCTGACATGACTTATTTTTCAGAAATCCATGCTGACTATTGGTGATCACAGCATTCCTTTCTAGGTGCTCACAGACTGTTTGCTTAATGATCTGCTCCAGAATCTTCCCTGGTATTGATGTCAGACTGACTGGGCGGTAATTATTTGGGTCCTCTCTTTTCCCCTTTTTGAAAATAGGGACAACATTTGCCCTCCTCCAGTCTGCCAGGACTTCGCCTGTTCTCCAGGAATTCTCAAAGATGACTGCCAGTGGTTCTGAGATGGCTGACAACACATGACAATTAATACACTATAGGCAGTTGTGGGTTGTGATGTCTCTGAGGGGAAACAATGATGGGAAAGGCTTCAGATAGATATGGGGAATCTGTGACCTTCCACTGGCCACAGCCTGCAGGCCCACTGGTCCAGGATGATGGGAGTTATATTCCACTAACAACTGGAGGGGCATGAGTCCCTGGTCCCTCAGGGACAACAAGTTCCATTATCCTTGGCTATTGGCCATGCTGGCTGAGACTGGTGGGAGTTGTAGATCAGCAACAACTAGAGGGTCACAGGTGGCCCATCCCTGGTTTATTCTGGCAGGTAGTAACTCTGCAAAGTCTCAGGCAGAGACCTGGCTAAGCTATAACATCTCCTTCCGATGTTGTATCCACTGAAATCAGGACGGGTGGGTGGAGATTATTAATAATAGACATGGTCAGCTGTCTGTCTGTCTTGATCATACAGAACTGTATGTTGTTTCCCATCCAACATCACACCGCCCCCCTTTGAAGGAGTTCTTGAAGGCTGCTGTTAACAAGCTGTTTTGCTGTGTATTTGCTTCTCTCACAGCACGTAGCTCTGGAAAACCTTTCTTGAGCCTCCTGATCAAACACTACAGCAGAACAAAACAGGCAGGAGTCACGGGGCCGGGTGGGCTCTTTGATTTGTGCCATTTAATAAATAAAATAGTTCCTTATCTGAGAAGGAGCTAACCCAATTGCAGTAGTATAAATAATGATCTGCATTTCGGGGGAGACCACAACATCCTCAATCAAGTTGTAGTTGCGTGTACAAGCAGGCTCATGTAGCAGGTAGTCTCTCAAGATGAAGATTGTAAATGATAAACCATAAAATAAATAAATGTTACCAGTGGTCAGTGTTTTGCTCTCCTCTCTGAACCCCTTAAACTAGCCTGATGTCCTCCAATTTAGTTCCCACAAGAACCGTGTGAGGTAGGTTAGCCTGAGAGATACTTAATGGTCCCAAACCACCCAGCGAGTTTCATGAGCAAGTGATGATCCGAGTCTTCTTCTGACACTAACCACTACATCCCCTCTTTCGTTTCCTCAGAAGGGTGGCTATTTTTTTCAGAGTGTGCTTTTTTCAGTGTGTGTTTTTTCAGAGTGGTGGTCTTACCACAGCTTCATTTTTCCCTCCAAAACTGAATGCCTAGCCCATCATAAAGGCAGTGAATGCTCCATTGCCTCTGTCATAGATTTAGCTCAATCTGATCCAGATGCTTATTTCAGCTCGCTTCTTACATACCTTTGAGGTCTTTCTATTTAACTTTCCAAAAACAAATGAATTTGCTTATTGGCTGATATTCCTTCAAGGGGAAGAAATTGCCTCTCTGATCGATAGGGTTTCCTTGCCACAACAAGTTCTACAACCATATTGCCATTCTTTTAAAACTATATTGCTGGACTTCGAAGCTGAGCCAGTTGTTCAAAGAGTTTACCTTGGCTCTTGGCTTAGCACATACATATTAAATTTATCGTGATTATTGGATTTGCAATATGCATGGCTTCTCTCATGACCTTTTGCTTAAACTACAGCTGAATGTTAGTATTATTGAAATGTCAGTATTATTTCCAGTTTTCATCCGCTCATGGGTGATGGGTGGGATAGGATGCATTCATGGGGAACTGTCTAGTCTAGAGGTGACAAATTGCTGGCCTGAAGGCCTGATCCAGACCTCAAAGCCCTTTTTGTTTTGCCAGTGGCACTGGCAACAGCAGAAAAAGAACGAATGGCTATAACGGCTTGCTAGTATCAGTGGCAGAGCCAATCCAATGCAATGGGATCTGGTGGGGATCGTGTAGGTGGCAAAGGATTAAAACCCACTTTCCCCAATATCACAATTTTGACCCAACTTGCTCCTTAAATATCTCGCACACCAGGGCTAAAGAGGTCAAGAACAATAACATGTTTAGTTTGGCCTAAAGTTGATGCAACTTGGGTTTAATTGCTCGCCATATGACCCAAACTTATCCTATTCCCTCAGCCACCCTACCTGATATTGTTCTGAGGTTAAAACAAGGGGTACCTACGCAGCGTCTTGAATAAAAGATGGGATAAAAATAAAGATGAATTACGGATGTAGCCTGATGGAAGCAATTTTAATCAACAAGTTTTATGAGCCTTAATGGACTAACTAATCGATTGATTAAATCTGCATATAGTTAAGGGAAACACAATAGTTTGGAAGCAAAAAAACAACATATACATTTTTGTGTTTAGGCGATCCACATGTGTATTCTGGAGGAGACATTTCTTTGTGTCAGGGATTAAGGAGTATGCCTCTTGCAAGAAGCTACTTTCATCTGTAGATTTTAGACTTGTTTTCATTAAAACAATTTCTTTTTCTTTTTCTAAAAAAATACTTCTGCCCAGTTAACTGGGGACACCTTCTTAGGCAATGGGCAAATCAATCTAAGGAGAGGGTGGGAGAGGAAGAATTAAAAGCAGACAACCTGCCTAAGTTTATTCTGTGAACCGCCCTGAGATTTTATGATGAAGGGTTGTATATTAATCTAATTAATCATCATCATCATCATCATCTAAAGTCCTGGTGAGCTTGTGCTAGCAGGATGGACATTTGGGAAGGCACATTATTCCCCTTTTAACCATCAGTTCTATGTTGCAGTTTCCCCTCCCATTGATCCCACGGGTTATCCAGCAGATCAAAAGTCTTCCCCAGTCTTTCTCCAACCCACACCAAAATGCCCGCCTCTGCCCTTTCCAACGGAGCACTGGCTGTGGAGGATCAGTGGCCACAGACATGCAGCTGGCAAGAGGATGCCTCCATGGGTAGATTTCCTGCTTTCCCATGGATCTCTTTCTCCACCCACAAGAGGGAGAGCCATCATATCCTGTTGCCCCTGGGATGCCCTCTCGGGAACCACTTGGCCATGACACTCTGCAGGTAACCTTGGGGCCAGTTACTGTCTCTCTGCCTAACCTATCTCACTGGGTTGTTGTGAGGATTAAATGTGGAGGGGGAGAATCATCTACACCGCCTTGCACTCCTTGGAGAAAAGTGCGGATATGAATGAAATAAATAAATAAAATAATTAAAAACTGATGCTGAAATGTGGAGAATTGAACTTCAGTCTGGAAAGTAAGAAATTAACAGATCCGTCTGTTTCTACTCCACTCAATGAGTAAAATTGGGATTGTGACTTGGCTGGGCTGTCTTCATTCTATATTTCTTTTGCTGGACTGCATTGTTTCCCAATTGTGTAATCAAATTTTCAGAAACTAAGAACTAAGAAAGAGCCTATTAATGTCCTATTAATCCCTTGCCGTCTACCCACACACATCCGTTTCTCAAGACCCGTTTTGTAAGTTTCATTTGATCTTGTTTTCTGAATGGTTCAGAGTGTGGCTTGACTTTTATTTCACTGGGAAGCAGGACAAACGAATGGAGTGACCAAAGCCACTTTAATCACAAAATGACCTCACCATACTAGGAAATGTGAGAACAGTACATGACCAAGCAGACCCAAACAGTTTGCCTTCGTAAGATAGCATGCTTGCCAATGTGGCAAAGGTAATGTTGTCCTTAGGATCTTTCAGGGCTCGAGTACTTAATGTACTTAATGCAACCGCAGCCCCAGATCATTGGACTAAGCGGAATGCAGCAAACACCTCTAGCAGCAAAGTGATTTTGTTTGTGACTCCAACAGCGCATGTATAATGTGTGAGCGTTTCAGAAAAGAACAGCAATTTTTCTCAGCCAGCCTGGGCTCTTTCCAACATCTTGCTCAGTGGGGCAGACCAGCAAAAATCACAAGCCAGCAGTGCCATTGCTGCTGCATACAGGGAAGTGGAAGATTTAGGCGGCACCACTTCTTGTGCCTGACAGAGATGCTGCTTGTGCCCAGCAGAGATCTTGCTGGGAGGTCCTTGTTCTGTCTCTGCCCCACCAGGTGAGCCACTCCTGGTTTTACCATATTTTTCACTCCATAGGACGCACTCCATAAGACCTGACCATAAGACGCACCTAGTTTTTAGAGGGGGAATGCAAGAAAAAAAATTTCTTTAAAGGGAGCGCTGAGCAGAGCCTGTATGCATCCCAGGCTCTGCTGAGAGCTCCCTTTCACAAGCCGTGTGGAGTGTGTGTGAGGCACTTGCAGGCTTTTCCCCGAGGAGGGAGAAGGCCAGCCTGTCACACATGCTCCGTGCGGCTCTTGGGGGCTTTTCCGGGAGGTGAGGGAAGGGACAGAGTGCAACTAAGCCAGAAGCTAGAACAGTGAGAGGGAGCACAGCGATCCCTCTCGCTGTTCTGGCTTCTGGGATAGCTGCACAGCCTCTTCAGGGCAGCAGGATAAAGGCTCCCCACTGGCCTGAAGAGGCTGCACCCGGCTAAGCCAGAAGCTAGAACAGCGAGAGGGAGCGCTGCACAGCAATCCCTTTCGCTGTTCTGGCTTCTGGGATAGCTGTGCAGCCTGCATTCGCTCCATAAGACACATACACATTTCCCCTTACATTTTAGGAGGGAAAAGTGCGTCTTATATAGCGAGAAATACGGTACCTCTTGCATACGCATGTTCCACCGAGAATCTGCTTCTCCCAGTCCAAGAACTCTGCAGATGTATGAGGTGGAATGCCTCCACTACTGTGTTCTGTGGTAGAGCAGGGCCCCACTTGTTCATTTCTTGCAATTTTTGGCCACTCAACCCCGCAAGCGCAATTCAAAAGCGAAGGGAGCTTGTTTGAGGCACGATACAACTCAGGAACATGAGGAAACTATCCAGAGCACTGTTTGCCTTGTAGTTTGAGGTAAGCACAGATCCAATGCGCACTCCTAATATCTACTCAGGAGTGAGGCCCGTTGTGTATGTGCCGACACCTGAGGGGGACACAGCAGAGACTTTGCTAGCCTTTCACTCCTTATCAGAATGACTTAAGAAGCTGCAGGAGCTGCAAGGTAAATCTCAGTCTCAGGATGTTTCTGTCCCCTCTACCGCTAGGCAACGTGAAAGTATGGAGCTGCCTAATATTGAGCCAGTCCATCTCTCACTCACTATTATCTATTCTGACTGGCAGCAAATCTCCAGGGTGTTGGCCAGAGGTCTCCCCACAACATCTGCTACCTGAACCATTTAACTGGAGCTGCTCTGCATGCAAAGTATATATTCTATATCATTGTACTGTGATCCCTCCCCCTGTGTGTACACTGCCTGCATTGTTTGGCTTGGACATGGAAAAAGCCAAGTTCAAGGTCCTGCTAAAATCTGAAGCGAAAGGGAGCCTTGAGTAGCTCCTGCCACTTATCCGCATGACTTTAGAAGACCATTAGACAAATTCATGGTGTAGTAGCCACGATGGCCATTGTCAGGGTCTGCCACAAGGAGCCTGTCATTGCGGTATCTGGTTGTGGCCTTTCAGATTTCTGTGCCCGGGGCAGCCTCCCCGGAGGGCCCCGCCCACACTACACCACTGTGTTGTGCTCATGTCTAGCTTGCAGGCTTCCTAAAGTCATCTTGTTGGCCAAGTAAAGACCAGGATATGGCCTGGGTGGGACAGTCTGATCCAGCAGGCTTGTCTCATGGTCTTAGTTCTGCTTCTGGTGTAACACAGCCTTTGTGACAAATTGTCCCCCCCTAATTCCCCTTTATGAGTCAATTCCTGTCCCTCTGGTGGTGGGCTTTAATTATTCGCTTCCTCTTCTTCTTTTTCATGTCTTGTAATAGGGTGCTATAAAAATGGGAGGAAACAAGCAATTCAACCCACCCAGAGGGGAACAGAAACTGACTAATTCATTACTAGTGCCACGCCACACTGAACGGGAAGCAATTAGAGGCAGAAGACGCAATGATGATGCTGTTAATTAAATGTGATAGCAACCTATGCGGAACCAGACCTACTTCTGAGTAAATAGTATAAAACCATCTAGGTCCTAGGAGCAGGCAGGCCTACATTAAGTGCAACGTGAAACCAGGATTTTAATTCTATTTAAGCTGATTCTGTTAAAGAAAAGCCTCAGTGACACAACAGAGCCATCATGTGAAGAAAGCAACTTCACTAGGTGTTGAGTCTAAAGTGTGACTCTAAAGTCCCCAAAGAATCCTAGGAGATATAGGAGAGTTGTTAGAAGGCCACTTAACAAACTATCTATATCTATCTATCTATCTATCTATCATCTATCATCTATCTATCTATCTATCTATCTATCTATCTATCTATCTATCTATCGATATAGATAATATAGATGTATATTTGGGGGGAGAGCCATGACCGTTAAAGTGACATGAGTACTTCAAATGTATGGCATGGGTACAAATTAAGTTAGCTAGTACAATGTTGAAATTGCAACCTCCAGGAAAATGTTCCCTGTTCTAGATACCTGTCACTGGATTTAATAATAATAATAATAATAATAATAATAATAATAATAATAATAATAATAATTTATTGTTTGTACGATAATTTATTGTTTGTTTCTCCAGCCACTCTGGGTGGTTTCCAACAAAGATTAAAAATACATTAAAATGTCACACATTAAAAACTTCCCTGAACAGGGCTGCCTTAAGATATCTTCTGAATGTCAGATAGTTGTTTATCACTTTGACATCTGATGAGAGGGCGTTCCACAGGGCAGGCGCCACTACCGAGAAGGCCCTCTGCCTAGTTCTCTGTAGCTTTGCTTCTCGCAATGAGGGAACCGCCAGAAGGCCCTCGGGGCTGGACCTCAGCGTCCGGGCAGAACAATGGGGGTGGAGACGCTCCTACAGGTATACGGGCCGAGGCCGTTTAGGGCTTTAAAGGTCAACGTTTAAAGTAGCGTTTAAAGTAGGTTTAAAGGTTTAAGTAGCATTTTGCGGCTACTGAGTGCACACTTAAGTCTTCCTTGGGCTGTTTTTCAGAGTGTTCCCCCCACTGGGTTAGGTTTTCTGATTAAAAAATGGGGGGGGGGTATTTCTGCAAACCTTGCGGTTCCCTTACGCCTCTTAAAACCTCTCCGTTGTTTATGTGTGCTGCCATTTTGGATGCAAAAGGACTGGCACACACAGCTTGAACATTGGAAATAGAAGGAATGACCACTAGCTGTGGTATTCTGCCCCCCACCCAAACCGTTTATGCACAAGCAGATAAGTCTTTAGTCCCAACTGATTTAAACTGAAAATTAGCTCAAACTTTCTCCTATTAATATATATACCGTATCTTTTGAATGTAGTCTAGGGAGAGAATTGTGCCCCCCCCCACCCGCCCGAATGGTGACAGTTTTGCAGTAGGAATGATTTATGCTAACCACTGAATGCTCTCATCTGTGTCATGCGGAGCACTTGGAATAATAAGTGGCAGACATTAGTATGAAGCTTGATTGCTTCGGAATCTTCAAGTGATTGAAAAGTTGTTTTTGTTGTCTCTGTATGTGTGCTTTTATTCCTGTTACTGATGGCAATGAATTAGAGGTACATTACAAGCCCAGAGTGCAGGTATTTTGTTTAGGGGAAAAAAAGAAAAAGTCTGGGAGACCACAGGAGATTGCTTGGTCTGAAATAAATGGAGCTATTATCAAAATCTAAAATCTTCTAAGATGAATTACCTGCTTTCAGAGTGTTTTTCCCTTTCTTCTTCTTAAAACCCACTGCCCTTTTCAAAGAGGGGCTGACGTTCTTTGCCAAGCCTCTAATAACCAAGCCCAGAGGGCTTTGATGGAGCCTATGGACTTTGATAAAAGTTGTGTTGACTTTCTGGAGATCTGCTGCCAAACTGAAGTGGCTGTCCCACACAGCCACCCCCCACCTCCTTAATGCAAAAATGATGGATGTTTTCACGAGTGACGCTTAAATAGCTTTTCTTCGTTTAGTTTCTTTCTTTGTCTTTTCTGCTTCTGTAACAGACATCTTCTAGACTGTGTACAGTCAGCCTGAAAAGGAATTCCCCCCACCTTAATTACACAACACAAGTTGTGCAATAGAAGCTCAGTACTGTATTGCATTCTATGGTGTGGATGAAGCTACCCTTTGACATGGGTTGCAGCTACTGATTGGATAGTCTTGATGCATTTGCTTTATATTGAGCCAGGCCATTGGTCCATCTAACTCATTACAGTGGAACCTCGGCTTTCAAACGCTGAAAACCCAGAAGTACAGTGGTGCCTCGCAAGATGAAATTAATCCGTTCCGCGAATCTCTTCGTCTAGCGGTTTTTCGTCTTGCGAAGCAACCCTATTAGCGGCTTAGCGGATTAGCGCTATTAGCGGTTTAGCGGCTATTAAAGGCTTAGTGGCTATTAAAGGCTTAGCGGATTAGCGGCTAAAAGGCTATTAGCGGCTTAGCGGCTTAGAAAAAGGGGGGGAAAGCGGAAAAAAATCGGAACACTCGCAAGATGTTTTCGTCTTGCAAAGCAAGCCCATAGGGAAAATCGTTTTGCGAAGCAGCTCAAAAACGGAAAACCCTTTCGTCTAGCGGGTTTTCCGTCTTGCGAGGCATTCGTCTTGCGGGGCACCACTGTAACTGCTTTGATTTTCGAATGATTTTCGGAAGCCAGACATGCTATGTGGCTTCTGTTTTGAGTTTCCCTATTGTATTGAGGCTTCCATATTGAGTTTTCAGTTTTCAAACATTTCGGAAGTCTAATGGTCTTCTGGAATGGATTATATTCAAAAACCAAGGTTCCACTGTATTTGAAAGCAGTGAATTGACCTAAAACTATCACTTTACTCCTATAGCACCATCAGGGCTCCTCCCCACTCCAGCCAGAACTCAGTTCTGACACCTCTCAGGTGGGCACCATTGCCAAGCGAAGCATTTGTGGTGAGTTCCGGCACTTCTTTTTCTAGAAGAATAACATTGAGCACCGTAAACACTAGCAAATATATTATGGCATAAACATTTGTGCCAGTGTGTTTTCTTGCATCGCTTGCAACTGATGAAGCTTTGCCAAAATAAATTTGTTTCTGTTTCAGAAACTACATAGATTCTTTGTTGTTTTTGCTCTGGAAGTTGTTAATTGACCTAATAAACGAAAGCATCAAGGGACTAATTGTCTGGCATTCGTTATTAACAGGTTTCCTACTTTTGAGATCCAGGCACCAGAAAAAATAATGCAACAAAGGGAGACAGTTAATTGCATGATCATTGGGGGTTGGGGGGAGAACAACCACTAAAGACAACGCTGGAGAACAAATTCCTTGGAGACAAAGATAAGAACCTTCTAAGCCTCTCAATTGCCATTTTAAAACCTCTTTTAAAGGAAAAGATTATGCTGCTTTGGCAACAGTACGCTCCATTAAAATGTAAAATGGCTGGGAAGATATGCCACAATATGTTAATTTTTTTTGTTTTAAGGCTAGAGAGCACCTGCTTTTTCAAAACGAGTGTCAGTTTTTGCTTTCAAAGTGTGAGTTATTCAAATCAGCTAAACAAAAAGGAATCAAAGGCTAATGTGTGATAATTACATTTAATGCTTTCCCACTCTGGTACCCAACAAACATTTACAGCTCTTGGATAGTGTGTGTTTATGTGTGTTGGGAGATTAGTCATTTAAATTGGCAGATCTCCTTTGTCCATGGCCACAGGAAATCAGATTTCATTCCCAAGTGCCTGGGTTTATCATGCTATGTCTCATGTGTAATATTGAGCTAGTAGTGAGCAGGCTTATTTGAAACTTCCTGCACTCTTAACGCTAGCCTTGATGCACTCTTGATGTTAGGACGTGGGTGACATTGTGGTCTAAACCACTGAGCCTCTTGGGCTTGCCGATCAGAAGGGCAGCTGTTCAAATCCCCATGACGGGGTGAGCTCCCATTGCTCTGTCGCAGCTCCTGCCAACCTAGCAGCTCGAAAGCACGCCTGGGCAAGTAGATAAATAGGTACCGCTGTGGCAGAAAGGTAAACAGCATTTCCATAATGGTTTCTGTAATGGTGTCTCGTTGTGCCAGAAGCGGTTTAGTCATGCTCGCCACATGACCCAGAAAGCTGTCTGTGGGCAAACTCCAGCTCCCTTGGCCTGAAAGCGAGATGAACGCCGCAACCCCATAGTCACCTTTGACTGGACTTTACCTTTTACCTTTTATTCAGATGTTCAGGAGGGAGTGTGCTGAAGTTCTCCACTCAGCTAGATTGAGTTTACACACGTATTGGGGAGGGTGCCACACTTTTTTGCATGTGTATTCGATTCCCTGAAAATAGGGATGGAGAACCTCATGTCTTGGGGACTAAATACAGCCCTCCAGACCTACATACCTGGCCCTTTGAACCCTACATAGGCCACCTCTCACACTGGCCCAACTTTGCTTCCCAAATATTTTTTCCTGGCTGCAGTGTGTCCTTGAACTCTGATCATGCTTCTTGCTCATCAGAATGGAAGGGGTGTGAGAGTCTGTGCAGAAACCAGCCTACCGTATTTTCCTGGGGTTGCCAGTGTTCAGGAGGAATTTTAAAACATTCCAGTTTAGCCAGGCATTTGATGGCTGAAAGATGGCTGGCAACCCTGAAATCATTGGCTGAGAGGATGTTTCTTGAATACTTTTAAGATCACACACACAACTTGATGTGTTTGCTCCTTTGGGAGGAAGAGCAGGATATAAATTGAATGCATGCATGACTGGAACATGGTGCCCTCCAGACGTTTGGGAAAAGCCTGGCCATGCCGTCCGGGGCTGCTGGGAGTTGTAGTTTGCTGTTCCAAAGGGAGCTATTTAATAACAGGGACAAAAAATTCTATGCGCTGTATCAGAAGACAGTTTTAAAAGACCACATCGCTTTGTCTACATGTGCAACAATAATCTGATGTGGTGGAAGAAAGTGCTCTTCAGGCGGTTGTTTTTATTTTTGAAAACAAAGGAGAGGGGAGTTGCCAAATGTATGCCTCTCCCAAGCCAGAGAAGTTATTGCTCTGTTTCAATATGGATATATTTTGGGCATCTTATTCTCGTTGTCTCAAAAGGGAAAGACTGTCAGTTTTTGCTCCTTGCACATACAGAGGTTGTGTCAAGAGGAAGTTTGGTAAACAAGTGGGTGGACTTTTTTTTTTTTTAATTCTTTGTCACATGAAAGATTGGTTTCTCTCTGGGATTCAATAATACTGTCTCAAGTTCTGGAAAAATATATTCTTCCTGGATATCTTGATTAAGTCCCCCGAGTCGGCATCAGCTGTTGTCCAGATGTTGCAACCCTTCCTAAACTGCCCTCTCTCGCTGCAGATGAGATGAGATCGGATTGGGAATAAGGAATGTTACCCTGCCAGCCAGAGAGCTCTGAGTTCCCGGGAACTGTTTGTTTTTGTAGCTTAAATGCATGAATTTCATTAAAAGTAAAACTGGGACAGATGCATTGAAAACCTCTTTTGTACACAGGGCTGCTTTCATTAGCTCTCCTGACGCTTGAGAGCTGCCAGCACACCCATTATGCAGCTACATGTTTTCAGAGTTTTGCATTTTGGGTATGAAACACCATATTGGGCCCAAACTTCAGCCTGCACCAAGCGAGCTCTGCAGTGCCCTCAAATAACCTCTCTTGAATACGGCAGGACTGAGCAAAAGCTCTCCAAACCAGTCCTTCATATTACTTAACATTTGCACTGTGTGTTCAAACTGCTTCAGACGCATTATCTGCAATAACCCTATAAGGTAGGACAGTGTTATTTTTGTCCTTATTCCCACCCATATTGTTGTGTTCCCCTCCATTTTACTGATAGGTGAAGAGATGCTGAGAGATGCTGGAGATCATTTCATCTGAGTTCTTGGGAGAGATGACATTCTGAGCAGAGGCTTCCTGGTTCATATCTCTCTTAGTCATCACACTGCACCAACTCCCTGTCAGTCGGTGAGAGAAGCCTTTGATCTGGTCTGGAATGTGGGCAGATTCACAAAAGCTCATATCACCTTCTGGTTCAAGGTGGAATGATTCATCTTTCTTGGAACGAACTGCAGTTTTGATATTGCCAGCACTGATGATGTGCCACGGTGGTTAGCAATAGGCATAGATAGGGACGGGCGAATTTTGATTTCTCCCAGTTTCTCATGTTTTAGTTCCGGCACCACTCAGGTAAACACCATTGCCATTCTAAGAGAACAAGGAAGGTGTTCATGGTGAGTTCCAGCACCTCTTTTTCTAGAAAAATAGCACTGATCTCACCAGTTCCTGTTACTGGGTTGTATCCGAAGCTGTGCCAGCAGACTTCTGCTGACACAACAGGACTCCCTCTGTGTATTTCCAAAATCTGCTCCACAGCGTTCCCCAACCCCGAGGAACAGATTTGGAGGCTGGAGGGGTCAGGAGAGGAAGTCTGGGACAACAGTGGAGCTTCAGTGTTCAATACATCTGTAGATATGTATGTATGTATTATATTCTTCTAATGAAGCAAGAATGAATTGTTGCCTGAAGGAAAATTAATGTTCAGTAGAATATGCAGAACCAGGAGAGACAATTATTTAATAATATATTTAGATCCAGCCTTTCTCTCAAATTCTACTACATGACAGATATTTGAAGACTACTAGCATGTCCTGTCCCCCCCCCCCCGCATCTTCTCTTCTCTAGGTTAAATATATCCACCTCCTTCCTCACAAGACTTGCACTGCATCTGCACCATACATTTAAAGCACTCTTATACAACTATAGACAGCCATGGCTTCCCCTCAAAGAATCCCGGGAGCTGTAGTTTGTTAAGGGTGCTGAGAGTTGTTAGGAGGCCCCCAATCCCCTCACACAGCTACAACTCCCAGAGTTCCCTGGGAAGAGGCATTGACTGTTAAACCATTCTGTGAGGGAAATCAAGGGCTTTTAACAACTCTCAGCGCCCTTATCAATCTTCAGTTCATAGGATGGAAGCCATGATGGTTAAAAGGGGGCATAATAACATTTTCAGTGCCTGGTGCAAATGCGGCCTTGGTTTCTGTCTTCACCATCTTTGTTGTCCCCCTTTGAATATCCTCCAATTTGTCGGTAGTGCCCTGAAGTGGGCACCTGATGTGTATCCTTATCTGGTGCCCTTTTGAGCTTTAGTTGTAGTGTCAAAACCAAGTGAGGGTCCTTTTCCCACCACCCACTTTCAAGCTGTGTCTAGCTAGGGCGAAACCCAGCTCTACTGTGGCAGCAGCTCTCTGTGTCTGCTTGTTACCCTGAGGAATGACCTCTGAGGAGAAATTTTTGCCTTGGAATCCACAGCTATTAGGCCTGCAACTTGTACGAAGGGTTGCATGTGCGCTATATTATGGCATCTGCGTTCTATTATAGCTGGAGGGGAACTCCCTTGTGCTTTTTGGCTGGCTTATTAAAGCCTCCTCAGTGTAATGAATTACACTGGTTGGGCATTCCTCCCTTTAGCTGTAAAATTGTTTTTCAAATCAGCATGACGGTTTTATGAAGCGTTTGGTTTTCATACAGAGATGGATTATTTTTATGAGCCAGAGGCCAACTTGGTTAGGTGGCTTGTTTTTATTTTATTTTTTGCTTCATGCCAGGCTGAGAGGGTTTCGTTCAATGCTTGCTTTGATTTGGGGGAGAACCGTCGCCTCCGCACCAAGGCCAGGTGGTATGATAAATCTGTGCTAAGATGGTTTGGGGGCCTCAGGGGGTGTGCTCAGAGAAAAGGATGCGCACCAGATGAAAACAGGCAAGGCTGGATTTAGGGGCAGGTTGCAGGATGCCCAGCTCAGAATCTGTCTTGGACTCATGATGCGACTATCCCCTGAAACAAAAAACACAAATAGTTCAAATGGCAGAAAGAAGGAAAACATATTTTCAGATCCAAGCTTGGGAAATGTTTCCCTGGCTTACAGGGTAGAAATCCAGAATACATGCAAATTGAGTGTGGAAATCATGAAATGGGCTATGAAAGCAATTTTTAAAAGGTGTTTGTTCATCTGGGATATGGAATTCCTGCTGCCTATAAAGGAGGTGTATATAGGTGACAGGCTCGCCTAACAGTTTCAAGGCATATATCTCAGAAGACGTCTAAAGAGACACCACTATATCTGAGCTCACAAAAGTTACCTAGTGCTTTGAAGATGGAGTCCTTGAGTCAATAGTGCTCAAAGCTACCCACGATATCTGCTTGTACCGTTTGTTTGGGCTCTTGGACCAGGGATCTGAAGAATACGTTCAATATCTGAAATTTAGAGGAAGAAGCCCAGGCCATTCAACAACATATTTCACATCTCTATCTCTTCCTCTTTCACGGGGGACCACCCCCCCCAGAAACAAACAAACAAACAAACAAACAAACAAACAAACAATCTGCAGCCCTGTTTCTCCATACAAGATTGTCAGTCAGCATTTGTAAAAATTGGATCCCTAACTGATTTGTTCGTCGCCTCGTTCACCATATTGGAAACAACAGAGATCTGGCTTGATAAAGGACTGGTCCACACTTCTGCTCATCCTGTGCTCAGAAAGCACAGGTCCTGGGGGTTTCCCCACTTGTCCCATGCTTTCTAGGCATGGGCCCCATCACTTTCCCCAGGAAAACTTGCTCTTTAGCGCTGAATCAGAACAAACATCAATCTGTGGAAAGCCCAGTTAACATTAGCTCCCATTTACCAGTAAACATTGGGTTTTCCTGGGGGAAAGTGGCAGAACAAACAGAAGTCTGGAGGAGCCCTTAGTCTCTAAAGGCTGTAAAGCCACTGCCCAGTCAGTGGGAAGAGCTCTCCATATATTCTCTATATAGTCGTCTGATCTCTAGCCACAAAAAATTCAGACATTTGTTTCACACCTTTTTCAGGGTGATGGCTGCCCTTCACCATGTCAGTGTCAGAGGCCTTGTCTGAAAGCAGTGGCAGACCTGGGAAGCTCAAAGTTCTATGGCAACTTGTGCAATACCCAAATTCGGTGCCCTCTCGCCTCCCATTCTACTTCATAGTTACTGCACCCCCAAGGTTCCAGGCCCACTGAGACCAAACTGGTCAAGCTCCCCTAAACCTGCCTCTGCTGTCAGCTCAAGTTTAACCCATAAATCGTGTTTGTCAAGCTAGCGTTTTAGGTCACATGATCTCCACATCATGACCTTTCAGGAGCCAGAATTTTAACATTCAGTGGGTTTCATTCAGTGTTTGCCAGACTCAGAGCAGACCCACTGAAATTAATGGGCATGACTAACTTAGGTATATGAATTTCAACCAGTCCACTCTAGGAGAACATAGTTGGATACATTAGGGTTGCCATATTTCAAAAAGTGAACAAACAAACAAGCACAAAAGTTGTTGAGATCTTTTTTTGGGGGGGGGGGGACCAAGTTGTTGAGATCTTTTTAGACTTCTGACATGGGTTGTGCTATACTTCCAGATTTTCCTGGACAGTTCAGCGATTTCCCACCAGGACCCTGTTTGTGACTGCAACCCAATAGGTGCATTCAGTAAATGTTGGTAACATTTCTGAGATCCAATTGCCATTTTCAAATAAATACTCCAAATACAGATAGCCAAATACAAGCAAGCACTTCCCATGTGCAAACCACACTAACAGCAGTGACAATCATTGCTTATGTTTTAACTGCTTACTGGTAGCAAATCCTAGATATTACCTTGATACATTTTGGTGCCAGAAAATCCAAATGGCACCCTTTCAACGCACCAAACAAGGGCATCAACAATCACAAAGTTCCTGTTCATTTCAGTGGAGATCACTCAGGAGAACCTCTCAGTCTTTTTTGCCCCAAGAGTTAGCTTGGTCTATCTCTAACCTTATAATCCATGCAGCGCCCTAAATCGGTTGCCCAACAAGGCAGCCATCTCATCTTGGTTCACAGTAAGGCTGTTTCTGGGGGGTGTCGTCAGTGACACTACCGTGTAATTAATCCAGTTATTGGGAAATGTTGGCAAAATACTCACAGCCCCTACCAGATATTGGAACAGGATTTCGTAATTCCCTTTCTCAATTTGCAGCCCAGTTTAGGCTCTCCTTTCAATCAACAGCTGAAATGCACCAAATCAAATAACGACAATGGATATCCAGGGATTTCTATCATAAAATTGCTGCTGTGATGCAGATTAGAGGCATCTACGCCACTAAGAGCTCTCCAGCTGTACCATAACTTCTCATCACTTACACTGGATCCCTCGGGTAGTGTCACACACAAACCATGATAGTAGTTGTTGACATTAATGCTTAACACAGGTCAAAACAATCTAACCCAACCTTTCTCTTTTTTTTGGCCAAAACAGGCCTAATAATTATTAACTGCACTCTGAGTTATGAAGGAACGAACATTAACTAATAACCTTGAGCTACTTTAGCAAACATTTATTTAATATCTCTTTTGTAAATGTCTGTTATGAGTGCTGTTTTATTTGCTTAGGAATCCATCACGGATTCCCAGTAGAGTTGTGCCTACATAGGATAGCAGAAGGGCACAATGATAAGCTGTATCTAGAGTCTTTCTCCATAACCCCATGGCTTTTGGCTATTTTTGTGCTATATATAGAAATGGACATGCTCTGAGTCATAGAGCATAGGCTCTGTATCATGGAGGTCATTCTGTTCCCTATATGGAGGGGGAGATATGTCTGTGTGGCTCTCTAGGTATTGTTGGACTCCAAATCCCATCACCTCCAGCTAGCATGGCCAATGGTCAGGTATGATGGGAGTTGTAGGCCACATTCACACCATGTGTCACCACTCTGAGCAGTCATAGCTTCTCCCGAATAATTCTGGGAGCTGTAGTTTGTTAAGGGTGTTGAGACTTGTTAGGAAACCCCCATTCCCCTCACAGAACTACAATTCCCAGAGTTCCCTGGGAAGATGGATTGACTGTTGAACCACTTTTGAAAATAGTTTGACACAATGCCCTCCAGAAGTTGTGGCCTGCAGCTCCCATTATCCCTAACCATTGGCCATGCCAGCTGGAGTCCACGGCACTTGTAGTCCACAACTTCTCAAAGGCACCATGATGACTATCCCTGAATTAAAAAATGCCTGCCCAAGGAAAGACATCTTAAGAACTCATTTAAATGTGAGCAAAGAAGGGGCCAGATGGACTTCCCTTGGAGGTTCCACTACTCATGTCGTCATCAACAGCACCTGGCTGGAAAACCACAAGAAGGACCCCAAGAACAGAGCGAAGATCTCATATAGGTTCATACGGGAGGAGGTGATAGGCTGGCCATGTGTCCAACTTGGCAGAGGACCATCCTCTATTGTAAGGGCTGTCCAGTCCAAGCCCTATTTATAGATACAGAACCATAAGATGGGAAGGTAGGAGGAGCCTTGAAGTTGCACCTGTACCTGCAGGACAGCAGGCTGGGGAAACACCTGGCCACAGTCTTCCCTGCTATGGAATTGCATTTCTCTTCAAATTGTACTTATGATTGCTAAAGTTTCATAAATAATATTTGCATATGCAACTTTTATGCAAACCTGCCTCCTCTTCATCTTCTTGGGGGGTTGGGGAGGTTAATGCATTTGTTACCCTTTTTTTGAGCCATTTGTAAGTGGCCACCCTAGGATGGGGGTGATTTTTCTCAGATGCCCTCAGGAATTTGTTTGCATGCTTTTGCTCTGTTTGATTTGGTGTTTCTGTTTGGAATCCACGTCAGGGGCTATGCCAAGAAGCGAGACAATACAATAAAACCTGCTGCTCTGAGCTCCTTGGAAGAATGGTGGGCGATACAAATGTGATAGACAGATTACCAAAAGCATGGGCAGTGGCCATCTGGCTGCATCCTTCGCCTTCAAATCTGAAGCATAATGTAAATTACAGCCGTTTCTTCTTGGCACAGAAGATGCGGTTTACAGTTCTAAGTTATGTTTTGTCTGTCTCTAACCAAAGCCAGGCCGTGGAGTGTTCAAAATAAGCAGCAATTACATCAGTGTTCAGGAACAACATGACTTTTGAACAAAGCAAGCATTTGAAATAATATCTTTTAGCCCTTGTAGTTTGTTCTTTATTTGCGTTTGATCCATCTGATGCTTAAAATAGGTCTGCTGTGAGATGTAAGGAGTTATGAATAGCAAAAATTAAAGAGAGAGCAAGAAGACCCTTTGCTTCTGAGTGCCAGAGTCAACCAAGAACACAAGCTATTCTCCTTTCAAAGGAGAATTCATTTTGCTGTTTTCCTGATAGTTACTTGTACAGCCTGGGAACTTCAGGAGTCTTGAGTGAGATGGCTGCCTCACAGGGCAGATGCTAGAGGGTATTTGGCTCTCTGATGAACATCTATCATACTGCAAAGGAACAATCAATTTGCAGGGGAGAAGCAGCAATGCAGGAACTGCTTAACCATTGCCTCTGCACTGCCATTTTCCCAGGAGCTTTGCTTCCAGCTGTCTTCTTCTTCTTTGGTGATCCCACGTAGCCGAGTAAGATTGTCTTCCATAAACACAGTTTTAAGAGTGGGTCCATAAGTGACTGTGGAGACCACTTATGGACGTGTTCTGGATCCACACGTCCTTCCACAGTGGGGACATAGGTTTCCGGGAGGGAGTTGATCATGGTGAGGGTTTGCCAAGCATGCCTTCCTCTTAGCACGTTTCTCCCTTTCGTCCTGAGTTCGAGCATCTTCAAAGCCCATGACACCTTTGGTAGAGGCTGTTCTCCAAATGGAGCACTCACAGGTCAGTGTTTCCTGGTTGTCGGTGTTTATACTCCATTTTTAAGATTTGCCTTGAGAGAGTCTTTGAACCTTTTTTGTTGACCACCAGCATTACGCGTGCCATTTTAAAGTTTAGAATAGAGTAGTTGCTTTGGAAGATGATAATCAGGCATCCACACAACATGACCAGTCCAACAAAGTTGATGCTGAAGAATCATTGCTTCGACACTGGTGATCTTTACTTCTTCCAGTACACTGGCATTAGTTCACCTGTCTTCCTAGGTGATGTGTAAAATTTTTCAGAGACACCATTGATGGGGTCTTTCGAGGAGTTGGAGATGGCGTTTATAAGTGGTCCACATTTCGCAAGCATACAGTAAGGTTGGTAGTACAATAGCTTTGTAAACAAGCATTTTGGTTTCCCTGCGAATGTCCCGGTCCTCAAACACTCTGCAATTCAATCAAACAGCTAGCTGCCCTAGCTAGGGAAACAAGGGTGCAGGGAAGAAATGATGGAGATGTAAGGTTGAGGAACTCCATCTGCTTTAGCCATCATTTCTCCACTAATTTGATGTTTGAGGAAACAATTTTGACTGTACCCAGCAAAGGAAAAATAAGTCTTGAGTTTTTGGAACTGTATGGCAAAAGCAAGCTGTTGTTGCATTGAGGGAACAGACAAGTTATGGAAGAAGAAGAAGAAGAAGAAGAAGAAGAAGAAGAAGAAGAAGAAGAAGAAGAAGGGCAGGCTGGATGTTTCTTTAGGCTGAGGCTCAACTTGTGTAATAAAAATGTATGACATAAACACCACAAGCTTCCAGTACTTTTCTCCTCACAGGGAAATGGATTATGTAACAGGCTACCTTGGACCTTTTACCACTTAAGAAATCTGGGAACATCAACTGGTAGTTGCCTCATTCTGCTCAAATAGGGCTGTCTAATATTGACCAAGTTCTGCCTATTTAAACAGTGGTGAAGCTGTGAGCCAAAACAGCCATCGCTGGAAATGAAAGTATTACATGTTGTTCCCAGTCTCAAGCCAAATGACCACAACTACTGTTCCTTCATCACTGAACTCATGGGCATTGTAGCGCCAAGTGTGTTGTAATTTCCAGCTCCAATGTGAGAGGCAATTGGTCCATGAGTTTGTGGAAAGGGAACTTGGAATAAGGGGACATGATGCTTTCTTCAATTCATCTGTGTGTCACTGTTCAACAGGTGAATCAACTCCATTGAAAAGCATTGCATTGGAGGTGACTTTGGATGATACAAAATCTCTGTCTCTCGTTAAATTTGTGATAGCTCATTCACACATTCAAGTTAATGCTTGATGTTGCTGTCATCAAGTGATGAATGTGCTTAGCTGAGTCAGCCTCTGTTAAAAATTGTGGTGCATTCAAACAAAGCCAACTTCTCCACCAACAACTATAGCTCCGTCAGTTGCACAAAATTCGTTGCTCAAATCGAATTGAAATCAGTGAGGTTTAAGTTAGTCACAATCACCTTGCCCCTTGATTTCTGAATGGGACTCAAACGTAACAAACATTCCCAGATCAGGGCCATTTTTGTCTTATATTCATAAGAGAATTTTCACAAGCAGTGCTAAGAGCGTCTTTCGAGTTTGGTTTGGGACTCTTGGCAATAATGCCGAAGAATTGATGCTTTTGAATTATGGTGCTGGAGGAGACTCTTGAGAGTCCCATGGACAGCAAGAAGATCAAACCTCTCCATTCTGAAGGAAATCAGCCCTGAGTGCTCACTGGAAGGACAAATCCTGAAGCTGAGGCTCCAATACTTTGGCCGCCTCATGAGAAGAGAAGACTCCCTGGAAAAGACCCTGATGTTGGGAAAGATGGAGGGCACAAGGAGAAGGGGACGACAGAGGACGAGATGGTTGGACAGTGTCCTCGATGCCACAAACATGAGCCTGACCAAACTGCAGGAGGCAGTGGAAGACAGGAGTGCCTGGCGTGCTCTGGTCCATGGGGTCACAAAGAGTCGGACATGACTAAACGACTAAACAACAAGAAAGAGGAAAGGAGCTATTTTAAAACCAAATATGCATTCCAGTGGATCTTCATGTTAATGGTGTTTTCATTGTTACAGACTTGTAATAATTTCTATCAAAATTCTGGAATGTGTTATTGATGCCTCTGGCCCCCTTTCCGTCTCAATATTTCTAACCTGCTTTCTGTGGTGATTTTGCTTATGCTCGATTTCACATTTAATAGCAAAAGAAATGTATTCTAGTCAAGGCAGGTTTCCCCACTTTGCAGATCTGTTAATACTGCAAACATGGTTTAGCAGTCACATGTGAAAAGCGAGCTGACCAGATTTCCACTTGCCTTTCCGCATCACCCTCCCACTCTCCTGATGCTCTTTTTCTTTTCTTAAGTTTTGCTTTCACAAGAGTTCAGTTAAGAGCAGTTAGCAGCTTATTATTCTATTTATTTCCTCGTGCCATTTAGTAGCTGCTTCAAAATTGGTCCTACCCCAACAGAGCTATTTGCAGAAAAGAGCAACATGGCTTCTCGCCTTGACACACTTCAAGTGTTGACCTCGCGAGGTCAAGTCGTCCTGGACAAGCTCCCATTGGGCAGCAATACCTTTTTCTAGATCTGGACACTTGCTGAGGAAAGGATACACAGTTCAGAAGTTTCCATGAGGTCTGGCAAAAAAGAGAGAAGTTTGCACTTTAATTTTAGATAGAATCCCTTAAAACAGGACTCAAGAATCTATTGACCTCCAGATATTGTTGGACTACAGATCCCATCATCCTTGACCATTAGCTATCCTGCTTGGGGCTGATGGGAGTTGGAGTTCAGCAAGACCTGGCGGGCCACCTGCTTTCTAACCCTGTGCCCAGTTACATGTGCCCAGTTAGGTGCATGTTAGGTGCACCTGATGAGACAATCAAGGCCTCACTTAGAACTAAACAGGAGTCGAACGTCCAACTCCTTTATTGAGTTGCTTCATTTCTGAAGCCACAGTTCTCTTAAAGTTACAAATTCCAGCACAGAGCCATTCCTGATTTGGGAAGGCTGACCCCTAGTTGGCAAAGACGATGTGCTCTTGAAATTACAGACATGCAAACAGAGAACCTTTCCAAGCAAACAATTCATCCTGCAGAAAAACTGTTCTTGGCGTGTAGCACTTTCAACTACAGGCAGCAACCATTTCATGCGGGGGTTCCACCCCGGCCCCCACGCATGTTGGGAGAGCACCCACACCATCATGCCCCATTCTGCCTTGCACCCCCATTCTGCCTTCTTCCAGGTCCTAAAGGACCCACACATCAGTGATCATGTGTCAATTGGCCATGTGTAAAATGGCCATCGCTTGTATGTTATCATGTGCTCCCCCAGGGATGGTGCCAGGGAGAAGAGGGAGAAACATAGTAAAGCAGCAAAGCTAGTCTAGCCCAGAACTCTTTCCCCTTTACACCTGGCTTCCAAAGTGCGGAGAGTGTCACCATCAGCACCACCGCTGCCACTGGGAGAGTATTAAATCCTGAGTTTAAGTGCTGGGATGAGAGTGGAAGTGTTGCCTTTTAAAGAGCAGACAAGGTTTATCTGCAATCTTAGTGCTATGATCACATATAAAAGATCCTCCAGTCTGTGATTTAGACAAATTCAGTTGCAAAACACAATGAATAGAATACTGCATATGGATCAATCTTCAGGTTGGGACAGCCTTGTGCTGCAAAACTATTATGGTACATTAGAAGAAACACCAGACATATTTCTAATTGGGAAGAATTGAGGAGTGTCATGGGTTTAATTCAGACAACAAGTATGTTTCATTTTGGCACTGCACATTCCTATAATCAAATTGTCTGAGGACTGCTGTTCACGGCAGACATATAATGTGAATAAATATTCTTTGTTTCCTTTCAGGGGGATTATGTTGACGGTAATATTCTGCTTTAAACCTGATCATACATTCTCCCTCTTATTATGCAAGCTCTCAAGGGCATCCTAGAGTCATGAATTAAAGCAAGAGGCCTAATTAGATCCTATTGTGGCAACTAAATATTATTTGATCTGCAGCAACAACACAGAGAATGCAACTCTCCAGCTTGTTTTGTCTGGCTTTATTAAATCTTCTTCTTTTTTCCAGAAATGGGCATAGTTTACGCTTAACGTTTTTAAGTTAGCACCTGAATAAAGTAAAAGAAACCAATCTATACTTTCTGGTAGCAAAATTGAAAGGAAAGAATACAGCATAATTACACTATCTGTGTACAGTTAATATTTTCTTCCTTCCGTGTGTAAATCTATCACACATGTCTGCCCGCAATCACATCCAGCTGGTTAAATAGTAAACAAAGGCTATATTTTTTAATAAAAGTACAGAGTTCCATTTGCTGTGAGCGAAGGTTTTGCAAGTGTTTGAACAACTGCATATGACTTGTGGCAGTGTGGGTTTTTTATCTGAAGTACATTTCAATTGTTTCTGTAGCAGATGTGAATTTACTGGTTGATAGTGTCTCTGGGCAATTTTCGACTTTAAAATGTTTGTCATCTAATCGGGGGATGACATTATTTAGATAACAGATCCTCTGTGATGCATCCACACAGCCGGCAGCAAAACGTAGCTGAGAAAGGAATGTTAGCTGAACATGTCCCATGTGATGGGAAATTACCCACATCTTCCAAGACAGGGCTCACCGTGTTTTAGGAACACAGGAAGCTGCCATATGCCAAGTCAGATTCTTGGTTCTTATAGGCCATTATTGTATACAATGGCTGGCAGCTGCTTCTCAAGGATGTGGCTCAATTGAACGCCTGGAAGAGTCTGACTCTGGAGATGAAGTAATGCCAGTACAGAAGGAGCCAGAGTCTGGAGATGAGGGATTGTAGCCACAAACAGAGCAGGAGTGGGTTAGTTCGCCCCCCCCCCCTTCATCAAGAGTTCCCAGACTCAGATAGAGCAGCAGACTCGGGAAGCTCACAGGCAGATGGAGGGGAGGAGATAGATGACATTGAGGGGGTCGCTATGCAACCAGGAGGGAGGCAGTGTTTGGAAGGATCTTTGTTTGATAGTGGGGGGGGGGGAGTTCACCCACCTTATCTCCAAACCAGAAGAGCTTAAAATGCAATGGAAGTACAAGAGTGGAAGGACTGGACTTTTGCGTCCTTCGTTCTGCGAAAGGGGTGGAGACTCAGAGTGACCAACTCGTAGCTAAGTGAATTAGGCTCAGAGCCACGCGATGGATGTTTATTGTAAATAAACGTACCATAAAACTGCCAGAGACTCATTCATTCTTATTGGGGCTTGCTTGCCTGCCTGAGATCATTAAACTGCTCCACAGAGTTTCAGACGGGAGTCCTTCCCATTCGTACCTGGAGTTGCTGGGAGCTGCACCCGGGCCCTTTTACATGCTAAGTATGTGCACTGAGTTATGCCCTTTCCTCTTTTAACCCTGGAACCTGCTTTTATTGCCAGGGGACTCAGCACCAAGCCCATGAATGTAAAAACTGTTTTATGCAGCCCCAAAGTCCAGGTCACCTCTGATGATATATCCTCAATACGGCTGCAGCAAATGTCTGCTGCGTCAACAGAAGTATAGTGTCCAGATCAAGGGAAATAATAGCCCTGTTCTATTCTGCCTTGGTCAGACCACCCCTGGAGTCTTGGACCCAGATATTGGCACCACGATTTAAGAAGGATATTGGCAAGCTGGAATGTGTGCAGAGGAGGGCAACCAAGACTGTCAAGGGTCTGGAAAGCAAGACTTGTGAGGAACGATTGAAGGAGCTGGGTATGTTTAGTCTGGAAAAGAGAAGACTGAGAGCAGATATGATGGCCATCTTCAAATATATAAAAGGCTGTCACATGGAAGATGGAGCAAGCTTGTTTTCTCCTGCTCTGGAGACTAGTCCCCAAACCAATGCATTCAAGTTATGATAAAGAAGATCTCAATCCAACACCAGGAAGAACTTTCTGAGAGTAAGAGCTGTTTGACAGGGGAACAGACTCCCATGAGAGGTGGTAGATTCTTCTCCCCTGGAGATTTTAACGTAGAGGTTGGATGGTCATCTGTCATGGATGCTTTAGTTGAGATTCCTGCATTGCAGTGGGGTTGAGCTAAACCCTTGGGTCCCTTCCAACTCTATGATTCTATTAATGAATTGTTTTTTTATTTTAAAACCCTGCCTTTCTTCTGGTGCAGGACCCAAGCTGGCTCAAAATTTTAAACTGATACAAATAAACATGCACAATAATAGAAATACAGTGGTACTTCAGGTTAAGTACTTAATTCGTTCTGCAGGTCAGCACTTAACCCGAAACTGTTCTTAACCTGAAGCACCACTTTAGCTAATTGGGCCTCCTGCTGACGCCTCGCCGCCGGAGCACAATTTCTGTTCTCATCCTGAAGCAAAGTTCTTAACCTGAATCACTATTTCTGGATTAGTGGAGTCTGCAACCTGAAGCGTATGTAACCTGAAGCGTCTGTAACCTGAGGTACCACTGTAATTTTTAAAATTAGATAAATAAGTAACCCCATTAAAAATAGCACTTAAAACACTTGCAAACATTTAAAAGCACACGAAAAATGTGGTGTGGAGAACAACACCCACTCTTAGAAGATTCTGCTGCAACCGCCAGTTGCCTACCCCTCCTGATAGCACATAAACTATCCAAAACCAGACAAGTGGCAATTTTTCAAGAAACCTATAAATCTATTTTGCCATACTTAGTCCATTCAGATAGAATCTTTGCCATTCTCTCTCATTTCAGGATGCTGTTCTAAGATAATGTCACTGTCGGTGAGCTGTTGGAAGTAATTTTCTTCCTAATTTTAGGCCGCAGAGGTAATATTGAATGAATTAACTGGATTATTAATATTTGGAGGCCTTGCCTCCTTCTTTAGCTGCATAAGTGAATTCAAGAGTAGCTCAATTCCATTTAGTTCCAAAGAGAGCCACAGTATCTCATCCACCTTTGTTTTCCAGTAACAATGATGATTTATTGGCGCCATGCTCTAGATCTGTCAAATTGCAAGTTTCGCTGACCAAATTTGCCCAATTTGGGCTGATCCAGTCTTCGGTCACTTTGGCTCACTTGGGGGCAGAGTGGTTGGGTGGCACTTTATATGCTACTGGAGTAAGGTGAGTAGCAATCAACACAGGGCCTTTTGAGTAGTGGCACCCCAGTTACGGAATAAATATGTGCAGATAGGGGCTCATTTCATTCAGTTAACTGAATAGGCTGACATCAGAAGTGTGGACAGAGGGGCGCACTGAGTTTTGGGGTGTGGACAGCTAGTGCAGCCTTGCTCCCCTTTCATGCATGCAGTGAACACACAAGAAGTGGGGTTGGATTCTGAACAGGGCTTTCTCCTCCTTCAGCTTTTCTGACACTTTGCTTCCTAGAGTGACTGCTCTAAGTAGGAGTTCACTGCATCAGGGGTATCAAGGATCTAAGAACAGAGAAGGTATCTTGAAAAACAGCATGGGTATGAATTGTATTGTCCTAGGGGAACTTAAAATATATGTCAAAACATAATACACTGTTGCACACCACCTCAATCTCTGAGCAGTGTGAAATTCCTGGACTTCTAGGCCCTGGGTCTGTTTTTTCCTTTTGGAAATGAGGCACAGGGGAGAGTGTGGCATCTTTATGATATATGGTTTATTTATGCATATCTACAACCTGAGCCTACAATGGAGGAACTCTCAGCATCAGCACCCCAAAGGATCTTGTTTCTCCCATAGCTGTAGCCAGAGGTGCCAGCTTCTCGAGTTTATTGAGGGGGCCCGGCTCAACGTTGACAACGTCCTCTGAACATTGAGGTGGCCCGGCCCCCTCAAAAGAAATATTCAGGGGGGTGGAAGTGTCTCGGGCCCCAGGAGTTGGTGCCTATGGCCATCGCCTTGGATTCAAACAGAAACATTGCTCTCTCCAGCTTGCTGCTTTATGTCTAGGTCACATTACTCCCACTTTCAGCTCTAAACTCAGGCTTTGTCCTCCTAACTACTGTATTTTTCACTCTATGGGACGCACTTTTCCCCCTCCAAGGATAGCAATGCAAAGCCTCTGAAGCGCACCGACCCCTCTCACTCTCCAGGCTTCAGGGATGGCCGCCTGAAGCCTCCCGCTCTGGAGGCTTTGGGTTCCTTTTGCTGAAGCCGGGAGAGCAAGACTCACCTGGCTTCAGCAGAGAGGGAGAGCTGCGCAGCGCCCCTTCAGCAAAGCAGGAGGAGAAATGGAAGGGGCTCCGCTTCTCCTGCCGCTTCGCTGAAGGGGTCTGAGCAGAGAGGGGAGAATTTTATTTCTTGTTCTCCCCCTCTAAAACAAGGTGCGTCCTATGGTTGGGTGCGTCCTATAGAGCAAAAAATACGGTACCTCTGAGCTGAGGGAGAGCCCTCACCCATTTTTCATCACACACACAGCCTCCTTTCCTTTGTTCCCCTTGATGGCCCATCACCCAGGCTATTACCTCCACACAGGAAGCTAGCGCAGCTTATATTTTAACACTTGGTGCATCCAGGGGTTGGAAGGATCTCACATATAGCCTACTTCCTCCCCCTCTGCCCCCCCAACTCATAACAATACATTCCACCTTAGCAAATGAAGGGAGGGTGGGAATGCTACTTTCTCTTGCAAACTCAGCTAAAATAATTTTTCCTAACACTGTTTGAACAAGTGTGATTTTTATAATCTCAATGTTTGCTTTGTACTGCCGCTGTGGTGGTGGTGGGGAATGGGGCGAGGGGTTGCGGTTCGCATGTATTTTGAATAGCAAAACAGAAGCAAGTTATTTACTTTTCTGATTAGGTTAACAGCTTTTCGCGGAAAGTGCTTACCAAACCTAAAACAAGTTAACATGAGTGCAGTGCACAGATGGCCAATCATTTGGGGTTCTTGGAGGAGAAGTCGGAGAAGTCGGTGGGTGAACATCCTGTTTTGTTTTTGCCATGAAAGGGGAGAGGGAGGAAATGACAGGCATATAAGGCGTTCAGATATCAAAGATTCTCCTCATCAAATAAATAAACCCACAGAGCAGCCTGCAAGAAACCTTGCGTTTGTATACACAATGTTTCAAAGTAAGTTGTATATGTTGCTAGGCATGAGGAACTGTTGCAGCAGAGCACACAGCAAACTGGGAAGAGCAGTACAGTGGTACCTCAGGTTACAGACGCTTCAGTTACAGATGCTTCAGGTTACAGACTCCATTAACCCAGAAATAGTACCTCAGGTTAAGAACTTTACCTCAGGATGAGAACAGAAATTGTGTGGGAGTGGTGTGTTGGCAACGGTAGGCCCCATTAGCTAAAGTGGTACCTCAGATTAAGAACTGTTTCAGGTTAAGAACAGACATTCCAGAACAAATTAAGTTCTTTTTTTAAAAAAATAATTTTTATTAACCGGCCAATCAAATCAAATCACATCACATAAATTCCGAATTACAAAGCCGAATTTTAAATTTTGTTGAGGGGACCCATATTTCAAGATCCGAAGGGGGATTCTGATCATCTTCTTGCTACTGTGTTAATGTCCAAATCAGTCCAAACAAAGTTCATAATTCTATCCAGTCTTATCTTGCTGTTTCCACATCTCATCTTGTTCGTATATTTTCTCTTTTTTCTTTATGATCTCTTCTGATAATCTCCTTAAGCCAATAAACACCTATAATAATCCTGTGTGAATTTTTCCGTTCTTCCAATCCTCAAATCAAGATGGTTTCCATATATCATCACCTTCATAGATAACATTGCTCTTTCCATCCTTAATCACAGAACTGTCGTTCTTAAGTCCCTCTGAGGAGTTTCACCCACAGTATAAAAACAGCTCTATTTCTCTATTTCTCCTCCCAGACTTAAGTCCTCCGACAGAGCTTCCCAATATGGCAACGGTATTTTTAACTGCGTCATTCCAAAGCCCTTATACATTCCACGCTCCTCTTAAAACATGCTTTGGTTAGAAAGTTTATCTCCACACAGCCTTAAATCCACAGCTTAATTCCTTAAAACGACATTTCTGACTTGTGGGGGGGGGATTCTTGTTTAATCACATTAAGGAAAGAAAGGAAAGTTTCCCCCCCTCCCCCATCAGTCCCTTTGCCATACAGAGTCTTGGCGTATCTTTTCATAATTTATACTTGTTCCTCCGACTTGTCTTGTTTTATCAGAGATCTCCTCCGTTAGCAGTCTTTACTCCCCCTTCTTCCTTGAAATATGTGCATTCGCTTCATCCAAATTGTTTCTTTTGAAGTTCTTGCAGCTAGTGGAACGAATCAGAGACGGCGCCCAGGAGCACTGAAATCCCACAGGAGGGCATTGTGCCTAGTGCCCCCATCCCCACAAATTCGGGGGTGGTATAGGGCACAGCAGGCAAGGGAAGCCCCCCCAATCTGGGGGGGGGGGTAGGGAGGCTATTTACTCCCATCACAGCCTCCAAATTACCTCGTGTGGGTCGGAGAGATGTTATTGTCAGCCATCTTCTGATGCGCCCCTAGTGGCCCCCCCAGAACAAATTAAGTTCTTAACCTGAGGTACCACTGTAGTTGTGGAAGAGGCATGGGCCATACTCAAAGCACTATAATGTCGCTTTAGAAGATGAAGAGGAGTTTGGATTTGATATCCCACTTTATCACTACCCTAAGGAGTCTCAAAGCGGCTAACAATCTCTTTTCCCTTCCTCCCCCACAACAAACACTCTGTGAGGTGAGTGAGGCTGAGAGACTTCAGAGAAGTGTGACTGGCCCAAGGTCACCCAGCAGCTGCATGTGGAGGAGCGGAGATGTGAACCCGGTTCACCAGATTACGAGTCCACCGCTCTTAACCACCACACCATGCTGGCTTTAAGCAGTCATGGCTTCCTACAAAAAACCCTGGGTTCTGGAGTTTTTTAAGAGTGGTGAGAGTTGTTCAGAGGCCCCTTTTGGCATCCCAGAGCTGCCAGGTGCACCATCTTGGGCCCCAGACTCTGAGTGCCCAGCAACACACGATGTGATATCACGTTATTACGTCACATGCACACTGTTTGGCTTCCATGTGCTGCTGCTGTTCTCCAGCACCGCCATGGGGCCAAGGTCTGCCTCCACCACAGCGCCTCTATTGGGGCCTGCCACTGCTGTCGCCATGCCCTGGAAGCACGTCCATGGCTGCAGCAGGTCCCAACAGAAGCCCCACAGAGGCGGAGGCCCCACTGCAGTGGTGCTGGAGAGTTGGAGGTAAGTCAGGGGTGATGGAGGCCAGGCACCCACAGTGAAAATTTTCTGGGTGCCCAGGCACCCAGGGTCCCCTGAAGTTGGCGCCAATGAGAGCATCAATTACCTGAGCTCCCTATGAAGAGGGATGGATTGTTCAACCATTCTGAGAATCGTAGTGCTGTGAGGAGAATAACTGTAATAATTTTGGTATATGCACTTTGATACAACTTCATTAATATATTCAGAAAGGTTTATCTGAACTTTTGATGTTGTTTTATTTTAATTTGATTTTAATTTTTTGTAGCATTAGAGCATGTCCTACATTAAACATTTGAAAGTATGAAAATGAGTAAGAACTATGTTACACGCCCCCCACCCGAAAAAAGGTATAAATATGTTCAGGTGTACTGTCTCTCCATGGCATGTTTTATTCTTCAAAGGAAAATTCTTGAGTTGAAATATATAGAACATTTGAAGTATAGTATATTAAATAGTCTGTAGCAGATTCCATCAGGGGAATCATATCATTAAGCATTTTCTTCTTTTTACCATCTCCTTCATCTGTGAAAGTAATCTGTATTTTCATTTTTCTTTCTTTTTTTTTAAAAAAAAATGGTAATTAAAGTTGTACTCCCACGGGAGATCCTTTTTAAACAATAGGACAATGGATTTGAGACATGTAAAGCACCCCATTATAAAAAACCCTGAAATCAAATGGCCTGAAGACAGGTTTTTAAAGCTTCTTTTCCATGTTATTCCCATGCAAAAGGACAACCAGAATTAGGGGGGGGGGAGGGACACTTGTACATTGCCAAAGAGGAACAAAAGAGGGCACCAACCTGCATAAAATTTGTATATACTAACTGATATGCGTAGATGTAACTCTGAAAATTATAATTGTGATTTTAAACAGCAGCATTCTTGGGGGGGGGGGGATAGAGCAGCACTCGTAATGTTGGCATCGCTGCTTACCTGGATGGCACTAGGGTAGAATGGAGCAGTGGTGAGGTTGGGGGCTGTATGGATACAGTGGTGGCACATCAATAGAGCCTCCATCTCCCTGCTACTTTGCCCCGTCCAGGTAAACTGCCATGATACCACTGCCAGAAGGGCTTTTCTGCAGCTCCACCTCACTACAGCAGCCAATACTAGAGACACAGTACATCTCACCATAGCAGGGAAGTCTGCAGCCAAGTGACCTGTGTGTCTGCTCTTAACTATTATTTCCGTTTGGGGGAGCTGTGTCTCATCTTCAAAGTGCTAAACCTTGGTTTAGTGTTACATGTGAATGCAGCTGTTGTACAGCAGCAGAAAAAGAGAGAATAAGCTGAAATGAACACTAAGGATATTCTATGAGTCCTAACTTAACTTAACTCTGTGGGTTAAACCACAGAGCCTAGGACTTGCTGATCAGAAGGTCAGCGGTTCGAATCCTCGTGACGGGGTGAGCTCCCATTGCTCGGTCCCTGCTCCTGCTAACCTAGCAGTTCGAAAGTACGTCAAAGTGCAAGTAGATAAATAGGTACCACTCCTGTGGGAAGGTAAACAGCATTTCTATGCACTGCTCTGGTTTGCCAGAAGCGGCCTAGTCATGCTGGCCACATGACCTGGAAGCTGTATGCCGGCTCCCTCGGCCAATAAAGTGAGATGAGCACCGCAACCCCAGAGTCGGCCACGACTGGACCTAATGGTCAGGGGTCCCTTTACCTTTAACTTAAATGTATAAATTAATACAGCCAGTCCGCAAGTCCAAATTTGGTATCTAAATGAGATCAACAGCAAGGGCCGACTTTGGTCTGTCAAATTTCAGCCGTGCCCTGTGTGAGTCTGAAATTCGGCACGCACACCCACTTCTTGCCTTATGTTCTGCTTAATTAACTACATCATAGTTGTGACGTCCAGCAGAGCCTCCTAGACTTGGCACCCAGTACGGCACAACTGGTCGCGCAGCCCTAAATCTGCCGCCGTCAACAACTAAAAGCCATGTGTTCAGATGTAAGAAAGGACAGTGAGTGCCCCCAGACGTCATAAGGATGTCACAAAAAAAGGGGACAGAATGGGGTGAAGCGGGAACAGAGGGGAACGGGCTTACGCGCACTCTACATGCGCATGCAGGTATCCAGATCGTAAACCCCGCTCAAAACTAGGATGGCCTGTATGTGAACACTGCCCAGTGTGTTTTGATTATAACCTTTCCTAAGGAGGATAATGGATCTTCATGTTTCCATTGTGCATCACTTGAAAGTGTTGTTTTCACCAGGACGCATGAAGACCCTTCACCTCTGAGGAGGGAATTCTTGTCAAGATTGCAGCACTGGGCAATCTTCATATCACAAACGGCTACTTCCAGGCACCAGCTTCAGGCCTTTCTCTTCCTTCGCTCATCCATTGTCTGCTAGGCAACTCATCGAAGAATAAGCTTGTGTGTTTTTCTGCTCAATGGCTTCCTTGCTTCCTTTGTTGACAACCAGCCTGATGCTGTTGTGGCTGTCTGCCAAACCTAACAGTATATACCTGTCTGCATGCTGGTTTTATTTCCTAGGCAGGTAGACAGATAGGTCATCACTAGGGAAGATGTCCTCCTTGACTGCCTTCAACTATATCTTTTGATTGGGCTACGAGATGGTGCTAGGGAGCCTTGAGTACCTAGCCCAAGGTTACCCAGTGAGATTCATGTTCAAGTGTGGATTGAATCCTTGTCTCCCAGGTCCTGAGGGACGCGGGTGGCACTGTGGGTTAAACCACAGAGCCTAGGACTTGCCGATCAGAAGGTCGGCGGTTCGAATCCCCGCAACAGAGTGAGCTCCCGTTGCCCGGTCCCTGCTCCTGCCAAACTAGCAGTTTGAAAGCACATCAAAGTGCAAGTAGATAAACCGTTCCGGCGGGAAGGTAAACGGCGTTTCCGTGCACTGCTCTGGTTTGCCAGAAACGGCTTAGTCATGCTGGCCACAAGACCCGGAAGCTGTACGCCGGCTCCCTCGGACAATAAGGCGAGATGAGCGCCACAACCCCAGAGTCGGTCACGACTGGACCTAATGGTCAGGGGTCCCTTTACCTTTACCTCCCAGGTCCTAGTCCAACACTCCAACCACTACACCACACTGCCTCCCTGCCAGGCCATTGGTTCTTTCACTGTTCGCTTTCTGCCCTTGCTAACATTGGGAGAGAAAGGGGGATTAGCTGTGATTTGAAACAGCTCTACAATGGAGCTTGCGCAAATGGCTGGGGTGTTAAGACATGACGTAAGTGCAAAATGGTGCTATTAATGCCCTTACTGCATTTCATTGTCGCTGGGGTAGGAACCTTGGAATGTAGGAAATGCAATTAAATCCCTCGCAAACACTAGTTCAGATTTCATTAAAAGATAACAGTTTGCAATGTTATTTTGTAAAGAAGAATAAGAGCCAAGGGAATTTAGCCCAGCCCAACCAGCTCCAATTCTCCAGATCCCCACTTAAGGGGGTGTAAATATCCATATAAAAAGCTATTTATGGGGCAGGTCCGCTGAGAATAACCACAGATGTGGTGCTTTGAGCTAGTTCTGTTCCCAATACTAGTTTACTGTTTTTTAGAGGTGATAGAATCCTGCAGAGGGCTCTTTGCTGGCTTGCCTTATTTAGAGCTTTATTATTTATGAGGACTTGTAGAAAAAAATTACACTTTCTTTGAAGTTTTTGCTCCGAAACTGTTTCCCCTTTACTTTTTGAAAAACGTTTCCATTGTTGCCCCAAACGGAAGAGATTAGGATTTGAGGAGGTGCAGAAGAGGGCAACCCAAAATTATTCCTTATGGAGGGAAGGCTAAAAAGCTTTGGACTTTGTGTAGGAAAAAAAGAACTCGCTGGGCATGGCAGAGATTTATAAAATCATACATTGTGTGGAGCACCTTTGCCTGACCTGATGGCTTCCAGATGTTACGAACAACGTCCCATCAGACCCAGCCAGCTGAAAGGCCATAGCTCAGTTACCACTGAGCAACCACCTTGCATGCAGAAGGTCACAGGTTCAATCCCCAGAATCTCCCCATAACAGAGGGAGGAACTTTGTCTGAAGAGCTGCTGCTGAAGAGCTGTAGACAGTACTGAGCCAGACTGAACAATGGTTTGGCACAGTATAACACAGCTTTCCCTGTTTTGAATCTCTTTTCTGTATGTATGTGTGTGAATTTTGGTTGTCCCATTCCAGCAAATGAGATCCATGCACATAAGCAGGTCTTCTGCAGGTTACGTTGCTGATGTGGAAGTATGTCTGGGTAAACATTCCCCATCTGCACTGTGATGCACAATGCGCCAGCATTATCTCTTTTAAAAATGAAAATAGTGTCAGTGGCTTGTTCCTGTAATCACGGCTGCCCGGAGCTGTGCAATGTCACTGGGGCATACACACAAACTGTGGGGCGCGCACACAATATCATCATGCCCCCTGGTGTGCGTGTGTGACATCATCACACCCCTCAGTGTGCCAATGTCAGTTGCGCATGTGGCATGGCGACATCATAATGACATTGTGCACATGCTCCCCATCGCATCCATGTGCGGCCGCCACCGCACTTTGTGGGTGCCAGGCCCCCTCATTTAAAATGTTGTGGGAGCCATGGCACCCAGGGCCCCTGGGACCTGGCACCTATGGGAGCGCGCATCTGTACCCAGGGCCACTGGTTGTGACTTGTGACTAAATGACCACAGGTTGACCTGCATCTTATTTATTTTTTGGTTAAAGGTGGGAAGTAAGAGACTGAAAACAGACTGAAGAGAGAAAAACAACTACCAGTGTGATGGCCTGGGAAACTGATTCAGAGGCTGAACCGGAGGAATCCCAGCCTGTACAGGAGTCCCCGCCTCCAGGGCCGGCTGAACTGGGGCAGGGCCTTGATTTTGAAGTGCCTGCACCTGTGCCGGATCCTCAGGAGCAGGCACCAGGTGAATCCACTCTGGCTCCGGAGGTGGTTGAGGACTCAGTGCCTACAGGTGAGTCTCCCCCTGGGTCCAGTAGCCCTTCAGCCTCTCCTGAACTGCAGAGGCTCAGGGCAGAGAGGCGAAGGGAGCTGGTTTCTCCCAGGAGGAGTGCTCACCTTAAGGCCAGGGGAGGCGGGTCTCCTGGGGGCCGGGACCGCCCCTGGCCTCAGAGAAGATAAAGGCCAGTCAGCCCGGTCCCAGGTTGCGGGAGCAACGTCGTTGATGAGCTGTTTTGGCCAGCATCCAGTCCTGTTTCCCCCAGTGTTCCTGTCCCCACCCGGCTTCCTGCTTTGGACTTCACCTCGCTCCTTGTGAACTGTTTCCAGCCCAGTGACCCAGGACCGGACTTTGACTACGCCAACGGTAACCTTCCCTCCGGGACCAGCACAACCAGACTTTTAGAAGACATCTGAAGGCAGCCCTGTTTAGGGAAGCTTTTAATGTTTAATAGGTTATTGTATTTTAATATTCTGCTGGGAGCTGCCCAGAGTGGCTGGGGAAACCCAGCCAGATGGGCGGGGTATAAATAAATTATGATGATGATGATGATGATGATGATGATGATGATGATGAAAAGTAACACTGACTGATTAAGCAATGCCTTGCCTTTGTAGATTATACAAAAGCAAGTCAATGCTTAATCAGTCAGTGTTGCGTTTCATAATAATAATAATAATAATAATAATAATAATAATAATAATAATAATCTAAGATACAATCTAAGTCAAATCCCTTATGAATACACAGCGGAAGTGAGGAACAGGTTTAAGGATTTAGATTTGGTGGACAGAGTGCCTGAAGAACTATGGATGGAGGCTCGTAACATTATAGCAACTAAACAGCAACTAAACAGCAACTAAAACCATCCCAATGAAAAGGAAATACAAGAAAGCAAAGTGGCTGTCGAACAGTGGCGTAGCGTGGGTTGTCAGCACCCGGGGCAAGGCAAGTAATTTGCGCCCCCTAACCTGTGGATTTGCGCCCCCTAACCTGTGGATTTGCGCCCCCTAACCCTAACCCCCAGATGTTGCGCCCGGTGCGGCCGGCCCCCCCTGCACCCCCCACGCTACGCCACTGCTGTCGAACGAGGCCTTACAAATAGCGGGGGAGAGAAGGCAAGCAAAATGTGAGGGAGATAGTGAAAGATACAGGAAATTGAATGCAGATTTCCAAAAAATAGCAAGGAGAGACAAGAAGGCCTTCTTAAACGAGCAATGCAAAGAAACAGAGGAAAACAATAGAATGGGAAAAACCAGAGATTACCATAATAAAAGACAAAAGTGGAAAGGATCTAACTGAAGCAGAAGACATCAAGAAGAGGTGGCAAGAATATACAGAGGAACTATACCAGAAAGAAATAGATGCCTCATATACCCCAGGTAGTGTGGTTGCTGACCTTGAGCCAGACATCCTGGAGAGTGAAGTCAAATGGGCCTTAGAAAGCACTGCTAATAACAAGGCCAGTGGAAGTGATAATATTCCAGCTGAACTATTTAAAATTGTAAAAGATGATGCTGTTAAGGTGCTACACTCAATATGCCAGCAAATTTGGAAAACTCAGTAGTGGCCAGAGGATTGGAGAAGATCAGTCTACATCCCAATCCCAAAGAAGCGCAGTGCCAAAGAATGCTCCAACTACTGCACAATTGCACTTATTTCATATGCTAGCAAGGTTATGCTTAAAATTCTACAAGGCAGGCTTAAGCAGTATGTGGACCGAGAACTCCCAGAAGTGCAAGCTGGATTTCGAAGGGGCAGAGGAACCAGAGACCAAATTGCAAACATGCGCTGGATTATGGAGAAAGCTAGAGAGTTCCAGAAAGACATCTACTTCCGCTTCATTGACTATGCAAAAGCCTTTGACTGTGTCGACCACAGCAAACTATGGCAAGTTCTTAAAGAAATGATGGTGTTTCCTGCTTGGCAGGGGGTTGGACTCGATGGCCCTTGTGGTCTCTTCCAACTCTATGATTCTATGAAATGGGAGTGCCTGATCACCTCATCTGTCTCCTGAGAAATCTCTATGTGGGACAAGAAGCTACAGTTAGAACTGGATATGGAACAACTGATTGGTTCAAAATTGGGAAAGGAGTACGGCAAGGCTGTATATTGTCTCCCTGCTTATTTAACATATGCAGAATTCAGCATGCGAGAGGTTGGGCTGGATGAATCCCAAGCCGGAATTAAGATTGCCGGAAGAAATATCAACAACCTCAGATATGCAGATGACACAACCTTGATGGCAGAAAGTGAGGAGGAATTAAAGAACCTTTTAATGAGGGTGAAAGAGGAGAGTGCAAAATATGGTCTGAAGCTCAACATCAAAAAAACGAAGATCATGGCCACTGGCAAAAAGAAGGGGGGGAAATGGAGGCAGTGAGAGATTTTACTTTCTTGGGCTCCATGATCACTGCAGATGGTGACAGCAGTCACGAAATTAAAAGACGCCTGCTCCTTGGGAGAAATGCGATGGCAAACCTAGACAGCGTCTTAAAAAGCAGAGACATCACCTTACCAACAAAGGTGCGTATAGTTAAAGCCATGGTTTTCCCAGTAGTGATGTATGGAAGTGAGAGCTGAACCATAAAGAAGGCTGACTGCCGAAGAATTGATGTTTTTGAATTATAGTGCTGGAGGAGACTCTTGAGAGTCCCATGGACTGCAAGAAGATCAAATGTATCCATTCTGAAGGAAATCAGCCTTGAGTGCTCACTGGAAGGACAGATTGTGAAGCTGAGGCTCCAATACTTTGGCCACCTCATGAGAAGAGAAGACTCCCTGGAAAAGACCCTGATGTTGGGAAAGATTGAGGGCACAAGAAGAAGGGGACGACAGAGGGCGAGATGGTTGGACAGTGTTCTCGAAGCTACAAACATGAGTCTGACCAAACTGTGGGAGGCAGTGGAAGACAGAAGTGTCTGGCGTGCTCTGGTCCATGAGGTCACGAAGAGTCGGACACGACTAAACGACTAAACAACAACAATGCCTTTGTAGGCCTAATAAAACACAGATACACTCAAAATACATACCCTTCAACATTCCTCAGATGAAAATAGGGATATTTCTCACTCCCCTCAACTGATCCTTCTCAACACCCCTCCCCCATTTTTGTGACCCTCCCCCAGCAGAGCATTTCCAGTCAGAAAAAGGGTGGGTGCCACAGAGCAGAAACACCTGTGCTGCTGCCAACTCTCCTCTTGTTCTCTGCAGCTGGGTCAGACATGACCTGGCAATGGAGCTGCTGTGGCCGGGTGTGCCTTGCCACTGCTGAGGAGGGCCGCTCTCTGCCGCTGGGTCAAAAGAGCTGCTGCTGTCGGACGCGAGGTGTGCCACCCACTCGCCTGCCATTTTGTCACCCCCCTCAGTCATGACACCCACTTCACCCCCCTGCACCTCTGCCACCACCGTCCCAAGAAAACCCCTTTATCCTGATTTTATTTTATTCTTTATATTTACAAGAAGAAAAGAAAAATGCACACCAATATGTGTGTGTGTGTGTGTGTGTGTATACACACATATACAATGGTACCTCGGGTTAATAACTTAATTCTCTCCGGAGGTCCATTCTTAACCTGAAACTGTTCTTAACCTGAAGCACCACTTTAGCTAATGGGGCCTCCCACTGCCGGAGCACGATTTCTGTTCTCATCCTGAAGCAAAGTTCTTAACCTGAGGTACTATTTCTGGGTTAGCTGAGTCTGTAACCTGAAGCGTCTGTAATGTGAAGCGTCTGTAACCTGAGGTACCACTGTGTATTTAAAGGAGCAAGATTAGACATGGACGCGCAGCATTTTTGTTTTTAAAAATCAAGGCTCCTTGTATTCCTCTCTGTTCCACCTTTCATCCCACCCATGGCGACCCTGCCCTCTGCCTGCACTTCAGAGCTGGCGCATCATGGAGGGCGGGGCCTTGGTAGCAGGAGCCTCTTCTCCTCCTCACCCACTCTACAGCAGCTGCCGCAAGCTGCCCAAGGGAGGAGCTGGCAGTGGCGGCCATGGAAAGGCCATGGAGAGGCAATGGGATGCTCCCTCTCAGCAGCTGCTGCCATCGCTGCTCAGAAAAGTTCCAGTTCCTCCCCCCCCCCCATGCTTGGTGCCAGCAGGGGAAATGGGGACTTTTCAGGATCAAATCAGAAGCTGGTGTGGCTTTTGTAATTCCGGGACTGTCCCTGGAACATCGGGACACTTGGAGGCTATGAAAAAACCTGTTTTCACCCCATACATTTAAAGCACATAGTTTCCCCCAAGAGCCCTGGGAACTGTAGTTTAACCCTCACAGAGCTATTCCTAACACCCTTAATAAGCCACATTTGCAAGAATTCTTTGAGGGAAGCTATGTGCTTTAACTGTGCAGTTGTGACCATAGTAATCTTTTTGCTTTAGTAGGTTGCCTTAGAGAAGCCTGTGTTGTTGCCATATTTCCATTTAAAAGCATGGACGCATGTATGTACACACACACACACACACACACACACACACAAATAAATAAATAAATATGCAATGTTTAGATGGATAAGCACTGAGTATCTTAAACCCTAACCCCTTAGAGTGTTAACACTTAATGGAAAACTATTCACAAATTAGCCCAGGGGTGCTCTAACCTAGATGGATAATCACTGGTAAAATTATGTTTTCCTGTACTGAGACAAATGAAATGTACATGGTGGCTCCTTGGAACAAGTAAAAACAAAACAGCAAGATCAAGTCTTGGCATATTTTATTTTTTTTTGCTCTTCAAGAAAAGAGATTCTGGAGATAGTAACAATTGGAGATTTGTTTTGCAGGGGAGGATGGGTTGAGGAAAGAGTAGCATTTCTGTTTAGAAAGTGAGAGACTGAGCTGTGACAGATGGTGTTATTCTGGAAAAGAAATTCAGTTTTAATTAAGGTTTTAATAGTGTGAACCAGATGTTCATCCTGTACTTTATCTTTGAAAAGAGTTGGGAGAATGCCAGGAAGATACATGTGTGCATCACAGATCTAGCATCACAGGTTTCGCCTCAACTAGGAACCTCTCCTATCCTTTGTCATTTATGTGAATGAAAATAAACTCTCCAGCAATGTAAAAGATCATGTTAGCTGGGCACCTGGATTTTCTGCTGTCAGAAAGTAGACTGGCTTTGTGAGCTAAGATTCTTCTGCAGAATTTGATGATAAAGCCAAGTCCGCTGGATCCCTCTTAGGGGTGGCAGGTGAATTTTGGGTAGAGACATTAAGGAGGTTTATGATCAGCTAAATTTGACCATTAAGAAACATAGGAAGCTGCCTTATGCTGAATAGCACCTCAGTACTGTCAATACTTGATGGAATTGGCTTTCCAGGATTTTAGAGATCCTGGGACATTCTGCATGCAAGGCAGAAGCTGCACCAAGTAGCTAAGGCATAAAGTGTGAACACTGGTATCAGAGGCACTCTCAAATTGCCATTCAGTACTGGAACTCAATGGGTAACTTTGACCCAATCACCTTCTCTTAACCTAGCCCACCTTACAGAGTTATTATGATGCTGAAGTAGAGAAAAGGGGGAAAACATATACTGAGCTCCTTGTAGGGCACTATAAGCAAATAATGAACAGTGTTTGAAACACAGAGCATGGAGCATATGATTTGGATACATATAAGCACACACATATGCACTAGGGACTGCTGCCCCTACTTGTACCACTTCTCAACCCCATCTACCCTACAACCCTTTGCCAATCCTCCTTCCCTCACACCTGGCCAATCCCTCTTCTTCTCTGCTCCTGCTCCTCTGCTCCACCTCTCTTCACAACACCCTGCTCCACTGCTTGGTTGCTTGCTGGAGGCCATGTAAACTACAGCATGACTGCAGCCTTACAATTTTATTATATAGCAAGATATATTCATATAGCACATTGTTGCCCTACGGAATTTGCTACTGCAAGACGTGGTGATGGCCACCAACATGAATGGCTCTAAATGGGGATTAAACAGATTTGTAGACGATAAGGCTATCCATTGCTCCCAGATTTTTTTTGATGAGCTTAAATTCAATTCTGCCCACTTTGAACATACTTCTAGGGAGTTGGGGCTTCCATGGTGAGTGAATAACTTAACACACAAGTCCTCTGAACTGTTATTTGTTCGTTCTAGTGTACTGCTATGTTCTGTGAGATAGGCTTGGGGTGAAAAAGACAAGGACCTTGATTTTGGGAAAACCACATCTTTATCTCTGCAATTCCTGAATCATAAATTTACCTTAAAAGAGACTTTCAATGCCTGTGTGAAGTCTGGTTCCCACTTACAGGAAGGTGATAATTAAGTATTTCTTGTAAATAAAAAGATAAGCATGCTAATCTTTTCTGCAACTATTAGAGTCAGGATGTTTATTCTTTCCAGGACATGTCTGAGACAAGAGCTTGTGCCATGGTCTCAGATAGTTCACAAGGGGCATCTTTTACAGTATATTAAACTTATGCCAGCTGTGCTGATGCCATGATCCATTGAAATAAATCATATAAAAACCCCAGACATGTAAAAACCATGTAAAAAACCCAGACCATGTAAAAATGCATTATTATGCCCTCTCCTCCTGCATGTGACATAACGTTTGCCATTTTAAAGGGATTTTTTAAAAAGTGCTTAGTATGTCAACTGCTTTTCTGTTCTGCTACATATATATCCAAAGCACCATAAATGAAAATTGTGGCTGCAAGGCTGCTCCCTCTCCTACAGCAATTCTCTCCCAATTGAGAACATTGTGTCTGCTTAAAGAGCTCCACTATAAAACAAACAAACAAGCAGTATATATTTTGAGGAAGGGATTCAAGCGCATACTGGGAATTTAGGTTTGCACAGTTCCTCCTCCAGCGTGGTGTAGTGGTTAAGAGCGGTGGTGAACTGGGTTCACTTCCCCGCTCCTCCACCTGAAGCTGCTGGGTGACCTTGGGCTAGTCACACTTCTCTGAAGTCTCTCAGCCCCACTCACCTCACAGAGTGTTTGTTGTAGGGGAGGAAGGGAAAGGAGATTGTTAGCCGCTTTGAGACTCCTTAAGGCAGCCTTTCTCAACCTGTGGGTCCCCAGATGTTGTTGAACTACAACTCCCATCACCCCTATCTAGCATGGCCAGAGCTCAGGGATGATGGGAGTTGTAGTCCAACAACATCTGGGGACCCACAGGTTGAGAACCGCTGCCTTAAGGGAGTGAAAGGTGAGATATCAAATCCAAACTCCTCCTCCTCCTCCTCCTCCTCTTCTTCTTCTTCTTCTTCCTCTTCTTCTTCCTCTTCCTCTTCCTCTCCTCCTCCTCCTCTTTCGTAACCTGGTCCTGAGCCGTAGAGGGACTTATATGTTAGTACCAACATCTTGAACTTGGCTCAGATCTACCCGTAAATCCCCATGCAATGTTAACAAAATGCAGGCTCTATTCTCATGTGTATCTCATTCTAATGGATGGAGGACAGAGTGGGGTGCACCTTCTGGCCCCTGACCTCAACATCTTGTGCCCCATGCACAGGTGCTCCAAACGATTGTGTCCCCCAATTGCACAGGGAGGGGGTTGCCAACCAAGGCTGAGCCTGACCTTTTCCAAAGGGAGTTTAGGAAGAGAACAGGTAGTTGCTCTTCACCTGCTGTTGTCTTAAATTTGTCGTCCTTGTTTCCAAAACGCATGTAGTCATTTGCTTTATTGTGTATAATTCTGCAAGCGTCTTGGTGTTTATGTGGACAGAAAAGCTGCGGAGAGAGGAAATAAAGAAGTCAAACTGAAGAAATGTTTGAGAATGGCTGAAGGGAAAGCTTAGCAAGGAGCTCCATTCTCTCCTATTGAATCTGATTATGTGTTTCCACCACCCCTGTATTTTTAAAGCACATGGTTTCCCCCAAAGATTGCTAGGGAACCATAGTTTAAGGGTGCTGGGAATGGTAGCTTGGGGGGGGGGAGCTACAGTTTCCAGGATTCTTTAGGGTAATCCAGGTGCAACAAATAGTATGGATGCGATCTTTGTTAAATGAAGGAAATGAAGCAGTATTTACCATACTGAAAAGGAGTCTTATTCAGAGACTTTAGAACTGTTTTGGTTCTATCTTTCAGGGATTCCGCCCCCTTCAGTGGAACAAATGATTTGCTTTAAAAACAGCAGAAACAACAAACACAGACACAAGCAACCCTTTCTTACCACTTTGCAGAAACTGTTTTCAGAGGTAGCACGGGGGGCAGGGGGGAAACTGACCAGGAAATCACAGGAGCCAATGCTCCATGAGTCATCCTGAAGCTTCTGTCCTGCTCCATTTTCCTTCTGCCAGCCAAAATCAATATATTTAACATTTGCATTTCATTACACGAGGCTGGAAAGGTCAGTGTTTCAGGGTTGAAGGTTTCTTCTATCTTAGAAAAGATCGTGGCGAGTTTGGAATCTGACTTATGGTCCGGGAAAAGGTTCATTGCACTCTCCTTACCTGGGGAGAAATTAGAGAAGGTGGGAGCAAAAGCTTCTTCTCTGCTTCCCACTATCCAATGCAAACAACACACCAGCAGATGATAAGATTCCTATTCTTTTGTAGCATAGTGACAAGGCACCAGAGATGTACAATAACATGCAAAATGTTTATGCAGATCCAGCCAAGAAAATCTTAACAAAAGCTTTTAAACAGTATTGTGAGCCCAGGAAAAAGCCAGTGTTTGAACACTATCAGTTTTGGCAACTTCAGTTGGATGAAACCGAAGAAATGGATCGTTTTGTTATGCAATTAAGGTGCAGAGCTCATGAGTGTGAGTTTGGAACATCAGAGGATGTAATGATAAGGTATGAAATTGTTTTCAATGTCTCTTATTACAGGTCAAAAGATAATCGTGGAATCGTAGAGTTGGAAGCGATCCGCAGAGCAATCTTATCCAACTCCCTGCAATGCAGGAATCACAACTAAAGGTTCCCTGACAGATGACCAGCTAAACTCTGTTTAAAAATCTCAGGTGAAGTAGAGTCCACCACCTTCCAAAACTTCTTTAGTACACCGATCTCACACATGCTCAACCAATAGACGTTTGCAGACTTCAGCTCATGCATACCCTGCCCCTTGCAATGGCTCAAGAGTCTTCAGTGTCTGTCCACAGTCAGCCAAAGGAGCATACGAATTCATCCATTGCATCAGCCAGCAAGGTCATCTGCAATGTCAGCAGTTTGGCACCAGTATTAATGGATTAATAGGAGAACCTTTGTTATTGAGAAGACTCAGCGATGACAGTGGGAGGGACTAGTCCACTAGTGAGGTACAAAAAACCCTGCAGGGCTGTGTCCTGAAAAACAAATGGCGTGTGCATGGCAGTTGATTGGTGGTTTTCTAATATGTCTACCGCTAGAGAGCTCTTTCTCTGTAGACTTCACTCATATGCTGTGTTCTGGAGAGATTCTGAGGGCATGTGTTAGGGTGCTGGTCCGCTCACACAGGATGTTAGGCAGGGCTTTTGAGCCTCGTCATTGTACTGCATGAAGTGAGAGCGCACCAGAGGAATACTTCCAAGAACAAAGAAACAGAGGAAGCTTCCTTATAATGAGTTGGACCATTGGACACCTAGCTCAGCGTTGTCTGCAAAAATCGGGCAGAGACTTTCCAGGGTTTAAGAAAGGTGACCTTTCCAACTCCACCTGGAGATTGAACATTGAACCTTCTGCTCTACCACTGAGCTATGCTCCCCCCCTCCCAAATAGTAGTAAGTGTGGAGGACAAAGTAGGGGAGGTCAGTTGTGATGGAGAAACTGGCTTGCAGGTAAGCTTGTCCACCAGGGTGAAACTTTTCATTGAGGCACCCCGGACTTCCCCAGAACACAGTTTGAGAACGCCTGGCTTAGACAAAGCTTACGATCAAAAAGAAAACGAAAAGAGAAGCGTGTCCAGCCCCTCTTTCATGTCTCAGGAGATCTTCCTCACTTCATCCTCAGAGACTGTCATCTTCCTTCCCCACCCCCAGAACTGGTGCTTCTTCTTTTATCGTTATCCTCCCATTTCCTTCCGCAATTACAAAGCTCTGCAAAGATCAAAGTCCTTGTGACCCTGAGTTTGCACAGTCTTTCTCTTTTGTCACTGGATGGTGGCCAGCTGGAGCGTGTTAAAAAAACCCACACATCACTGGAATATGCTCCAAATTCAGACTTTTAATAAAATGCTGGAATAGATGCTGATGCTGATTGGCTGATACCCAGTGATGGAGCCCTGCAAAAGGGAAGTCATCACTTTGATGTTAGCAGCTGCATCGTTTTTGTACATAATCATTCTTTTCTCCCATCTCCCCTGCCCTGTGGTCCATTTTTCGAGGATGCAGCATCTAGCCCTGTGCTGAGGGACCTTTGAGAGTTGTCTCCCTCAATTTATTAGCATGTTTGATGTAACTTGCAGATGTGGGGCCCCCACCCAGCACCCTATTCTCACAGTGGCTAACCAAATGCATAATTAATTTCATTTGAAGATCACAGGGTTGTTTACAGCATAAAACAACAAAATGAAAACATGATTGCAGAAATGGGCCAGTGGGCCACTAGTAAGTTTCTTTAGGATCAGAAACCCAAAAGCCAGATTGCATGCCATCCTTGGACAGGGATAGTCCCATGACAAAATCAGCCTTCCAATTTATCGAACATTTTCTTCCCCCAACGGGCTTCTGTTTTCCCACCACATTTGCAGAGCACTTTGGAATTTATTTAGAATTCCTTCATTATTCCAGGAGATGTGAGGTTCAGTTTACCTTATCCTAGGAAATAGCTGAGGATGGCGTATGTGGGTTTTTCTTCCCCTTTCGCCAGTGATCTGTAGTTTCTCTTCCCTGTGCTTCCTGAGCTGAAAAAAACACCAAAACAACCTGTGGAAGAAGTAACCTCATGGCATCTTTCCCTCAGTTTTAAATCAAGTGCAGGAAGGCTGGCTGCTGAGCGGCTGAGCTTGGTGTGCTCACTGGTTGTGTTTTTAAAGGAAAACCTTCCTTTTACCTTTAAAAGAAAAGAATAGAAAATCTTCCCATACTGATTTATTTCATAGTTTAAAAAAGCTTCAGTTTGGGGGGGGGATGACTGCCACATATCAGTGCAACGGATCTGGGGATGGAGATAGGAGATAGAACTAGGCTTATGCTTTGGCACATATCATCACGACATCCAGGTGAGAAGAAACAAAAGAATTTGACAGCTAGCATTGTTCATCACAGGTGACTCTGCTTGGAGACAAAGTTAACGACAAGTGGACTCAGGAAAATAATTGTTACTTGAATGACTGATTTGTGTTTGTTGGTGTCATGCACTTGAAGGGGGCAGGAGTGCAGACTTTTGCCCCTTATGGGCAAAATTTCTAGATCTGGCACTGCTGTTTTCATCCAAGACTCACGGCTGCGCAGCACATTATAATAGGCTTCTTTTATCTGTATGCCTTTCATTTCCCCACAGCTTCACAGAAAAGCCTCACTTTCTTTTCCCGAGATACCCCACTGTTGATAAATATCATCAGCTATTTATCTCTCCTTTGCTGTTTGATTCATTGCATTCGCAAATTTGGAGCTAATTCCTTGTATGACAGGGCAGCTAATGAGTTTGTCTCCAAGACTTGGAATAGAATTTTAAATCCTTTCCATGGACTCTTAAATCCTTTACAGCCATTAATGTCTTATCAGTGAGAGTCTCGTTGAACAAAAGGTATAATTCTTAGCTCATGCTGTGTTAACACCAACTGAATTCAGCTCAGTTGCTTCTGCTACACAAAACGCAGGAGAGGGAGCCTGTTCTGTAGGTCATCACTGCTGAATATTACACTTTGAAGTATTTTTTCTTCATTCAATTAAGAACATTGGCTTATAGGGAAATCTGAATCTCAAAATTCAGCTATCCCTACTGCCTTTTCATCATCAGACTGGATTTAACAGTCATTCATTCTTTGAGGACCCAAGTTGGAATTCAATGTACTGCTAAGTTAAAGTCCCTTGGCAATGTCCTAGTTGCGCTAGTAAAATGGGTTTTGCAAGAGGAGGCACAGGAAGCCAGCATAGTTTTCATGGCTGCTTGTGCAACAGATTTTTGTAGTGCTGATACTTCCTGTTGCCCAACCAGTTGCACAATAAGCTTCCACTAATGCAGCTGTTGCACAGGGCTTCATATTGCACAGCCATTATTCTCACCCTTATGCTTGTGCAACAATCCTTACCCTGACAATGCATGCTAAACTGTTGCAGATATTAATATTATGCAGCATGAAGAAATTGGATGCATAAAATTTGACCCCTTTCGAAATAAACCCCTGTCCAGACCCATGAATATGATTCAAACCTTTACTAACCAGAACTTCTTCAAAACAGGTATTAAAAGCATCATTGATACACCCAAATAATTCCATAAAGCATATGCTTATTCAAGCATAGGTTCTTCTTCTTAAATATATAACGTAATTACGATCAGGCTATGCAGCTCCTAGAGAGGCTTCATTATCACACCCTTCTCTCACTGTACCTGGGAACATAAGACAAAGGCAACTCACCTTCCAAAATGGCGAATTTGCAATTGAATACCTTAATCATGTGCTATAAGGTTAAACACTCACATGTAAGCTAGCAGAGAACACCAACAGTTAATTATCAACTCAGTTAAAAGCTTAGAGAGAGCTTCAGCATAGCCTGCGTTACAATTCTTAAATTATCTTACTGTTACTCTGTATGCAGCAGCCATTTCTCATTTTGCCACCTGAGGCGAAACAGGGATGTGCCGTGTCACTGCAGCCTCCACTGCAGCATCTGCTGCCCAGGATAGCTGGCTCTTCCCACCTCATGAACAGACCTAGCCCAGCAGTAGCTGGCAACCACCTCAAGCATTCTGTGCATCCAGGTCAGGGCTCTGTTCCTGCCTGAAATCTATTGAAAGTGTCATGGCTCTTGTACTTTTGAAGCCTCAGTTTCATTGACTGCTCACTGATACTTTAAAGGTGTCACTCCTAACTCCTTTCTTTGTGTGACGGCTTCACCCTGTGACCGTTTGCAAAACTACTGCCGAATGCCAGAGAGAAAATGAACTTAACAAGGACAGCAAATATTGCAATTCTTTAAAGCAGCGCAGGCAGACAATCTCATCTCAGAGCTTTGAGTCATACTTCAAACTTTTTGATTACTCGCAGGATGCACAATCGGAGGGTAATAAAAATGCATACGGCTATATCGCTGACATATTTATTTATACACATGTGCACACAGAGGAGGCAGATGCAATGCAAATGGATACAGATACAAAAACAACACAAAAAGCTGGAAACCTTGAAAGAGACTAGTGGTCCCTCGATAATGGAAAGCGTGTCTGAGTGGAAGAATCCTGCTAAAGAATATATTTAACTCAAGCAGGGAGAAAATACTCCACCTACACAGTATATACAAAAAAGTTATGAAATGCAAATGCGGTTTATATAGAACATAACAACCTACATTTTTTCACTTGTAAAAGGAGTACACCAAAGGACACCAGCAGGCCTGCGGGAACAGTCTTTGCAAAAGAAAGTTTTGTCAAATCTGACCACTAACATTCTATGAATAGGAGCATGGGCTCTGGCTGCCAATTTGCTAACAGGCCAAGTTAAAGGCATTTCTGTTAGTATATAAACACCTGAACAACTTGGGACCTGGTTATTTGATAAACCACCTTCTCCCATATTGCCCTATTTGGTCACTGAAGTCACTGGAAGAGGCTTTCAAGGTTTGGTACAGGGGATAGAGAGTGGTGATTAATCAAACACCGTCTGGTGCTTTTGCTGCTTTCTGCAGGGAACCTCTGGGCTGTGGACCAAATTAAACCCGGCAAGGGTCCCAGTTTGACCTGAAAGGCCATTTCCCCCAAACTATGTCTGCCTGTCCCACATCTGACATCATATATGACCTCAGGTGTTGGCAGGTAGAGATGTTGCAGGATCAGCTGCATGACCAAGATCCCTGTGGGGAACTTGATTTCCACAAGCAGAAGATACCAGTCATCAGCTGATGGTTGATGATTCCAAGCCCATTGGATCAGCTGTGTGACCAATTCCCTTTGAGGAACAGAGCTCAACCTCCATGTTCTGCTCTGATGTTTGCTCTCTCTTCCCCCATCATCCCACCCTGGCTTTATGGCATTACAATGAGCTCAGAAGCATTACTTTTGCTTTCAGCAGATGCTTGTCTGCCTCATTTTTTGGGTGCATTGATAATCAAGGTGTCATCAGGTACCTTGTGCCATCTTGTAGAGATCCCAGCTTTCCTCTGACAAGCCCCATGCTTTGCCTTGGGATCTGGAATTCATCCAGATCTGATGCATACCCCTAAAAACTCTGCAGAGAGTCCCAGGCTTTGGCACCAGCCCGTTTTGCTTTGGGCAAAATCTGCTTCACTCCAAAGTAGGCTGCTCTGTACCAAAAAGCAAGCAAAACAACTCAAAAACAATGAGCAAACTCTGCAGCAAATCATCTGCTATATAGATAGTGGGTTTTTTTTAAAAAAAGGCATGTTTAAACTTTCAGTTTTCCAGGATCACCTCTAGCTAATCCTACCTGACTCCAAATTGCCTACAAGAAAATAAATGGAGGAAGCTACTATTTAGAACAATCCCACGAGCAATTTTGTCTTCTCCAGTTAATCCTTTCTTTCCACACCTGCTAATTCAATTTCAAATGCTCACATTTCTGTTCTTTTTAAAGCCCAGAGAACATTGCTGTTCTGGAATATTTTTAGAGTTAAATGTTTGCATGGAACAGACAGGCGGCAGTTGAAATGTTGCAATACAGACGTCTGTTCTAATAATTTTGGGACATTCTAACCTGTTTTCTAATACAGTGTTCCAGTTTTGTCTTGCTGCAGAACTCACAAAAACCAGTGCAATAATAATAATAATAATAATAATAATAATAATAATAATAATAATAATAATAATAATAATTTTTATTATTTATACCCCGCCCATCTGGCTGGGTTTCCCATTAATGCATTTCAGATAATTAATTACCCCATCAGCTAAAAAATTAACTCAGCACTTTGTTCTGTTCCTCTTATTCTTTGCAAAAGTTATGAAAGGAAACTGACAACCTCTTAATTTCTTTTAATGTGGTTCCAACTCCAGCAATTTTCCATTCCCAGCGGAAGGAAAACCACTGGTGGTTTATACAACAAATGTTGACTAGTGCCAAATACATTTGCACTGCCTCTTTTATTGCTGTTGCAAGGCACTTAGATCTGCTCTTTACACATCTCCAGATGCTGCTGGCCAAGAAATCTCAAGGCTTGTTCATGGATTGAAATAGAAATTTCCTCAGTTGACCTTTTGTTTCCTGTTCTGGCTTAGGGCTTATCCACACTTACCTTTCCTTTGTGCTTTCCAGTCTGCACTTTAAAGCAGTGTTTCCCAACCTTTTTTGGGCAAAGGCACACTTGTTTGATGAAAAAAATCTCGAGGCACACCACCATTACAGCCCCGTGACGTCAGCGCGCAGCGTCACGCCGGGAGGGACGCACGAAAGTGTAAGTTTCAATTTTTTTCCCTCCCCCTTGCCGGGGAACCTCCAAGCTTTGGGGGTGGGGGGGGAGGCAGCAAAGCGAGGCAGGAAGGAGAGCGCGGCTTGGCTGGGTGAGCTTTGGCAGGGGCAGGGAATGAAAGCCACGAGGCGGGCGCTGCGGACGGAGGCGCTGCCCGCCGAGCTCGCAGGCAGCCAGGCAGGCAGACGGCGAGAGCCCCGCGCTGGGCGGCCTCTCCTCGCCGCCGCTGCCCCGCCTCTCGCCGCCCGACTCGCCCGCCTCCCTCCAGGCAACATCTCGCGGCACACCAGGCAACATCTCGCGGCACACTAGTGTGCCGCGGAACAGTGGTTGGGAAACACTGCTTTAAAGCTCAGCATCCTAGCGCCCCCCACTTTTTTTTGCTCAGGAGCTTTCACTGTGAAAACCCGCTCTTTACAGCTGAATCGGAGCAATCGGCTATTCAGGTTTTCAGCTGATTACTGTTTGCTCCAATTCAACTTTTAAAGAGCAGGTGTCTGCCAGGAAAACTCTGGAGCAAAAAGAAGGGGCGATTGGACATGGAGCTTTAAAGTGTGGACTTGTGTCTGAGTGAGGCAATAGGTAAGTGTAGGTAAGTCCTTAGATTAGGGTTTCTCAAACTTGGGTATTCTGCTGTTTTTGGACCATGACTCCCATCATCCCTAGCTAGCAGGACCAGTGGTCAGGGATGATGGGAATTATAGTCCAGTTACAGCTAAATACCCAAGTTTGAGAAACCATGCTTTAGATGCTCCACCTCTCCTTTCCTTTTGTATCCCATGCTACCTTAGAATGCAAGTCCTATAGAGTTGAATGGGGTTTATCCCAAAGTAAATAGGTAGTTATTTACAGTGGACCCATTGCAGTTACAAAGATAGGCCGAACATCAGTCTGAAGCATCCTCATCCGGAGGCCAGGGCCTCTATATCCCAGGAAGGCCCATAAACACACCTTTTAAATTTTAATTTTATTTTTGATGGGTCTGGAAGCTACCATGAGCCCTGTGCAGACGTTGTGGAGAGGGTGGCCAGAGGGTGATGTGGAATGGAAGAGCATGAGTCCAGCCTGGGAGAAGGTCCTATCGAGTTGGGGTATGGGGATCCAGAACCCTGAGAAGTGCCAGACTCTGGGGAGGATCCCAGTGGCTTAAGAGTGGAGACCTGGGTCCAGGAGAAAGGGCTGAGCAGGTTGTCATGGGAACTTCCATGTCATCAAATTCAAGTGCAATGTCCCCACTTGCCAAGGTGGTGCAGGTAAGGGAGAGCCAGTGTGGTGTAGCGGTTAGAGTGTCAGACTAAGATCTGGGAGACCTAGTGTGGCGTTTGCCCTCCTATGTGTGTGACATCATACTGGGTTCATAGGGAAAGGGTTAACTAATTGTAAAATGACTAACCAATGGGAACCCAGGGGGCAGAGTTAAGGGTGTATAAGTTTAAGCATAGAGGTTTTTAGTGAGTTAGAGCTGTTGAGGAGACAGTCTGGAGCTAGGAGAAACAGAGAAGATAAGTCTGTGGGTTGGGCTAGTCACGTGTGAGAGAGTGAGAGAAGTTGTTAAGAGGAGTCAGTTAATCAGTCAGAAGGTATTAGGAAGGTATAGGCCGGTAAAGAAACTAAAGTTAAGATACTGACAGGAATATTATCGGAGAAACCATAAACTTGTTAATGTTTGTAAAATAAACTTGGTTTTTTGGTTCACTTTTAACAACTGACTGGACTCAGTGTTTTACCAGAGAGTAACTGGTTGGTAGCAGCGGGGAAGCGAGCACAGTGGTGGCACAGGGATCAACAGACCGTTAAACGTCCGGGGACCCTGTGTGATCGCCACACCTAGGTTCAAATCCCTAGGTTGTGGGAATTAAATGGGGGGGGGGGGAGAACCATGTGCACCACCTTGAGCTCCTTGTGAGGAAAGGGTGTGGTAGAACTACAATGAAATAACGACCATCCAAGTGCTGCAAATGTTCACACTTGAATGGGTTTGCGCACATAGTAATGTCAAGGCGGGAGTCGTGCGCAGGTTGGCAATAGCTCACAAGATGCCAGTGAAGTTAACTCTTTATTCAAAGAAACAGAACAGTGCAGCCCTAGTGAGCACAGCCCCTTTTCCTAGTAGGCCTTGCCCCAATGAAGCAGTTGCAAGGACTGAAGGTCTTTCTCACAACTCTCTATTTCCCCCCACCCCCGGTCCTTCCCAAACAACCTGGGACTTCTTTGCCTTGTCTGTCTTTGCTTTGCTTTCTTCATACTTCTGTGGGTTTCTGGGAGACCAGGGAGAGGGGAGCTGGTCGCAGCAGGAGGGGAAAACTCCCTGGCTTCTTCAGCAGCCTGCCTGATCTCTGCCTCTTGGCCCCACTCTTCTACAGCCTCTGCTTCTGGACTGCTCTCTGCCACTGCTTCTTCCTGCTCACTAAACCCTGTTGCCTCTTCGGCTTCCAACACTTCCTCATCACAGTCTGCTCCCTCTGACCACGCATTGCCATCCCACCACCAATCCCCTGGCTCCAGTGGCGTAGCGTGGGGGGTGCCAAGGGTGCCGACCGCACCGGGCGCAACATCTGGGGGGGCGCGAGTCCAGAGGGAAGGGACAAGTTCCTTCCTCCGCCGGGCTCCCCGCCGCCACCGCCAGCCTTGCGCCCTAGCGCGCGCGCCCCCCGCCGTTGCTGTGGCTGCGCTCCGCTCACTGCTCGCAGGAGGAGCAGCCGCTGCAGCAGCGCCGACGCCGCCACCGATGCCTGGCCGGGCACGGGCAGCCTCCGCACCCTGCCGCCGCTGCCATCCCCTCGGCCCAGCCACAGGCGGCGGCTGCTTCTGCCTCCATCCTCCTCTGGGCAAGCAGCGTTGTTTGCGCGGCAGCGCCAGCGGCAACTCGCAGGTTAGGGGTTGGGGGGGCGCAAATTACTTGCCTTGCCCCGGGTTAGGGGGCGCAAATTACTTGCGTTGCCCCGGGTGCTGACAACTCACGCTACGCCGCTGCCTGGCTCTAAGCCTTCTTCCCTTGAGGGTTCCTCAGCTGCTTCCTCCCACCACTTCTCTGTATCCAGCCAGTCCATGACAAGTAAGTACATTTAAACATGACTGGCCGCATATGTGTAAGGCCCTGTCGTGTTTAAAGCCATCCTTAGTCTATGCAAAAAAGAAAAAGAAAAGCGAGGACCACAGACTTTGCTCTTTGTGGTGCTTCTAGCTGTGCTTCCTTCCCTGATCCTGCCAGTCTTTTCCCTGGCTTTCTGCCCCTGCCAGTTCTGCTTCCTGCTCCTCTCTGCAAACCTGTCTTTCACCTCTCCAAGCTGCCTCCTGGGAGCTGACCTCGGCCTGCCTCTCTGACCGATGAGTTTGCCTTGCAGTTCAGATTCATGTCTTGCCTGGACCTGCAGGGTAAAAGGGCACAGGATGCCTCTGGTGCATGACAGCAGTTGCCCTGCTGAATTCTCAGCATACACAATATGCTTTAATACAAGAAGCTGCCTTTTGTCTAATTAAATCAGACCACTCTAATCATCCAAACCTGTGATTGCCAAACACTGCAGGGCTGATAAGAGAGACAGAGAGAGATAACAGAGTGAGGAATGAAGGAGTGTTTTTATTTTTAATATAGACAAGAGCAACACAGTGATTAATGGCTGAGCGTCTGGATCACGAACACCCTAGGCAGACCTCCTGCTTTGTCTTGGCAACACGGCTGTGTCACCAGCCTCTGATTAACCAGCCACTGTTGCTCTTGTTGCACATTTTTGTTTACTCCTTTGTGCTGCATCTTCCCCAGGCCTCCATCCTATAAAACTCAGGCAATGGCAGGAACAAGTGGCGGCAGCTGAGAGCCGCCATTTTGATGTCCCATAAACTCCAGCCAACATGGCTAATTGTCAGGACTGATGGAAGCTGGAGTCCAGCAACTTCTGAAGGACACAGGTTCCCCATCTCTGATGCAGGTTGTCAGTTACAGTTTACACATTGATCTACAATACTCAGCACACATTAAAGACACAAGGGGTTTAAAAAAATTATTTCCTCTACTGTGCACATAGCTCCATTTTCAGTTGGTGTCCTCTTTTCCTCCCCTAAAATCTCTTTAACACACACACACACACACACACACACACACACACACAGTGTTCTGAGATTACACCACAGTTTGGTGTGACTAAGAAGAACCTAGATGGGGCAGGTTTAGGTTTTAATGTTTGCCAGGGAAGAGGTTTAGCCTCAAGTGCACTTCCATAAGAATGAATGGTTGCCACGTTCCTATGAAGAAAGCAAATCTGCTGTATTTTGGAGAATATCTCTTGGGCTGGTTGGTGGGAGAGGTCATAGTGTCTCTCTCGCCAGCTTCCACCAGCCTTAAGTTGGGCATCCCCCAGTCAATAAAGTGTTGACCTGCCATTGTCTACCTGCTTCAATGGGTGCTTGGAGCTCTGAGTTTCACTCAACAAGTGGACCGATCTACTGCACCAGGCAAAAAAGAAAAGAAATAAACCCTCTTGCATCTAGCAAGCTGGAACATCAGGACCATGTGTCTGGCTTGTCCACCAAACCTCTGTTCAACGGCTCCATTTTGTGAATCTAAATTTGGTCTCATTAAGAGGCAGTATTTCAATATGCTTAGGAAAATGAGAGTACCCCTAAACATTTTTTTAAGAGGGGGGAAAAATGCATTGAATACGACCATCATTGACCGTGAACTGAAAATGCTCAACACTGATGTTGCCACTCTACAGGAGACAGGCTCGCTTTGAATGGCAGCCTCCAATAAAAGAACGACGCCTTTTTCTGGTGAGGAGGGCATCCAGAAGGACCACATATTCAAGGCATAGGCTTCGCAGTGAGGAACTCCTGTCTGTGATAGAACTGCTGACTGAGAGCTCAGAACACTTGCTTTCCCTCTGCATCTCAACCACCTCCAATCTGGTTGACATCCTGAGGGCCTCCAGTCTGGTTAACATCTTGATGATCCCACAAACCAATGACCAGTTCCCCATATCTGCTATAGACAAACTACAAACCAATCTCCTATGCCTTTTTCTACCCCAATCCCTTCCTTGGTTCAGAATTTTAACTGTGGGACCGATTAGAAAACAAATATATATTATTTTCTTGATTTTTCTTTGTTTCACTTCCACCAAAGGTAGGAATGATTCAATTTCCAGCAAAGATTGTTTGTAACAAAAACCAGTGTCCAATGCCATTAGTGCAGCAATATAATGGATTTTTTCCCATAGATTTAAATACACTGAAAAAGAGGCTTCAGGTATTAAAAATAAAACTCCATTCATCTTATTGTAAATTCCAATGCCTTTACATCTTTCAAATCCTACAAAATTTAATAATACTTTGTAAGTAATCCTTTAATTCTAATAATTTGCCAGTCATTTTTCAACAGAGATTAATGCCCATCAATTGTTGAAGTAAGCTTTATCTTAAATGGAAATGTGGAATAAAAAGGGAGCGAACTTTCCCATTTAAAATGCACACTTCTGAATAAATAAAAGTTGTTCAAATTCAGAAAAAAAACCCTCCAGCATTGCTCTGCTGGGATTATACCATTTTAGAATGCAAATGGGTTATCACATGATTCAATGCATGCACACACACACAGCCTTAAAAAGCCCTATGCATGAGAAAGGCAAGTGGTATGTCAAGGAGAAGTCTAGGAGGAAATAACTATTCTACCTGAGATAGGGAAGCGGGTAGCGCTGTGGTCTAAACCACTGAGCCTCTTGGATTTGCCGACTGGAAGGGTGAGCTCCCGTTGCTCTGTTTCTGCTCCTGCCAACCTAGCTGCTCGAAAGCACACCAGTGCAAGTAGATAAGTAGGTAGCGCTGTAAGGTAAACGGCGTTTCCGTGCACTGTGACACTCATCACGGTGTCCTGTTGCGCCAGTAACAGTTTAGTCATGCTGGCCACATGACCCGGAAAGCTGTCTGTGGACAAACGCCGGCTTCCTCAGCCTGAAAGCAAGATGAGCGCCACACCCCATAGCTGTCATTGAGTGGACTTTACCATCCAGGAGTCCTTTACCTTTACCTACCTTTCTACCCGAGAGGTTCTCACAGTGGCAACCAGATGCCTGTGGGAAACCAGCAAGCAGGACCTGAGCACAAGCATTACTGCCTCCAACCATGGTGGGAGAACATAGCCATCATGGGTAGTAGCCATTGATACCCTACCCTTCCATGAATTTCTCCAATCATCTTTTAAAACCATATAAGTTAGTGCTCATCACTGCCTCCTGTGGGAGCAAGCTCCATAGATCCACAGTGCGCAGCGTGGAAAAGGTACTTGGCATCTTCCTGGGGAGAGCACGACTCCAAGACAGCCTATCCTGCTCATCATCACCTGTTGAAGGTGAGGCTCTCAGAGGAGGACCTTATTAAATGATTATAATCATTGAGCAGGTTTAGCTGGACGTTCCTTCAGGCTGAAACTCTTAGGTAGGAGGAAGCTTTATCCTTTGGGGAAGTCGACTAGGTGTTGCAGCCACTGGTGGGTGGAGTTTGAAACAAAGCATGGATCTCCCTCTCACTCCATTAACACAAGTCTGAACTGATTGCTCACAGAGGGCCACATGCAATGGGGCTAAGGGCCAAATGCAGCTGGGAATAAGAACCATTAGACTCAACGGATATACAGTGGCACCTCGGGTTAAGAATTTTAATCGTTCTGGAGGTCCGTTCTTAACCTAAAACTGTTCTTAACCTGCGGTACCTCTTTAGCTAATGGGGCCTCCCACTGCCGCTGCACCACCGCTACTCAATTCTGTTCTCATCCTGAAGCAAAGTTCTTAACCTGAGGTACTATTTCTGGGTTGTTGTTGTTGTTTAGTCATTTAGTCATGACCGACTCTTCGTGACCCCATGGACCAGAGCACGCCAGGCACTTCTGTCTTCCACTGCCTCCCGCAGTTTAGTCTGGGTTAGCGGAGTCTTTAACCTAAAGCATCTGTAACCCGAGGTACCACTGTACATGCAACAGAATGTGCTTTTATACACCCAGTTCCCAACCCCTGTAAGACCATATAATTATGAATATGCAGTTTGCTTGATTTCTGGTAGATAAATACTGTAGCAACGTGCAAGGCACCTTACTGCTTTGCCTCAGGTGGTGAAACGGGCCGGTCCGGTGCTACAGTAAGCTGAGCCTTCCAGGTTCCAGCTATCTTGCAAGATCTTGCCAGAGCCTGGGAGCCACCACCGCCATTTCTCTGGTAGCGAGGTACGCCCCTCAGATTCTGCCACCCGAGTCAGCTGCCTCAATCTGCTACATGATAGGCCAGCCCTGTGTAGCCCAGGCAAGTTTCCTGAGACCAGTACTTAAAAGCTGTACAAAATCCCAGGGCCAAGGTAAAAGGTAAAGGGACCCCTGACCATTAGGTCCAGTCGCGGACTCTGGGGTTGCGGCGCTCATCTTGCTTTACTGGCCGACTACAGCTTCCGCCACTTCTGGCAAACCAGAGCAGCGCACGGAAACACCGTTTACCTTTCCGCAAGAGTGGTACCTATTTATCTACTTGCGCTTTGACGTGCTTTCGAACTGCTAGGTTGGCAGGAAGGGCCAAGGTACCTGTTCATAAATTTCAGGAGTAAGTGGCAACCTGAGGATTTGCACTGCACTGCTTCCTTCTCTCTCTCTCCAGGGGTGCCAACTTGAATAAAATATTTTTTTGCGGGGGGGGGGGGCAACCAGGTAAGCCCCACCCAGCATAATCGATCACATGACGTGGCGCGCACACACTATTTTGAATGGCAATGCCCATCAAATATTTTATTGCTGGGGAGTGGGCTTCTCGCGCGCGCGCGCCTGAGCTCGTTTCTCCCGTCTGCACGACGCTACTCAGCAAAGGAAGACAGAACACCCCCCACGCTGCGCCTTCCTAGGCAGGTTGGACGAGGGGAGCTGGAGAGTGTGAGTGAGTGTGTGTGTGTGTGGAGAGAGCTGTACGTGGTCAGGGGGCGGCGGCTCTGAGGGGGGATTAGCTTGGCTTTGCGAGGGACCAAGCAGCGCCGGGGTTGCCGCCGCGCGCCCCGCGCGCCTCCCCTCCCCTCCTTCCCACTGGTTGCGCGACCTGCCAATCCGCGCCGTAATCCTGCAGGAATTTCCCTCAGGCTTCAACTAGGAGTCGCGCTCGCACAGTCCTGGGAAAGGAAAGCCGAGCGGAAAAACGGCGAGTTAAGAGCGCGGCTTGCGACGACGACCGCCGAGGCTCCGCTCCCTTCTCCCCGCGGACAACTCCGGCGCCTCGGCCAAACTTTGTGGCGTTGCCCTGCGCGCCTCTCTTGGCCGGACCCGGCGCGAGGGAGAGAAAGAGGGACGGGCTTGAGTCCGACGAAGCGGCGAGGAGGCGAAGGCGAGCGAGCGGCGGCAGTCCGGAGCAGCCCACCAGCCCAGCCCCTTCCCCTTCTGCTCCCCACAAGCCAGCCAACTCCTCCCTGAAGCGAGCGAGGAGGAGCGGCGTCTGCAGGAGCAGAGACCAGGGAAGAGGGGGAGCCCGCGAGCCCGTCGCTTCTGCCGGCGAGGAGGGGGGAGGAGGAGGAGGAGGAGGATTACTCGCAGGACCTGCCTGGGAATCTCTCCTCTCCAGCGCGCGCTCTCCTTTTTTTGTGGAGGGGGGGACGGGTCCTTCGAAGCCACCGCTTGCAACCCCGGGAATAATGTGGAACGTGTGGATACTGCTTGCTTTCGCCTCGGCGGCCTGCGTCTCGGCAGAGACGGTACGTCCCTTCTTCTTCTTCTTCTTGCAAAAAGATTTGTTTTTGAGGAGTGGGCGGGAGGGAGAAGCGGAGCAACCGTGGGACGAATCGATACTGGCAGCTTCCTTTCTCTCCCCCCCCCCCCGCTTTCAGTCGCATTCCATGCAGCCGGCCACCCCGCAAGCCTTGCAGCCAACCCCGATGCCCCCTAACTGCTGCATTTTGGTCAACTGGTGCGGATAAACAACCCCCCCTCCCGCTTCGTGCAGGCAGCGAAGCCCCGCTGGCTATTTCAGCGCCTGCAGAAACTTCGCTTCACTTTCCCCTCTGCGCTCGAGGATTCTTTTTCCTGCCCTCCCCGCTCCGCTAGTTAGTGCTGGCAGCCAACAGCACGGAATGTCACGCTGGCCCCATCTGAGATGGGGGGGTGTCTATTTTGGAAAAAGCCCCCCCCCCTCGATTCTAGAAGCCCAGGGGTCGGCCCCGATTTGGGGAGGGAAAGGGTGGGGGCGACGGCTCAATCGGGAGGAAGGATGAGACGCCCCCGCTGTTCTCACATCTGCTGCGCAGAAGTTTTGCTGAGGTCATTCGCAAAAGATCAAAACTTTTCGAGCAGGAAAGGGGCACTTTGGTCTTTCGGATCCTCGGTGCTGATATGCGAGACTGGGGTTGGCGGGTGGGAGGAAAGGAGAGAGGGCAGTCCATTGTATGTCACCAAGCAGTGATTTTCCTGGAATTGGGGCCAGGCTGTTGCATTGAAGGATGTTCGTCCTGAAGAGGCATTTGACAAAACCTTGTGCTGCATTTCTGATGCTCTGTTTGGGTGGCGCCTCCTTTGTTTTTTTTTAATAAAGTACCAAAAAAAATGTCCGAATATAATGGTTTAAACCGAAATGCAGAGATGGGAAAACGTTATAAATGCACCATAAAAGGCATCTTTTTTTAAAAAAAGTGGGTGCATGAGACAAGAGTGTGGCTGCTTTTTTAGCACTGTAGGAAAAAAGTTTGTAATTGATTCAGACCTCCGATGCTGCGGCTTCAGTTTGTTCACTTTGCCTGGAAGACTCAGGAGAACATGATATGATGGTGATTCAAATTGTGATCATTGTTTTTTTGCGGGGGGGGGGGCAGGGGTGAGAATCCCAGAGACAATTTTTAAGTTCAGTTTGATGTATTGGAACTGAAATGTGGATTTGGTCAGAAGCTCGCTATATGATAGCTTCTCCCCACCCAACAAAAATAAAAATAAATTATAAGCAGACTTAAGAGTTACATCCATCCCCAGCAAAGCTTTCTGGTTGGACCTGTGGGATTGATACGTTGCATAGATCGTTAGAATGGAATTGGGGAAATGTTTTCCCTCTTGGGGTTTGTTTTGGAGTTGACTAACAGGCTCTCTTTAAGTTTAGAAACCAGCCAGGGATTCCTCTGGGCTGTAGCTATGGTGCTTACCCAGGGTGCCCGGAAAAGGCTGGTGGTTTCCCTTCTTGCCTTCTGCCTCTGACATATAGTGGAGTTTAATTGTTGACGATAAGACATTTAAGAATCGAATGCCTTTCTGGTCCTTGTGCAATCAAAAACTCTTCTTTCCACCCCCTTGCATGGAAAAGTGAGGGAAAATCTTTTACTCTTTGCAAAATAGCTCGAATCCCTGCAGGATTCTGTTGCTGAAAGTGCTTGTATCCCTCGAGAACTGGGAGGTTCAGCTGCAGATCTTGAACAATATATGTTGTGGTCTCTTCCCTCATCACTTCAGCATATCTGAAACTCCTCATGTAAAAAGATCTTGTGCTCTTTTCTGGCTGTATTACATCCTCTTCCCCACTCCTCTCTTTCTGGTGTTCAAGGTTAGAAGTACTTCAGCATACCTTGAATTTATGGAATTTGCAGTTAGCACAGAGTTTCTCTCTGGAGTAGCTTGTTTGCATTTCCTATTCCCCTTATGCATAATGCAGGCTTCAAAACTACTGAATAATAATGGTGAAGCCAAGCTGAAATCTGATAATAATACGAGATTTCCCCCTCGCCTAAGGATTTTGATGTGGGTTTAGTATCTTGTTCTCTGCTCATACAGGGTCTCTCTCTCTCTCTCTCTCTCTCTCTCTCTCTCTCTCTGTGTGTGTGTGTGTGTGCTTGCTTGCTAGGGTACTGTCAGTGGGGGGCAGGGGAGGTCCTGTCTCTGCTTGGCTTAGTATCATTGAGAAGCATTCCAGGCAATCCTGTATCCTTTCAGAAGTTACAGTGAGGATGAAATAAGCACTTCTCTGTGGTTAGAAAGTGTATATAGGAACTAATTGTGGAGTTTGCTGATTTCTCCCTCCTTCCTCTTTAAAATGTTTTGGATGTCTTTGAGCTGCTTGACTTTGCTGTCATGAGTTTCCAAAACTGGTAGCCTGATAATGAATATTCACATAAGTTTTCTGGAGTTAAATAGGACTTGCAGCCAACTCCAAATTAAATGTGCATGGGATTGCAGCCCTAGGAATATCTCCACCAATACATATGACACAGCCTGGACCAACCACATGATGGAGTGAGTGTGCATAGGATTGCAATTGGACAGCACTCCTACTTTGTGGGTTAGCCCAGTAAACTTGGTGGAATTTACATTAAGGAAACTCACTTAAGATCCGACTAAATGTGCTTATTACTGCATTGCGCCCGTCTCCTGGCCTGAATGCAATGATTTGATCATCTTAATTGGCGACATCTTTCAGTGTTTGTTTTCTTCATAAAATGGGCATGGTATTAATTAGTAGTAGTTGCTTCCCCCCCCCCCCATTTGATCAATGGCAGTACAGTGGTACCTCAGGTTACATACGCTTCAGGTTACAGACTCCGCTAACCCATAAATAGTGCTTCAGGTTAAGAACTTTGCTTCAGGATGAGAACAGAAATCGTGCTCCGGTGGTGCGGCAGCAGCAGGAGGCCCCATTAGCTAAAGTGGTGCTTCAAATTAAGAACAGTTTCAGGTTAAGAATGGACCTCCGGAACGAATTAAGTACTTAACCAGAGGTACCACTGTATAAGAACAATTGTTTAAATGTTTGTACATTAGGATTTCTCCACCACACTGTTCATATAAAATCTAAAGGTAAAGGTAAAGGTACCCCTGCCTGTATGGGCCAGTCTTGACAGACTCTAGGGTTGTGCGCTCATCTCACTCTAGAGGCTGGGAGCCAGCGCTGTCCGCAGACACTTCCGGGTCACGTGGCCAGCGTGACGAAGCTACTCTGGCGATCTAGAGCCGCACATGGAAACACCGTTTACCTTCCCGCTAGTAAGCGGTCCCTATTTATCTACTTGCACCCGGGGGCGCTTTTGAACTGCTAGGTTGGCAGGCGCTGGTACTGAGCAACGGGAGCGCACCCCGCCGCGGGGGCTCAAACCGCCAACCATGCGATCGGCAAGTCCTAGGCGCTGAGGTTTTACCTACAGTGCCACCCGCGTCCCTATATAAAATCTAAACCTTCATAAAACCTTCATTTTCCAGTTAATGCACCTGCTAATGGTGTCATTATCTTGAGTTTCTCTGACAAAAGGTATTCATGAAAGAGCCACTGCAGTTGGCAGTACTTTCATATTTTATTTTATTTTTTGCATTAAGTTCTAAGTGGCTGAGCTGGTAGCCCTGCTCCTTTTGTCTGGATGCAGTAAGACTGATAAAGAAGGATGGTGTTGAACCCAATCGTATTGAAAATCCGTGAAGACTATAAAGAAAGCAGGTCCAACCCCACCATTTATAAAGAGGCGTAGGCATGCATAGGTCCACAAAGTGCCTTCATTACATTAATTGGGAAGGATAGCTCAGCAGCACAGCTCAAATCTAGTTTTGGACTTACTGAATTGTGAATATTAAGGAAGAGTTTGCATTGGCCCTGTCGGTCATCTTGGGGAGTCCTCGGCTAGCTGGGGCCTGGTGCTAGTTTTCTTGATGAACTAAAGACTGCACACATTAAGCGTGTTTACATAGAAGTCTCGTTGAGATGAATTATGCTTCTTCAGAGTAAATGGATTGTAGAATTGATGGTGCAAGTGAATAACGCATTCAGCGTGGTCTTCTGCTACCCAGCACAAGCACTTTACAATTTTCTCTGGAGCTTTTTAGACTGAAAACAGCACCATGTGGATTTTCTGCAGAGACTACATCTGAGCTGACATGCAGCGTTGATTCAGCGATGCTATAGTGCAGTGTTAGTTCCTGTTTCCAAAAGTGTAAATAGATCATACTGTTTCAGTACCATTTCCCCCAAATCCATCTGATGCAACGTAATGTAATGGCTAGAGTGTTAGACTAGACCAGGGAGACAAGGGTGAAAATTCTCAGCTGGCCATGAATCTTGCTGGGTGACCTTGGTTCCATCACAGTCTCTCAGCCTACCCTACCCTCTCAAAGGGTTGTTGGGGTGATAAATGGAGGTGTGAGGGGACAGACCCATGAGCCATGTATGCCGTCTTGAGCTCCTTGCAGCAATGGAAGGATATAAACGTGATAACAATTCAACAAGTCATAGAATTGTAGAGTTGGGAGCAATCTTGTACATCTGCAGGAAACACAGCTAAGGAATCCCCAGCAGTTGGCCACCCAACATCTGCTTAAAAGTCCCCAATGAAGGAGAGCCCATAGCCTCCTGTGGAAGTCCGTTCCACTGTTGAACAGCTCTTACCACCAGAAAATTATTCCTCGTGTTTAGTCCTTTCTTGTAACTTGAATCCATTGATGCAGGTCCTACTCTCCAGAGCAGGAGAAAACAAGCTTGCTCCATCTTCCATGTGACATCCTTTTATATATTTCTCTCTCTCTCCCCCCCCCCCCTTTAATTTTTTCTTTTTGGAGAGATAAGTTCTCATCAATAGTTTCCCGGAAAGAAAAAAAAGGTGGTAGAAGTGGAGGTGTTTTATTTTATTTTTGCTGCTCCCCCCCAAAAAAGAGATGAGGAATTATAGACACTGTGGTATGTTAAATGAAGGGGGCACATTTCACAAGGAAAACTGCATAAGGTTTGCAGTAAACAACAAAGCCATCAATTGTGGTGACCCAGTTGTGGCTCCTGGCATCCTACCCTTAAACTATGTTTGGATGTCTTGAAAACATTCCACGTTGCCACCACAGATCATTTGCTCCAGTTGCACAGTAGTCCCAGCAGGTAATAAGGTGATTTTGTCAGCCACAAATATATAGTGCAGTGGTGATGTAGCTGTTCTACTGATGGATGAAGATTCTTAGAACTTATTCTTAGAACTCTCACCTGGGTAGCAGAGATTGTTTTATGTCTCCTCTTTATGGTCAGTGCAGCTGGAGTTATGAAGGGCTTAGACTTCCCCCAAATATTCTAGAAGAAGGGCAATGCAATAAAAAAAACATGGAATTACTATTCAGCAGATGTTCTTACCCGCAGGACCTTCTTTTTATCTAGTTCTAATAGAGGTTCATGGGATGCGGGTGGTGCTGTGGGTTAAACCACAGAGCCTAGGACTTGCCGATCAGAAGGTCGGGGGTTCGAATCCCTGCGACGGGGTGAGCTCCTGTTGCTCGGTCCCTTCTCTTGCCAACCTAGCAGTTCGAAAGCGTGAAGTGCAAGTAGATAAATAGGTACCGCTCCGGTGGGAAGGTAAACGGCGTTTCCGTGCGCTGCTGTGGTTTGCCAGAAGCGACTTAGTCATGCTGGCCAGATGACCCGGAAGCTGTACGCCTGCTCCCTCGGCCAATAAAGCGAGATGAGGGCTGCAACCGCAGAGTCGGCCACGACTGGACCTAATGGTCAGGGGTCCCTTTACCTTTACCTAATAGAGGTTCAGCGCAGATCAGCTATGTGCAAGATTCAGGCTGAAGACAATTGCATCATAGATTCTGACCAAACTAAGCCTCCTGGTGTATATTTTGCACTAGGAGGCTTAGTTTGGTCAGAATCAAGTATGCACTTTCAGAGTTAACGCTGAATACAGTACTTCTGGTAAGTGAGCCACCATAGCCGCTAGTGGGCTGTGAAAATTTGTGTCCCAGGCCTTTTAGATGAGGGACGCATTGGTTTCAAAATGTGATTTTGATTTTTCCAGCTCTCCTACAGGAAAATGGGAAGAAGGAATGGACTGGAGTAGCCTAGAAGATGGTATGGCTAGCCGCAACCCTGAATAGGAGCACTCTATGCTGCAACATTTTGTTGCAAGTCCCACTTGAACCAAATGGAGATGCCCTAGCTCTAGATTTCCTTTAACCAATAGGGGTTTGGACTAGGTAGCCAAGTAGACCCATCCAACTCTTGACTCCCTTTCTTAGCTAAGAGGAGAGGCCTTGTTGGTCTTTAGAAACAGTGATGTGACCTAGTCGTCTGTAAAAATTGTGGTTATTATCTTGGATTGTATATGTAACGTGTGCACTAGCAGCAAAGCACGGAGAAAGACTACTATTTATGGGGTTCCCATGGTAGTGTATCAGTTGCCGTGAATGTGATATAATGAAGAATATAAACATTTTAAGTAAGCAAAGTAAATAGTGTCTCGTTAATAGCATTTCTTTCACTTTCTCCCTTTCTTTCTCTGAGAGTTTGCAAAGAAGAACAGCCACCACACTATGCTTATTTTATTTAAGGTTAACTTCACTGCAGCACGTCTATAATGAGTTATTAATTAAATTATTAGAATTAAACGGCTATTTAATTACCCTGGAAAATGAGTTAACTTTTCCCGGTCACCAGTTCAAATGTTTTCCTTATGGCGAATAATTATGTTGTTGTGATCCGGAGACTGAATAAAGGAGCACTTGTGTAGCTGCTGAAAAGCACTCTGTCGTCTTATTAGATGTGACTGTTTCTTTTAAACAGGGTTGTGTTGTTCTTTGAAGATGGAGAGGTTGTTTTAAGTCCCCTGTAAGGGACTGCTTGCATGGAAGTCATAAAGAACCCCCTTTTTAAATGTTTGCGTCTCATCTTCAGCCGCAGCAAATAAAGAGTGAGCAATTTGGGTTTGGTTCAAGACACATTGCTTAAAGTGGTATAACATGGTTTCCTGTTGTAGCTAGTATGGGAGAATTACTTCAGGCTGTTCTGCAAACAAAACCTTGCCTAGTTGTGTCCTTAGTTCACAAGGCAAGCGAGGAGTTTGCATCTGTAGCGCTGGTAATTTATTCCTAGACCTACATTGCACAACATAGTCTTCCTTGTTCACAGTGAAACACATTTTGCACCCCTTTTGAGCAAAGAGAGATTAATCCTTGATGATGTAATGATAGTTATGGTTGCTTTCTGAATTCTATAGTCCTGAGGAACAATAACATAATACAGCAATATTCAAAATGACACAGGTTCTCCGAAGCAACCCTGGGGAGAATGACTGTGCAGAGAGTTAAACCTTAAGGGATCTGCTTCCAACAAGCAGATTCTGAGTTTGCTTGGGGTGAAATAAGATGATGAGCAATATATGCATAATATTGCACAAGCAATCTGTAAAGAACAAATTGCACATCAAATAAATAAATAAAATGAAAATAAAAATAAAAATAAAAATATGGTTTTCTTAAAACACTCGTAAGCACATTAACCCATTTGTTTCCAACGAAAAGCGAATTAATTTTGGATGGCATTGTTAACATTGTGTTGGACTTCCTTGTTGAACACAAATACACAACACTGCATTCTTTTCTTCCTTCCTGCTCAAAACAATTCTGTGGTGTCTTGGAAGATCTGTAATACTGAAGGTGGCTGTAAAATGAAAGATTTATTAACATGTGCACAGACACATGTAGGATGGTTAATATCTTTTCGTTTACATCAGGGATGGGGAAACTTGTTCTGAGGGCCGCATAATGTTTTGGGGGCCACATTGCAGTGGTGGGCGGGGCCCAGAGGCAAAAGTGGGTGGAGCAACCAAACAAGCGTCATTATCAGAGTTCAGGGACACATCCCAACCAGGCAGAAACTCTCAAGGAGGGTGAGAAGCAACGCTGGTGAGGGGTGTCACCAAGAAATAGTCCCAAGGGCCATATTTCGAGACCCAGAAGGGCAGCATTTGAACCCTGGAGCTGTGTTCCCCCCAATTTACATGAACCTTCACCATGGATCCCTATGGCAGATACTCAAAATATAGAATACTACTTTGCAAAATAAACAGCAGTGTTTAATGATCTAACTGACTTGTATTCACGGATTCTCATCGGTATGCTTTCTCCTCACACCATCTCACAAACATGTAGGTGCCTAGTTGTCACTGGCACCTTTAAAAAACACAATTGGTCCTGGCACTTGGGTTGCTGAAAAGGACAGGAAGCATGTTCTTCATCCTGGGTATGTTGCAGTCTGTGTGTGGGCTTGGCTACCTCTTCCGGCGAAGCATGATACTCAGTCATGTGATTCCCTGGAGAGCTTTTTTAAAAAAAGAAAAAAGAGCCACATGGGCGGCCATATTGGAGAAGGGAAGGTGCTCTTTCTATCAGCTGTTTGGCTCAAAATCCTTCCTTTCCCACCCCACCCACAGCAGGTTAAAGTACACGGTCCGCAGTATGTATGTAGTTGAGCCCTTCCTTTCACAGTTCTTAATCTCAGCACTGGAGGTAAGGCATCCAGATTGGAGGCAATAATATCAGAGTACAGTGGTACCTCGGTTTAAGAACAGTTTAGTTCAGGCTTCCTCAACCTCGGCCCTCCAAATGTTTTTGGCCTACAACTCCCATGATCCCTAGCTAGCAGGACCAGTGGTCAGGCATGATGGGAATTTTAGTCTGAAAACATCTGGAGGGCCGAGGTTGAGGAAGCCTGGCTTAGTTTATGAACAACTTGGATTAAGAACTCTGCAAACTGGGAAGTAGGTGTTTTGGTTTGTGAACTTTGCATTGGAATAAGAACATGCTTCGCTTCCTGTTGAGTGTGTTCCATTTGTAACTTGAGTCCCCTGCTGCTATGGGAAAGCATGCCTTGGTTTAAGAATGGACTTCCGGAACGGATTAAGTTCGCAAACCAAGGTACCACTGTAGTTTGCAGTGCTGGGACTTCTTAGTTATTCATTGTGTTGAGTGTGCGGGCCAGAGGGGTGGGATGAATGAGGAAGGTATTAGCCATCCCTTCCAACTGGTGGATCCTGCTCTCCACCTTCCTAAGTTTTGCAGAATCAGAATTAATAAAAATATTGTATCTTTACCTGTAATGACTCTTTTTTAATTTCGGTATTCATCATGAAAAGATTGTGTGTATCTGTGTTAATAAGATTCAAAGGCATAATTTCTGAATGGATCTGACATTTAGGGCTATGATGGCCCTGCTGCTATTGGAACCTTTGCTTCTTGATGCAAACTTTACACAGTACGTTTCTCATACACATATTTTTTGTAAAACGCTTAGAGGTTTTTTCTACAATCAAGCAGTATATAAATTTTAGGAAATAAATAGGTTTTGGTCATCTCCAGGTATGTGCTCTTCTGATCAGATGTAGGTAGAGTTTTTACAAAGATAGAAGCAAGAGCTACTCTACTCTACGTTGACTTTTTCATTGGGCTCTACACAGTGAAATTAAGATTTCCTTCTGGTCAATCACTATCAGCTCAGGCACCATCCGTGTACAGTGATACCTCGGGTTGCATACGCTTCAGGTTACAGACTCCGCCAACCCAGAAATAGTGCTTCAGGTTAAGAACTTTGCTTCAGGATGAGAACAGAAATCGTGCTCCGGCGGCGCGGCAGCAGCAGGAGGCCCCATTAGCTAAAGTGGTGCTTCAGGTTAAGAACAGTTTCAGACTAAGTACGGACCTCCAGAATGAATTAAGTACTTAACCTGAGGTACCACTGTATATGCATAGTTAGGTATTTCAGTCCCAATGTACCATATTTTACATTTGCACTGAACAGCGTTTGCCAATTAGTGTCAATTCTTCTGGAGCTCTTTGCAAAGCCTTGCATTTTTATTTCCCTGAATAAATTGGTTTCCTATACTAACGTTAATAAGTTACCTTATTGCTCATCCTTAACTTTGGATAATTTACATATCTTTTAGAGATAGCGGCAGGGGATAAATTCAGTTTGTTTTGCCCAAATTCACATTTCCTACAACAGTACACAAATTGAAATGCATATTAGGGAAACATGTACATAAAGTATTGGTGAAAATAAGATACAAAATGCTTTGTATCAGGTGAAATTGCATGCAAAAATTTGTATGCTAGGAGAAATGCACACAGTTTAACAATAATTGTTTTCTTAAAAAAGCAAATGTGAAACAGAAATGTGATGAACTGAATTTAAGGTTAGAAAAATGAGGAACTAAGAGAAACCAGATTAGAGATATTATCAATCCTTTTGGGGATATCCCACTGTTTACATTCTTCCCCTAAATTGTGAGAGTTATCCATTTATTCCTACTCTCCGCTTCCTGTTCTCTAACCACTTACATAGGGGATGTCACACGACTGCTAAGTTTGCCTAGGAACCTTTGGTGAGAGACTTTGTCAAAAGTCCAAGAACACAATACTTAACGGATCAACTTTATCCACATGCTTCTTGTTGTTGTTGTTGATAATAATAATAATAATAATTTTATCTATATGCATTTACACACACACTTTACCCACCAATATGCATTTCTGTACATATTATTTGGCTGGAACACTGCATTACAAAACCCAGACAAGTGAGGATTTTGAAATATGGCAGCTCTTCAGATTGCGTATTGTTTCCGAAAGTGTGAATTGGGTAGATTTCCCTCTAAATGCAAACTGAATCTTAATTTCTCCCCCACCTCAGTGTGCACACATCACAACTTATTTCTTTGGCTACAGCAGAACACTTATTTCCATCCTATTTTCAGCTGGGGTGGGGACTCAGAAGGTGTCAGGGAAGGCCTGCGGGTACCATGTTGGCAACTCCTACTCCATGGTTCCCAGTGCATGCTTATTAGGCTTCTTATTTGGACATAAAAGTGGAATGGAGCTGTTTTAAAAACAAAATGTAGCACTGGGTGTTCAACCATTTTGGAGAGAAGCACATTCTTGGGCTTCAGGACTCTTGCTGTGTATCCTGGACTAAGATTTGGAAACATTTTGTTACCAAGTCCTGATGACAGAACGATGGCTGTGACGGAAACATCTTAATGTCTGTGACAGCATTTTTACCCTGCGTGCTCTTTAAACGCTTCTGCGTTGTGCCGCGTTTGAATTCGTGGAGAGAGAATGGAATCACCACCCCGAGGCAGAAAGTTTGAAGTAACATTGCTGCTGCTTTTATTAGCTCAATGAAAATTTCATATGTATCCCCCTGCACTCAAATACTGTACACAGCTTCCAATCTTTGATGGCTTTGTTTATAATTTCTCCGGCGTAGACTCTTTGATTATTTCTTAGCTGTGAGGCTTGGCATTTCAACTGTAATGTGCCGCTTTAGAGAAAGGAATCGCGCGAAACATGCTGGAGACTGAATGTCTGTGGAGCCCTTATTTGGCCGAGCATATTACGTTTGCTGAGCTTGGCATTAGCTTAATGTTTACACTCTGGCTTTCATTTCAGGCAGCCTGTGAATCCACAATCTAGTGAAGCTGAGGGATGGGGATTTGAACTGATTGACAATCTGGTCTTGCGCATGTTTTCTTTCGCCCAAAAGTAGTGGGCCCTTCTCTGTTGTGGCACCTTGGTGGTGGAACTCCCATTGCTCCCTAGATGGGATTTATATCAGGAGTTTTGCCCATTATGGCATAAGTGTCACGGAATCACAAAATGTTATTATATTTCCCAATTCTGGAAACATGGCCAACCTGGTCCAACATTCCTTAAGGCACATAAACACTCTTCTGTGAGAGGGGGTACAGTTTAGGGGTAGCCAGTTTAGCAGCCTCCATCAACCCCAGTCAACATGACCAGTGGTCATGGATGATGGAAGCTGTAGTCTTAACAATATTTGGTCACAGGTCCTCTCCACCCTTCTGTTACGTTCTTACCTGGATTACAGTGCAAACATCTTGTTCCTTGTCACGAAATATTCCACAACACAAATCCTTCAGTGGTAGTCCAGGTCTAGAAAAAGTGTCCTTGCCTACTGAGTCCTTGTCCAGGACAGCTTGGCAATCTTCAGATTGAGGAAAGTGTGGGTGAAGCACGAATTTCATCTGGCTTTTGAAAACTTGGTTACGTTTTCGTTGCTGTCTGCTGGTTTTGTGTGCTGGTTACTTTAGAGACTTTGATTGGGTCAGTAGGCCCAAATGTCTTTATATAATCCATGGCAGGCAAAAGTGAGTTGTACGGTGGTACCTCCGGTTGCAGACGGGATCTGTTCGGGAGCTCTGGTCAGATCCCCAGGTTTCCGCAACCAGAGGGACTGCTTCTGTGCATGTATGTGGCGCGGTAGAGTGCTTCTGCTCATGCACACGTGGTGAAACACTTTTGGGTTTGCCGTTTTCGCAACCTGAAGTTTACGTTACCCGAGGGTAACATAAGCCGAGGTGCTACTGTATTCAGATTTGTTTTGTCCCAAGGGAGGCTTGGAAAGGTAGGGATGAATTGTAGTCAGTTGCTTGCTTCTGGTTAGCAATACCTTTTAAGGAGCTAAACTATACTTGGACTATTTAAGTCATACATCAAAATTTAAAGGCAACATTCTCAAGCAAATGCTTGTTTTGTGAGAGTTTAGGCCACAATGCAAAAGTGAGTGCTTAAGGATATTGAAACCTATTACAGCATAAGGCCTTCTCTTTTGGATTTGGGCTGCTTTGCGCAATGCATTTTTGCTCAACAAGTGCACTTTTTGTAGGCGGCAAATAGTGTTGTGGAGCAGAAAATTCAGCACAATTGAAACTCTGGTGCTTTTTCTGCAGCAGGAGCAGCAGAACCATATGCTGGAGTAGTATTTGCCAGTGTTGTAAGCTTGTGAAGTAGGCGGACAAATTTGGTTTGGTGCATGATTGCTTGGGTAGGGTAGACTCAGACAGTGACAGGCCCATGATCACCCAGTGAATTGCATGGCTGTTGACAGATGTGAATCCAGGCCTCCAAAAGGCTCACAATTCTGTGACTGCTGAAGTGGTTCGGGGCACTGCTTTACCTGACCCCCCATCACTGCAGAGGCAAGGTCAGCATGATACAAAAGCACTAGTAGAGTCAATCTTGCGTTCCTGCTGGTGTGTTTGCACCACACAAACTTCTCTGCTGCTTTGCCCTCTGGGTATGCTATGGTGGTGGCAGGGGGTCAGTTCAGTAGCCCTACCAACTGTGCGACTGTCAGGATGTCCTAATATAATGCTGCTTTTTCAGTATTGCAGACTGTGCTATGTACTATAGGTGGTGTTGAATGGAAATTATTTCACCATTTCAAGCATTTCTGCTTGACTGATGGAATGATTTTGCTTTCGTTGTAGAACAATGCATCCCTTATAAGTAGGGAAGGAATGAAAATAGTGAGCATATGCAAAATGGGATGTTCTTATTTGGCTTATTGTAATAGATTTGAGAACATGGACCGTGTATGACTGGTGCAATTATTGTGAAACTTAAGTTAGAGGGGTTTCCCCCACTGTATCATTAAAATATCAATTTTAAAGTGCTTGCTTTGCCAGAATCTTCTTTGAGGAAAAAATAATAATCAGAAAAGTCATGAACAAATACCACAAAGATCTGATGCAGGGGTGGGCTAAAATTAGATCAGGATGTGCTGGTAGATCTCTGGGTTATTTGCAGTAGGTTAGCAAGGGTTTCTGAGCCCAAAACATTTTAATAAACCAGCATACATGACTTTTCCACCTAAGCCAGGCTGCTAAAATGAAGAAAGGTAACCAGCAGTGAACTTCGATGCAAAGGAACAGTGAGTTCAGTTCAGTTCTGTACTGCAAAGAAATCCCTGGACTCAGAATGTGTTCAGAGACACCCTGTTCAATTCTAATTGGTTGTTGTTTGCACCTGACTCTGGTTGATAGATCTTGGGGTTCTAGTAAAAACAACAAAGAAGCCCTGACAAGCCCAAAGACTGCTCATGCCTAATCTAAAGAATACAAAGCTGGACTCATTTAAAAGCATATTCTATACCTTTCCTGAGCAAGCCTCATGGAATGGATGCAAAAACAATGCAGAACTCCCATTCATTTTTCTGGCCCTTGCTTATGAGGTGTGCCTGAAGGCAGTGTTAGAAGCTCAGATATCTAAGCTAGGGGCTAAATGGCTCCTTAAACCAAGGTTTCAGTCATCAAAACAGAATGTCTAGTTGCCATTTTGGGGCAAGATGGCTCTAAAGACTTATTTTTCAAATGATGGACTGACTGTGATTGATTCTCAGTTAAACATCTGGCTAGTTCAGAGGACAACCTTGAGCTATGTTAAGAACTTACGAGAACTTGAAGAAAAGTGACTAGATCAAGGGACAGTCCATATATCTATTGGCCCTATTCCTACCTCTTTTTCTTAATGGTGGCATGGACCATTCATAAAATTAAGAATATTATTCAGGGCAGTGGGGTGCAGTAAGTGTAGACAAGCTACAACAGTTAACTATAGCGTTGTTCACTGCTCCTGCTCAGTCTGCACAAAAAAAGCATTTTGGTTCTTGAATTTCATTCTGATTATGCAGATAAAATATAACTGATAGAATTCTACAGGATGGGGTATTAGTGTGTGAAAACAGTCCAGATCCCCAGACATGCACCTCTAGATGGTGGAGATGTCAGGTGCTATCCGGGGCCCCAAGCATCTTCACTTTGTAGCAAGTGGCCGATAGCCAGGTGCAAAATGCGCCTGGCTCCTGGCTAATTTCAAACAGTGCCTGAAGGGTTATGCCCAATTAGTACGAAAACATTTTTCTGTTTGTATTTTTTGAAAGAGAGAGAGAGAGAGAGAGAGAGAGAGAGAGAGAGAGAATTAGCACTTAAATGAAAGAATGCTTACCATCAGCTGTGTTCACATGGCAGTTTATTCAGTTTTCATGGCTTTGCCCTAACAATTCATGTTGTGCAAGTCATAGAATCGTAGAATCATAGAGTTGGAAGAGACCACAAGGGCCATTGAGTCCAACCCCCTGCCAAGCAGGAAACACCATCAGAGCACTCCTGACATATGGTTGTCAAGCCTCTGCTTAAAGACCTCCAAAGAAGGAGACTCCACCACACTCCTTGGCAGCAAATTCCACTGTCGAACAGCTCTTACTGTCAGGAAGTTCTTCCTAATGTTTAGGTGGAATCTTCTTTCTTGTAGTTTGGATCCATTGCTCCGTGTCCGCTTCTCTGGAGCAGCAGAAAACAACCTTTCTCCCTCCTCTATATGACATCCTTTTATATATTTGAACATGTCTATCATATCACCCCTTAGCCTCCTCTTCTCCAGGCTAAACATGCCCAGCTCCCTTAGCCGTTCCTCATAAGGCATCGTTTCCAGGCCTTTGACCATTTTGGTTGCCCTCCTCTGAACACGTTCCAGTTTGTCTAGTGCTCATTTCTATGTTCGCTTCCTTGCTTTGCATTTGTAAGAAATCAATATTTTATTGTGGTGGCATTCACACTGTGGAACTCCCTGCTTGTTGACATAAGGCAGCTGTGTTTGCTGTACTCTTTGTGTGTGTGTGTGTGTGTGTGTGTGTGTGTGCCTGCTTACAACATTTTTGCTTAGGCAAGCCCATCCAGACATGTAGAATGATGACAAGTGTTTTAACCTGGTTTTTAGCTTATAGTTGATTTGAATTATTATTTTTTAAATGATTTCAGTAGGTTTTTTTTTTAAAAAAACCTGATATGTTTTTCTTGTAAATCGCTTCAAAGTTTCGTTACAATAAAGTAGTGCATAAATCTTGCAAAATAAATAAATAGGGTGGAAGCAACATCAAACTTCTAGCCTCTTACTTTGAGGGATGGAGAGGTTCTGCGTACCATTTAAGAAGCAAGCCACAACCTCTTGTTCTGGTGATAATTAGTACTATATGAATTTACCTCTTAATGCTGTTGCTTCTAATCCAATGAAAGGCATTTGATCTTCATTCTGGGCACAGCCTTCCAATGGAGCCATTCAGGGAAGTCCTGACCTACTTTCTCCGATGAAAGTGGGCAAGTCGGCCTTGCCCTTCTAATTTGCCTGGAAAGGTTTTGAGGTAAATTCTTCCCGGCTTAAACGCTCACGCACAGAAAAACTTTGCTGTAGAGCATCATTCACAGGCAGCAGCCCCTTGCTAGGCTAAGCGTTAAATATAGCATGAAGCTTCACAGAACGTACCTGCAATTAAGTAGTGGCAGTCTCTCATTTGGCGCTCCACAGTTGTCAATTAGCCTTTATTACGAGAGATTTGTTTGCTAGAGGCTTTTGTGAATGGAGGCTGTGCCCTAACTGTGGTTCTTGCTCACAACCTGATTTTTTTTGTTAAGGATGTAAATTTGTGTGTGCCATCGCAGGGATGCTTATTTTAAAGTTGCACTATTTCTTTCTTTTTCTTAAAAAAAGAGCTGCTGCCCCCTGGCCCCACATCCTTGCAAGACAGTGACTACATTCTAAATTCCTCTCCCCTGTATTAGTAAAGTGGATGTCCCTCATTCAGATCATAGAATCATAGACTTGTATTTTATTTTAAAGATATTTATTGAAAGTTTTTAAGATATAACAAAAAAAAAAAGAAAAATAACATACAAAATACAAAACAGTTAAAAACACACATTAATTTTCAGTAACATAAGTTCCGTACACTTATTTCCTCGGACCTCCTCATACCTCCCTTCTTTGTATTCCAGTTCGATTTGTTAGTTCAGCAAATCCTTACCATTAAACTTTTACCCATTTGTGAAACCTTTTTTTTCCCATATCTCTTAAAGCATTACAGCTGGAAACCTCTTAGTTTCTATCCAACATTCTTCTAACATTCATTAATTTTACAATATTTCTGTAAATAGTCTTTAAATTTCTCCCAGTCTTCTTTCACTGACTCTTCTCCCTGGTCTCGGATTCTGCCAGTCATTTCTGCCAATTCCATGTAGTCATAGAATCATAGACTTGTAAGGGAACGGCTGCCTCCAGTGCAGGAATCTCAGCTAAAGCATCCATGACAGATGGCCAGCTTCTGCCATCCAACCAGATGTGCTGGTCTAAGTAGGCAGAAGAAGAGAGGGGGAATGAGTCCCATGTGGTGGTTGGATCTAGGGGCAGTGGGGCCTGGTTCATTAAGGCAAATGGGGTACTGCTTCACCACCAACCCCATTCTGCCTCCAGCCAGTCCCCACCCGTCTATCTTCTTCCTTACATCCAGGCCAGGGACTGTCACTGGCTATTAGCTTTCTTCTGCTAATAGTCTCAGTGCTGCCCCATCTAGAACTTAGCAAGGGAGAAGTAGAGTTGGTTGACTCCACTTGTTGTGGCTCCGCCTATCAATGTCTCTGGCTCCACCTCCTTTTGGCATCCCTGTCTTCCACCCCACTAGTCTCAGTGGACGCTGGTCATCATTGCCTGGGGCATTGTACATTTTGGAAAGGAAAAAACCTTGCATCGCTTAAAAAAACACCAAGGATAGAAGACATTGTGGAATTGTAGGGTTTGGAGAATGAGCTGCAGCAATTGAGGGCTGAACACCCCACAGATAAGGATGGGAACACACACTAAGTGGAACGGGAGTGAAGTGAGCTACATGCCTTGTTATGTACTGAAGTTCTCACCCTGGGCCAGCAGGGGGATACTGTAGATAGTTATGCAAATAAGGGATCGAAAGCGACATTCAGTGATTGTTACAGTTACATTGTACTGGAGCTCTATATAAGCAGGCTGACTGAACCCTTCAGTTCAGTTCTGTCCTGGCCTGTGAATAAACAAGAGCTGTTTGAAGAATCGCTGTGTCGTCTGATATGTTCACCCACAATTTAACATGCCTCACCACGCATCAGAGAAGGATAAGCTTGTATTGCTTCTCAGACAAACCCTGCCTCTTTTTGTCTTGTCCTTCAGTCTTGGCTTGTCCTTCGGTTTTGACTTCTGGGTTGTTCCATGGCTTCTGATTCCAGCTCCTGGTTCAGTTCAACCTGCTGCCGGTGGCCCAGCTCTGGAAGGCAATGACTCTTCAGGTCAAGGATGGGGAGCTTGTGGCCCTCCAGATCTTATTGGACTCTCAACTCTCATCAGCTCCAGTTAGCATGGGCAGTGGTGATTGGGATGATGAGTATTATAGTTGAACAATATCTGAAGGGCCACAGATTCTCTATCCCTGCTACCTGAGATGCCATGGATTGGACCTGGGACCTCATCTCCTTTATACAACCTGCTGCAGTGTATGTTTATGCCCTCTGAGCACTGAGATGTGTCACCTACATATGGTTTAGATATGCACCTTTCATTTTCAAGTTTGGAAAAGCTGCATATTGGCCAGCATGGGACTGAAGTGGAAAACACATGCTTTTACTTGTTTAAATATTGGTATGGATTTTGGGCAACTTGAGTCTGCTGATGAGTAATAGCAATAAAGAGTACTTAAAATAACAAGATTAAAGTCATCATCTGGAAGCCGTATGCAGCAGATGACCCCAAACCTTTTGAACTCAACTGGTAATCATCATCATCATCATCACCACATTGTTATTCACATTCTTGAGTGTGACTCAGCCATACGTTTCTCTGTGTTACTGATTGGACATATTCATATTGTATTTATGTGGATTTGTATTGTCCACTACTCAGATATTTCTCAGATTGAGTTGTGCATAAGTTTCTAAGTAAATTAATAAATATGGTGGACTCAAGCTGTATAGGGATTTATAAGTTAAAACAAGCGTTTTGATTTGTGATGCTTAGTCATGCAGAATAGATTGCTGCTTCCATGTCTCCAACTGAAAAGCAAATTGCATCATTCTAGACCAGGTGGAAATTCCAGAAGTCTTCAAAAGCAGTTCTACATTGAGGATAGGTGGGCAGTGCACTCAAAGTTACAAAGGCACCCGTTGATTTCAGCTGTTTTGTTAGTTAACCTCTCTCCTTAAGACAAAAGGACTTGCCAAGTGGTAAAATTTTCCTGCATCTTTCCCATGTTTTTATTAAGAAACAACAAAGACCCTAACCTATCCAAGCATTCTATTAAAAAATGCTGGTGTATAAGCTGGGTATAAAAGTAAGGTGGCAATATTGAGAAATCAAAAGTTGTGCATTCATCCTGAGGGCCAGATTAAAAGGAAGCTCTGTTGGGACCAAACTACATGTTGCACATTACTGAAATGTGGGTTCCTATTTGCTTGCTGCAGTGGCACTGGGATTCCAGTTAGGAAAGCGGCATGGCAGAGAAGAAGTTTATTATGAACAAAGCACTTTCATTCACAAATGCAATGAAAATAAATGTTGGTTCCACCTACTTGCTTTATACTCTTGTCAGATGTTTGACTTTTTAATATCTCAGTCAAGGTACATTGGGTTGTCCTGATAGCACTGTGGTATCTGCCATTGAACACTGAAAGGTATAAAAGAATGCAGAATGTGTGTGTGTGTGTGTGTGTGTGTGTGTGTGTGTGTGTGTGTGTGGCGCACGCTATGTGCAGTAGAACAAACCACCCAAATCCTGGCTTCTGCTGAGTCAGTTGCACACCAGTCACAGGCACGTAATGTGTCTGGAACATACGGTCCAACCAACTCGGGCCTCCTGCCAAGCTGTCTCGCTAGGCAAGGGAGAAGAGAGTCTCCGTGGCACAACTCTTGACGGATTATCTCCAGATCAGCAGCTGCTGTCTGAGAGCTTGCTTATGCACACCCTGCATCATGAACAACTTATTAACCCTCTGGACCCACTAAAGGCATTGACACTTACCTATAAATAGTCTTCCTTGCTTTTCCCCCTTGCCTTTCAGTAGACGAATTAGAGCAAATAAAAAGGTTGCAATTCAAGGATTTCTCCAAGGCAGGATTGACCTACATATTCAGTGCTCCTGATTTTCTTTTCCTTAAAGAAGTTTATATGTTTGCAAGGTCCACAAGTAAGTTTGAATAAATATGTCAACTTACTGTGAGTCAGACTTCACTTTATGGGCATGAGCTACACAGAGTTGTGCAAAACTGTCAGTTGAGTGAAAGAGAACTGAACATATATTCCGTAGAATCGGGAACCGCAAAGGAAAATTGGATGCACACCTGAGTGTTAATGCCATCTATCTGCACTGAGTTGCTTTTCAGTAGGCTGTACAGTCAAATCTGTTGCTCAGTCTATGTTCTGGTACAACCAGAAATGTATAAATAGTGCCTTTTTAAAAGGTATGACTGCATCCAAGTCAGGGTGTTTTGAGTTCTAACACCAAAGTCCTTGTTGAGTTTGCTGATTTTGTTGCTATAATTTTAATTTGTCATGGTTGTTATTTTGCGGTCTATATATTGTTGATATTGCTGTTCATTTCGATATAGTTGATATAAGGCAGTCTTGTGTAATACTTGCTTATTCAGAAGGTATGGTGTAAATTTCATATCTCATTCTTTTAATGCTGCAAAAAAATATCCAGTGCCTAAGATGCTGGCTGAGGCTGCTGGGAGTTGAAGTTCAGCAACATATGCAGTGGCAGAGATTTCCATCCCTAGGTTAAGATCAAAGTTCAGTTTTGGGTGTTTTCCCTCTCCTCCAGCAACCCTGTCCCACATTATTCAGTAGCGCTGCTGACCCTTCCAGAGAAACTTTTCAGCAGATGCATTTGGCTTCATGAGCAAGGACAGAACAGGAAACGCTCCTTCCATGAACCTCTTCCAGTTAACTTATCTTGGGATCCAAACCAAAGTGTAGTGTATCTCTAGTTTTGGTCCAGCATTGCTGGCTGCCTTCTTAGTACTTTTGTTTGGATTTCTTTTCAAGGCTGTCCAGAGGACTTGGGATGGGTTTACACAGGGGATGCTATCAACTGTACAGACATCTGTGTTACATAGGTTAAATGTCATAGCTTCCCAGAAGAGCCCTGAGAACGGGAGTTTGGAATTTTTGAGCTGTGATCCAGAACACTCCCATGAGAGCTACAGGTTTTCCTGTTTCCTGAACTGAGGAATGGGAGTCAAGCCAGTTTAAGACTGGCTTATATTACGTGGTGTGCCCTTCTGTTTCACAACAACTCTCTTAGGATGAGTGATAGCAAAACATCCTAGGACTAGGCTATGAAATTTGTTGCTGGAAAGCCACTTCAGATGGTACCTTTTTCTTTATGAAATGTATTTTCACTTGAAATATAGGACAGGGATGGGTAATCTGTGGCCTTCTAGAAATTTTGGGCCCATCCAAGAATGATGTGAGTTTGAATCCAATAATGTCTGGAAGGCTCCGTTCCCGATACAGCACAAAACTATTTGCTTTATTGTAAATTGCCTAGAAACATAGCATCTTCCTTTTCTTACGCTCACTGAGTCTTGGGAAGGCTGTGTCTCCATTTTGCCTGTGTTGTTTAAAAATGCATTGTATCTGCTGAGACAGTCTTTTCTATATTGCTTCATTTACTTAAAAAACATAGTCTGGTCCCGTTCTCCCCCCCAGTTTGCACAACTAGACCCTAGTCAAAGATCCATCATGGTTGGGAAAACAACATTGTCGTGAATCAACTTGCATTCGTAGTTATGTGAATAGTGTGAAATAGTCGTTTTTTGAGGACACTGCAACTTCGTTCATCAAGGGCAGGAGGAAAAGCCATCAGTGCTAATTAATAAGCAGAAGAGAAACAGCCAAGTTTTCCAACACAGGATTCAAATGAACACATAGCAAGTCCAAGTACGAAGTGAAGATCAGCCGGGTCCTGGCTCTTAGCCACAAGACCAACAGCTGCCCCCACCCCGGCAGAGAATGCCCTAACGCAGCCTTTCTCAACCTGTGGGTCCCCAGATGTTGTTGAACTACAACTCCCATCACCCCTAGCTAGCAAGGCCAGAGCTCAGGGATGATGGGAGTTGTAGTCCAACAACATCTGGGGACCCACAGGTTGAGAACCCCTGCCCGAACAGAATGGCCTGTCACTACCCTGTAATGACAGAAGCGAAGGAAAGAGCAATCTCCGTCTCAGAGGAGCAAAGGCTTCAGCTAGGATGACTCGGTCGGTGGAGCATGGGGCTTTTAACCTCAGGGCTGTGAGTTTGAGCCCCACGTTGGGCAAAAAGATTCCTGTGTTTCAGGGGGTTGGGCTTGATGACCTTTGGGGGAACCTTACAATTCTGTGGTTCTATGGAAGTTGCTCTACTCCCACCCAACGATAAAATTTTGAAACTGCTTACTGAGTCTCTTCTGTAGTGCCCAGCCTATTTAGAGGATACCTATGGAAGATATTAAGGTTTTTTTTTTTTAAAAAAACAACAACACAAAAAAACACTGCCCTTATCTTTTAACGATAAAATTATAACAATCTGTATAAACCACTGAGTATCTCAGAGAGAGAGTCCTAATATATAACATACCGTATTTTTCGCTCTATAAGACGCACCAGACCACAAGACGCACCTAGTTTTTGGAGGAGGAAAACAAGGGGGGGGGGAATTCTGATTCTCAGAAGCCAGAACAGCAAGAGGGACCGTTGCGCAGTGAAAGCAGCAATCCCTCTTGCTCTTCTGGCTTCTGGGATATCTGTGCAGCCTGCATTCGCTCCATAAGACGCACACACATTTCCCCTAACTTTTTAGAAGGGAAAAAGTGAGTCTTATAGAGCAAAAAATACGGTACCTTTCAAATATTATTTATTAAATCTTTTTATATTGCCTTTGCAAATACAGTAGAGCATATATTTAGGGAAAGTGGAAAAACTGAACTGGAACTTGCCATGTCAAAGGGTCTCGCTTTTCGAACTGAAGATGGAAAGACACAAACAGGTCAACACGTTGCACCTTTTGTCCGGATGCACCGCTGCTCCGTTCCATATAGGACCCTTGTTCTGTTTATTTATGGAGTGTTTGGATTGCCAGGGCACCCAACCTGAAGACTGTGAAAGCGGTGCAAGGCCTGCAAAGTAGTTATCGCGAGCCCTTGTGGTTGGCAGGGAGAGGAGGGAGGCGTGCATAATCCTTGTTAATGCTGTTAACGTACACTAGGTCACTGCTTTAGGGAGCTTTGCTCAGCCTGCTTACTTGGGAGTCTTGGCTTCTCTTGGGAGATGTTAACCTCCTCCTTAGAGAAAAGGAAGAAAGAACAAAGAGATCAAAGAGGAGAACAGTCGGAATTGATTTTTTTAAATAAAAAACTTCTTTTGAGGGCGGGAAACGTGCTCGGGAAGTCGCAGTGGTAAAAGCATTCTGCATGTTGGCAGATCAGAAGGTGCTTTTCATAATACATCAACTAAAGAGGAACAGGCGTCCTTGGAGAGCTGTGTTGCATTCTTGGTCAAACATTTAACATAACGTGTATAAATATTTTTCTCCCCAGATAGACAGCAGAGCGTTGGTTTCTCATTTCCCTTTCCCCCCTGCCAGTGCCTGCTTTCAAGTAGGATGCGTGTTACTCCCTTTCCCACATACAGAGAGAGAAGAGAGAGAGTGCTTTAGGGGATGATCATTCAAAGAAACTATGTGGTAGCAAAATCTGAAGCATGTTATTGTTACCCTTATTATGCTTATAATATGTGAAGTTTGGAAGAGAGCACTCTTGCATGGTACTTGCACACCATACATTTAAAGCACATTTAAATGCACCTCCCACCAAATCCTGGGGACTATAGGGTGTAGGGACTTATGAAGGGTAAACCACAGGTCCCAGGATTCTTTGAGGGAGAAAAATGTGATTTAAATGCATGATATGTAAGCAGCCTATGTCAAAGTGAACAAGGTTTTTGTGGGGTGGCTAGGGAAGGCTAGCAGTCATGGTGGTGGTGGGCAGGTTGGTGTTTCTCCTGAGAGTATAATTTACCAGGTAGATAGATAGATGAATAGTTGAATCTTTTGAGATCACTTGTAGCTGCATCCTCCTCTAGCCCAGTAGGGAATGCTGCTTCAGCATCCCTGATAGTTGGCCCATCAGACTCTTTTATCAAAGGGGCATCCACGACTGGGCAAGGCAGCCTGTTCCACTTTCAAAGTCAGCTTCTACTCCCAAGAGGTTGTTGCTAATGTTTCTGGAAATTTGAACAAGCAGTTTGGGGGCTTACCCCCCGGAACCACAGGGGAAAAAATTGCTCCATCAGTAGTCACCATTACTTGACCGGCTGGACTGTTTGTGAGGAGCCAGAATACCATGGTTATCGAATCAACCATTGAATCCTTGGAAGTGGCTGGGTATACTGCTTTAAATGTCTACTGCAGCTGGTTCCTAGGTCTGGGTTCTCCAATGTGTGTACATGGGTCTATATTAGCCAGTGTGTGTTTTTCTGTGAGAGGTGCTGATGTTTTCTGCAGTGAGCACTGAGTGCCTTGAGCTGCCCTTAAATTGCAGGCCTGTCGATACAACATAGATTTTATGAAGGAAAGCAGTATATGGACTTCCCACTTTTTATAGCTTCTGTGTTGAGTCTAAATATGTGCTAGTAGATTTCATCTAATTTTTTTACATTTCCCTGGTTTTTAATTTGTTTTGAAGAACATTACACTAGTTTTATAGTAAAATAACACCGATCAGTTCCAGAAAAACTTGTAGAGTGTTACACGCTTACGTCAATCACATCTGAGAAAGAAATAATTGAGCGGGGACACTGTCAGTTAACTGAATCATTGAATAGACACCACCAAGGCTTCAGCTGTGACATAACCTCTCCATAACTGAGCGTGAGCAGTGGGAGTATTACATTATAAAGTCGTTTATATTTGCATAGTTGATATATGGCAAGAGCGTCCAAGAGGTAGATTGTGATCTACCTGTAGATCAGTGGACGTTCTGTGGTAGATCACTGGTAGATCAGTGGTTCCCCCCAAAGAAGCTCAACAACTTTGACCTGAACCCCCCAAAACTGGGATTTCCCTCCTGAAAAAAGTTCAGTAACTTTGACCTGAACCCCTAAAAAATGGGCCTTCCTCCTCCCTTTAAAAAGGCTCAACAACTTTGACCTGAACCCCCCACTGGGGGCAGATCACTGCCAGTTTTTAACTCTGTGAGTAGATCACAGTCTCTTGGGAGTTGGCAACCCTTGATATATGGGAACTATATCTTATCAAAATGATCATGCTTAGTTTAGCATCTTAACAACGTCCATGTTAACATTAGATGTTTGGAAAGAGCCAGATGCCAAACTTTCCCTTGCCAGTCCCTGAATGTGCAGTGGTAAAACAGCATTGCAGTTATATCCTTACACATAAGGGGAGGGTCTAGAATAGTGTGTGGTGACAGAAGGGCCAGGGCTGGGTTATTATTGGAAACAACATTAAAAAATGCTTTGCTCCAAACCCAAGGTTTTAAACAGGAAAGAGTGCATCTATATGCCCTTTTCTGTGTAAATGTACAATACTCACTATTTGTGTTATTTAGCCTGAGGTTGGAGTGTTCTTTGTTGTTTTTGACATGCCCGTAGCCAACAAGTGCTCCGTCGGTCAAGGACAAGTCTTTCAGTATGTGAATTCAGTGGCTTTTCAGTGGAGATTGAAAAGGTTCATTCCCTGAGACAATAAAATAGTTTCTCTTAGACTGGGTTCTTGTGTTACCTTGGTGGTATGAGAACCACAGCCGCACTGATCTTACCTTCGCTAACAATGTAATGCAAGTCATTATGGGCAATGCTGGCAAGTTAACATAATAATGCAGTGTCTTAGTCTTCTTATGTAAATCTTCTTTCGTTTCTGCATTAAATGCTAGGATGGCTTAGTAGTATTTTACCTTTTAAAAAAAAGTTTCAGGTTTACTTTAGGTGGTTGTTGAAAGAAAGAAAAGACCAAAGAGCAGGAAAAAAAATGGTGAACTAGCATACTCTGATATCAAAGCATTCTGCAAATAATAGACCATGCATTTAAATCACACGACCTCCCCCCAAATAATCTTGCAAGCTGTATTTTAATGGCATTGTACCTCTGTGAGGTTTAAACTACAGTTCCCAGGATTATTTGAGGAAGACCATGGGCTTTAAATGTAGGGAGTGCGTGCAGCCGAAATTGGGTCAGAAACACCGTTACTACTGCAAATCTCAGTTGCAGAGTGATTTTTTAAAATGGAATAGGACTCCAGATGTGGTGATCAACTTCTTCTGTATATTTATGTACCTTCATCTCAAAAGAGCATTTGAGCCTGGTGGGAATATGTTCCTGATCTCATTAGCCATGTTTAGACTCTTAAGAGCAAACAATTCATTTAGTCTACAGGTGGAGACGCTCAGGGTCACTGGCTTACAAAGTCATGTCAGGGACCCCAGTTTAGTCCACGAGGCCATTTCTCCCAAGCCCCACACCTGAGATCATATGATGTCGGATGTGAGACAGCTATATTCCTGACTGCAAAGGGACAGTCGGGTGTGACAGTGTGCTTCTGATTGTTCCTCATCAACTACGGCTTGTATTCAGCACCTTTTGAGTTTGGGCACCAAATACAAGCCTTGTTGGGATTGGTTCGCTCAAGAGCTGCTGAGTTCAGCCAGCTTGCTTTCGGCACTCAGTTCTGGATCCAGTCAGCAGACCTTTGCACCTTTTAATGTGCTCCTTCCCCTTTCCACTTCCATGGTTTGCTCCAATCACAACACGGGTTTTATTTGTAACTGGGATTTAAATTGAGTTTCCAGACTCTGGTGACAAGGGTAACCTAGGTTCTTGACATCGACCATAGTTGTTTATAGCTGCTGCTGTTACTTCTATCCCACTGTTCTTCCAACCTAGGTTCTTGACATCGACCATAGTTGTTTATAGCAGCTCCTGTTACTTCTATCCCACTGTTCTTCCAACCTAGGTTCTTGACATCGACCATAGTTGTTTATAGCAGCTACTGTTACTTCTATCCCTCCAGCATGCCCTCCCCTTTCATTTTGCCCCCCTCCCAAATAACCCTGTTAATGTAGTTTAGACTATGAGATAGTGACAGGCCCAAGATCACCCAGTGAGTTCCATGGCAGGATAGGCATTTGGATCTCCCTAACCCTAGTGGAGTGCTCTAACTGCTACACCATGCTGACTTAGTTTTAGCAGCAATGCAGAATGCAAAGCAGCACTGTGGTAAAAGGAAATAATGGAAAGTGAGTGAAAAGGGTCTCAAAGGAGAGGGGAGAAAGGTATGGAAGGATCATCAACCATTGCTAGGACATGGTGCACTGACTCAGTTGTTACTTGAGTTTGACTTAGACTAATCACTTTCCCTGTCATTCTCTGTAATAAGTGGTGTGTTGTTTTCCCCCCAATTTTTTTTATTGGTTTTCCACATTTATGACAAAAAAGACATTACAAAACACACAACAAAGAAAAACACTTTACAATACAATAAACTAAACAAATAATAAAATAAAATAAACTGAAGGTAATATTTCTTCAGATATCTTATAATCATAGCATTAATAATATCCCCTCTAACTGAATTTCATTATATCACCTGTATGACAGTTCTCCAAATTCATATTTCTAATAAAATTGTCTCCTAACATTTACTAAGTCCTTCTCCTTTATTAATATGTAATAAGTGGTGTGTTGGGTTAGAAATACATTTTTAGATTTCTTTGAATTCTGCCGTTCAGATGATAGAATGGAATAGCTTGCAAGACGAGAGGGGACTGCTTTCAATAAGCAGTTACTTTTGTGCTCTTTCTCCCCGTTCACAATTTTTTTGTGGTGTGTGTGTGTGTGTGTGTGTGGAATGTGCAGTCACATAGCAAAGAAAAACATAACCTGGAGGTATGCTCCCTCCTACCCCTTCTCTGAATATAGGACTCTGTTTCGAACATGAGAGGAGACATTTTAATAGTTCTGTTGGGTTGCTATGTGTGGAATGTAATAGTTCATGCATCAAAGACTCGGAAATGGATCCAGGTGCATGACTGGCCGTTGCTTTTTCTAAAACGAAGTACTGTGAGCAAGAAGTTGGGAGCAACCGAACAGCATAAAAAATGAGCAACTGGAAATTTAAACAGCCCGTGCTTTAATCTTAAAAACTTGCTTACTTCTGTCAGCCTGTGTACCTGTCAGTCTTAAGCTTTTGTAGTACAAAGCTGTCTTGTGGTTGCATGGGGGCTAATTCGACCTTTTGTTCACTGTCGTCTTTAGCTTTCATTTAGAATTTTGTCTTTGCTCTTTATCCTGGATAAAAAAAAAGAAATACATTTTTTTTTAATGCACCCAGATCCTTCCCAGAGTACAAGGACTGAAAATGTGCTGGTTTAGCCTCAGACACCAAAAGCCAGCCCATGCAAAAAGAGCTTGCTCTTGGACAGTCTTCCCTGCACCCAATTGGTGCCCTCCAAATGTTGTGGGACTTCCAACTCCCTCATCGCCAGCCAACATAGTCAGTAGTCAGGGACGGTGAGAGCTATAGTTCGGCAACATTCAGAGCAGCAGCAGACAGCATGATGAGGCAGTGGCACTCACCTGACTTCCTTACATCACTGCTGCTTACTACGAGGCAGAGGGGGAGATGCTGTCAAGGTCAGCACGGTGCGAACACACCATCAAGATACCTGGGTTGGCTCCCACCATTCCTTTGCATCCAGCCAGTCCCTGACACATGGCCACTTCTGACCATGGGTACTCTGCACATTTCTGATCCTATTTTAATGAAGTATTAAATGCCTTATTTGTTGGGGAAATATTCTAGATGGCTATATGAGACAGGGTGCTTTCTTCAGAGTAAAAAGTAGGTTCTGGTGCTGTGTTTAAACTAGCTTAAAATATACCAGCTACCTCTGTTGTCTGTGTGCTTGAAAACATGACTTTTCAAAAAAAAAAATGGAGAGAAGTTTATTTAGAAATACTGCTAGTTTCTTGGTCTTTTGTCTTGGAATGGCAGTCTGTGTGAGTTTACAAACTTGAAAAGAAAATCTGCATAATTGGCCAATAAAATCATCCCATGTGATAATTAGAAACAATCCAATAAACACTTAAACAGAAGCAGTATGCAAAAGGCTGGATGTAGCAATGGACTGGACGAGGGCCAATAAACTGAGACTCAGTGCAGACAACTGCTGGCGTGTAGTACTCTTGGTGGATGTTTCAATGTCCCAGCCAAATGTCATTCTGTCAGTTCCGGAGGGAACTGTTCACACCATAAAGCAGGGGTGGCCGCCTCCCAAAAGACTGTGATCTACTCACAGAGTTAAAAACTGGCAGTGATCTACCCCATTTTGGGGGGTTCAGATCAAAGTTGTTGAGCTTCTTTGGGGGGAGCCACTGATCTACCAGTGATCTACCACAGAACGTCCACTGATCTACTGGTAGATCGCGATCTACCTGTTGGACATGACTGCCATAAAGGACCAGCGTCACAGTTTTGGGATACTCATTGACCCAAAGTATTCTGTCTGCTTGCTAATGTGGATGTTACATTTTTGCGTCTTGCTTTGGACTTGTTTGCATGTTGTTTTGTGAGGGCATAAGGCAACTGAAAATTAATTCAGTAAATGAACTGATAACATAGTCCATGGAGCAAGACCTCATCTAATGATCTAATGGCGCTAGGGTGTTAACTGAGATATGTTAACTGAGATTTCCAGAACCTTTGGGCCTGATATAGCTTGGTTCTGTAGCTTTGCAGAGGAGGGCACATACCCCCCCAGAGCCAACTCTGCAATGTGGCATAGCGCGAAGCAACCTTGCTCTAGTGGCGCCTGGAGCTAGAGAGATAGATGAAGGCAAGAACTGTTTTCGAAGTGCAAAAATATCCCTCCCGCATCAACCCAAAGGCTCATCTACTCCAGCATTTTGTTCTCTTGATGGCCAGCCAGATGCAAGCAGGACCTGAATCCAGCAGCACTCCCTGCCTTTGATTCCCAACATTGGTCACCACTGAATGCCTCACCGTCCTGCATGAATTTGACTAATCCTCTTTTAATGTCATCCAAGTTAGAGGACATCTTCTGGACTGTAGTGGGATGTGGTGAATGGCTCAGCACGTTTTTTATGAAATGTTGGGCCTGGGAGTGGATGGGCACGTTTTCGGTTCCTCTTAAGTCAGCAAAATGTCTTAGGCCACAACTTGCATGCGCCAGGCACCTTCCACTGGAGCCCTTCAAGGGACCTTCTGTAGCAAGATGGACCCTTTGGAGCAAAGGACTGAAACCAGAAAGCAAAACGCACACACATCTTTATTCGTGCTCAGTAAACAGATTTACTCACACATACAACTCTACAGATCCTGACCACAAGTTTTACACGGTTCCCCTCCTTAGCACGTGGCCTTGCAGAATGTGCAAGTACTTTCGTGTCGCAAAACCGCAGTCCTGCCTTGGCAACACCATTATTGCACCTAAACTATGTATGCCCTAACTCCAGTTCTTCCTGCCTGAGAAAAACAACTAATATTAGCCCACAATCAAAATCTGCCAGGGAAGTAAGTAAAGGTTTTGAACATCAACAGGAGAGAAGATTTGTCTTACCACTTTTATGGGGTTAAAAAGCATTTCCTGATAACCCAGACAGTATATATATTTTTTTAATCTCAAAAGGTTTAGTAAACTTTTAGGAGATATCTGAAGGCAGCCTTGTATTGGGAGGTTTCTAATGCTTGATGATTGTATTATATTTTTAGATATACTGTAAGCCGCACAGAGTGGCTGTATAGGTGGGGTGTAATTATTATTATTATTATTATTATTATTATTATTATTATTGGGTGGTATATTTTGTGTAAGAGTTAGTTGTGATGTTACAATGCAGTCTTGCATCATGTGGGTGCAGTGCAATGCAGTGTAATTATAAAAAATATTTTACTAGTTTTCTTTTATAAAAACCTTGTTGAAGCTTTTGAGTGGAATTCATTGTGCCCTATGAAGCCACTTGGTCACTGTTCTAGAAGGATTATTGGGGATGGGAGGAATTGCCTTAGGCAATAGATGGTGTGTTGGAGGAAATAGATGCTGTATTTCCTCCAGGTAATATTAGATTGTAAAGCTTTTTGTTTGCGTCTGCATGCCTCTGGGCATTGTATGGTAAGCTCGTCTGTCTCGTGTTTTCTTCCCTGATCTAATGCACCCTGCCTATTATCCCCCGCTTTTTTGACCTGTGTACAGTCTGAATGATGCAAATCATAAGTGCTTCTATTGCAGCCTGATTCTCAACAAGACAAAAGTCCAACTGACTTTAAGTAGGACTTGTTTCCTAGCAATTATGTTTAGAATTGCAATCAAAATACTGAGCTGAAATTATTTGGGAGAAAGTGCCATTGAACACAGAGGGACTTATTAAGTAAACCTCTAAAGCAGGGTTTCCCAAACTTGGGTCTTCATCTGTTTTTCGTCTAGAATTCCCATCATCTCTGACCACTGGTCCTGCTAGCTAGGGATGATGGGAGTTGTAGTCCAAAAACAGCTGGAGACCCATCTTTGGGAAACCCTGCTCTCTAGCATCTGGATTCAAGGCTCAGTCCCACTAAACTTGGTGGGGCTTGCTTCTTAGTAAACATTCTCAGGATTGGGCTATGTGTTGGGTACAACTGGGGCAAAATAGGGGGCGGGAATTATGAGTAGTAAGAAATGATGGGTCTTCAGCAGGTGAGGCCAAACTTAAAAGTGGTGTGAAAGAAATGTGTGCATTTAGTCCTTCTGCACATTGCCAGAATCAGAAATGTGTTGTGTTGCCATCCTCTCCATATAGCATTAGTACACCAGGAATCCAGAGGCAGGGTGTATGGCAAGCTGGTATTCCAATGCTGCAGATGTAATGTGATGCTGGTTACATATTACTCCCCCCCCCCATGAGCATATTTTGTGTGTCCAACATAACCTTTCCATTAAAAAAAAAAGAACTTAAGAAATGATGTTCCTGGGCCAACATATAGTTGTGCTACAGAAACCTTAATAGGGCTTAATAGATAAAAAATGCATCACAGTATGTGAGCTGAGTCTAGCTTCAGATATCTGTGGTTATGGAGACTGAACTCCCTGTAACATTAGAGAATCCAGACCACATGTTGTGTATTCCAGTTCTCTAGAATCTGGAGCAGTACCACCAGTCCAGGTTTATACAAAGCTCAGAAACTGTAGAGATCAGGGCCCTGAGGAAGCTGCAAGGGAATATATATCTGGTGGACTTTTCTCATGGTGCAATATGTGTTTGAATCTGTTCTGAACAAGGTGTTTTGGTCACCAGCCTTTGTGCAGAGTATGTCATAGGAACCCCTCCCAATTTGGATCAGTGAGGTATCACTTTTACTGTAGCTCTGTGTAGGTGTTCTTGTTTGATTTGAGTTGATTCAATATGTGTATTCCTGTTTTCCAACAACAAATGTTGAGCTGAAAGCAGCTCACAATAGCATGAAAAACAATACTAAACACAATAGCATATAAAGCAAAAACAACAGATTCATCAAAACAATTGCTACAATTCAATATTAAGACATGGTATTGACTGATGGTATTGTCAGGATACTACAAAATCCCATGGAACCTTATTCCAGTTGTGGGTTATCAAATGTGTTCTTCACCATGAGGTTGTAGTTGTGAGAGGGGGAAAATGGGGATACATTTGCAAGCCCCACCTTTTCTGAAGCTGTTCTCCATGTTTTGGAGAGCTTCTACAAGCACAGCACTTTCTCTGCTGCAGCACCTCTGACTGTGTGACGACAGGGTGGTTGAGCTGGCTCACATATCCTGTGCTCCTCCCCCCCTCAAGCTTGCATGATGAAAAAGATGCCTTAAAGAAGGACTTGGCTAATTGCACTGAATTGTGCAGAACTTCCAGGCAGAAGTGATTATGAGTTATGAACAAAAGGAGAGCACTACACATTTCAAGGGACGCGGGTGGCGCTGTGGGTTAAACCACAGAGCCTAGGACTTGCCGATCAGAAGGTCGGCAGTTCGAATCCCCACGACTGGGTGAGCTCCCGTTGCTCGGTCCCTGCTCCTGCCAACCTAGCAGTTCAAAAGTATGTCAAAGTGCAAGTAGATAAATAGGTACCGCTCCGGCAGGAAGGTAAACGGCGTTTCTGTGCGCTGCTCTGGTTCTCCAGAAGTGGCTTAGTCATGCTGGCCACATGACCGGAAGCTGTACGCCAGCTCCCTCAGCCAATAAAGCGAGATGAGCGCCACAACCCCAGAGTCAGCCACGACTGGACCTAATGGTCAGGGGTCCCTTTACCCTTTTTACACATTTCAAACCCACACATTATGTTTGCTAATAAGTCATGGTGAAGATGCTGTAAGGCTGTTAAAGGGTGCTTATGCATGTCTGTGTATTTGTGGTTTTTATCTGAACCACATCCATGAGTTAAGTGTTTGAACACTTGTGGGCACAGCAGGATGGGGCAGTAAATAATGACTGCGAAATCATTATTTTAAGTGCAGAGTACGATCTGCACGAACATTTTAAATTAAGGATGAACGATTCAATCTGTTTCTGCATATATCTGAGAATACATTTTTTTAAAATGCCCATGAACATTTGCATTTAAATGGACAGTTGAATACTTACTTCTAAAGCATTTTTTCTTTTTAAAAAAGTATTTTAAAATGCATTTTTGATGCACATTTAAATCCGATAACAGCTTTTAAACATGTGGGAGGTGAGAGTATCAATTGATAGTGCAAATGCCAACCCACACAAATGCATTTAAATGCAAAACTACCCAATTCACACTGTCCAAAACAAAATGAGAACTGAAACACAGGATCCTTCAAAATTTGCACTTCCCCGAATTTTGCAATGTAGTTTTTCCAGCCAGCAGTGTGTACAAAATTCATATACTAGGGTAAACTGTGCATAAAAATGCATGTTAGTGAAAATAACATTAAAATGCATTGTATTTAGGGAAATCACTTTGCAACAATGGGTTTATTAGGCAAGATTGTATAGCAACACGTGCATATTAGGATATATTTGCTGATGGATTTTCATGAGGACTTTCCCCCTTAAAATAACAACCACAAACTGATTTGGAAATGTGGAGAACTGAATTTAGGGGTGTGGGGGGGCGGGAATAAGAAATTGAGAGGAAGCAAAATGGACAGATTCACCCATCCCTGTCTTTGGCCATGCTGGATGGGACAGAGGCCATAATCTCTGGGAGACATCAGGTTGGGCTATGTTGATATGGACAATACTGAACTAGATGAGATATGACTCTGTGCAAGGCAGCCTCCCTTATGGGTTAACTGAGTCTTGCCATCTGGATCTGTAGAGGTTGTGCCCTGGAAAATTATTATATTACTTTAAGTGCACATTCAAGGAAATGAGGGAAATGTTTCAACCTAGTATTGAAGAATGACTGATTGCCTTCTTACTTCCAATCATGGAGTATTTTTCAGCTTGCACAAAATGTTGATGATGATGATTAATATGACTTAGATGTTAAGAGCCCATGCCTCTCTGCAGCTGAAGCCTTAAATTCTCAAGCCTTATGTAGGTCTTGCAGTCTGCCATGGTCTCAGAACAGTAGTTAGAAGGACATTTTGCTGGCTTTTGAGAAGAACTGGTAGCAGCAAGTTGTTAAACCAAATTAGTTCCAAGAAGAAATGGGATTTGGCCTTCCTGCAAATTTCCTTAGAAACTTTTGTGTTTTCTAAAGTGTTTTTAGGACACTGGAACAATAAACCAAAGTTGAATCATGTGCTGGATTTCATTGTTGGCAGCTGAAGGGTTTGGTTGCTTTTGAATGCTTCTGGTTGGGGGTACTGCAGAATGAAAGGCTTTATGATAAAGAACTAGGAATGTCCTATAATAAATAGATGGCTAATTCTAAAATACATTAGGCTCCAAGGTGGCTTTTATTAATTATTCTGAAAGACAAGGCAATGCAATGCAAAGCAAAATATTTTGTATGAGTTATCTGTTTCATTCTACATTTGTTGCCATGCAGACACCTATGACTCTGCTTTTGGGGGAAGTTTAGAGGGGGGGCTGCGGTTATAGAGGGGGGGTTGCTGGCTTTGCCTTGTACTGTTTAGCTCCACACTGCCACAGAGTGGTGATTTGTCAAAGGCCCCATTGCAATGGAACCACAGAATGGGTTGGGCATGGGGGGAAGGGGTGAAACTGGTGGACCAAGGAAAGCAAGGAGACATTTGATTGTTTACAACTGGTATGGAAGAACACTCTTCACTCTTGGGAGACCTTGCCTCACTGCTTGGTGTTGAATTATTACTATTATTTCATTTACTAATCGCTCACTGTGAGGCATTCAGAAGCGATACACACTATAATACTATGGAAAGCAGTTACAGATATGAAAACAGTTAAAACAGTATCGAAAACAACAACAGCATAAAGTCAGTTCAAATCCAGTGCGGATACCAACTGAGATACAGGTCTCTGTTTAGAAGGCTTGTTGAAAGAAGAATGCCTGTATGGTTTACAGTGGGAGGGAGTTCTGAAGGATAAGTGTTTTCACACTAAAGGCCCAATTCTGGTGTTGTGCAGAATGGACCTCTTGATATGATATCAAATGTAAGATTCCCTCTTCCGCAGAATGCAGTGATCACTTGGGTTTGTTTTTTTAGGTATCCTAATCCCAAGCTATACAAGGCTTGAACCTAGCCCTGGGTTGTTTCAAACCTAAAATTCAGGTGACAATGCATGTCTTGTTGAACGATGCAGGTTCGTTGATCCAGTTTTCAGTGATGTTGGAAAGTTTTGAGAAAATCGTGGAATCTAGTGTTTTCTTTCGTTAAACAATTTTAAATAATGGTGGTTTAGATAATTGGGTGTTTTTTATTATTATTTTGAATTTTCATGATGATTGTGTGAGATTGTATGCTGCTTTTGTGGCATGTTTCAGTTAAGTTTTGATCCATTCCTGCTTAGGCAGTATATAATTTCCCACTGTGATGAATGATAAGTAATTTAAAGCTTTATTTGTTTGTTTAATGCCTTTGTACTCCACCTTTTGGGGCACATTGCCCTTGCAAGACGGCTTACTATTTATTATTATTAAATCATATAAAACATCACAACACAGCAGTACTTTTAAGTACCGTTTCAAAGTTAAACCTTAGCAGCTGTGAACAATTTCCCAGACCAGCAAATTAATTAGCTACAGATCAGAACAAAAATATAATTCAAAATTAAAAGCCCCGTAGCCGTTTTTTCTCCCCAGCACAGCAAATTAATTAAATGTGGAGTCACAATATTTTCAAAGTTCTTTTAAAAACCAGCAATGCTAAAGCCATATGTGCCTCCCTGGGGAGGGAGTTCCATGTGACAGAAATAATCATAGCATTTAATTTGATTTTGGGTAGTTTTAGCCAAGCCTTAAATACATGCCCATGTCCATTTTTGACTCTCATAAGTGGCATTACGCTTTGAATATATGTCTGCGCTGTACATTCTCTGTAGACTTTGAGGATTTCTCCAGGCAAGGCTTGTGAGTTCCAAGATGGAGGCCAAGTTTCATCAATACCAACTGCATCTTACTCAGTGACTACTAATGCCAATAGCCATGCTCTACCTCCACTGCTTCGGAATACCAGTTGCTGGAAACCACAGGAGGGGAAAGTGCTAATGTGCTCACATCCTGCATGTGGGCTTCCTAGAGGCACCTGGTTGGCCATTGTAAGAAAAGGATGCTGGACTAGATGGGCCCGACTCTTAGGAAGTTTCTAATGCCCATCTCTAACAAGATTTTACTGTGCAATTCCATTTCTGCAAAACTGGACGCGTCTATGCAGTAAACATAACATTGTTGTTGTTGTTGTTGTTGTTGTTGTTGTTTAGTCGTTTAGTTGCGTCCGACTCTTCGTGACTCCATGGACCAGAGCACGCCAGGCACTCCTGTCTTCCACTGCTTCCCGCAGTTTGTTCAAACTCATGCTGGGAGCTTCAAGAACACTGTCCAACCATGTCGTCCTCTGTCATCCCCTTCTCCTTGTGCCCTCAATCTTTCCCAGCACCAGGGTCTTTTCCAGGGAGTCTTCTCTTCTCATGAGGTGCCCAAAGTATTGGAGTCTCAGTTTCAGGATCTGTCCTTCCAGTGAGCACTCAGGGCTGATTTCCTTAAGAATGGAGAGGTTTGATCTTCTTGCAGTCCATGAGACTCTCAAGTGTCTCCTCCAGCACCATAATTCAAAAGCATCAATTCTTTGGCTATCAGCCTTCTTTATGGTCCAGCTCTCACTTCCATAAAAAACATAACGTTACTAAGAACAAAGAGTTGCGACTTTCTCCTGCCTCACCGATGGAATTCTGTGGTTTGAATTTCTAGCACATGATCTGTTCAGGGATTCAGGGATATGCTGAATGAGGTTTGTTTTTTTAAAAAAACTAACTTGTTCAACAAACTAGAACATATATTGAACAAGACTTACATGGATTTGAGGTTACCTCAAATTCGCTTTGTGGTTATGCTGAATCTACCCTAGTTCAAATGACATACATATTAATAAGAAACTACTCAAAGGAAACTTTTGCGCATTTTATGATCAGTCACCCTATAATAAATTTGTGGCAGTGGGACAATGATGTGATGGACAAAAATGGCCAGTTGTCCATCTTGTTGCTGGCTTGTGCTGAGATCATGGATGTGGTTTGTCTGGTGATCATGGAATTTACTTGGCATATTACAGTCTGTGCAGCTTTCTCCATTATGAGTGTTGGGGAGCAGATATGACTAGGTGTGGACCCCAGGGATAACAGACAATCCTAATAATTGCACATTGCATTAAGCTGCTGTGTCCTGCTGCTGAGCAGACTTCAGCATGCGAAAGTGCCCTTACAGGCAATGTAAACCTTGGAACTGTCCTAAATCCTAAATATAAACAGCAAATATTTTAGGAACTGACACATGGAATGGTGTTGGAGACGGAGAAGATTGTGTTGTACAGAAGGCAGCTGTTGTGTTGGTTCTTATCTGCAGCTGAACAGGGGTCTCTAAGGTGCTTGATTTCATGTCTGCAAACTCAACCAGCTTTTTCTTTTTCTTTGAAAAGGGATACAAGGAAAGTAATGAAAATGATACCATAAATCAGACAATTGCCATTGAGTCATTGTTGACTCAAAGACATCTTGCTTTGGGACCCATTTGGATCCCTCGAAAATCCTTACTCAAGAGTGATTTCTTCATTGTGTTTTGACTTTTTATTATGGAGATACAGCTGTTCTGTTCCCTGCCTAGAAACAATGACCCAAAAAAGAAAAAAGGATTGCTTCGTAGATCAACCAATGAATATGAACCCAGCTCTGCACAAGTTACTTCTTTGGGTTGCTGCCCATCTTTGCCAAACAGCGCTACACACACACTGAGAACATTTGCAGGCGTTTGGTGTGATCCAGACGGACTCCCATCTAATTAATCTTGTTTTCCATGGTGGCCAGCCAGAAGGCTCCATGGAAAACCCACAGGCACAAAATTCGGGGAATGCTTATTTATTTTAAAAATATTTATAGTCCACTTTTCTGCTTGAAAACAGGCCTCCAACGTGGTTGGCCGTAAGTGAAAATGAATACAGTATGATCACATCTTACACACATTTAGCTTGTGAGGTTTCAACCACACATGGTTGAAGTCTGGCTGGTTAAAATTTTGCAAGTTAAATTCAAATAAGGTGGGCAGCTTATATGTTATCTTCACGTGGGTTTTTGCAGTGCAGAAAGAGCTTTCAGGCTCTCTGTCTTGCTTTGGGGCAAGTCCCGCTGAGTGTGTGGGCTGTGAAATACTCCTTTGAGACCTCACAGGGCCATCCAAGTTCCCATGAGCACCCCATGACTTCCAGAGCCAGTGGGTTGAGTGGAGCTTGCCTGGTAAGCAAGGCAAAGAGCTTAAAAGCTCTCTGCCTTGCTTGGGGGGGCCAAGGCCCTTTTGGTGTGCTGGCTCCAGAAGACTAGAGATGCTTGCATGTGGCCAATTCCATGGGGGCAGGTTGAGTATGCATATTTTCAGGTGTACACAGATCCCTTGGAACTGAACACCTGCGTAAGGGATGGTTTGTACTGCATATTGCACATAAAATTCAGTGTTGACTTACAAAATCTCTTTAGGGGCAATGAAGGAAATTGTATTCTCTCCTGGAAGTTGCTACTGTTTTGACTTTTTCAGTTGCTGGTCTTCAAAAGTTCCATGGAGACGATAGGAGAGTGTCACCCCCCCCCCAAAAAAAGTGTTCTACTTAGGAAAATGGGTGACAATCTACTTAGGAAAATGGGTGACAATCTCCCCTTTACTTCCCGGGAATTGGTATTCAGAAGCATGCAACATCTGAAGCTGGAGATAGCATATGACTAGTGAGTCACTGCTACCCTATTTCTCCATGAATTTATCCAACAATATTTTAAAGCCAAAGCTGTCTTCAAGATTCACAGGTCCTTGAGATGGCCCTGTTCAACCTTCCCTTGATAGAGTGCCTTCCTTCCTTCCTTCTATCCTCCCTCCTTCCCTTCTTTTCAAAAAGTTGATAAGCATATAGCAGTGGTCATCAGCCTCTTCAGATATGGGACTCTACCAACAGCTGAAAAGGCAGCACACCAGAAGTTCCCCAATGCTATTTTACAGGGTCACGTTTTTGTGATGAGAACACTAGAGACCATTTGCTGCCTTCTGCAATGAACAGTTCATTAGAAATGAACAGGTTGAGTCCATCAAGAGGAAGCAAGCAATGCGGGTGGTACTAGCAACACCAGTCCTACTCATCAATATATTTCTGAGCTGAAGCTACTCCTGGCAGCCAGTAACCACTCAGCAACTTCTTCCAGCAAGCTTCAAACTCAAGCCTGTGTTCCTTTATTTTCTTTTTATTCCTGGCCAAGCTCAGGACTGTAAGAAATTGTTCCTTCTGCCCCCAGGCAAGTAAGGTGTGACTTAAATTCTAATGCCTTCGTTATCACAGGATATCAGAGGCTATTAATCAGGACCACATTGTGCTCCATAACCTGCCAAGCTCTACAAACACTTAACAGAGGAAAGCAGGGCTGTTTTGCATAGCCAAATAATATGCTTTCAGCAATACATTAAACTTTCTAGGGATTAAATTACAGCTTGGAGTTAGACCCAATTTCTTCTCTTGTGCTGCCTGGTGGGCTGTTTATCTCCCCCCCCCCCACCTACCTGCACCTGAATTGCAGTGCTAACAAAGATTTCACATATCTCTTTTTTTTCTAGTTGCAGTCCACAACAATAGCACATACGTTTCATTCGAATGCATGTGCAATCCCCTTCCCTCCCATTCGAACCATCAGAAATTAGCCCTGGCTGTTTACACATCAAGCCCTTAGGAGGTTAATGTACCACATAAATACTGCATTTATCACAATTTTGCCTCCTGTCTGGTAATAAGTGTGAAATATCTTCCTTCAGGAGTTGCAGTCATTCCCCACCCCCCGTTGTGTACACAGCCAGATGCCACCTCTCTATCCAATTTTACTTCTGTAAAATATTTCAAGGTGGGATTTTTGGGCGAGGAGTGGTGAGTGTTGATAGTTCAGCCCATCCATTTCCTTCATTTATAAGGAATTGCTCCCACGCTTTAAGTTTTGTGATGTGTATTCAGTGTACGCAATAATCTAAAGAAGATAGGACTCTCACAGAGAAGGTATGGAACTTGTTCCTCTAGCTAATGGCCATCTTGATTATTTGAAAGTGCCAGCTGGCGGCCTGCTTTTTCTTGTTACTCCTTGCCCATTATTTTGTCTTGGACTAATCTAGTTTTGACACCAGATTCTTTGAGCCCTCCTCCTTGTTTCTGATACTTTAATCAGGAAGCATGCTGTGATTCCTTCTCTGTCCTGAGCAAAGTAATCTGGTGTCTGTAACTTCATCTTGTGGGCCTTTAACTCTTTTTAATCTTTCATCTGTTGGATGGAATTTGTTGGAACTTGGGGCTAAACTGGCTTCTCCATAGTCAAATTCTCATGTAACAATAAAACAAAGCTTTTGGATTATTGTGGTTTACCATGCCAGAGTAGGGTGCTAGTGCAACTTCCCAATTTCTTGGCTTCTCTGTTGTATCCGAATTGGTCATTGTTGATTTGCTGTTTTCTAACAAACTATCATTTCTAGCCAACGTTAGGCAAGGATTTGTTGTCGGTTTATGGGCCATGGCTAGTTTGGAAGAAAACAACAACAATCCTTGGCTCAGACATAATGGGTAACCAAGGTTTCCTTGTTTGTTAAGTTCTGCTGGTGGCAGGGGAGGAGAGAAGCGGAAGTGATCAACCTCCATGCTGCTCATTCATGGTCAACCATGACAGTGAGCCAGAATCATGCAAATGTGGCCTGTATGTTAACCTGCTTTTTGTAAATTCTATAACAGAGCTCAGCGAAAGCCCTGGAGCTTTGACTGCCTAGTTTCACAGTCCTACATCATTTCACTGGACCTAGGATTGTTATGTGCACTGCCAGTCCTCTCCCAATAACAGCAACCTTCATGTTAACATCATTAAAAAACAACAACACAATTTACTGCTGATGACTTTGAGATTGAATCTGAATTCCTACCTTCTGCCACTTGTTTGACATCGTCCAAGAGGTGGTGTCAGGTTTAGAAATAGCATCACATCCTTTAATAGACAATTCATATTGTGGTTTTCTTCAATTTCCAGTTTCCACTGGTAGGAATTAATGTGATGGCATTTTGCAAAACAAAAAATGAAGGAATTGTTCCTGTTCTCACTTTCCTCTGTGCTTTTTACTTACCAGATTGTTACTTTGATTAGGAATGTGGGAAGCTAACTTATAGAAAGTCAGATAATTGGTCCGTTTATCTTAGTATTGTCTATACGATTTCCCCAACCTGGCACTTTCCAGGTATTTTGGGCCCCTTCTCCTATCAGCCCCAGCCAGCTCTCCAAGTGTGTTTCCTAGCTCTTTCTGGAGATGCCTGGAATTGAATCCAGGGTGTTTTCACTGGTGCTCTCCCACTGAGCTATGCCTCCTCCAGAATTGCAATGCCTTCCTAACCATGTCTACTCATAAGTACTATTAAATTCAGAGGAACCTAGGAAGCAGCCTTCTACTGAGTCAGAACTTTGGTCCTGCTGGCTCAGTATTGTCTACATTGATTACCTGCTCTCTGGGGCATTCAGTCTTTCCCAACCCTACCTGGAGATGCTGGGGATTGAACCCGGGACCTTCTGCATGGAAAGCAGATGCCTTTCCACTGAGCTCCACCTTTAGGTAAAGGTAAAGGGACCCCTGACCATTAGGTCCAGTCGTGATCGACTCTGGGGTTGCGGCGCTCATCTCGCTTTACTGGCCGAGGGAGCCGGCGTACAGCTTCCGGGTCATGTGGCCAGCATGACTAAGCTGCTTCTGGTGAACCAGAGCAGCGCACGGAAACGCCATTTACCTTCCCGCCGGAGTGGTACCTACTTATCTACTTGCACTTTGACGTGCTTTTGAACTGCTAGGTGGGCACGAGCAGGGACCGAGCAATGGGAGCTCACCCCGTCGTGGGGATTTGAACCGCCGACCTTCTGATCGGCAAGTCCTAGGCTCTGTGGTTTAACCTTTACTCCACCTTTACTCATAGATAAATGCAGTTAGGATTGCAGCCTAAGACTTGACAATCAGCTTAATTTTCAAATAATGCTAGAGTTTGTGTTTAATGAAAACTGTTCCAGAAATGATTTTTCTCTTATAGGCCTAACTTGGACATCAAGCTTTAAATACATGCACAGATCGAACAACCACGTTGCCAGCCTGCTTCTGTTTAAGCAGCTGAGTTTCCACCTGCAGAAACTGCATTCACATCTTTGTGAAAATAGTTTGCATACACTTTTCTCTGCAACAAAGCAGCATTCCCCACCCAAAGCTCATGCTTTATACTACATGACCCTTTTCACTATTCACTATTCACCCTTGACACTTTCACTATTAATGAAACTTCCTAAGGACTGCTTACTTTATCAACTCCATTTTTCATATTTGCTGCTTTATTGAACTTTATATTCCCCCCCCCCATGGTCTTCCACTGTTGTGAGATGCTGAATGAACATTCCTCCTGTTTCTTGAAGCATCTTGTCTTTGTTAAAGGATAGTGTTTCTTCATTTCATTAAGCTTATAAGAGTTTCTTAGTACTGAATGAAAAGAATTGTAGGTATTTCAGGAATCCAGGAATAGCTATTTCATAATAAAGGACTTAAAAGGAAGGGTTTTCTCTCTCTTTATACTCTGATCGCCCGCTTTCAAAAAACAGAGAGAAAGACCTCCCCCCTTCTAAGATACAGCACGGAGCTCTTACTATTCCGTGCTAACATTTGATATTCTGGTTTTACAAGCTCTAAAGCTTATTGTCTTCACTGAGAGGTTGAAATGGTAGAAATGCATTTTTTTTTTTTTGTCTGCCATAACCCTTTGCAGACTTCAGATTAACTTTGGTGAAGTTTAGTTTAACATGAAGTGGTTGCTTTTTTTGTACTGTTGCAAAGTACTGGAATTCTAATTGAAGGTGCATGTTGTGCTATATAGATAAGATGTAAAATGGGGATGACACTTGCAGCTTTATCTAAAACCATAGATAAACCATATAAAATGTTCCTTTAAACAGACTAGTAAGATTAATGTCTTGACTTCTTCAAAGTGCTCCAGATACATGGAAACAGAGGTAAAACTAAAAATTACAGTAGGTGCGATATAACACTTGTGATGCAAAGAATAGTCTGAGGAGAAGAAACTGCAGATAGAAAAACTTTATAACACATTCCGATCCCTAGACGAAGGGAAGTCAGTTAGTGTTATGTGTTTTGTAGTTAATGTAGTTAATCTGTTGTTGTCCTATGTTAATTTTTTATGTATTCTTTTTAGTGTGAATGTGTTATGTATGTCTTTTTTGTTTGGTTTAATGTATGAAAATCAATAAAAAAACTTAAAAAAAACAAAGTGCTCCAGATAAGAAATTATACAAATAATTGCATCAAAATGTGACTGCTTTCGCAGAAATCTCTTATGCTGATGTATTGAACCAGAGAGCAGACATTATTATTGGTATTAGTATTAGTATTATTTGTAAACCACCCTGTACTCATAGGTCTCAGGGTGGTTCACAACACAAAGTTACAGTATACAAAGCACAAAATACAGAATAAAAATAATCAAAACATAAAGACAGTAAAACATGGCTTTTCACTTGGCGAGCTAACGCCTTCTCCCGCTCCTATTCCGAGTCATCCTCCAGAGAACTCCATATGTCTTTTCACTGCTGATTCTTGCACTGCCCATATCTTCTGTGACCATCAATTGTCCATTCGGCGAAAGGATCTCATCACTTAAGTGAACCTTTCCACATTTCCATGCTAGTCTGTTTTTCTTCTCCTCGCCCTGACAGAGGAAGTGCGCTGAGACCTACACATGGAGTTGGTACTTCCAGGAGGCCAGAAAAGACATTTACTATCACTGCCCTCCCCGACATTTGCCTTTTGCTCCTTTCAGCCTCCTCTGGAAAAGGTTCCCCATCCCTGACTTAGATACTACAGGGTTATTTTTATTTGTAGGTACAGAAGTCTCCCTGCTTTAATAAAAAATATATTTAAAAATCCCACAGGTGTGTATTGGTTCATATGCAGTGGCAAACTATGGCTTGCATTAGGTGCTGGACTGCCATACAAACTATAGTTGGTACATTCCCCCTCACCTTCCCTGAGAATTTCCAGGTGCTGTCCCAACAGTGGCCTCTGAGTGCAGAAGAACATCCTAATCTGTGCTTTTAGAGGTGGGGTGGAAGTCCAAACCACAATTGGCCAAACTTTATAGTTTACAAACAGTTTACAGTTACAGTTTACAAACTATCTTCAAACATTATTGGTTTCAGATCCTGGTTTGGTAACCTCTCAGAAACCACAGATTTTTCAGTTTATCAAATGGTGTAAGTTCAGACAGTGTGGTTTGGCATTATATCAACGTCGTGAGTAAAAAGGCTACTGATGTTATACAAATCGTTCCCTGCAGTGGCAGAGCACAATTGTAAACATGGCAAGACGTTCAGTAAGCAGCGAGTGCTGTTCAAAAGTTGAGGTTTTTGGTTTTTTGCAAGTATCTTCATTTGTACTTCTCCAAACTTGTTTTGTCAGTCTTGCAACAACAACAAAATCAACAAAAGTTCCTAACCTATAAGATTCCCATTGGCTTGGAGGAAGGGAGTGGGGCAGTGATTGTCACTGATCTCCCTGCAGGCGCCTGAAAATTGGCACTGCAGGGTTGATGGATTCTTATGAGCAACATGAGAGTAGCACTAAGAGTTGCAGGGAGAGGGAGAAATCAGCCACAAAATAATCACCTCAACTGGAGCTTGGTTCACTTTGGTTCTCTCACAAACATTAATGAAACCAGTTTTATTGAAAACCTAAAATATAAATACTGTATTAAAAAGGGAGGAAATCCCAGAAATCACACTTATTTCAAAGACAACAAATTTCAATACAACTTGAAATGTGATCAAATCTACCCTTTCTTTTCCCATTACATTCATATCAAAGCAGTCTTGTAAAATAAATAAATTGTTCCATAGGACACAGGAGACAGAATACACTGAAGGGGGAATAATCTTCAATTCAGGGAACAAAGCATTCAAAGAAGGGGAAATCGGGACTGCTCTTAGTAGTACATCGTTAATAGCTCAGTAGTGCAATTTGCTCTTTTATTTTTTAGAAAGGAACTGCAGTGAGAATCTTGTTTCCTGTAAATAGCTGCTTTGGTCCTTCTGTGAGATTATTATTTGTTTTGGGCAGCCTCCTAGCTTAAACAACTTTTTGAAAATAACTTGAATGAACAACCCTGGAGCTCTTGCTACACTAATGCTTTATTTGATTGGAACATTGTCCCTGAGTAGAACATTCATAGCAACAGTCAACAGAGAATACACAAAAAAGTGGTGGGTTGAGAAATGATTCCAGATGTGGGTGATGAGATCCTTTTTTCCATGCTTTGATCCAACGCTAATTGTTAACTAAGTTGGACATCTCTGTGTCTGTCTGTCTGTCTGTTTCTCTCTCTCTCTCTCTCTCTCTGTATGTACTTTCACTGCAGCTCTGTTGAGTGTCAGTGTGCTACACAATTGAATTAGTCACAGCTATTCTGCGTCCGGTCAAACAGCCAGCAATATTATTCGTCTTGGAATTTCTATTGTTGCATCTAATGGTGCCTTCTCCCCTCAGCAACGTAGGAGCCCATTCCACTTTGTTGGTGAACCACATAATCCGGCACTACTTAACTATAGCATTACATATGAAACAGATTTGTAATTGATGGTTACATGATAGCTAAAATATAATTCTACATTCTGATGGGTTTGTATTTTTAGTTACTTCTTGTGTCAGCACTGGCTACAGAGAGTTTCTCTCTTTCCGCCCCCCAGCCTTATGCATTGATCACCAAGGGTGTTACTATGTACTTAAAATACTCAGGACGCAGGTCTCTGTCACAAATTTGTTATACATATGGATACAGATTTAGGCCCCTCATCAAAATACGATTGTCAGTGGCTAATGTCCTAATGGCACTCCACACATTTTGCAGCATATCTTGCCGTCCTATAAGCAAAATTCTGTTTTTAAATGTTTTAAAAGGAAGGGGGGAAGCAGAAGGTGTGGCGCCCAATGCAGAAAAACCTAGAAGACATAGTTCCATTTTAAATGTCTGTGTTGGTCTTCAATTTTCAGCTTTTGAGGTGAGAGGACTGCCATTATCAAGCTCCCGGCTTCTCACTTTTTGTGTTTTAAGTTCTAACAATGAATTACCTGGTAATATGAATTACCTGGCAGTGTCATGAACGAGATGTTAAGGGGAAGAAGAGGGCATAAACTGCTTAAATGCTTTAAATTATAGAAGCACAGCAAGATGAATGTTGTTTTCTCCTCAGAGCCAGTGATATGATTAGAAAATTAGAACGTTTGTTTGCTAACTGCCAACTCTTGCATGCCTTGTGTGATAAGCATTGCACCTGAGAGTAGCAAGGCTTAAATGTTTAAGCATTTCGCTTTTGAAGTGTAGTGAGTTAGTGTTCTACTTAGAAACTGCCCTGTTTTGCTTTGGTGACACAGGATAGATTCTTGGTACTCTTTCAGTTGCTTACATTGCATGAAGACCAGGCCTGTGAAGGAGTTCAACATAGGCAAGTTTCCTATCACTAAGTATTTGGTAAAACTGGAAAGCTGGATTTGCTGACTATATCACCATCATGTAACCATCATGTTAGAACCCAGTTTTGCGTATATAGTCACTATCACATGTGACTTTCTCCTGGCCTTAGTAAGAATGAGCCTGCCATGTAGGTCAGGGATGGGGAACATGGAGTCCTCCAGATATTGACAGACTACATAATCCGTTGACCACCCGAGCTGTGATTAATGGAAGTTGAAGTCCAACAGTATCTGGACTGCCACAGAGGTTCCTTATCCCCAAGGCATGTCTTTCAGTGTCCAATCCAACTTGAAAAACTTAACAAAACAGAACTCTGAAATCAGTTCATTTCACATACTTGAAGGAAGATTTGACTTAATGGCTGCACATGATGGGCCCACTTTTTTAAATTTTTAAGAGGTTGTTGTTGTTTAGTCATTTAGTCATGTCCGACTCTTCGTGACCCCATGGACCAGAGCATGCCAGGCTATGAGAACCTTCTCATAGAATTGGAGGGGAAATGCTTTGACATTTTTATAAGCTTAATAGAAGTTGTGTTGTTTTGTGACATCTGTAATAGCCACTGATTAAGATGGTGCTTTTGAAAAGTAATTCAATTCATTAGCTATGTAATTGCCTGCTTTTCTTCAGAATATGTAACTGCTAAACATGCTGCATCTCTTACACTTATTTCTCCATGTATTTTTCCATCAGCTGGAAAGTTTTGACAGTGGTGGATTTGTTTTTATATATGTATGTATGTATTTTTGCAGAACCTTCCTCACTCCATCTCCAGTGCCTATTGATTAGCAGCTGCTTGCATAAGTGCCCGGGTTTGTTTGAGAAAAGAACAAAGTGTGTGCTTTAAAAACAACATTCTTTGGTGTGAGCTTCTGCAAGTTTCCAGGGGGGCTGCTTTGCAATTTGACCACTTGGAGAGATTGCAATTAATTGCTGCTAGGCTGGGGCAGTGAGGCAAGAGGGAAGGTTGTGATGTGAAGAGTTATCGGCATGCATGCCAGCAAGGTTACCCTGACAGCTTTAATCATTCAATTGCATTCTCTGGAGCTGGAAATGAAGGTCCTCTGAAAGGTAGAAAATGGATCTGAGAGACAAAAGACAGAGAAATGCTTCCATAGCCTTTAATAGCAATTAATTACAGAGAAATGCATTCATAAGAGGTTTTGTTTGTTTGTTTGTTTAAGAGGAAAGGCTGTCCTCCTCAGTGGTACCAGCATCTCACTGCCTGAAAAGGATTAAGTTTGGCACCTGGGTCTTCATTAACAGATCGTTCTCTGAATTTACCTTTATGTGTAAAACGCAGGCTGATGTTACAGCGGCTGAAAAATGCACACCCACATTTTGAACTATAATGGAGAATTAGCTGTGCATGCTTCCTTCTATTTGGGACTGAGACTGATGACTGCGCTTTTCTTTTTTTCTTTTTTCTTTGTAAAACATGCAGAATTGCTATGCTAATTGAGGTAAATCCATCTGTGGTTTGGCTGGCTGGCTGGCTGGCTGCCTTACTGTTGCTACAGTTAGAAGAACAGCTTATCTATTTAAAAACTTAAACGTGGAGTGGCACTTCAGGGTTTGAACTGGAGATAGCTTCTCGGAAGCAGCTATTCTGATGTCTTCAGAGCTGAGTGCTCCCACTCCATCCACGTTGGAGGCTGAGCTGAGAGCATAATAAATATGGTGGCAGCAAAAGACCCCAGTCTTCATATCCAGGATTAGGGTGTTGCTTTTCACAATGAAGCTGAATTCCCCCCACCTTTTTTGAATTCCGATGTTAGTTATATTGTGCAGATGGGAGTCTTTGTTTAGATTTCCAGAAATGCATGCTGTGCCTCAAATGCCTAGGCATGCATCAGATATAGTAGACAACTCAAAGGATGAAGGGTGTTTGATTATTATTTTTTTTGGTGGTGGGATTGAAGCAATTAAAATTGTGCTACTTAACAAGGTAAAACACACAACAAGAAATGGTTTAGCAATAGAATTTAGCTGCCTCAATTTACAAAAAAATTCAGTGCCTATATTTATTTTTATATTTATTAAATTTCTATACCGCCTTTCATCCGAGGATCACAGGAAAAGGAATGTTTTTAATAAAACTGTTACTTCTACATGACAGGAGGTGGCTTCCAGAGATGGTACTGCTTGGATATCTACCGTATTTTTCGCTCCATAAGACATACTTTTTTCCTCTTAAAATCTAAGGGGAAATGTCTGTGTGTCTTATGGAGTGAATGTGTGGTCCCTGGGGCTGGGGGGAGCAACCCGGGCTTCCCCCGCCAGCCCCGCCAAGCTCAGGGAGCAGCGGGAAGGCTGCACGTAGCCTTGCCGCTGCTCCCCAACATGCGCTCTGGGGCTGGCGGTGGGGGAAAGCCTAGCTTCCCCCACCGCCAGCCCCACAAGCTCAGGGAGCAGCGGTAAGGCTGTTCCTTTTGCCTCTCCTTTCACTGAAGCCAGGAGAGTCTTGCTCTCCTGGCTTCAGTGAAAGGAACCTGAAGCCTCTGGAGCGCAGCGGGAACTCCCGCCGCGCTCCAGAGGCTTCGGGTTGCCTTCACTGAAGGCGAAGGCAATGTGGGAGAGGGAGCACTGCGCAGCACCCCTTCAGTGAAGTGGGAGGAGAAATGGAAGGGGCTCCGTTTCTCCTGCCGTTTCACTGTAGGGGCACTGCGCAGAGAGGGGGAGAATTTTTTTTGTTCTCCCCCTCTAAAACAAGGTGCGTCTTATGGTCGGGTGCGCCCTGTAAAGCGAAAGATACGGTAATTGCTGGTGGAGCCTTTAGCAGGGGATTAGACAAATTAATGGAGTGCTAATGACCATTAGTCATGAGGGCAATATGGAACCGAAGAATACCAGCTGCTGAGGAGCAACACCATAGAATGATTAGTGCTTTCGGACATTGCTTTTGGGTATCCCAGAGGCATCTTTCTCTCCACTGTGGGGAACTGGATACTGGACTAGATGATTTGATCAAGCAGTGTTCTTCTTTTGTTCTCCTGGGAAAATCTGCTTGTGTGCTTGAGATTTCTCTGCTTCGAACTGTAATCAAGAACTTTCTCTATGTTGTTTGCATGTGCACATTTAAAACAGGGATGGGGAAAACTGTGGCCTTTCCTGATGTCATTGGACTCCACATCCTCTTAGCCCCACCTAGCGTAACCTAGGATGGTGGGTGTTTTCCAAGAACATCTGGAGTACCCCACCTCTGGTTTAAAGAATAAGAAAGAAATAGTAGGTTTACGATTGCACTGTAATCCAAATGCTAGAGCATGAGACTCTTAATCTCATGATCGTGGGTTCGATCCCCACATTGGGCAAAAGATTCCTATATTTTGCAGGGTTTTGGACCAGATGAATTCTACAGTTCTGTTATTCAAATTGTATATGACTAAACCGGTTAATATGTCTCAGTAGGAACCTATTCCTGTTTAAGAATCTTTCTCTTTTGTGTGCAACAGAGACAATTTCCTGTAATTTCAGTTATCTGGGTCTTTCCGTACTCTCAATGGCTGAAGACAGTCAAGCCAGTTCTTTCCTTTCTTTCTTTTAATCGGCAATGAAAGTTCAGAGCCTCCAGCTATGTTTCGTTTTTATTATTTTATTATATATACACACAGAGAGTTGGGAAGAAATTCTTCATTAGATACAAAGAGCGTGAATAATCTTTCTGGCATCTACTCTGAATGTTATAGTAACTGCACTGGTAAGCCAAGCAAGGCTGCAGTCCAGAGCACAGTTTTCATCTCCAAGGCTGCGCTCTCATTGCCACAGGCGGATGCCAGAGTTTGGAATCAACTGCAGATGCACATTACAAATGCTGACTTAGTATTGTTTCGTGCTTACATAAGGAAGATCTGCAAATGTCCTTCAATACTATAAAGCATTTTTATATAAGCCGTGTGTCATTTTAAATTACAGTAAACCCTCCTGTCTAAGAGGGTGGGGGGAGGACTAAAACAAGGTGTCCTGTTCAGTTCAGCACAGCAGTGCCCTGCAAAACCCCACATCCGTTGGCATTGCAGCTAGAGTTATTCAAACAGAACTTCATAGGCCATATTGCCCCTTTGCAGTGTTGGCAGAGAGATCGACTGAGTTATGAGGCTCTGCCCAGGCAGGCAGACCACAGAAAGAGGCCTTCCAAAATCTTCCCCTCTGGGTATTGTTAAACTCCAGCTCCCATCTGCCCCAGACTCCTTGGTCAATAGCCAGGGATGATGGGAGTTGTAGTCCCAAACATCTGGAGAACACTGGATTGTACTAAGACTTCTGATGCTACTGGCTTTATCCGCCATTCCACATGTTCTGGACCTAGCCTAGAGCTTTATATGTGTGGGCATGCACTTGTACATAATAATAGAGCAGGGTAGCTCTCTGTGTTAAAACGTCTTCTGCTCCTTGACTTGCAGCCCTATAAGCGAACTTGGCCCCCCCTTTTTTTTAAGGGATGTGTGTTTCTTTGAAAGTACCCACAGAGAAGCTCTCTTGTTTCCTCTGGGTCAATAAAACTTCCTTCTTGTTGCTTTCTGCCATTGCTTTGCTGAAATAAGATATCAGTATGGAGTCCTGCGAAATAAGTTTGTATCTATTCCATTGCCTTGTCAAGAGAGAAAATGTCTTTGAGCACCATGAAATTCACTAAGCCTCTTTAGCCAAAGGGCATCACTCATCCTCCATTAGAGCAGAGAATTTTTTTTAGTGCGGGCAAGAGCTCTGTTGTGTCAGGCACCATCTAAAACACATTAACAGATGCACAACTCATGTCTTAAAGACCTCTGCAAGTTCTCTCTCTCTCCCCTAGGTTCATTTGGGTACCAGGAAAAGCATGGGAGCGGAAGCAATGAATTTTTAACTTGCTTTCTGAGGACCATTCAGCACCCTCAGAGGAGCGGGTTTTTTTCAGGCAGATGTTCTGGGTTGTTCTCTTCCCCTCCCGTCTCACTTATTGGAAAGAGTGCTAGGCAGAGCACACAGAATCTGGAGCCAAATTCTTAGTAGGAAACCATCCATTGTGGAAGGTTACTCCCCTGGCTTTGGAGAGGTCAAGACACATGCTAACTTAACAGGATGATGATGAGGCTCATTGTTTAGAGATGTACATACTTCAGTACAGTCTTCTAAACATTGGTGGCTGGTGCCTATTGGGTTTACTGGGGTGGAAGACAGGGAGGCCAACAGTGGGTGGAGCAGAGCCAAAGACTGGCAGAAGCCACTAATTCTAGTTTTGTCCCCATCCTCCTCCTTGGTAAGCTCTGTAATGGTAACACTGACATTATGGAGAAGGAAGCAAGTAGACAGAGCTACTTCCTGGTCTGGTCGTGAGTAAAAAGACAGGTGAGGACTGGCTGAAGTTGGTTGAGCAGTTCCCCATTTGCTTTCATGGACCAGCCTCCACTACTTCTAAATAGATCCTGCTAGAAACCAGGTTTTATCAGCATTCATTCATTGAATTTTATATAATATTTCATACATATGTGTATATGGAACACTAAAGCCCCAAATCAAGAGATTATCCTAAAAATAGATGTCGTGGCATACAGTTACTGTTTAGGTAGCAGGAATAGACTTTGAGAATCATGGTGGACCCGTGAGAAAGCAAATTGGATTGGATTTGGTAGGCACAGTTTTAATCTATTATTATTATTATTATTATTATTATTATTATTATTATTATTATTATTATTATTATTATTATTAGAGGGCCCCTTCCTTTGGTGATTTTATATTGTACTTGATAAGACTTTACCTGAATTGACTCTGTTTGACCTTAATGACTTAATTACATAGCAAAATCAGGCTGGCTATGTAATGGTATGATGTTATCCTGTTCAATACCCTCAACTGACTGGGATTGCCCATGTCACTGATTCAGGAAGGAATTGCATCACCGTGTAGCCAATTTAGACAGGATATGCAGTGTTACGGCATCATGACAGTCACCACACGCTCCCTGATTGGGTGGCACTGCCAATGTGACTAACCGGGGGGGTGGGAAATAGGATTTGTAAGTTAAAATTAAAAGGCCGCATAAGCAGCAGATAAGAGGAAATGATGGCAGAGAACAATGGCAGAGTTTTTTTTAAAAAATAACTTATTGACTTTATACCAATTTTAAACAGTGGTGGTTTTCTGACACAGACTCCTGAGCATTCTAATCCTAATAAGGATTGTGTGAATTTCTCTAGCCTCTTTCACATCACTAGGCTCCCTAGCAAAACAAAACAGCTATGCGTCTCTGAAACATAACATATACCTTTACAGGGTTGTCCTCAGTATGTTGACCCACCGTGGAATTTATTCTCTGGTCAGTACACACAGTGGGGTTTTTTGGTTAAGAATAAATAAATTGAGGTGCTCATATCATATGTTGATAAAAGTGCCTTTGGTGACAGTAAAATAATGGTTGCCGTGGGCAGCAAAAGAAGAGGTGGCAGCACTCTGAGGGCACACATACGGTGCCAGCTTTAAACTCTCTATATAAGGCTGCCTGCTGAAGAAATAAGATTTGAAAGGCGCATGAGTGCTAGGCCACTGATTATGTAGCCCTAAAGGAATCAGTGGTTCTGCAGTATAAGTGCTTCCTACATTTGCTTATCATAGTCTTTCCCCAGCTGTTATGAAATGGTGATTGGGATGCTTTTATTTAGATACGTGTGCAAGATGAACCAGGGGCGGAGGGTGGGTGGCACTCTGATACACCTATTCCCTTCTCCCTTTATATCTGTGGTCAGAGAAGATGCCTTTACCTTGACTGTGGGCCTAGGGTGACACCATTTCTGTAAAACTACTTTTATTTTTTAATTTTGTTGATGACTTGTAAACAGCTAACAACTCCCAGATGTGCAATCTAAACTCAGCACATATTTGAGAGGGGAAGCAACCTGTATTTAGTGCTTAGTGGACATTAATCTGCTTCGCATCCCCTAGATTTAGATTTATTCCTGTTTATTCAGTATCCAGACTGGGCTCCAATGATCATTGGCTTGTAATATGTGAAGAATTTAGGTCAGAGGATTTTCCAGCATTATACTCTTAAGAATATCAATGTAAGTGGGATAATAATTGATGGATGGGAATGCAATCCCTGTCTGAGTGTACTGAACAGAGTTTCTGTGGCTCTTGCATGGGGCCTGCGCTTGCTGCCTGACGCTAAAATCATACACAGTAAGCCTGCAACTTACACGAGGGTTACGTTCCGGAGACCGCACCTCAAGCAAAAATAGCATATAGACGCAATGTTGGGTGGGATTGCCGAAGTCCCGTCCCCCCCCCCCAGAATCCTACCTCCTTTAAAGTATTTTGCCATGCACGTTCAGCTGAATGCACACAATTAAATGCATGTAGATTGCGATCTAACAGTTCACACTTAGGTGGGAGTAAGTCCCTCTGAACCCAGTGGGAACTTATTTATAGTAGGCATGCATAGAATATTGCTCATATGTTCTTGTCTGGATCTTTGATGTTTAATAAACTTAGTCCATCATGTTGTTTTATGTGTTAAAATATGAGAGCCCATTTCCAGTGATCAAGCGCTGTTTCTTATTCTGACTTGACCAGGGAGCACTAGCCAGCATTTCTCTGTTTTTGTCCCTTTTCTCATTTTTTTAAAACCATTTTTTCTTGCACAAGTGCATGTTCAAGTTGCTCATATGAGATTCCACCTAAACTGCCTGTCAACCTCCTGTTTCAGGTTGTAATATATGAAGGGGCCTGCTGGTTTTTAAATGATTCAAAGTTAATAACTGGGAGCTTTGTCAGTTCATTTTGAGGGAGTAAGTATAATACCTCTGCCTATCAGAAAGTATGTGTTTGACTGCTGATCTTGTCATTGGTTGTGTTTATGCTATTTTTTAGTGAGGTGGTGTTGGGTGTGAATTTGTTGGCTGCCTTGGAATGAGATCTGAAAAATGAGTGACAGGCTCTCTACCCTTGGTCCTCAGTAAATATTTCCCGAAAACAGTTGGGGAATAACTCACTTTATACTGAGCTCTGTTATAACTGCAATTAGATCCTGTGGTACCCATTATAATATTATCTGGAGCACTATGGGACAGATCATTTTCTCACTAATCCTGGAGCATCCAAATCCCTATATCCTTGAGCCCCCAAATTATCTCCACCAACTAACCCACCTTGGAGCTACCAACACTCATTCTTGCAGCTGCTTATCTGGTTCTTGTTTGGATACTGGATTGAAAGAGAGACATCTCTCTCCTGGAGTATTGTTGTAAAAGCAGCCCAAAGGTTGGTAGCCCTGGGAAATGTTATTTTCCCATGGCTACTGATATACAGAAAAAACAGAGGAAGGAAGCAGTTTAGCTGAAAAGAGATTTTGGGAATCATAATGCTTGCCTTTTATTTAATGCAAGCACAACAAGTCCTTGTGCTTCATATTTCAAGCCAAGAAAGTACAGACTTTGACAATATGTCTAATAAGATCAATTTAAATTAATAAATCTTGGCTAATGGAAACAGGACGTAGCCTCCATGTTGACCTCATCTTTCGTTAAACCCAGTTCAACAATGTCCATGAAGGATATTCTTATGGCACTTGTTTTAACACTGTTTCTCACTACCATTTATTGTGACGTTTGCTTCCTCGGTTCAGTTAATGATATACTGGGATGAAATTAAATTAGAAGTTGTGCTTGTGTTTCATGAAACAAAGAACTAACCATGCATTTCACCATCATTTCCAGAGAGCAGCATTGACCTCCGATAAAGACCTGTACCTTGACAACAGCTCCATTGAAGAAGCATCAGGAGTTTATCCAATTGATGACGATGATTATACTTCGGGTTCAGGCTCAGGTAAAGCAATATCGCATAATGATAAATGTGTTAGGGCCGGACATGGCCTTTGTCCTACAGTTCCATTGTACAGCATACACTTCACATGCAAAATGTGCCAGGTTAGATCCCTGGCTTCTTAAGAATGAAATAAAATCAGGTAGCAAGCAATGAGAAGCAGAGTAGTCATTACTGGGCTAGAAGAGTCCGACCATGTTCTCTTCCTGTGTTTCCTATGTGGGTCCCCACTAGTTGTGTTGATGCACTCAGGTCAGCTGATATGTGTGAAGCGGGCCCTTGATCAACAAGAACATGAAAAAACCTAATCTGTAGAGTCCAGAAAATTCAGTCTAGTGGTACCTCTGGATATGAACGGGATCCGTTCCGGAGTCCCGTTCGCATCCAGAAGCAAACGTAACTAGCGATGGAAAGTCTGCGCACACATGTGACACTTTTTGCCGCTCCTGCGCATGCGCGTGACGTCATTTTGAGCGCATGCGCGAGCGGCAAAACCCGGAAGTAACACGCTCCGTTACTTCCGGGTTGCCACGGAGTGCAACTTGAACGCGCTCAACATGAAGCATATTCAACCCGAGGTATGACTGTACAGGCAGCTCCCAATTTATGCGGAGGTTACGTTCCTAGGCACCATGCATTTAAGTGAAAGTGTGTATATTTGAAACACCTTTGAAAAAGCCTTCAGACACCCCCTTCCGCCCCTTTTGGTGACTTTTTGTTTTTGTTTTTTTATAATTTTTTTATTGGTTTTACAACATTTTTTAAACAATACAAACAAATAAAAAGACATACAAACATGTATAATTTCTTAACCTTTTTTTCATATCCCTCACTTCTCGGACTCCCCCAAACCTCCCCTTCCTACATCCCGATTTCCAAAATTATTTCAGCAAATCCTAAATAATTTTATCAAATATATTTCTTCTTATTCTTTTCTTTAACTTAATCTTATGTCGCTGTAATCTCCTTTTCTTTCTCAAAACCTCGACATTTTAACATTCATCAATATTTTAATAGTTCTTAAGATAGATTTTAAATTTCTTCCAATCTTCTTCCGCCGTCTCTTTCCCCTGATCACGGATTCTGCCAGTCATCTCGGCCAATGTCATATAGTCCATCACCTTCATCCTTTTGGTGACTTTTTGGGTCACTTCTGTATTTGGTGCAATGCACATGTGCACAACCGCACATATATTGGATGTGCCTAAAGCAGACATTGCCTGTATGTTGACTACCTGCTGAATCTGTGATGCTGTTTATGATGAAGATTAGAATCCCCATGTTGTTATCAGTGTCTGTATCATTTAGTAGGATGACCTTGGTGACACGCTGCATTTAAAGGCCACGGAGAATGTTTGGGCAACAAAGAAGTAATTGTGGCTCAGGTGACACCACGTGATAATTTTTGCCACAAGCAAGAGCATTGCATCTCATTAGCATATGTCAGTTAAAGCGTATTTTTTATGGAGAGCATAATGTTGTTGATGGGCGTGGGGGCAGGGCTACCTAGAGTGACGGAGATATTGAGTGTGTGGCAGGGAACAAACAGAGCTCTCAGTGGCTACCCCTTCCATGCTCCCACCTGGATTGTGAAATTTCATGTGCATTTCTATAGTTACACAGTAATCCTGAACTTTTCTGAAGCTTCCTGTTGGTTGAATTGTGCATTTATGTTTTCTGGAGTTGAGATATGCAGTCTTAAACGCTGATATCCTGTTGGATTTATTGCATATAAATAAGGGATAAGACAAAAAAAATGGGATTTGGTTCTAGATTAGACCCTGAGGAATTAAAAAAGTGGTTGCACCAGGCTGCTTGGTTAATATAATTCTTTCCCCCTGCCCCAGTTGAATGTACTGAAGTAATGGAAAATTAAACTAAGAAAGCCAAATACTACTGAGCAAATCTCGATGAATTAAATCAGTTAGGTAGATAAAAGAAAATGTCACGAGTGTTTGGATTTCAGTGCAAAGTAGTTGCTACATAATCGGTCAGATAACTATCCGGTCCTTTTTACAGCTAAATAAATTACACAGTAAATGCTTAGGACCTTTTTGATTAGCCAGCTGCTGAATAAGTAAGGGCTGGTCCCCACAAACACCAGATTACATTCTTAAACTGTTCCTGGGGGGGGGGGGGTGTCACATGCTTGAATGCTTCCCTATGAAAGCAACCCCCCCCCCTGCAGATCAGGGACATGGGGAAATGTGGTTGGACACCAGCTCGCATCAGCCCCAGCCAGTATGGTCAATGGTCAAATATGGAGGGCCATGGGTTCGCCTTCACTGCTGTAGATAGGAAACCAGCATGTTGTGAAGAGTTCAAGTCATCTTACAACAGGGTTGTTGTAAGGACAAAAAGGTTGGGGTGAGGGGAGAAGTATATGCTATCTTGGAGCTCCTTGGAGGAGAAGCGCCAATATTTATTTTACATTTTTCTGCGATGTTGATGTTTTTTTTAGAAAATATTTTTTTAAAAATAAAATAAAATTGCAAATAGCCTTTAGGGCAGCACACAAGTATCGGCAATAAACTAGAGCAGAGCAAATATGTACAGATGCGTTTCCATTCATATTCTTCTTATACTTCAGGGGCTGAAGAAGAAGAAGAAGGCGATAACACGCCAATAGTGGTGCCATCAAGAACTCTCCCAAAGATGCCACCAACTAGTGATGCTCCCAGAACTGAGAAAACCACGCTGAAAATGCAGACCAAGGTACCTGCGCAAACAAAGGTGTGTTCAGGGGAGGAGCCTCTTGCTGGTTTTTAAAGCTGCCGTGATAATAATTTAACCTTAAATGCCATCTGATGTATGCTTTAAGAGGATTTACTAGGTTTAGTGCAAAGCTGTGGATTAACCATAAAGACAACTCCCTTGGATATCATATCAGTCTATTAGGAGAAACGCAGAGCTTTGGTCTTCTGTTCTGAAACGTGTGTACCCCTCCTCTATATCTGAGAATATATCAGAAGCTACTCTCTCGTAGAAGGCGGCCGGTTCCCACAGTTTGGCAGGGTTCTTCCCCAGTGCTACATTTTCCTCCTTGAGCATCCTCAGGCTCCCCAATGTGTTAGTGCCTACAGCTAAAATGGGAAAGCTTGGTGACAAGTGTAGAATCCCCAGCCTTGCATTTTCTGCTGTTCAAAGTAGCAATAGCCTATTGCAAGGAGAAAGGGAGTGGGCAGGAGACTCTGTGCTTAAACCTTGCTCTGCCCACTGCTTCCCCTCTTTTAACCCTTAACCCTATTCCAACCAGCTTCTCTCCCCCCCCCCCCTTTTAGTGTGTAAGGAAAGCAAAAGTTGGGGTAGGGTTAAGTACTGCAAAGTTATGATTCTGAGTTGCATTGTAAGAGATACTTCCAAAGGCCTGAAACTTGCAAAAAATCATAGTGGAGAGTTTTCAGTAACTACCAAAGAGTAGGGCAAACTGCTGTAATTTCCTGCATCTAGGGCACCCAATAAGCATCACCGAGCAGTTGGCTATTCCTCTTATGGACTGTGAATCCTATCAGAATGTGCTTGTTGCTTCCCTTACGAATTCTGACACTCAAAAAGGTTTTACACAGGGCAGCCAAAATACAAAATATCAAAAGGAACTGATGGCCGCTAAGAGCTTTGTTGTAGGGCTATTGGCATACTGGGCTTTGTACAGAGTTCCCTAAAATTAACAGTGGAAATGTTTTGGGGCGTGGCTTAAATTGTGGGGAATAGGCTCCTTGTTTTCAAATGATAGGAACAAGAGCATGGGAAGTTGCCTCTCACCAAGTCAGATCACTTGTCCACCTAGCTACACTATGCTTTCTACACCAACCTTATTTTCCAACTTGGTGTCCTCCAGCTGGGGCTGATAGGAGTTGTAGTCTAAAACAGCTGGATCACACCAGGTTGGGGAAGACTGGGGTACACTGACTAGCAGTGGCTCCTCAGGTTTGAGAGAGGGGACTTTCCAAACCTACCTGGAGATGTTTGGGATTTAACCTGGGACCTTTCGTATACAAAGAACATGGTCTTCCACTGAGCTACAGGCCATGTTATGTTACACAGTTAAAGAATATTTAAACTGAAATAGACTATATTCATTGCACCATGTAGCAACACATCTATTTGATTTTACTCTTATTTCATGGGGTAAGCAAATCTATATAAGCACACATTGATTTGTAGGAGTTATTTTGAGAAAGGGGTCTGAGGCTTCCAGTTAGAAATTTAGGAGACAAATTCTTCCCCGTCCTCCATCCCCCTTTAAGGTTCTCAAGAGAATTAAGCTAAAGGTGTCAAGTGAATAGGAAATGTATATATTACAGAATTTGAATGCATAAAGGGTAATGGTTCCTGTCACTGCTGCTGCGGGTTGTTGTTTCTCCCCCTGAACTGACTCTGTGCCATCGTTTTCCCACATCTTGTGCTACAGTCACCTGAAGAGATTGATAAAAAGAGAATTCTCAAGCCTGACGCTGAAAACAAAAACGCTAAGAACGAACCAGGTGAAGACACCGACGTATTCACCCAAAAACACTCAGAAAACCTTTTCCAGAGAACAGAAGTATTGGCAGGTGGGTGCCATATGTTCATAAACTGCAGAATAAGGAGCTTCCTGCTCTATTTTGAAGCCAAGGTATTCACTATCTCTGCAGCTACTCACATAGCTGTTGCTTTGAGCACTGTTCCTCCCCATCCTGTGGTATGATGCAATCTCCCCACTTTTTTCTCTCTTTTGCAACTGAGGAACGGTTTTATTGCTTTTTTCCTCTCCATACATTGCTGCCCTTTCCTTAGCATCTCAATAATGTTTACACCAGGACATTCACCTCCTCCTCAAGGGATGAAAGAAAAAACAAATCTCTTTCACCTGAGGGGGTTTTTTGCAAAGGGGATGGGGCTGCTAGAAGCATTTGAGCTTTGCAAATTCGGATACAAACGAACCCTAACCTGCACCTCACACAGACGAATGTGAGGATCTGAATACTGCCAGCTTTGGATTTCACACGTCCTCAAATTTTACAACGCAGTTTTTTGTTCAAAGCATATAGAATTGTGTTTAATGGTGGCACATGTTTTCAGATACTGTTCAGAAATGGGCATTTTGAGAGAACGTGTGTTGAAAATACATATTGAGCACCTACCCTAGAACACCCCTTTCTTGGCCACTGGTGTACCAGCAGTGGAGGGGAAATGGCAGCAGTCCTTTCCACAAGTGGTGGATCTCCCTCCCAGAGGGTGGGCCTCTGGGCTACTCTCTCTGGGACCAGAGAGTTGCACCCCTCATGTAAATCCTTTTGCATTTTGCAGCCAAGTAAATATATTTGGGGCTGGGCTTGTCAAGCCTTCAGGAACATTTTAGAACGCCCCTTCCAGAACCTTAACAGTTATTCGGCTATAAAATAATCTGGGTGGCTCTTAAGAACCTGATTGGGTTATAAAAACGGTTTACATGTTTAAACTAAACTAAATTAAAATGTTACAATGGCAGTGCTCCAAGTGGCCATAGTTGGCAGTGCCAGAAGCAAAAGTAGGGGGAACAACATTTTTGTTAACCCTTTGTACAGTGGAATGGTTTCTACGCACCCTTGCACACTCCTCCCTATTCAGGCAAGCAAACTGCATTATTCAGGGATGCATTTCAGCCAGGCAGAACCCTAATGGAAACTGCAGAGCAGGACCAGTGAGGGGCGTGGCCTGGGAAGAGGAGGTGTGGCAAGGGTGGGAAACCTCTCCACTTGGTTTCCAGGCTTGAGGCTTGTTGCTTTGAAATGCCATTTTGAAAGGTTGGGATACTCAGTAAATGATGGTGGTTGTTTTTTCTCTTGAAACAACTTGGAGGCAATACACTGCTCCTGGTGAAACTTCTGTTCTTTTCCCTTCCATAGCTGTTATCGCCGGTGGAGTTATTGGTTTTCTCTTTGCAATCTTCCTTATCTTGCTTTTGGTATATCGCATGAGAAAGAAGGATGAAGGCAGCTACGACCTTGGAGAACGCAAACCATCCAGCGCTGCCTACCAGAAGGCACCTACTAAGGAGTTTTATGCATAAAACTCTTAACTTAAGTGTCTCTGTTTAAGAGATCACTGAACTTTTTAAATAAAGCTTTTTTTTTTTTTTTTTTGCATAGAATAATGAAGAAACCTTTTTTTTTCATTAAAGAGCCTTTATGGCACCTTTATGATAAAAAAAATCCCATTGTATTTAAAACTTTTCATGTATTCCTTTTAAGAAAATGTAAAGTAAAATCTTAACATTTTGCAGTGTTCTGTGAATAACAGTGGCAAAACATTATTTTATACAGCCATTGATGTTCACTGAATCATTTAAAAACTTTATGCATAAATGAAAATGATTGTTTTTATCCTATGGTTCAATGAAAGTTGTTTAATTTTTGTCAGCATGTCTGATTGATCTTACAAGTTAGTTTTTATTTCATTAATTTATCTGTTTCCAAAAAAATAAAAAAATGCCTTTTTGTAGTTGTCATGGTGCAATTTGTCTTCGGATAACTCAGATAATGGTAACTCTTAGTGTAAATGTATTTTTTCAGCTATGTAAACTTTAACCTCCACTTTGTATAAATTTTAGTGTCAGAAAATCCATTTTACACCTTGCTTTGTTTCTCAGTGTTCCTGTAGCTTCATTGAAACTTACAGCAGCAAATTAATGTGTAAAATTGGACTATTACTGCAAACGATGTAGTCGTACCTGTACAAAAACAAATCTTCTTTATGGGAGATTTTGCAGTAAGCTACTGACAAGCCTATACAAACCCAAAGACTCTTAACAGTATTCCAAGATGTTGCTGCAAATTTCTATGGCCACTGTTGGTTAATTTCTTGCAATTTGAAGGTACGAGTAGGAATTGAAAAAGAATCCTTTTTTTTAATTGTTCTTTAAAAAAATGCATTTAAGTTGTAAACGTCTTTTAAAGCCTTTGAAGTGCCTATGATTCTATGTAACTTGTTGCAGACTGGTGTTAATGAGTATATAACAGTAAAGAGAGAGAGAGAAAAGAAAATGTTGGTATTTTATAAGCACAGACAATTCTAATGGTAACTTTTGTAGTCTTACATGGATAGACATAAATTGTAATTTGGGAACATAAACACTACTGAATAAATCATGTGGCCTAATACTGAAATATTTCATTGTGGACTTTATTTTGTTCTCTTTCGTATAATGGCGACTTCATGTGCCATGCTACTAATTGCATCTGTTATATGATAAAAGGATATGTTGGAAACAAAGGTCCCCGAAGGTTGCTAACAAGAGTTTCACGGGAGAAATAGCTCTGTTTATAGCCTCATTAAAATGAAAATGTACCTGCAGTTGTTAATTCTTTTCACATTGGTGAAATGTTAAGTGCTAATCTATATGGGCCACTTCTTTAGTGCTCAAATTCACATGAATATAAAGTTTCAGTTCTCCATGTGCTTGAATGATTCCTCCCACCCATGCCTTGCCCTTGAAATAAGCAATATGGATATGTTTGCGTGCCTTGAAAAGTAACAGAATTATTCCACATCATTATCTCTGTGGTGGGGGTTGAGAATAGCTGGCCAGAACTGTATGTTCAGTGGCCACCATTTCTCCAAAGAAAAGGATGCGAGGAGAGGGAAGAAACAGCAGGTGGGAAGGGGGATGCTTGCATCCTTCCTTTGCTACAAAGGTGAGTCAGGAAACTAGATCCTCTCCTTTTGCCTTGTGGTGCTTCCCTGGAAATCTGTGCAACCACACAGTAGTGGCCTCCAGACGCCTGAGTCCCACTGAATGTGCTTTGGACATCATGCCAAATGTGGTGCTGCAGAGACCACACAGAAGTGCCATGTCCTACACAGTCTGTATAAGATGGACAAGAACAAGGAGGCATGATAGGGCTTAGTGAAGGGACAGTAAGGATGAGGAACTTGTGGCCCTCCAGATGCTGGGCCCCAGCTCGCAGCAGTCCCCACCCATCATGGCCAATGGTCAGGGCAGGTGGGAGGATGTGTCCCATCAATATCTAGAGGTCTACCCAGTCCCCATTCCAGGGGTAGGGAGAAGGTTAACCTGCAGTAGACAGCACAGAACTGCTGAAGTTAATGTACACCAAATAATGATGTTAGTCCTGAACTTAGGTCTCAAATATGACAAGCTGGAATGGTGTTTGTTCTTTTTAAGGTGCAAAAAATATGTTTTGCATCCTATAGCAGAGAGACTGAATGCCGCAGTAGCAAGGAGGAGCTTCAAAAACAGATTTAATAAGTGGAGCACTGCAGCCTTAAAAGCCAAGCGCTTTGAGGTTCATGTGGAAGGTGGGTGACCAAGCCACCATATAGACCAGGAGAGGATAAAGAGAAGAGGGTATGTCAAAGAGGCAAGAGGGTTTCATGAGACACAAAGATCTGACAGAAGAGGGGAGCCGAATCAACCCTGGCGATCAATGGGGTGACAGATGTCGCAGCCAGATCGCCCTCACATCCAGAAGAGGGGAGGATGTAACCTGAATAAGGAAGTCCAATGAAGAGAAGAGTGCAGTAATCTGGGCAAGTGAAAAAACCAAAGTACCACACACACACACACAAAACCCCCCTATCTCTTTACAACTTGCACATTCAACGTTGGGCTTTGAGTCTCTCTGGATTGGCTTCTTTTGCTGGTACAGTGTGTAACAGAAAAAGTGTTGGATTTATGCAGGACCATCCACACATTGTTCTGCTTTATTAGTTGCTCTGCAATGCTTTCCTGTTATTAACACGTATTTTGCATCTGGAGTGGAATTCTTGCTCTATAGCACAACAAAAGCAGGGTGGGGAAAAACAGCCCCAGGACATGGGTGGTCTGAAAAGTTGCAAGGTTTTGGCAGCAAGCCAAGGAACATTCCCTGGTTGGAAATGAAGTGGTATGTACAATCTCAACTTTCTGCAGTCTCAAGCAATATTGGAAGCGTGATTGCGTAGAATCATCTGGATACCGTCACGAGCGCAAATTACAATGGATGTACAACATAAAGGGCGCGTGGAGGGGCATCCTTTCCCTTGGAAGGGTGTGATATTGGAAACTCGTGTAGCAGGAGATTAGACTTCATTTTACTTTGCATAATGGAGTAGCTATTCTAATAAAATCTCACCATTTGACCTAGCAAATAACACTATGCTTGGTTGTTTGCAAGAGACCGAGTGGCAGCTTTCCTGCTATAGAAAATTATTTAATAAGTTACTTGAAAGCTGACTGAAATACTTCGCACGCTTCTTTTGATTTGCCACAAGCTGAGCCGCTTGAAAATGGTGTTCAGCAAGTGCTCATTAATTGCACAAAATGTAGTGAAGCGAAGCTCACGAAGCAACAGCTGCTAGAAATAACAGCACCAAGATGAAATTTTGGCAAAAAGCCTTTGCTGCTACCCAAATGCCAACATAAAGTCTACTATACCCAAACACAGTTATTTCATTTGCATGGTCTGATGTAAAGTCTTCTGCATAATTACAGGTTGTTTACAGGTTGAGTAGGCCAAATATTAAATGGGGAATATTGCACAGTCAGAACTAAAGCATCTACTTATGCAATCTACCCCCACCACATTTGCAATGGGAGATGGGTGGACTGGATGAAGGGACAGCATCACTCTTCCTGTGCGGAATTCCCTCCTCCACCTGCTGAATAGGTGTGCAGAATAGCCAATGGAAACCCCCAAAATGAGGCATTTGGGGTGTGGGTGGGGAAGAGCTAAACCAATCTGGGATCTGCTGCCCCTCTGACTGGCATGTGGAGCGGAACTGTGGGTGCAGAAGTGGCCCCAACAGAAAGTGGCTGGGGTGCAAGGATAAGGGTTGCATCCTAAATATTCAACCTACTGTTTTGAATTTTCAACTTTTTAATTCTTCAAATAATGCAAAAGATGTCTTTTCCCAGTATAGACTATGCTTCTAAAGGCAATTTTACTGGAATGAATCTTCCCTGTGGGTTGGATCCAAAAGTGCCTTGTGCAAGCAGAGGGGTGATTCCTCTGGGCCCCATTCCATACCATTCCAGGAGTTCCACTGACCCATCAGCAGATTTTCAGGGTCAGAGGAAGGTATGCAGTGCTTTTCTAAAGCCAACCCTACATGCTTCCTACAGGCCAAGTTTTGTTGTCATGGTGAAGAATTTTATACTCTTGATCTTCAGTCTGCTTACTAGCAGACGCTTCACTACTCTGCTGCTAAAATACATATAATTCCTGATCCAAGAACTCTGTCATTTTGGTTCAATACTGTATCTAAAATGATGCATGAGGGAAAATACTCCTTTGTGTGCTCTGTAAGTGATTCTTTGTAAGTGGGAGTGACTTTGTTAAGTGACTCAAGCCATTGTATAGATTAACTCAATAAATAAATTTAAATGGCAATAGTATGCCATAGAAAGGGCCCTACCCTGGATGAGGACTCTTGTCTATTAAATTGAGACCCCCCTCGTTCTCTTTTCACATGCCCAAGGCAGCATACAGCATGAAAACGAATAATATTAAGATAAAAGCACATCAATAAAAACAGTGAAAGCCATCAGCACCGCGTCACACTTTCTTGTCCCAGTGAAGGCAGCAGGATGGTAAAGAAACACAGAGTGTGGGGTCTCCACTGTACTGAGCGATACAATAGTCTTGTCTGGATTCAGTTTCAGGAGATTCTCTTGGATCTTGGGCCAAGCTGTGACTTTGAGTCAGAAGAAAGGACAAAACATGGTTGCCTTCTGTTCTTCCCACCCATCTTGCAGTGTAGTCATTTGTTTTGTACTGGATCCAAGAAAGCCTGACTGAAGCTGAATCAAGAGACAATTAAAATGATGATGAACCCACTGAATCTTTCAGGGAGCATGGATTAATTATTGTTCTTGCCAAAATGACAACAACTTAACTTTCCAAGTATAATTCTTGGTAGGCTTAAATTAATATTTAACCATTCTGCTCCTGTTGCTTATTACTCTCAAATTCGTTGCAGAGCTACCTAATTTAATAGAAAGTGGGTGGGCGATACAATAAAAGAACAAAGTACAGTTAAATTGATGCCGTTTCCTGCGATGCAGAAAAACATATTGTTGGATGGTTTTTAGATAGTCACACATATTGAACACGCCCTTCAGTGGACTGCTTGGTCATTTTTACATTGTATTTTTACAAAAGGGTTCTTATTGCTTTCTGTGGTAGACTCTATAGTTTATTACATATATGCTTCCAAATCAATGGCGTGCTCACTTTTTGAATAATGTGGACAGTTCCGATTGTTCATTCTCAAAAAGGATATTGTAAAGCTGGGGAAAGTTGCAGGAAAGGCGGAAACAAAATGATCAGGCGGCTGGAACAACTCCTCTGTGGGGAAAAGCTATAAATAAAACCTTTGAAGGTTTTTATTTTACCTGAAAAAAAGATGACTAAAGCAGGGGTTTATAATAGGTTATACCATTATGCATGTTGTGAGGATTTTCTTTCTTGTCAGTCACAATACCAGATCTCAAGTCATCCAATAAACCAGATTGCAAACCAATTCAGGACAGAGAAAAGAAATAAATACATAAATAAAATTAAAAAAATTGTCCAGTAGCACCTTAGAGACCAACTAAGTTTTTTCTGGGTATAAGCTTTCGTGTACATGCACACTTCTTCAGATACACTTTCTTCAGACAAAAGAAAGTACAGTGGTACCTCGGGTTATAGATGCTTTAGGTTACAGACTCCGCTAACTCAGAAATAGTACCTCGGATTAATAACTTTACCTCAGGATAAGAACAGAAATTGAGTGCCAGTGGCACGGCGGCAGTGGGAGGCCCATTAGCTAAAGTGGTACCTCAGGTTAAGAACACTTTCAGGTTAAGAACGGACCTCCAGAACAAATTAAGTACTTAACCCAAGGTATCACTGTAATTCTTCACCAAACAACTAAGCTATGGACAGGGTTGGCCCAAAACATTTTGGCAGCTGAGGCGAACCACAAAATGGCGTGGCGAGTGAAGATCTACCTCAGGAACACAGGTGGGAAGAGACCAGCAGCACCTTCTATTTGCTAGGAGGAGGTGGCAACTCTGGCATTTGTTAGTTGCTTTATGCAGAAAGCTCTCAAAGCAACTTGGCAAGATAAACTCGATAAACTTCAATATACCTACCTCTACTATAGCTTCTTTGGAGTTGGTAGCCATTTCCCCTGTTGGAACTGTACATACTTGTTAATTTGGACCATGATCTTGCCATAAATTCTTAGCAAAACACTTTCCATTGAAAATGTCAATATCTTTCTTACAGAAACTTACTTTTCAGTATAAACAGACTTTTTTTTTAAAGTATCTATTTATGCATGAGTTATTAAGACCATAGGGATAGGGTTAGAAAAATACTCCTGTCAAATCGAAGTAACCAGCCCAAGAAGACATTATCCATTCTGTTGTGTGCAAGTGAGTAGGAGTGAGAAGAGCAATCATTATCTAGACTTTTTAATGACTCAAGTTGGAAACTATTTTTCATGGGAGATCTCCTGGATCTGGTGTGAGAAATCGGCAACACTGAACAGCAAAACACCACATACATTTGGTCACAGTTTAAGGAATCAAAGTTACCATATAACTGACATTAGCATTAAAAAGAACAGGCCGAGCTTTTCCGCAAGCTTCTTTCAACTTCTAACTGTGACTCTGGAAATTGTCACTTCCATTTTCCAAGGAACCACAGCTTGCAATGTTGTCCAAACCCTGCCTGTTGTGAAAAACATACGGTGCAAATTATATATTTATATAAAAGTCTAGTGATTAACAGATGCCTCTCTTCCCTTGGCAGATCATAGGTCTCAATCCAGATGGAAACCAAGGACATCTGGATGGTGAAAGAAGGACAGTAACTTGTTAAACTATTCCCTTCAGGAACTATTTACTTACTGGTACTGGGCATGTGTTTAGCATCATCCATGCCCTAACTGTGCATGTCCTAGAGTTTCCATAACCTTTCCTTCAGTTCTTCCTTTTCTGGAGACAAGAGTGATTCAGCCTTATACTGTGTTTTAGGGAGATTGCATGTAGCTTGATCCAATGCTATTTTGTTCCTAAAGGGAATAAAATCCAGGGAATCTAGGTTGAATTGGGCAAACTTCTCTAGAATGGTAATTCACAAGGTACTGGAGTACTAGGTCAGGTAACTTTATAGTGTAGCCTGACATTAAATATATTAATTTTAAAAATCAACAGCACACTCTTTATATCTGCCTACTTTCAACCGTCACTTTCATATAATGAATTTTCAATAACAGAATCCCACACAGCCTTCAGGCTTTAAAACAATACAATGAACAAAGTCCCAACACCATCTCTGTAGACTGACTAATAACAATCTTTCATTGTTATCTTAAAATTCGGAATGCGAAAATCTGGAGTGAAGTTTGGCCAGATAAAATCATTAAAAATCATTTTGTGTGTGTAATATGGTCCCTGGATTCATGGGCAAAAAAACAGTGCTTTAGAACAGATACAGGATGGATTCAGTTCAGAAGAGGCAATTTGGTTTATCCACTATAAAAGGTCATCCCAGTTTATTGGGAAATTGGTCAGTTGTAGCTTTCTTGTCCCAGTTGTGCAGTTGTGATATTTGCTGCTGCCAGGAAGAAAATCTGGAAATCCTTTCCTGGATTTCCTTTACTGAGTAAAGCCATTGCACAACACATCTTCTCTTCATGAGAGACTTGCTCCCACAATGAATCCTGTGACAGGATTCCCATGACATCAGATTCCTGAAGAGTAGCCTTGTGAGCTGCAAAAATGCATAAAGCGATGCTGCACGTCAGAATCTAGCTGATTTATTTCAGCAGGAGAGTTCAGAGGTAACACGAGTAGGAGGTGGTGCACAAAACCTAAGTTTGGATTTTGTTTGTGTTTAACAGCAAGCCTGCCAAATCAAAATGCAAAATGAAACACCCTAGAAACTCACACTTCTCTTAATTTTGGTAGGTAGTTCTCTCCCTACACATGTAGTATCCATGGCTGAAGTATCTTTGACAGATGCCCACTCAACCTCTGCTCAAAAACCTCCGATGAATCTTCATTTCCGCCTTGTTCCTGATGTAGATCTTTACTCCCTCTTCTAGCTTGGCAGGGAGGGGACAACCTTACCGTAGTTTGCCTCAGATGCCAGTGTTTTGCTCTGGCCCTGATTTGGTCCCCCAGATGGTGAATGTGGAGGATAGGTTATGGACTCTCCTTGCTCCAGCAAGTGACTGAGAGGATGAGGCTTTCAAGTTTTAATGTTGTTTTGCAAACAAAACGATCAAGGGGGTGGAGAAATTAGGAAAGGTTACAACATTTGGGACCTCTTGGTTTAGAAAACAAGGCAAGTAATGGGAGACATGACAAAGGTGTCTAAAGTTATACATGGTGTAAAGAAAAGAGAAAAGTTCTTCTCCTTCTCTCAAAATACTTGGGGACATCGACTTGGCCACCAACTTGGATGGTTTCAAAAGAGGATTAGACAAATCTAAGGAGGATAAAACCATCTGTGTCTGCTTGTTACGATGGCAATGTTTTGATTCCAGCATTAATAATAATAATAATAATAATAATAATTTATTATTTATACCCTGCCCATCTGGCTGAGTTTCCCCAGCCACTCTGGGTGGCTCCCAATCAAATGTTAAAAACAGTACAGCATTAAATCTTAAAAACTTCCCTGAACGGGTCTGCCTTCAGATGTCTTTTAAAGATAGGATAGCTGCTTATTTCCTTCACATCTGAAGAGAGGGTGTTCCACAGGGTGAGTGCCACTACCGAGAAGGCCCTCTGTCTGGTTCCCTGTAACATCACTTCTCGCAATGAGGGAACTGCCAGAAGGCCCTCGGCGCTGGATCTTAGTGTCCAGGCTGAACGATGGGGGTGGAGACACTCCTTCAGGTATACAGGACCGAGGCTTTTTAGGGCTTTAAAGGTCAGCACCAACACTTTGAATTGTGCTCGGAAACGTACTGGGAGCCAATGCAGATCCCAGCGGCCACTCCCAGTCACCAGTCTAGCTGCCGCATTCTGGATTAATTGCACCTTCCAGGTCACCACGTAGAGCGCATTGCAGTAGTCCAAGCGGGAGATAACCAGAGCATGCACCACTCTGGCGAGACAGTCTGTGGGCAGGTAGGGTCTTTTTTTAAAAATAATTTTTATTCATTTTCCAAACAAGTTTTATACAGTCAACAAATTATTTTACACTCATGCTTCAATTTTTGACTTCCCTCAGTTTCTCTGTCAATCTTTCGAAAAATTTCTATTTATTGACGCATTTCTAAACATGATATTGCCTTTCCCCACTCCTTTTCCTCTTACTCTCTTTTTTGCAGTATTTCTTACTATTTCACAGAGTCTCTTCAAAACCAACAAGCGTTGTCTGTACATCACATATATTTTTCAGATATTCTGTAAATTTCCCCCAGTCCTCGATAAACTTTTGGTCTTTCTGGTATCGAATCTTCCCAGTCAATTTGTCCAATTCTGCATATTCGGTCCATTTCCTTCTCCATTCTTCCACTGTTGGAATGTGGACAGGTAGGGTCTTAGCCTGCATACCAGGTGGAGCTGGTAGACAGCTGCCCTGGACACAGAATTAACCTGCGCCTCCAAGAGACTGTATGCCTCTGAATATCACTTACAGTGAATCACAGGGGGGAAGAGCGCTGCTGGGCTCATGTCCTGCTTGTGGACTTCCCATAGGCATCTGATTTGCCCCGTGAGAACAGGATGCTGGACTAAATGGGTCATTAGACTGATCCACCAAGCTCTTCTAACATTCTCATTAGCATAGAGAAAGAGTAGTTTACTAATCCATGGCTGTCATTTGATCCTTACACAAAATGGATCAATAGAGCTCCTTGTATTTTTGCACTCTCCTTGGGAGGTGTGGCTATGGGGCTGTCAAGATGCACTTCAAATTTTACCACTCTAACACTGGTCCAACTGCATTGTCTAAAAGAATGTCTAGCCCTGAATGTGTTTATCTTCTGCATTTTTAACAAAATGGTTCTTCTATCACCTTTCTCTTGGAGGAACATCACCGGCCAAAGGACTCATTAGTTGAGGCTGTTGACTGCACACTGCCCCACTACTTGCAGCACGGGCGAGTTCCCAACTGGAATTCTGAACGGCGGCTTGGGCTTTCCTGACACAAATGCCTTCTCAAATGTTCATAGCATGCTACAGCTTCAATGCTCTAAAGAACCATGGAACTGTCAAGTACAAGAGAGAATAGCACAACTGTGTGGCATAGATGGTTCTTGGCAGCTGGTCCGCAGCTGTAGAATTTATTCCTGAAACCTATCACTGTGATATCTGAACATCTGGTGATTCTCCCTCATCGCTCCCTTGCCCCTAAAACCCAGCAAACATCACATCGCTTAAGCTATCTCATATGTCTTAAGTTCCTCTTCCTTCCTGCCTCTGTGGAGGTTTTCATATTTAATTGATGGAAAGTGAAATGAACAATGCAAAGAATTTGGAGGAAAAGCAGCAACTCCCGCCTCCGAATAACAGCACCCAAGACAACAGGATTTCACTGATGCAACATAAAGCCCTACCTTGTTGTTACATTTTTTAAAAAATTGCTGATACGGTAGGCAGAAAAGTCATTGCATGCGGAGATGAACGATCTCATCTGCTATGCAAGCTCACTAGAGACACTGAGATGAATCCCTGTTTTATCTGGACATCCAGTGACTCGAAACATTCAAACTCCCTTTTATTCTTTCCAGGGCAGGTAATTTTGTACACAGGAACAAACCTGTGAAATTAAGAGCTTGCACAAAGGAATGGCGTGAGTTTCCTTAATGGAAGATTTGTTGCACCTTCCATTTGAATGGTCAGCACAACTGGAAAGCTAGATAAAGCTAGATAAAAATAATTTAAAAAATAAAAATAGCCACTTAGTTCAGAACTCATAGAAAAACCATTACTAGTTTAACAGTGTCTCTGTTTCCAGTTTGTAAAGCAGGAATAATATTAACCTACTTCACAGAGGCATTGGCAGGACAAAGGAGTGGAAGATTATGATGTCCTAAATGCAAACAACAGACATTGAAATACAATTGCTGTCATGAACTGGCAGGACAACGGGGAGGAAGCAGAGGATCCCAGTGAGGGGTGTAGCCAGGACTGGGACACACTGGGGCAAGCAAGGGATGGAGAAGGAGAGGTTGGTATATGAAGTACTCACAGGGTGACGGAGAATGATGAGGGTCAGCACACAGAAGCCAGAGCAGCAAGAACCATCACCAGAGCCAGAGGGGCCCACAAGGAGGGTTCTGAGGCCTAGGGAGCAGCAGGTGGGATGCTCCAGGAAGCTGAGGCAGGCAAGGGCCCAAAGCCCAGCTCTCTAGCTGGCCAGGTGGGGCTCGCCAGCTCTGGAAGGAGGTGTGTGATTCCTCAGCTGGAGTAGGCTTAGAAGATGTGCAGGCCACATGCCTCATCAAGCCCAGATGCTGCAATCAGCATGCAAAGTATAAAAGGGAAGCAGAGCTGAGGTGTTGTGTCTGCTCAACTGCCCATGTTGGTGCACCATGAGTTGGATGCTCCTGGACCACCACAGGACTGTGCTTTGGGTTTGATTCTGGACTATATCCTGACTGCTGGACTTCGGACTTGAATTTACCCTGAACCTTTGGACTTCACTTGTGTGGACTGACCTCAAATTTTGGACTTGGCATCCTGACTTACTGCCAGGTAGGCCAGGGGTTCAGGAAAATTGTGCTTTAAGAAATGTGAATCACCAAAGCTGCTGAGATACTGTTATGGTCTGTGGCTCTTCTGGATGTGGTTGGACTCCAATTCCCATCAGTGCCAGCCAACATGGCCAAAGATCAGGGGTGATTAGAGTTGTAGTCAACAACTTCTAGGTGACACTTATACTACTTTATCAACTGCCATTCCCCTTAAAAGAATCCTGGCGACTACAGTTTCCATGATTCTTTGGGGGAAGCCATGGCTGCTAAAGTGGTGTAAGAATGCTTACACCTGCTTTAGTGACTAGGAACTGCACCACTTTTCAGAAACTGAAGTGCAATGTCAGCACATTTTAATACTTCCCATTTTCCTACACTGAAACTGCAAAGGTTGAGTCACTGAATCAGAGGGAACCTTAATCTGAATGGTTCACTGAATTTATTATGGGGCTGACTGTATCGCAATACACCTGCTGGTGTATGAAAAACACACAAGAGACCAACATCTGGGGAGGAAAACGGGTGGGTGCGTCTTAATGTCACTGACAGACATACCAAGGAAGTCTTCTGGTAATTTCATTAAGCTTTTTAGGATAAATACATATCAGTTAAAGTCTAAATCTGGGTGGAGCAGTTCACGAGGACTGAGTTTTAGGAGCATTTCCTAAGCAGAAGCTTTCTTTTCTTTCACTTTTGGAAAAATGTGGCTCTCCAAAAGAAATGACACAGAAATTCAAAGGAATGGTGGCGGCAGAGTAGGAAACTCTGCAAAAAAATTTGCCTGCAAAAAAAGCAACCCAAAACAAGTTCAAAATGGTGCTACTGTGAACCTTCCAGTCCGACATTAATTCAAGTGACCCCAAATTGGTGCCCTCCAGATGTTTGGGACTACAGCAGTGGTGCTGATGGAAATCCAAAATTTCTGAAGGGGGTCAGATTTGGGTATTGTATTTTTTAAGCTTATCTGCAGATATTGAACCTGGCAGCATTCTGTATATTCCAACATCCTTTTTGGTTCCTTTTTCTTTTCTCTGCTCCATGTACTAATCCCCCAAGTAGTAAATGATTTACTAGCAAATTATTATGCCAGAGATTTAGTATCTTAGGTTAATTATTTCTGTTTTGAGTGCCAGCAGGCCCCAAGCCTAACGAGTTAAACACTACAAAACATGTATATGATACCATTTCCAGAATCCAGGTGTCTTGGGAAGGGACTCAGCTGTCTGGAGTACCGCCAGCTAAATAAACAAATAACAAAAGTGGACATCATGAGGTGCCCATAACTTTATTGCTTCTGACCTGTCTGATACATTAAGGGAAGGAAATTCCCATTCACCTCCCCCTCAAGGGTGAAATGTGGAAGGGAAATACACTGTTACAAAACCCATAACAAGCTGAATCCAGTCTTTCTGCCCATTGTTAAGTACAGAAGAAGTTCCAAATCAGCTTGATTTGGAATTGGTTCAGCTTGATTTGGAACAGTTCCAAATCAGCTTGATTTGGAATTGGGACCAGCAAATTGAGAGGTTTTCTTTAAAGATGACAAAATGGCCACCCCTGAAACTAATCCCCAAATTTGAATATTGCTGACTTTCCCAATGCTCAGTAAGGTACAATTGCTTCCCTCAACTCTGCTGTGAGCCGCTGTTCTCTGGCTTTCTGCACTTTGTGATAGCAGTAGAAGCAGCAGCAGCAACTGAAGTCTCAATGGAGGCCTAAACTCCCCTTCCTAGTGCTTTGATGCTCTGTCTCATATGCCAAGAATTCTGGGAAACATCATTTCCCAGGGTACCTGGCATCCAAACTAAGGACAAAGGTGTCCTAGAAAATTTGCTTTCCCTGGTGACCTGGCATTTAATGGACTAGGGGAAGGGGGAGGCATTCAGTGTATGATCTAAGATGAATAACTTCTTTGTAGGAAATGCTCCTCCGTTGGTGAGGCTGCTGAGTATTACAAATAGGGCAAGTTTGTATTCCAAGACAGGTATAACTACATTCTTTGATGACTTTACTGGAAGAAATCTAGGCAAAGCATTTGCAATGTCCCCTTTTCACAGATAAGCAGATGCTGCATGGAAGCAAAATCCTAACCTCCTTTGTGACTTTATATGTGCGCACATAATTCTTTAGTTTTAAGCTTGCTCAATATCAACATACCTACGTCTGAAAGCTTGTAGGTTTGTAGCATATATCATTTGGCAAAGCCACACAAGGAGTCTCTGCCTGGCAGTTGACTAGGGAAAGAGAGGTGAGGTTCACTGAAACAAACCTTTTGTGTGATGCTTTGACAACAAAAAACAAAAATGATCATCAGTGAGCTAGATTGTTTTAAAGAGCTGAATGTAACACTGTCTCTGCGACCATCAAATTTAGTTATGTTTTCCACCATTCAAAAGAAAAGAGAGGTTTGTAAACAAAAAGAAATACAACAACAAAAATGGCAGATGGCCAGATTATGACTCTCCTCTTAATGAGACAAACAGGGAAGTAAAATCAAGGGTACCAAAGGAGAGTGCAAGGAAAAAGTGTGAGGTGGAGGAAAGAGATGACGGATACGTTTTCTGGGGCCCCTCAATGAAACCGACACGAGGACAGTTTTTTCTATTACTACTGCAAATGAAACCTCTGTCACCAGACCCAAAGGGGAAGAAACAGAAGCGAATAGATGTGAACATATTATAGTCACTAAGAACTGAGAATGTGTTTTGTGAGTGACAGTGAGTCATTCAATCATCTCTGTACTTTATCGCCTTACGGATAGATGTTCTGTGACATCTTTATAAACTGTGAATAATAGGAACTCAGGCTTGAACAAAAGAGGATACTGCTGGAACAGGCAAATGTACCATCTAGTCTTGCAGCCTGTTCTCAGAGTGGCCAACCAGATGCCATGGGGAAGTCCCAAAGCCCAAGATGATGTTGGGAGGGCAGGCTTCATATTGGGGGGCGGGGTGGGTGAATCTCCTTGTTAGGGGGGGCAGAACCTCAGTTAATTATTTTTATTCATTTACTTGATTTAGGGGGGCAGCTCCCCCCCCCCGGCTACCCCTATGCCTACATGTAGCTTCAGATCAGATTACATGCAACCACCGCAGTGGCGCATCTCATAGCCTGCAAGTCTGTCAGAGCCACATGTCTGGTGCCAGTGTTGCATCAGCAGGACTTGGCGCAAGGATGAGCGGGAGATGGCCACTGAATGCCAAATGTAGGTACATCAGCCCACATATCGTTCCCTACCTGCTTCTATTTCTAGTCCTAAGCGATTCAACCTTTTCTTTGGATGACTAGTCGGCCGGTGTGACCAAAGCTACCTCGGGTTAAGAACTTAATTCATTCTGGAGGTGCGTTCTTAACCTGAAACTGTTCTTAACCTGAGGTACCACTTTAGCTAATGGGGCCTCCCGCTGCCGCCACACGATTTCTGTTCTCATCCTGAAGCAAAGTTCTTAACCCGAGGTACTATTTTTGGGTTAGCAGAGTCTGTAACCTGAAGCGTCTGTAACCCAAAGCACCTGTAACCTGAGGTACCACTGTAGTAGCTTTGCAAAATACACTGCATGGGAGATGTTGCAATGAACTGGTTTATCCCAGCTACTTTGCCGTCTTATGTAACCTTGCCAGCTCCTTTTTTTGTTTTGTTTTGTTTTGTTTTGTTTATAATTTCCTTCTCCAAAGACTCCCGCCCGGGGCCTCGCACAAGCTCTGCACAGGCCTGGTCTTGATGCCTTTGGTGCTGGGATGATTAAAAAAGAGAGAGCTTGGTTTGTTTTCTCCTGGCAACACCCCACTGAGGCGAGGGGCTCTCTGGCCCTCCTCGCCGGGCTGTGACCGAAGAGCCTCTCCAAAGCGCACAGGCAGCGCGCGAGGCTGACGTCTGTACCCGCTGGAGAGCAAATGCTCCTGCCGGGCGGCCAGCTCAGGCAGGGAGGAAAGCGCCTCTCCGGTTCATTCAGCCAAACGCTGCTGCTGCTGCTGCTGCTGCTGCTGCACAAGGGGACGTGGCCTCGAGCTTTCCTCTCCGCCACCCGCTCGCTCGCTCCAGAGGAAGGTTGGTGAACAGCCCCGCTCCTCCCCCGCGTTCTCCACGGCAGGAGGCCGATCGGGAGCCGTTTGCGGGCCGGAAAGACCCGCGGCTGCGCAGTTTTAGGGCCGGAGAAAGTAGCGTGGTTGGCGGGCCGGCTGCGCACGCTTGCGCGCAGGGAGGGCCGCCGCTTCTTGAAACGCCCCTGCAGAAACTAAAAAAATGTGTCCTGAAGTCAAGGGAGCAGCTATTCTCACGGGGGCGGCTCGTGGTTCCTTGAACCAGGCGGAAACTCCGTATAGGATTTCTCCTCTTGCTCACATTTCAGCCTACAAAACGGGAAGGAAGGGGAGCCTTACCTTACCTTCTTCTGCAACTTATTATTTGACTAAAGGGAAAGGGACCCCTGACCATTAGGTCCAGTCGTGGCCGACTCTGGGGTTGCAGTGCTCATCTCGCATTATTGGCCGAGGGAGCCGGCATACAGCTTCCAGGTCATGTGGCCAGCATGACTAAGCCGCTTCTGGTGAACCAGAGCAGCGCACGGAAACGCCGTTTACCTTCCCGCCGGAGCGGTACCTATTTATCTACTTGCCACCCGCATCCCGCAACTTATTATTTGCCTAGTAGGAAGGGTTAGCAGCGGAGACTATGGAGGGTGTGACTGCGCAGTTGAATGGATAGATTGTATTGACGACCTGCTTTTCACCTTCCAGAGGATCTTATTGATTATTTTTAAGCATTGTGTGTAGTGGAGAGACGAGGAGGAGGGGTGATGTTTGCAGCTTCCTGGTCCAGCTCCGTGTTATGCATTTCCCTTCCTAGGATGAGTTGCGCTTGCCATACATAGCTTTGCATGGTCAGTTTAATTCTGCTGTTGTGTTTTTAATTAAAGCCAATTACTGAACCTGACAGGTGCGGGTGGGGGACAACCCAAGGGAGCAGCAAATTGCAGCCAGTATTCTGATGACTGCTGGGAGATCTACCTCTAGATATTCAGCACGATTAAAGGCATTTCATTAAAATGTATAGAGCTGTCAGTGGCAGGAGATGATGAGCGAGACAGCGTTCTAGGTACTCTTCCACCATTCTTGCCCCCACTTTCCAGCTGCTGCTCATTGCTAACAGCCGGGACCTCTGGATTCACTGTCCAGTAACCAGGGCTTCCTTCCTGCAAGCATCGGAAGCAGAACAGGAACAGCAGAGGACAGTTCTTGGGAGGAATCTAGCATTTTTGGTAAAGTTGCTACCGTTTATTCCTGATTCTGCTCCTCTAATAGTAGTTTGGTACAGAAATTTTATGGAGTTTCCCTCACTATTTATTTCCACCCACTGTCACTAAGGCAACTTGTTTGGAAGTAAACTCCACTGAACTGAGTAAGTTTCCATTCTCAGTAAAGTATACCTTGCATTGTGTTGTGGGCATACCAGGGTTTTGTCTATGTGACCGTGTGCTTTGTATGGGCTGAGCGAACAGGACTACCAGTTTAATAATAATAATAATAATAATAATAATAATAATAATAATAATAATAATTTATTATTTATACCCCGCCCATCTGGCTGAGTTTCCCCAGCCACTCTGGGCGGCTCCCAAACAAGTGTTAAAAACAACACAGCATTAAATATTAAAAACTTCCCTAAACAAGGCTGCCTTCAGATGTCTTGTAAAGATAGGATAGCTGCTTATTTCCTTCACATCTGAAGGGAGGGTGTTCCACAGGGTGGGCACCACTACCGAGAAGGCCCTCTGTCTGGTTCCCTGTAACCTCACTTCTTGCAATGAGGGAACCGCCAGAAGGCCCTCGGCGCTGGATCTCAGTGTCCGAGCTGAACCATGTGGGCGGAGACACTCCTTCAGGTATACAGTTTCTTTCTTGGCAGGCTACATTATTATTATTATTATTATTATTATTAGTAGTAGTAGTAGTAGTAGTAGTAGTATACTGCCCTATACCTGGAGGTCTCAGAGCGGTTCACAGAAAAGACAGCCTTTAACAACTGCATGCAAAACTAATATTCACTAGGGAAAGTTTTCCAACACTGCCTCTATATCAGAGATGAGGATCGCATGGCTCCCTACATGTCACTGGACTACAGTTCCCACCATCCCATGCTGGTGGAGGGATATGTACACTTAGGGGTACAGCAACATTTGCAGGGGACACGGAAGGTCTCTGTGCTGGGCAAATTTACCTGAGTAATGTTACCTGTGAGTCTCGAATCTGCCAAAAGACAGGGAAATGTTGGCGCCCCTATCTCGTATTTGACAGATATTCCTCTAATACACATATATAGTAGATTGGGTGGACTTAACCAAGTTCTGGGTTGCGCACAGGCTAATTTTTATCTGCATCAGTTATAACTTGCATGTATGAATCGGATCTAATGCAAAAGAGATCTCACATCAACCTCAAACAATAACAGCAAGAGTTTAGTGGCATACTAATTTTGGCACAAGCCTTTATGGGCCAAACTCTGCTTCATCAGATGATGATTTTATTTGAACTTGTTAGTTACTTCTTACACAGAAAGGACTTCCATTGACGTACTATAGATCTAAGAACATAAGCATAGATAAAGCTACAATGGTGCAAGGGACTTCCCTTCCTCAAATTCTGATCCAGAGGGTCCCTTAACCATCTGTGACTATTTTGAGGGTGCAGGGAGGGCTTCGTGGGTGGGGGAAGAAGAGGAAAGGGAAGTTCTGTTGCACAAGTGGAAGTCTGTTGTGCAGGCAGAACGGCAGGGTTGGATATTATTCAGTACTGTATATTAAGAACACATTTACACAAACTGCATGCAGTTCACAAAGCAACCCCAATAATAGCAGCAGATAGCTTCAGCAGGATAGCTAATACTTGAAACATTATCCTCCCTGCCCCCCCCCCACATAAATGCACTCACACATATATGGCTGGGCTGTGAGAAGACTTGTTATTGTAAAGTAAAGCCGGAAGAGCCAGCCATGCAGGCGAGATGTGTGTCACATGCAGAGCCCACATGAAAATTAGATTCAGTCGCATAACAAAAGGAGTCAATCTTTTCATCCAACTGGGTGTTGGCTTTTCCCAACTGTTAATGAATTGGCAAACCAAGATGAACAGCGTACATAATGAATGCATTTTTGCAGTGAGCTAGGCACTCCCAGCCGATACTAAACCCAACAATGCCAAATTCTGCAAATTTTTCCAATTTAACAGTTTCCCACTGGGGTCTCCTTTTGGTGCCCCCCTTCTTTTTTTTGGGGGGGGGTTAAAAGTATGAACATAGCCAGAATGTATTGAGAGACTGAAATGGCCCCTCACTGGTCATCATTTCTAATGCCCGTTTATTATGTACGTTCTGCAGTGGGATAAGTCTTTGATGTTGGGCTGATGCCATTAGGTTAGAATAGAACCATAGAATCACAGAGTTGGAAGAGACCACAAGGGCCATCGAGTCCAACCCCCTGCCAAGCAGGAAACAGGTTCTGCTGCAGTATTTTTCTTACTAGCTATGGGGGCAGAACTGGCACTAGGGTGTTTTGCAGGAGAAGGTTCCCATGCTTGTATCCTCTCCTGTGTGGTCTATTACTCCTGGTGAGTAGTTAGTTAAGAAGAGTTAGTAGGTTGTGGAGGGTGTCTGTAAGGATGGGCAGTACAGTGGTACCTTGGGTTAAGAACTTAATTCGTTCTGGAGGTCCGTTCTTAACCTGAAACTGTTCTTAACCTGAGGTACCACTTTAGCTAATGGGGCCTCCCGCTGCTGCCATGCCGCCGCCACGCAATTTCTGTTCTCATCCTGAAGCAAAGTTCTTAACCCGAGGTACTATTTCTGGGTTAGTGGAGTCTGTAACCTGAAGCATCTGTAACCCAAGGTACCACTGTAATTCTACCTACAGCCTGTTTAAGGGAAGGCTCACCTGGATAGCCTGTATATCCAGAGGGGAATGTGTGGCCCTCCAGATGTTGTGGACTACTACAACTTCCACCATCCTGGAACATTAGCACTGCTGGATGGAGCAGGTGGGAGCTGAAGCCCTGCATTGCAGGGGGTTGGACTAATAACTCTTGTGGTACCTTCGAACTCTATGATTCTGTGAACATCTTTAGCACACAGGTTCCCAATTCCTGCTGTGGTGATGCCGTGGAGAGGCATTGGCCCGGAGGGACCTGAAACTATTCAGCAAACGGATCTGGGGGTTGAAGTTGACAGCTCAATGGCAATTTGATGTGCAGCAGCAGTGAAATTGATTGGCATTAGAATCTGGACACAAGAAAATACTTCACACAATGCGTACTAAAGGTGTGCAGATCACTGTCCCTGTGTGTGGTGATGCTGGCCATTGGCTTGGGTGGCTTCAAAGGGAGTTAGATTCATGAGGGATAGCCATTATAACTAAGGAGACCCAAACAGGAAGGCTTTGGCCTCTGTGATAAGCTTCAAAGCTTTCTAGAAGCATCTGTTTGTCCATGGTATACTAGACTAAATGGACTCTTGGTTGGATTCCTCAGGGCACTCTTAAATGGTGTTCTTAGGGCTGGTCCAAACACGCGTCTATCTACAGTTGGGTATATCATATCTGTAGGCCAGACTCAAAAGCTCCTGGCTCCCATTCTTATCTCAACAATTCACATCATAACAGTGTGCAAATAAAGCAAACTTTGGGCTTTATTCAACTAAATGATTGTGCAAGCAAAATGACTTCCACTTGTGCACTGGGACTCCCCACCTCACGGCTCACAAGCCAGATGTTAGAATAGATTTAGGCGTGGGGAGGAGGAGAACGGTGAGGTCCCATTGCACAAGGGCAAGTCATTCTGCTTGCACAATTATTTAGTTGACTACTCAGATGTTTCTGATTTTCCTGCTTAAGAAAAATTACATGATCAGGAATGCGCACACACTTTAGAATGCAGCTTCCATGTCGGCTAAACAAATCTAGAGACTCTTAATAATTAGACGAACTGCCTTCTTTCCATGCAAATGGTGCTGAGTTGGTTTTCCATTTTTTCCCCACATTCCTTGCCTGAATTGCCCTTGCTGAAAAGGTCGGTACATCCGATGTCGCAATTTGTACGGGAAAGTACAAAAATACAAATTCTTTGCTTCCCAAGCTTATTGAAAATCAATGGCTTAAATTTTGCAGAGGAAGGAACATAGCTGGAGGCAGAGATGTCTTAGTAAATTATACATGGGGAGAAGGAAGAAAACAAATAGCAGGATATTGGTGGGGTTTTTTTTAAAAAAAAAATACTCCCAGTGTCTGCCCTCCTGGCCTGTCCTTTGACCTGTTGTGTTGACAAGAGCATTGCATTCTCTTGCACATTGAGCTCCCACTATCTTCTTGTCCTGGGATCAAGGGCATCTTTCCGTCTGACCTTTCTCACATTTGTCATTGGTGGCGAATGTACCAGCAGAAAACCACAAGTATCTCATTATTAATGCATTAATATAAGCATTCTGACGGATTTCCAGGTTTTATTTTGAAACTCTGGGTTATATTTGAAATGGAACTTGGCTGCTGGCACCATGGGAATAAAATAACTGGCAAGTCACTCCAAAGGCCCTGTTTTGGATCAAGATTTTACCCCCCCCCCCCGAAATATTCACAGCACTGGCGGCATGCTGATGAGCACTGGTGTCGTGTAGCAGGGCAGGGTTCGTAGAGAAAATGTGTGAACTCCTAGGTTGAAAAGGTTTGCCTGAGAACTGGTAGAAGCTGAAACAGAAAGCTGTGGGTGCAAGCAGAGGATTTGGTGTGGTTGATTTTGTGGAGACATGACCGAAGGTCTAAAAATGTTACTGTACGCTGTGCATTTAGCTAATCAAAGCTAAGGAATGGGAAAGTTGTGTAAAATTCATGCTCTATTCAGCTGTTTAGGATATGGTGCATTGAAGAATTAACAGGATCTTCAGTAGGGCTGGGTGATATATCAATATATTGTTTCTCTCTGTGTGTGTGCTATGCAAAACTCACAATGTGGGAAAAACCATGAAGCCAGCCAATGCCTCTACAGAGCTCCATCATTGTTTCAGACATTGTGATATATAGGTACCGTATATTAAAACGTTTAGCTGGTGATGTATCACGATGCTGAAAACCAGATATCACCCATCCCTAATCTTTGGTTAGAACAAAATTCTGCTGCTAGGTTACTCATTGGGGCTGGCTTTAGGGAACATATCTCACCATAAACATAAACAGACACAATGGTTACCGTCTGTTTCCAATGCTGGTCATTGTCTATAAAGCCCTAAACAGCTTTGGACGTAGCTGTCTGGAGGATTGCTCCTACTGGTGAAACTTTACAGTCCCAACTGGAGCGCCTCCTCCAAATCAGGTGGATGGAGACCAGAGAGAGAGAGAGAGAGAGGACTTTTCTCATTTGTTGCGTTGCCCCCCCCCCAAAAAAAAAAAAAGAGAAGAGGAAATTCATTACTCCCTAAAAGAACCCAGATTGGCATAACATGTGCAGATCTCATTTAGATGCATTGCTGCAACTATAGAATTTAACAGAAATATTTAAGCAGAAATATAACATACTTGACTATAGAGGGAAAGACCAAATGACCAGAAGACCTGTGTTTCTGCTCAGTCTGCTGTCCAAGTGCTAAATGTTGGTGGAAGACTTCAAGGGGCCTGCTTTCCTCCTTTATCTTTGTATAGTTCTTCATCTTTAAACTGGACTTGGACCAGGCAGATCTTGAAACGGGACTTCTTAAAATAGAGGACTGCTCTCTATAAAGTAGGACACAAGGCCACACTCCTGAACATGGAAACAAAGTCACTCCTCTTGGGGAGACACTCATGGCTCCCAGTTCTCTGCATATTCATTCAGATGTAAGTTCCTCTGAAATAAAAAGGAAGTCACTGGGTATAGGAGTATATCCTTATGGAAGTTTTCTTACCACCTTCCTTGGGGCCTGCCGGCCTGCCCATAAAGTGGGGGTGAGGTGATTGCCTCAGGCAGCAGATCCGTACGCTGCCATTGACTCAGGATGGCCTTGTTTTTCCTTGCTTAAGGACTACGGCTAGCAGCTCTGAAACCATGCTTCCAGTGTGTGATGTTTTGCATGTTCAGACCCAGAAACCTCCCCCCTAAATTCACACTTGACTCAAAATTTTGGTTTGGTTTTTGGCAGAATTTAGGCCACAACTTTATTGATTACAGAAAGTGGCTGGTTGCATAGGCTCTGGTTCGACTAGCTCCCTGCCATGCAGGTAGCGCTGATCCAGGGCACCGGCATAGGTCAGTATATCTGAAGGAGCGTCTCCACCCCCATCGTTCTACCCAGACACTGAGGTCCAGCACCGAGGGCCTTCTGGCGGTTCCCTCACTGTGAGAAGCCAAGTTACAGGGAACCAGGCAGAGGGCCTTCTTGGTAGTGGCGCCTTCCCTATGGAACACCCTCCCACCAGATGTCAAAGAGAACAACTACCAGGCTTTTAGAAGACATCTGAAGGCAGCCCTGTTTCGGGAAGCTTTTAATGTTTGATGTATCATAGTATTTTAATATTCTTTTGGAAGCCACCCAGAGTGGCTGGGGAGGCCCAGCCAGATGGGCGGGGTATAAATAATAAATTATTATTATTATTATAAGGGTGAACACCTAGATAAGCGGAAAGCTGGGAACAGGCTAACTCCACCACCCAAATGTCCCCCTGGACTCGGGCATGGGCACAACCCCCTCACAGGGGTTGACCAAACCATCGAGTCCCTGGATTCCTTTAACGGAATACCATTCACATAGGGATGGTGAGAGCGTTCTCCCATCCCTATCACCTAAACCAGAGCCTATCTGCAACCTTACAAGTTATGACGATTTGCTACATAGCAGGCAAAACCCAAATGGCAACAGCCAATCAGCCAAGTGGGGGAAATTCCTGCCGTGGCCCTGTCCCAACGACAGACGACACATGACGGCATAGCAAGGTCAAGCGCAACAAGCTCTAAAAGTAGGGTGGGGTGGACAGGTGTTCCGAATGCACGCACCGAAAGAGGAAGCTCTGGGTCATGTGCATGGGCATAAAATAGGTCCCTCGAACTGTTTAGGCTGCATCCCATTGGCCAGATTGCACCCAGCTTTGAGGGACCTACCAATTGGGTGTTGTGGCAGACCAATGTACCCACTCACAACACAGGGTGTCGGTTGTCCAGGTCTCACCGCAATACGTGCCCTCTTTAAGGGAGGATCCGATTTCACCTAACATTATAAGTAATAATATATTTTCTTTTCCTTTTTACAAACCACCCCTTTCTTTGTCTCCTTTGAAATAATTCCCACCCCATCCCACTTATTTCTGGGAAAGCAGTATTTTACAGATGCTACTCCCTTTAGTGTGAAATTAAACAAACCGGAATTCTACTTTCTGAAATGCCAGAACGTGCATCATACATGATGTCAGGCACACTTGAGAGCAGGGCAGATATTTCTTAGAACAGTAATTTTGATTTATTCTGGCAATTTAAAAAGACTGTGTTTGCACCTGCACCATAACTTTGAAAATACTGCCGCCGTCCTAGACATATTAATGTTTGCATGGAAAAACATGCTTTGGAAGTTTATCACGAGCTAAAACGTCCCTACTAAGTGAGTTCTCTATTCTCATGAAGAAGGCGCTGAAAAATGGCTGGCTTGGCCTACGTGTGAGTAATAGGGGAGCCTGGTCTAAAGTGAATTAATTGTTGGAGTGCAAAGTCAGTTATATATGTGCAGCTGAATTCTCTCAGCTGTCCAGATAGCCACAAGCAACTAATTTAAGCTGCCACCCTCTGTTGATGAATAACTGCTTGTTTTCGTACCTATGCAAAGGTTTTGGGTCTGTATCAGGTGGGGGAAGCAAATTTCAGTATTCAGAGCTCTCCTGTTGAATATTCATGGCTGAATAGCGTAGAGTTGTTTCAACCGCTAGACCAACACCTTGCTCAAGCTAAACAAGTCTGGGGTGGGTCAGTGCCTGAATTTAGTGGCAGATGTGGTGGAATTGCTAGGAGGTCACAGAAGCATGCCCAAGTTGTTCCGGTTTTCTCTGCATCTTCCTCCCTTGCAAAGATATTGTCTAAACTTCAGGTATTGTGGTTTAGCATGCAGTTCGCACACCACTAACACTGAAAAGTGTCTGTGGTTAAGAAGGAGTTCCTGCTGTCAGTTTTTAATGCCTCCATGCCACTGGACATTACTCAGAAGTAAGCCCCTGATTTCCATGGGGCTTGCTCCCTGTTAACTGCGTGCAGGATTGCACCCTGACTCGGCTAGTCTGAAAGGTGCCACAGCTTTCCAGAGCTATGGCCTTTCCCTAGGCATTGTTTTTGCTGAGAGGCAGTGGGCACAGCCTCCCAGTCACCCTTTGTACCCCAGTTGCTGGCAGAGTCTAGATAGCAGTTGGAGCTGAGCTTACTTTCTTGACTTGGTTTAGGTTCACGTCATCCTTACAGCCTGTGGCGTTTGTGGTTGACTTTCTTCTTCTTCTATCTGAGCTTCCCTCCCAGCTGCGGTTTGCTGAGGCAGCTGTGTGATTGCCAGGTGTACCTTTTGGGCTGTGTTTCTTTCTGGTGGCGGAATAATTCAATGCAAATGAAGTATCTTGAGAATTAGATTTGGAAACGTTCCCTTGACAAAATACACTTTTGGAAACACTATTTCATTAAAGCTTTGGTTTAACTCCAGAAAGGGCATTAAAGGCGTAAATCTGCTCCGTCGATTAAGAGAGCCAAATATACAGGGAGAGGAAAAATGGTTTCTCTGCTCTTACACGTTCCTTTTCCAATTAAACTTGGAAGCTTCAGGGCAGGGGCAGCTGGTGTGGTGCCTACAGATGTTTTGGACTACAACTTCCATCATCCCTGTCCATTGACCTTGCTGGAGGGGGCTGATGGGAGTTGAGGTCTTTAACATCTGGAGGGCACCACATTGGCTACCCCTTTAGGGAGTGCACATTATGGCCACAATTTGAGGAGGGAAATTGTTTGGGGGGAGTGAAGGGATGATAAGGACCATTATTTAAAGGACCAAGAACTATAGACCACCCTCCAAGTGTCCCTATTTTCCAGGGACAGTCCCAGATTTACAAAAGCCATCTAGGTTTCTGATTTGATCCTGGAATGTCCCAGTCTTCCTTGGGATGTCCCTATTTTGATCAGAGAAATGTTGGAGGGTATGGAATAGGATGTCCCTACCAGCAAGGAGGTCTAGGTAACCACTGTTCTCTTCTTCCATGGGGCTGTTCCATGACAGATCACCACACCCTTAGAACATCTGTGCTACTGACTTTCAAACTTTGGGATTGTTGAAATACACACAACAACAAAAGGAATAAATTTGACTCAAATCAATGCAACTCAAATAAGGTCTACTAGGCCCAATTTTTAAGCAATGTAGACTAAAGTCTCTTCTGGGGCCCCTCTGGGATTAGGGGCCCTGGAGCTTAAGCTCCATTAGTTTCATTGTAGCTCCACCCCTATGACTGGCCCCTGAGACTCCCAAGGTCATGGGTAGGCAAACTAAGGCCCGGGGGCCAGATCCGGCCCAATCACCTTCTAAATCTGGCCCGCGGATGATCCGGAAATCAGTGTGTTTTTAGATGAGTAGAGTGTGTCCTTTTATTTAAAATGCATCTGTGGGTTATTTGTGGGGCATAGGAATTTGTTCATTTTTTTTTTCTTTTTCCAAAATATAGTCTGGCCCCCCCACAAGGTCTGAGGGACAGTGGACCGACCCCCTCTGAAAAAGTTTTCTGATCCCTGCCCAAGGTCATAATCCCCACAGACAATACTTTCCACCAATCCTGTTCCATGTGCTCCTCAAGGGCTTTTGCCTGGCTGAAATGCACCCTTGAATGGCAGCAATGCCTCATGCTTGCTTGGAAAGACGATGGAAAGGTTTTTGTGCCTCTGGCTTTTTTGCACTGCTGGAACATAGTCTACTTGGCAAAGTTAAGAGTCACTCTCCCTTGTTTTGCTCACCTTCGCTTCTGGCCCCTCCATGCAGCCATCTCGGGCTGGGGGGAAAATGTTATCTACCCCTTCTGTGTAGAATGTAAATTGTGTCTGAAAGCTGGGGGAGCAGATGCGGTAAATGGTGGGGAGCTGCCACTAGCCCCCAGAGATATTTCTTGCGTTTCGTGTACCAGAATCCAGGTTCCTCACCATTTGTTTACATCTTCGCAACAAAAGGACAAATCTGGCATGTCTTTGGAACATGAGGAGATGGCTCTATCTGGCCTGCTATCTGTCTCTGCCAGATGGCCCATGCAAGCCTTGGTCAGGTGTTCCTGCCTCAAAGCGAAACCACCCTCGGAGATTTATGGCTTGAATACAGCATCAGCAGCCGTTGCAGCGCGCAGCTCAAGAGTCCTGAACTGAGGCCACTGGGATATAAACATGCAAGCAAATGGCATGGCTTCGTATTCTGGCAGCCGGAAGGAGGGACAATTTATACTTTATAGGATGCATTGTGATTCAATATCTTTATTTTCTAAAATAAACATTTTCTTGTTTCAAAAAATGAGAATGTGGCTGCTAGTATTCTAAGTGGGAGCATATTTATCTGCTTATTTCATTTGTATCCCGTACATTCAATGTAAATGTATGTTCCCAGGGTAGAAACAAAAAAGCACAATGTATTATTATTATTATTATTATTCAGTAATCAATAAAATATAAAACATGCAGTTGACAAAATAATATGAAACATTTCCAAACTAACCCAGCAAATTAAAACAGCAAATGGCAGCAGCCCATTCAGGCAGAACTGGGATCCCCCCTGTGGTGCCTGTGGGCATTGTGGCACCTTCAAGTGCCCCCCTTGTGCCTGCCAAGCCCCCCCCCCCCATGGTCTCTCCATTTATTTTTTGATTAATTACATTTTTATGACTTCAGATAGGGGTAGTTTGCTTTTTTGCCTGTGTTTTGTTTTGGATTGGGCATAGGTGTTTGGCCTGTTGTGGGGGGCCAAGGAAAGGTAATCCTGAGCATCATCTTACCCCCCCTCCCCGTGAACTGCATTTTGTGACGCCTCTGACAGTTTCTTGTTGGTGGCATTCATCTGTCTCAAGAGACAATGGAGTGTGCCTCTGGGGGTGAAGTCAACGGCACCAAAGTTACCCCAAAAAACCACTCAGTTTGCCTGTGTCTCCTTACGTCTTTTGTATACAGTGGACGCTCAGGTTGCGAACATGATCATGAATTAAAATGAGCTAGAATCAGCACTTTAAAAAAAATGACAGTGCTTTTTGAAACAATGAAGAAAACCACGCTTTTAACTTCAGTTGTTGACTAGCTGAGGTAGACTGTGGCACAATACCCTCTGGGAAAAAATCAGAATGGCTTGAAAGCATGCATAGAAAATGTGGTGACAATGATCACTGAGAACCTGATGGGTTGAGTCCAATGGGATTTAGCATTGCAAACTGCTGAAATTTTAAAAGCAAATTGGTATCCTTGATAACAAGGACAAAAGGAGTGAGTAAGTGGCTTTTCTGATGGAGAGGAAGGCTGGGGGAGGGGCTCCTCCGTGGCAGAAAGCAAACATTGGGCCAAATGAGGCATTTCGGAACTGGGCCAGAAGTGGGATGTTGTTGCCCAAGAGTGAGCGTTGTTGCTGCTTACTGAGAGGGATGAGTTGGGTAGGGTTGCCATATTCCCAAAAGTGAAAATCTGGACAAAGTTGTTGACCATTTTTGGAAACATCTCCCTCCCCCCCCAAAAAAAAACCAACCCCACAAATGTTTGGGCTTTTTTTGGATTTTAAAAGCATTTTTCTTTAAAAGATTGCCCTAGTTGCCGTAAGTTCAGTTTTTCCAGGACATTTTGCTGATTTGGCGAAAATCCAGATGTATGGCAGCCCTAGAGTGGTGGGAAACTCAGTATGGTGTGGGCCCGGTGACAGGAATGTCTGCTTGACGCCACCCCCACGCCGACTGCGCCTCCTGTGTCTCACCTCCTTTTGTTAAATGGCAGCAACACTCAGATTTGGGAAGCCAGGTGTGTGATGCTGCCACTCACGCAAAAATTATAAAATTAATGTAAGTATGTGACTTGGTTGCTCAATTTGGGCTTTTTGCATGTTTTTTTTTTAAATTAAAAAGTATTGCGACTTGCTGTTGTTTTTATTGATTATAGACAAGTAATGATTTCTTGTAGCAGTTGAGAGTGAATTTCCACATATTATTTGCTGATGTAATGTGTAATATTATATTTGAAATGGAGCACTGAATGTTACTTTATCTAAGCTGTTTCTTTTAAAATCATATTTTTTATTATGGCTTATTTGCATTGCGTTGGATAGTTAATAAGATAATAGAATCTGGGGTTGGAAGGGACCATAGCATAAGGTTACCAGATTTTTTTCCCCAATGAATCCGGGGACACTTTTCAACTTCAATGAATTTTGTATGGGGACTGATTTGTAAATCTGGGGACTGTCCCCAGGAAACGGGGACATCTGGTAACCTTACCATAGCAGGTCATCTGTTTCAGCTCCCTGCAGTGCAGGAATCTTTTGTCCAACGTTTGGCTCGAACTCATGACCCTGAAAGATGTGTGATCCTTGCTATGTATTTTGTTGTTTCTTCACCTTGTAAGCACCTTGTGTATAAAGGTAAAGGAACCCCTGACCATTAGGTCCAGTCGTGACCGACTCTGGGGTTGCAGCGCTTATCCCGCTTTATTGGCCGAGGGAGCCGGCGTACAGCTTCTGGGTCATGTGGCCACCATGACTAAACCGCTTCTGGCGAACCAGAGCAGCGCACGGAAATGCCGTTTACCTCCCGCTGGAGCGGTACCTATTTATCTACTTGCACTTTGATGTACTTTTGAACTGCTAGGTTGGCAGGAGCAGGGACCGAGCAACAGGAGCTCACCCCATTGCGGGGATTCAAACCGTCGACCTTCTGATTGGCAAGCCCTAGGCACTGTGGTTTAGCCCACAGCGCCACCTGTGTCCCTACACAAAAGCGGCATACAAATTCAAAGTGAAATGAGACGAAACAGTGCTCTTGTCGTGCCCCACCGCCCGACAGGCAATGCTCTCCACCTGTGGAGGGGCAACTGTATGCCATTCTACACCCACATCTCCAGCTATCTATTGTGGTAAGGGGTGTGTGTGTGTGTAGGATTGTGTTCTTATTCGTTTTCCACCTTTTTACTTCCTCCGGCCTTAATTTCTTCATCCTTCAGCCACAGCAGAGCATCTGCAGTTGTTGACCCTGCCTTAAGTTTAAGCTTTGATTTTTCTCAAGCTTCCCGGGAAGGGGTAAGTTATTAATTTATGTGTCTGACTGGTAGGCAGGGGCACTTAGGCCCAAATAACCCCCAGAGTCCATTGGTCACAAGAAGGTTCGGCATGGGGCTATAAAAGAAGAGGAATGTGGGTCTGAGGATTAGGGACAGTCTATAAATTCATTGCAAAATAGCCAGCTTGTCCGCTTCTGGCATCAGCACATCTGAATGGCCTGTTAGTTGATAATAAATCACAGCTACCGACAGCTATTCTGAATGCAAGGTCCACATGGTTGAAATAAAATACCTTTTAGTCCCAGTGTTTAGCCTAAAGAGCATATTGCTTCTGTGCCAATGGAAAGGGAGAAAGGATCCCCCCCCCATCACAATAGAATGCAATTCAAATTATGTCACTCCATAACTTCAGACAGCTGGCAATTGTCAGTCCACCATGTGTCTGGAGGAATTCGAAAAGGGTCGTTCGTATCTGATAGCCTGAAAAAGCTACCCAGCTTCTCAGCAATATCACCCAATGAAAATTGGCAGAATTTCAGCTGCACACAGTTAATAGATGGAGTAGCAATTGTATATATTTGTGTGTTTATCTATATATATATAAACAGGAATAGAAGAATTAACTTTGCAGACCTTACCAATGAGGATGGTGGTTGAGGAAACTGCTTCAAATGACAGATTCCCACCCCCCTGGAAGTGCGTACACTTAACAGAAAGCTTACTTTGCTTAAACAAATGTTAATTCCCCCCACAGCATTCACTGGGCACTCAGACTGATTTAGCATCACTTATCCAACAGGACAGGAAACAAGGCGAGAGGTGGGCTCTGAGGCTTCTGATGTTGGATGGCAGGCTCCACAGAGGAAACTGAGCATGCTTTCCTCAAGACAAGCAGACTAATTGAAATGTAGTTTTTACACCTTTGAAATACGGGGTTTGTCTTATCAAAGTGGCACACCTTAAAAAGCCAGCTAATTCCCATCACAAATGTTGATTCCTTTGTTCACATCCCTCTAGCTCTGGTGGCAATATCCATGCCACTAATGTTACATTAGGGACGTGGGTGGCGCTGTGGGTTAAACCACAGAGCCTAGGACTTGCCAATCAGAAGGTCGGCGGTTCGAATCCCCACAACGGGGTGAGCTCCCGTTTCACAGTCCCAGCTCCTGCCAACCTAGCAATTCAAAAGCACATCAAAGTGCAAGTAGATAAATAGGTACCGCTCCGGCGGGAAGGTAAACGGCGTTTCTGAGCGCTGCTTTGGTTTGCCAGAAGCGGCTTAGTCATGCTGGCCACATGACCTGGAAGCTGTACACCGGCTCCCTCGGCCAGTAAAGCGAGATGAGCGCCGCAACCCCAGAGTTGGCCACGACTGGACCTAATGGTCAGGGGTCTCTTTACGTCTTTAATGTTACATTTGGTTTATATGATGTTTACGCCTTATACTGCGGTTGCCAACGTGGCAACCTGTGGGCACACAGGTACCCGCTGAGACCTTCTCCCTCCCCACTCCAAAAGGGTTACAGCCTTGTGTTATACAGAAATAGGAAAATGAAGTAACCTGCTTTCCTGACTTTTGCGGAATATATTAACCAGCTCCCTCACAATTTTGTTCTCCAAGGAATATTCGGGTTCCAGGAATGGTCTGACAGAGGATCATGACTTCCCCAATTAGAGCTCTGTGTGGCCTTGTTGCATAAATCTAACATGGGCACAGCCCTTAAACTCTTGTTACACATTAAGTAGTTTTTTTAAACCCAGGAGTGATGTCTGGGAAGACGGCCATGTCCCAAAAACAGAATGTGTAAATCAGGCCAAGTATTTTCCCCATCTCCTTGGAGATACACAACAGGGTTTTTTTTTATTAAAAAAAAAATAATGTTACTTAAACCAGCATATCAATTCAAAATATTTCCAAACTGACCCTTTTTTAAAAAAAGCCTTGTTGTTTAACACTGCTGTTCTGAATTCTCCTGAAATCAACAGAAATTACCTGTCCTGAACAATGTGTGGCTTGTTATTTACAGTGACTGGTATCAGGTTTGCTCCAGTGAGTATATGGATAAGTATTTAAAAAATAAAACTATCTGGCAGCATCTTACAAATGGTAGTTATCCTACTGTTTTCCAGCTCAGAGGAGAAACCTAAGTAGAAGTTATTCATCCATTCTACTGGCAAATTAAAAGAGGAAAAAACCCGGCAAATTGCATTAAAAGAGGTGTTTTGCCATTTCTAGGAAAGCTTCCCAGCAATGTTCAGAGTTCATTATCTGCAGTGGAACTGCACAGGGTCTTCTCTGCTGGAATGCTGCTTGAGGGTGCCCAAGAAATGCCTTTGTAACTGCTGTTTGATTTGACAGTCTGATTGTATTCAGTTTCCCTAATTCCACAGGGCTGGCCAAGCTGCCGGTGCAAGAGCTGACAGATAGTGACAGCTCCATACTCACTGCTGTTTCGAGAAACTTAGGGAGATCGCATTACAACTTTTGACTCCAGAAACTTGCATTTTCCAGGGTAGATTGGGGTTGAGAAGCTATGCTTCTTGATAGAGAAGGCTTCTTGCTGCGCTGCTCTGTTTTAGTATTCACTTGACAAGCAGAAGGGTTGCATGTTGATATTTTGCAGCCGTTGCTTTCTTCGTTCCAGGCCTTAGAGTGGACATCTTCAAGAGTAAGCAGGAGAATAAACAAACAAGGTTTTTAAGACAACCATATTTGTACATCTCTCGTGCTAGATCAATTTAACATTCTTAATTTCTTTCACCACCGTCCTAAGTCGGGCTGGGCTTTATTTTGATAAATCATCCAAAACCTGTCTCAAGTTATATCGTGATATTGGTTTCACAGTTTTTGACCTGTCAATATATTGCAAATTGTTATGTGTGTGTGCTATGAAAAACACACAACGTGGGAAAAACCATGAAGCCAGCCAATGCCTATACATAGCTCGATCCTTATTGCAAACATGGTGATATATCAGTATACAGAGGTACCTCGGATTAAGAACTTAATTTGTTCCGGAGGTCTGTTCTTAACCTGAAACTGTTCTTAACCTGAGGTACCACTTTAGTTAATAGGGCCTCCCGCTGCCGCCGCATCGCTGGTGCGCATTTTCTGTTCTCATCCTGAGGTAAAGTTCTTAACCCGAGGTACTATTTCTGGGTTAGTGGAGTCTGTAACCTGAAGCGTCTGTAACCTGAAGCGTTTGTAACCCGAGGTACCACTGTATTGCAATGTTTAGCTAGTGATATATCGTGATGTTGAAAACCAGATATCACCCAGCCCTAGTCCTAAGCCAGGCCGACAAGTTCCCCCATTGAGATGGGCCCAAATCTGACCCTCCAGCCCCCCGCCCAGCCATACCCCCTTTTTGCTCTGCTGTGGGCCACCCCAAGTGTTGTTACTACAATGTGTTCATAATGCGAATGCGGGGAGGTGTAACAGAGAGGGAGAGGCGTTGCAGAGAGCGGTTTCCTAAACTGCTCTCTGAAACTCCTCCCACCCTCCTTTAAAAGAGGCGGAGCATGGGGGCATTGTGAGGGGTAAAATAGAATCTATGATTCTATGGTTGTTCAGGTGTAAAGAGAGGAGGGGTCAGCCAGGTGTGGGGGAAGCAGGTTTGGCAGGTAGTTGGGATTGGCAAACGGGTGGCAACCCCATATTTGTGTGTGTATGTACATGTGTAGACGTGTACACACACACACACACACACACACACACACACACACACAATCTGCTCTGGGAGTTTCTGTGAGGCAAAGCCGACCAGTTCAAAATCCATCAAAATGTATAGCAGAACACAACTCTGAGCCCCCAAATACAAAGAGATAACTCTTGTTGAACAAGTATGAGTAGGCTTTCAGAAATACCTCAATTTCTTCCGTTTTCAGCCTTTGCTGCTCTATTTCCATCACAGGAAACAACCCCATAACTTAAAAACAACAACGCCATAATTCCTCTTATATTGCACATTCAGCTAACCTCTGAGCCAACTTTTTCCACAGCTGTCATAACAAGCTGACTGTTAGATGCTACTAACTGTACCAGACGCCCCCGTGTACCATGCAAGTTTCTTTCCTTTGCCCCAGGGCTTTAAAAGTCTAATCCGATGTTATCCAAGCCACCTCATGTACTCCCAGGTATATGATTTCCTGTATCCCTTGGAGGAGAATCAAACGGAAAACATCGTTAGGAAATTATTAGATTATTCACAGATTTAGGAGACCTTTCTAGCAATTAAGTGGATATTAACCTGAGCCTATTGTTTCTTTTCCACATTTCCTATTTGGCATCATGAATTAGCTCCTTTTGATCTGCAAACGTCAACAAGGATTTCTAGAAATTCTGTATAAAAATAGAAGCATTGCTCAAGCTTTCTTCATTTAGGCTGTCCCCCCCACCCTATCTGCCTCTGTCTCTTTCCATTTAGCCTGTGATTTATGAATAAGCTCCTAGGTAATTATTTTGATGTTTTGGTGTCATTTTTGTGTTCTGACACGCTTAAGCTCACATACTTAAATTTCCTTTTATTTATTTATTTAAAAAAAGTTCTGGGCACCAGAGTTTAAGAAGGATATTGACAAGCTGAAAGGTGTGCAGAAGAAGGTGACCGAGATGATCAAGGAAGGGTCTGGAAACCAAGCCTTATGGGGAACAGTCGAGGGAAGATTGTGTAATGCTTTGTTGGAAGTGAGATTTGAAGGGATGGTTTTTTGGCACATGTTTGCAGCCTCTATGCGACACCAGTTTATGCTAATTCATTTCCTCCAAGGTCTGATTTGTACTCGGGACATTTCGCGTAAACCTGTTAATGTTTTTCTCTTGTACAAATGTTTTTTGTCTCAAAGTTCGCTTCCCTATCTTAATGTGCGTGGTTAAGCATGCTATCTCCCTATCTTGTATAAACTATGGAAATGACAGGTTTCAAATGACAGGTTGACTCAGACTGGGCTGCAGAGTGGGTGTGGCAGGAGGACAGTCCTGAGAAGCTTCATCCACCTGCTGCACTATGGTTAAGAGTTCAACCAAGGCTACCAACCAGTGTGGTTTGGGCTTTATTACTCAGGAAGTCTGGGGTAGCTCAGTTGATAAATCATGAGGTTCTTAATCTCAGGGTCATGGGTTTGAGCCCCAAGTTGGGCAAAAGATTGCAGGGCATTGCAGAGGGTTAGGTGACCCTTGTGGTCCTTTCCAACTCTGATTCTAAGAAAGCCATAAACCAGAGATGGGGGAGGTTTACTATTCCCAAAGGCCACATTTGCATCTGGGTGGCATTTCAGGGCCACATGCCTGTGATGAGCAGGCTGGAAAGTGGACAGAGCAACACATGGTATACAGTTCACGAGTTTCTACAAACATTGGCTTGCCCCTCCTCATCCTGCAGGCAAGAGCCGTTATCAGAGATCAAGGACTCATTTTGGACAGGCAAAAATGCACAGGGAGGGCTGGTGAGAGGTGCTGGGGGAAGTCCCAAGATAGAGAGGTCTGGAGGGCTGTGTGTTTCCCCTCTCCACAGGTATGAGCTTCCTTATCTCTGCACAAAACCTTGGGCTGGGTTGCTGGGCTCCCCTTTCAGTGTAGTAGCAGGAGCAGTAACAGCTAACAGGTGTCAGCTGACGCATGCCACTTCTGCTCCCCCACAATGCATTGCCAGTTGGGGGCACTGTGTGTGTGGAACGGCAGGCGGTACCCAGCTAGGGGACCATTAAGAATACAGTGGTACCTCGGGTTACATACGCTTCAGGTTACAGACTCCGCTAACCCAGAAATAGTGCTTCAGGTTAAGAACTTTGATTCAGAATGAGAACAGAAATCGTGCTCCGGTGGCGCAGTGGCAGCAGGAGGCCCCATTGGCTAAAGTGGTGCTTCAGGTTAAGAACAGACCTCTGGAACAAATTAAGTACTTAACCCGAGGTACCACTGTATAACTAGAAGAGCTTGCTGCATCAGGCCATTGGTCCATCTGGTCCAGCATCTTGTTCTCACAGTGGCTGGTCTGTGGGAGACCCTGGTGCAAAAAAAAATTGCCATTCCCCCCCACATCGACAGCTTGGAGTAGGCTTGGGAGTCGTGGGTGGGCGCCGCATGTCACCCCCTCAGCGATGACACTTGGGGTGGTCCACCCCCCTTCCTACGCCTCTGCGCCCCTGCCCCCACGACTCCCAAGTACCCTGAGCCGTCGGGGGAAGGGGGGAGGTATCCCGCTTTGCCAGGGCACTGGCATAGTGGCACAGCTCGTCATCTGGGGCACTGGCAAAGCAGGAGCCGCTTACGGCGAGTCAGGGAGGGAGGGAGGGAGGTTGGGAAGGGGCCCCTGGCTCACTATAAGTGGCTCTTGCCAGTGGTGGAGGCATCCCACCACCGTCCGTATGGCGCTCCAGCAGCACCGGTGGCAAACCGCTATGTACAGCGCATGTTCAGCGTCGCTATGTACAGCACATGCGTGCGACACCACACATGCGTCGTACGTAGCGGTTTGCCACTGGCGCTGCTCGAACGCTGTACGGATGGTGACGGGATCCTTTGCTCGCAGCTACAGCCCCGAACAGAAGATCCTCCACATGAGGCTGCGGCCACATGATGGCTGTTCGCGCTACTGCGCCCGGGCTGGGGCAGCAGGGCAGGCACCCCCGAGGGGTGCCTTCTTGTCACCCCCCAAGACATGGAACCCAGGGCACACCGCCCCCCCCCGTCCCCACCTTGTGACACCACTGGCAGGAACCAAGCACAGCAGCACTCTCAGCAGCTTCTGTTCAGAAGCGCTTCTACCTGTGGAGGCTGACTATTGTCACTAGGGGTGGTCAGATACCTTACTTTAGAGAAGACAGACTTTGGTTTAAAGTAGAGCTGTGCTAAATAATAATAGTTATCCCCCATGTGTTTCATTAGTATTCTCCATCAAGTAATGAGAAAAGGAATTACACCAGTAAATTATTAAAGGAGAAAGTGAATTTTGGTGAAAATTCCCATGGGGTGCTGTGCAGGGTTTTGTTGTCCTCGCCATGCTTTCAAGGTAGTCAGGAGTGAGTGTCTTTTCATTCCATGAATCAGTTCTTTGCCTGAACTCTGCAGCCTTGCTTTTCCTGAAGATCCCATGGTGCCCAGTGTTGGGTTCTTCTGTTAGCACAAGAAAGTGGGGTGGAGTGGGTGGGGATTGTTATTTAATTGAATTTGTATACCACCTTTCACCCGTAGATCTCATGTCAGCTCACTGCATAAAAATGCAATATAAAAGTACTAAATACGTAAGGAGAACAAGAGCAGAAACAAAACAAGTAATTAAATTCACCCAAGGATCACAGGGTGGTTTACAATATAAAAACACAAATATACATAGTGTGGTAACAAACAATACCAATACCCCCTGCTGCCGCTGCCTACTCTGTGCCTGACAGGTGCTGGCTTTAATTTTAATATATTTTTTTAAGTTGCATTGCAGGAAGTTGGACTAGATGATCATCTGGGTCACTTCTAACACTACAATTCTATGATTCCATGATTCTATGTGAGCTCCTATGGACCCTTTTCAGATTGGGAAATGTAGGCAGCCTGGAGGCAGCAAGGTTTTAGAGAAATGTCTCCTCGTTCCCCTTCCAATAAACACCACCGAGCTACCTTCACTAGACGAATGGAGAATGAAGATGACGGACTATGCAGAACTTGATAGACTGACGGGAAGGATCCGAAATCGACGAGATCAGAGATTTTTAGAAGATTGGGAAAAGTTTACAGAGTATATGCGTAAATTAAGTGATAATCAAATAACGCTTGTAAGCCTTAATGAAGCTCTGTAAGAAGAAACGTTAGAATGTGAGCAAAATAAGATTTAATCTATAAAAATAATGGAAGTAAGGTTTTAGAAATGTGCAAGAAATTAAGAAGGGAAGGAGTATCAGTCAAGTTGAGGGAAGTCAAAAAGAGAATGGATATAAAAAAGATGTATGAATTGTATAAATTTTGTATAGGAAAAATTGAATAAAAATAATATTGGGGGGGGGAACCACCACCTATGGCAACCAAAATTCTGAAGAAGTTCTAAAGCACCTGGAGAATGAGGCAAAAAAAGAGAAGTCTCTTATTCAGGGAAAGGTAACTTTTTGAGAAACGGGGGGGGGGGCAGGTTTCAACATAGCACTAGTTTGAAAGAAGAGAGAGTTTGGACTTGATATCCTGCCTTTCCCTCCTCTGAAGGAGTCTCAAAGTGGCTAACAATCTCCTTCCCCTTCCTGCCCCACAACAAACACTCTGTGAGGTGAGTGGGGCTGAGAGACTTCAAGGAAGTGTGACTGGCCCAAGGTCACCCAGCAGCTGCATGTGGAGGAGCGGAGACGCGAACCCGGTTCCCCAGATTACGAGTCCACTGCTCTTAACCACTACACCACACTGGCTATCTGGTCCAAGTCAAGTCCAGTTTATAGATAAATAATAAAAAGCGAGAACAAGGGTCTTGGGCAGATAGCAGCTGGAAAGAAGACTAAGCAGGCAACCAGGCTGCCTGGTCACAGTCTCTCTTGCTACGGTGAGATGTATTTATGTTTGAATTATGGTAGTTATTGTTACATGTGCAGCTATACATGTAAATAGACATATGCAAGTTTTATGCAAGTCTGCCTTTAGAGGGATGTGTTTCCTTTATTTGAATTACAATTTCTACATGCCTGTGGGTGATTAGCTCTCCCTGTTTTGCAATGTGTAAGTATCACTGTAGCAAAACACAAATGAGCAGAAATGTCATCCTGCCAAGTTAGAGAGGTGGTTGTGCAGCTGTTTGCAGCGGGTTGATGGCAGGCCTAGTTCTCCCTTGGGTTACATGGCAGGCATTGGTTCCCCAGTAGCTACCCAAAGATGCCTATGATGCTGGCCCTGCCAAGAGCATCTTGGTTTGCATTTCCCGTTCTGTATCCTTTTGTGGGGACGTCTATGGATAGCACCTGTTCAGATTCCCCCCTCTCTTTTTTAATGCTATGAGCCATGACAGGTAGATGAAGGCTCCATGTTCAGAGTCAGTATAGCGATGAAGATCAGATGTTTTCTGGGACAAGCGGTGGTGGGAATCTGTTTGCTTTTGCGCTCTGCTTTTAAGCTTCCTGGAAGCATTTGGCTAGCCAGTTTTGAAAACAGAATGCTGGACCAGATGGCTCTTTGGTCCATCAGAGCTCCTCATATGTTGCCATTTTCTTTCTCTCTCGAGGCTGTGGATGAGCTAGCAGGGCTTGCTCTTACGGAGCAAACGGAACTGTGTGTGTGTGGGGGGGGGGGTGTACTCCCTGACCTTGAGACAACTGCTATGCTGGCGATCTGAATCAAATTGTCAGCTGTCGACACAGTATTATCCATGTTGCATTCAATCACAGTGCACTGCTTCCAGCCGTTCCCCCTCCTTCTCTCCAGCCTTGGCCTAGTTCATGGGTGGCCAATGCAGTTGCCTCCAGATGTTGCTGGACTCCAACTCCCATCAGTCCCAGCCAGCATGGCCAATAGTTGGGGATGATAGGTATTGCAGTCCAGCTGCATCTGGAAGGCATCACTCTGGCCAAGTTAAAGCCCTTCTGTAGGCCTGTGTATAAAGCCTGGCCAGGGAGCTGTGGGTGACCCTGTTAATAGCCCAGTTAAACTGCAGACAACAGATAACACAGCATCTAGCTCAAAAGCCATCAAACTAGAGAAATGGTTGTGAACACCACCAGCACCCTGGAGGACCCTTAATGTAAGGGTTAATCTTTCCTTCCCGCTTGTAGACTCCAGATAGATTGTCCACTCACAACAATTAGGGTATGGGGGAAATTAACTCTCCCCAGGGGCAATGCACACCCCAAAATTGTTCCCATGTTGCAGTTAGACTCAGTGGGGGGGGGGGAACTCTTCTGCTGTAGCCTTCTATCTGTCAAGTCTAATTTCAGTGAGGAGATGGGGCCTTTCAGGTGATAACAGAGGCTGCTGGAGGTTAATGTGTGCCCGCAGGCACTGCGTTGGCAACCCTTGAATTAGCTACTCCCTTTCACCATTCTGGTGGCACAATCTTTCCTGTACAGCTGTCTTTTCTATACAATCTTTTCTATACAGCATACCCTTCAAGTGTCGCGATTTTCCCAGGACATCCCGGAATTGCAGAAGCCATATTGGCTTCTGATTTGATCCTGGAATGTCCCATTTCCCCCCTCCAGCGCCATGGCCACCAAACTCGGGAGGAGGATATGCTTGCAGTGGGGCTGTGTTCTCACTTCAGACCTCTGTCTCTTGCGAGAGTGCAGCACCAGAAGACACGCATCCCAATTTCAGCAGAGGAGTGTTGGAGGGTATGATACAGCTTGTGCAGAAAGTAAGAAATACTTCTAGTGGATTGTGTCCTGTAGTCCATTAAGGGGGGGGGGAATCACAAAACATACAGAAGAAAGTCCCTCCAACCTGTGCAATTTCAAAGCACTTAAAAAATAATAATACATGAACTAATTAGCAGTCCGCCCCTGCACGGAACAACTTGATGCTGAGAATATTCTTCTTTGTAGAATAAAGTACAATTTTGCATCTGGGATTAGTTCTTTAAAGATAAGTCTGCTTTATTCTTATGACAATTGTAATTAGCTCTTAATAAGGGTTATGAAGTTTTAAAGAACTGAAACAGGGACTGGGCTTTAACTTTTTTTCTTTTGGCAGAAAATAAAGTATTCCAGTGTAAGGTCCTATTGTTACAAAGCCTCTTAAATGTCAGTTTAGATACATCTATAGGTTTCTTTTATCTCTCCCCTACCATTCAACGCATAAGAGTGTAATATTTAGCATTCTAATTGCAGCTTGGTTAATTTTAAAAGGAACGGATAATGGTTGTGTGTCCCCTTTTATGTATAGCAATAAAGAGTATTTGATATGCATTCTGCATCTTAATTCTTTGCCATGTTTTTTTTTCCTGTTAGGAAAAGACCCTTAGAAGCATTTCAAAGACTTCTAGATCCCAACAGTTCTTTCTTGTCAGTTTACTTAAATAATAATACTGACATATTATTGAGAGAGGATTGAGAATGCAGAGGACATAACTGAATGTGAAGCTTTAAAATAAGAGGTTGCAAAGGAGAGGCTGGCTGTCCTTACTCAACTTGATCTGCAATGTTTCTGGAGAAATGGATTACCCTCAAGAGTAGTACCACCTGGAACCTCAGCATGCAGCATGGCACCCGCTTCTAAGACTCCATCCACCAGGGGGCAGAGCTTAGTAGTAAAGGTTTTGAGCTCATGGTGGCCAGAGCCAATGAGTGAAGTTGCAAAGTTCTTCCACCTGTGGATGGAACCCATAGAAAAAGCCGTGTCAAGGTGCACTGCTTTCTCGTGCGCTAAAAGTTGCCGGCCATCAAAAAATACATCCATACAGCATACTCACTAGACAGCAGTGCTTCATTCCATTGGTAGTCCTTTAAGCTGAACTAAAGTGCGGGTTGGTGTCTTCAGTTCTCATTTAGCTTTAAAGATGACCACCCACAAACTGGCCTCGCCTTTCTGCAACTTCGCAACTTTCGCTTCGCAATTTTCGCACGCTCCCAAACTGGAGCAGCCCTTGAACAGCTTTATGACTGCCTGTTATCTTTCCCCCCCCCCCTCTCCCTCCTACAGATTGACCCATAAAATTTAGAGCGGAGAAAAATGAAGCTTCTGTATTTAATAGCTCTCATTTGCCTGTTTCCTCAAAGCGAAGAGAATCCATTAAGCAGTGACAATGCCGGCCCCCGAAGATCATTTGAAGACATTAAGAGGGAAATAGCGGGCTATTCAGATGTTGCTAAGAAGATTATCGAACTTGCCATCCATGGCAAGGCTCAGAACAGATCCTATGAAAGGCTTGCATTCTTTGTGGACACTTTCGGGCCGAGAGTGAGTGGTTCCAGAAATCTAGAACTAGCTATCCAGTACATGCACAAAGTCTTGAAGGAAGATGGCCTGGAAAACGTCCACCTGGAGCCAGCAAAAATCCCACACTGGGAAAGGGGGGAAGAATCAGCAATAATGATGAAACCACGGAACTACAGCATTGCCCTTTTAGGGCTTGGTGGCAGCATTGGGACTCCTCCAGAAGGTAATGTCCGAGTTTGCTGAATTATTTTAGGGTATATGTATACTTCCCCACCAAGCGAGATATAACAAATCAATAAAATACAAAGTTAAAATTCCAAGAGTTGAAATGCATTAAAACAGCATCAAAACAGCAACAGAATGTTGTGGGAAGCATCAGTTGTAACAAACACCTTTGTTAGAGTCAAAGAAGAATTTTTTCTCTTTCCACGGCCAAAAATAAGTAATTGCAGTGAGACTTCCGTTTGCTGCATATCTCACTAATAAGCAATGGAGGAATCGATTTCAGTTTCCCATTTTTTCCAGTCTTAAGTTCAGTTTCCAATATTTCTGCATCATCTGCATTTTAGTGTATGTTTCTCCTCATCTACACATTTTTGTATACAACTTCGGCCAATATTGACATTTTTCCAAGCAGTTTCCCCGAAAGTTCATTTTCATATGTTCTTTTCATTAATATAGCCGCTCTTATACACACTTTACTCCTAATATACACATTTTTTGTGCATACAAAACTTGACGAGAAGCATGAATTTTGAAGGATGGTTGTGTTTCTGTTTGCATATTGTTTTAGGAGGTGTGGATTTGGTAGGTTTGCATTAAAATGCAAACTGAAATAAACTCCCCTTCCTATCACATACTTATTGCTGCTCTTTGCCTGGTGTGTCAAAATGATCTTTTGCATAATCAGTTGCATATTTGGAAGTCCCTGTGAACACCTTGGTGTGGAAAACATGAAGTGGGTATTTGTGTTTATTAGGGCTTTCTGTGAATGTACATTGGGCTGTGAAATATGTGAGGTGTTTTTCTTACCAGTTGAACCTCAACATATCATATTCCCCAGCCCCCTCGTGACTAACCATCCCCCCCTCCCTGCTTTGACCATCAAGAGAAATAGGGAGCACATCATGGAAAACGTAGTCCTGGAAAGAAATATAAAGTTAGAAAAGAAATCATTTTCCTTGATACACATTGGCTTCCTCCCATCTTAGTGGAAACTTCTATAGGTATTGGAGCCAATTCCAACAAAATGATTTTCCTCTGTGGAAGAATACTTGTGAAACTTTGTCAGGCTGCAAAATCCACATATTTTTCTGGCGAGATCCGTGAGCAGTAGCAGGCCTGAGTTAATTCCCTGCTCTCAGATCTCTCTTGCAGAATCCGCTTGGACTCGTCATCCTGATGTAGTCTTGGAACCTTGCCTCAGCCATGACTGTTAATCTGCAACCCTAAGCAGATCCTGCAGGAAATAAGTCCCCGCAAATCTACTGGGATGTTCTTCTGAGCAAACCTGAAACCTGCTTTGGGTAGAGCTACCTGGAGCCTTCGCCACCACAGGGCACCAGAAAAAGTAGCTTGCCAAAGGGCCAAATTAGATGAGATGGTAAATGTGTTTAACATGTCTTAGTTTTTATTTAAACAGCGGGGGAAGGAATAAGAAGAAGAGGAGGAGTTTGGATTTGATATCCCGCTTTATCACTACCCGAAGGAGTCTCAAAGTGGCTAACAATCTCCTTTCCCTTCTTCCCTCACAACAAACACTCTGTGAGGTGAGTGGGGCTAAGAGACTTCAGAGAAGTGTGACTAGCCCAAGGTCACCCAGCAGCTGCATGTGGAGGAGCGAAGACGCGAACCCGGTTCACCAGATTATTAGTCTACCACTCTTAACCACTACACCACACTGGTGTACCATGGTGCCTGGGAAGAGGGCTTTAATCCCACTCACCCCATCCCTGGTTGTGCAGTTAGTGATGTAAGAAGGCGTCATATACTGTAGTGTCCTGTATTCATCACATGCACCACTGTTTCCATTTTACTGCAGTTCCTCTTCAATTGATGCTTTTTGTATCTGTCTGTTATCCGCACTCCCATCACCATAGGAGTGTTCTTGCAAATTCACTTGACTCTCCCTATTTTTTAAAATGTATTTTTTAAAAAAAAAATTGAGGGGACATGTTTCCTGTTCTTAGAAAACTCAGCATAGCATTTTTTAAAAAAAATCAACTTTGGGCAATTTGATGGGGCTTGTGCAGACTGTGAAAGGGAGGCAGCATCTCGAGGCCTCCCTAGCAGGTGACATATTTCATTAATGCAGCAAGGAGCTGTCAGGAATAGCTCCTGTTCTTCCTCACCTTGATGAACAATCATGAGCACATGTTATTATGTTTTCATCGCTTGATGCGGTGTGTAAATGGAGCACTGGGATGAATTACCTGGTGCCAATTCTGCTCATCTGTTACCGAAGCGGATATGTCATGTAGATTGCAGTGCCAGCCAGCACAGACTTCAATCCCCCCCCCCTTTTCTTTTCCTATTGGAAAATGAAAATCTGCAGATCCCTGGCTTCATTTTCGCCGGCTCTTTGGATGAGCCTGTCACTGAGACATTTCTTAGGTACACAGCTGCCCTCTTCATTAGAAACTGCTGCAGCCTATCAGTTCACCTCCCTTGGATGCCAAGCAAACTTCAGTAGATTTCTCACTCAGTACTCAGATTTGGCATGCTTGGCACTTGGCGGGGGACGGTTTGGGGAGGGGGAATTTGGAAGCCCAGACAGCCTGCCAAGTTAGATTTTTCTCACCTTTCTTATCTATTCCTAGAATCAAACTTCAAGGTCTGCCCACAACCTTTCTTAATTTATTTCCCCCCTAGTTGTAGGCAGAAGTGGCATATTTTCGATGTGTAATGAATTTTCAATAGGAAACCAATTTTGTGTGACCTGGTCTGAGCTGCAGTCCGGTGGGCGTCTGCACTGCTATTTTTCTAGAAAGAGAGGTTCTGGAACTCACCATGAACGCCTCCCTCTTTCTCTTAGCATGGCAATGGCACCCACCTGAGAGCTGCTGGAACTGAGTTCCAGTGAGTTCCCCCTAAAGAAAATGCCCTGGACATTTGGTGTGTCTCGCTGCCCACATCACAGTACAGTGGTACCTCTGGTTGCGAACAGGATCTATTCCAGAGGCCCGTTCGCAACATGAGCAGAATGCAACCCGTGCCTGCACTTGCACGGGTCGCAATTCACCGCTTCTGCGCATGCGCATGATGTCATTTTGCGCATTCGCGCATGCGCAAGCAGCGAAACCTGGAAGTAACCCTTTCTGGTACTTCCGGGTCGCCGCGGGACGCAACCTCAAAACGCTCAACCTGAAGCAAACGTAACACGAGGTATGACTGTATCTCCCCACCATTATTATTTCACTCCTGCCTGGATTGGATTTCAACCCTCTTGCCCACACACGGTGCCCCTCCAGCACCTTCCTCTATTTGGATTAAAAACAAAACAAAACTGAATCGAGAGCAACTGGACAGCATCAGCAGCACTGAACTTCCTGCTTCCTGTTTATTTATTAGCTTGTCCTTTGGTCTTGCATCAGATCAATTGTAGTGGGAGCAACTAAAGGAGCTCTGAAGGATAGGGATGATCGTGGATTTAATTCAGTCCGTGTTTCTACGTGAACCCAACCAGGTTCGCGCTTCCTGTGCTGGTTCAGAGTGGAATGTGAAGAGCTCCCAAAGGATCTCTGCCGACTGAATCACATTTGTCATTTTAATACCCGCTCAACCAGTGTGAGCAAATGTATAGTGCTCCACATATGGGAACAACAACAACAACAACTTTGCATAGAATTGTAGAGTTGGAAGGGACTCCAAGGTCATCTAATCCAACCCCCTGCAATGCTTGATGAAGATGTCAGGTGTGGGGTGTGAGGGGAAGGCAAATTCCATGTTGGGGGTCATTAGAAAAAGAATTGAAAATAAAATTGTCAATATCGTAACACCATTATAGAAATCTATGGAGAGATTAATGGCATGCAGTTCTGGTCACCTCACCTGAAAAAGGAGCTGTGAGTAAAAGTTACAATGTTTGGAGATTTTTAGTTTACCAAAAAGTCGAGTCAGTGGGGTGTATGGAATGTGCATAGATATTTCTGTCTCTCATAACAGTAGAACCCATAGGTATCCGATGAAGCAGCATCTTGGAAGATTCCTGACAGACAAAAGAAGGCACTTTACACACTGTGTAGTTAACCTGCAGGACTTGGTACTACAAGATGGCGACCGACTTGGATGGCTTTGAAAGGGGTTTAGACAAGATCAAGGAAGATCAGTGTCTACTAATAGTGATGGCTATGCTCTACCTCCAGCATCAGAGGGAAGGCGCTGAATGCCAGTTACCAGGGGTGGGGCTCAAATGAGAAGATTGCTGTTGTCCTCATGTCCTGCTTGTGGGATTCTCATTGGCCGCTGCAAGGACAGGATACTGGGACTAGATGGCCTTTTGTCTTCATCCAGTAGCTCTCATGATATCTTTTTATGTCACATCAAAGCCCATCCATGTTGGTCGCCATCTTGTGGGTCGCCACCTGAAGGAGCGTCTCCACCCCCATCGTTCAGCCCGGACACTGAGATCCAGCACCGAGGGCCTTCTGGCGGTTCCCTCATGGTGAGAAGTGAGGTTACAGGGAACCAGGCAGAGGGCCTTCTCGGTAGCGGCGCCCGCCCTGTGGAACCCCTTCCCTTCAGATGTGAAGGAAATAAGCAGCTATCTTCTCTTTAAAAGACATCTGAAGGCAGCCCTGTTTAGGGAAGTTTTTAATATTTAATGCTGTATTGTTTTTAACACTTGATTGGAAGCCACCCAGAGTGGCTGGGGAAACTCAGCCAGATGAGCGGGAAATAAATAAATAAATAAATAAATAATATCACATGTTGAGGGGGTGTTTCTATCAGAGCTTTGGATATGTCTTTATGTAGCAGCCAGGAAACGGGCAGTAGTTTGCTGTTGAAAACTTCTTTAGTGCAAGCATCTAGATAAGACTACAGTGGAACCTCTACTTACAACCATAATCCGTTCCGGAGGTCTGGTCATAACTAGAAACGTACATAAGTAGAGACACACTTTCCCACAGAAAGTAATGGAAAAGTGAATTGATCCGTTCTAGACTATGACCCCCCCCCCAAAAAAAAACCCACAGCAATTTAACATGGATTTTACTGTCTAACAAGACCATAGATCCATAAAATGAAGGCAATAATTAATGTACTGTGCTATAAAATAAATAAGACCGTATTGTAGAAGGGTGGGTGGGCTTACCTGGCTACAAGCTGGGGGTGGGGCAAGGGTCAGTAAAGAGCTGGTTCACTTTGGCCAGGGTCACTTTTTTTTCTTGCCAGGCCAGGTTCTTCTCTGAACTTCCTCAGGTTAGTTCCTCGGCGGGGTTTGGGGCTGCAGTGCGCCCTGCGGTGCCACTTGCAGGCGGCACCTCTTCCACAGCTTTGGGGGTGGGATGGGGGCCCTCTCCCCAGCAGCAGAGGCCTCAGCGCTGCTCCGCAGCCGGCTGGGCAAGCTCCAGGCTGCTGGCAAGGCCTCTGTTCATATCTAGAGGAAAGTTCATAAGTCAAAGCACCTACTGAATGTCGTAACTGGAATTGTACGTAAGTAGAGCCGTGCGTAAGTCGAGGTTCCACTGTAATTACAATTTACAGTTACAAATTGAAGAACAGAAAGGAGACTCTAGTGCTTTTTCATTCTTTCCTTTGGCCTTGGCACAAACCGAGTGTGTGTGTAAGGGGTGTGTGTGACATTTGTTTCAGCATTTAGCTTTTACTGACGTGTTTTGCGGCTTCTAGGTGAAATGCACAGTGGTGGAATTCCAGGCATCCATTACGACTTCTATATTTAGCAGCCAAGCCTTGCTCTTGCTGTTGAACAGTTTCCACTTACTTCTGTAACTCGTCTGCAAGATTGGATCTTGAGTATTGTGGTCATCTTGCGAACGATTTTGTAAAAACCATGAAACGTGGTTCCCAAATGTATGCTCAGTGAAAATATATGTAGTATGAGCACACACAAAAAACCATCCCATCTGGTTACCACTGTTACCTATAAACATTTATTTGTTCTCTCAGGCAAGGCCACAGAGTAGGCAGAGAAGAAATGTTTATAGTGGGTGTTTTTTGTTTTGTTTTTACTTTTTGCTTAAGAGTTTATTTGTACTAGAAATTCAGAAACTGCAGATCTTTGGGGTTATTTTTTTTTTTTAAAGAGAAGAAGCAAAGCCTACTGAGAGGAATTACTGCAGGCCGGCCACTGCTTTTGTGTTTTTATAAATCACTTTCACATCCACCCATGGGTTAAAAAATATCTGTACAGTATATGAAAAACATTGGTTTCATTTCAAAGAGGACTTCATGAAAGAGAATTTCCTGGCAGATTCTGCCCTTTATAATAATGTTTCATGTTACTCAGCAACCAAGCAAAACAATGGTCAGATTGTATCAATACTTTGAAGCTGTGTGGTGTGTTTAAAATGGAAATAATTGAGGCCTTGCAAATCTATATTCCTGACAGGAGACATAATGTCATTGTCCCTTGTTTTATTTTATTGAATTCTAGCTTATTGCAGGAATGATAAAAGGCACACATGCTTGGAAATATGGGAGTGTTACTGTGCTGGGAACTGCTATTCCCTAAGGCCTATGGGTCAGCTTCCCCTCTGTCATATGGCTGGCCATCTCAGGTGACCATCTTCTAATGCAGCCTCCTTTCCTCTTCCTTAGAAATGTACACATTGCTGTCATCTTGCATATCCATGCACAGGGCCGGTCCTACCATTAGGTAGGGTGAGGCAGTCGTCTCAGGCAGCTTATTTGGGAGTTGTTTCCAGACCACCTGTTTATCGCATACGCATCTTGATTGGTTTGCAAAAAGTATGCAGGGAGGTTAGACACTAAGTGTTGACTCTGATTTAGGGGACTTTGATTAGGTTGAATCAACAAATGTTGTCCCATACTTCTCAGTGTGTTTTCCCATCACTTTACTTATCACAACAAGTCCAGTTTTGGGGGAGGAACAGGGTTTGTTGTGCACGCGCTTCAAATCAACTTGAATTGCACCACCTGAACTTGACAGTACGTGACTGAATCCCACTTGAAGAGCCTTGGGTGACATGAAAGAGGAGCAAATTGTTAGGTATTTAACTTATTACTACCATAAGGGGAAGGGACGCGGGTGGCGCTGTGAGTTAAACCACAGAGCCTAGGGCTTGCCGATCAGAAGGTCGGCGGTTCGAATCTCCACGATGGGGTGAGCTCCCGTTGCTCCGTCCCTGCTCCTGCCAACCTTGCACATCAAAGTGCAAGCAGATAAATAGGTACCGCTCTGGCGTGAAGGTAAACGGCGTTTCCGTGCGCTGCTCTGGTTTGCCAGAAGCGGCTTAGTCATGCTGGCCACATGACCCGGAAGCTGTACACCGGCTCCCTTGGCCAATAAAGCGAGATGAGCGCCGCAACCCCAGAGTCGGCCACAACTGGACCTAATGGTCAGGGGTCCCTTTACCTTTACCATAAGGGGAATAAAAGATCCCTGTGGGTACTATATGCCTTGATATGTGGGGACGGGGGCACTATTTTCTGCTTCATCTAAGTTAGCGAAGTGTCTGGCTCTGGCCCACTACCATGCGAGCTGCCTCAAGTTGAGGGTTTGGGTGCCATTATGGGCAGAAGAGTGGAAGACAGAACAGATCTGACCCATGAGCCATAAGCGCACTTATGCAAGAATGTAAGAGAAGCCTGCTAGATCAAGCCAATGGCCCATCTGGGCCTGCATCCTGTTCTCACAGTGACCCACCAGATGCCAGTGGAATGTGCAGGATGTGTACCAAAGCTCTTCCTGGTACCTTGTGTCCCACCTTGATTAATGGGAGGTAGGGATGGTGGAGAAATTTGGCCCAGTTCACATTTTCATGAAATCCTAATCTGAGAAACAGTATACATCTGAAACGCAACTGTCCTTCAAAATTTGCACACAGTTCTTGAACCAAAAAATGTGTGCAAAAATGCATATAGCTGGGGGGAATGTGCATATAAATGCATATATGAGTGAAGATAACATACCCAAAAACATTTGGTTAAGGGAAAGTGCATGCAAAAATGTGTATAGTAGGAGGAATTCACACTAAAATGCCGATGGATTGTCATAGCAATGTTCCTTTTAATATAAAAATTGCAAACAGATGCAATAATGTAGAGAACTTAAGACTGGAATATGAGATTCTGAGGGAAACAGGACAGATATGGCCCTTCCTGGTAGGAGGAGATGCCATTTAGATTTTTTCAGGCACTGAAATGTCTTTGGTCAGGCCTGACTCCATAACTATCCCAATTTTTCATTTTCAGGCATTACGGCTGAGGTCTTAGTGGTGACTTCCTTTGACGACCTGCACAAAAAAGCTCAGGAAGCCCATGGAAAGATCGTTGTTTACAACCAGCAGTTTGTCAGCTATGGTGAAACAGTCCTGTACAGAGTTCGAGGAGCAGTGGAAGCAGCTAAAGTGGGAGCGAAGGCATCTCTTATCAAGTCTATTACTCCGTTTTCCATCCATAGGTAAGGGCTTGTTGCTTGGTCCGAATCAGACGTCACCTCTTCTTTCATCTGGGGGGTGGGGCAATCCTGTGGCAAGATCTGCTGGGATGAGCAGCTCAGGATGCAGTGGATCTCTGGCAGCCGGCTGATTCGTGGCTCAGCTGGCATTAAACCTCAACCCCAGCTCAGCTAAAGATACACTGATGTAACTTGCTCATCCTGGCACAGCTGAGCAAAAGCTGGTGCGAGTCCCCAAAAAGGGGCATTGTGGGGGTGTAGAGGTGGTAGGGGGATGCGGGTGGCGCTGTGGGTTAAACCACAGAGCCTAGGACTTGCCGATCAGAAGGCCGGCGGTTCGAATCCCTGTGATGTGGTGAGCTCCCATTGCTCGGTCCCTGCTCCTGCCAACCTAGCAGTTCGAAAGCACATCAAAAAGTGCAAGTAGATAAATAGGTACCGCTCCGGTGGGAAGGTAAACGGCGTTTCCGTGCACTGCTCTGGTTTGCCAGAAGCGGCTTAGTCATTCTGGCCACATGACCCAGAAGCGGACAAACGCCGGCTCCCTCGGCCAATAAAGCGAGAAGAGCGCCGCAAGCCCAGAGTCGGTCACAACCGGACCTAATGGTCAGGGGTCCCTTTACCTTTACCTTTACAGGTGGTAGGACTAGAGAGAGTAGACTTAGCCTGGATTCATGACCTGGAAACCTGGCATTAAACACTATTTTAAAGGTTTGTTTTCCCCCTGCCAGGTATAGGCAGAGCAGCAGCAGCCGCTTCTCTCCTGAACGGTGTTTGGATCTGGTGTAACTTGATGCCTACTTAGCTTCCACTGGCCTGCTTTATGCCTGCTTCATGTACACAGGATCACTCCCTTAGTGTTTCAGATTGCCTCCATGCTCTGAGGCAGGCTTGCTCCCAATAAAGAAAGGATATTTGGATTGGAACCATTTGCTGTGTATATTATATTGTTGTTGTTCTACTGGTAGTTCAGGTTTGGAATTTGACCTCCAAAGACTCTCAATAGCTAGAGCCCCAGGCGTTATTCGTGAAATTCCTGGCTATGTGATGAGAATGTTGAACGTCATCCTTTTAAACGTATTTAGCACAAGTTATGGCACATAGTTGAGAGAGTAGAGCATGAGACCCTTAATCTGAAGATTGTGGGTTTGAGCCCCACTTTGGACAAAAGATTCCTTCTTTTTAAAAAAATTATTTTATTTTCAGTTTTCAAAATAACAACATTTTTACTTTTGTAAATACATATCCAATCCAAATTTGCCTTTAAATGGTTCCCCCCTCCCTGGTTTCCATTTCCCCCTTTTTATTCTCCTTGCATATAATTATATTTCTCTAATTAATTTCAACTTATTTTCTCTTCCTAATTCTGTTATTATTTCAGAAATGTTACATCAAACCTGCTAACGTTTTAACATTTTTACAGTGTTCTTTAAAGTAATCTATAAAGGTTCGCCATTATTGATTGAATTTTTCCTCATCTTAGTCATCCATTCTTCTGTTGGGACATTCTCTTCTTTCCACTTCTGGGCAAGTAACATTCTAGCTGCTGTAGTCAAATACATAAACAGTCTCTTTTGTTTCCTTGGCACTTCTTCTCCTATTACTCCTAGTAAAAAAGCACCTGGTTTTTAAACAAATGTACTCTTAAACATTTTTTAAGTTTCGTTGTATATCATTTCCCAGAAGCCCTTTACTTTTTTACACATCCGCCACATATCAGAAAATGTACCTACTTTCTCCTTACATTTCTTGCATAGTTTAGAATAATTTTTATACATCTTAGCAAGCTTTCCTGGAGTCAAATACCATCCATATATCATTTTCATATTATTTTCTTTTAGTGAACTACAGGCCGTGAATTTTAAATTCTCTTCTCCACAGCTTTTCCCTTGATTCAAGCGGTATATTGTAACCTCTGTCTTGGGGCAAAAGATTCCTGCATTTCAGGGGGCTGGACTAGACTCTTGGTCCCTTCCAACTCTATCATTCTATGACTAACTTTTGCTTTGGAGTAATACCAATGACCCCAATAACATTGAGAGGAGAAGCAGTCCAAATCAAATGTAAACCATTGGAGAAGGGGGTGGGGAAAATGAAGGCCTGCCCAATTTACCGTATTTTCCCGTGTACAGTGGTGCCTCGCAAGACGAAATTAATCCGTTCCGCGAGTCTCTTCGTCTAGCGGTTTTTTTGTCTTGCGAAGCAACCCTATTAGCGGATTAGCGCTATTAGCGGTTTAGCGGCTATTAAAGGCTTAGCGGATTAGTGGCTAAAAGGCTATTAGCGGCTTAGCGGCTTAGAAAAAGGGGGGGAAGCAGGGGGAAAATCAGAACACTCGCAAGACATTTTCGTCTTGCAAAGCAAGCCCATAGGGAAAATCGTCTTGCGAAGCAGCTCAAAAACAGAAAACCCTTTCGTCTAGCGGGTTTTCCGTCTTGCGAGGCATTCGTCTTGCGGGGCACCACTGTATAAGATGCCCCCATGTATGAGACGACCCCTATTTCTTTAGCCCAAAATTAAGAAATATAGTGGTTACGGACTTAATCCGTTCTGGAGGTCCGTTCTTAACCTGAAACCGTTCTTAACCTGAGGTACCACTTTAGCTAATGGGGCCTCCCGCTGCTGCCACGCCGCTGCCATTTTCTGTTCTCATCCTGGGGCAAAGTTCTTAGCCCAAGGTACTATTTCTGGGTTAGTGGAGTCTGTAACCCGAGGTGTTTGTAACCTGAGGTACCACTGTAAATAATTGCAACATTCCGTGTATAAGACAACCCCCAATTTTAAACTTAAAAAAATTGGGGGAAAATATACAGTAGTACCTCGGGTTAAGAACTTAATTCATTCCGGAGGTCTGTTCTTAACCTGAAACTGTTCTTAACCTGAGGTTCCACTTTAGCTAATGGGGCCTCCTGCTGCTGCTGCCGCACCACCAGAACATAATTTCTGTTCTTATCCTGAAGCAAAGTTCTTAACCCGAGGTACTATTTCTGGGTTAGCGGAGTCTGTAACCTGAAGCATCTGTAGCCCGAGGTACCACTGTAGTCTTATACACTGAAAAATCCAGTACGTTCTTTAAAATGTCTGCTGGAAGAGATGCCTCTCCATGCCTACAGATGCAAGGCTGGCTCAGTTTTACTGCCTGAAGTGAAGTAGCAAATATGTATTTATAAAGGTATATACTACCCTCTCATAAGATATTGGGGCATGAATACGAATGTACACACAAGTCAATGTGCATAATACCCAAGGGCAGCAAATTATTGTGACACCAGAGGCAGAAAATAAAACAAGCCGCCTCTCACCCTAGCAGTGAAAATATATCAACAAGAAATCAAAAAGGTCTTAAATTAGTTTTAGTTACCATAAGTGATAATTATTATTTTTTGGTAGAAATAGTGATATTATTCCTTATTAGCTATTCCTAAGTTGAGGTGCTTCTAGTGTTTAATTTTTTTATAATGTTTATTTCTTAAAAAACATTTTTTATCACAAAGAAATGTTTGTTAAGGGACATTTCTGCTATCTCTGTTTTACAGAGTGGGGAGTTGAGAGGTAGTAATTTGCTCAAGGCCATCCCAGGGGCTGCAATTTGAATTCAAGTGTCCTAGTTTCAAGCAAGAGTCTGATGGTCAGTTTGGTTCCTCCTGTTTGTTACTTGAAGAAATTATTTTCATTGTTCCCAAATTCAACATTGCCTAGCATCAAAAGTGACAGCTTTTTGCATACAGGTTCTGTGATACTAGGATATTTCCAAACATCCACCAAAATTTATCTTTATTGACTATAACTAGGCATATGTGAAACCTCCTCTGAGAGGTTATTGGTAGCATTATTGACTCTTTTGGCTTCTCTCAAGAAATAACAAGCACATTCATTACAAATGTTGCTTTAGACCAAACACTAGTGCTAGCTGAAACAAGGACACATTTTGCTTTGTTTTGACTGCATGTTTTTTATATTTTTTCCAACCTAGAGGAGTCCATTTATTGAGGCATCATCATGAAGACTGGCCCTATCATTAGGCAGTAGGGTGACTGCCTTAGGTAGAACATGCTAAAGGGTGGTGTTGAGGGAGCAGAAACAGAGATCTTTGTGCCAGGCAACTGGCCCTGCGTTCCATAAGCTACTTAGTGGAGGATGTTGACCCATTACCAGTGTTCAAGATTCAGTTGCCACTCCAGTTGGCTTCTGTACGTGGAATTAGTAGGGAGGGCATCTTGTCTTTCACCTCAGGCAGCAGAACATCTTGGGTCTGATCACTTTGGCAAATGCAAGGTGTACTTTCGCCTTTTCACTGTAAAGAAATGAAGCAATTGCTTATTCTCACCCCACAGCATATGAAAATTGAATCATGGCATTTCAGAAATGAGCTCTATCTAACATTTATGATATGCAAGTGGATTGTAAAAACAGTAGAAAACTAGTGAGGGCCTTTTGAGACAGCCTGTCTGCAGTCCTGGCTAATAAAACGGGTTGAGCTTCAGACTATTGGTTCTGATTTCTGAAAACCAGAAAATTGTGGGGGTTTTTTTGCAGGGAAATCGTAGATTTACTAAAAAAAACCAACAGGACCAAAAGAAAAAGTCTGCTATTGTGAGTCTGCTATTACTGGTCAGTCTGTCAGTCTGTCTATCCTGGTAGTGTCTACTATAACTGGCAATGGCCCTTCAAGTTCTTTGGCAGAAGCCTTGAGTCTTGCCAACTATACTGCAGTGTTGAACTGTGTGGGATCGTGTGTGTGTGTGTGTGTGTGTTTCAAATTTACAAATTTAATAGGTAAAGGTAAAGGGACCCCTGACCATTAGGTCCAGTCGTGACCGACTCTGGGGTTGCGACGCTCATCTCGCTTTATTGGCTGAGGGAGCCGGTGTACAGCTTCCGGGTCATGTGGCCAGCATGACTAAGCCGCTTCTGGCAGAACCAGAGCAGCACACGGAAATGCCATTTACCTTCCCGCCAGAGCGGTACCTATTTATCTACTTGCACTTTGACGTGCTTTCGAATTGCTAGGTTGGCAGGAGCAGGGACCGAACAACGGGAACTCACCCCGTCGCGGGGATTCGAACCACTGACCTTCTAATTGGCAAGCCCTAGGCTCTGTGGTTTAACCTACAGTGCCACCCGTGTCCCAAATTTAATACACAATACTTATTTTCCAATTAATATTCATTTATCATTTAGCTTCCCCTCCACCCCTCCATGGTTTCCCCATATTTTCTAACATTGCTGCATATTATAATTACTGAATATCCCATCCTTTCTGCTTGTTCTCAGATACATGTTTTATTGTAGTTCTTCATTCAAATCCTATTTTCATTTTTACATGTTTACAATAGCTCTTTAGATACTCTGCAAAAGGTTACCAATCCTCCTGAACTATGGGATCTTATACATGCAGAGCCTGTGCTCTGTCTTTTATGGGACTTCTCAGAAAAGAGTAGCTGCAGTAGCCATCTTTAAAAAGCAGCCATGCTTGATAGGTCTGTGGGTTTTTCTTCTAGAGCATTTGGTCATAGTAGAAAAAAGTTGCAAGACTAGTTCATACCACGGCTGCATTCACAAGGCCAATTAATTCCATCTCCCCAACATTACCCTGTTAATTTCACATGAAATTTGAGCTTTCACACAATGTAAAATCCAAAAATCTAGCATAATATAGTGGAAGTTTAGTGCTCATTTCCATGTTAATCACTTTCAGAAAAATATGCATTTGCAGCCCCATTAACCCAGAAAATTGCAGGAACAAAGTGGTAAAATTTAGGGTGGCATACTTTCATACAGTTCTTTCCTGTCATTCTCATGGGTTAATCATGAGGGAAAGGGTGGGGAAGTACAGAGCTGGCTCACCCATGAGGCAAGGCGAGGTGATCACCTCAGGCGGCAGAATCCACAGGGGCAGAGGATCTGGCCTTCAAGGAATGCATTTGCTGCTGCTGCTACTGCTGGGGCAACAACAGCTGTGGTGTGCTCCTTGGAGGCTGGATTTGCCTTCTTCTCAGCAGTCCCCCCCAACCATGCCCCTGTTAGAATTCCTGCTCCTTGATTGCAGTCATGGGATTGTTGTCTATCACATGATGGTGTATATTTTGACTCCACTGAGTGGAGTGATGGAAACAGGATGTTTGTGTTACTGTGTTCCGTGAAGTGGGACTATTGTCCTTTGTCCTTTCTCTTTGCTGTCTGATGCTAGGGAGAGAGAGAGCCATGTTGCAGTGCTCCGTGTGTGTTTATATGTAAATAAACGTAGATCAGCCAAAATGCTGAGTTGCTGAGTTCTATTACACAAGCTGCGAAGACTCTGCAGATCCCTAAGTGTGCCGATGTCTGTTGGCATCGGACTGAAGAAAGCTTCTGAAGCTCCCAAACGATCGACCAGGAGGGAGAGAACATGCCAGTCAGGCATGTGTCTCTGCCAGGGTCCTACTCAGTGTAGGACGAGCTCCTGACAGCCCCCTCTACAGCGGCCTCTTGGTGAATAGGAGACACTGTTGTTTTCCTCCCAACCTGAGGAAGGAAATGGCTCTCTGGGATCTCCTGGAATCTGTACTTGTCTGGCATGATTCAGAGCACATACATACTCATAAAGGCCTTTGATTCTCTCCTTGTCCCCTCCCTCACCTCTTGTTCCTAACGTCAGTAAGGAAGGACTGGAGGGAACTAATGTTGTTTGAACAGCCCTGGACTTGCCCCATGAATGTGTGGTACACCCGAGCTGAAAGCTTGGGAACCTTCAAAGGTGGGCGTTGAGCATCAACTTAACCCTTGAAAGGTCCAACACTAGGCATCCTCCACTTGCAGCTTCATCCTCTGTCTTCCCTCAAGCCCCTAGACTGATTTGGGATGGAGGTCCCAAGTGATAAAGCAACAGTTCTCAACCTGGTTGTCTCGCCAGTCCTCTGCGTTATACATGATTTCCCAAGGAAAAAAGGCCAAATGCACTGCTTGAAGAAATATAGTTATGCTGTGTGAAAGAGCAGCTGGAACCAAATGAGCACATTGAGAGCTGTAATGAGAATGATGAAACCCAAACCTTGTTCACAAAAAGCGGTTAAAGGATTTGTTCTGTTTAATAATGGATCGTGAATAATGAACACAAATGAAACGGAGCTCTTGAATTAAAACAAAAACAAAGGAAAGTCATTTGGTTTACAAAAAGCAGTCAAGGCTCTTGCACATTTATTAATGCACCGAAAAGCAAGGACATTTTTCATGATGTAAGCAGTATTGTATTGAATAACCTAGGCTGCTTCCACACTAGAAATTTATTGTGGAATAGGCACACCTTGTTCAATCACTTTCTCTGGGGTATATGCATGACCTTGTGAAGACAGCAACCGGTTCCTATGTTTTCCTGTTCATTTCCCTCTCCCCCCCACCCAAGTTCAGAAAATTGACCTCAAAAGCATAATGCAACAGATTCATAATGACTTATTGCACAGCAGTTCAGTAGGTTTGGAGGCTAGTTATGGCTTGTATGGATTGGTCTAGCCATTTCATTCTTTATGGTCCATACTCTAGAAATAAGTTATATTAGTTTAATTTTTAACCATTCCAAATAGCATTGTCTTTATATGTGTTTCTTTTCTCTCTGCTGCCCCTTCCCCACACTGCAGTGGGGGGTTAGGAATCATGAAGAGCCATGAAGGAGGATTTAACCCAGGCATAGGCAAACACGGCCCTCCAGATGTTTTGGGACTACAACTCCCATCATCCCTGACCACTGGCCCTGTTAGCTTGAGATGGTGGGAGTTGTAGTCCCAAAACATCTGGAGGGCCGAGTTTGCCTTTGCCTGATTTTAACCCTTTACCTCACACTTTGGTCCCAATGAAAACTGTCCATCTTGGGGCAATATGGACTAGAAGCCTATCTGCAAAATGTCAGCCGGGAGCAGAGTTGCTATTCCGCTTGCAGCTTAGAGAAGAACAGCAATGATTGAGTACTGCTAAGTTGCCCATGTCTGGAAATATCCTTATGCTGGCACGCAGAGATCACCTAGAGTTTATGAACTCTTTTTATTTGTGATTTATAAAATAGTTTGTGTTGGCGACCTTGGATTGAAGAAAGAAAAATACTTGTCTTCTGCATCCCGTTGCTTATGTGCTAATGTCTGGGATTCCTTGCCATGGCTTCTGACGTCATGCAGTGATTTTTAAAAGTTCCTGCTATGACACATAGGCAGGATTTTTTCCTTAAAACAAATAACTTTTAGTGCATTTGTACTCTACAAAAATGTATTCCCCATAACACACCGCACAACATTTGGGGCTAGAGGTGGAAATGTACATTTCAGTGCCAGTTTTAAAAGACAGTGAAAAGTCTGAAAATAAGGAATGCGGGTTGAATCTGCCAAAGCTTGCTGCTCTGGTGTCAGTAGGTAATGGCAGTGGGTGTTTCTTATTTTTATTTTTTAATGAATAAATAAATCAGTTGAAATGAACGGAGAGATTAAATGGGGTGCCAAGCATCCATTTCATCTTACTCTTAGGTGGAAAGAGTTGTGTGTCATTCTCAGATGCTATTGCAACATTAGAGGTCACCCAAAAACTATCTAATACAAAAGAACCACGTTTGCGCTCTCTCTCTCTCTCTCTGTCTCCTCCAAAAAAGTAACATGGATGACATACAGGCCTAATGTCACTGCTGCCCACTCCACGGTGACAAAGCCTATCCTTCATGTCTGCAGGCGACAAGGGACAATGTCCTAGCCAGCAGAGATTGTCTGCCTCGAACGCCTCCTCTTAACCACCTGTTGTGCCTTTCCTTCTCTGTCCGCCCTGACAAACGGCACTGAGTAGGGCTCAGCTGGACACAGAGCCCTTTGTCAGTCAGCATCAGGAGGCATTGTCAGCTCACGTTGCACGGCTTTCTGAACATTTTTAATAATAATAATAATAATAATAATAAATTTTATTTATATCCCGCCCTCCCCAGCCACAGCCGGGCTCAGGGCGGCTAACAACAATCAAATAATAATCACACAATCTAAAAATATTTCATTATAAAAATTAATTAAATCAAATTGATGGCAACCAATTAAACAGAATTATGTGCAGGTTGCCAGAGGAGGGAGTCAGGCTGCGCCCTGACCAAAGGCCTGGCGGAACAACTCTGTCTTGCAGGCCCTGCGGAAAGATGTCAGGTCCCGCAGGGCCCTGGTCTCTTTTGACAGAGCATTCCACCAGTTTGGAGCTGCAGCCGAGAAGGCCCTGGCTCTAGTTGAGGCCAGCCTAACCTCTCTGAGGCCTGGGACCTTGAGGATGTTATTATTTGCAGACCGTAGGTTTCTCTGTGGGGCATACCAGGAGAGGCGGTCCCGTAGGTACGAGGGTCCTAGGCCGTATAGGGCTTTAAAGGTTAAAACCAGCACCTTAAACCTGATCCTGTACTCCACCGGGAGCCAGTGCAGCTGGTATAATACCGGATGAATGTGGTCTCGCAGCGAAGACCCCATAAGGAGTCTCGCCGCGGCATTCTGCACCCGCTGGAGTTTCTGGGTCAGTCTCAAGGGCAGCCCCACGTAGAGCGAGTTACAATAATCCAGTCTGGAGGTGACCGTCGCATGGATCACCGTGGCTAGGTCAGGACGAGAGAGATAAGGGGCCAACTGCTTAGCTTGGCGGAGATGAAAAAATGCCGCCTTTGTTATAGCTGTAATCTGCGACTCCATAGAAAGGGAGGTATCGAAGATTACACCCAAACTCTTAACGGCCGGTGCTGGCACTAATTGCACCCCTGCAAGAGATGGGAGTTGCCCCCTCGATCCCATATCGTCCCGCCCCAGCCAGAGGACCTCTGTCTTCGAAGGATTTAACTTCAACCGGCTCCCACGTAACCATCCAGCCACAGCTTCCAGACATCTGGTCAGTGTGTCTGGGGCCGAGTCAGGATGGCCATCCATCAACAGATAGAGTTGGGTGTCATCAGCATACTGATGGCAACCCAGCCCAAAACTCCGGACAAGCTGGGCGAGGGGGCGCATAAAGATGTTAAAAAGCATCGGGGAGAGAATTGCACCCTGAGGCACTCCACACACCAAGGAGTGGCGTGATGACAATTCCCCCCCAAGCGCCACCCTCTGTCCCCGACCAGAGAGAAACGAGCGCAGCCATTGAAGGACTGTGCCCTGGATCCCCACGTCGGCAAGGCGGTGGTCCAGGAGTTCGTGATCGACCATGTCAAAGGCTGCTGACAGATCTAGAAGAATCAGCAGCCCTGACCCGCCTCGATCCAGCTGCCTGCGGAGATCATCTGTTAGGGCGACCAGAGCCGTCTCGGTCCCATGACCAGCGCGGAAGCCGGACTGGAATGGGTCCAGAGCAGATGTTTCATCCAGAAACCTACCAAGCTGTTCAGCAACCGCTCTCTCAATCACCTTACCCAGGAATGGAAGATTCGAGACCGGGCGGTAATTGGATAGATCTGAGGGATCTAATGATGTTTTCTTTAAGAGCGGGCGCACCACTGCCTCCTTCAGTTCCCCTGGGAATATCCCGGTGCCAAGGGACAAATTGATGATATCCCCCAGGGGGCCCCGCACCTCGTCTGGACACGCTCTAATCAGCCATGACGGGCACGGGTCAAGAGGACAGGTGGTGGGCTTTCCAGCTTGGAGGAATCTGTCCACATCGGCTGGAGATATCCGGTCAAAGTGGTCCAATACTGGACCCGAGGACAGTCGAGGGGCCTCCAGTTCCTTTATTGTATCCAAATTGGCAGGGAGGTCATGGCGGAGCAACAGGACCTTCTCCGCAAAAAAGCTCGCAAATGCCTCACAGCTGTGTGTCAGATTGTTATTTAAATTTGGCTGTCCTTCAAGGGACGTTAAAGACCGAATTATACTAAATAATTGCGCCGGGCGAGAGCTAGCGGATGCAATGGAGGCCGAGAAGTAAGACTTCTTAGCAGCCTTCACTGCCATCTCATAGGTTTTCATAAAAACCCTATAAGATGTTCTTGAGGCTCCGTCACGGGCACCCCGCCATACTCGCTCTAGCCGTCTGAGGTCCCGCTTCATTTTCCGAAGCTCCTCGGTAAACCAGGGAGCCCGGTTTCTGCGGGGTCGCAGAGGGCGCTTAGGTGCGATCTCATCGATGGCTGCCAGGAGCTGGGTATTCCAGCCCTCAACAAGCTCAGTCAATGAGTCGCCAGGGGGAGCAAGGTCCCGCAAGGCTTGACGGAATCTATCCGGGTCCATCAGCCTCCGCGGGCGAGCCCAAATCGGCTCGCCACCTAAGCAGGGTGGGGGTGGAAAGTCAATCCTGGCTTTCAGAGCGTAGTGATCAGACCATGGCACCTTCATCGAAGGAGACATGATCACATCTATACCGGCGCCAAAGATCAAATCCAGCGTGTGGCCTGCTTGATGTGTGGGGCCCGAAACAAACTGGGAGAGCCCTAGTGTCGCCATGGAAGACACCAGGTCCAGAGCCTGTGAGGAGGGAGTGGCATCAGCGTGGAAGTTGAAGTCTCCCAATACCAATAGGTTAGGGAACTCCAAGGCCCAGCCGGCCACCGCCTCCAGCAGGCCTGACAGGGTGGCTGCTGGTGCGCTAGGTGGCCGGTACACCAGCCAGACAGCCAAGCTCTCCTCGGAGCCCCACACTAGGCCAACACATTCAATGCCGGGGATCGATGGCGATGGTAGAGCCCTGAAAGAACAATTTTCCCGGATTAATACTGCCACCCCTCCCCCCCGGCCCACAGTCCGTGACTGGTGGAGGACGGAGAAACCCGGGGGCGCCATCTCTCGTAAGGTAACAGTTACCCCTTCGCGCACCCAGGTCTCCGTCACACAAGCCAGGTCAACTCCCTGCGAGATAAAGAAATCTCGCAGGGTAGCGGTTTTGTTGCCTATAGACCTGGCATTGCACAACACCAGTGAAGGAGGTGAGTAATCCTTGCTCACCCTACCCTCGTCTCTCGGGATGGGGCGCAGATTGGAAGGGGTACGAGCGTATCCATATCTCGATCCCCTTCGCCTATAACATCTGCCCCCACCGCCATACCTCCCTCGCCCCTCCACGGTCGCAATCCCAAGCCTCATACTAACCTCCATTTACAAATAGAAAACAAAACAACCAAAACAATTATGCCCAAACAAAACCAATCCCCGCCCCACTCAGTGTCCAACCACAAAAACAAAGCAAAATGGAACAAACAAAAATACATAAATAAAAACCACCATTCACGGTGGTACAACAAGTAAACAATAAAAGCACCTTTAAAACACCTTAAAATATATAAAAACATCTTTAACATTTGCAGCAGATAATGAAATAATATAATATTATAAAAAACAACAACCCCCATTTAAGGTGCTGCAAATTAAAAGCAATTAAAACATTTAAAACTATTTTGTCCATTGCTGCCGGTAGCTGCTCTGTCCTCTAAACTGTGATGGTAGAGCAGGCCCCGCCCCCCTAGGCCGGATGGAGTTGGCAGGAGAGGGAGCGGTCTTCCCAGCACTCACGAAGCAGCAACAGCAGTCGTGTCCCGGAGGCCTCTCTCAGGCCTCTTATGCTGTGGCGATGAGTGCAGGCCCCGCCCCCTAGGCCAGATGGAGTTGGCAGAAAGGGAGCGGTCCTCCCAACACTCACGCAAGCAGCAGCACCAGCAGTCGTGTCCCGGAGGCCTCTCCCAGGCCTCTTATGCTGTGGCGATGAGTGCAGGCCCCGCCCCCTAGGCCAGATGGAGTTGGCAGAAAGGGAGCGGTCCTCCCAACACTCACGCAAGCAGCAGCACCAGCAGTCGTGTCCCGGAGGCCTCTCCCAGGCCTCTTATGCTGTGGCGATGAGTGCAGGCCCCGCCCCCTAGGCCAGATGGAGTTGGCACAAAGGGAGCGGTCCTCCCAACACTCACGCGAGCAGCAGCACCAGCAGTCGTGTCCCGGAGGCCTCTCTCTGGCCTCTTATGCTGTGGCGATGAATGCAGGCCCCGCCCCCTAGGCCAGATGGAGTTGGCAGAAAGGGAGCGGTCTTCCCAACACTCACGCAAGCAGCAGCACCAGCAGTCGTGTCCCGGAGGCCTCTCCCAGACCTCTTATGCTGTGGCGATGAATGCAGGCCCCGCCCCCTAGGCCAGATGGAGTTGGCAGAGAGGGAGCGGTCCTCCCAACACTCACGCAAGCAGCAGCACCAGCAGTCGTGTCCCGGAGGCCTCTCCCAGACCTCTTATGCTGTGGCGATGAATGCAGGCCCCGCCCCCTAGGCCAGATGGAGTTGGCACAAAGGGAGCGGTCCTCCCAACACTCACGCAAGCAGCAGCACCAGCAGTCGTGTCCCGGAGGCCTCTCTCTGGCCTCTTATGCTGTGGCATTATGCTGTATTTTAAGACGGGTGGACTGGAAGTGCTGTTTCCACCTGACCACTTCATTGGATGTATAGAGACTGCATCCAGAGGCCTGCTGGGCCACAGGAAGAAAAAGCTGGCACCCGATTTCTCAGTAATGGAGCTGGAGCCAAAAACATATGTTTTTCCCTTCTATACTAAGGCCCTTTCTACAGCTATGAAGCTGTATTGTGCCACTTTGAACAGCTGTGGCTTCCCCCAAAGAATTCTGGGAGCTGCTAAGGGTGCTGAGAGTTGTTAGGAAACTCCTGCTCCCCTCACAGAGCTTCAGTTTCAAGAACGGTTAGCAAACAATCCCTTTTCACAGGGAACTCTGGCAATTGTACCCATGGCTTCCCTCAAAGAATTAAGGGAGCTATAGTTTAAGGGTGCTGAGAGTTGTTAGGAGATCCCTATTCCCCTCACAGAGCTACAATTGTCTGAGCTCCCTGTGTAGACCCAGTGTACTTGGATCATCTTGAGGAAGCCACATATTAACCCCACACTTCTTTGTTGGAGCCAAATCTTGGTCCTACTGAAATGAAAGGAGTTTTGCAGTTGACTTTGACGAGGTTCCCACTTGGTCCTACCAGAGAGTCTCCACAGTTTATAGGAAATTATGCTGGTTGAAAAACAAACATTGAATCTCCCTGTTAAGCAATCCACATTTTCTCCCAGGAGCAGCTTTTGGCACCAAGTTGTCAACATTTCAGAAGACTCCGAAATGATGCCCTCTTGGGCCAAGAGCAATAGAATCTTGGCAAAAATAAGACCTTAAAAAGCAAACATTGACTTAAAAATCATTAAACAGAATTTCAAATATTTAGTCTTCTATCCAAGCATTTGAATGCATGGTATTGATTTGCTTTTGCCCCCCTCCCCCAAAGGTAGAATGTAATTATTACAATAAATTGGGAAGGCAGCGCAATCCTGTTTCCAAATTTATTATTACTATGTCTATTCAGAAGAAACTCCTACTGAGTTCAGTGGGACCTACCTGAGAGGAATTCTGCAGCATAAGTTATGTTTTGGTCACAGAAATTGATTAAAATAGGAGGATTGATGTGTAGATGATCAGAATATTGGGCACTTAATCTAAATATTAAGGGTAATGTGCCAGCTCAGGCTTTCTCAACCTTGGGTCCCCATATGTTGTTCCACGTCCCATCATCCATAGCTAGCAGGGGCAACAGTTACGGATGATGGGGGTTGTAGTTCAACAACATCTGGGGGCCCAGTGTTGAGAATGGCTGCATTAGCTTAAATCAGGGTAGCCAATGTGATGCCTTCCAGATGTTTTGAACTACAGCACTAGTCTTCAGTCATGCAGATAGGGGTGCTTGTAGCAAACTGGAGTTCCTTCTAATATCAACTCCCATTTGCAGCGGCAGAGCTAGCCGCTCGGGCACCCAGAGCAGCACACATGCCGTGCACCCGGGGGCTGGCCGATCCGCCCAGGGGGTGTTTGGTGTGGTGGGGATCACACAGGGTCCCCGGACGTTTGACGGTCTACTGATCCCTGTGCCACCACTGTGCTCGCTTCCCCGCTGCCACCAACCCGTTACTCTCGGATACACACTGAGTCCAGACAGCTGTTAAAATTAAACCAAATAAACAAGTTTATTTCATAAGCATTAACAAGTTTATGGTTTTTCAGATAATTTTCTTGTCAGTTTCTTAACCTTAGTTTCTTTACCGGCCTATACCTGCCTAATACCTTCTGACTGATTATCTCAACTGTTTGACTGACTCCTCTGAACAGATTCTCTCACTCTCTCACATCAGACTAGCCCAACCCACAGACCTATCCTCCCTCTCTCTTCTCTAACTCCAGACTGACTTCTTAACAACTCTAACTCCTCCCCTTGGGTTCCTATTGGTTAATCATTTTACACTTAGTTAACCCTTTCCTTATGAACCCAGTATGATGTCACACACCTAGGAGGGCAAACGCCACAGGCGTGGTGGCGATCCGCCCCGGGGGATGATCAGCGTGGCAGCGATCTGCCCAGGGAGGATTTTGTCACCCCACTCTGGGATGGCACTCGGGGCAGACCATCCCCACCCACCCTTTCCTATGCCCCAGCCCATTTGATAGATACAAAACCACAGGCCCATGGGCATCATCCAAGCCAACCCCTCCAATCGTATAGCAAGATAGTTCCCCAGTCTCTGAGCGGTGCAAGATTGCAGAGGTTCCAGACGCTCTCAGGGTCCGTTTTCTTTTGGGAATGGGGCACAGTGGAGACTGGTGTCTTTATTATACATGGTTTATTTACATATACATTTGTACCTTGGAAACCCCGTCGGACGTTGAGCTTCCAAAAATAGTTCGCAAACCAGAATAGTCACTTCCGAGTTTGCGGCATTCAGGAGCCAAAACGAGAACTAAGCTGTTTGAAAACCAAGGTATGACTGTACCTACAACCTGAGCCTACGATGGAGGGGGTCACAACATCAGCACCCCAAAAGGGCCTTGTTTCTCCCATAGCCGCAGCCCTGAATTCAAACAGACGTAAAACATAATTCTCTGCTTCTCTCGCTTTACAGCTTGCTGCCTTTACCAGTCTGCAACTGGTTTTCTCTCCCTCACGTCACACAAAACTCTGCCCTAAAAGCTCAGACTTTGTCCCCTTCTAACCATCTAAGAGCTGGGGCAGGGATTCTTCTTCTGTTGTTGTTTTTTTAAAAATGATATTTATTGGGAATTTAAAGTTACATAAAAGAAAAAAGAAAAAGAAAAAGCAAGAAAAAAGAGATTAAACAATACAAATCAGTAAAAAGAGAATAAAAAGTACAAAACATACAATACACTAAAATCAAAAACAAGAACAAAAGAATAAATCTAAAAACAAATCCAATATTCCCATATCCTTATCTTCATTAACTTGTTTCATCGACCTCCTCACACCTCCCTTTTTTGTATTCTAACTATTAATTATCTCAGCAAATCCTTTCCATCTTTCACTGTATTCTGTCCTTTAGTTGTCTTAATTTATTTTAGCCTTATCTTACCATAAAAAAGAAAAAACCTTAGAACTTAAAAACTTATTTATACATAACTCCTTATAACATTTCTACTAAAGCCTAATAGTTTCATTCCAAGATTTTCCTAACAGTCATTAATTTTGCAATATTTCTCTAAATGAATTTTTAATCTTTCTGCCAATCTTCATCCACCGTCTCTTCTTCCTGGTCTCGGGTTCTGTCAGTCCTTTCTGTCTGTTCCATCTAGTCCATCAACCTGGTGATCTTATGTCCGAGGCTCTTAACTCTTTTCCATGTCCCTTCTGCAGATCTTCATAATTGTACCTGCACTTTACTTTGTCTTCTGCTGGTCTTGTACTTAATTTCCTTCCTTTGTCTCTGAGGAGTAGATCTCGGGGGAACAACCTAAGAATGTCTTTATCCCCTCTCGACCGGTCAGCCCGTTCTCCATGGTTAGCACTAAAATCCAAAAAATATTCCAAAGCATACTTCAATGTCCCTCCAAAGTTGAGGGCCTCGACCACTCCAATCTCCTCCTGGCCCAAAACCAAATCCCAAAAGTCAGGACATCCCTGCATAGGAGGATATGACCAACTTGCCATCTCCAGTCCCAACAGGACTCCGTCTCTCCAAGTCTGACTCACTCCAGATCCAGTCACCAGAAAAGACAGCTTATGTTCCTGCAAGGCCACATCTCTCTCAACTTGTATTACTTGAGGTTCAACAACAACCTCCTCCTTTGTCTTCTCCGCGGCTTGCCCTGTCAGGGCAAATTCCTGGGTCAATTCTTGAGCAGGTTCTATATCAGTGTTCACTGTTTGACCGAAATTATCAATTGCAGTAGTCATCAAATCCATCTTCGCATGAAGCTGCTCCAACAAAACACTTGTCCTGCACAAAGCAGACACTAAGGCTTCCTGTGTCAACATTCTTGTCCAAGGTCAATGTCTGTTTCTCACGATCCTTAATCTCTACAGCTGTAGAGTTCCCCAGGTCCACTCCAACAACAGTTCAAAAGCTCCCTCTAGAGGAAACAATTTCTATTTGTATCCATCCTTTTACAAGCAGATCCAGCAACAAAATTGCTTTCGTTTTTCAAATCTTTGTTCCTTTTTAGTGCAAAAGGAAACATTGGAGTCAATATGTTTCTCTTATTTGACTATCTGTCAACATACGTTATTATTCACAGTCAATGAACTTTCCCAAAACATCTATCTTTGACAGCCTGTTCCCAGGTTCAAGACGATAGGAATTTATCTTTCTTTACTCCCTCTCCTGCAGGCTTGAACAATTTAAGATTCCCCCCCTCTTCTCCTGCTTCCAAGGGGGTTTTTGTAATTTTAACCGATGGAAATTTAGTCCTTTACAGATAACTTTCCAGACTTTAGCTTGCGATGTCTTTGCTTCAAGCTATTTACAAAAGCGGAAGGCGGACTTCCTGTTTAGACCTTCCCGCTCTGTGCCAAATTACGAAGTTTAATAATCCAATTTTCCGTTCTACTCACGGGTACTTGTTTAGAGTCCAATTGTCCACAGGAAAAAAGTCAGCGCTCTCCGACAACAGCAATGCGGCTTCACTCCGTGAAAAGAGCAATCGATTCGAAGCACCGCGCCGCTCACCCCACGTTGCTCCGGATCCCCATAGCCGGGTTTCCCCACGAGTAGGGGAGGCGCAAAAGGTGCTAGCTGAATCCCAGGTCCACAGGCTTCTCCTGCCTGTGGTTTTTGATGGGTCTCCGCCTCGCCGTGGCGGTCCAGACCCTGATTTTCACGGAGCGGATTCCTCCAGATCAGAGGAAATCCGCCATTGCCAGTGGCGCTAACCCGGAAGTCTGGGGATTCTGCTTCTGGAGCAGAGCTCCCTTTGCTCTGTTCTGATACTGACCTATCACCTTTCCTTTGTTTCCCTTAATGGCTTATGGCCCAGGTGATCACCTCATGAAGCTAGCCTGACATATTTTAACACTCACTAAGATTCTAAGGATTAGAACTTTGGCACCCACAAACTCATAGCAGTGTGCTCTCCTAGCAGAAACACCCAAACCACAATAATAGCCAGGGGAGAAATAACTAACATGGTAACATTGACAACCACTCTCATAAAATGCCCAATAAACCCATTACTCACCATTCTCACAGTTGTTCCCAATGGTGCAGCCCCATTAGTCATGATGGAAAGGCACCAGTCAACATATGGGAGGAGTGGGAATGCCGTGATGACATCATGTAATTTGTTCTGTACTCTGGCTGTGTACACACTGTACACTTTTAAGCACATGACCTCTCCCAAAGAACCCTGAGAAGAAGAGGAGGAGGAGGAGGAGGAATTTGGATTTGATATCTTGCTTTATCACCATCCAAAGCAGTCTCAAAGTGGCTAACATTCTCCTTTCCCTTCCTCCCCCACAACAAACACTCTGTGAGGTAAGTGGGGCTGAGAGACTTCAAAGAAGTGTGACTAGCCCAAGGTCACCCAGCAGCTGCATGTGGAGGAGCGGAGACGCGAACCCAGTTCACCAGATTACTAGTCTACCGCTCTTAACCACTACACCACACTGGAGAGATGTAGTTTGTTAAGGTCTTGGGAATTGTAGCTCTGTGAGGGGTAAGCTACAGTTCCCTGAATTCTTTGGGGAAAGTCATGTGGTTTAAATGCATGGTGTGTACGCAAACAAGGCATAAGCCCGCTTCCAGGAAGACCACAGCACTTTCTCCAGCACAGCCAGTATCACATTTCAGGGCTTTGGAGGAGCCATACCACAAGGATCCCTCAGGCAGGGGTTCAAATTCCTTGACACCTCAAACACAGGTCACAGAACAACCCTTTTGCATGAGAAGCAGGTTCAAAGGGAAGGAAAGGGACAGGTGTCATTACAGTCTCAACAACCAAGCTGCAGTAGAGCCCAGCCGCTGGGAGGAAGCCTTCAGATAGAACCTATAGGCAACAAGCCTCTTTGAGAGCAGGAATCCTACGCAGACAATGTTGCAAACAGTATTCCTGTGTGTACAGAGCATGCTATTTGTGAGGGAGAGAGGATAGAGCCAATAGGAAGAATGGAACTCAACGGGAAACTCAATGGGAAAGAGCACTGCAATCATAAATGGGGAGAGTGGGAGAGGAGGTTGAGACAGTCCATACCAGGGAGAAGGGAATGCAACCAACACAAGGCAAATGTGATTTCTGGGGACCTGGTGGGCAAGGACAATTGGGCTTTCAAGTCAACCTGCATGGGATTCAACCACACATCCTGTTTCTTGCATCGCATTCAGAAACCACCCGACTCCTGTGTTCCACACGTATGGCTGCCAGCGAGAACTATATGCAATGAATTCCTGGTCAGACCTGTGAAACGCAAGACCCTGGAAGCAGTTTGCATTCAAAGGTCCTACTGGGAGCCAATCGTGTGTGTATATGGCAGTGCCTTGAAGTCATTTCCACATAAATGCGTCCTAGGAGAGAGTCGTGGGAATAATCCGGTGTCTGAAGAACATAGTATGAAAAATGTGTTCTCTTTCCTGTACATTCTAATGCTGGTTAGCTCAAGTTTCCCTAAAATGTACAATTTGAAACCTAATCATGAATGCAGATTTGTTTAGATTTGTAATAATTAATGAAGAGGTAAATAAACCAGAATTTAGCAAGCCCAGAACGAGACATCAATGCTGTCACTTTCTTCAGTAACTGCCATCTGTTATAGTGTACCATTTGTCATCCAAGCTGTTGTTCCACTGAATCATAGTTTTCCCAGGGCATTTAAATTTAACCAAGAGTTTGCTGTGTAGCTGACACCTGTTGGAAAGAGTGGAAAAAAGTATAAGCCTCAAAATAAAGCAAAAGAGAATATCAATTCATCCTTCAGCCCTTTTCCTTGAATGCCTGCTGCTCCCGGTATTAACACAAGCTGTTTACAATGCAAGAGGAATTTTAAGGCCCACGGGAAGGGATATGCAGACAAATGTTGAAAATGTCAGCTGAGTAGGTTTGTTCAGAAGTCAGTGGCAAAACAATGACTCCAATGTAGTCGACTTTCACAAATGATATTAGCTCAATATTAGATGCTCTCTTTGGGTTCTATAAATCCCCCATCTATTGGGAATATGTTTGCTGCTGCTTTTCTATAAGATGGGTGTAAACCTTTTGTGAAATCAGGAAGCAAGTAAACCCTACTAAATTGGGAAGCACAAAGCAAACGGCGAAATCTCAAACACGTTAATCATCCCATGCCTTAATCCGTCCTTGTGTGATTATTGAACGTTTTGGGTATGTGTGATGTGATATAGCCATATATAAAGTATACAGGACACTACAGCTGAAATTTAGTCCATTTCAAATAGCAAACAAATGACTCTTCATGGTAGTACACCTGTCCCTAAGTCCCTGCCAACTGTTGCCATTTTTATGATTAATCTGTTTTGTTTTGCTGGGTTTCTATCTTGTTTTGTTCACATGGCAACAGTGGAAATCAGACAGTAGGGAAGTCATAAGGCTAATCATACCCAAGCACCACACAGTACATGCAACCTTAGCTACAATGTCCTTAGTCATATTTTATAACAAAACAGAAGCCAAAGCCATTTTCTAATTAATGTACTTTTGTTGTCGTTTAGCTTCAAACATTTGCAGATGAAATATTTAGCTTGATCTTCAAAGGCCTCTTCAGGCAAAGGGTCTGAGGAATGAAGGAGAATCATGCTCTCAGTATGTGCAGCATGTCTTTGAGTTGCCAGCTAGTTCAAGGTCTCGGGTCCTTGTTTCTGGTAATTGCGCTTCTTCGAAATCTGTGACTTTTAGATGCTTTGTTCAATTAACAAGCGCTGCAGTGCAATTTAATATGGTTCCATGGGCAAATCCCACCTTTGCTAGCTCTTAAACAAGGGCAGCGTGGCAGACTGTGGAAGTGATGGGAGTGAATTGTGTCATTATTAAACACAAAGAAAAGGCCCATTCAACACATGCTGTTTGGCTGTTCCGCAATATATTTCCAGCCTCCTAAAAGTACCAAGAAGGTCCTATGTGGATCTGCAACTATTTGTAGACAGCATCGTGGTAGTCAAAACACATTGGTTGCAATGGCAGGTGGGATTGCTGAAGTCTTTTTCCCCAGACACCCACCCACTTTTTACTTATTTCTTATTTTTGCCAAGTTAAATGTGTGTAAGTTGCGGTCTTACGGTACTTACACCACATCTTAACCTTTAATACAGATTTCTTCAACCTTAGGTCCACCAGATCAGAAAGGCCAAGTTGCTTCCTTTTCTGTTTGAAGAAATATTATTGTTACAGAACACGTTTCCCTTAGTACACCCCTTTGCTGTTAAATAATTTTTGTCTGCTTCTACAGAGAAAGTAGAGGAAATGATTTATTGCTAAGTTGATATCTGATGCATTTGAAACATGCAAGTTCTTTCTTGGGGCAAAAAGAAAACAGCCTTCCAGTTTGATTTGTTCTCTTCCAAATTGCTCCAAGGTAGATAGGGCTTATTTGATAATAGAGCCTATATGAAAACAGCTTTCTCTTCCGATCAGCTGTTCATAAAGAAGCTATGTTACCTCCAAGCTTTGCTAAGGATGAACTAGGATTGCTTCCTGCAGCATTAACATTCTGTGAAGGGCTATCCTGCATTATATAATCATGTAATTTTGCTCACTTTATCCAGGCGAGCTTTATATCCTGTTTCCAACTGGTATCATTGATTGACTCCAGACATGTCTTTCATTTGTTGAAGCATCACAATCTGAGTCAGGTTTTTGCAAGAAGACAGTCTAAGATCAGTATCCTGAGCGTCATTAAATTTCCCTATATATATTGCAGTGGCTGCAAAATAAATGAAAAAGACAGAGCTAGACAGACAACATTGCTGTAAATTGTTTTGGTGCCTCTGAAGTTTAATCTGAAGTTGAGTTAGCTGATGGCACTTCTGATTTTTCTTATTTCATATTGCTGATGGTTATTATTACTATGTTTGTATATAGGTATATTTTAATGTAATTGTTGTGTCCTTTGGCTAGCACAATAAACTTATTGAACGGGGCATGCGGGGGGAATCTTTAAAAAAAGAAAGATAATACTCAACTCCATATACTTGCTAAACTTGTTCTCTGAGCATAGCTTTTAAAAATCTGGATCTGTACCTTGACAATAGGAAAGGAGATTTTGTGAGGCTCTTGGAAGTGATTGTAGGATTGAGGGCTCACCCTCAAGGACCACCTCTTTCCATATGAACCTACCTGGACCCTGAGATCATCTTCTGAGGCCCTTCTTCATGTGCCTCCTCCTCGAGAGGTCCGGAGGGTGGCAACACGAGAACGGCCTTTTGTAGAATGCTCTCCCCAGGGAGATTCTCCTGACACCTTCATTAGATGCACCTTTAGGGTCCAGGCAAGACCCCCCTCTTTAACCAGGCCTTTGGTTGGTTGACACCCAGTGCCCTTTTAAAATGTGTTGGAGGGGTGCTATTAGGTTGCGTTTGTTTTTGTATTATGTATATTGTGTTTTTATGTTGTGATTTTATGTTGTAACTTCCCTGAGACCTGTGGAAATAGGGCGGTATACAAATTTATTAAATAATAATTTTAAAAATGCTCACTTACCTTTTGCCCCACACTTTCATGGCACAGCTCTGCATTTTCCCAGTCTGTGTCAAAACACATCCCCCCCCACTGCTTTCACCCCAGAAAACCTGATCTTTACCGCTGAATCAGAGCAAAAGGCAATTTGGATTTGCCATTTTCTCGGATCCAGCGGTAAAGAGCTGTTTTTCATGGGGAAAGCGCAGGGGCAAAGCACACACCCAGCACTCAGGCACAGACCTGGAAAGTCCCGACCTGCACCTAGAAATGTGGAGCCTAGCTAAGTGTGGATGAGCCCTGAGACTTCCCCTTCCCCCCAGAAGATAGTCTTGGCCCAGGTAGGATGAGTTATGTAAACTCCTTTCATAGATTTAGGCTGTAATCCATTGAACAACATTCTGATTTGACTTAATACTTATATGCCGCTTTCCCAACAACCAAAGCAGCTCACAAGACTAAAAGAATCAACTAATAATAACAATGCTACCTGGTTTTGTAAAATAATTTTTTTTTTCGAGGGAGGGTACAACAAGCACAATAAAGGGATCAAAGCAACAGAGCATATTGAGTTGCCTTCTACTATGTAAGGCCATTGGTCCATCAAGCGTCGTATTGTCTACACTGACTGGCAGCAGCTCCCCCAGGGTTTCAGGCCGGCTTCACTCCCAGAACTAGCTGGAGATTCTGGGGGTTGCACCTGGGACCTTCAGCATGTAAGGCAGATGCCCCATTGCTGAGATACATCCCTTCTCCATATATTAAGCAACACAAAACAGTAGACTTACAGTACAAGCCTATGCATGTTGACTCATCATATGCAAGTCCCTGCTTGCTGGGTGGCTGGCAGGTAGAGGGAAGCGGGGGCAGGGGGAGGTGATTTGGTATTTAAAACACCTGCACCCTCCCCCAGTTTCTAAATTCAGAATAAAAGAATAAATGAGCAAGCAAGAACAGAAAGGAATGGGGGGAAATCCGGGCTGCCACCGCATTCCAAACTACAAACCAATGTTTTATCTAGATGTTGTTCGGTTTCTGTGGTTGGCCAGTGATAAAGGCACAGCTGTGTAGCTATACCAACCTGTTCTGGCTTTGTTTTAAGTTGTAGTGTTACATTAACTATATCATGCTGAAAACATACTGTTTATCTCTTAATTATCACTCCCAAGATTTAAGTTTTGTTTTGTTCCGTTAACTATTTGATAAGCAGGCGGTAAGCAAATGATGAAATGGCACCTTTTATCGGTCCCTGCAGAATATACTATTTGTTGGAATGAGGACGTAGATAGCCTTGCTGAGTTTCAGGTCACAAAGGGGTATGTTAGCTGGGAGCAGAGATATTACAGAGCACAAGTAGGAGTTGTAGATCCCTGGCACCTCTGTTTACGTAGCTCCCCTGGCCTGCCTTTGCCAAGCATGGCTATTGCTAGCCTTCATCATGTTACCACGTTTGGAGACTGGGTCCCAGTCAGTTATTTTTCATAACACCCAAGCTTCTTGCCAAGCCCACACATTTCTCTGTGCTTTTGTTCTTCTGGAGGTAATTTTGCGCATTCTTACCAAAGAATATGGCCGCATTCACATTTCACCACTTTAAACAGTCATGGCTTCCCCCAAATAATTATGGGGGCTGTAGTTTGTTAAGGGTGCTCTCAAAGCTACAGCTGCCAAAGTTCCCTGTGAAGAATAATTTATGGTTAATTTATGGCTCTGGGTTCTGTAGTTCTGTGAGGGAAATAGAGGTCTCCTAACAGTTATCGGATGCGGGTGGTGCTGTGGGTAAAACCTCAGCGCCTAGGACTTGCCGATCGCATGGTCGGCGGTTCGAATCCCCATGGCGGGGTGCGCTCCCGTTGCTCGGTCCCAGCGCCTGCCAACCTAGCAGTTCGAAAGCACCCCCGGGTGCAAGTAGATAAATAGGGACCGCTTACTAGCGGGAAGGTAAACGGCGTTTCCGTGTGCTGCGCTGGCCACGTGACCCGGAAGTGTCTGCGGACAGCGCTGGCTCCCGGCCTATAGAGTGAGATGAGCGCAAACCCTAGAGTCTGTCAAGACTGGCCCGTACGGGCAGGGGTACCTTTACCTTTAACAGTTATTGGCACCTTTAACAAACTACAGCTCCCAGAATTCTTTGGGGGAACCAACAACTCTTTAAAGTGGTATCATAGTGCTTTAAATGTGTTATGTACTGAAGTTCTCACCCTGGGCCAGCAGGGGGATACTGTAGATAGTTTTCACTCATGTCCACATATGCAAATAAGTAATTGAAAGTGACGTTCAGTGATTGGATAGTTACAGAAAGTTGTTACTGTTGCATTGTAGTTGAGCTCTATATAAGCCGGTTGGCTGAACCCTTCAGCTGAGTTCTGTTCTGGCCTGTGAAAAAACCAGAGCTGTCTGAAGAATTGCTGTGTCGTCTGATATGTTCACCCACAACTTAACAAAATGTATGGTGTGAATGTGACTCAAGCCTTTTTGAACTCAGTGGGGCGTACCTTCTGAGTAGACAAGTGTAGGATCGCACTGTTAGGGTCTGTGAATTGTTAGTGTCCAGACCGGGGCTGTTCCTTCCATTAGGCAAAATGAGGCAGCTGCCTCAGGCAGCAGCAAGGTGTACATGGGCCCCATGTCTCAGCGTACACTCCCTTAAGCTAGCCTGCTGCCACAGGTATATTGGAGGGTGATGCCTTGTAATGAGTGTTGAAGTATTTTATTTTATTTATTTTTTGAATTTATATACTGCCCTATATTCAGAGGTCTCAAGGCGGTTCACAGAATAAAATCAAAACATAAAACGACAAAATACACAATAAAAACAAAACCGAATGCCTGCCCCCAAGACCCCACATTTTAAAAGGGCATAAGATTCAACAGCCAGTCCAGTCAGCCCTTGAACCTGGAATGGAGAGAGGGCACCATCTTGTGCTTTACCTCAGGGGTGTCCATAAGTATATAAATGTATTAGGAACAGCTAGTTCTTTGCATATATATAATGAAAATCTTCTTCAAATAACACCCCTAAGTCCTGTCTTTAAGCACTGGGCTATGTTGTCTTGGTAGCTGAAGGGATGTTTTTCTCAGGAGTTGTTAAAAATAACAAGGCTGATAGCGATCTCGAAAAATCCATCAGGATGGGTGGGCAGAGCTGGACAGATTTTGGAGCACTATTGTCTGAATAGTGTCATTATGTACTGTATAACATGTTTAATTTTTGTACTTTCCATATAGCCCACACACTGGGATACAAGAATACCAATCTGATGTACCCAAGATTCCCACTGCCTGCATTTCAGTGGAAGATGCTGAAATGATGAGCCGGATGTCTTCCCGAGGCACCAAGATTGTTGTGACCCTGAAGATGGGAGCCAAAACCTACCCTGATGCTGATTCCTTTAACACAGTTGCAGAGATCGTTGGGAGCACATACCCCGAGCAGGTGGGTGACACTTGGGGAACAAATTAAGCACGCCACTGAGATTATCCTAACTCATGCTTTCAAATTCACTGTAAACACACTGAGGTCTGGTGTCAACATTAAAACCGGGGATTGCCAACCGTTTTGAGCTGGTGGCCACGTTAGAAAATGTAGGGAAGAACTGTGGGAGCCAGTCACAAAATGGCTGTTGTAGAGGCATGCTGTAACCCAAATGGCTGTGTTGAGGGCATGGTATAAAAGAGATGACTACAAGATGGTGCAGGCGCCATCATTAGCAGCTCTGTCATTGGGTGAAAATGTGCCCACAACTACCAGCACCAGGCTCACTCACAGAGACAAACTCTTTCTACGTCTCCACATTTCTATATTCCTTATAGACAGGGCCAGTTGTACCATTAGGCAAAAAGTGGTGACAAAGCATTGGAGGGCCGAGCCGTGTGTGCCACTGTCTTTCTTGGGGGCAGAGAAGGATACTGTCCTATCACCAGTGCTTAAGGAAGATTTTTATATGTGAAATTCAGGCTACCATCTTGTCCTTCCCCTCAGACAGCAAAATGCCCACAGAATAATTCTTTCTCAAAGTGATGTGGCAATTACTCTCATTTTCAGCAGAATTTCTGTTAACAAAAGTGAAGGTTTCACCCCCCCAATTAAAAATAATAATAATATGGCTGAAGTATGAATTCTCCCTTTTAAAAGAAAACAATGCTTTTAAAATGGAGAATTTTAATAAGATAACTTCATTACTTGTTGCTGCTAACTGCGTTGTAACTCCTTTACCATAAGATCAGAGCTAATAGGTTTTCCAAATGTGCATTTAATATGCAATGAAGATATATATTACAATGCATGACATTACATCATCTAATAACTATAGACCTGCTTTATTCCCTCAATACCCACCTGGCTCTCAGATCTGCTGAGGCTGGTGTTTCAGGGACCCCTGTTCCCTATCCAAGATGGATGGTTTAAGAGCTGTTAATAGATATGCCACCCACTTCGGATTTCTTGCCAAAGATTTAGAAGGCCAAATCTGCTATTATTGTGCTTCTGAATTTCAGGTTAGATTACTTGTCTCGTAAAAAAAGAAACAGCTGCTTTCTTTTTTCCCCTTCAGGTTTGCAGGCTGTAGCACAAAGTGAGTCGCAGTGGCTGAATCTGGCATTGCTTTCTGTTGCAACCCTGCCTCTGATAAAGTGCAGGAGTAGCACAGGGCTTAGTCTCAGCAAGGGCTTCACTCTGCCGCTTGTTTTCAATGCCGGAGCTCAGCCATGTACCTTAGGAGACACCCTGAGCATGTATACAGTTTCAGTTTCCTCATTTTGAATAACTGGAGCCAGCCTTCATACAACTGGGATTAGGGAGTGGTGTTTCTGAAGGGGCAGTTTCCGGACAAGTTTTGTTTTTCACAGATGACACTGAAATAGAAATTGGAAAGTAAATCCTAAAGAGGAATGAATGCTAAAGAAGTTCCTCTCTCCTTTTCTTTTATATACGCTCAGCGACAGTGTCAAAACCCTAGCCACACAATTGTTCCTTAACCCTTACCTGATAAGCTGGACCTCTGTTTCTTTGCTTTAAAAAGTTAGAGGATTTGTCAAACATGGGCTACAACTGCGGCTATTTGCAGGCCCTAGGAGTGGAACCAGGAAGACTATGATTTCAGACACTGTGAAGTGAGCATCGTCCCCAACATGTAGCTAACCCCCCCCATCCAGCATAAGATACAGTGGGACGCGGGTGGCGCTGTGGGTTAAACCACAGAGCCTAGGACTTGCCGATCAGAAGGTTGGCGGTTCGAATCCCCGTGAGGGGGTGAGCTCCCATTGCTCGGTCCCAGCTCCTGCCAACCTAGCAGTTCAAAAGCACGTCAAAGTGCAAGTAGATAAATAGGTACCGCTCCGCTGGGAAGGTAAACGACGTTTCCGTGCGCTGCTCTGGTTCGCCAGAAGCAGCTTAGTCATGCTGGCCACATTACCCGGAAGCTGTACGCCGGCTCCCTCGGCCAGTAAAGCAAGATGAGTGCCGCAACCCAGAGTCGGCCATGACTGGACCCAATGGTCAGGGGTCCCTTTACCTTTACCTTTACCTTTAGCTATACAGTAATTGAAGACAATAATTCCTCCGTGCCACTAGGTGGTTAAGTCCAACCAAATGAATGCATTAGCTCCTCCTTGACGGAGCTGATGGAGGTGGTCTTGGGTATGGTGCCACGAAGGAGGTTCACTTGATCCTTCTCACACGCTGGAAGCATGCATGAGGGCATCGTCCTGGGCAGCCCCACCCAGCCCATCCACATGTGCACAGGCAATGTGTTTGGCAGCTATCCGAATGAGTTAGTTGTACATACCAACACACATGTGTAGCATAATCCTGCTTGTGTAAAGGAGATCTACCGTATGTGCACACATTTCACAGCCACTGAATGTGGATCTGGCAGAGTGTGTGGCCGCCACACACGTAGGTGACAATGGACAGGGATACCTGGCTTTCATTTATTTTTATTTATTAGATCCTACTCACTTGTAGTTTCAGTGTATGCAAGTGCTTGTTTTAAACCCCATAAGGTCTCCCAGGCTTAGTGTTCTTTTGACACTTGTTTGTGGGTGGGTTTGATGTTGCATCAAGTTCTTATTGTATTCTGTGTTGAAAACTTGCAATAAAAATTCATATATATATATATATATATATATATATATATATATATATGCAGGTTTTGGTGTCTTCGGGTGTCTTCCCGTGTAAGAGTTGGGGTGTCTAGGCGACGTTTCGACGAGGTCTCACTCGTCATCTTCAGGCTGGTGCTTTCGGCTTCTTGTTACTGGAACAGAGCAGGGTCTCATTGTTTGAGTTCCTATAAATACTGTTGAGGGGGTGTGGTGTATAGCCTCCAACGTTCTGGGCAGAGAGGAAGTTCCCAGGTTAGTGTGTCTTTTCTTCTTTTGTTCATTAATTACTTGAGGGATATCTTGAGTGATTTCTTGAGTGATATTCTGAGTACCACTTAGGAGGGTCATTAGGTGTGGATTAGTTGCTAAAGCTTTCGTGTCTTGACCTCTTGACCTTGTGAAGAGTTTTTTCTGAGAAGATGGCTGTACTGCACTTAGTTGTGCTCTGGCTTGGCTTCGTGTATAGGGGCGAGCTGTGGTTTTGTGCCCTGTGCCAGCCAGATCTGTGTAGGGATTGCAGGGGGGTGCAGCATCCGGAGGTGCCACTATGGTTTGGCTACTGGATGGTGTCTGTAATTTATCTGTGGAGAGGGTCTGGGTTTGGGTCTGGTGTGGTTGATTGGAGATGGCGTTCTGTGTGCCTCTGGTTCTGGTGTCGGTTTTTGTGGGGAGGGCTATTTTCCAGATGTCTGGCAGGCGGGACGTATCGTCACGCTTGTTCATGTTGTGAGGGTGTTTCTCTATCTCGATGGCTTCCATGATTATTCTCTTGTGGTGGTGTTCCATGTTAAAGAGCAATTTGGAATCTGAAAAATTAATTTCGTGTCCTGTTTCTTTCATGTGTTGGTAAAGAGAGGAAGTTTTTTCTTCTTTTTTGACGGCATTCTTGTGTTCTGCGATACGTGCATTTATTCGTCTGTTTGTTTGTCCAATGTACGTGGCTGGGCAGACTTTGCAGGGTATTTCATAGACCCCTTGGTTTTCTAACTGGATTTTATCTTTGGGGTTTCTGAGGATATTGGCTATTTTTTGGTTGGTGCAAAAGGCTGTTTTGATATTGTGTTTATGGAGGATTTTGCTAATTTTATCTGTAGTGCCCTTGATATAAGGAAGGAGGGCCATGCCATTGTTTTCTTCTGTGTCTTGCTTTTTGGGGGGTGTTTCTTTTTGGATTAGCTTCGTAACCCTGTTTTGCTGGTATCCGTTGGCGATTAACACATTTGAAAGATTCTGTAACTCAGTTGTCAAGTGGTCTTTGTCAGCCAGGCGTTTGGTTCTGGAGATGAGAGTCTTGGCTACGGAGTTTATTTGTGCAGGGTGGTGGTGTGATTGTGCATGTAAGTAGCGGTTGGTGTGTGTTTTTTTCCGGTAGATAGTGTGTCCTAGGGAGCCATCAGGTTTTTTGTAGATTAGGACGTCAAGGAAGGGAAGTTGGTTGTTGGCTTCTATTTCCATAGTGAATTGTATTTTGGGGTGTAGGCTGTTGAGATGTGTGAGGAAGCTATCTAGTTTTTTCTTCCCGTGTGGCCAAATTACAAAGGTGTCGTCAACATACCTGAGCCAAAGTTTGGGTTTGTGTTCTGACTTGTCTAAAGCATTGGTTTCAAAGTGTTCCATGTACAGATTTGCGATGACCGGTGAGAGGGGTGATCCCATAGGTGCTCCTTCTATCTGTTTGTATCTTTGTCCATTGTGGATGAAGTACGTGTTGGTTAGGCAGTGGTTGGTCAGGTCCAGGATGTATTCGGGGGGATTGTATTTGTTTTGAATGGCTGTCAAGGCTTCATTAATGGGCACTTGTGTGAAGAGAGATACAACATCGAAGCTCACAAGTAGGTCGTCGGGATGTAGGTTTTGCTTCTTTATTGTTTCTATGAACTGGAAGGAGTTTGTAACGTGTGAAGCGATAGATTCTGCATAGGGCTGAAGTTGCTTAGCGAGAAATTTAGCGAGATTTTGTAGAGGTGAGCCTATGGAGCTGACTATTGGTCTGAGTGGTGTTCCTTCTTTGTGTATCTTGGGGAGACCGTAGAGTTTGGGGCATCTGGATGATTTTTCTCTGGGGATGATTCTTAGCTGGATTTCTTCACTGATAGGAGAGGCTTTTATTTTGGATTTGGTGGTTTTTTCCAGATAGGTGGTGGGATCTGTTTTTATAGGTTGGTAGGTAGGGTCTTGGAGTAGATTTGATAGTTTTGCTTGGTAGTCCGATGTGTTCATCACAACAGTGGCATTACCTTTGTCTGCTGGGAGAATGATTATGTTGTTGTCTTTCCTCAGGTTGGTGAGTGCTTTCTGTTCTTCTTTGTGTAAATTGCTTCTGGGTGGTTTGCTGGAGCAGAGGATGTTGGTGACTTCAAGTCTGATTTTATTGGCTTCATCTGGGTTGATTTTGGTTAGGCTAGCTTCGACTCCGACCCAAACCCAGACCCTCTCCACAGATAAATTACAGACACCATCCAGTAGCCAAACCATAGTGGCACCTCCGGATGCTGCACCCCCCTGCAATCCCTACACAGATCTGGCTGGCACAGGGCACAAAACCACAGCTCGCCCCTATACACGAAGCCAAGCCAGAGCACAACTAAGTGCAGTACAGCCATCTTCTCAGAAAAAACTCTTCACAAGGTCAAGAGGTCAAGACACGAAAGCTTTAGCAACTAATCCACACCTAATGACCCTCCTAAGTGGTACTCAGAATATCACTCAAGAAATCACTCAAGATATCCCTCAAGTAATTAATGAACAAAAGAAGAAAAGACACACTAACCTGGGAACTTCCTCTCTGCCCAGAACGTTGGAGGCTATACACCACACCCCCTCAACAGTATTTATAGGAACTCAAACAATGAGACCCTGCTCTGTTCCAGTAACAAGAAGCCGAAAGCACCAGCCTGAAGATGACGAGTGAGACCTCGTCGAAACGTCGCCTAGACACCCCAACTCTTACACGGGAAGACACCCGAAGACACCAAAACCTGCATTCCTGTACCCGTGAAAATCTACGAAAGCATATATATATATATATATATATATATATATATATATATATATATATATATATATATGTGGGTGTGGGTGTGGGTGTGGGTGTGGGTGTTGTGTCAAGCGCATGTTCCCCCACACTGCCAGTGTCTTTTCCCATCACTTTCCTTATCACAAAAATTACAGTGTGCATGAAAAATGGGTATGTGGCAAAAGAGCACAATTTAATTGCACAACCTGCATTTACCAGTGTGCAACTGAATCCCGCTCTAAAATAGCAACAGTCTGGAACAGCCTTTCTCAGCCTTGGGTCCCCAGATGTTGTTGGACTACAGCTCCCATCATTCCTAGCTAGCATGGCCAGTGGTCAGGGATGACAGGATTTGTAGTTCAATAACCTCTGGGGACTCAAGGTTGAGAGAGGCTTGTCTGGAAGGACCCAGTGATGGAGAAAGGGAAAATGAGCAGCAGGGTGGTTTGCAAAGATCTTGCGCAGGGAGTCTCTGCAGTCTCCACAGCTTGAAAGCCAGAACAGCTCAGGACCATCCCAGGCTGTGTGCAAGATTGTTCCCTTCACACTCCTGCTGCAAGATTGCCCCTTCCAATACAAAGGCAATCCAGAGCACTAAATATGCAAAAAAAATTCAAGATGAGGTGGACAGAGGAACACAACTAGCCAGGGGTTAGATGAATAGTGTACTCATGCGCTGCACCAGTTTATGGGCTCAGACAGAAGGCTTTCCATCAATCCTCTTGGGGACAGGAGGAGGTCAGGGGTTGTATTTTCTGAAGCCCCCCTTCCCCAGTAGAGGGTTTATGACAGTCTTTTAAATTCCCCTTCAAAGTTAAATTGCATGCACATTTTCAACTATGTATATAATTTGGAAATGATAAATAGCTTTTTAGCAGTATTTCTGCCACTGCTCAGATGACATCATTCTCTTTATAAACTTATATAACCCCCAAAAAGGCACTCTTCCATGTGATTAGCTCAGCAGAAAAAAGCCTTGTCCCATTTACTGCCAACCTTTCTACCACCACATGTATGTTTTGGATTGCTAAAAGACTGGGTAATGTTGTAAACGCTCACAAAAACACAGTAAAAGTGGAAAGAATGTTGAAATGGTAGGTTTCTGTTTTTTTAAAGCAAAATTTGAAACCATGCGCCCCAATGCTTCACAGGACCCTAATATGCACATTGATCTTCAGCTTTGAGGTGGGCAGACTTTAGGGTTAGGGTTGGGTCTACTTCTTGTTCTTCCTCTACCAGAACCCCAAGATCCACCAAACTGAGCCAAATGCAAAAGACATACTGTCAGAATTAAAGAGCAGGGTGGTTCAGAGCACATTCCGAGCCTATCACCATCATCATTATTACTGTTACTAAATTTGTTTTGTTCTCTTCGCCAGAAGGTCCCAGGGCGGGTAACAACAATTTTATAATTCAGAATTAAAAACGAGTAAAATATGAAAGTTATCTGATTTCATTGCCAGAACTGAACTGAGATTTCAGCTTTTTCATGCAAACGCCCTCCCCCCAATTTGTTTTCTTTATTTTGGAAGCCTAGTTTAAGTGGGAAAAGGTGTCTTGCTGTTGTTGCTGCTAAACAACTGAGGTTCAGAAACTGTTGCTGATCCGCTTCAAATGAGCCAGAGATCTGCTAGGCTAAGAGATCCCAATCTACCTTGCCCACCCTTCTGCGAGCGTGTGCATCCTCTATACTTGTGTGTAATCCACAAAACTATCATTGCACTGGTCAACAGAAAAGCCTTTACACCTGTGGTAGTTTGTATGTGTGTGTTGCAACCCTTGTCTGAACAAGATGAGGCAGCAGGGTATAATACACAGAATAGCTGAATGTTCCTGGGGGGAAATGGCGGGCAGTTAATCTACATGAACAAAATCTTTATTGGAAGACCTAATAAACTGAAAACCTGATTTATAGATCTGTCTACTTTTAGGTACCATCTCTTTTATAATTCTGTATTGACCTATTTCTGCATTAATCAGGTGTGTGTTTTTTTAAAAAAAATGCACATGAGAACTAATAGCTACATATTTGAATATATATTCGAATATTTTATCTCCATGCACACATTTCTAGATGCATTTTATCCTAAAATACGCACCTTCAGCACATTTTTTGTTACATTATTTGAAAAATCTTTTAAAATTCAGAGAAGGGTGAACTCCAAAGGATCACTGCATTCCGATTCGCATGTTCGTCTGGTAGATGTGGACAAGGTCGGTTTGCATCACAACTGACAAAAACAAATTCCTATGTTTCCAGATCTTACAATTCAGAAGGAAATGCCAGTATTGTGGTGTTGTGTCCTCTGCTATTTGGCCTTCTGGTTAAAGCAAATAGATCTGTAAAAGTTGAGCCAGAAGTAGTAGACCTTGCTGCCCACCCTGTTCTGTTCTGAAGTTTATTTCCCCCCCTTCCTTCCTTTATTTCTTCTGCAAATAATGCATCGTCCAGGGCAGCAGTAAGTAGAAGTCAAACCTTCATCAGGATTTCTAACAGCTAGTCGGTTCCCAGTAGGTTTTCAATTTGCAGTAAGAGTTTTCACCTGCCAGATACCAGAGGACTGTAGGAATACAGCAGAGAAGTTAACCACACGTCTTCATAAAGTGAAGACTTGTGGGCATGTCTGCACTGCTAAGGGACTGCAGATTCAGTGCCAAGTTGAAGTTGTTGTAGCCGACCTGTTGCATCTTCGTTGGAAGCCTCTCAAAACCATAAGAAGCGCAGTAGGAATGTTATGCCAGTGCCCCTCAAATTACCTCAGGGAATAGTCTGAGCTATAACATTGTTAAAGCTCAGAAGGCCTCAGCCTGGTCAGCGCTGAAAAGCCAATGGAAAGTTTAGATCTAGGTTCCAGTGTAGTGGCAGATGTGTGTGGCAAAAATGAAAGTAAGAGCAGTCAAGATTCCGGTGTGGCCTGAGATCTTACGTACCGCTGCATGGTCCAAAGTAATTAGGGCTGCACTCCAATACATACATACAGTGGTACCTCGGGTTAAGAACTTAATTTGTTCTGGAGGTCTGTTCTTAACCCGAGGTACCACTTTAGCTAATGGCGCCTCCCGCTGCCGCCACGTCACCGCCGTGCGATTTCTGTTCTTATCCTGAGGTAAAGTTCTTAACCCGAGGTACTATTTCTGGGTTAGTGGAGTCTGCATTTTTTTTTAAAGTAATATTTATTGAACAATTAATAAAAGTACAGAATAAAGAGAAAAACGAAAAACATTTAACAGAATAATAAAAAAGAAAAAGAAGAACAAAGAATACCAACAAACAAAACAGAAAAAAGATTAGGATTTTCATATCCCATACTTCATCACTAATTTCTTGACCTCCTCACACCTCCCTTTTTGTATTCCAGTTCAGATATTTAATTCAGCAAATCCTTACCCTCTATCCTTAACTTTACTCAAGATCTTAACCTATATTAAAAATACATTTTCCCTCATTATCAATCTATATTAACATACTCTTATTAATCTTTTTACCAACACCGCTTATTTTCCATCCAACGTCCATTTAACATTCATAAATTTTACAATATTTCTGTAGATATTCTTTAAACTTTTTCCAATCTTCTTCCACCAACTCCTCTCCCTGGTCTCGGATTCTGTGGAGTCTGTAACCTGAAGCGTCTGTAACCTGAAGCGTCTGTAACCTGAGGTACCACTGTATTGATCTGGCAGTAAGACATATAAGCCAATGAGGCTTATTTCTGGATGGAGGCTTCATCACCATCATTTAATAACATTTATATATTGCTTGATTGTAGGAAACCTCAAAGCGGTTTACAAAATAAAATGTACATGACATCAGTTCCTTCATTCTATCCACTTCTCCCAACTAAGCAGCTCCACATCAAAAGGCAGTGAGCTCCTGGTGATGTGTCCCTGTTGATGATCACCCAGTCCTGGCCACATGCTCCCGTCCTACCTTCCACCCTATTTCTTGGCCATCTATTAACTCCTTCCACTCCCTCTGGGAGCCCAATTGTTCTCTTTTCTTCTGCTCTCATCCTTGGGGAATTCTACTCTTCCCAACGGGGTACAAGGCTATGGTGGCCTTCAAGGCTGGATCCAGAAGGGCACAAGAAGTCAGGAATTTTCCATGCAATTTCTCTTTTCCATTCTCCTGGCACTGAAGCTGACGCACAAATGTGGGTGGCCGCATTGTGGCTGTGATCCTGCACCTTGCTGTTAGTTGTTACACATCCACAGGATGTTTCTGCTCAATCGTGCTATTTCAGTACAGCTCCTTTGCCCCAAGTGTTGAGCGGTACAGGTTCTAAACTGCCTTCGCTGTGTCACGAGCTGATTTGTATTTCCTTAAGCGGTGCAATTTGCTGCCCTTATAATGGAATTCCCTTAACATTTTACAACTGCATCAATAACATTTATGTGCTGTAAAGGGTGCCTTATGCATGTCTGCGTATAATGCACAGCTGCATATACGGTTGTAATAATACCAAACAGCATCCACTTTGGGGTGATTTGTCTCATGTTTCAGGAATCTGGCAGAGGAACATTGTCTGAATGTTTGCTGTGGCGATGACCGCCCTAAGAAGTTGCTCTGCTCAGGCACTCGGCTCTGTGTGTGGTGCACAGGGTGTCTACAGGCCTCTGTGTGTGTTTTATGCTGCCAAAGAGGAAATATGTATATGCTAAGCTAGCAGCTGTGTCTTATTTAGGTACAACATTACTTTGGGAGCACTGTGAACAAAGTGGGAAGCTGTCATAAGTCCCGGGGTTTCACTGGGGTCAAGAGTGGAGTGGCGGACTGAGACACATGAAGAGGGAGAACTGTCATGGATTGGTTGAATATAGAGGAATAAAGAAGAAGAGGAGGAGGAGGAGTTTGGATTTGATATCCCGCTTTATCACTACCCTAAGGAGTCTCAAAGTGGCTAACAGTCTCCTTTCCCTTCCTCCCCCACAACAAACACTATGTGAGGTGAGTGGGGCTGAGAGACTTCAGAGAAGTGTGATTAGCCCAAGGTCACCCAGCAGCTGCATGTGGAGGAGCGGGGAAGCGAACCCGGTTCACCAGATTACGAGTCCACCGCTCTTAACCACCACACCACACTGGGAGGTGGGAGGTGGGAGGAACCAGCTGGGGAACCCCAAGGGGAGAAGGCTCAGAGCCCGGGGATTGGTGGCGGGACAATGATGAGTGGTCAGAGGGAAAAGAAGGAGAAGACTGAGAAGAGGAGGGGCATAAGCTGGAGAAGTTCTGCTGTCTTTTATCGTGTTGCATTTCCTGTTTTTGGGTGAGGCGGAAGTAGCCACCCTGTTGGGAAGTGCAATTGCTGGGTTATATCCATCTAAGTATTACTCAGAGTAGACTCATTAAATTAGCAGGACTAAATTGCCCGTGTTTATTAATTTCAGGGGTTCTGCTCTGAGTGACACTAACATTGGGTACAACTCCTTGTTCCATAGTATAAAATATTCGATTTTTAGCTTTAAATCCCATCAAACATTATGAGAAATCTCCTTTTATTCTGAGCCTAGTTTTTCAAATGAGTAGAGCTGCTTTTCCCAGCCTAGTGACTCCATGTGTTTTGTACTACACATTGGCTGAGGCTGGTGGGAATTGTAGTTTAAAGTATCTGGGGGAAATCTTGGAAATGATGTGAATCGTAATGTTGCTAAGATCCTAGAACATGAAGTTCTTTTCCTCGTCAGTGATTGATTTAGCAGGTTCTTTGTGACAAAGGAAATGGGAGCGTATTTGCTTATCCTTTACAATTCTCATTTCTTCTGACGGGGAAAGAATCCTCTTTTGGAATTTGTGTTTGGCAGAAGCGCTGTTGAATAACAAAAAACATGGAAATTCTAGATCCTGGTTGTCACAAATGGATAGGAAACACCCATAAATGGACAGGGAAGATCGTTCGATATGTGCATTGTATTTCTTTATTTAATTTGTTCATTCAAAGATCACAGGACAGTTTACAACATAGAAATACAGTGGTGCCCCGCAAGACGAATGCCTCGCAAGACGGAAAACTCGCTAGATGAAAGAGTTTTCCGTTTTGGAGGTGCTTCGCAAAACGAATTTCCTATGGGCTTGCTTCGCAAGACGACAATGTCTTGCGAGTTCCTGCTGGTTTTTCCCCCTCCCCCCCTTTTTCTAAACTGCTAAGCCGCTTATCGGCTGATCCGATCAGCAGATAAGCCGCTAAAAGCCGCTAAAAGCCGCTAATAGCGCTAATCCGCTAATCTGTCAATGGGCTTGCTTCGCAAGACGAAAAAACCGCTAGATGAAGAGACTCTCAGAACGGATTCTTTTCGTCTTGCGAGGCACCACTGTACAAAATGAGAACACAAAATACATAATAAAACAAAAACAAACCAACAAACCCCCCCCCCCACAAATTTAAAAGGCCATAGAGTGTTAATCAGCCAAAGGTTTGGTTATAGAGGAATGTTTTCACCTGGCACCTAAATATATGTCATGAAGGTGCCAGGTGGACCTCCCTGGGGAGCCACCACAGAAAAGGCCCGTTCTCATGTTGCCACCCTCTGGACCTCTTATGGAGGGGGGCACAAGAAGATAGGCCTTAGATGATGAGTGCAGGGTCTGAGTCGGCTCTTGAGGGGAGATCTGGTCCTTGAGGTTTGGTGGTGCTGAGCCATTTAAGGCTTTGTAGATCAAAACCAATTTTATAGGTCAAAACCCCATTTTTTTTAAAAAAAAGACACAAGTTTAGGGTTGCCATATTTCAAACCGTGAAAATCTGGACAGAAAAGTAGCCGCATTTTCCTGGACATTTTGCCGATTTCCGTCCGGACACTGCTACCAACTGTAGTATTCCGGATATGTCCTGGAAATTCCGGACGTATGACAACCCTACACAAGTTAAAAAGCAGTTAAAACAATTTCAAACATTTTAAACAATTAGGACAAGAATAGCAGCAGCAGCAGCCCTCTCCACTACAACCCCCCTAAACAATTCCCCAACCCAACCGGTTATGCAGTGGGAGTGAGTGAGAAGCTTTTGTCGGATTTGGCATGAGCTCAACCTGAAGACAAATGTCTGTCTCCCCCCCGCCCCCACCCCGCTTTGGTGTATTTTTTTAGTAGTCTATCAAACAAGACTAACTCATGTGTATAGCAAGTACAGGAACAAGGATGTTTTTAAATATGGTACAACTGAAGATTGCTATTTTCAGCATGGTGTTTTGCTTTGTTTTGAAGCCATACTGATAGTGATGGAGACCAGATCCTGTAGAAACAGAATACAGTGGTACCTCCGGTTGTGGACGGGATCTGTTCTGGAGCTCCGGTCGGATCCTGAGGTTTCTGCTACCGGAGGTGCCTGTTCTGCACATGCGCGCGGTGCAGTAGAGCGCTTCTGTGCATGTGCGCGGGGCGAAACCCAGAAAAATACTTCCGGGTTTGCCGCATTCTCATCCTGAAGTTTACGTAATCAGAGGGTTATGTAATGCGAGGTACTACTGTATATGCTCTTGCTTCCACAGACGACAATGCTTTCAAAACTTTCACTGCAGCCTTAAAATCAGAAAGGGTTGCTGAGAACGGGCAGCCAGTCTGATTGAAAGGAGCCGAGATTTAAATTAGGTAGCATTGCCCGAACTATTATTATGATATTTGCATTTGTGTGGGATTTTATGGAAATAACCAGAAACACTGTATTTTATTTGTGCGGGAGCGTGTGTGTGTTGTAATTAAAGCAATAATTATGGTTCTTTGGGGTAGGGGGAACACATCTTAATTACCACGGCGAGAGTGGCTGCTTTTAGATATCATATTTTCCCTGTGTGAAATACAGTGGTGCCTCGCAAGACGAAAAGAATCCGTTCTGTGATTCTCTTCGTCTAGCGGTTTTTTCGTCTTGCGAAGCAAGCCCATTGAAGGATTAGCGGATTAGCGCTATTAGCGGCTTTTAGCGGCTTTTAGCGGCTTTTAGCGGCTTATCAGCTTATCGGATCAGCTGATAAGCGGCTTAGCGGCTTAGAAAAAGGGGGGGAAGGGAAAAAACTCGCAGGAACTTGCAAGACATTTTCGTCTTGCGAAGCAAGCCCATAGGAGATTCATTTTGCGAAGCACCTCCAAAACGGAAAACTCTTTCGTCTAGCGAGTTTTCCGTCTTGCGAGGCATTCGTCTTGCGGGGCACCACTGTAAGCAGTAAAGAACCTTGTGGTGCTCCAACAACTCCTGTTCAGATGTTTCTTTAACTTAGCAGTAACAATGTGGTCCTTTGCTGCTGAGGATGTTTCCACCCACATATGCATTCCCAGATGATGCTTCAGAAGAGGCGCCACATTTCCCTAGGATTATAAAAGGAAGAACTGGAACCAGTTCCTCACTGTTAGGTTTTGTCCACTTCTTAGCTGTACTGAATCAAGCTATGGTTGCAAGCAAAGAGTCCTGATCTCCTAGGCTGTGATTTAACATGCAGTTAAAGTGAGATGAGCGCAGCAACCCCAGAGTCAGCCACGACTGGACCTAATGGTCAGGGGTCCCTTTACCTTTTTAAATGTTTAGGATGTGGGTGGCACTGTGGGTTAAACCACAGGGCCTAGGACTTGCCGATCAGAAGGTTGGCGGTTCGAATCCCCGTGACGGGTGAGCTCCCCTTGCTCGGTCCCTGTTACTGCTAACCTTGAAGTTCGAAAGCACGTCAAAGTGCAAGTAGATAAGTAGGTGCCGCTCCGGCGGGAAGGTAAACGGCGTTTCCGTGCGCTGCTCTGGCCACATGACCCGGAAGCTGTACGCCGGCTCCCTCGGGCAATAAAGCGAGATGAGCGCCGCAACCCCAGAGTCGGTCACAACTGGACCTAATGGTCAGGGGTCCCTTTACCTTTTTAAATGTTTTTAACCTTATTGACTTCAGGAGACTTAAATGCAGTTCCTGTGGAATCCTAAAAGCATAAGAAGAGGCTGCTGGATTAGGCCAGTTGTCTATCTAATCTAGCATCCTGTTCTCACAGAGGCCAGCCAGATGCCTGTGGCAAACCCATAATAATAATAATAATAATAATAATAATAATAATAATAATAATAATTTATTATTTATACCCCGCCCATCTGGCTGGGCCTCCCCAGCCACTCTGGGCGGCTTCCATAAAAACCCAAAATACAATAAAATATCACACATTAAAAACTTCCCTGAACAGGGCTGCCTTAAGATGTCTCCTGAATGTCAGGTAGTTGTTTATCGCTTTGACATCTGGTGGGAGGGCGTTCCACAGGGCGGGCGCCACTACCGAAAAGGCCCTCTGCCTGGTTCCCTGTAGCTTTGCTTCTCGCAATGAGGGAACCGCCAGAAGGCCCTCGGCGCTGGGCCTCAGCGTCCGGGCAGAATGATGGGGGTGGAGACGCTCCTTCAGGTCTACTGGGCCGAGGCCGTTTAGGGCTTTAAAGGTCAGCACCAACACTTTGAATTGTGCTCGGAAACGTACTGGGAGCCAATGCAGGTCTTTCAAGACCGGTGTTATATGGTCTCGGCGGCTGCCCCCAGTCACCAGTCTAGCTGCCGCATTCTGGATTAGTTGTAGTTTCCGAGTCACCTTCAAAGGTAGCCCCACGTAGAGTGCATTGCAGTAGTCCAAGCGGGAGATAACCAGAGCATGCACCACTCTGGCGAGACAGTCCGCAGGCAGATAGGGTCTCAGCCTACGTACCAGATGGAGCTGGTAAACAGCTGCCCTGGACACAGATTTGACCTGTGCCTCCATGGACAGCTGTGAGTCCAAAATGACTCCCAGGCTGCGCACCTGGTCCTTCAGGGGCACAGTTACCCCATTCAGGACCAGGGAATCCTCCACACCTGCCCGCCTCCTGTCCCCCAAAAACAGTACTTCTGTCTTGTCAGGATTCAACCTCAATCTGTTAGCCGCCATCCATCCTCCAACCGCCTCCAGACACTCACACAGGACCTTCACCGCCTTCACTGGTTCTGATGTAAAAGAGAGGTAGAGCTGGGTATCATCCGCATACTGATGAACACCCAGCCCAAACCTCCTGATGATCTCTCCCAGCGGCCGCATGTAAATGTTGAAAAGCATGGGGGAGAGGACAGAACCCTGAGGCACCCCACAAGTGAGAGCCCAGGGGTCTGAACACTCATCCCCCACCACCACTTTCTGAACACGGCCCAGGAGGAAGGAGCGGAACCACTGTATGACAGTGCCCCCAGCTCCCAGCCCCTCAAGACGGTCCAGAAGGATGCTATGGTCAAATCCACAAGCAGGATTTGAGCACAGGATCATGCTCCCCTTTGTGGTTTCTAGCAACTGGCATTCCGAAGCATTACTGTTAGGATATTGTTCCATTCCACCTTTAGAACAGGCATGTGGAGTTGTTGTGTGTCACATGTCTGTTTACTTCCAGCACAGTCTACTGGGAACTTCCATTGTATATAGCTTTTGCTTTGCTGCTGTTTGCTTGGACACGAAGGGAAGAAGACATGTTTTTCTTTTGTCCTGCTGCTGAATAAAATACTGTAAATATGCTTGCATGTCCCTCTGTCTGCCACTTCCGTTGTGAAGAGTTATTCACTCTGCTGATCAGAGCGTTCTCAGTTTCTGAAGGCTTTTGAGGCTTGAGTCGCTGATTGATGCTGTTCCGAGAACCGGAGTTCGCCCGACTGACGACCGCTGGCTGGAGCCAGCTGGGGGCCTGCCAAATGCCCCCATCTCCCCGGACGCATCCCAACAATTACTGTCTCCAACTGCGGAGGAAGAGCTTAGCCACCATATCTAGTAGCTGTTAATAGTCCCCTCATCCATTAATTTGTCCCTTTCAAAGTTAACGAATTTCCAGAGTGGTAGCCATGTTAGTCTTTTGCAGCAAAAGAGACTTGTACAGACAAAGTCAATGAAGTGACTAATGGCCCATCAAAATAACAGCTATGACTGTAAATAAACCTAACCATGTCTTCTCAGAAGTGAGTCCCATTGACTTCACTGGGACTTACTCACAGGTAAGTGGGATTAGGATCACAGCCATTCTTGCTGCCTTGATTTCACAATGAAATTAAAATTTAATTTTACTTTTAAAATGAAGGTTTAGGGTGGTCAGAAATGAACAGTCAAATCCACATGGTTCTCCTCGCCTAATTAATGGGGAAGCGCAGATAACAAGAAACAAGTAACAAGAAAGATCACTTCTTTACGCATGAAAATAATAATAATGAGCACTGCACTACAATAGTTTCTTAAATTCAGAAAAAAAAGTCAGTTTAATCCTGAAATCCTAACTCCACTTACCTTGGAGTACATTTCAGTAAAGTCAGTGGGATTTACTCCTGAGTAAACATTGTTATAATTGCAGTCTTAGTGCATATAGGTTGCCTTTGACACAAACAATAAGAAATAATAATAAGAAAAGCAAAATGAAATCTTTATACATCAATTTATTTTATTTCATAAATTTTATATGCTGCTTGGTTGTAGGAAAACAACTTTAAAGCAGTTTACAAAAAAAAAATAGAAAATTAAAACCAAAATTTAAAACATACAGAAGGTTAAAACCGCAATAAAATAGACTTAAACAAATTAAAACTCACACAAACTTTCTAAATATCGGGGTAGATTTGTCTAGATAAGAATGTAATCAGCGCTGAAAAGAATGCAGTGAAGGTGTCTGGAGGCTATCAGTAGGCAGAGAGTTCCAACGTGTCAGTTCTGCCACACTAAACAATCGAGTTCTTAACAGATGCAGTGCAAGTATTATGTGGCACTTGTAAAAGTGACCATTCCACCAATCAAAGAGGTCAAGTGGGCACATATGGGGTAAGGCAATGTCATAGGTAAACTGGTCCAAAAATGTTAAGGGCTTTATATACTAATAGTTAACCCGTTGAACTTGGCCTAGTTGCAGATCAGTAAGCAGTGTGACTTTCTCACACCTTGGCAGCCCCTCCCTCAACTGAAAACAAATACTTTGCATTATTCTCTTCCCTGTGTTTTTGTCTTTCAAAGTAAATGATTCTAATGGGCCATCAGTCAGCCATCTCTCCACAGGGTTCTAAACCTCTGTTGAGCTTCAGGATAACAGCATTAGGAAATGTCAAACAAAGTGACATGTCAAAAATTATATATAATATGCGGACTTAAATTCATTCCTGAACACTGAGCGAACATGCAAATAGAGGGAATTTCTGTATTTGGGCCTGTTTAGAGTGTAATTACCCAGCATCCCTATCTCCTAGTACTTTCTCGCCTCCATGACATGGGAATTTGGTGAATATCCAGAGACATAAAAATATTTTATTTTATTTTTTAAAGGAGTAGGATTTTAAAGCAGTAATTTAAAAAAACAAGGAGACTACAATTACTAACTTACACAGAGCCAAATGCTTGCTAGAATAGGCAGATTTTGTCATTCTCCATCACTGGAGTTCTTCAAGCAGAGACTTGACAGCTATCTGTTGAGGAAGGTTGAGCTCTGAATTTCCTCCTTCCATTAAGCTGGGGACAGGACTAGATTGGCTGCAAGGTCTCCTCCAACTCTATGATTCTGAGGCAAGAAGTGAAAAAAACTTGAAACAGTAGAACATACTGGAATGATAGGAGTGGGGAATGAGTTAACTTTATATAAAACAAGCTGCTTTTATTTTTATGGGCACAAAAATCCTTAGACTAGACATTTGCGATGGAAATGTCAAATCGGTCCAAGTTATTATACATTAAAATATTCCAGGCGCTGCTGCTCTCCAACTTCAGTTAATCCACAGTTCACTCTTATATGTGTCTACTCAGAAGAAACTTCTGTTGAGTTTAATGAGTTTTACATCTAGGTAAGTGTGCCAACCTAGCAGTTCGAAAGCACGTCAAAGTGCAAGTAGATAAATAGGTACCGCTCCGGCGGGAAGGTAAACGGCGTTTCCGTGCGCTGCTCTGGTTCACCAGAAGCGGCTTAGTCATGCTGGCCACATGACCTGGAAGCTGTACGCCGGCTCCCTCGGCCAATAAAGCGAGATGAGCGCCGCAACCCCAGAGTCGGCCACGACTAGACCTAATGGTCAGGGGTCCCTTTACCTTTACTTTTAAGTGTGCATTTGGATTGCTGCCTTAGAGTAGCTTGCTTGTGCAAAAGGATAGTGTATGTGTGGCTTGTTGCTTGTTGTTTTTGTTGTTGTTGGCACAATCTTCTACACAGTCTTTGATGGGCCCAAGTCACAATGGATTCATGTCATGAAATATCTTCAATCATGAAGCATTCTGCTTACCTAGTTAAACAAGATCAGTGGACTTTTGTGCATCTAACTATCACTGCAAAAAATAATCACCAAACTGAGTTCAAACTGAGCAACCCTTGAATGTCTCTTTATGTTGGAAAGGGAGGGGAACACTTGGCCACCCAAATATGGAAGATCCTAGCTTTTCCTTGTACTTTATCTGTCTAATAATGGAAGATCAGAGTGAGAATTCTAGCAGCCAAATGTGTAGCGCTTCAAGAAAGACTATCCCTTCCTCATAGATTCCATTATAGGATTTGCAGTACAAATAAAGAATGTATTTTCCCAGGATGTCTTGTAAATATAAAAATAGCTCAGATCTTGTAACTGTGCAGCAACAATCCTTTCTTCTTGCTTTAACAGGATTATAAAGAATCCTGTGGTCGGGATTGTTGGCAGTTCACGTGCCCCATAGCTACTGGTCTTAATGCATCCAGTTTTTATGGAAGGGAACAACTTTAGAATAGAAACTTTAAGAAAACTGAGCTTTACCCTCTTAATACCCCCTGAGTCAGACATTGTAGCTAATATATAATTAAAACTGCAGTTCTGTGCACACCTACCTGACAGCACACCCCATTGAACACAATGGGTCCCACTTCTGAGTGGGAATGGGTGAATAAGTCAATTTTGGTTTCTTTCATTTTTCCAATCTTAAGTTCAGTTCTCCACTTTTGCACATCTGTTTGCAATTATTTTTAAAAATATAAAAGGTCCTCGTGAAAATTCATCAGCATTTTGGCGCAAATTTCTCCTAATATATACATTTGTATACGCAATCTTGCCTAACATACACATTTTGACAACACAATTTCACGTAACATAATGCTTTTTTTTTTTACATCATTTTCAATAAAGTATGTATTTATATGTACATTTTACACTGGTATGTGCATTTCCCAAAGGATGCAAATTCTGAAGGACAAATGTGCTACGGTTTGCGTATATTTTCAGAAAGTGTGAATAAGGTAGATTTGCCTTTCAATGCAAACTGAATTGAATTTTGCGGGGGAGACGCATCCCTACTTCTCCGTAAATACACATAGTGTTTTGTTGTAAGTGTGGAACTGACAACAATTACAAGCTTTTCCTTTAATTAAGACAGCTTGGTGATTGATTGATTGATTGAAGAGCACCACACACATACTATACACACATACTATAGGTTCTGCTGTTGCTTTCCATAATTCATGGAGAATTTTTGTTATACAAGTAGCTTTAACATTCTAAATTATATTTGGCCTCACAAGAGCACTATCAGCTAAGTCAGCTAGGTCACTATTATTTACATTTTGTAGTGGAGGAATTGAAGCTGAAACATGAGGAGCTGCCCCATGGCTACGTCATGGAAGAGATGGGACTGGAACCCATATCTTCCATTTCAAGGCCATCTCACTCTCCTGGACTAATTATCATAAGGCTTTCGCTTTGTAGCCACCCATATCTCAGTGATTGGGTCTTTTCTACCACTCCAGTCCTGGAATAGTATATATGTTGGTTAGGTCCGCATTCTGGCTCTTTCAGTTTGCTTTCTGCTTCAGAGGCATGATGTAGTGAGCATCTTTGTGGTCCTGGGAAGTGAGAAAGAAACTTGATTCATAGTCTCTCCTCTCTTTTCTCTTCTCTTGTGTTCCCATTTGTTAGGCTGATCTTTACAGCTCATTCGTGGGGACTGTACAGTCAGACCTCCTGCAATTTTCTTGATAGGCTGCCTGTGGTGGAAATCCTGTTATGTATCTTGATGCATATTGCAAAGATTAGCTGCAAAGCTGGTCTGGAATGCTGGGTTCCATTCCTCAGCTCAGGTGTGAGATTAAAAAAAAAATTTAGATAGTTGTCACAGCCCTAGTCAGGTGTTCAGCCGAATGTATAAAAGGGAGCACAAACTATAAGAGCGTGCAGAGCTTTCTTGAATCAAAGCACAAATTAGGCTATAATAAACAGATTCTTTTGAATCTTGTATGTCTCCTCACCTTCTTTCCTTCCTTCCTTCCTTATCTAAGCTGTAGTCACTTTTAAATTTTACTCTCAAGGTTGTGCCTTTGTCCCTTCCATTTCCCCTCACACCATCTATTTCTACACACTATGTTGCCAGATTGTTTTAGCGACTCTTCAGAGACACAAAAGGGCCCTGCAAGATCATTATCTTTACTGTTTCCCTGTTTCTGTTTATTTTGCAAAATTATGCAATCATTTTTTTTGGTCATTCAAACTTTGAGGGTGTCTAAGGATTTGTCAGTAGCACTGCAGACATAAAAGCATCACATTAAATTATGGTGGCTTTAAAACAGCCTGAAATATTTGTCCTGAATCAATAAGCAGTAGACGTGAATGCAATGTATCTGTGTGTGTTTGTTTTAAAAATATTGCCTGAAAGCTGTCAGAGAGTATAGACACATTTGAATTCCTCTATTATTAGTGCTAGTCAAATGGCAGATTATTATGAACATAGATGCTTACGGACGGGCAAAGCACTCCAGAGGTTTTCTGATTATGCAATAAATATTCAGAAAAGGGTCCAGAATAATTGTGGTTCTGCTTAACTTCTAACCAATTTATGTCAATGTATTTGTATTTAAGCTAGCTTTGACGGGATGGGCTGTGGATTAGGCAGGCTGTTAGTGATTACTGGTTTGCTTTCCAGCTAGGATTAATATAAAATATCAAAGGAAATAGAATGCAAGGTCCAAATGCAGAGAGTCCAACTTGAACCATGAAGCTTCCTGGACAGCCTTAGGCAAGTTAAGTCACTGTTTCTCAACTTAATTATATTATAGGCAGGGACTGGCTGGATGATGAGGAGTGGTGGGAGGCTGCAGCCTGAGAACCCCGTAGGGAATCCCCAGAGGAGGAAGGATCAGAGCCAGGGGAGTGGTGGTGGGTCAGTGAAGACAGGTCAGAGGCTGAAGGTGGGGCAGAATGGTTGGATGCTGAACAAGCAACAGGCTTGAGTGAGAGAGATGAACCAGAGACAGAAAGCACTGCAGATGCAGGACAGGCTGCTGAGGAGAGAACAGAGGCTGCAGCAACTTCACAGGAGCCTGCCGGCCCTACTGTATTATGCTTGCCTCCTCCCTTGTCTCCAAGGACACAGAGGGCCTTGTATGTAGCAGAACAAAGAGCACAGAGAACACAGGGCCCCCCTCCTCAATAGAGTTTAAAGCTGCTTGGAAAGCATCCAGCCAAGGAGGAGATGTAGAGAGAAGTCGGAGGCACAGAACATCCATTTTGCTAACTGCTTTACCGGGAGCCAGTCTTGCCCATAGGTTTCTCTGTTTGTATTCTGTTTCCCTGAGTAAAGAATTACCTTTACTGCCTGTCCCTGAGTCTCCATGCCAACTTGCAGTTGAACCAACCCTGACACTGCCTTATTATGAGTCAGGCCATTGGTCCATTTCTCTCAGGGTTGTCTGCCCTGACCACCAGTGGCTCTCCAGCGTTCTAGACAGGGGACATTCCCAGCCTTACCTAGAGATGCCCTAGGGATTACCTTGGGACCTTCTGCTTGCAAAGCAGACGCTGTACTGCTGACCTACCACCCTTCTCCAATCTCACAGGATTGTTGTGAAAATATTATTCGATCTGTCCCATATAAAAACGTAATCTCAGTATTAGTAATGGAGATAGTGCTTCACATAACCCCCACCTATGTGTGCACCTAACCATCCACAGTCCAAACTTAACCTTGAGGTATATGGGACTCAATTTGTTTCCCCAGGTTTAGTAAAATGAGGAGGACTTGGTTGGAGTCATCTCCCTTAATTGCAGATATGTGGGGGCTTTGCAGGAGTTTCTCTGGAATACACTCCTGAATATTGAAAGTAGAGAAGCTGAACCTTACCCTGGAAGTCACTGGTTCAGGTTTAAATTATTCTTTTGCATTATTTAATTGTGTGCATTTTGTAGTGGAGGACGAATAGCCCTTGAGGGATTTTCAGTCAGCTCCACTGCCTGTCAGGTTGAAACCCTCATGGATAATTCAAATAAGGGTTGACTAAGCAGTGTCACGATACCTCCTGAGCAAAGCTCTGGTGTTGAACTGAAGATGAAGCAGCAAGAGCATGGCTGGAGTGACCTTGGTGGAAGACCAATCTAGAGCCCTTCTGAAGGCCTACTTTCTGGCAGTGAGGACAGCACAGGAATGATACAAAGAGAAGGGCTGTAGCCCCTGTCTAAAACCCCGGAGAGCGACTTCTAGTCAGAAAAGACTAGGAGTGGGGGATTAATCTCAAAGGCTGCATTTCCTCATGGACCATATGTGAGTGGTGGGTTGGGTCAGAGGCAGAGGTGGGTGGACAAGGCAGGTATGGTTGCCTTCCCTTCATACAGTAAAAACCAGAGGTTTTATACACACACCAACTCCACGTACTTCTCTCCATCCAGGAATTATTATCCAAGAGGCATTATTATCAGAGTTCATGAAAACATTTCCGTCAAGCAAAAGCCCTCAAGAAGCATGAGAAGTGTCTTGAGCACCAGGGAGACAGACCTGGAAGGCCTCATCTGGCCCTCAGGGCTGAGGTTCCCACCCATGGAGTAGACAACATTGTGCAGGGCGGACCCATAAGAACAAGGCAGCTTCCTGTGTTCCTATTATTTCCTTAGTTCTTGGCAACAGAATAACCTCTGAAATCTGAGAAACCTAATTTCTTGGAAAAGCTGGTTTGTTGTGACATGTGGAACATGAGGCATTCTCCTCCTCTGCCTCACCAGCCTTTAAATAATTGACAATAGGAATCCCAGTGCAGCTCTTTTGTGAGTGAAGGTAGTCAGAAATGCTTGAAACGTACACTTGCATCTTGCCGTGCTTTTCGGAAGCATCTTGTGATGGGTGGCCGATTCTGCTTGTGCCCTTTCAGTTCACATGCATCACAGATTTTCATTCAGGAAACTTCTTGCTTTTTTGGTGAATTTTCCCATGCCCTTTTCTTATATGCTGCTTGATGTTCTCTGAGCGCATTTTATATGCCAAAGTGCTCTGAGGAGCTTCTCATTGTAACTGACACTGTATTTGGAAGATGTGTTTCTTTATAGTTTCCTTTGCATGCGCTTGTGTGTGTGTGTCTTTCTCCCCTTCTCCCCATGTCTGCAGCAATAAATCTGCACATAAATATAGGCTGCAGTTTCTAACAAGGTCTTGGAAGGAATCCAGAGATGGAATATTGTTCTGTGCATTGGGTCAGGTTTTTTATGTTTTTTATACACAGAAATAATTGGGTATGTTCACACACAACAGCAAGTGTGGTCCATTATATATATAATTTGGTGCAGTATAGAATTTTTTTTATGTTGAATGTAACACCTTATGGGAGATAAATGTGCGTTCTCAATGGCATGCACACACACATGGCAGGAAACCTAACCAATTTATGTGTCTTTGGTGCATGTATGAGCAGTATGCCTGTCTTTCAAAACATGATTTATTTTTCTCCCTTACACATTGCATTTGTTTGGCATACACTGCATTTGCACCCAAAATATGTACATGAGACTCAGCGAGTGCTTCCCCTCTTTTAGCAAATTTGTGAGGCAGAACTGAAAGCATCTGCTTTCCCTTTTAAGCTGACTGTAGTTACCCATTCCATAGCATCTTGGAGAACTAAGGTTAATGCAAACCATGTCCTGTTCAAACATGCCAGAATCAAGCCATGGTTTATGATCCTGATTAGTTTGGTAACTATAATTTAAACAGACCATAGTTCCTTATGGATGTACAGTGGTACCTCAGGTTAAGTACTTAATTCGTTCCAGAGGTCCGTTCTTAACCTGAAACTGTTCTTAACCTGAAGCACCACTTTAGTTGATGGGGCCTCCTGCTGTTGCCACGCTGCCGGAGCACAATTTCTGTTCTCATCCTGAAGCAAAGTTCTTAACCCGAGGTAATATTTCTGGGTTAGCGGAGTCTGTAACCTGAAGCGTATGTAACCCGAGGTACCACTGTAATGGAAAAGCAAAAGAAAAGGAAGTTTTTAAAAAAAACCCAGATACTTCCAATCTCCTCCTCACAGTCATGTTTGAGGAGCAGAAATAAGTTTGTGAGTCTATGGTTTGTGCACACAACGCTAAACTGTGGTTTAAACATTATATCTGAACAGATCTAGTGTATGAAGCAGCCTTAAAATGGTTTTTGTTTGTTCTTCTACACAAGGACTTCTAGAGTCACTGTGTCATAGGATTGTTGTTGGTCAGAGCTTTTTGAAGAGGCCCAGCACACGTAGGGTTCTGCAACCACTTTACTATCCACATGGCAATATACTCTAACTTGCTGAATGGACGATGTCCGCAGGGGTTTAGTATGCAGGCCTATCCATTCATCATGTTTACAGCTGCTCATATATTGTATTTCTGGAGCTGTGGACATAATAATAAGAAAGCCTAACATGTACAGTATTTATCCATCTATTCTGCGATGTCAGAATTGAGTGCTCACCAAATCTCAATCAGTCCTGCCTTGAGCTTTGACAGTATGGTTGGAGGAGGCCGCCGAGTTATTTTCTTGACTCCTTAGACAGTTTCAAGGTGTACTGCTATGCTTTTGGTTTTGGGGTTATGTGGTATAGTAGTTTTAGTTTTATTGATATACATGTATACACACGCACACACACACACACAATGAATAATCTGGCTGTCTTTAATTTGCCAGGTTAAATGACTGGCACTCCTGTTCATGTGTTGGAGTCTTTCAGATAACTCAAGTCTTTCCATATGCATACTGTGGAAAATGCAAAAACAGAGGGGGGGAATAGATACCTCAACCTGTGCTATGTTACAGAAAGGCATACCTCCCACAGAGCATATTCCACATCTTTACTTTGAGCCCATTTGCTATTTTTTGTTATAAAGTTCCATTTACGCCTGACAACTGAAGTGATTTGTAAGGGCCATTATCCTAAATTGCAGCTGACTCAACCATACTGATCTCCCTTTGCAATACGCAGCCATAGGGGGAAGTTGGGTGCCGTGGGGTAAATGACATGGGGTTGACATGGGGTAAATGACAGGCCCCCAAACCATGCTATGCATGAACTGAGATCAGGGCGTGTCCTAAGGTGGTCTCTGTATTGCACAAGGATTCTACAGCAGATAAGTTGATGCAGAAAAGGGGATTCCTGAAGATGAAAATGGAAATCGTGAAAACCATGGAATATGAATTGCAATCATGGTTTTGCACTGGGGGCATAAGAAAAGCGAGTGTAGTGGTTCTTCACCCATTTTTGAAAAATGTAGCAGAAAATGTTCCAGGGACTAACTGACTTATAATGTTCATTTACATTACTGTAATCTCTAAGTGACACCACTAAAGTCAATGCAGTTCGACTACTGTCACTTTGCATTACCTGCAGAAAGACTTATCTTTCTTCTTGCACTTCACCTGCTGTAATCCTGAAGGCACTTGGAAGTAATTATCTAAAGAGGACACAACTTGTTCACTCTTCTTTTGTTTGTTTTGTTTTTTGGTAGCAACTGTGAATGTGGAATCCTTTAAAATTATGTGTTTTTATTTTATTTTTTTTAAATGCAGGCAGCCATTCTGTTCCAAATGACAGAGCTATCCAGATAGCACTGGAAGAGGAAGAGGAGTCCAGGGGGAGCGTACCGCCCCTGGCAGTGCGATCCCAGCAGGGTACCATTGCAGCTGCGCCCCCGCCCATGCTGGGTGCCCTGCCCCCAGGACACGCAGCATGCCCCGCCCCCAGGATGTGTGCCAGCCCCGCCCCCACCTGCTCTCCTCCCCCCGGTGTCGGAGTATAAAGCTCCGCCACTGCCGGGTAGAATCAGTATTGTAATAATTTTCAGAGAACCAAATATAAAGAACAAAATAGCATTCTAGCTTTCAGGTTAACAGAACTGTCCATATTAAATAAAGGAGGAGAAGAAAGGGAAAGGGAAAAGATAGTCTTTTATATTGTATTGCTTGCAGAATCTTAGAGACAGGATTCAGCATGGAAAAGAGGATTACTGAAGATGATAATGGAGAGTTTGAAAATCACTGTTTTGGGTGGAATATGAATACAACTATCAGTGCAACCATGATTTTGCGCAGGGGACATAAAAGAAGTGAGTGTTGTGTGGTTCTTTCCCCATGTTGAAAAGTGTAGAGGAAAATTTTCCCGGGAACAGTTAGTCAAACTGGTAGCTAGGGATGAGCACTTGTATCCATTTCATTTTCTTTCAGTTTCTTCTGATTTTGTTTCATTCTCCACATTTCAACATTGGTTTCGGTCATCATGAAAATCCATTAGCATTTTAGTACAAATTCCTCTTGCTATATGCGTTTTTGCATGTAAGTTTGCCTAACAGACACATTTAAATTCAATTTTCTCTTAACAGCATGCATTCTGAATGTTATTTTCTCTAATATATGCCAATGTAGATCTTTTAGGACCTGTGTTATATGGTCCCAGTGGCTGCTCCCAGTCACCAGTCTTGATTATTAGCTATACTGGCTGGAGCTGGGAGCCTCAACACCATATGGCTGGAGCTTTTGAGAATTGAGGACCTCAGCATCATATAGAGGACCACATGTTCCCCACCCCTGCAATATACTCTTATCTGAAAGTAAGTCTTATTGAACTCATTGGACCTTTGATTTTTTTAGACGCTGAGAAAGCATTTGACAACGTTTCCTGGGGTTTTATGTTTAAAGTTTTAGAATATGAGAGTTGTGGAGACACTTTCATACAAGGAGTCAGAGCAATATGTCTGCATTTCAGATTTGCTTTTCTGGACAGTGACTGAAGCAATAAAAATAATGACTCTCTCAACAGACAGAGATGCAAACTGTATCTCCGTGGCAGAGCAGCTGTTTTGCTCATTGGACCTTAATTCTGAATAGACATGTATAGGATGCTGCTGAGAGTAACAAAGCATCATCAGTGCTGTAGATGGATTGGCTGCACCCCACCTGCCATAGTGGGATGTCACTACAACCTCTTCCAAGGTTATCATGGGTCTGTGTACTGGATTTTATTTTGTTCCTTTTTAATCCACATTCAGGTGAGAGGAACATGTTGGAACAGGCTGCATGGGTGAACTATTTTTCAGAGCTATTTTCACACATGCATTCATAAGGATACATTAAACAGCCATCCTGTGAATGGAAAATGCACACCTCTGAAAATATGGTTTGCCTTTTTTAAATTGCCTTTTTAAAGGGCCATATATACATGTCTTAAAAATGGATCTAAGGCAATTAAAGCACCATCCAATAGCTCTTTACTTCATCCCTTGAAACACAAGAGTAAGGATACTTCAGGGTAATTGCGCATATAATTGCATCCTTAATCTGACTTTTTAAATGATCAGGTAAGAAAAGGCACTGCTGATTTCTTTCTTGAATTAAAAGACAGAACCTTCAACCTGTAAGTGTTTGAAGGGCACTAAAAAAAACTATATAAAAATGCTACTTGTATTTCTCCACTCACATGACCATGCCTGGCAATTCCTTTGACTCGACCACTTTATGCAGAAGATTTAAAATGCAAGCATTTCTCAAGCTTCCGATTCTGGGCGATGCTTTGGGGATGTCCTCTTGACCTGCCCAATTTTGGTTTCATTCAATTAAATGGGTTCTCTGGCAAACTCCCCAACTTCAAAGAGGATCAACAGTTCTTGAAGCCAGTTATCAATTTTAATCTACTCTGATAGAATTGGAGGAGAACCTTAAAGGATGAAAGAGAATAGGTTGCAGGTGACGTGCAGAACACATTTTGTGTTTAAAAAGAGATAGTCAAGGTTGAGTTTATAGCAGGTAGGATATTCTTGAGAAGGGAAAGAGCTCAGCTTTTTTTTTTATCTTCCTTAAGTGAATTCCTAAATGTTGCAGCCAAAGCAGATTTATGACGAACATTAATCACATCCATTCGATTTATTGTATATCATTTGCAAAGGATATTGCATAACATGTGGGAGAGGCGAGCAAGAAGTGATTATACCCACATGCTGTAAGGCCTTTAAAATCTATGAACTCAGCACACCATTCCAATGTTTGCAGATAATTCTGCGTGGTATAATCAGATGCACAGGACCCTTGAGGGGAAAGGATTTAAAATGTTATTCAATGCAGTTTCTGTGACTGTAATGTACTCACTGAGCTGTATAGAATAATGAATTGCAGGTATAGTGACACATTGATAATTTTCTCTCTCTCTGTAAAAATGTAAATGATGCCGTGCATTCTGGTTTCCCCAAGTGTTAACAATTAGTAAGGCAGGTTTTATGGCTTTATTAATCTCATATGCGTTTGTTGTTTTTGTTTTTGAATGGGATAAAATAGGCATTTTACAAAACAAACAATGACTTTAGCTGAAGCAGCATTAACTACAAATTGAGAGTGATCTATTGTCTATCAAGTGTTGTAGGACAAGCCAGCTTGCTACCAGCGCCAAAACCCAAAGTCTTATTATTAATACATACATCTCTGCCACATTTATTTGTTTCTCCATACACAACCACACCGATTGCATATTTCTAAAGTAGCATAGTTGCCGATACAGAGCAGCAGCTTATACAGAAGTGTACATGATAGTTTGGTCACATATGAACCTGCTCACATACTTGAGTCATCATAATTTCCTTTAAATCTTCTTTGATTTCTGTCTTTAGATCTTTTTTCAATTGTGCTGTCTGAATTGCAAAAGGTTCTCTTCTTCCAAAAGACTACAGTTTAGAGACAGCAGTTTTCATAATAGGGGAAAGTGCTTCAGCACTTCAATATCATTTCCACCATTCTTACGGGTTCTTCTTTGTCCAAATCTCAGTTTTTAACAATTGAAACCACTGTGCTGGAAGAGATCCATGAGAGGTCTTCTTGATCAACCCCCATCTTAAAGCTGCAATCCTAGTTCAACTTGCACATCCGTTTTTGGGATCAGGTGACAAGGAAAAGTACCATACCCTCCACCATCCCGCTAATCAAAACCAGGATACTTGTTTTTTGGTCCCACGCTCTCCTGGGAGTCTCCTGGTTCACACAAGAGTGAAAGACCAAAAAAGAGTGTCTTTTAGTCTGGTGCGAGCCAGATGACTCACACTAGAACACCAGACCAAAAAATGGGACATTCCAGGATCCAATCAGTAGCTCTGTAATTCCAGGATGTCCTGCTGAAATCGGGATGGTTGTGGGATATGAAGTACCATAGCGACCTTTGCACTTGTTAGGAGCAAATATCACATTAACTTGAGTGGCTTAGCTCATCCCTTCCAACTGTATATAAAGGGTGTTCGGGGGATTTGATTTACAACATCAATATATTCTTGCAGAACTTCTGTGTGATTAAAAACCTCAAGTAAAACCTAATAAACATATGGTCAGGTTTTGGTATTTGAGAATCTATTCTACTGTCATCTCACCTTTTAGACAGTTCAGTATAACAGATCCTCAGCCCATTGCACCTATAGGCTGGCAGTCATCTTTTCTTTGTCATTTGCATCATCACACTGGGCCCCTTCAGACATCACCTTTACTGTGCATGAGAATTTGTGCTCATGATGGTATTGCGGTTGTTATACATGATCCTGCTTTCAGTATTGTTCGCACCTGCAGAAGTTTTCTGTGCGTGTCCCTGTGTATAGCTTCCAGCTGAAATCCTGTAACTTTTCGTACCACAAATATTCCAGGTTTGGGGTGGGGGTTGTCTCACTTTTGTTCCATTATAACATCTGAGTGACCTTCCAGCAACAGCAATAATGGGGTAACGCTGTGGAAGCATCAGAGAACAAATAATACTGAGGAATGATGTGTGAATGATCCAGTATAAATCCCCGACCAATGTTTTATAGGAAATTTGTAGATTTTCAGTAGACAGGTAGTGAAAGCTTCTTCATCAGCTCTGGCAAGCCGCAAATGCAGGAATGCAGTCTAGCAGGTCTTTTGAGGTAATAGACCTCAATAAGCAAGAAAAGGAGAAAGCCGGAGCAGTTAAATCAGAGAATGCAAGCTGTGCAACTGTTGCTTTAGAGAATAATTTGTGCACCTAAATCAGTGGTGTATGTGTTTTACTGTTGGCTGAAATCCCATTGATTTAGCAAGCAAATCAACATGGCAGTAGATTTATGGAAGAGCGTTAACCAATTAGATGAGGACACAACCCGAGAATTTATTGTACTCCCTTTAAAAAAAAAAAATGTTCACCATCTTTTCATTGATCCAAGTACAAGATATGCACTTGAGAATTCAGCAAACTGAATCGTAACGTTAAGATCCAGAACATGAACATGAAACACAGTGCGGTGTAATGGTCTGAGTGTTAGACTAGCACTTGGAAGATCCGGGTTAAAATTTCCCTTGAGTACTAGTTGCTGGGAATCACAGGCGGGCAGAGTGCTTTTGTGCTTATGCAGGCTTCCCTCAGGAATCTGGTCAGCCGCAGTGAGAACAGGATCCTGGACTAGATGGGTCATGTGTGCTGCCTTGAGCTCCTTGAAAGATAGGCAGGATATGAAACATGTCAAATAACATAATCTTGTGGCACCAAAAACACCATTTTAGGTTGAATCAATAGGAGCATGCTATTTGGACTTGGGAAACGAATACTGGCACTCTTGCACTTTGATTAGTGGTTCAATTCTGGGTCTCGTCGTTTTACTCTGGGAGCTTTAAGCATAAAACGAAATAGCTCTCTGTCGGCAATTTTGGGGCACCTTGTTTAACAGCAGTGGATTCTACGCACAACCGACAGTCACATGTGTATCAATAGTTAGTAGATAAATGAAAAGGGAAATTCTGAAACATCTTTTATTACTTAAGTATCACCATGTTGACATGTCCCTCAGCAACCAGGTGTGTTCAGATTTATGCAGATTAGCAGCTTATAATCGTAGTTCAATTCAAGGCATGTACACAGCAAGGTGATGTGCTGAACTCTGCCTGAGAAAAATCTCAGAGCTTGTCAAAATGGTTTACTATACCTCATTCTGGCCTGCTAAGAAAAACCTCCATTTTGCTTTAGTAGAAATCCATCAACAGCCCAGGGACATTCAGGCCACCAGCTCCACCCCAAATGAAAAACAATAGTTTTAATGAAAGACCTTTGGCTTTCCTTGAAAACCTTTGGGACTTTTTTTTTGAAAGAAAAACTCCCCTGATTTGCTTCAAATTTCACTTCAGGAGACATTTCTGTAGCAACATTATGGCTTCGTATTGAATTCAGAATGAGAAATTTCAGGATCTCCCCCATAAGTGACAGCTGAATACTCCGGCATAAATGGCAGGAGCTGAAACATGTGTGTGAATTCCAAATTTCCTGCTCTTGGATTGTGGATGTGTCAAAAACAAATTTCTCCTTAAGCTGTTGTGTGCAGTTGTAGCAAATGTACTTTTGAAAGCACACATTAAAAAAATCAGTTATACTGAGGCATCTTCCTGGGCTACTTCCCCCTCCCCCTTTTCTTTTTCCCCTTTTCGTTTTTGGTCAGATGAAAGAAAAGGGGCCCCCTTAATCAAGCCTTAGCTATTTGGGATATTCAGAGCAAGCAAACATGGTCCGTGCAGTTTACTTCTGTGCTCAGCAGTTCCGGAACAGAAACCAAACAGCCATATCTGTTTAGACTGCACCCATTCTGCCTGCCCTTTGTAGCGGTGCCAGAGCTCTCCACATCACTGACTTGAGGCTTGCCGTTAAAAACAGAGCCCGCTTCACTTTGTTCATGCGCCTGAAAGCTGTTCACAAGATGGGATGCCAGCTCCAAAATTCTTTCAAGATTGGGCATGGGGGTGGGGGAAGGGAGAGGGAGGGAGAGAGGGAATTATAGTCCGTCAGTGAAAGCTGTCAAGAAAATGAATCGAAGGAAAGTATTTGTTTTGACTTCTCTGTGATTTGTTTGTTTCAGCATTATGTTCCCTGTCAGTAAGCCTTGGGGGAGGGGGGGAGTGTAATGAAACTGTAATTTTAAAATACCGGCTCACAAAGCAGATGCTTTGCTTCTTCAGTTGTGTTGGCTTTCTAAGCAACTAATGAAAGATCAGTAAACTATGAAAAAATAATGAGGATGCAAAGGGTAATCTGGCTTTGTTCTGAAGCCGAAATGCAAAGGAAAAGAAAAGTTGGGGAGAGAAGAGTCCAGATAAAGCCAATTTTTTTGGAAATTGGGGACCAAGGCTTAATTTGAGCCAAAGGTTACGCAGACTTAGCTTCTAGAGCTCCTTTCAATGGCAAGCAAATTCAGTGCCAAAAACCAACCAAGGGTCTTATTTTGGGTTGCTTCTGTTTTAGCTGCTGCTGCTGCTGCTGCTGCTGCTGCTGCTGCTGCTGCTGCTGCTGCTGCTGCTGCTGCATTGCACATTCTGTTCCCAAGTCCAGGGAGAGGAGAACCTATATAGATTGCTAGCAGGACACTGGATTCATCCCAGATGTGAGGAGCATCAGATGGTGTTAGAGATTTTTGTTTGTTTGTAAGCTAAAGGTAAAGGGACCCCTGACAATTAGGTCCAGTCGTGGCCGACTCTGGGGTTGTGGAGCTCGTCTCACTTTATTGGCCGAGGGAGCCGGTGTACAGCTTCCGGGTCATGTGGCCAGCAGGACTAAGCCGCTTCTGGCGAACCAGAGCAGCGCACGGAAACGCCGTTTACCTTCCCGCCGGAGCGGTACCTATTTATCTACTTGCACTTTGATGTGCTTTCGAACTGCTAGGTTGGCAGGAGCAGGGGCCAAGCAATGGGAGCTCACCCCATCACGGGGATTTGAACCGCTGACCTTCTGATTGGCAAGTCCTAGGCTCTGTGGTTTAACCCACAGCGCCACCCGCGTCCCAAGTTGGGAGGTAGCTATACAGTAATTGAAGGCAATAATTCCTCTGTGCCACTAGGTGGTTAAGTCCAACCAAATGAATGCCTTAGCTCCTCCTTGACTGAGCTGATGGAGATGGTCTTGGATATGGTGCCACGAAGGAGGTTCACATGATCCTTCTCACACTCTGAAAGCATGCCACGGCGCCACCCACATCCCTTGTTTGTAAGCTACTTTGAGTACATTCCATATACGTGGAGCCTGCAACAACGGTGCCAGGCAACCGTGCCCTCTATTAGAATATGCCATTCCATTCCACCTGCAACGACAACTGGCATTTCAGGCTCATGGGGAATATTCAGTCCCTATTGGACTGTTTTTCACTACCTTCACCCCTTATTTTTTTTTTAAAAAAAAACAACTTGTGCAAACCTCGGGGTCATCGTCCCCCAAGCCCTTTGATACCTCCCTTTTGTGTGCAGATGGTCTTGCCTTAAGGATCTGCACTCAGAAATCTGAGAATTGATTGCAATTTTATCTATCTCTATCTGACTCTGTGCATGCCCACAAGTGCACACACACAAATATATATCTATAAGCACACACATATTATACATAAATAAAGTAAAATAAATTGCCACTACTGGATATTGGAGGGACATTACTTGAGATCAATAACAGTGACCATTCTTTGTCCTGTAAGGGAGTCTCTTAAGACCCAGGATTGAGCTCCACCCTGATCCTCCTGTTGTGCATATGTGCTGAGCAGGATTCACAGTACGGTATGCCCTCATTGGCCATTTGAGGCATTCCCATAGCTCAGTGGGAGAGAACATGCAGAAGGTGGCTCCAGTTTCAGTGCAGTTATAACAAGTCTCAAGGTTTGGGAGAGATCTCCACACCAGGAGAGCTATCATCAGGCCGATCTCATACCCTCCATATATTTTGGCTGGGTTAGAGAGCTGATGGGAGTTGTTTTATGAAGCATTTGAAAGGTGCCAGTTTGGGGGAGTCTGGAACAGACAATATTGGGCTGTATAGACCACAAGAAGCACAGGGCAATTCAGTGGCTCTTTATCCTGGTCATGGCTAGCCAGAAAGGCAGACTAAATTATGAAAACTAAGTAAATGTATACACACCTGGATAACAAATAAAAGTCATACTCCCAACATTAGTGGTATAATGACTGAAAATTTAGAATCATAGAATTGTAGAGTTGGAAGAAATCCCAACGACCATCTAGTCCAATCTGATGAAATGTAGGAATCATGGTTAAAGAATCCCTGACAGATTGCCATCCAACCTCTTAAAACATCCAAAACAACCATCTTCCAAGGTAGTCCATTCCACTGCTGGAACAGCCCTTACCATCAGATATTTCTGTCTAATGTTTAGTTGGAGCAACAGAAAAAGAGCTTGTTCCATTTTCCATGTGACCGCCCTTCAGATATTTGAAGATGGCTATCGTATCACTTCTCAGTCTCCTCTTCTGCAGGCTAAACATACACAACTCCCTCAACTGTTCCTCATAAGGCTACATTTCCAGACCCTTGATCATTTTGGTGGCGTCCTCTGCACACGTTCCAGCTTGTCAGTATCCAATTGCTTCCTAGGCAGTTGTGAAGCATTTGGATACACATGCACACACTTCTGCGTTTCAATCCATGCGGATCCGCAGTACATTTCTTCCAGCCCTGGTTTATGTCTTCGTGAATTACGAGGAGCGACTTGTCACGGGGACTCACAAGAGCTATCCTTGAGCTGCTGGATATGTTCCCCTGGTGTGTTCTTCAGTGGCAAGTTCCTTAAGGCAGGCTTTGTATGGCCATTCAGTCTTCTCTACTTCACGTTTTGTCTGCCGGCAGGGTGATCCAGGATTCAGCCTTTTAACGGGGGCAGCCAGAGTGTACATGGGGGAGCATCTATTTTTCTTTTTTATGTCTTGGAAGTAAAGTGTCTGGTTTCCTTGTGACCTCTCAGAGGCCGAAAGGAAGAGCACTAATGGGATATAAAGGCACATCCTCTTTGTTGCTCCCCGCCACTAGTCAGAGAATACCCTCATGCCTGCTAATTGGCCACATGGAATGTAGATAATGAAAGAGACCTTGGAGACCATAGCGCTCTTAACTTTAGTGTGGCGAAGAAAACACAATGAAGTCTGTTACGACACACCACCTGAATTGGCCGACCCAGGCTGTACATTTGCTCTGCTCTACCTCCCAGATGTCTTTTCTTTCTCAGGGAACTAATTGCTCCTCACCCCCTGTTAGCCCGCTTGCTGTCGGTCATCGATTTCGTTCTTCATTAGTCCTATAGTAGTATCAAAACCAGACTTAATGTAGCTTTTTTAAAAGATGTGCCCTCTTCCTCCTGAGAAATCTCATTCTACACACACACACACACACAGAGAGAGAGAGAGAGAGAGAGAGAGAGAGAGAGAGATCTTGTTTAGGAAACCAATAGACACCACTTTAACCACACATCCTATCACACTTATGCACCTGATAAATATTCCACCATCAGTTTCTCTTTACAGAATTCTGACCACCAAGCTACTGTGGGATAAGGGCACAGCCATCTCCACCCCTAGGCAGAGTGAAGCAGTTGCCTCAAGTGACTGATGCTGGAGGCAGCAGCCTCCCACCTGTTCCTCCTGAACCTTCTCTTGGCTGGAGGACAAAGCTGCGAATTCTGCATGCCCTGCCCTGAGACCCTCAAAGTAGCCTGCTACCTCAGTTGTGGTGGACTGCGCTGTCCCATTGTCAGCGTTGAAGTAAGATTCGTAGAATCGTAGAGCTGGCAAACAGCACATGAACAACGTTCTACATAAGAAGCAGAGGAAATTCCTTCTACTCAGTGGGATAGCATATGCAGGGTGAAGGCGTCACAGTCTGCTTCTGTGTATAACAGTGAGAATACATTAAAAACAATCGACAGATGGTATTATACCCCCGTGAGATTGGCACACAAGCTGGGTTGCAATTCCCCCAGAACTTTTGTGGGACTGTAATCAGCAGTGCCCATAGGTAGTGAGATTTTGGGATGGGGTGCTCAAGGAGATCAACACTGCAACTGGGCAAGCAGCTGTTATAACACCCAAAAAGTGAATGCAGTTTTGCTAGACCTGAGATAACAGAACTGTGGAGGAGTGACAGGACTCTTGCCATAGATCTCTGGTACAGTAAACTGTGGGGAACAGTCATTTCGGAGAAGCTTTGGCATTATATCCATGTCCTGAAAGGGCAATCATAGCAGGATGCCTTTTTTGCAGAGTGGAGTCATTTTATTTGGGCTGGACATATCCTTGTACTGACATTACGAGGATGCTTCCAGTGCAATATGCGACAATTAATGATTCAAGTGTCTGAAGAATTATAATCAGCTCCTGTTGTTTATGATGCCTTAAGTCCTTCTGTCTGACGAATCTGAGAACAATTGTCTTCTTCTACAGTAGATATTCTGTTTGCTCAGCTGTCGGGCCATTGTAGTTGTCGGGCCTTTTCTCTGTCCCGGAATGTTATTTGTACATTGGTGTTTCTGTTTGATATTTGTATCAAATAAAGAAAAAACGAAAGGGAAAGAAAACTGGGGTAAGCAGCACATGAACAACATTCAGCATGAGAAGAGCTTTTCTGTGGTGCTTTGTCAAAAAAATTGCGAGGTTTTTTTTAGAATTGTAGAGTTAGAAGAGACCACAAGGGTCATCTAGTCCAGGGATCAGCAAACTTTTTCAGCAGGGGGCCGGTCCACTGTCCCTCAGACCTTGTGGGGGGGGGGGGCGGACTATATTTTGGAGAGAGAAAATGAATGAATTCCTATACCCCACAAATAACCCAGAGATGCATTTTGGTGAAACAGTCCACAGGCAGGTAGGATCTCAGCCGTTGTACCAGACGGAGCTGTACCGAATTGTGTCGGCCCCCCTCCAATACTCTGGAGAAGCTGGAGCCTCTGCCCTAACATACTGCAGCAATGGGGCAGGCTAAAAATTATACTAGGGGGTTATTTGGCAAGCAACCATGAAGATGTTCATAACAAAGTAAGAACAATGGCTGAAAATTATCACTGTGAACAGAAATCAGATGCTGGCAGTTCTCGTAATGATAGCAGCTGACAGAAAGCCCCAAAACAGTATTTCAGTGACTGGTGACTTTGGATCTGCTGGATCCAAAAGACCCACAGATCTCTTGAAAGGCCCAGTCTCCTGCCCTTGTTTTAGTTTAGGTCTTCCCTACCCCCCACTTTAATGAGGTTGACTGGAGAGGGAAAGGTGACAGGTAGTGCAGAATCATAATATTTCTACACTTGTTTTTAGGTTCGCTGTTAGCCAGGGAGGAAAAAGATGTGTTCTCTAACTCTGTAAAAACAGGAATATTGTTAGCAAGAAATTAATGATAAATGTTACTAATTAGGAGCTGTTAAATGATAAGCAACTTGCAATAAAGAAACAACAACATGGTGAGAAAACTGATTCAAGTGTAAGTTGAAAGATTCAACTTTGCAGTCTTTCTTTTTTGTGTGTGTGCATGTAGCTTTACAACCCCTTTGCAAAGCATATGTCCATATTTTCTAGATCTTAAAGTTTTATGGTACTAGGTCCCAGCTTAGCAATTATTGAAATCATGAAGCTTATTAAACAGGAGAAAAGGAGAGTCCTGTGCTCATGCTCTCACATCTTGCCACAGGAAAAAAGAAAACCAGAGAGCATTTTTTTTAAAAAAAACAACAACCCCAAAATCAAATGCCAAAGATAATGGGTGGGATTAAACATCACTTTCTTCCAGTCCTTTACACTGTGTGTGTTTTTAAAGTACACAGCAGCCATCAGGTGGGGGAAGGATGGGGAACCCACCCCCCAACAGCTGCTCTTTGCATTGGGAGAAAAGTTCCCATTGGTGCCAATGGGGCCTTTTCTCCCAATGCAAATAGCAGCCATGGGAGGGGGCAATCTAGATCAGGACTGTAGCAGGCACAAAGAGTTAAATCCTCTCTCCACATGTCCTTGATCCAGATTGAGACACCATATGGATGCCATTTACTTTAAAACAGACAAGGAGCTCATCACATCTAGTTTGCTTCTTTGTTAGTGACACTTTCATTTTGGGTCCTCACCCGCTCAGGCAGTTCAGCAGATTTTTACAATCAAGAGGAGACCACAGTAAACCTATAGTTATCCACTGCCTCTGCAAGATTTCCCTTCATGGAGAAGATAGCACAATGAGATGTCACCCTGTCATGTACTACTGCTAGCTTCCCCAACCTCGTGCCCTCCATCTGTTGCTGGATGCATCTCCCATCATCCCTGATCATTGGCTATGCTAGTTTGGGCTGATAGAAGCTGGTCCAACTGCATCTATCCTCACGGACAGGATAGCGCAATGAAATGTTACTGTGCAGGAGTGTTGCATGAAGGGGAAAATGCATTGACTGCCATGCATCAGCTGCCTTTAAGGGAGGACTCCTTTGAAAATGTGAATTTTAGGCCAGGAAATCTTTCCTTCTGATGGGCCACACAGCAGACCTGTTTGCTGAAAGGGCAGCATGCAAGAGCCATAAGGAACCTATTGTACTGGATTCAGAACCCATTGAAAGAAAGCATAAGAGCTGCTACACAAGCAGATTGTCCTGTACTAGAATACTATGATGTTTTACACACTCTTGTAATAGACTTGAGAATAAGAAGAAACGTGGAGTGGGAGATTGCTTTGGGAGAAGTTAGGGCATCCTGACTTTTTTTAAAAAAAGAAGCAACTCCCTAATATGGCTGTGCATATGTGAGTGGGAGGACAAAGAACCCCCTCTGCCTGGTTTCCTCGTTGTTATTAAAAACAGCTTGTCCTGGTGAGAACACAGCACATGACTGACAAGTGCTGGATAATCGTCATAGTGCTGGCCTGCCAGGAAACTGAATTAGTCATCGTGCATCTGAAATGTACCCAGCATTTAATTTCTCTTCTGCTATTATCCTCGATAAGGATTCGGGGACAAAAAGGCAGTGATTTAGCTGTGAAACTGTAGTAAACCCCAGGCTCACATGGATGGGTTGCCTAGAAATAGCCCTAATCCTTAAATACCTTTCTGAAACAGGCAAAACATGATCCTGAATGCACATGTTGATGCTTCCTCAGTATATTAAACATAAATAAAATGGTACGCCTGTATCGGGGAAGCTGCATTGCTCTTGTAAATCACGTCGGAAGGCATGGGATATGTTGTTGTTCCTCTTGGTTGTGAACTAGCAAACAAGAAAGAAAGAAAGAAAGTGAGGGATATACCTGTGTTTGTGCCATGCCTGTTCAAGGGAGATGTGGTCAACCTCTCTAACTCTGAATTAGAAACAAATGTTGTGGAAGATTAACTCTTAAGATCTGAGCTTATAAATATGTAATAGTATGTAATATTTCCACAGAATGTATGTAGGGCGTTTTGCTTTGGAAAGAGTCCAGTGCTTTGTCTCCTAGGTAGAATCATAGAATCATAGAATCATAGAATAGAATCATAGAATCATAGAGTTGGAAGAGACCACAAGGGCCATCGAGTCCAACCCCCTGCCAAGCAGGAAACACCATCAGAGCACTCCTGACATATGGTTGTCAAGCCTCTGCTTAAAGACCTCCAAAGTAGGAGACTCCACCACACTCCTTGGCAGCAAATTCCACTGTCGAACAGCTCTTACTGTCAGGAAGTTCTTCCTAATGTTTAGGTGGAATCTTCTTTCTTGTAGTTTGGATCTATTGCTCCGTGTCCGCTTCTCTGGAGCAGCAGAAAACAACCTTTCTCCCTCCTCTATGTGACATCCTTTTATATATTTGAACATGGTTATCATATCACCCCTTAACCTCCTCTTCTCCAGGCTAAACATGCCCAGCTCCCTTAGCCGTTCCTCATAAGGCATCGTTTCCAGGCCTTTGACCATTTTGGTTGCCCTCCTCTGGACACGTTCCAGTTTGTCAGTGTCCTTCTTGAATTGTGGTGCCCAGAACTGGACACAGTACTCCAGGTGAGGTCTGACCAGAGCAGAATACAGTGGCACTATTAGTGCCATCTGGATGGAACTTTGGGGGCAAAGGTCCAAGGCCCCACTCATCAGAGCAGGAGGCCCCCCTAAAGCAACAGAATGGACTTACTTTGCCATTTAAAGAGACCACCAGCCCCATTAAAACCTTTGGAGGCTCCTCCAGACATCTTTTTTTTTATTGCGCACATTTGTGATGGTTTGTGTTCATGATTCTATCAGGGTGGTCACACACAATCCTGTTTTTAATACTATTTGGTCCTGCAAAGATTTCGGTGCAGTCTTATTACTGCTTTACTTTTGATCCATGAATATGCTGTAACTTCTTGCTGAAATCCCATAACTTTTCATACTTCTGAGGAGAAATACCCCAGGAGGGTTGGATTAGTGGTACACCATATATTTGGCATAATGAAGGTTCCAGGTTAAATCACTGCAGTCTCCAGGCTTCAGTTAATGTAAAAGTCTGAGACTCTGGAGGGCTGCTGCCAGTCAGAGTACACATTACTGGGCAGATGGTCAAAGAGTCTGACCTGGTAAAAGGCAGCTTCCTCTGTTTTTTCTGAAGTTACTTGAATAGCAGCCTCTCTTTATCTAACATTCTGAAATTTGCTCGTACACTTTTATGCCACCAATTTCTGCTCCCATGACAGATTACACCACTTTCGGATTCAAAGATGCCTGCTGTTGTAATGCGAGTTCTTTCACAGGAACAAAAAGTAATTCTCCATCAGGTCTTTTCGCAAATCTATGGTTGCCAGGGAACTTCTCACCATATTAGCTGGGTAGTCCTTCACTGCTATGGGAAAGGCATCACTTCTGGTGTAAATTCAGGTTTTCAATTCACTTATAAAATAGGCCATAATTCACTTCCAGGCATAGGTGCATTTTCGTCATCCAGTGTTTGATGAAAACAGCTCACTCAATTGACAGTCATGCCAGCATACTCTTTTTGATGGTTAACATCTCCTTCTGTTCACATGCCAGCTATTAAAAAACTTGTCTTGGTGGATCTCCGATATTCTGTTGTGTACAGCATCTCATTTATTGTTTTTGCTTTTTTTCCTTTCCTGTCACCTTCTGCCAAATATGAGAGGGCCTGCTGAAATATTTACTGTGTGAGCCAATATCTGTGTCTAGGTATCTTAAAGTGCATTTACTTGCTTGCTTGCAAATCATTGGATACTTTTATTAGGAACATAGGAAACTGTCAAACCAATGGTCCACCCAGCTCTGACTGGCAGCAGCTCCCCAGGGTTTCACACCAGGTATCCCTCTCAGCCCTACCTGGAAACTGCACCTGGCACCTTCTGCACTCCAAACAGTTGCTCTACCACTGAGTTACAGCACTTACTGGAATACTCAAGGCAATGTGTAAACAGTTCACTTGAGGGGTCACCTTAGCGCCCCCCCCCCCATATATACTCACTCAGACGCTTCATAAGAACATAAGTCCAAAATCCTATTTGTTATTCCCAGCAACTAAGTTTCCCAGCAAACTTGTGGCGGTGAGATTCCATGGCAGAGCTACCACCACTTCCTAAGTCTTGCCAGCTCCCATTGTTCCCACTGGGAACTAACTATGTCAGCTCCAGGCAAAAGGGTCTTGTGGTGAGCACAAGGGGGGGCTTGTTTTGTTTCAAAAAGCAAAAAAGTTATTGTTAAAGAATGGGTTTTACATTAATTTTCACAGCAGTAAACAAATCTAAGTTTAGCTGGGGAATGAATAGTTGGGCTTTTGACAAGGGCAAATATGCATCTGAGGAACCCCGGGGGACATCTTGGGGATACTTGAGTGGATAAACAGCTGACAGGCAAGGGGTCTTTCTCCCAAACTGCTCTTCCAATCAAAATTGCAGGCTCTTGATGCTGCTTTTCATTTTAAACAATTTTGGCTTTGTTACAAGGATTGGTGTATAGCATGCAGTTTATGTTGGAATTCCGCCTGGGTCAGAGGAATGTGCCACAGCGTAGGCACCGGCAGATATTCCTGTCGACCTCCCCGCGTCTCCACTCTGCTGATAAGCAGGCGAGGTCCCGGCGATTCATCTCAGATGTGTGAGAGGAACACACCGTTCTCCCTCTCTCCCCTTTGGTGTCCCCCAGAAGGGGAAAGAAGCAGACAGAAAACTATTTACATCCTTTATTTCTGTCTCTCATATCAATACAGAGAAACACGTCTGCACTCGACAACAGCAAGAAGAAACTCCTTCCATGTACTTCCAGTACAGGTCATATGACACACACACTGAGCTAACATCCGGTGCTCAGTACAGAATGAACTGCCCCTTTGTTCCCATGGCAACAGTCACAAACATCCTGTCTGGCTTTCCAGCCACAAGCAGCTGACTGAGCTGCTGGAGCCTTTGCTTGCTGCAGCATTGGTGCTTTATGGTAACATACTCCCCCTAAAGTATCAATGCGTGCCGCGAGCAAAGCGTCATCCAGAGAAGAAAACAAACAGTTGTTATACTTATAACATTCCCCTGTTGTTTCAGTTCCACCCTTGGAACTCCCCGCCACTGGTTTTACCAATGTACCTCTCTGGTTGTGTGACTTCACATTTCCTTGGTTAACAACTCTCTGTTGTGCCTTTGTCTCTGACTCAGACACAGCTTCAATCTGTCCTTGATCGTTTACAACAGCAACATATGCAAGGTTAGCAAACTCCTTTGAATACCTCTTGGGTGGTACACCCTTCGTTGCTCTCTCAGACCTTCGTAAGAGCTGCTGCTCTTCTCTGCTTTCTGGTTCAGCCTCTGAACTCTCTGGAGAACCAGTACTAAGCTTAATCAGGGGTTTATCCTCCTTTTCTGAGGGTCTAGTCATTATTTGAGATTTCCTCTCAATAACTGTGACAACTGAGCTGTCTGAGCTATCAGTGTCATCATCATCAGTACCACTGAACTCAATAAGATCAAACTCATCATCATCATCATCAGAATCATTTGTGGAAAATGTGTGAACTATCACTCTTTCCTGTTCAGGAGCACTCTCTAGAAACTTTGTGAGAATCACCTGACCAGATTCAGACAAAATTACTCTGTAGAGACCTTTTTCATAACCCACAAAGATGCCTCTGGCATTCTTTACCCCACTTGGAGCTTCTGTTCTCACATGAGACCCGAAAACCTTGAAATAGGCAACAGAAGGTTTTCTATTGAACAGCTTCTCAAAAGGAGAACATCCCAACTCTGTTGAGACTTTTCTCAACCACACATGAAGATAGGACGCTAGCGATTCGGCCCAATATTCATGTGGTAAATGTGAACTCAGCAATTGCGCATGCATCCCCTTTTGCAATTCTTTGTTCACCCTAACACAGACACATTTCTTCCATGCTTCTTCGGAACTAGCAAGTTTGTGTCTTATCCCTTTTCCATCCAGGAACCTCTGGAAATCCTGTAAAAGAAAAACTGGCTTGTCATCTGTGAAAAGACAATCAATGTTAGCATCATGCATACTTCTAACCTTGTCACAAAACTCCTGAAACTTTTCTAAAGTTTCCTGCGGTTTCTTCATCAAGTAAACCCAAGAATAATTAGTGTAACAATCAACACACACAAGGTAATATTTTGCACCGCCCCTAGATGGTTCTAGAGGACCAATCACATCAGCATACACCCGCTGAAAAGCTCTGTGGACCTTTTTGGACACCTTCCTGGTGCTCACACTGGTCACACCTGCAAGAGAAATTTCGTTAGAATCAGAAGTATTACATTTCATGTAATCACTTTGATCAAAAGTCAACAAATACAGTCCATCTTTCTCTTTGGCAGTTAGAAACAGTTCTCCATCTTTGTAGATCTTGCATCTTTTAGCATCATAGTACAGTTTTAGTCCCTTCTTTGCAATCTGCGAAGCACTCAGCAGACTAAATTTCAGTTCTGGAACCAGGTAAATATCGCTTATAGTCAAGTTCAGACTCTCAAGATACACAGTTCCAATTCCGGTCGCTTCCAGTTCTTGACCGTTGGCTTGTTTCACGGTGAAGCTTTGCTTCTTCAACGTCAAAAACAGCTCTCTGTGTGGGCAGAGATGCTTCGTGGCACCGGTATCGATTATGAATGCGTTCCCAACATCTGGCGTGGTTCCTTTCGCCATCATCGCCTTTGCAGGTTTCACCTGGCAGTTGGTACGGCTTTTGCTTGACGCCTCAGGCTTCGTAGAGCTGTTCTTGGCTCCTTTTGACTGTCGCGGCTTCTTACAGTTTCGCTGTAGATGCCCAGTCTGTCCACAATTATAGCATTGGACGGCACTCAATGCTACGGCATGCTCTCCAGTAGATTCAGCAGTGGGAAGATTTGAACTCTGTTCTTGCCTCCCTCTGTCTTTCACTTCCAGTGCAGCAAGTCTGTCGTGTTCGTTCAGGACCACAGCACACACCCTTTCCGCGGTCAGATCCTGAGCAGGTAGCGAACCAAGCTGACTGGCAACAACCTTGTAGGTCCGGTTAAGGCTGTTTATCATCATGAAGCAAAACACTTCCTCCTGTAGACGGAAATTGCGTTCCACCATCTGTTGACGCAGAAACTTCATCTCTGTCAGGTGCGCTTGAACATCTCCATCAGGCGCTAATCTCAGATTGGTCAACTTCTCAAAATACAGCAACGCTGAAGAACCAGCATCTCTCTGATGCGTTGTACGCAGCGCGTTCCAAACCTCTTGCGCAAATTCCAAATGCTGTATATGCACAAGCTGCGCATCTGAGACACACAGAATTATAGCAGTCCTAGCCTTCACATTCTGTGACTCCCAAGCACGCGTTGGTGCTGCTGGGATGGGATTCTCAATCACCCCAAACAGTCTCTGATTCTGCAGCAGGGCCTTCATCTTTACAGACCAAGATGAATAATTGTCATTGGTCAGGAGGGGTGGAGAAGGCAAGCCTCCCCCCTTCTTAGCATCCATTTTGAGTCCTTGCATTGACTCTAAAACACAAGCCTCTAAAATCCAATAGCTGGCTTGTTTACTCTCTTGACACCTGGCAACTCTGACACTGGCTGCGTTGGAAAGTCCCTTCCAGCAGTTCGTGAGGACCTAGTCATAACAAAACATTGTTTTCGCCTCTCTGAGGCATAGACTGACTGTCCAGCCCTCTCGAGTTTCTTTCCATTTCTCCTCTCTGAGGCACAGCCTTCTGAAGGACGTTGCTTAGCAACAGCGCATTCCTTTCCTCGGACAGGAAACCACAAAAATGCCTGGTATGCAGGCCTCTTCTAAGTTGGAGCTGTTTTCCCACACTCGCTCTCCGTGAAGCAGAGAATGAATCATTCTGCATTCACACTTCTAAGCCCTTAAAGTCTCATACCTTGAGCATCGGCTTGGCTGTCAGCCTTCTTCTGGTCAGCTTCTGGCTGCAGAGAATCAGCCTCTCAAATCAGGCTTCCATGGAGCAGAGGAGGACAATTCACCAGCCTCTCATGCAGAGGTCGATGGATCGAAACCATCCTCTGCTACCACTGTTGGAATTCCGCCTGGGTCAGAGGAATGTGCCACAGCGTAGGCACCGGCAGATATTCCTGTCGACCTCCCCGCGTCTCCACTCTGCTGATAAGCAGGCGAGGTCCCGGCGATTCATCTCAGATGTGTGAGAGGAACACACCGTTCTCCCTCTCTCCCCTTTGGTGTCCCCCAGAAGGGGAAAGAAGCAGACAGAAAACTATTTACATCCTTTATTTCTGTCTCTCATATCAGTACAGAGAAACACGTCTGCACTCGACAACAGCAAGAAGAAACTCCTTCCATGTACTTCCAGTACAGGTCATATGACACACACACTGAGCTAACATCCGGTGCTCAGTACAGAATGAACTGCCCCTTTGTTCCCATGGCAACAGTCACAAACATCCTGTCTCGCTTTCCAGCCACAAGCAGCTGACTGAGCTGCTGGAGCCTTTGCTTGCTGCAGCATTGGTGCTTTATGGTAACAGTTTAGCCCCTCAATGACTCCTGTTGTTGTTATTTACTCGGTTAGTCATGTCCGACTCTTCGTGACCCTATGGACCAGAGCACGCCAGGCACTCCTGTCTTCCACTGCCTCCTGCAGTTTGGTCATGTTTGTAGCTTTGAGAACACTGTCCAACCATCTCGTCCTCTGTCGTCCCCCTCTTCTTGTGCCCTCAATCTTTCCCAACATCAGGGTCTTTTCCAGGGAGTCTTCTCTTCTCATGAGGTGGCCAAAGTATTGGAGCCTCAGCTTCAGGATCTGTCCTTCCAGGGAGCACTCAGGGCTGATTTCCTTCAGAATGGATAGGTTTAATCTTCTTGCAGTCCATGGGACTCTCAAGAGTCTCCTCCAGCACCATAATTCAAAAGCATCAATTCTTCAGCGACCAGCCTTCTTTATGGTCCAGCTCTCACTTCCATACATCACTACTGGGAAAACCATAGCTTTAACTATACGGATGTCTCTGCTATGATATTAGTGCATCATATTATAACAGCCTAAGGCAGCCTTCCCTAACCTGGTGCCCTCTGGATGCTTTGGACTACAACTCCCATCATCCTAGGCTAGCATGGCTAATGGGCAAGGGTAATGGGATCTGTATTCCAAAACATCTGGATGGGAGCCAGGTTGGGAAGAGGTTGATCTATGGCAGTATTTCCCAAACTTGGGTCTCCAGCTGTTTTTGGACTACAATTCCCATTATCCCTGAGCACTGGTCCTGCTAGCTAGGGATGATGAGAGTTGTAGTCCAAAAACAGCTGGAGACCCAAGTTTGGGAAACCCTGGTCTATGGTATTTAAAGCCTAGCAACAAAGATTACTGGCAGTTGCATGTTGGAATGATCAGCCCAGCAACTTGACCATTTAAACAAATACAAAATCATCTTATATCACTTCCCATTGGGACAGAACTAATTGCAATGCCATCATTAGACTTAAGAACATATTTGTGCAGTCATGGTTCAAGCTACAGGAATTAAATCCTCTGAATGGGTAAAACGATTGAAGGGTCACTGGAGAATATGATTGTCCCAGTACAGAACTTTTGTGTAATTATCCTTTCTGTGTTATATTTTTAGGTTGTCCTGGTCAGTGGACATCTGGACAGCTGGGATGTAGGGCAAGGAGCCATGGATGACGGCGGTGGAGCATTTATATCATGGGAAGCATTATCGCTCATTAAAGATCTTGGTAAATATTTACCTTTTAAAAAAATTATCTAACGAGTAAAGAATGACAACGCTGCTTAAACTTTTTAAAATAAGCGATAGCAAGTGGATTTCCCTGAATCCCTGGCCATTTGCAACGCAATTATTTCTCAGAGTTTCCCCTCCTAATAGTAGCAACATTGTGGCAAGACTTTCATATTTTTTTCAGATCTGTGATCTTACAGAAACTGAAGTCTCTTTGTGTCTTGAAAGCCAAAATAAGGAAACAGCTGTATTGACCGTAGTGTTGCTGTATTCATGAAAACACTATATGAGCCATATCGTATACACCTGAGATCTCTTTTATCTGGATCCATTATGCGGTCCATGGTGATGTCCGTCAGGATGCTCTGCCCTGCTTTTATAGGATAAATCTATTTGTTTGTTATGTGCCACAGTTATATTCCTTGAAGGAACTCAGGGCCAAGTGCAGATGGTTGGCCAGTTTTATCATTACTGTGTGAGGTAGAATCGGCTGAGAGAGTGCGCACTTTGTCCAAGACCACCCAACAAGATCTATGGTTAAGCAGGGATGTCAATCCAGATTTCCTCAACGCCAGCCCAACATTCTGTCCACTACAACATACTGGCTTCCATGCTTAGCATCAATAGCATTCAAAGTTCAAAATAATCCTTATAAAGGCCCTATAAGGCAGATCTGTATGACCCCTGTTTTGCAGGGGCTGGAAAAAATGGCTTGCCTTTGGCTTGCAACTCCCACTCTTATTCCCTAGGATTAAATAGAGTGAGGGGGTGTTTTGCGTGTAAATTAAAGCATCCTTCCCATGCTTCCAGGTTTTTGTGGCCTCCCCAACTCACCCAAACCCCAGTTGCAAGTGGCTGATCTTGACAAGTACCGACCATTGAGTGAGTTTACCTGCTTGGCCCTCTCCCCAGCACTAAATGAAAGAGGCTCCCAGATGAAACGATCACTTGCACATTGCCCCTGAGAAGAGGCATCACCCAAAAGAGAGTAAGAAAAGGAACACCAATTTGCATAAAATTAGCATGTGCTAATTCAGATACATAAATTCCAAATCTAGACATAGTTGCTATAATTTAAATATATACAGTACATCTCGCCATAGTGGGAAAGAGTGTAACTGAGAGACTTGTGTGCTTCCTCAGATTGCTGTCCAAGTGGTAATCCTTTATAGTTCTTTATGCTGGACTTGGCCTAGACAACCCTTCTCTGGCAGCCTTCCAAACTGAGGATCTTGAACATCTTCTAATCCTGCATGGGGTGCCTGCCAAGTCAGAAGTGTCATTTGATGTGGTGCATGGTAGCACACGAGGTTCCGTCTCTCACTTATTCAGTCCCCCAAAGTATCGAGTAGCCTAAAAGTCTCTTGGGCAGAGTCAAAGTATTGCTTTGAACCATGTGAGCTGCCTTTGCTGGCCACGCAGACTTCCTATGAAAAATGGGAAGGTGCTTTCGAGACCTCTGTGATATCACAGAGACCTCTGAGTCGTCCTCTCATTTACTTCTGGTAAGAAAATCTGTGGCAAAATTGATTCAGTTAAAGCAGCCCCACTTTCAAGCTCCCCTCCCCTTTCTGTCCCATCCCATCCCATTAGTTATCCCCTCTCTCAGCGCTGAGAAGAAAGCAGTCTTCTGCTCAGTTGCTAGAGCTTCTGCAATATCCACTCTTCTGCCTGGTTGGCTGGACCCTTCCTTGCCAATGTGCATAAAGGCAATAAGTGATGATCATCCCTCACCCCCTTGAGCTGCTCAGTTAAGGATACATCCCCTAAGGATGAAGAGACTGACCATTCCTGAAGTGAAATATTGTTTGAAAATAACCCTACAGAAGATGCTGCGCTACAATGAGTTAAGCACCATATCGAATCTTGGGGACTCAGCTGTTTATTCAGCTTCAGTCTCAAGGGAAACGTATTCGCAGTTCAGTCTCGTCTATTGCTTATTTTTTCCATACCATAAAAGGACTCCATAACAATTTAACTGAACGAATTTGTGAAGTTACTCATCTCATTTTTAAGAAGCTCAGCCACAAGTCTCTTCCTTCCTCCTGATTTTGGTCACATCACAGCTTATTTATATAGTAAGTCGTGCTCATCAGGATCACTTTGCATAATGTCATACATTCCATAAGCCAAATATATATACAGTGTAGGGGGGACTCTATTGTCCCTTACCCAGGAAACTTAAGAAGCTGACTTACCCCAGGTCACACTGTTTCTCCATCCATTGGGGGGGGCTCTTCTCGAGGGTCTTTCCTTTCACCCCTGATTCTTTGCTGATTTTCCTTTCCTGGTTCTTTAGCTGGAGATGCTGAGGTTTTTATTTATTTATCAAAAGATTTTTGTACTACTAGGGCTCATCCACACTTCCACTGATCTCTTGCCTAGACAGCAGGAGTCCAAGCAGTTTTCTGCTTCTCCCACACTTTCTAGGCTCAGGTCTATGTAGTTTTGACTTTGGCACACCACTTTACCCTGGAAAACCCACCCTTTAGCGATAAATCGGAACAAACCGCAATCCGTAGAAAGCTGAATGCCATTTGTTTCAATTCAGCGTGAAAGTTTGGGTTTCGCTGGGGGAAAGAGATGAGGCAAACACAGGTATGGATAAAGCCATACTGAAAGAAGTTTTCTAGGTGTTTAAATGTTAAAACAAAAGGTGCCTGCTGAATCACTATTAGCAGAGCGTTCCACCATACTGGGCCGACAACACTACAGGCTCAGTTTCTTGATCCTATCAGATGAGTCTTGCAAACTTGGAGAATGACCACTGGTTGAGCTGGGATATAAGGACTTAGGTGGTCCCTAAGGAGTGGCTCTGAAATATGAGAGACTCCATAAGCATTTGACATTCTGTTGGCTCTTGAGGACACAGCTGTTTGGGCAAGCATTTCCCTGAATATGAACTTACTGATCTAATTGTTTTGATTGCTTTTTAAACTGTTTTAATTGCTATGCTTTTTAAGTGGCTTGTTTTATTGTCTTATTTTAATTCTGGATATTTTAATGCTTTTATGGAATTATTTTATTGTGTCCTTTTGCTATGTAAAGATTGTATAATTGATTGTATACTTGCAAACCTTTTAGAAGTTTCTTTTGGCATGTAGGAAGTGTATAAATTAATTGATGGTGATGATAATGATAATGATGATTTTCATACCATACCAGTAAGATCATAAAAACTGTCATGGCAGCACAGATGCTAAGAAAATAATCCACTGGAAGTTCTTTTGCCCAGTAAACCATAGCAGAGGCACCATTCTGAGGGAGAATGGGCAATGTTGCATGTGTGATGCTGAGCACGAGATTGGGTGTGTGACATCAGGACATCAGGAGGAGCCATGCAGTGGAATTAAACATGGCGGCAGCGTGGCTTCAATGACCATCAGCTTCTCCTCCTTTTACCATACTGGCAGGGGCCTGCTTCCTCGCTCCTTCCCCTCTGTGGCAGGAAGAGGAGAAGGAGCCAGCCATTGAAACCATGCTGTGATGGGCTCCTTGCTTGGCCTCCGCTGCTGTCTTTGAATATTGGGGGGCTCCCCCTCCCAAAAATATTGGGGGGGGGGGAGAGAAAGGGCTTGGCCTCTAGGAGTTGGCACTCCAGTCCAGTAGAAATGATTGGCTAGTGGTTTGCTTCAACAGGCGCACAAAGTTGTCTAAAAAGAGGGTAGTTGTGTATTCTGGGATTACAGAGTTCTACAAGATAGTTAGATTTTGAAAGCTAAAGTTAATGAACACACAAACTAAATCCTCTTTGCTGAGGTATGAATACAATGCCTAATCTGAATATGTACTGGAGCATTAAATGTCAGTACTAATGAATCGATGGAGGACGGCATGTGAATTCAATGAATATCCCAAAAGGAGACAATTGAATTTGACAATCAAAATAATTCCTGGAGAAATGCAGTCAAATTCGTTAATGATTTCCATTTCTGCACCCATCGACTCTCATTGTATCCCAAATGCTGAAAAGTGTTCCAGCCTTAGATATATGTCCCAGAAGATTGAACTGCTCTTCTAATTTTCACTAGTTGCAATATTGGTGATATCTGCTAAAGCAGATGAAGAGTGGGCGTATTTTTAAAAAACACACACATGTCTTAGTTCATACTAAAAATGAATACCTTTTAACAGCTTTAAATTAACAAAACCTCCCTTTGAATTATACGCCATATTTTTAACGTGCATATTATATTATTTAATATAATGCATTTTGCTGGCTGTTTTGACTAACACAGTATTTCCCAACCACTGTTCCGCGGCACACTAGTGTGCCGCGAGATGTTGCCTGGTGTGCCGTGGGAAAAATTAAAAAATTCGAAAGATTTTTTTTTTAAGTCAAATTTTCGATTGGGGCGCCGTCACTAGATGACCCCTGGGGTTCCCTCCCTCCTTCCCGCTCTGCGCCTCCCTCCTCCTCCTCCGGGGAGGCCCTTCCTGGCTCTCGGCCAAGGCTTGGCGGCTGCCACTCACTCACTCGCTCGCCCACCCGTCCCTCCATCCCTGCACCCGGCCTCTCCCCCTCCGTCCCCGGCGCGGGGGCTGCCGGGATCCGTAGTCCCCTCGCCCTTGGGCTCCGCACCCGCGCGGGGTGCGCGAACTACGTTTCCCAGCGTGGCCTGGCGGGCCGGGCGTTTTGTTTGAAGCGCTCTTCTCCCGGCCATGGAATGAGCGCAGCGGCGGCGGCCGGGCGGGCAGGGGCTCTTCCGCGCAGACCCCACGCAGCCTGCCTGCGCCCCCGCGGAGATCGGGCGGCAGGATGGAGCCCGGGGATCCCCGCGGAGGCGGAGCGGCGGAGGCGGAGGCTGCCCCCAGGTAGGGCTGCGTCGGGGGGGGGTTATTTTTGCAATGCTGCATCCGCGCCGGAGGGGACGCATCGGACCGCGGAGAGATCCCTTGGCGGGCGTGCAAGGCAATGCATGCGTGCAGGCGTTGCATGGAGTGCAGTGCAATGCAATGGCAACGCGGCGCCCTGCATGCATGCATGCAACTTCCACCGGCGCTCCGGACTTGGCAGGTGAGGGGGGTCCCCAGTGGGCGGCAGAGAGAGCCGGGAGGGCGAAGGGGAGCTGGGGGGGAGCAGCGCTGCTCCCCGAGCCGAGCCCGGGGGGAAACTTCGGCGTTGTTGCGCCGGGTGTTGGAAGCGGAGGCTGGCGGGGGCCCCTCACCTGCAAAACCTGGTCGCCTCTCATATATTTCGTGCATTGCATTCATCGCCCGCTTTCTCCTCCAAGGAGCTCCCGGGGGCGCGCGTGGTTCTCCCCGTGTTATCCTCGCAACAACAGCCCTGCGAGGTAGGTCAGGCGAGTGGCCCAAGGGAGCACCCAGGGATTGTCCTGGCCAGGTGGGGTGATTTGAACCCTGCTCTCTGCCCGGTCTTCGTCCTCATTTAGCCCCCACATGTGCATGACTGTGCATGACTGAGGTTTTCCCCCCTCGTCTTGGCTATGGTGTGAGTCTGTCCTGTTAATTAATGGGGTTCTGCCTTCGGAGAAGATGAGCCAGCCCTCAAGGAGGTGATTATGTAATTTGCTAGCAATTCATGTCCCTCCCGGCGTGACGCTGCGCGCTGACGTCACGGGGCTGTAATGGTGGTGTGCCTCGAGATTTTTTTTCATGAAACAAGTGTGCCTTTGCCCAAAAAAGGTTGGGAAACACTGGACTAACATATTCATTTTTACACATGCGTTTACCTATTGCATGCATTTTTGCCAACATTGCTTGGTTGGAGGACTGCGTTGGAAAATTCAGATGCATGCAAATTTCAAAAGACGGATGTGTTTCAGTTCTCTATTTTTTGGGAGGGTGGGGGGAGTGTGACTTCAATAAATTTGGCTTTAAGCGTGAACTGAAGCGAATTTCTTCCTGGCCCTTGTGGCAACTACATTATAGCTTTCTTGCTATTTTAAAAGTTTCCCAGATAGTGCTAACTATTTAGACTTGAAAACTCCTAATGACAGGACATGATTGTTTCTAGGTCAGGCTCTGCTGTACAGCAAACTATCTATTGCTCTCACTGTTTCGTCTCTCTCTTTTTTTCTTTTCTTTTTTTGCCTTCCTGCTGTGTTCGCCCTATTCTTGTTCCTAAATCTATTTGCTTTGACTACTCCTTGTAAGTGATTCAAGGCAGGCACCTATACTTAGCACCATTTCTCCTCTCTTCCAATTATGCACCAGCCTAGTCAGCTGCCATTGCATCCTCTTTTCTGTAGCCTATTTTCCCCCTGTGGACCATAGCGACCACCCTGTGCTTTCTGGTATATAATCCAGAAATTAACCAATAGGCAGAAGACGAACCACTACTTTATTCTAGCCAAAAGCTGCCTCAGCTATAATTGCTAGAAAAATCTTCAGTGCTTTACTGATTATTTACATTGTGAGATCAGAAAGCACCCCAAGTCTGCTTTTGGGAACACTGTGCCCTGAATTTGATTGCGGCAGAATTTGAGCATGTTACATCTTAAAACCAAATATCTACTGGCATTCGGAGTACATTTCCTTCTGCCACCGATATTATTTTTTGCCTAAATTCTAAAATCAATGAGGTTTTATGTTAATTATTTGCAGAGAAGGGGTGGCCAGGGAGAGGGAGGGGAGACAAATCTTATGGAATAGGGAATGAAGTTATGTTATGTCTTTCAGTATATACTATGTAGTCCTCTGATATTATGGTAAAATCCCTGCTTCTGGTTCTGCCAGATGAGTTTTAAATCAGTACACATCTCATTTAATTCAATTTACTTCTTAATTGATAGTGTTGTGAGTTGGTGGGTGCAAGACTCCCTAAATTCTAGATCAAGCTAGTGTTAGAATTTAATTAAGGCCTGTGTGTTAAAACTGGTTGCTAGACCCATGCGTGTATTTGAGCCTGTGTGTGGCACTTCTAGCCCTCTGGAATTATGTGTCAAAAGCTAATTAAGCCAAGCTGGTGCTTCCTGTGATGGGTCCAAAGCTAATTAAGACAGGACTAGCCTGTTGCATAAGCCGATAGCCTGGAAGTAATGAGTGATTAGGACAACAAAGAATCAAGGGCAAATGCAAAAGAGTGGGCTCTCTCCCTCAACTGAGAGTTACTTTGAAAGACAATGCCAGTTGTTAGGTTGGGGTTTAGGATTACTGTTAGGCATTATGCAGCAGAAACAGTGAGCAGTGGGCTGGAGAGAAAATGAGAGCAATGTTTGAGAACAGTAGTTGGGGTTTTGCTTAAGTCCGAGGCTGCTGTGGCTATGGGAAAAGTCAGAACCTCTTGAGATGTTAACGCTGTGAACCATACCACCATAGGCTCAGGCTGTATAGATGTGTAAATAAACCATATATCATAAAGACACCACAGTCTCCGCTGTGCCTCATTCCAAAGGAAACATGAACCCAGGGTCAGCGCCTGGAATCTCGCCCTGCTCAGAGACTGGGGTGGCATGTATTTCCACAGAAACGACAAAACATACAACAGAAACCTTATTGTTGCCGCCTTAGAAATAAAACTAAAAGCAAACCATTAACAAGATTCAAGAATCCCTTTGAGATGTAAGACTAAGAGACTATATCAAGATGATAACAGCAAACAGCAACAAATCAGAGTGACAGTGCTCTAAGTTGCAGTGTGTCATTACATTTATTAATTTGTTTGTTTGTTGTTGTTAATTGCTCAACAATTGTAGTATTTTTGGTAAGCTCACTAGCTAATCTGTGTCATATGTTGAACGCTTGTAGTACAGAAAAAGCCTGCAGGAACTATTCAAGAATTGCAAGATGCCAGCAAACAAAGGAAAGGAAGAAATGAAATTTATAGGCAATGGTGCAGCATGGACACCGTTATCAAACACGGAATAGCCAGCTCATTTTAGCGTTAATGAAAATGACTTGTTTATCACCACACCACCCCAGAGCATGCATGTGAATGATTCCCAGCAAATAGGCCAGATGTGTTTGGGACTGATAATTGCTCAGTCCTCAGAGACTGAACAGTTTTGCTTTTCCTTGGATATGAAAGCGAGATGGAAAATATACAAGACACCAGTCTCCCTTCTGTATTCAAGTCACTATAGGGGTTTCCCCTCCCTTTGCCCTCATTCCAACCACATTCCTTATGCTGCCTGAGTCCAGGCATAAGTTCCTTTGACCACCGTCTTTTTGAGTTGTTGGTAGACCATCACAGGGGTGGGCAAAAGAAAGCACCCTTTGAGTTTGGGTTGCAATGTCTGTGGCTGAAAAGCTCTTAATTACTGAGATCATGAGGTCCCTCGCCGCTTATTCTGGGAGGAGGACAATGCCAGCTAACTACAGGGCCAGTCTTCTAAAGGCCAGAGCAAATGCCCTGGCATAAGGAATCAGTCCTGCAGATCCTCCCTGCTTCTTGTGTTGGAGAGCTGTGTGTTTAATTCATTGAGGTTGTTTGGGAAACTAGACATCTTTCAGAGCTCTAGTTGGAGACTGGCACTGTTGCTTCCTCACCCAAAAGGTCACCTGTGTGGTGAGCGAGTCCTTTTGGAAATAGCCAAGGCAGTGCTGAATGCCTCCTGTGCAAAAGTCAGCAGCCTAGGGGTTTTCTTTTATTTCTTATTCAAACTACATTCCTTGTGCTGCTTGCAGCCAGGTGGGTGTTCCTTTCCCTTTACCACCCTTGCTTTGGGAACAGGTCAGAAGAAACCATGCTTTGAATCTGGGCTATGCTTCCAATTCCTTAATTACAATGATGGGATATTTACTTCCAAGGGTGGCTGTGAAAGAGATTAATAGCTACTGGACAGATAGTATATTTAAAGACCCATTTCTTGGTGACTAGGTCAATGGAGACTATCCAAACATATCGTAGTGCATCCTTAGTTTTAGTATATACAGAATAGTTATAGGGTGAGTATGACTTTAGGACTTCAGGACGCGGGTGGTGCTGTGGGTTAAACCACAGAGCCTAGGACTTGCCGATCAGAGGGTCGTCGGTTCAAATCCCCACAACGGGGTGAGCTCCCGTTGCTTGGTCCCAGCTCCTGCCCACCTAGCAGTTTGAAAGCACGTCAAAGTGCAAGTAGATAATTAGGTACCGCTCTGGCGGGAAGGTAAACGGCGTTTCTGTGTGCTGCTCTGGTTCTCCAGAAGCGGCTTAGTCATGCTGGCTACATGACCCAGAAGCTGTACGCCGGCTCCCTCGGCCAATAAAGCAAGATGAGCGCCGCAACCCCAGAGTCGGCCATGACTGGACCCCTTTACCTTTTATGACTTTTGTTAAGGATGCAGTTTATCATTGATTTGGGCCTCTAGAATTTCTTTTGCTTCTCTTCAGATGTCAATGTTTTGTACTCTACTGTTTTGATTCAGCTAGTGGCAGACTGGAGACACTTTTTTTTTTTTTTTTGCATTAGAGGAGGGCCCTACTGGGCTAGGCCAAAGGCCCATCAAGTCCAGGAACCTGTTATCACAGTGGCAACCATGTGCCTATGGGAAGCCCTCTAACTGGATCTGGGCACAGCAACACTCTCCTCACCTCTGATTGCCAGCAATTGGTATTCATAGACACACTGCTTCTGACCGAGATCCCTGAGTTCCCCAGTCATAATTTGGATGGGAACAAAATTTCTTAAATGTTAGGCTTGGGACTCTATGGTTTGTGTCTTTTGTGGCCACAAGTTATAGGAAAGGTGCTAAGAGGCAAGATAGCTGAGATGATGGATTCCTGATTGGGAGGGAAGCACAGGGCATTAGAGATAGGGATATTGGACTGTGAATCAGATCAGGGGAACCTTCCACAGACCTATTTTGAACCACAACTTCTACCAGCCCAAGCAATCTGGTGGGCTGATGGGAAGTGTGATCCGAAACATCTGGAAGGTCCCAGGTTGGGGAATGTTGCTCTACTCACAATTGCAGCCTCCTATTTCTGCTTTTGGTTTAAAGGTGGGTGAAGCATAAGGAAAGCATGTCAGTACCTCTCAGCTAGTTTTGTTCCAGATCCCATCTGGAGTTATTTCCATGGAAATGTAGTCTCTTGCAGTTCTTGGGAAATGGTTACATTGGCATTAATGCTTCCAGTGGACAAAGATCAGAGATAACAGTTTTCCCCTTGAAAACAGAGAACCCAGATGCACCCAAACAGGCCATGGAATATGCTCTTTTTGCTGTTTCCATAGTAACTGAAATGAAAGATGGCTCCTGTGACCGAGAAGTGTCTGTTCAGACTGTTGTCCCATTTTTTCCTCATCCAACTGGTATATATCCACAAACCTGTCAAAGCAGTCATGCAATCAAACATGAAGAACTTTAGTAACTAGTTCCCTGTAGGGTATAAAGAAGTAATGTCTATATGGTGGTATCCAGTTTTTCAACTGGAACTATAAAAGGATTGTAAAAGGAAGACCCTGTAAACAATTTCAGAGCTAATTCTGCTAGCGAACCTCATTTGTAAATGAAGACTTTGTCAAATTAAATTGAAAGCAGGTAGTAACTATGAAGTGCTCTCTGTACTCTAATAATTTAGAACTTTAGGATAGTGTAACTATCTAGTTTCCTTTTAAAACAAGTTCAAAGAGAGAGAAACCCTTCCCATTAAGTGACGTCGAGTCAGAAAATTGAAAGTCACCTGTTATACCAAATGAGCCCCGAACAAGTTGTAACCTACTGAGCAAAACTCCATTCACAATTCCACCACACCTCTTGCAGTCACAAAGAGATCGATTGCATCTTGCAGTTGTAGGCATATAGAATAGATAAGAACAGGAGATTACATTGAAAGCATTTGTATATCACCCTGATAAATCTACACATGTCTATTTTGCCATGTGTATATGCTGTGGGAATCTAATGCACGGCCAAATAGATTTCACTGCATGGAAAGTACATGCAGATTTTCTATAGGATGTGATATCCATGCCAGAAAATGTTGCACATACAGGAGCCCCAAGAAGGTCCCAGTTATATGGCTTGGGCTCACATCTTAGGATCTTGGCTATTAGGGGAACAGGATGCACAGATGACTTATTTTCCTGTTTTGGTGCTTCCATGCAGCCATTTCATTGGAAAGATAGTCAAGACCTCCATTTTGGATGTTATGAAGGACAGGAAATAGGAAGTATGAATCATGTGTGCTTCCTATCGTCTCTCCTCTTGAAGCTCAAAAACATATGCATTTGTAGCCACTGCACATGCTTTCATCATATTAGTTGGGAGATGTCTCACAGTGAAATTAGGCCTAGATTTACCACCATTAAAATAAAGATTATCAGTTATGGCTTGGTGCTGTTGAATTTCAAGTTCTTCATAAAGCTGTGCACCACCAGAATGCATGGGCCTATTGAGAACGAGTCCTTACAGCAATTTTATATGGGATTATTATATCTGAATGGAATGGGATGAAAATTGTTAAGATTTTGAAACGCAGAAAAAATGTAGAACGAAGACTCAAATCTAGCACGCTGGGAGGCCAGTTTGATAAAATCATATAATTTGACAAATGAATAATTGGCATTAATAATTGTATTACTTGGATAAAATTGGTATTTTAGCCAATTAATGAGGCTGATAGTGGAACGGTATTGGAAAATCAATAAAAACATATTAAGAGAGAAAGAGAGAGAGAGAGAGAATGAGTCCTCTGCCTTCTCTTTGCAGTCGGTTTATTGTAAATTAATATTATATCGTTAGAATGTGCCATGCATCCTGGGGACAGACAAGTCCCATGTCATTGAGATGGGGAGAAAATGACAAGGGTTATAAACCTAGTATTCAATCTCTTTACTTCACTTGGAAAAACACAGAAGCAAAATGTCAATGGCATGGCTTGGTTGAGTTCAAAGGCCAAAACAAATTTTATGATTCTATGTCAATGAGATTGAGGGGACATGACGTCTTTCTGGTCTGGAACACTCTCCTTTTGCATCTATGGACTCTAAATAACCCAGGGCTGGGAATGAGCAGGAAAGCAATCAATCTGTTTTTATAAAGAAAGGAATTATATAGAACAGCAGTGGCCAACTCCTAGGGGTGGGCATAATGCACAGTGTCAGAAGCTCCAGAGAAGGGACCATTACTTAGTGGTAAAGCATATGCCTTGCATGTAGAAGGTCCCTGGCTCAAAGCCAGCCATCCTTAGTCTTTTTTTAAAAAAAAACAGATTAGGTAGCACCCGATTGGAAAGACTTCTGCCTGAGATCTTGAGGAACTGCTGTCAGTCATAAGATGAAGCCAAGCTCTCCTCACTGTGATGTTCCCTTTTTCTTCCACAATAGTCTCCTGGGGCCAGCTCTAGTTTGAGATCCTCTGGAAGGTCTCATCTTCCTAGTGGGCTTATCTGGCAGTGGGTTGCAGTCCTCAGAGCAAGAAGGAGCTTCTGGCTGCCATTTTAAGCTCCTGCACAATGTATCGTTGCTCTAGGGTGTTGTGGGGGGGGGGAAATGGCATCTAGACCTAGCCACTCACACAATGGGGAGCCCAGGGCAGGCATTAGTGGTGAACTCTGCTAGGATTGCAGCAGCTGTCCAAAGATGCCGGCCCTGCATTGTCCCCATGGGTCCAGTGGCAGGAAAAAAATTGTGTCAGAGTCTGAATGCTGCCTGTGAGATGCCACTGCTATAGAAGGATGATGACAGCAGACAGAAAAGAATAATTACTGCTGCAAAGAGCTAAAGCCTGGTACATATGATTTGCATGGATTTTTTTAGCTGATTCCCTCCCCACCCACCCACACTTGTGGTAGCACTCTCATAATGTCAGATGTGACTTTCTGGCCTTTTCACCACATTAAAACTTTCTACAAGCACAGCAGGGAGCAACCTCAGCACACACCGAAGGGGGGAAATGGCTGACAATAGCACAGTAGTCATGTGTCTTAGCCTTGAGGTGGTTGCACTAGAGGTTTTGTGTGTGTGTTTTAGCTGACTTGGAAACCAAGCAAGCAACGTTCAGGAAACTGACATAAGTTTGCTTTGTTTGCAATCTAAACCTTAGGTTAGTTTTCCTGGAAAAGAGGCACATCCTGAAAAAGAGCCGGGATGTGATGCTATCACAGAAAGGATGTTGTCTAGATAGTGGAGGAGGTTACACTTAGGGTGTTTAGCATTGGGAGTTCAGCAAATGATATGATTAGTATTTGCACTCATACATTTTGACAGGCCATCATTGAGTTTCATCACACCTTAGGTCAGAATGGAAGCGTCAGTAACTTGGGGTGCATGTCTTAAAGATGAGGTGAGCATTATGATCACTGAGTTCTTCTCCACTTCAGGTTTTGTTGTGGGGTATAGAAGGTCTTGAATGCCACACCGCTTCTTTTGCGTGTGCTTTTTCTGGAGTCATTGGAGCTTTTTCTCACCAGAGTTTGGTGTACCAGCCCAGATTCTGTAATGTGAATAGTTTCTGTTTCTCCTCAGTTCACTACTGTAGGGATATCGCGGAGTGGGCAGTGGGGTCCGGAGGGAGCACACTCCCCACCAGCAGGCAGTCACAGTCTGCCTGCACGCGTGACCCTGGGGTGCAGGGCACATCCCCCCCCAGACAAGCCACAGCTGTCTGTACATCGTTCCCTCTGTCTGACCTTTTGCGGTCTCAGCAGTCTGCGGTGTCCTGTCTGTAACCTTTGTCCCTGAGACCTTTTTGTCTCCTTCGTCATACACTGTGCAAGGGGGAAATGACGCTGTGGAAACAGGTGCCAAAATAACTTTGTACCACCCCAAGATCTCGGGACGGAAGATGTGTAAAGGTCACAGGCCAAAATGTATTTGCCTGGCTTGCATATTTGTCTCAATAAAAGGAGGATCCACAGGCCTAGCGAGCAGCTCGCTTCAGCTCACCTGTGCGCAGCTCACTGATGATCACCCCCAGTCTTGTGCCTTCACTTCACACTACTTGTCCACTAACTCAGTCATGGTGGATCATGAAAAGTACTGGATGACATCAGAATGCTGCATCTCCAATCAGAATTGAACATGTGTTGATGTCACTGAGGGCAATGTAAATAAATCAGCAAACCTTTTTCTTGAGAAGTGCTGCAACATTTCTGAAAAGGGGAAAACTGTGAATAATTTTAGACTGGCTCCAATGCTATTTTAGATCATTTTTTAAAAAATGCATTAACCAGCTCTGCAGATCCTACAACCTTAGGTGAAAATTCAGTGACCTGGTTGCTCATCAGTATGCCGCTGGTGTGAATCTGACCCTTTCAAAAGTACCTATGCAACCTTCACTTTTTGACATCCTTCTCTAAAGAAAGTTCTCCCTAGAACATTATCATTTTGACATTTGTTCCTTCTTTTCTCCACTTCATAGCTCAGCTATTACCTCAGCTCAGATTACTCACAGATGCACTTCTAATCCTTGTCCAGCCTTGTGTCTGTTACTGTATATTTCATCTTTAATTGGCCTATTACTTCACTAAAGGGAAGATGTCCAACACTGAACTTTTTTGTGCTTGTTGCCTCTTGGCGCACCTCCTTTCCCCTTTATCTGTTATGTTCTCTGTCGGATTTATCTTTGAAATTGTAACCGGAATCACCTGAGCCCTCGGCCTTTTCCATCTTCTCAGTGCCCTTTCCCCTCCACATAATGCTTATCAAACAGAATTTCTTCTTCATCCCTAATAGTAATTTTCTTTCTTTCTGTGGGTTCCTGCTCCTGAAAATCAAAGTACATCTCATGCCATACCACCTTTATTGTGGCCTCCACTGACAAGCCAGTTCAAGACTCCATGTCCTGACAAAAAAGCCCTGTCAGGACCTACTGATGACTTGGGAGCCCTGTTGTTGTTGTTGCTGCTGCTCCTACTCCTAGTTATGAACTCCTACCTATTCATTTGTCCTTCCTCTTTCTCTGGGACAAATCCCAACCATCAGACAGAGAGGGCTGCTGAGCCGCTCTTGTGCTTCCTCATTCATTTACTCTCTACCTCATTGTGGGATGGCACTAGGGACAGACAGATCAGTCTATTTCAAGTCAGCTTCACATGTGTTAGGAGGTCCCAGATTCAATTTCTGGCATCTCCAGGTAGTGATAGGCATGTCCCTAGTCTGAAATTACGCCAGTCAATGTTGACAGTACTGAACTAGACGAACCAATGGTCTGACTCAGGGCTTGTCTAGAAAGCCTAGAAAGCACAGGGCTGAGCAGTTTTCTGTTTGCCCTGCCACTTTCCTCAGGAAAACCCGCTCTTTAGTGCGGAATTGGAACAAATGTCAATCAGAGGAAAACTTCAGGTTTTCCTGGGGGAAAGCAGCAGAGCAAGCAGAAGTTTGGGTGAGCCCGCAGTGTAAGAAAATTCCCTGTTTATTCATCATCATCATCATCATAAATTTTATTTATACTCTGCCCTCCCCGGCAAAAACCAGGCTCAGAGCAGCTAACATCAAATATATGACACATTACCATAAAATCAAGCAATCAGTTAAAATACATCTTAAAATCAAATTAGAATCAAAGTGAAACCCAATCAGATGGCAATCCTCAAAGTAGGAATGAGGACCTTAAATGCTCATAAGTATTCCATTTTGTTTCTGCATCAATCAGCACATCTTTTAAAACAGCATGCGATGATTCACATTTTTTATGTATCTATTTTTTCACAAAGCGTACACTATTGTATGCAATTTTCCCTAAAAAATTGATTCTTTTTACCCAGTTTAGCCCAAAATGAACAGTTTAAAAAATGCCTTTAACCTAGAATACACATTTTACACACCTGTGTTATATTTATGAACCAAAAACTGAATTACAAAATTCAGAAAATGTGAAAAGTGAGGAATAACTGCATTCTGATTAGCATGTTTGTCTAGGAAGTTCAGGCTAATGTGGACCAAATGAAATCCTCAGACAGTTGGAACACTTCCCATACTGCTGCAGTGCAGCAGATCTTCTTTTTTCTCCCTGACAGTGGATACTCTGCCTAGCCACGCCACACCTTCCAGTTTCCCAGCCTCCGCTCCCACAGTCCACCTCCTTACCATTATTATTATTATTATTATTCAGGAGCAGACCCTTGGCATTGCATTGCCTGTGCTTCACTTACTGCATGTTTAAATAGATCACAAAAAATGATTAAATGCTTCATGGTTCTGAATCCAATAGATGGTTTTGAGCACTGTGATTTTGGTTATTGTTTTGAAATCGTTTCACACATTGGATCTAAGCCCCACCCCCACCCCCTATTTCAAGGATTTAGCTTTCTAGTACATGAAACAAGATGAGGATAGAGGCAGGTCCTTTTACCCTTCTAGTAAAATTCTTCTTGGGACTCCACTGAACTTGATGGATCTGGGCTGGGGAATCTGTGGCCCTTTGCGTGCTGTTGGCTTGCAACTTTCAGCAGCTCCAGATAACAGGCCCAATGGTCAGCAACATCTGGAGGCCACGGGTTTCCCTCTCTTGCCCTAGACTGTAGAAAACAATGGATTAAAATGCTGTAAGGAAATTGTTGCTCAATTGATTTGAATGGAGTGATTCCTCACTAGGTCAAATTACACAATGAATTGAAACACCATTGTATTACTTTTTTTAAAATGCAGACCATGGTGGGAAAGCAAATTCAGTACCTTGTTTTATTTATAGAAAACGGCGCTGAGCCATGCTTGGGATTGTATCTTAGTCATGCATTTGACACATGAATCTACGGCTGCTGTAATGAAATATGCAGCTAAATCTGTAGCCATTGTGCATGTTTTCTGGATCCAAGTTATAGATAGTCTGTTGTATTGTATCGGGTGCTGTTTAAAAGGTGTTGAGTAAGTTTCCACTCAGACTGTTAAATACCGGTGGCATTCAGGGAATCTCTTATGCCTCGTGAAATCAGATCTTCCCTCTTCCCTTCCCCTGGAATGGAAAAGCTGGGAGACGCTGCCAAAAATGAATAAGCAGCCATAATGAAACATGTCATATACATCCTGCTTGTATTATATTTCAGCTCTGCAAAAAGAAAGTAATATATTATTTAAAAATCTAGAGTAATTCACTTTGCTAAACCTCTCAATCCAATATCAATGCAACAGTTACTTTCATGACATATGTAACTTGCACCTCCATTTAAAATCCCAACCAGCTAAAGAGGAAAGTCATGTGGATTTTGAAAGACCTTGTTCAATATACTGCTTGCTTATTATAGCTTACAGATTTAAAGCTACAACTATTCGGGCAGGAGTTTGGTTTTTATTTTTACTTTCCTTTTTGCATGAAAAGTGGGTTCATAAGGAGTGCTGGAGTTTCTCCTCTCAAGGAGCCAATGAAAGAGTCAAATTGCCGTGCCCAAATTTATCAATGGGTGCCGCTGGCTACAGAGTGCCGGCTGAAGCCAGAAGGTTTCTAATAGATTGCAATTTATTTTAAGACTCCACCTTCACAACCAGAAGGCGGAATGCCCTACTCTTCTTAAAGTGCCACTTTTGCAAGCAAAGAAAGCTACATGCCATAGGGATCCTCTGGTACAGCAGGTAGACAAACATCATGCTTGCAGAATTGGCTTTGTTTACCACTAGAACACCAAGGTTCGCTAACCAAAGCCTGGTTCAAGTCATGGCTATGGGGGTGGAGCCGGATGTGAGGCATGGTTTGGGGGCACAGCCAGATACCTCTTGCACCCCATGCAACTTGGGTTAACTTGCATATTTTAAAGCAAATCTGCACCTGAGTTACTGCAGACCAGGCATTCCAACACAAAACTCTTTAAGTGACCAGTCCAAGGCAACTGATCAATTTTCCTATATTGAGGCACAGAACAGTGCAGTTTGAGTGCAGCTTAAGAAATTAGCAGAGCAAGCAGTCTAGACCAGTGTTTCCCAACCGGTGTTCCGCGGCACACTAGTGTGCCGCGCGACGTTGCCTGGTGTGCCGCGGGAAAAATTAAAAAATTCGAAAGATAGCTTCATATCCGGAGAGGCGGCCTTCAGGCGAGTTTTAATTTTAATTTTCCTTCTCCCACTTAATGCCCCACGCTCGTCCGAGCAGCTTGCAGTCCTCGGTAACCACAGCGACCCGAGGGAGGGGAGGGAACAGGGAAGTCGAGGGCGGCGGCGAGCCGCGATGACGTCAGTGGGCCGCGCCGCCTCGCCCTGGCACGGTGTGAGAGCCCCGGCTAGTGGCGCGAGCTTCGGAATAAGTGGGATCCGCGTGCGCGAGACCGAGATCGCGGGTAAGGAGCTCAGCCCTGGGCAGGAGGAAGCGGGGCCGCGCGTGCGGGCCACATCCCCACAGAGAGCGAGCCTCCCCCGGCCCACCACTCCGGGCAGGTCCACTCGCATGAGGGGGCGGTGATGGCGACGGCCGGCAGCTTGCCTGCAATGCCATCCCTCAAGCAGGCGAGGAGCCCGGAGGCTACCAGATGCGAGTCCTCTTTCCCACCCTGCTCGGGAGTCCAGAGCACTTGGTCGCATTCAGGATCTAGAGTGGGGAAGCGGGGCTTGTGTCTGGGCTGGACACATTGGGCTGCCTGTGCCGCTCGACCTGCGGGGAGAAATCAGGGTGGGAGTCACGACCGTGAGGCAGGGCTGCCAAGTGTGGCAGAAGAGGACACGGCCGTCGCACCTGTCCTTAGGTAGGAGCTTCTTCCATGTTGACCTGCTGCCCTAAAGTCTTGGCTTTTTTCTTGGCTTTTTGGCAGTTGGCACAGAAGGAAGGCAAGGGGGAGGGGAAAAAATTGAAACTTACACTTTCGTGCGTCCCTCCCGGCGTGACGCTGCGCGCTGACGTCACGGGGCTGTAATGGTGGTGTGCCTCGAGATTTTTTTCATGAAACAAGTGTGCCTTTGCCCAAAAAAGGTTGGGAAACACTGGTCTAGACATCCCTGAGAATGCCTTGCCTCACAAACATGACATGAGCACCACAGCGTGCTTCTCGCTAGGGTTCCTCAGCAACTGACATTCGGAAGCACACCACCTCTGATCCAGGAGATAACATATAGCCACTGTGATGGGAAGCTATTGATAGCCTTCTTCTCCATAAATATGTCTAACCCCCTTCTAAAGACACCCCAGTTGAGGGCCACCAACATATCTTGTGGTAGCAAATACCTTTGGTTAGCTGCACGGTGTAAAGAAGTACTTTCAGAACAAACAGCATTCAGCTTCATTTTTTACACTGGTTCTAGTAGTAAGAGAAAGGGATAAAAACATCTTTCTTCACATCATGCATAATTTCCTACATCTCTATCATGTGCCCCCTTACTCGAAACCCCACTTTGCAGTGCATTATGCAGCGCATCATTTGGTGCCAGATGCCCAAGAAGGTGGAAAATCATTTTCCAGCCCTGTCATATATATATTTTTGCACCTATTTATATATACACATACATATTATACAATCTAATCCCTCCCTGGCATTTAGTGCCTATTATCAGTAATCCCCCTAGTTCTTCTGAAACATGCTGCCCCCATTTGCTGAGCCAAACTTGCATTATTCTGCATCTGAAATGTTACCAACATCCGGTGCATCTTATGGCCAGTAACCCAAAAAGCACAGAATTTTAGGCTTCTCTGCAGACTTTTAAAAGATCACACAAAAACTAAACACCTGACCCGAGGCTGACCAGAGACCACATGTGATGGCTTTAATGTGACTACTGTTTTTATTATCTTAATATGACATCATTGGCCATCTGGCTGGTTTGAAAGGGAAAGGAAGCTCTAATCCTGTGCTGTAATAGTAACTAAGAAGCGCACGAGTAAATCTCTTGGATATTTTTTTTACGTTTTGCTCTTGAAACTAACAGACCCGTTTTGCTTGTAGTCATAAAATGCTATTTTTGTAGCTCTGTGCCTTCCAGTTTATTTTGCTACATTACACACACTTTGTAATATTTTGCATGATTTTGGTTCAGTTTATCCACTTATTTTTGGTTTGCACCTTTGATGCACAACACACACAAAGTAGCCTTCACTAACCAGGCACCTTCCAGATGTTTTGAACTACAGTTCCCATCAGCCCCAGCAAGCATGGCCGATGGTCAAGGATGATGGGAAATGTAGTCCAGAGTATCTAGAGGACACCGGGTTGGCACAGACTGAAATAAAGCAACCAGTGATTATGGACTGCTAGGCTATACTGTACTAACTTACCTGGAAGTAATACCCATTGAACTCTTTAAGTTAAATTGCACAGAAGATGTAGGAGATGGCTTAAATAAAGAAAATGCCTATATGTACATAGTTTTCAAATGGACTTTTCTAGTTAATGTTAATGGTCCTAGCAGTGCATTGGCTCAAACCACAGTTTACCATTTTGTGGATGAACTTCAGGATAATGGACCTGGGAGTGCAGGGAGAGGTACAAACAACCAAACATAGGAAACAGCCTCATAACATTTGAGACCCTTTGGTCCATCTAGCTCAGTATTGTCTACACTGACTGCCAGCAGTTCTCCAGGGCTCCAAGCAGGGTTCTCTCCCAGTCCTACCTGGAGATACCAGTGATAGAATCATAGAAACCTGGACCTTCTGCATGCCAATCAAAACTGCCCAACCTTGGTTCTGGAGATGCTCTACCCTTGAGCTACAGCCCTTCTCTGTGCACTATCGAAAAGGAAAGAGAAAAGGGTGGTAACTGAAAGACATGTGGCAGTGATGGGTCGCAGATATGAAGATGCTGACCTGTGGTGATGTGGACATAGGAACGTAGAGCATAGGAAACATCTAGGAAGCTGGGACGCTGCCTTACACCAAGTCCATCTAGGACTGACTGAGAATGGCTCTCCCAGCCCTGCCTAGAGATGAACCAGGGACTTCCTGCATATAGCACATGTGCTGCAGCCCTTGCCCTGTGGAGAAGAGAGTGTGTGTGCTACAGGGTGCAAAGACATTGGACAAACAGACAGAGAGGTTCAGAGAGACCTGTGGAGGTGCAGACAGAGGGAAGCGGGATGCAGAAGGGAAAGGGTGGTTAACAGGAAATGCATTTGAAAGAAAACATTTACAATAATGACCAAAGTGCTTCTCTCCTCCTCACATACTCATGCAGCCCTCTTGTGGTAATAAAAATGCAAAAGTGGCCCTCATCTCAGATGTGATGCGAGTGGTCCACTCCTAGTTTAGGGTTATCCCATAAATGCTTAGAAGAAGAAGCTAATTCAAATTCAAATAGAGCTCTTTTTAAAAAAATTGCTCACTTAATTCCCCCTCTTTTTCTTCTTAAAAATAACTTAGGGCTCCGTCCCAAGAGAACTCTGCGTCTACTGCTTTGGACTGGAGAAGAACAAGGTGGAATAGGAGCTGAACAATACTACAAGATGCATAAAGTAAGCAGTCTGGTGGAGCAATATATATTTCATGACAGTAGCCATTCCTTTTGCAGTTTGATTTATTTAATTTCTTACTTCAAATGTATGGGATGAAGGGAAGCAATGAAGCTATGAAATGGTTTTGGCCTAGAGACTAAGCCCAGTTTTTATGAGGGAAAATTAGGATCCCCATTAGGATGTAGGAAACAAACAAGGCATATTATCCAGATAAGTATCAGAAACAAACGCCATCATCCGAGAAGCTAGGGCAAAGAGAGAGTTAGATATAACGTTTGCACTAAGCATAACTTAGATTCCAAACCATTGTTTCGTTTCAGACATATAGGCAAACCATGATTTGAGAATAAAAAAATTCCTTCCAGTAGCACCTTAAAGACCAACTAAGTTAGTTCTTGGTATGAGCTTTCGTGTGCATGCACATTTCTTCAGACACTTCTTCAGAAGAAGTGTGCATGCACACGAAAGCTCATACCAAGAACTAACTTAGTTGGTCTTTAAGGTGCTACTGGAAGGAATTTTTTTATTTTGACTATGGCAGACCAACACGGCTACCTATCTGTAACTGGAACCATGATTTGAGAAGTTCTTTTCCTTACCTCCACTGAGAATTCCTCCAGCAGCCTCCAAGGGTGGAGCAACACCCCAAACCATAGTTTGGCCTTGCTGAATGGGGACTGATGGGGGCAGTGGCCCAGAAATACCCAGAGGGCACCAGTTGGGGGTGACTGCCCTACATATTGCCAAGCTGCTAACTTGATTTTCCACAAAGCAAAATTTAAAGCGAATTTAGAGTTTCCTCGACAAGATGAAACTTCAGAGAAATTTTGAAGAAAGCTAAAGCCCTTTCAGTTGAAGTAACATTTCCCAGGGAGGTTTTTTCACATTCTTGTGTGTGATAGACCCAACAGTCACCCTTCTTTGCATCACTTGCAGTCACACCAACCTGTTTGTTCTTGATTTTAATTACAGGAGTGTACATCTTCTCTTCTCATGAGGTGGCCAAAGTATTGGAGCCTCAGCTTCAGGATCTGTCCTGAGTGCTCACTGGAAGGACAGATCGTGAAGCTGAGGCTCCAATACTTTGGCCACCTCATGAGAAGAGAAGACTCCCTGGAAAAGACCCTGATGTTGGGAAATATGGAGGGCACAAGGAGAAGGGGACGACAGAGGACGAGATGGTTGGACAGTGTTCTCGAAGCAACCAGCATGAGTTTGACCAAACTGCAGGAGGCAGTGGAAGACAGGAGTGCCTGGTGTGCTCTAGTCCATGGGGTCACAAAGAGTCAGACATGACTAAATGACTAAACAACAACAACACATTTTTATCAGCACTGCAGTAGATTGGAGGGGGGAGGTTAACCCTTTACTTTCCCACTCTGATCTTGATTAAAATCTCCACAGATTGAGGTCAAGCTTGGGGTAGGAGGAAGCTCCCATTAGCATCATGGGATCTTTTGTCCTTAGCTGAACTGCAACACTAGGGGAGGGGGGTGTTCATTGAGAGTGCAGTGGGGGAGGAAAGGGTTAAACCACCCCTCACTGTGCACTGCATTCCTGATATTAAAAAAAAAAAAATCCCCCCTCTCTGGCTGCCTGCAATTAAATAAAGTAAAACCAATGATGTGGCTGCAAGTCATACAGGTATAGTCAAATGTAGTTAGGCCCTTAGGATCATGATTTGTGAGGCTTTCCTACAAACTGCAGCAGAGTGCCTGCAGTTCTTTCAGTTTAGGTTGCTGACTCTGATATCTTTGTGCCTTGCAAGCTGGGGGTGACAATGTTTTCCTTTCATGGCTTACTACATGCCGAGTTGCGCATATGCTCTGCATTTGTCCCGTCTTGCAAAATCATTTTAAAAATATATTCCGCCATGACTAGATCTTATGGATATCATCAGTGGTTTTCAGAAATAATTGACTGTTTGTGATTTGGGCTGGAAGAAAAGAGGAGCAAAAGAGGTTATGCTATGTGCCTCGTTTATTTTAACGGTGTACTTTATGACAAGAAGTTGGACTCAGATCAAGAAGGATGCTTCTACGACAGCTTCAGAATGTGATTTTTTTTTGCCAGTTAGTGTTAGCCATATAGAATGAAACATGTTCAGAAAATCGCCGACATTTTTTGTGGCGCCTTATAAATTTTTAAACAATCCTTTTAAAATTAAAAATTAGGCTGAATGTAACATGCAACAGCATTTCCATGTTTTTTTGTGGGATTTGTTTGCAATTGTCTCTTCAAAGGATGGTATGAAATGAGGGATAACTTGATAAAATTGTCTCTGAGCCAATGTGATCATTGTATAAACATGTCATTGCTAACCTAGTTATGACTTCTTATAATTACTTCCTCAAAAATTAAGAAGTAAACTTTATGTAGAAACCACCAATTGCAAACTGTATAGGTATATGTGTATGCATATATATGTTCATATACATGTCTGTGTTTATACACACACGAGAGAGAGAGAGAGAGAGAGAGAGAGAGAGAGAGAGAGAAACACGGGCATACACATGGATGGTGGAGTTGCTAGGTTCATCAATGGACGAAGTGTGGCTAAGCCATGAGACCCCAGCAACCCCCCTGAATACTTTGACTATGGGGGAGAGGACTTACTTGAACCCCCATGGTGGTTAGAAGTCTAGTAATGGGTCTACATGTGTACACCAACCCATAGGAGTGGTTCACTAGCAACCTTCTCTTATGTGGTCCTGCTGAAATAAATATAATTGTGTTCACCTAGGGCTGAACTGAACACTGCAAACAAATTACCGTATTTTTTGCTCCATAAAATGCACCTAGTTTTTAGAAGGGGAATGCAAGAGAAAAAAAAATTCTTTAAAGGGAGCGCTGAGCCGAGCCTGTATGCATCCCAGGCTCTGCGCAGCGCTCCCTTTCATGAACTGCGTGGAGCATGTGTGCGGCGCATGCAGGCTTTTCCCCGAGGAGGGAGAAGGGCTCTGTGCGGCTCTTTAAAGGGAGCCCGGCTCTTGGGGGCTTTTCCGGGAGGTGGGGGAAGGGACTGAGAGGCTAAGCCAGAAGCTAGAACAACAAGAGGGAGCACTGCGCAGCGATCCCTCTCGCTGTTCTGGCTTCTGGGATACCTGCACAGCCTGCATTCACTCCATAAGACGCACACACATTTCCCCTTACTTTTTAGGAGGGAAAAAGTGAGTCTTATAGAGCAAAAAATATGGTATTTGTATACAAGATTTTCTTCCCTTCACCATAATGTCCTAGAGTAGCAATACTCTATACAATTATGAAAACATAAAATTGATACAATTATAAGACAGGTAAAACCATTCCAAATGGAACCTGTTGTGTTTTTTACATGTGGAATCCATTTTTATTAGAGAGATGTGGCATTTTGAAGAAATGGCAAGGAGGAGATTAAACCTTTTCCCCCTTTTCTGTGCAACTCCCCTCCCTGTGGAGTTCTAAATTTAAGTTTATGAGTTAAATGAGTTTATTGGGGGAGGGGGAGAACCGTGGGGAAAGGTCTGTGAAGGCGAAATTATACACACACAACTTCAAACTGCCCCCTCTCGAAGCAGCTTTTTTCTAACAAGAAGATGACAGAGTTTTGTCACATCCATGCATGTATAACGCTTATTCTACCCTGGGTTTTCTCCCTCAGCATCACTTTCCAATAGACTCATGCTCCCTTGCTTTGTGCTGCTGCTAATCTTATTTATTGAAAATCTTGACAGGGAAATGTTATAAATAATTCCATTTAATATTCTAAGCATGAAAGATTTATCTAAATAATGGGGGGGGGGTAGAAAAGAGACCATGAGCATTACTGAATTATACCCAACTATTGTATACCATCTAGATGGAGGAAATTGCTTTTTGTGAGGATGGGAAGAAATCAGCAAGATAAAATGTGCTTTCGAAGGCTTCCCCCTCACCCATCCCTTTTCTATGCAACCTGTTCTGTCTGCTGTAATTGTATGTTTGGTATGTATCTATCGACAGAGAAGTCTAATTAGCATGAGGTGGCAAATATAAACTGATTAATACTGTAAATAATGCCTTTTTTGCACAAAAAACATCTTAACCTTTCGCAGAGTTGCCGCACACATTTGCAAGAAATGGATTGTGAAAATATGAACATCTCTTGTCGATAGTAATTATTCACAGACAAATATGATCCATCATTTAAACTTTCCATCTTTTAAGTTTTAAAGGTTACTTTTTAAAAGATGATTGGATAACTCATTTAAGAGGATGGATTTATTATGCGACTGGCTGATTGCAAAGGAGAACATAATTAAACCTTTTCAATTAAGAGAATAATTATTAGCAAGAGGCAAATACGGTGACAAAACAGATATCCTCATAGTATTAATTTATACCACATGCATTCCTAATCATAGAGCGCTGCTTTGGAGCATAGCAGAATAGTCATAGAATACATCCTTTGGTAACTGTCAGAAACGCCATGAATATTGGAGGCCCTTTGGAAACATTGTAAGTGTCTGACATTTACAAAGTTCCATTGTCAAATAATCAATTTTATCCCTATTTTCCAAGGCAGGCTCATAACTGTCCAAAATAAGCCTCTTTATACAACCATGTTACTTTCCAAGACATCTCAAGAGCCACCAACTGCTCTTTTCAACAAATGGCCCCACATTAAATATGATTTGTGTCAGCTTTTGACAAGCAAGGCTAGGACACATCTAAGACTGAGATAAAATGAAAGCTTTCTTTGATGTTTTCTTTAGGAACTATACTAACAAATCAGTTCATTCAAGTGCACCAATCAGCAGCAGCAGCAGCAACAATCATTGCAACAGATGTTTTCATACCCCATCCCCATCTATAGCAATATTGTTGTTGTTTAGTTGTTTAGTCATGACCGACTCTTCGTGACCCCATGGACCAGAGCACGCCAGGCTCTCCTGTCTTCCACTGCCTCCCGCAGTTTGGTCAAACTCATGCTGGTAGCTTCGAAAACGCTGTCCAACCATCTCGTCCTCTGTCGTCCCCTTCTCCTTGTGCCCTCAATCTTTCCCAGCATCAGGGTCTTTTCCAGGGAGTCTTCTTTTCTTATGAGGTGGCCAAAGTATTGGAGCCTCAGCTTCAGGATCTATAGCAATATAGAATACTGTAAAATGTAAGACAGTCATAGTAATAGATTAAAATATAACAAAACACAGAGCAGTACACTGATCACTGTGCAGGCCAGATAGATAGATAGATAGATAGATAGATAGATAGATAGATAGATAGACTCAGATATGTTAATAGTAAGAGGTGGAACCAAACCAAATGCCTACCCCATTCCTATGTGCAGTCTTAAATGGCTAGTTGTGTTGTGCAGCACTTTGCCATGTAGACATTCAGAAATACATGCTGCTATATGCCAAGGGACACAGGTGGCTCCGTGGTCTGAACCACTGAGCCTCTTGGGCTTGCCGATCAGGTCAGCAGTTCAAATCCCTGCGATGGAGTGAGCTTCCATTGCTCTGTTCAGCTCCTACCAACATAGCAGTTTGAAAGTATGCCAGTGCAAGTAGATAAATAGGTACCGCTGCGGCAGGAGGTAAAGGGCGTTTCTGTGCGCTCTAGTTTCCGTCATGGTGTTCTGTTGCGCCAGAAGTGGTTCAGTCATGCTGGCCACATGACCCAGAAAAACTACCTGCGGACAAATGCCAGCTCCCTCGGCCAGTAAAGCGAGATGAGTGCCGCAACCCCAGAGTCGTTCACGACTGGACCTAGCTCTCAGGGGTCCTTTATCTTTACCTTTAACCTTCCAGAGGTCATTTACCTTTACCTTTACACCAAGGTGAGCAGACAAACAGCAATTTGCAAGCTGATACATGGGCCAGTACATCAGAAGGAGTCCACTTTGTTTCATGTAGCAAACAAATATGATTTTCAGCTTGGGGGGGACTAGTAAAAGGTAAAGGTAAAGGACCCCTGGACGGTTAAATCCAGTCAAAGGCTACTATGTGGTGTGAATGAGTTTATTCCAGTGTCTTACTGCGAATTAGGACTATAGAACGGAGACTTAATAGTGAACCTGTTATGTTGCAGCTTCTCGTGAAGCTTGTTTGTATGCATGGGCAATTGTTGGTATGTGTGTGTTTTAAGCGAAGATAGCAGGAATTTTTCATCACACAAAAGCAAGAATGGTGTTTCCACCCCCTTCATGTTAGCACTGTTATATGTTTTTAAGAGGTGTGCAGTCAGGGAGAAGGAAACAGTGCAGAGGGTCATGAAAAGGAGGGGAGATAAGAATAGATGCAGGCAACGGACGCCTGGGGCAGAGAATTTATTTGCTTTCTCAGAGTTTCTTCTGGAGATGCTTTGGCCTCTATACTACTTGCCTTGGCCTAATTCTTCAGGCAGTAACATCAGCTGGAGGTGTGGGGGGTCTAGGGAGAGAACAACCTGATAACCCCATTCTTGTGGTATTTGTCCACCAGTGCTAAAATGGGTGGAGGCACAGCATTTAAGAAGTCATAGCAAGTGTAATCTTAATAGAGCTTTCTGTTTCTACAGCATTTTTTCCAGCCCTTTCAAATGCACTCTTGACACACTTATCGACACTAAGTCAAATGTGGAGAACCTATGGCCCCCTCTTCTTCTATTCAGTTTCTTTCGGCTACTTTTACATATTGTGTTCTTGTGTACCACTTTTTTTGATCCGCAATGCAGTTTATATCAAAACAACATGTACCGACAGGAGTCATACACAAAAATATAAGAATACAATTAGAAACTCAAAATCATTCTAATCCTATAAGAATATCTAGATTGCATTTCGTCCTCGTTTCTTTTCAAGCTACAAAACTTGCAGATCTGCATATTTTATTAGAAACCTGAGCAAGGTGATTATCATTTCACTACACACGAACAGAGGGAGAGGTGAGAAAAGCTACTGCAATGCTATAATTAGCTGCAGAACTTCTAGACTTCCATGGTGACACACAAGTGTAGGTATTACTGCTAGCATACTAGTAGAAAACTTAACAAAGGTGGTCAGTGTATATTTTTTTTTGTCTTATGTACTGAGGAGACTAGCAAACAAACCAATTGCAATATTTAGCCACACATCTTGAAGGTAGGAAGTGCATCAATGAAAAAGGGTACCAGAAAAAGGGCAAAGATTTGCTTGAAATTATATATGCTAATTTATACATATAGATGAAATTTAGAAATAACTACTATGATTTATGTGGGAAAGTCATACATCTCAGCATGGTGGGGAAATCAGTGACTAGATTATGTTGGTGCCAGCTTCATCTGCTGCCTAGGTGCAAACTGTCAATGGGTAACACCAATACCTCTAATTTCCCTTCTTAGCCCCCCCCCATTTATATTTAAATAGGAATTAGAAATGATACCATTTAAGGGGTGGGCAATCTTTCCCCCAGCCAGATGCCACTGAATTACCAGTCGCATCAGCCTCAGCAAGCATGGTCAGTGTCCAGGGATGGTGGAAGTCATACTTCAACAACATCAGGGGCAGGGATTCTCCAACTCTGCTTTAAAGAGAGGTTGCCTTCAAACAGAGGACTATTCTCTGACAGCCCATTAAACGTGGCTAACCCAAATAGCATGGTGAAGAGCACATCCCCAAATGATGGAGATATTCTGGTTGAAGATAATATTCTCCTTATATTTGCATTGGGAAACCAGGTTCATGTGACTTGTTCATGCTCAGCTTGGCCTCAATTTCTGTGGCTAGCCCGGTTATGACACTTCCTTGAGTTTTAAAGGCTACAGGCAGGGTGGCAGTCGGCGAAACAGGAAGATGCCAATCTGCACTTGCATCATACGCTGCCACCCCCTTGCCACCCCCGTACTGGAATCACATGGCTTTGGCTTCTGAGTCCTGACGAGATTTTGCAAGAGGCCTGCAAGATCCCACGGTGGTCTGTAGGGCTCTTTCAAAACTTCACTGGAACCCAGAAGCCACTGTCTCACTTCTCCAGCAGCTATGGTGGGATACACTCACAGAGGCACCCCTTGGATTCTGCCGCCTGAGGCGGCTGCCACAGTCTGATCACGGATGGGTCGACCCTGCCTACCAGATAGATGTCGAAACCACGAGAGAGCTGCTTACCTCCAGTGCCAAATCTAAGCCATTAAAGTTGCATGAGTTGTAAATGAGCTGTGTTACTGAGAGCTTTTTGTATGCTGATCTTAGACTTGCAGTACTACTGTCACTGGTAATGACAGTATTGATCAAGCATTGCATTTCAGGCAGAGGGGGTCAAAATTGATTTAAGATATACAGCAAATCTGTCCAGATGCTTCTGCTTGGATAAACCCAAGATGTAAAAATACAGTAGTTAAAATGAAAGCATTGTAATCATGTGTTGTGATTTATTAATACTTCATAATAGCAACAGCATTTAGCACAAAATGCTTTCATGGCCAGATCCAGTCTGTGAGCTGCCTGTTAGTCATCCCCATATTAGACTAATAAAAAATCACTCATATGGGAGAGTTTTGGGGTAGAGAAAGAAGTGAGCAGCCAGAATTGGTATAGTACATGGACACATTTCCACTTTGAATTCTTAGGATGCTTTCAAATGACCTGTTTAAAATGCATGTCAAGTTCTAATATTAACAAAAACTCACTTCAGATCTGAACAAAAAAAGGCCAAAAGTTGAATTCAACCATATCGAAGCAATGGCGGTTCATGGCTTCCTGGGAGCTGAGAAATAATAATGCATAACAAAAGTGCCAGTTCGTGAATTTTAATGACCTGTTAATTACTCTTCTTCTATACCTTGCTTCATGGCTTCCTGGGGCTAGGAGAGAGCTGTTCTCTACATCTGCAACACAGAAAGACCACACCTTGTTGCTTTCCAATCTACGGAACTTATGGAAAGCATAATAATAGTATTACAGTTCTTTTACAGGGTACAAACATGTACCACCAGACTCCACCATTAGCACTTCTATATTCCTGCATTTATTTTGTACATTTATATCCCGGTGTTCTTTCATCATGTAACTCAAAGAGGCATCGATAGGAGGACTGCCATTTATGCAGACCCAGACTTGCTTAAATTCAGGAGGGCAACTCCTTCATTTGTCCTAGATGACCCTTGTCCTAGATGACCCTTCCAACTCTACAATTCTGTGATTCTATGGTTATGTTCTACCTTCATTGTTGGAGGCAATATGCTTCTGAATACCAGTTGCTGGGAATCAGACATGAGGAGAGTGCTGTTAATCTCATGCCTGCTTGCAGGCTTCCCATAGGCATCTGATCGACCCCTGTGAGAACAGGATGGTGGACTAGATAGCCCTTGGAGCCATCTTTGGGCATAAAAAGTACTACAGGTATGCAACATCAACACCAGTTAAAAGCCTCTGTGTTTTGTTTTTTTCCAAAAAAATTATTCATTTTATAACACAGATAAACAACACAAACAGAAAAACAAACAATACAAAAAATTCTTGTCTTATCCTTATTTTTTCTAAACATTGTTAGGTGAGCTTCCCCAAGTCCCCCCCATCTGATTTTCATTTTACCTCATCTTTAGCAGTTTACATATATCATATTTTTAACCTTTTTTTATTACACTTACTTTTACCACAATAGTCTTCACATTTTATCCTTTACAAATAATACTATTTTAAAATACACTATCTTCTACTTCTAACCCTACAGCCTGTATCCACTTCCAAAGCTATTCTAAGATTTAAATATTAACATATTTTTTCAAATATTCTTGAAACTTCTTCCAATCCTCTTCCACCATCTCTTCTCTCTGGTCTCGGAGTCTCCCAGTCAGTTCAGCAAGTTCCATATAGTCCATCATTTTCATCTGCCATTCTTTGATTGTTGGTAAATCTTATTTCTTCCAATTCTTCACTAGTAATATTCTCGCAGCTGTTGTGCCATACAGGAAAAAAGTAACATCCTTTTTGGGGATTTCACCCCACCACCCCCACTATACCAAGTATAAAGGCTTCTGGTTTCTTAATAAATGTGTTTCTCAACACTTTTTTCAGTTCATTATAAATCCTTTCCCAGAAGTCTTTTACCTTGGGGCACGTCCACCACATGTGGTAAAAGGTTCCTTCTTTTTCCTTACATTTCCATCATTTATGTAAAAAGCCTCTGTGTTGGCCAGAACTGGTGAACCATTCCTTTGAGGAAGGACCACAGCTCAGCCATTGAGCATCTGCTTTGCAAGCGGAAGGTCCCAATATCATTCCCCATCATCTCCAGGTAGGGCTGGGAGAGACTTCTGCCCGAAACCTTGGACAGCTTCTGCCAGTCAGTGCAGACAAAATGGAGCTAGATGAATCAGTTGGTCTGTAAGGCAGCTTCCTATGTCCTGCCTTTGTATGCTCGACAGAATTGTGCCTTCAGTTTGCTGTCCTCCATTTTACCAGATGATGCTACCAATCTTGGGGCCTTGGAGTGGAGAACGTGCTCTCCAGATTTGGATGTGGCTGCAATGCCCACAGCCTGGCCCTGTCAGCAGGCATACAGAGAGTTAAGTAAGCTATACCATTTGACAAAATGTCTTGACTTATTTCCCCCACCCTGCTGTCATGTACTGTGGTGAGAGTGTCACATTGTACAGTCAGAGGCAGGAGCTCAGATCGTTGCCTGACGAAAGTGATTATCTCAGTGGACTGATATTTTAATGAGCTTGCATATTTGAATGAGTCCTCCAATATGAGGAGAGATGGAGGAAACAGCTGAGCCCACAGTTAATCTTTGGCTCATACAGTCACTCTTGACTTAAATTACCTAGGAGAATATAGCCTGATCTGAGCTTGTTTTGACAAACAGCAGTTATTTTTTCGCCGTCTGACAGGAAACGAAGGGCAGCACAATTCATACAAATATACACTCTTAATACATTTCTAAAGTGTTTGCGTAGCAGAAGTAAAAATGCTTTCTGAAGGGGTTTGCGTTGCCTCGCTCCACCCCACCCCCCAGGCAGACTTCTTATACCTCACAGTTTTTCATTCTGCTGAAATAAACTCTTAAAGGATGGTCTTCAGGAGGCAATGAACCCTCTTTTCACATCTGAGATCTGTTTTGCCTTGTGTGTGTTTTCCCCCCATACTGGTTTCTCTCTGCAGAAAAGTTCTGTTTTTAAGGCATCTCCCAACATATGCTCAAAATTAACGGTTACAGTAATACATGAGGAATGATGGAGGGATGGGGTGGGTGAGGGGTGTAGCCATATCATGTGCTAAGGGTGGTTCATGTTCTTGGTTTCATATTAGAAACATATGCAAAGCATTACAAAAATGGATAACAATGAACTGATGCCGTGTTGCCAATAGCTTTCAAAAATCTACCATAATAAAACATTCTCTCTCTCTCTCTCTCTCTTTCTCATAATCTGTCCTGCTAAGTTAATATTAGCACTGTGAGATCCTTGGTTGCTTCTCCCACCATTGTGAGATGGAAACATATTTGTTTCATGCAACTCTCACCACCCAGGCTCAAATTGGCCCCTAAAAGACATCTTGCTGCCCTTATTCAGTTCCTGTTTTCATGATTTATATGCAGAGACAATGTTTTAAAGTTGTGCTTTACAAGCACCCATAATAGCAACAGCATGAGCCAGATCCTCAGACTCTCATGACAGTGAGTAACTTTGCGAGCCATGTGTGGTGCTGTATACACCATTAAAAAGCAGGCTTTTCCTGACAGCACTCACCAAATGGTAACAGGGTTTTTTGCTAAACCCACAAATACATTATTGTGGCACGTAAGGTTGCTTTAAAAAAAAAATCAGAGTAGTTGCTCAGTTTTGTGTGTGTAAAAGCCTGAATTTTGGTACTGGTTGCCAGATTTATCACTTCAGTAAAACTGGTAAGGGGAATTGTAATAGATATCGGTAGCATAATTTTCACATGCTTAAAGCATGTAACCCCCACAACACACACACACACACACACACACACACACACACACCGTTGTGGCAGTACATGCGGTTTCTCAGCTGGCTGGCCCAGAATGCAACACTCTTGACCATGGCATGGAGAAGGAGAAAAGATGGCTTCTGCCCTTGCAGTGGCAAAAAGGGGATGAGGCAGGATGTGCGGCACCACTACTAACCACTAACATCCAGGGAGGGAGGAAGACGAGGCAGAAATAGCAGGAGAAGAGATAAGAGGAGGAGGAAGGGGTGGTGAGGGCAGCTGCCACCACCTCAGCTAGCACAGATTCCCACTACAAGATTGGCGGGGTATAAATAATAAATTATTATTGTCCCTTTGCATGTAACTTCTTACAGTCATTCTCACAAACACGTGTAGGCTGGGGGCAGAGATTGCGCCACCTCTCATTGTCGTCATGCTGTGTAAATGGACAATGGAGCAGGACTCTGATGTAGCAAACTTGCTAAGGGACTGAGCTATGAATTAGGAAGTCCCCACTTCAGTTTCATTTCAGCCATGAACGATGAATGTGGGCAAGCGGGGACGTGGTATGCAGTCCCTAAATTAACATTTGGGCAGTCCCTAAATTAACAAGTGGGATTAAAAAAAAGAAAAGATTGCAAATCTACCTTAAATCATACCAATTTGCATTCTGTCTTGATTATTGAGGTAACGCACATACTGCTCTGAAGTCTCTAATGCACATACAGATGCTAAGTATGACTGTCATCTGCCAATCAGAGGTTACACCCACACCCAGTTCTTTTCTTCTAGAAAAGTAGGTGCCAGTACTGCGTACCCTTCAGTACCCCCAGTGGGGGGAAGCACTGCCCACACCTCACATTTAAAGCACTCTTTTGCCACTTTAACAGCCATGGCTTCTCCCCAAAGCATCATGGGAACTGTAGTTCGTTAAGGGTGCTGATCTCAAAGACCTACAATTCCCAGCACCCTTCACAAACTGCGGTTCCCATGATTCTCCATGTGTTAGTGCTTTGAATGTATGATGTGGATGTAGCCAGAGTTGTTGCAGCGTAGCTCTCTCTCTATATGGCACTCTGGTTTATATGCATTTCAGATTTATTGTGATGTTTGGAATGCACCCCAAGCGTTTAGAGAAAGAGAGATTATGCTACACAGTTCAAACCTAGATTCTTAAGATTCCACGCTTCTTGGAAGGGGATCATTGCTAATTCTGTGGCGTTCCTTTAGAATGGCACTTATTTCCTGGCCACTAGGCGCGCACGCGCACGTGCGCGCACACACACACACACACAAAAGTATTATAACTTTGGAACTTTATATGACTTCTTCTGTCATCAATAAACAATAGCGTTTTTGCAGCACACTGATGGAACTAAAGCTAGTCCATTTAGCAAGTGACATGCCCACAACACTTTGAAATTGAGTGGCCTACTTCACAAAGGATGGACTTCTGTTTGGAGGAATCCTCTGTTTGAATGGCTGTCTGGTCCTTTAAAGATAAAGAACCATAGGAACAGATGACAGGTCCTTGAAATTGCCCATCTACAATTAGCACCTGGGCATCAGACTGTTCATAGTCTTTCCCCCATTATGGTGAGATGCATTGTATTTCTATTAAAATTATAGTAGTTATTTCTAAATTTGCAGCTCTACATATCAGTCAGCATTTTATGCAAATGTGAGCCCTCTCTTTTGGTGATGCGTTTCCTCTTTTTCAGTGATATGTAAGTGTGGCCACCATACCTTGGAAGGCTTTAAGTTGCACGGCCATTTGCTGGGATCCAGCTAAGGCTTATGCCATTTCCTAAGAGCTGTGATCCACTAGGTAAATGGAACAGAGCTCACTTGCCAGGAGCACTCTTCAAGAAGCACACATGCACCCCAGTCTCCTTCTTGGAAATAATAATTGAGGAAACTTGCCTCTTTGCCATAGAGGCATCAGCAACCCACTTTCACTCTGACCCAGCCAGACTTCATCCCTGCCTTCCAAAGGATCTTAACCAATGGCTGCTGAAATGCCAGTTTGGAGGTGACAAATTTGGGTGCTTGTGCCATAGTAAACGGTGGTGTTAAAAAAAACAAAAAAAACAACCCGCACACCTCCTTATGCTGTTAAGAGAGATAAGTTCTATGTCTCCTTAACCATGTCTGATTTATGGCTACTACAGTGCAGAGGCATATAGAACGGCTAATTGCCTACCTTCCTTTTCGAAACTGAATATACCTGCTTGGGTGGTCAGAAAGGAAAGAATGAAAGAAAATGAAACACCTAAAGCCAGTCTTCAAATTAACCTCTCAAGGGGTCCGCAGATTTCAGCAGAGTATATTCTTCCGTGATGAAGTCACTCGATTTGGTAATAACTACTTGCCTCAGAATATTATTGCAAGGCTGATTTTAATGAATGTTTGTGTAGAAGTTGGAGGAGATATGTGTGAAGTACTTAATTATATCTCAGTGATTGTTTAATAAGTGATGCCAGAAATATTGTGCATGGCCCAGAAAAGCAAAGGGGTGCTCATCATTTATTTTACCCCGTGCAATCTTCAAACTGCTTCACAATCTCTTTCCCTCTGCCCTTTTCTGGGTTACAGCCTTCCTGTCTGATCCGAAGGCACAGACGTGTAACTTGTCAATGTTATTTAGACACATTCCCTATCAATAGCTCCCCACAGTCAGCCTGACAGTAACCTTCAGGTTACCTTAAATTAAGAAAAAGAAATTGGAGATTTGTCAATGGTGCAAGAAAGCAAAGCTGCCTCCAAAAGTAGGAACATGTTTTTTAAACACAAAGAGGGCATTTTTGGTGTTGGCACCTTGGCTGTGAAATTCTCTCCCTAGAGATGCTCACTTGGTGACTGCTTCAGGGTCATTTCAGTGCCAGGCAAATGCTTCTTTATATTGTCTTAAGGACTTTTAAGACGTACCTCAACCTTACACCCTCCAGATGTGGGCTACAACTTGCATCAGCCCCAGCCAGGCACCAGGTTGTGGGAGGCTGTTTTAAATATTATCACACACCACCCCAATCTCTGAGAAGTGCAAGATTCCAGGGGTTCCAGGCACTTACCCCAGATTTGGTTTCCTCGAAAGGAGAGACAGCGGGGACTGTGTTGTCTTTATGATATATGGTTTATTGACATATATATACAATCTGTCCCTATGGTGCAGGGGCTCACAGCATTAACACCCCAAAGAGAGTCTTGCTTCTCCCACAACCACAGCTTTGGATTTCACCCACAATCAGGCATGGCTCTGTCTCTCAGCTGCCCAGCCTGCAGCCTGCAGCCTCTACCATATACAACTCACATATACAACTTGGGCCTTTGTGTTTATAACTAATAGAGTGTTCAATGGGAGGAGCACTCATTTGTCCTCTGGCACCAAACCACTTCCTTTGTTACCTTAACAGGCCATTACCTCACCAGGAAGCTAGCCTGGCTATTCCAAGAATTGAATCCATTCCAGAAACTGAATCCATGCTGGATCCAGGAATTGGAAGGGACTCAAGCATGTAGTCTACCCCTCCCAACTCCCAACAATATTTTAAATTATTCTTCAGATCTGCTCTTGTATTGGTTTACAGTTGAGTTTTGCATCATGAAATTTTATTGATGCTGCAAGGCTTTTACAGTACAAGCCTCCCAGAGAATGTTCTCTGTAAATAAGTATGCAAGTAAATAATAAAGCAAGTTTCTCTTTTTGCAGCTCTTATGCCAGAACCTCACACTGCTGTTTAAACTCTGAGGCTTTTCAAAAGCCACTTTGCAAGTTCAATAATGCTGCTCAATAGGCTGATCTCTCATAACAACTATGTCACACTGGCTGAGCTCTTCTGCGTTGCATCCATTGTGCTCTCTTACTCGTAACACCTTACTCAAAGCACCTCACATTGTAATCCACACATAAACCCAATAAAATAGGTTGCTTATTATCCCTGTATGGCAGATGCAGGGTGGACACTATGAAACACAGGTTGCCCAATGAGTTCACAGCTATGGGAAGCAGCCAATCAAGACACAAGTTTAAAGGAGCAACGGGCAGTTTGCCAGGACACTGTCTCCCCACAGGCAACCAAAATGATTAAGGGGTTGGAGCAACTCCATTGTGAGGAAAGGTCTGGCAAGTAGCGGACATGATCAATGTGTATAAAATGATGCATTGTGTGAAGAGAGCTTTTTTCCCTCCCTCTCTCTTAAAATATGAGCACTAGGGACATGCAATGAAGCTGAATGATTAAAGATTGAGAAGTTTTTCCTTCACACAGTGCATAGATAAACTATGGCATTCGCTCCCACAAGGAGGTAGCGATGGCCACCAGTTTGGATGGTCTTCCTTGAAGACAGATGGGTAAGATGCAGAGGGGATGAGAAAGGAGGGAGCACTTCAGTTAGTCTCTCGTCCATGTTCCAACAAGGCCCAATTCGTTGGAGCGGCAGTGCTGCATATGAACTGAGCCCTAGCCATTACAATGCTGTCATTCTCCACTCAAAATTTCTGGTTCACACACATTTCCTGTCTAACTGCATGGCAGGTAGTGCAGGAAGTGAAACGGTTACCAAAACAATGTCCTCCTTAAAATTGGTCTTTGCAGACCCAAGGTTTTCACTTTATGTCTTTCAGGAGAACATCTCCAACTTTGACATGGTGATGGAGTCTGATGAGGGAACATTCATGCCCACCGGCCTGGCTTTCACAGGCAGTGATAAAGCTCGTGACATCATGAAGGAGATCATGAAGTTGCTGAAGCCCATCAATGTTACTGATGTCTTTGAAAACGGTGAAGGAACAGACATTAACTACTGGATACATGATGGAATACCAGGTGAGATTCCTGAGTGAGTTGTGGAAATTGCTCAGTTGTTCCTACTGCTTTCCTCTCTTTTTCATTTGTCTTCCTTTGTGGCAACCCCAGGTTTTGACAATGACTTTTCTTGAACAGCTCCGTACCAGAAATGAAACATGTACACATATCCCAGAGCTAACCTACAGAAGCTTGGGTATAACGTGTGCTTGATCTTCTCTTTGGAAAAGTTATAGATGATGTGTGGGCAGTGTGCCTACAATCTTCTTTTAGGCTTTAGGCTTTATAATAATCTTTCCTAGAGCAGTGGACTAAAAATAGCAGAGCATTCCCTCTGCTTAAATGTAAGTGGGGGCAGACACACAAACCAAAAATAATGCATTGAAATACAGTCTGTGTTTCCTCCTTTATTTGCATTAAATAGTTGGCTGGAAGGAGGGTTCACACTCCCCATTGGGCGCAATCCACTCCTGTACTTCCAGTTACAATCATAAGCTTTCTTTACAAACATACAACAGAGCATGAATGGAGGGAAGGAGGCATTCTTTCAGAAGAGGGGCTCCTCCAGAGAGTCATGGGACAATCTCTGGATGGATCCCAATTTCAGCTAACTCGGTTTAGATGTTCTCAGCATTCTCTTTCGCTCAAACCACCAACCACTGTTTCTAACACCTACACCCATCTACCCTCTCCCAAAAGCCCCTCTTCAGATGTTCAGCCTAGTGGAATGAAGGGAGAGCAGGAACGAGCCATTGGCTCACCCGCTCCATCACATCCCCACCATTGACCATCACCTTCCACATGTTGAGGAGATGATCTTCTGCAACAAGGAGCTTTCCCTACTCTTGGAGGTTTGCTGCTTGGTTTAGAATGTCAGAAGATCAGGGTTCTAAGTTGCACATGGAGTCTCCATGAGTACAGAAGACTTCCTACTGCAAACATTAGGCCCTCCAAGTAATGGAAGGCAGCAGGGCCAGACAGAGGGGTGATCAGGACTAGCGTTCCCACTCTCCCTTATGAAAGTCTAATCACATGGAGGTTGCGAATACCTGAACAGGGCTTGGGAGTCTCATTACAAAACAAAACCAGAGCTATCAGAAGGCCATCTCCAAAAAATCAGCTCCTGTTGATAAAACACCATTTGACCATCCCATCCTCACCTACTCAGTGGTTTTACGCAAACCTTTTCTACTGCATTATATCTTTAGCTATTACAAAAGGTTTCTCTGTTACAATTATTTTGTCATTTTTCTTCTGCTGCTTTTATCTCAAATCCTGCCCACAATTTCATTTGACTGTAATATTTTTTTAGATAGTCCATGAAAGGCCTCTGTTCTCCATTAAAAAGTTCATCATTTTGATCTCTTAATTTTGCTTTCAGCTTTGCCATTTCCGCATAGTCCATTACTTTCAAGAGCCATTCCTCCTCCGTTGGAACCTTCTTTTCTTTCCATTTCTGTGCATATAATATTCTAGCCACTTTTGTCACATACATAAATGACCATCCTGAACTATTTACCTGCAGACGAAAGTTTTGTTGTTGTTTAGTCGTTTAGTCATGTCCGACACTTTGTGACCCCATGGACCAGAGCACGCCAGGCACTCCTGTCTTCCACTGCCTCCTGCAGTTTGGTCAGACTCATATTTGTAGCTTCGAGAACACTGTCCAACCATCTCGCCCTCTGTCGTCCCCTTCTCCTTGTGCCTCCATCTTTCCCAACACCAGGGTCTTTTCCAGGGAGTCTTCTCTTCTCATGAGGTGGCCAAAGTATTGAAGCCTCAGCTTCATGATCTGTCCTTCCAGTGAGCACTCAGGACTGATTTCCTTAAGAGTGGAGAGGTTTGATCTTCTTGCAGTCCATGGGACTCTCAAGAGTCTCCTCCAGCACCATAATTCAAAAGCATCAATTCTTCAGCGATCAGCCTTCTTTATGGTCCGGCTCTCACTTCCATACATCACTACTGGGAAAACCATAGCTTTAACTATACGGACGAAAGTTTACCAGCCAGCAATTTTAACAGCCTTTTTCCTTCTCCCACTAGCCCTGAAGCCTTTCCATGCGAGCTCAGCTGCACCAAGCAGCGTGGCTGGGCAGCTGCCATGGTCCCTTTTTCTCCTGTTCCACTTTGCTGCTACTTTTTGCCGTACTTGTTCAGGCTATCACCACTGCCTTCTCCTCTCCATGCCCAGTGTGTGCTGGTCCACTGGGAGCATAGATTTATAAGATGCAGTTTGGGAAGATAAAAGAGGAGCCACAGCCTCCCAACACAATGGGGAATCCCACAGGCAGGATAGGGGTGGGGGCGTGCCAAGGACGCACATCAAACTTAGAGCCACCTCAATTAGAGCCGCCTCTTCCCTCTCCAATGCTACAATACACAGTAAGTGTTGGGACAATGCATGGAGTAGCTGCTTTGTTTGTCTGGCAGACCCTCCTCAATGGGCTCATGTTGCTTCAAATTACACCATGCATATTCTGTCCAAGAGAAAAAGCTTTGAACGTCTTGGCGCAGTTCACATGCCGCTCAGCTGCGAACAGGCCAGGGGAATACTTATGGTATGTAATACCACGGCAGCTAATTGTACGTATTCTAACAGCTTGCACGATTGCATCCAATTTAAGCATGCCGTGAAATGTCGACACTTCATCATTTCCATTTAAATATATTCCTGAATATTCGCTCTGCTACTTCGATGAAAGTCATTTCCCCCCCTTTTCTTCCCTGTTCTTCTTTTTAATCTTACGGAATAGTCTTGTTATCAACAAGAGCTATTTTGGTCACAAATTCAATCACAGGAATTTAGTTCTCTTATAATTGACTAATTAGCTGTGTTAGGGTCATGCAGCTTCTGCTCCCAGTTTTGAAATCTACCTCCTCCTCTTTTGGCACAGGCAATTCGTCTTTCCCTCTTTTCACAGTTATCAGACCTGCAAACCAAATATATATTTTAGCCATGGCTCTCTTTTGCCTATTTACCTAAGCCTTGGGCACTATTTTGCATCATGCATTACTTGATATTTTGTGTGAGTTGATATAGGATGGATTATACAGGTGAATAGATATAGGATGGATTATACAGGTTTCAAGAAATGCCCAGAGCAGCTGGGGTAACCCAGTCAGATGGGCAGCATATAAATAATAATTTATTATTATTATTCAAATAATAATAATAATAATAATAATAATAATAATAATAATAATAATAATAATATACGTGCACAAATATAATCAATGTTTAAATTTGTTGGTGGTTGTTGTTGATTAAATTTCTGTGCTCCCTTTCATCCGAGGATCACAGGGTGGTTTGCAATATAAAAACACAAAAATGCACAGCATAGTAATAAAAAAAACAATACCCCCTCACGCAGTTTAAAAGGTTATATTACATATATAATCCATCTTTCCTGCAAGGAGCTCAAGGTGGTGTGCATCATAGGTGTCACCTCTTGGGGGCCGGGGTCCACCTTGGCCCACCTTGGTGCAGTGAGGGGGCAGCAGTGGAGGGCGGATTAGGTCGAGCCTGCCCACAATGTTTTGTTCAAGATGGCACCACTGGTATGCATGTTTCTGCCCCTCCACATTTTATCCACAGCGCAACGCCCTGTGCGGGAGGTTAGGCTGACAAACTGTGACTGGCCCTAGTGAGCTACATGCCTAAGTGGGGATTTGGACCCCGGTCTCCCAGATCCTTTTTTTTTTTTTTATAAAATTTTTATTGGTTTTACAACATTTTTAAGAAAAACAAACAAACACAAAAAGTGACAGACATACATGAATAGTTTCAAACATATTTTCATAAACCTCTTTTCTTGAACTTCCCCATACCCCCCCCTCTCTGCATCCCAATGTCCATAATTCAACTAGCAACTCCCAGTTGTTACTTTCTAATCTCTGTCATCTTAGTCCTCTTTTATAGTCTAGCCTTGTATCCCTGTACCCTTTTGCTTCTAGAAACCACAACATTTTAGCATTCATTAAGTTTATAGTAGTCCTTAAGATAACTTTTAAATTTTCTCCATTCTTCTTCCACCGTCTCTTTTCGTTGATCACGGATTCTGCCTGTCATCTCGGCCAGTGTCATATAGTCCATCACTTTCATCTGCCATTCTTCCAAAGTGGGTAAATCTTGTGTCTTCCAATACTTTGCGATAAGTTTTCTTGCTGCTGTTGTGGCATACATGAAGAAAGTTCTATCTTTCTTTGTCACCAATTGGCCGACAATGCCCAAGAGGAAGGCCTCTGGTTTTTTAGAAAAGGTACATTTAAGTACCTTTTTCATTTCATTATAGATCATTTCCCAGAAGGCCTTTATCTTCGGGCATGTCCACCAAAGGTGATAGAAAGTACCTTCAGTCTCTTTACACTTCCAACATTTATTGTCGGGCAAATGATAGATTTTTGCCAGTTTGACTGGGGTCATGTACCACCTGTAAACCATTTTCATAATGTTTTCCTTTAAGGCATTACATGCCGTAAATTTAATACCGGTGTTCCATAACCATTCCCAGTCAGCTGACATAATGTTATGTCCAACATCCTGAGCCCACTTAATCATAGCCGATTTAACTGTTTCATCCTGTGTGCTCCATTTCAACAACAAGTTGTACATTCTAGATAAATTCTTAGTATTGGGTTCTAACAATTCGGTCTCTAGTTTTGATTTTTCCACCTGGAAACCGATTTTCCTATCCTGTTTAAAAAATTCCATTATTTGGCGATATTGGAACCAATTTTCTACTTTATGCTTCAATTTCTCCTGACTTTGTAGTTTGAATTTATCTCCATCCTGTTCTAAGATTTCCCAATACTTCGGCCATCCGACCTCCATATTGAGTTTCTTCACTGCTTTAGCCTCCACTGGTGACACCCATCTAGGGGTTTTATTTTCCAATAGATCTTTATATCTTATCCAAACATTAAATAATGCTTTTCTAACAATGTGATTTTTAAAGGCACTGTTAACTTTATCATACCAAAGATATGCATGCCAACCGAAAGCATTATTGAAACCTTCCAGATCCAAGATGTCCGTGTTCTCGAGGAGCATCCATTCTTTCAGCCAGCAAAAAGCTGCTGCCTCATAATACAATTTTAGGTCCGGCAGGGCAAAACCCCCTCTTTCTTTAGCGTCAGTCAATATTTTAAATTTAATTCGGGGCTTTTTGCCCTGCCAGACAAATTTCGAGATGTCTTTGTGCCACCTCTTAAAACATTCCATCTTGTCAAGAATCTGCAAGGTCTGAAACAAAAACAACATTCTAGGCAATACATTCATTTTAATTACTGCAATTCGGCCTAACATTGACAGTTTCAAATTTGACCATATTTCTAGATCTTTTTTAATTTCTGACCAACATTTTTCATAGTTGTCCTTATACAAATTCACATTCTTAGATGTTAAATAAACCCCTAGGTATTTCACCTTCTTGACCACAGTCAAACCTGTTTCCTCTTGAAATTTCTCCTTTTCCATATCTGTTAGGTTTTTCCCTAAAACTTTAGTTTTTTGCTTATTCAACTTAAATCCAGCTACCTGACCAAATTGTTGTATTATTTCTAGGACCTTTTTCGTACTAGTGTTTGGCTCTTGCAAAGTCAATACTAGGTCATCTGCATACGCTCTTAACTTATACTGTTTAGCTCCGACCTGCACACCTTTGACCTGCTGGTCATTTCTTATCATGTTCAGCAACACCTCCAGAACCGGTCTCCCAGATCCTAGTCCAGCACTCTGACTACAGCACCATTGTCATCCTTGCATCTTACTCACGGGCAGCATTTCAGTCCTCAAACCACTTAATCTGGGGTATCTGACCTAACAATACACTAGAGATATATGCAGCTATTTTGCTCCGTAAACAAACATCTTCAGGCTATATTGTTCAGCCACATTATGAATCAAGTGTCATTCTCCAGTGAAGAAAAGAAGTTGATATTTTGAACATGGGTGGGTCATCAGCAATATAGAAATGTAGAAATATATTTTTTAATTAAAAAACCACACACATTCTTTCCAGGGTGCTTGAAGTTTCAAGACATCAGGTGCCCTGGGAACTGCATATCTCATAGTTCCTTGCTCCATGAATCCTCACGACATCATTAAAGATGCACTGAGTCCTGGAATATGTAGCTTCCAGAGCAGTGGTATCCCTACTAAGTCCTCAAATGCCTTGGGAAACCATATCATTCTCAGAACTGGGATGCTGCAGCTGCAATGTCCTGGGTACCAGGGATGAATGGAAGATTTGCAGAGAGACCTCTTGGTCATTGCTGCTGTCCATGAGATGATGTTTCAGTGGAAGGAAGAGGCTTTAGGGCTTGAGAGAGGTTGGCATATTCATGGGGACTGAAGATGGATTCAGGACATGTTGTACTCTCAGTGTAGTCAGTGGGGGTTCAACAGGACCCACAGTTTGTTCGGAGGGGGGTGCTATTTTTAGATATTTTGGAGAAACAGCTTGGTATACCAAACCCAGCTCCAAATTGAACCCAGGCACATAATGCCCATCAAGAGAATTCACTCAAACCTAAATAAGACTGCTCAACAGTAAACACATAGAGAACCATTATCAGTGGACCAGATCTTTTTGGAATGCTGAAGACGACCTCATTATAAATCAAACACTCTTTCTGTAAAAGTACAAAAAAAAAATATTCTGTTCTCAATTTTAAGTGCTTTGTAATATGTGTATATGGGTGGTCTTTTCCTTTCCAGCAAATGCAAACCAAATGCCATTGCATTAAATAAAATCATTTAAAACTGATGGCCTTTTGATTTGTGCAGAACATCAGCCCCATGAGACATAGCTTCATTATAGGGAAATCTACTTCAATCAATGGCCTTCGATTTGTTTTTTATTTCTGAACTTTGGTTGGGTCTGGGGGGAAAGGTATTACTTTCCCCGCGGACCCAACCAAAGTTCAGAAAAAGATAGAACTCCATATATGTTCTAACCAACCGGCACAGCTCATCACTTGCAATGAGAATGTGATGTTGTGCATGTGGTTGTAAAACAATCTTGCTTGCTCGGGGTTCTTGGTAGGAAAAAGCGTGCTGGGACCCCAGCTAGACAAATAGTCTAATATTTACAGCAAGCAAACAAGGCATTAGATGTGAGAAAAGGAAGCCTGTTCCCTTTAGTATGATCAAAAGAGTCCTGAAGCAAGGTGTAACTTGATGAACCAAGAAGATTACAGGCTATTGACTACAACTTCCAGATCTTGGTCGGATAGGTAATGACTCAAAAGGCTGCAGGGAAGCTAGTAATGTTAAAGGTGAGAAGTTCACTGTGGTATGAACAAGTCTATTAACGTTGAACATCTCCTCCTTCCACTAGGAAACTTCTCCAGCAGAAAGGCACAATAACCTTGTGACCTTTTATTCATCCGATAGGCCTTTCTGCTGAGACCACAGTCTAGTGCTGTTGAAATGGTTACATTCCTCCTCAGAGGAAAGAAGAGATAAGGCAGCTGTTAAGCATAATTTCCTGTCTCTTAAGTGACAGGTACTGCTAACAGATAAAAGGGAATTAGGGTTCTATGGAAGGAATTACTATGACTTCTCACAGTGATGTTTATTTACATATCGCATTTTTATCCCATCCTTCCTCCAAGGGCAGGAGTGGGGAACCTTTGGCCTCCTAGGTATTGCTGAACTACAACTCCCATCAGCCATAGCAAGCTGATTGGGCAATCCCATAGCATCCTATTGGACAAGGATGATGGGAGCTGGAGTTCAGCAGCATTTGGAAGGCCACAGATTCCCACAGCTGAGGTAAGAGTTGCATCCTAACTTTGAGTACTATGTTTGCCAATGGTGGTCTTTCCAATAGGGAAAGGATGGCTAACTTTGTGAGCAACATCTGGCCACAAGAAGTGCTCCACCAGCCTCAAAGCTTTATCTGGGAGATAAACGACTCTGCCTGCTCTTTAGCTATCTTCTCTAAAGAGCAGGCACAGGGATCTTTTAGATCCAATCCTAGTGCTGAGATCAAGGATAAAGTCCCCTCCCTTCTCTTTGAGAGAAGCTATCTCATCCCATCACTACAGTGCAAGAGGCTAGAAATGCTGGTTGCTTCTGTATGTGTGCATGAGTGTGTGTGTGAGAGAGAAAGAGAGAATGCTGCATGCCTGGTGAGTGTGTGTAGCGTTGGTGTATTCCTCTGTTGTGACAAGGGGGGCTTTTGCTCTCCATCTCTGGGTTCCAGAGCCTGTCCTCCAGTCATGTAATGAAACTTTGCAACCTGTTTCAGAAGCTCAGCCAGGCTGGTTCTCTTCCAGTTTAGGAAAACACTGTTTTGTCAACTCTTGGAAGACACGATTCGGACCCCTCTCCCTCTCTTCTCAGAGGCTTGACCTCAGAATAAAGTTCACCATACAATGGTGTGTACAATTGGACTAGGGGTTCTAGGCTAGTCTCCTAGCCAGCATGGTGTAGTGGTAAGAGCGGTGGACTCGTAATCTGGTGAATCGGCTTCGATTCCCCGCTCCTCCACAAGCAGCTGCTGGGTGACCTTGGGCCAGTCACAATTCTCTGAAGTCTCTCAGCCCCACTCACCTCACAGAGTGTTTGTTGTGGGGGAGGAAGGGGAAGGAGATTGTTAGCCGCTTTGAGACTCCTTAAGGGGAGTGAAAGGTGGGATATCATGTCCAAACAACTCCTCTTCTTCTTCTTCTTCTTCTTCTTCTTCTTCTTCTTCTTCTTCTTCTTCCTGCATGTTCCTTGTAAATTAGGAGGAAGCTTCTGACCGGCTTAGAGAGCATGATGGTCATACGTGACGTCGGCACCCTCTCCCCCACAATTGCCCTTGCAAGCTTGAGCCTCTGGCCCTAATTGTTCTACAAAAAAAATTCACCGCACACCTCTGCCACAGAACCCTTTAGGCTTCCAGAGCTCTCCCAGGCATTCAGGGCCCATCTCTTGGTGCCCACCTGTACCACCAGCAACTGCCTTTGAAGGCATGCACTGACTTTACATTACCTTAGTACAAAGAGACCCGCTCCCCTTTCTGAATGATTCTAATCCCTCTGTGCAATGTGGCTTTGCACCTCTTCACTCTTGTTTGGGGTGTAGGTGGGGACAGTGCCCACTGGATTTTAATCCCAGGGGGCAGAGTGTAGCGAATGTCAGCAAAAAGAACCCTCAAGTCTATAATGCTGTGCTTAAAACACAGTGCCCCAGCAATATGCTGAAGTTGCATCATTCACAGAAGGATCGACATGCTCTTTGCAAGTACTTGACGAGCAGCAACTAAAGTCCAAGGCCAGTTTATTTAAACAAGGACATCAAATAGTTGTTGAAAAACATGAATGTTCTACATGCAAGTTCTTGCCCATGACTGAGGGTAAAATGTTCTAGGGCAGATAATCAAAGCCTGGCTCAGCCTTGACATTTTCAGTTCTTTTTCTATAAAATCACTATAGATAAAATGCAACCTTTATACTTCACTTTTATAGAACTAAATTATTATTTTTTTAAAAAAACACACCAGATAGATCCATACAATGGCAAGGCATGCCAACATGTCTGTGTTGCTGGTGTTCTCCATTTTTAAAATAAGGTCAGCTTGAACTTCAGGTCAGCATTTTAGTGACACAGGGCTTTTAAGAATGAAAAAAAAATAACAGGCAAGTTTTGAAAAGTTCCTCTAAATAGCACTCATTTCCCCCTGGCACTCATCATCACAATGGGTTTGCTAGCTAGGGGGTCAAAATGTTCTGGCATGTGTGCCTCTTAAAAATGTAAACTCAAGTGTCTGATGAAAGGGGTTGCATTCTGCACAACCCATGAGCAGCTGGATTTTCTTGGGGGGGGGGAACGGGTCATTGGGAAAGGCCGAGATAATTATTATTTATTATAGCATCTTTCTAAACCAGGCCAAAATCAAGTGAGCTGCTCACAACCACTTAGTTATTAGTGCTGAGCAGCATTTGAATCAGGGCCCCATCTGAGTTGGACTGGCCCTCATTTCGTCTGCATCTTAAGCCAGGCATTGGTAGTATGACTAGCAACCATGCCTAAGTTTTTAAAATATAAATAAACACCAAGCATTGGGGTGGGGTGGGGGCAATTTTAATCAGGACTGCAGAACACGAGGAGGAGAAGTTTAACCCTTCTCTCCCCAGCCGCACTGGAAAACCTCCATGCACAACACTTAGCCTTAAAAGCGGTCTTTGGTGCCAATGTGATTTCCTCCCTCTTGGGCTAATTGCCTTGTGGTGATGGGGTTTGTGAGTGCAACCAAAACTGTGATGGTGAAGACAGGGCCAGTCACTGTGACCCCCCCCCCCCGCTTTTCATCCATATGATTGTTAATTGCAGGAGGGGGAAGCACCTAGCGGGGCTTTAGATGTACTTCCATTGGGCCTGATTGTGGCATTCATATAACTATAAGTAATATAATTAATGATACAGGGCTTCTCATCTTCTTTTGCTAGATGACGACATGATCCAGAAGTATTCACGATGCTTATGTTTCCTTTGAAAGACAAAAAATATTTACCTAGAAAACCTCCCCTTAATAGGAAGGTTCTAATTTTAAGAATCAGATTTCCACATTGCATTTCGCAGCTATTAATTTGGTTTGGGGTTTCTAACTTGGAAAGAAAGCTACATTTTTCTAGTATCTTGAAAGTGAAGGATTTTGCGGTGAGGTGATGTCTGTTCCAGCAGACTGCAGGTCTGTATCGTTCTCCAAAGCAGCTTCCTCAAGAATTTGTGTATGTATGTGTAATGAGCCTATGTTAACCTCGGAGATTATAAATTCAACCTTTCATCTAGTACAGCTGTCCAATATAGTTTTCTGCAGTGCTGATAGAACCTCACCTCCCGTTCCCTAAACAAACTCAGTCACATGGGTTACGGGAAGAGCAGTTTTATTTCCAGACACTGTTTACTGAAAAAACTTGGTCGTTTTTTGGACTTTGTTGTCTTACGGACAAAATAAACTAGCCTGTACCGAACGGTTTTGTAAAAGTTTAAACAAGAATCTTGTGTGACTTATGGCCATCCTTTGAAAAAATGTGTTATAATTCCAATAGCAGCAACATAAATTGCACTGAACGAATCAATCATTACCATTTATGAATGGAAATGCTCACAACCACATAGGTTTTGAAATTATTCTGCAGGGAATTAGTTTTGAAAGTAGCAAGCATGCAACTTTGGACCATCGTTATAGTCTAAGGAGTCTAGCTAAGGTCTAATGAACAGTAAATTGGCAATCTTCACATTTCCATATCAGTTTGCATTTACTTTAGTAAAAAAGTTAATTAGCATTTTATCATGAATTTTTCTTGTTGTACCCAATTTTGCATGCTAATTGGCCTAATATACACATTTTTGCAAAACGTATTTTCCCTAACATTTATATCTTCTCCACTATAATTCATTTTTGCACTATAATGCATTTTTGAACTATAATGCATACAGCTTCCGGGTCATGTGGCCAGCATGACTAAGCTGCTTCTGGCGAACCTGAGCAGTGCACGGAAACACCGTTTACCTTCCCACCGGAGTGGTACCTATTTATCTACTTGCACTTGGTGTGCTTTCAAACTGCTAGGTTGGCAGGAGCAGGGACTGAGCAATGGGAGCTCATCCTGTCACGGGGATTCGAACCGCCAGCCTTCTGATCGGCAAGTCCTAGGCTCTGTGGTTTAAGCCACAGCGCCACCCGCGTCCCTAAGGCTAAGGTTACCCAATGCCTAAACCGCCAAAGTTGTGACGATTGCTATGAGGTAGGCAAAACCTCCAGGTCATAGCCAATTCACCTGTTAGGCAAATTCCTACCTGGCCGCAAAAATACAGTGAGCACCACAGCCATAGCAAGGTCAGTTCAATGAGTAAATGCCCAAATACTGGAGTGGGTGGGTTGATCTGATGAAGAAGAGCTGGGTGTCGGAGGCTGGGCAGGCTGCTTTAAATCCCCTGGGAGTGGACCGGAGGGTAGCTTGATTGTTCCCTCAGACCACACCAGCCCTCCGCGCCAGCCTGTTGTTGTTTAGTCGTTTAGTTGTGTCTGACTCTTCGTGACCCCATGGACCAGAGCAAACCAGGCTCTCCTGTCTTCCACTGCCTCCCGCAGTTTGGTCAAACTCATGCTGGTAGCTTCGAGAACACTGTCCAACCATCTTGTCCTCTGTCGTCCCCTTCTCCTTGTGCCTCCATCTTTCCCAACATCAGGGTCTTTTCCAGGGAGTCTTCTCTTCTCATGAGGTGGCCAAAGTATTGGAGCCTCAGCTTCAGGATCTGTCCTTCCAGTGAGCACTCAGGGCTGATTTCCTTAAGAATGGAGAGGTTTGATCTTCTTGCAGTCCATGGGACTCTCCAGAGTCTCCTCTAGCACCATAATTCAAAAGCATTAATTCTTCGGCGATCAGCCTTCTTGATGGTCCTGCTCTCACTTCCATACATCACTAATGGGAAAACCATAGCTTTGACTATACGGACCTTTGTTGGCAAGGTCTAATGAACATTGGCCAAATTGGCAGGCTGACGCGGAGCAGAATTTCAAACCGGGAGCATGAGCCTGAGCTCGCGCTTTGACAAGGAGAGACCTCAAAACACAGCCCTGCATCATTGGCAGGGGGAGGCGCTGGCCGTCCCGCAAAGTTGCCGCATCCCTAAAAGGGGGTAAGCAGACATGTGAGCAAGACCTACCCCAAAGGAGTTGCTGTGCTCATTAAGCCTGGCACCCGTGTGCAGATCCTGTGGCTGTTTTGTTTTTTCTAGATAAAAAAAAGAGTTTAACTCCACCTACTCCCTGTGATTTACTGCTGGCTTCCTCCTGACAGTAGTGAACTGCTTCTAATTTATCTCCCATCCCAAGTGAAAAGACGGACTAGCAGAATTCCGCCTGTGTTGCCTTTGATTCAAACCAGTGTTTACAGCCAGCACATTTGGTTAGAAGAAGCTAGATAGGTAAATACCTACTTGAGTGAACTGTACTATGAATAAGTAGGGTTGCCGTACGTCTGGAATGCTGAAGTTGGCAGCAGTGTCTGGGTGGAAATCGGGAAAGTGTCCGGGAAAATCCAAACATATGGCAGTCCATGTTGGCAGTGCCATTTCTGCCGTTTCCCCATAAAAATAGCTCAAAAACAGCTTTTCTTTTGAGATTTTGCTCAACACCTTTGCGGGGGCAGCTCAACAACCTTTCTGTCCAGATTTTCACTGTTTGAAATATGGCGACCCTGGAATAAGTGTGCCGCTTTGAAGTCATACCAACCGCTGCCTTTTAGTGCTCATTTATATAATTAGTCTTGTCTGAGCAGCTGACAAGTTGGTGCTATGCTGCCCATCGGCTTCTCATTTTAGAAACAGCAATTCAGTAAACACAGGAATCCCACCCCTTTCCACCTCAGCCCATTCTCTACATACCCCCCTAAAAGTGTAACATAAGTACCTTCTGTTAGACCACGGAGCAGACGCTAAAAATACGGCTTGATTCTTTTATATTTGAAAGGAACTGTTTACATGTGAAGGAACTTCCCTGAAATCCATTAGGCAAGTAAATCCCATAAGCAATTTTTTTTCTTTTTTAATGACCTACCCAACCTAGTTTATGAATTAGCCAGTTGAATTCTGAATGATTAAAAGCTTTACATGGACTTAGTAAATCATCGGAAAGCCAAGATCTCCTACAAAGTGCATATTGAGTGTAGAAGCTGCCTGTGTACTGTGGCGAATATGCCTGGAAAGGATTGGAGCCTTCCTGGAAAGGCTGAACCTTGTTGGGTTGCTGTCATTAGCTGCCAACTGAGAACTACTTTACACAATCTGCTATCCCAGGCAGATTCAACGAGCGTCTTCTCCACAGTGCTACCGCTGTAGCATGCGGCACTGTGCATAGCAGTCTTCAGAACCACAAGTCAGGTGTGTTTTTTAAATTGGTTCTTTGCAGCAGAATCCAAGACTCACAGGAGTCTCAACAGATCTTGGCCTTTCTCAGCTGAGCTGAGGCTGGGGGGGGGGGGCTACATCAGCAAGTGTAGCTCTCATCCCTTTTGAGCCAGAGATACACCAGCGTAACTCTTTCCCCCAACTCAGCTGGCATAATTTAAAATGGCATAATTTAGGCTAGCATATATTTCCAAAAAGAGGTGTTCCAGGGGAGTGTTCTTTCTTCTTTTTTGGCAATCACTCGTAGCCAAGTAAGATTGTCTTCCATGAACATGTCTTAACAGTGAGTCCGTAAGTGACTGTGAAGGCCAATTCTGGATCCACACGTCCTTCCACAGTGGGGACATAGGTTTCTGGGCGGGAGTTGATCACAGTGAGGGTTTGCCAAGCGTTTCTCCCTTTTGTCATGAGTTTGAGTGTCTTCAAAGTCCATGACACCTTTGGTAAAGGGTGCTCTTCAATTGGAGTGCTTGCAGGCTAGTGTTTCCCAGTTGTCAGTGTTTATACTACATTTTTTAAGATTTGCCTTGAGAGAGTCTTTCAATCTCTTTTGTTGATCATCGGCATTACGCTTTCCATTTTTAAGATCGGAATAGAGTAGCTGCTTTAGAAGACGATAATCAGGCATCCACACAACATGACCAGTTCAGGGGAGTTGTGGTGTTGTGGCAAGGATGGGACAGAGAAAGGAGAGACTTACACCTGTAGCAAACTCTGTTCAGCTCAGTCATGTGACCTTTGGCCCAATCCTGAAAAATCTGGCCCACACCCCTCTTCCAGCTTGGCTGGCAATAGCTCATCCCAGAGGCTCCTGAGCAGAGTTTGGAATAAGAATAATGAACACCTGTGAAGGTTATGCTGTGGCTAGGATGGCTCTGTTTTACTACATTTCATCCTGCTTTTTAGACAGTTAGTGCCTCCCTAAATGGCTTACAACAATCACTAAATGACACAGTCCTTGTCATCAGACTAAAAATATGGGTAGCAGGGAAAAGTGGCCTTTCCAAAACAAATGCATGAAAAATCTGCATGCACATTGTATGCATTTGGGACACATTTTGTGTACCCTCTTCCCAGAAATAATGGCATCAACAACAGCAGCAACAACATATTAACCACCCTATTTCCTAAGGTGCCAGGGTGGATTACAACAATTAAAACAAAATCCGGACATTAAAACACAATATTAAGCAATGTTGAAAACAACTTAAAATTACAGAAATAAGTTGAATATACATCTCAAGTGTCGAATGTCGCTGTAAAGAGCTTTTGCAGTGCATTCCACCCCCAAAAAATTGCATTATTTAATGTAAACGATGTCTATCTTTGTGCACACTTTGTGGACTGAAATTGCACTGCAACGTCCTGAGGAATGTGTATTCCAGTTGTTAGCTGCTTTCCAGTCCTCTGTAAAAAGCAGGCTGAACAAATTCCACCTCCAACCCTAGCTTCACAGCTGAGTGAGGATTTGAACCCAGGTCTTCCTGATTCCATGTACAGAACTAAATCACTTTGCACCATATTATTCTGAGCCCTGCAGCACAGATTGCCAAGCCAAAGCTGAGAAAACATACCTAGATGTGTGGCTACAGTGTTAGGAACCTAGCTGTTTTCGTTCTGTTTTGGTTTTTGCAAACACAAGTGACAGGTATGTGTATTTTCTTTAGCACTCCATCAGCTTCTATGAGCCATCCAGTCTCCCATAAAATTATCTTGTCCTAGTGGAAGACAAGGATGAAAGGAGTGTGCTTTTGACCAGCTAGGAGCTATTAAGTTGAAGCACCATGCCAAGAGAACAATTTTAATTGCTTGGCACTTGGAGAACCAACCGCAAATGTTAAATCCATTACTATTTAAAGAAAAAACAACAACTATTGGCTGCATTACAAGAGAGAGTGTTAACCTGTAACACCATCTTTTGTGAGCACTTAATTTAATGCTAATAGGCTTTGAAAAAATTGAAATTGCTCCTTAAAGAGAGTCTTGTCAGTTCTCCCCATGCAGAACTGAGAAAATACAGCATTTCCTTTCTGCCCATTCAGTGAAAACTGCATCACACTCTCATCGATTCCCTCTTTTACTTCTCTTCCCTGGTGTTCTAACACTGCAGCCCCCACTGCCCCACAACTGCCACCAAGAACTATATGTCTGTCTTGTTATCCAGACTATGTGACACCCCTAATGTATATCCATGCATTGGGTCTGCTACTGCATCCAGCACACAATGCTCAGTCATTCCTTCAAAGTCCTCCATGGCCAAATTAAATTAAATTAAATTAAAAGTCCTCCATGGCCTTCCCCTCTCTCTCTCTCTCTCTCTCTCTCTTTCATTTCTCTCTTTTTTTAAAAATAAATTTTTATTAGGATTTTCTCATTTTTTTTTAAGATAAACACACAAAACATAAACATACATGTCAACACTACACACACAAAAAACACATATAATTTTAAAACCTTATTTTCTTAACCACTTTCCCGGACTTCCCCCACCTCCCCTTCTTGCATCCCCATTCCAAAGTTTAGCCCAGCAAGTTCTTTATACCCCAATTAAACCCTTATTAATATTTTACTTAATTCATCTTAATTAGCCAATTTCAAACTTCTCAGTTTCATTTTAATACTCAACCTTAACCCCTTTTTCTAAGGTCGATCCACCTTCCCTTTCACGAAATTCCCAATTAGTAAAATAATTACAAAAAATCTTAACAAATAAAAAACATATTGTCAGAGCTGCTTCAAGATCCTAGCTCACAGAGGATCACGCTAGCCAGCGGTCATTAAGTAAAAGTCTTTATTGAATTACAGTTTCCATTCTCACGCTGCTGTCTGCAACTCTACGTCTACTAGCTAGATCGGCGAGGCTCCGTCTGAGTCTCCGCCCCGTGCGCACCAACTTAATATCCTAGCCTTGCTCCACCTTTTCCTCCTGACTGTCCTCCTCTGGGTCCCTCTACCCCCCGGGGCTTCTTCCTTCCGGGATTCTTCTGACGCTGACCCGGACCCTTCTGCCTCCTTGCGCCGGGCTTTAGGACCCGGTTCCCTTTCGGGGCTGCTCACTGCGCCGCCTTCCTCTGCATTTGAACTTGGCGCGCGCGCCCAACCTTCCACTTTCCTCTTAACCGTTTCCTCGCTCCCCGATGGAGGTGTGGCCACTCCTGACTCCTGCCCTCCCTCCTGTGGTGAGCTGCCAGCGCTTCCCTCCTGGCTCCTTTCCTCTTCCCTGCTTCCTGGCGGTGACGCTGGTCCCGATCTCCAGCTGCTCCCCCCTGAGTCTCCTCTGGCTCTATCTTCCTGGGGTGCCTCCCTAGACTCCCCCCTTGCCCTGGCCACTGGTGCTCCTTTCTGTGAATCCTCTGATTCACTGGAAAGACTGGGAGATCTCGGGTCGTCGTCATCACTCATCCTTTCCTCTGTCTCCTCCCCTTCGCTCTCTGTTTCCTCCCTTGCCCGTGCCTCTGCACCTAAACCCCTGACATCCATCCCCCCCTCGAAGCCCCCCAGTCCCCCCTCCCCTCCTTCCGGTGCTGGAGCTGGGGGCTGCTGTTGCAAAGGGACGAACGTCGGATATCGGTCGCTTCCCGTGGCAGGCCTCCAGCGGAACTCTTCCAGGTCTTCCTCTCTGCTCTCGTTGACGACAGTCACCTCCTCTTCCATCTCTGTGCCGCCGTGCTCGAAACCAGGGTCGTCCCCGAAAATGTCCATGTCCGTCTCTCCCGCACTTCCTCCAGGCGGCGTTGCTCTGCCGGAACAGTCCAGCCACTTCCTGCGGAACTGCTCCTCCGGCCTATCGTCCCACCAATACGAGGGTTCTGAGACCGATCCCGAGGGTGACCCCTCCGGGGAACGGACGTCTCGTGTTGGTTCCTCGTCCGAGTCGAACCCCCTGAACGTGCTGTCCGAAAGCGTGGGCGTGAAAAGCCAGTCGTCGAAAAAGTCTGCTGGCATAGGTCTATGTGGGAAGAGGGCATGAAACTCGTCTTTGAGCAGAGGTTCGTCTAAAGCGTAGCCCGGCACCCAGCTGTTCGCACTGGCCGGGGTGCCCTCCCTGGCGAGAAAGTATTCTACTCCCTCTTCCCCCCATCTGGAGTCCAAAATCTCCGTGACTTCGTTGATGCGCTCCTCCTGTGCCACTCCCGCGTGCCCCGTTCCTTCTCTGAGCGGACTCGGCGCCGTTCCGGGTTCCTGGAACCTGTGCGGTGCCTTGTAGGGAGTGAGCACCGATCTGTGGAACACCGGATGCATTCTGGAACCCTCCGGAAGCGCCAGCTTGAAAGCCACCGGGTTGACCTGCTCTTCGACTTGGTAGGGCCCCAGTTGTTTATGCCCTAGTTTCTTCTTGGCCAACGACCTGGCCGGCACTGCGTGGGCTGCTAACCAGACCCAGTCTCCCACGTGGAGCTCTTCACCAACCCTTCTGTGTTTGTCCGCTTGTACCTTGTATGCGTGTTTAGCCAGCTCCAGGTGGCGCCGCAGCTGATCGTGGACTTCCTGCAGCTCCGACGCGAACGCATCTGCTGACTGCGGCTCCCCTTCTCCCCTGCATTCCAGTCCCGGAAAGGTTCTAGGGTGCCGCCCGTTGTTGGCGAAGAACGGCGTGACGCCCGTGGATACGTGCTTCGTGTTGTTGTAGGCAAACTCTGCAAGCGGCAGGTAATCTACCCACGTCGCAGGCTGTTGGTTTGCATAACATCTCAGGTACTGCTGCATGATGGCATTGGCTCGCTCCGCTTGCCCGTTGGTCTGCGGGTGTCTCGCCGACGCCAGATTGATCTTGACGTTTAGGAAGCCCATCAGTTTCTGCCAGAAGTTCGAGATGAACTGCCGCCCGCGGTCGGACAGAATAGACCGTGGCAGACCGTGAACCTTGAACACGTGGTCTATGAACAGTTTGGCGGTTTGCTCCGCCGTGGCCACCTTAGCACACGGAATGAAATGCGCCATCTTGGAGAACAGGTCCACCACCACCAACACTGCCGTCTTGCCCCTTGAGCTGGGCAGATCCGTGACAAAGTCCAGGGCCACTCTCTCCCAAGGTTCGACCGGAGTTTGCAGCGGCTCCAACAGTCCAGCCGGCGGTTTGTGCACCGGCTTTGCCCTCTGGCAGGTGTCACACCTCGCTACGTAGTCTGCGACCTCCCCTCTCATTCCAGGCCACCAGAAATCCCTGGCTACTAATTCCACCGTCTTCTCCTTGCCAAAGTGCCCGGCCGTGGGTGCGTCGTGCAGCTGCTGTAGCACCTTGGCTCGAAGTTCGTCACCCGGCACGTAGATGGCCCCTTTACGGATGAGCAAGCCATCTCGTAGCTGGAAACCGTCGGCCGCTGCCTTGCCCCCTCGCACCTCTGCCATCTTCGTTCGTGCGAAGGAGTCCCCCTGCAACGCTCGCCGCACCGCCTCTAGGTCCACGGTCGCCGCGGCGCACGCCCACACTGTCGGTGCAAAGATGTGCATGGCGGCCGCTGGTGTTGCGTCCTCCAGATACTGTGGCTTGCGGGAGAGAGCGTCTGCCATGATGTTGGTGTCCCCCGGGACATACTCTATTCGGAAGTCGAAGTCCGCAAAGAACTCAGCCCAACGTATCTGCCTCTGGTTCAGGAACTGTGCCGTGCGCCAGTGTTCCAGATTCTTGTGGTCCGTGCAAACCTGCACCGTGTGCTTGGCGCCGATCAGAAAGTGCCTCCACGCCTTGAACGCTGCATGAATGGCCAGCAACTCCCTGTCCCATATGGTGTAGTTCTGCTCGGACTTGCTGAGCTTCCTGGAGTAAAACGCTCCCGGCCGCCACACGCCCTGCGGGTCCTTCTGCAGCAGGACCGCCCCCACTGCTCTGTCCGAAGCGTCTGTCTCCACCCTCATCGGCATGCTGGGGTTGACATGAAGCAGCTGCTCTTCCGACGCGAAGAGACGCTTGAGGGCCTGAAAGGACTGCTCCGCCTGCTCTGTCCAGATGAACTTCTTCTTCTTGGAGCTAAGGGTGTCAGTGATGGCCGCCGTCTGCATCGCGAAGCCCTTGATAAACTTGCGATAGAAGTTCGCAAAGCCGACAAACCGTTGGACCTCCTTCCGGTTGCGTGGGCTCTTCCAATCCAACACCGCTCGAACCTTGGCGCTGTCCATGGCGAGCCCCTTGGCAGACAGCTTGTAGCCCAGAAAATCCACCTCCGGCACGTCAAATTGGCACTTCTCCAGCTTGGCGTAGAGCCTGTGTTGCTTTAGCCTGCCCAGCACTTCCTTGACGTGCTTGTCATGTTCTTGCTGCGACTCCGAAAAGATCAGGATGTCATCCAAGAAACAGACGCACGTCTTGTAGAGAAGTCCCGCCAACACGTGATGCATAAATGCTTGAAAAACGTGAGCGCCATTTTGCAGTCCAAAAGGCATAACTCTGTATTCGTAGGTACCCAGTGGCGTGAACATGGCTGTCTTCCACTCATCACCTTCCCGCATGCGAATGAGGTTGTACGCCCCCCGCAGGTCCAACTTGGTGAACACCTTTCCCTTCCGTACCTTCGCCAGGAGGTCGTCGATGCGGGGCATGGGGAAGTCCGACGGCTTGGTCACACTGTTCAAAATCCTGTAATCCACTACGAGTCTTTTTTGGGGCGTGTCTCGCTTCTTAACAAAGAATACAGGACTGCCCCCCACTGCCTTAGACTCCCGGATGAAACCGCGCTCCAAATTATGATCGATGAAGTCTTTGAGTTCCTGCAGTTCGTCCTCAGACATGGAATACAGCTTCCCTTTAGGCAGCGCCGCCCCCGGCAGCAGGTCAATTTTGCAGTCATATGGTCTGTGAGGGGGTAGCCTGTCCGCCTCCTTCTCGCAGAAAACTTCCAGAAATTCTGCGTACTTGTGGGGAATCGCTTGCAGTGTGCCTAGCAGCAGCTGTGACTCCTCTTCCTCTCCTTCCTGCCTGGGTACGATGTAGTGTTCAGCACAAAAGGAAGAGCCGAAGACCAGCTGCCTCTGGAACCAAGCCATCGTTGGGCTGTGCTTGTCCAGCCAACTCATACCCAATACAATGGGCGTGTCAGACAGTTGAGTGACGTTGAAGCTGATGACTTCCCTGTGATTCCCAAGTCGCATCACCATTGGTGGCGTCTGCTTCACCACTTGCCCCCCTAGCAGCTCCCTGCCATCCACCGTGACAACCTGCAGGGGCAGTGTGGCCGGCAGCAACTGCACAGCGTGCCTGTCGACAAATTCCTGCCCTATAAAGTCCGCGTTGCTGCCGGAGTCGATGGTGATTGGCACGTCCATGGTGATTCCATTGGGCAGCTGGAGAGATGCTGTGAGCCTCACTACTGGTTTGGGCGGGAGGGGGTTCACTGGCTGTAAAATTTCTGGGGACTGCGTCACTAACACGTCTGGCTGGGCCCCAGTGCCTCTTCCTCCAGCCAGACATTGTCGTTTCCCTGCTGTGGTCCTCCCTGCTGCGTTGCTGCAGTCACCATTGCTGAGGCTGCAGTAAGCTTGTGGGGCCTCTGGGGACACTCTTTCGCCATATGCCCTGGCTGCTCACAGACGTAACACTTCCTGGTCCCTCTAGGAGGCTTCGCCTTCACTGCTGCCGGTGCTAGGGCTCTGGTTGCTGACTGAGCCCTTGCACCTCCAACCTCCATAGGTTCGGCTCCTCCTCCTGGCGGAGGCGTGGATTGCGTTCGCGCTGCTTCTCTGGGAAAGAAGGAGGGGCCCCCGGCTGGTTCGCGCCCTCCACGTCCTTCGTCCTTGCTCCACGGACGTCCTTCCAGCCTCACCCCCACGGCCAGTGCCCTCTGAACGACCTCCTGGGTGGTTCGGGGTCTCTCCCCCCTCGCTATCTCATCTTTAATCGAGTTGTGCAGTCCCTCCCAAAAGAGGTCTCTTACAGGAGCCGAATCCCTGTCCCATTCCAGGGCGCTGACCAAGGCGAAAAAGCGTGCATGATACTGTCTGACGCTGGCCCTCCCTTGTCTCAGCCCATGCACCTCCTTCCGTGCAAGATCAATGTCAATACTTGATAAGAAACACCCATCCATCGCTTTAATAAAGGCATCCGCATTCTGGAGCGCCGGATCGTTATCTCTCCATAAATTGCGCAACCATGCTTTCGCCTCCCCATGCAGATGGGACATGATGAACCCCACTCTCTCCTGTTCATCTCTAAAGTCTTTATGCAACAGTTGCAGTGCGCACAGTACGTCGGCTCTAAAGTTGGGATACTGTTGCAGGTTCCCATCGAAGTGAGAGAGCAGCCCGCCTGTCCGTTTCGCCAACCCAATTCCCTCCTGCCGGGGTGGTTGCTTTGCCAGTACGTCTAACCTGACCTGGAGATCCCTGCAGGCGGCAGCTGCCTCGTCCTCTCTCTTCCTGGATGCGAGAACCTCGGCGTTCAGTTGTGCCACTGCTTTTCTGAGGTCCTCTATCTGCTGCTCAGCCGTCATGTCTCCTGCCGTTCGTGAGCTCGCTAGTGGGCGCCTGTTTCTCTCCTCTCCTCGAGGCTGCAGATGCCCACAATGTAGAGACGGAGCCTACTGTCAGAGCTGCTTCAAGATCCTAGCTCACAGAGGATCACGCTAGCCAGCGGTCATTAAGTAAAAGTCTTTATTGAATTACAGTTTCCATTCTCACGCTGCTGTCTGCAACTCTACGTCTACTAGCTAGATCGGCGAGGCTCCGTCTGAGTCTCCGCCCCGTGCGCACCAACTTAATATCCTAGCCTTGCTCCACCTTTTCCTCCTGACTGTCCTCCTCTGGGTCCCTCTACCCCCCGGGGCTTCTTCCTTCCGGGATTCTTCTGACGCTGACCCGGACCCTTCTGCCTCCTTGCGCCGGGCTTTAGGACCCGGTTCCCTTTCGGGGCTGCTCACTGCGCCGCCTTCCTCTGCATTTGAACTTGGCGCGCGCGCCCAACCTTCCACTTTCCTCTTAACCGTTTCCTCGCTCCCCGATGGAGGTGTGGCCACTCCTGACTCCTGCCCTCCCTCCTGTGGTGAGCTGCCAGCGCTTCCCTCCTGGCTCCTTTCCTCTTCCCTGCTTCCTGGCGGTGACGCTGGTCCCGATCTCCAGCTGCTCCCCCCTGAGTCTCCTCTGGCTCTATCTTCCTGGGGTGCCTCCCTAGACTCCCCCCTTGCCCTGGCCACTGGTGCTCCTTTCTGTGAATCCTCTGATTCACTGGAAAGACTGGGAGATCTCGGGTCGTCGTCATCACTCATCCTTTCCTCTGTCTCCTCCCCTTCGCTCTCTGTTTCCTCCCTTGCCCGTGCCTCTGCACCTAAACCCCTGACACATATAATTATAACCCTTTAGATTCTAAAGTTCTTCCCCCCCCCTTCCCCCAGTTTCGATCCCCAAAAATTGTCCTTCAATCTATCAGTTCTCAGCCTGGATCTATCACGTCCGAGGCCCTTAAATCTCTCTCAGTCCCTTTCAGCCGGTTTTGTTGACAGTCCTTCATGTTGAACATCAAATCTCGGAGCATCTTTGACCCAATAGGGTCTGTATTTTTTCCAACCAGTCCTCCATATTTAAGGGAAGAGTCCGGATCCTGCTTCTTGTTCTTTCTCAGCCCAAGTTTCCCAAATGTCCCAAACTTTCCAGTCTTCACCTTGATCAAATTTGTAATCCATAAGTCTTCCGGACTCCCCATAGGGAAAAATCCCCAATCTTCACTCTCCATTTCAAGCCAAATTTCTAACTTCCAAATTTTATCTTCTTTGTGTGCTAGCTTAACAGGCCTCTGGTTGTTCTTTTTCAGTTGCATCATTTCTGCTCTTCCTTCACATTCCTCCGAAACAGCACATATGTCTTGCTTTCCAGCTGTAGATTCTTCTTGAGTCGAGTCCACTACTTCAGCAGATGTGTTTATTTTAGAGCTCAAAGATATGAGATTCATAGACATAACATCACTCTGCTCTTGCAGTTTTCCCAGGAACTCAAACACCCTGTCCAACTCTGCTTGTAATTTTCCATCTGCAGCCATTGTAATGTCCCAAGTCCCCTCTAGAGGGATTTTGGTTACTAAGTGTTCTTTCTCCAACAATCAGGTTATTTTGTTGTTATTGCCTCTCTAATTTTAAAAGCTTACAGTCCAATGTAACAAAAGTAACCGACACAAGTAGCAAAAAACAGAATTTCCTGACTTTGACAGCTCAGTTGACAGCTGTAAAACTCTGTAGATATCTTCACAGGCTCCCTCACGGGTCGCTCCCGGATCCGGGGGGGGGGGTTACACTTCCTTCTAGCGATCAGTTTTAATCCTCCAGTAATAAACTTATCAATCCAAGTCGTGAAATTAAGAGTTTTATCCTGAAGAGAAAAAGACAGTCTCTCGATCTTAGTTTTTTAATCCTTGCTTTAAGATGTCTGCAGGGGGGGGGGGGAGGCGGACTTCCTTTTGGCACTTCCCCCGGTCGTACCAAATTCAAAGTAAATTTTTAATTCCAAATTCCGTATTACTCACGGGTTGTCACTTTTGGAGTCCGAATAATCAAGGAAAGAAGTCAGCGCTCTCCAGCTATGGCTTGCGGCTTCACTCCGTGGAAGAAGCGGTCTACTCACAGCACCACGCCGCTCTCCGCCACCCGCTCCGAAGCCTTGGGGAAAAAAAGGCTTCTTTGCAGGTCGGAGGGGGCGCAAATGGTGTCTGCTGAGTCACCAAGTCCACAGGCATCCGCGTCGCCGCCGCGGCAGGACCCCTCTTCCACTGAGCCGATTCCCTCCGGAGCTCGGAAGGAATCCGCCATTTGCTGTTCGCGCTAACCCGGAAGTCCTCTCGCTTTCATTTCTCGGCCCACATATCCTGATATATCCCTGCCTCTGCCTGTGAACATTACTCTTTCAGCTCCTTCTCAGCTATCTGAAATAAGGCTGAGGGAAAACCTCTTTCTCTGGCACTCTATCTCTGTTATGACCATGATGGCTACTAGTCCCAATGGCTATGCTGTTGCCTCCACAGGTAGGGAGCGGGTGGCGCTGTGGTCTAAACCACTGAGTCTCTTTGGCTTGCTGATCAGAAGGTTGGCAGTTTGAATCCGCCCGACGGGTGAGCTGCCATTGGTCTGTCCCAGCTTCTGCCAACCTAGCTGTTCGAAAGCAGACCAGTGCAAGTAGATAAATAGGTACTGCTGCGGCAAGAAGGTAAACAGTGTTTCTGTGTGCTCTGGCTTCTGTCCGGTGTCCCGTTGTGCCAGAAGCAGTTTAGTCATGCTGGCCACATGACCCACAAATCTGTCTGTAGACAAACGCCGGTTCCCTCGGCCTGAAGCGAGATGACCCACACCCCATAGTTGCCTTTGAGTAGACTTAACCATCTAGGGGTTCTTTACCTTTTTTACCTCACCCCCCCTCTGCCTCCACAGAAGGGGGTAGTAATGTTTCTGAATACCAGCTACTGGAGGTCACAGGGAGAGAGAGTGCGCTCGCATGCTTGGGCCTTTTTGAGGGTTTCCCACAGACATCTGGTTAGCAACTGTGAGAACAGGGTGCTGGACTAGATTGGCCATAAGAGTCAGCTCCTAGGGGCCAAGGTCCCTTTGGCCCCTCCAATGAAATATTTGAGAGGGCCAGGCCTCCCCCAAAGTTGATGGGCATTGCCATTCAAATGGTCTGTGTGTGCTTCGTATGGCAATTGACTGTGGGGCTCTCCTGGGCCCCCACAATATTTTATTCAAGTTGGCGCCACTGAAATGGGCCATTGTTCTCGTTCTCGTTCTCTCTCACACACACACACACAAACACAAAACACCCCACACAGAGGACCATTGATTTCACCACAAAGATGGAGGGGAAATTGGCAATTTTTGAATGTGTGTGTGAATTCTCTGAACTATGGTGAGTGGACAGGCTTAAAGACAAAGTTGCCAAGCATTTTTTTTAATAGGGAAAAACTGCTGCCATTTCAAGTACAGTGGTACCTCGGGTTAAGAACTTCATTCGTTCTGGAGGTCGTTCTTAACCTGAAACTGTTCTTAACCTGAGGTACCACTTTAGCTAATGGGGCCTCCCGCTGCCATCGTGCCACCGTGGCGTGATTTCTGTTCTCATCCTGAAGCAAAGTTCTTAACCCAAGGTACTATTTCTGGGTTAGCGGAGTCTGTAACCTGAAGCGTCTGTAACCCGAGGTACCACTTTAGAGCTAGCCTGCCCTCAGCAACCCAGCAGCATTCCTTTTTCAATTGAAGGACAATGCCCTCTGGGAACTTTTATTCTCTGAAGAAGTCCGTTAAAAATAATAATTTAAAACTGATATTTTTTGCTAGGGTGGCACAGTGCTTTAATCCACTTTAATTGTGCAGGCCTAAATTTACAGCAGGTGCTTGACAGCCTGGAGTCAACCATGGTTAACATCTTCTTATGACTTTTTATCATGGTCAGTGTACTGGTTTTTGCTTGCTCATCTTACCGCTTGACTACACAGGTGTGTCTGCACATGCATTAGGTTCCTGATTTCAGCATCTTGCTATTCTCAAAAGTGATGTCCAATTGTACTTTTAATCACAGGTGTGGGGACAACTTTGTCTTTTGGAAATACAAACTTCAGCATATGGTGAGACCAGGTGAGAAAATGAAATTTGCAAATGATGGACTTTATTGTTTGTTGCTCTTAAGCTGTGAAACCATTGGTGACCTCATTTAACTCAAGTCTGAATTCATTCAAGTAGAATTATGTAAAAGTTGGTGGACAGAATGCATTGACAGGCATGCATAAATTTCTACACTCAGCATTGAAGGCTTTTGCTACAAAATACTGAGGAAACAAGTCCCCAAAGAAAACAACACCAAACAGATCCAAGGAGATTCTGTATCTTCCCAGTTCTCACAAGAAGGCACCAATAAATTAGATTCTGAAGTGCTTTCATGTAGTGCTGCTATCTTCAAACACTGCAATGCCTGTGACAAACGCCTTTATTAATTACTTCATAGGCTTTCAAACATTCGTGGATGTGGGGACATTTCAGTGCTGATGAACTGGCTGGTCCAGTCTCCTGAAAGGGAGCCTAGCTTTTTATTCTGCTAAACAGAACTTTTATTCTTTTGTGTTACAGAACATACAAATTGCCTTGGGATATATTTATGTGGAAGGAGAATCACAACTTATTAATAATACATTTCTGAAAATATGGATTCACTGCTTTACCCCCACCCCCACCCCCAAAAAGAAAGAAAGAGAATGTTTTATAATACAGAAATAACTTTAAGACATTGTTGGGTAACTCTTGGAATGGAACCCTGATTGTGAAAGGAAAGGAACATCTAATTTAGATATTCAGAGGAAATTTTTCATGCACTCCAGCCCCTCATAAAACTCATCAGCATGTTAGTACAATTTTTTCCTAAGATACACATGTTCCTAAGCAGTTTTGCCTAGTATAATGCATTTTATGTGTTATTATTGCTAATGTATGCATTTATATGCACATTTTACCCTAGTATATGCATTTTGGTATGCATTACTTGGCTGGAGAAGCACATTGCAAAATTCAGAGAAGTGTGAATTTTGAAGGCAGGCCGTGTTTTGGTTTGGGTACTGTTTCAGAAAGTGTGGATTAAGTAGATTCTCCTTCAAATGAGAATGGAATTTGATTTCAATTTGGGAGGAATGATGTGAGCTGCCACACTCATGCACATCCATATCTGAAAACACATCCGGGCATTTGTGCATATCTTAGAAGCAGCTTATTGCAAACACTTTCCATTGTAAACTTGAGAATATCGCCAATATCACTATTGGCAGTACAGTGGTACCTCAGGTTACATACGCTTCAGGTTACAGACTCCGCTAACCCAGAAATAGTACCTCAGGTTAAGAACTTTGCTTCAGGATGAGAACAGAAATTGTGTGGCAGCGGCGTGGCGGCAGCAGGAGGCCCCATTAGGTAAAGTGGTGCTTCAGGTTAAGAACAGTTTCAGGTTAAGAACGGACCTCCGGAACGAATTAAGTACTTAACCAGAGGTAACATTGTAGTAGTAATAGGCAGGATTGAGCAATTGTGTCACATACAGTTTTAATGCTGCAGTAGAAAATGTGGGCTGACCAAAAATGTTGCACTTCAACTGATGCAACCGCAGCATCCACCACGGAGAGATGCAAAGAACAGGAATGAAATGGTGGCAGAACATGTTTTTGCAAACCGTGAAAAGGGATTTTTATGTACCTCTTTACAAAGAGACCCAGGTGACTCCTGTGGGGGATGGGCTCTAGATATCCAGATGTGCTGTAATATTAAGAGGCTCTCACTGTAACGCAGAATCAATTTGTCACTCTGAGGACCAAGCTTTAATGATGTGATTAGCCACCAGATTGCGGTATTTTGAAAAATAAAATAACAAGTGAGGGGGGTGGGGTTTGCCATCAGCACTGTAGCATGTTGACAGGGGGGGTGGTTCAAGCCTCTCCCCACCCTCCAGCCATAATCTTGGGGAACACCGTGCCGCAATTAGCAGTAAGAAAAACCTTACCTAACTCTTAGGTGAGGGGGAGATTTTTATCAAGACTTTTGATGAAGTGGGAAAGTTTAAACCTCTCCTAACCTGTACACTGTGGCGCTGAAATTCACCTCTCACCCGTCCCTGGCATTTTATTTTCATATAAACCACAACAGGATTGCTAATCGCATGATTAACATATTGTGCAGGCAGGCCCTCAGCTGCAGGAGAAAGATGCAAGTTTGGCATGGAATATACTTTTCCGCACTATTGGCAGAGTACGGGCTGGGCTGAACCGCTCTATGTGTTTCATCCACCTTGCACATAATTTATACTAATCCATTAAGGTGGGGTGCAGCCTGATGGTCTAATTAAACCCGGCGTAGGTCATACATTCATAGAATTGTAGAGTTGGAAGGGCTCTCGAGGGTAGTCTAGTCCACGGGCAGGCAAACTAAGGCCCGGGGGCCGGATCCGGCCCAATCACCATCTAAATCTGGCCCGTGGACGGTCCAGGAATCAGCATGTTTTTACATGAGTAGAATGTGTCCTTTTATTTAAAATGCATCTCTGGGTTATTTGTGGGACGTAGGAATTCATTCATTGGTGTGTGTGTGTTTTCAAAATACGGACCCCACAAGGTCTGAGGGACAGTGGACTGGCCCCTGGCTGAAAAAGTTTGCTGACCCCTGGCTCTAGTCCAACCCCCTGCCATGCATGAATCTTTTTTCCCAAAGTGGGGCCCGAACCCACAACCTTGAGATTAAGAGTCTCCTGCTCTACCGACTGAGCTGTCCTCCGGTTCTCCCCAAAACCATGCTCAGGTGCCCTACACCTGATGTCACAAGTGAAGTGCAGGGCATGTAGAGATGTGGCAGCTCATGTGCAATTGGTGGCCTTAAAGTGTCTGCTGGTTGTGCAGCGGCAAGAGAGGCAGGCTGTTACCATTGATGACTGACAGTTAGAATGAGCCTATTGGGATTGACTGGGCTACTGAGTACTCCACGGGGGACTCAGCCAACCCCTGTCCAAAGCAGGACATGAGGACCTCTGGCAGGCTTGAATTCACCCCACAACTCCAGGACTCACTTGCCTTGGGTTTTCTTTTGCAATATGGTTTGTCATCCTATCCAAGAAAAAATGATCACCTGGTGTCATATTGAAGCCAGGTGATTGACAGGCAGCCAACATCCCACAATTCTAAGTGGCCACTGGGGTTGCCAGAACATAGGATGCTGTCTACCGGTTGGATCCACAACAAGCCTAATCCGGTGGGAGAATTGGAATTTTAATTGCATATAAATTCTTCTTCCAGTGCAATGTGTTTTTTCTTATTTGAAGCCTCCTGAAAGAAAAATAAGCACTTTACAATCCAGGGATATTTGGAGATTCCATTCTTTACAGCCTAGCTGGGGGGGGGTTTTCCCAGCTGATGAGCAGAAGGCAACATTTTTATTTTTAAAGTATTTTTACCCCTCTCTTCAGTTGGAAAAAAAGTTCCTATAGCATAGTGACTTAGAAATATCAGTAATACGACAGTCCTTGTCCTCGGACTCACAGTCTAAAAGACACAACAAGAGAGGAGAATAGATCAGGGGCAAAAGTCAGACACTTCTTAAGTCTGCTAGATCAGTCCAAAGGCCCATCTAGTCCAGTGAAAAACCAGCAAGCGTGTTTCAAACACAAGGGCGTTCTCCTCTGCTTTGGTTTCCAGCAGCTGATAGCCAGAAGCATTGCTGCATTGTTGTCAGTAGCCTTCAATAGTCTTCCTCTCCTCCTAATGAGGAAACATGTTTGAAATGCTATGATCCTGCTTCAGTGCAGATGGGGCCTTAATTGCTTAGGTATTATATATCTGGTTCTTTCCCAACAAAGATATACCCCAACTATAGATTTAAGAGTTTCCCCCCCTTACGGGTCAACATGATTATCTTTACTTTGAGCCTTTTCCTGGGCTCTACTGTTAAAGATGAAAATACTGATTATGGGATGTTGCGGGTGGTGAGTGGGTGGGTGGGTGGACTCTAACAGTCCTGTCAATCTGTGTATGCCAGTTATCAGTTGTTGGTAATGCTTAAAGTAGAAATCTGCTTGTGTAATGCTTGGGAGCAGCTGGGTGGGAGTGTTTTTACGAAAGCCACCAGAGTGTTTTCACAAAACAAAGGCTATATCTGTTTTGGTTTAACTTGGGAGCACTTTAGGAGAAGTTATTTTTGATTCCCGTCAGCTTTTGTGCCGCAGAGTGGAACCCCGACCTGATTTCGCTCCATCTTTTATGCAAGCCTCGTTTCCCTCTCCAGCTGCCACTAATGCTCTGCGGCGATGAGCGAAAGGTTAATGTGCTGCAAAAGCAACTGTGATAATCCTGGGCTGTAATTTACCCTATTTACTGTATCAATACGAATTAATACTCAGATGAGTTAAACAGAACAGGAAATATCTGGATGAGCAGCATATATTTCTCTGTGTGCCTCTCGTCTCTCCTTCCCTCCCATCAACAGACCCTCATTTAATTAGGCACCACAGCAGCTGTAGGAGGTGCTTCCCTTTTGCCATTTTGTGCAAACCTTGATTTAAAAAAAAAAAAAAAGCTTTAGAGAGCAGTGATTCAGGAGGTAAAAACAGCAGGACTTCGGGTGTTATTTATAAACTCTGTGCCGGAAACTATTTCAAGGTCTGCAGCAGGGTAACTCAAGCACCATTTACTTTACCCAGTAATTTCAAGCGCAGAGGCTCAGTGACAGAGCTAATGGCACCGTTGCCCCACTGGAACCACATTAACTTCTTGATCATTTTGGCTCAAATTGACAAAAAAAACCCAAAATGAAACAAAAATTCTCAGTGTTGTCTGCTGCCAAAGGCACCAATTGGCTCACTTAATCCTACGGAATGGTGCTAGCTTTAGATGTTGCGGCGTCTGAAGCGAAAAATTGAAATGTCACACACGCTCCACACACATTTGGCCTTAAAAAATATTAATTGGTGGTGAGCCATAACTCTTCCAATAAATAAATAAATAAGCCACTTTTCCAGGTCTCTGTCCGACTAAGGCATATTCTAAGGAGATCTGCCAAAATTAAGTTCATTAGGTGGTTTCAATTCAGTCCTACTCAGAGTAGACCCATTGAAATTAATGGCTCTAAGTTAGGATATGGCCACACACTTGTTTTCTGAGCACCAACTGCATTTCTAGTGCCGAGTTTTTACTCCCTGTTAGAATGATAGAATAGAATCATAGAGTTGGAAGAGACCACAAGGGCCATCAAGTCCAACCCCCTGCCAAGCACTGATCATGTGATGTTATCCAAAAAGCATATGTATCCTGTACTTTGTTATGAAATACTACTACAGTCAAACCTCAGTTGTCAAACATAATCCATTCCGGAAGACCGTTCGACTTCTGAAACGTTCAGCAACCAAAAACTGAAAGCAGAAGCCTCAATACAATAGGGAAACTCAAAACGGAAGCCGCGTAGCACGTTCGGCTTCCGGAAATCGTTTGAAAACTGGAGCAGTTACTTCCGGGTTTTTGGCATTTTGGAGCCAAAACATTCCAAAACAGAGGTGTTCAGGAACTGAGGTTTGACTGTATTTGATGCCTTGTTTCTCCAACCAGCTTCACATCTGTTGGAGTCCTTAAACCATTCCTAATTCATCTCTAGCCAAGGTGTGAACACCTTCGCACAGAGCAAAGGCATCCCAGCCAGTGGAAGTTGGGCAGCTTCTGACAAGACTGGGCTATGATTTCCTTGTTTTCTTGTGGCCCCAACTCCTTAAGAACCTCTTATTGCAAAGAGTTAAAAGGAATTTGCGAGAGGGAGGCAGATAGAGGGACGGGTGGGGGTGGGGTTCACAAAATGGTCCGTTGGTCCAATTATTCTTGGCCTTTCTCTAATTAGTATGGTAGTTTAGCAAGATGTGCTCGAAGATAAATGCCAAGCACTTTATAGCTCTCTGCCCTATTGATGGAGATGGAGTATAAGGAGTTCAGAGTAAGCCAAGTAGGGAATACTCTGTACATGAAGCAATGACCTTTTTTTGAACACAAGCAAGTTACTACTTCATTAGGGGTGCAAGAGAAATTCAACTGAGTGTGTGTTTAATCTGTCAAATTCACCTTATCCTAAACAATATGAGAACATTATTTGGTTGGAGAACTGCCTCACAAAATTCTGATAAGTGAAAATAAAAACAGATACTTGACATGCCATAGAATCATGAAACTGGAGAATTGTAGAGTTGGAAGGGACCCTAAGGATCATCTAGTCCAATGCAATGCAATGCAGGAATATGCAGTTGTCCCATACAGGGGTCGAACCTGCAACCTTGGCATTATCAGCACAACACACTAGCCAACACAGCTATCCTAGAAGGATATGAATATGCACTTCCCTGGAGATCCAGAATGCACTTGTTTGTTATACTTAAAACTTGCTCTTCATTGCAGATGCCCTTTGCTTCATTGAGATGATGAAGCTTTGATTTATTAATGGATGCTCTGTATCTCTCCTCTCCAGGGGTGTGTGTGTGTGTGTGTGTGTGTGTATGTGTCATTCCATGCCTAGCCTACTAATCCTGTGCTTGTAGTGCTGCCTTAAAATGTAAGTACAAAACAATGATGAGAAAGGGCAAGCCAGTTCTTTTGCACTTTAAAAAGGGCTCCTAAATATATCCTTTAGAGTACAGTTGTCAATGACTGTTCCCTTTAAAGTAGAGGAGGCGTATTGTATACCTTGCTTTGTAACTAAAAAAAGAAAGAGCACTCTCCTCCAACTTCACAAACCTAGCGGGCACACTCTGGCCTCTGCCATCAATGGTGGGAGCAAGGGCCTCTGGAAAGCTGTTCCCTTGCCTACGACAATGAATATCAGGGCAGCTTATTGCCATCCATTGGCTAGGTTAAGAGCAGCGTCGTCAATGTTTGCTTTCCTCTACCCTCCCCAATCATTTTTCCTTTTGTATTGTGTCTATTCAATTGTGAGCCTGGGGGCAGGGACTGTCTTCTCTTTTCAATACAGTGGTACCTCAGGTAAAGTATTTAATTCGTTCCGGAGGTCCGTATTTAACCTGAAACTGTTCTTAACCTGAAGCACCACTTTAGCTAATGGGGCCTCCTGCTGCCCCCGCACCACCGGAGCACAATTTCTGTTCTCATCCTGAAGCAAAGTTCTTAACCTGAAGCACTATTTCTGGGTTAGTGGAGTCTTTAACCTGAAGCGTATGTAAACTGAGGTACCACTGTATCTGTAAAGTACTTACAATGTAATCTCCAACATGGGAATGGTGGGCTGCAAAGGCACAGATCCACTCAGTCCCTTCACCACCAGCTCGATGGACAGGAGGTGTGGCAGTGCTAGGAACACAGCAAGCTGATGGTGAGTGGGTGAAGCCCTCATTTCCTCTACTGCCAGTCTTCTTGGTTTCTGTGCTGGCTGCACAGGAGGGAGTTCCAGCTCCTGGTCTGTCCAGGTTCAGAATACAGTGGGCTGCTAGAGAAGGAATAAGGGATTCTGCGTTTATAACAATAATGTCTATACTGGAAGCCTGCTTGATTTCTGCACTGGACAGAAAAGCGAGTGTCTCCCTCCTTCCCAAGCAGCAGAAACCCAAGCACTCCATCCCTTCCACCAGAAGCCTGCCTTGTTTCTGTACTAGGCTGGAAGCAGTCGAAACACTGCACTCCCATCAGAAACACCCAGTGCTAGCCGGGGCCGATGGGAGCTGTACTCCAAAACAATTCTTTTGAAGGCTATACAGTGGTACCTCAGGTTAAAAACTTAATCCGTTCTGGAGGTGCATTCTTAACCTGAAACTGTTCTTAACCTGAGGTACCACTAATGGCGCCTCCCGCTGCCGCTGCACAATTTCTGTTCTCATCCTGAAGCAAAGTTCTTAATCCGAGGTAATATTTCTGGGTTAGCAGAGTGTAACCTGAAGTGTCTGTAACCCGAGGTACCACGACCCTGACCATTAGGTCCAGTCGTGACCGACTCTGGGGTTGTGGTGCTCATTTCGCTTTATTGGCCGAGGGAGCCGGTGTACAGCTTCCGGGTCATGTGGCCAGCACATGGCGAACCAGAGCAGCGCACGGAAACGCCATTTACCTTCACACTGGAGCGGTTCCTATTTATCTGCTTGCACTTTGAGGTGCTTTCGAACTGCTAGGTTGGCAGGAGCAGGGAACGAACAACGGGAGCTCACCCCATCGTGGGGATTCGAACCGCCGACCTTCTGATCGGCAAGCCCTAGGCTCTGTGGTTTAACCCACAGTGCCACCCGTGTCCCAGTATGGGACATAAGAGCCTGCTATATCAGGCCAATGCCCCCTCTAGCTCAGCCTCCTGTTCTCACTGTGGCAACCAGATGCCTCTAGGGAACAGACAAGCAGGACCTGAGCTCAAGAGGCTTCCAGCAATGGGTCTTCAGAAACATTGCTTTCTCCGACCATGGGGGCAGAGCACAGCCATCAAGGCTTGCAGCCAATGACAGACTTATTTTGTCCAATCTTCTTTTCAAGTCATCAAGTCCATCCCTGCCTCCCGTGGGAGTGAATTCCATAGTTAAAGTCTTGTGCGAAGAACTGCTTACTTTTATCCCTCCTGAATCTTCCAGCATGAGCTTCCTGGGGAGCTTCTGTCAGTGAGTATAGTAGACTTTCCTGAGCTAGAGGGACCAGGAGTCTGAGAGCGCTTCCAGACTGTTACCATTATTGTCAGGTATGCAAGCACATCTTGGCAAAACGAGTTTGTACAATTAGACTTCGTTTGGAGTTCTTGCATAACAAGCCCTGCTTCCTCAAAATACAGTGGACACTCGGGTTGCAAACGTGATCCATGTGGGAGGCACGTTCGCAACCCACACTGTTCGCAACCCGCAGCGCCGCATCTGCGCACGCACGGGTCACGATTTGGTCTTCTGCACATCTGTAACCTGAGGTATGACTGTACCAGACTTTCTGCAATAAGCAATGCAATGGAAAAACACAGTAGAAAGTGTGGAATAACACTTGCCTTGATGCACATCATCTACCTTCTCCCAAGCAAATCAGGACAGATGCTCGTTAAATAGCCAACGTCGTCTGATCTCCCTGCGAACAAATCAGGACAAATGCTCAATAAACAGGTTGTTTGGAAGTGCCCTGCTTTAGTATAAGGCAGCTTCCTGTATTTTGATGTTCCTATGTTTCTCCAGCGCCTAGGTGCTATAAATGCTTAATAAACAATACATATTATTGTTATAAAGTATGAGGATTGACCCTGTTTCATTCCCATGTTTGCACTTAAAGATGACTCTGACTGCTTTCCATCTGTTTGAAACTCATCTTCTGATTAAAGAAGCACTTTAAAGGGAGTCTCTTTTAATTCCCTCCCTGGCATTTCCTCCTCCTTTGAAGCTGATAAATGTCTAATTTCCCAGTCTTGCAGATGCGCTTAAGCTATGGAACCTTTAAGCTCCCATAAGGCTGTGGGGAGCTTACGCAACCTTTGGTCCTGACCACAATGTCATCCGTGAGACATGCCAAGTATTTCTTGGGTAGAAGCAAATTACGAACCGTTCTGTTTACTTATAGTAAGGAATGAATGCATTCCCCTGCCTCTTTCGGGTTCCATGAATTGAAACGTTTATTTTCCATAGATGGAAGTATTTTGTCCAGCAACACAATAAAGCCACAACATCCCCATCACAAGAATGTATGTTGGTATATGAGCCATATACTCAATTTTCGTCATAATTGTGAGAGAGACATGGAGAGTAATTTACACTATGAAAACCACATCCTTGGAAACGATTTCATTTACTCCAGTGGGACAATTGTGAGTCGCTAGCTCTTGCATCAGGATAGACTGTGTATCTGTTGCCCTAATACACAGCTGAAGTACTTTGAACCCAATTCCTCACAGAACAGAGTGCTTCCATGCATGGAGGAAAGATCTGGTGGCAGCCCCTTGTACCTCATGTGATATGACTCTGGAAGATGCCCTGGCCAAGGGGGGAGGGCGACTTTGGGGGGAGTGTAGCTGCCACATGGAGGAAGAGCTGAAAATCTTCTGTACCCAAGCAGAAGACCACCCACAGTGTTTTGCAATTATTTTTTTCAGGGTATACTTTAAATCTATTAACCTATACAGCACATAAACTTTTAATGGAGTGATCCATTACAAGAAAAAAAAAGCTGAGCACATTCTTTGAATTAATTAAAGTTTAAATGTTATTTTATACAAAAACATAATTATTCTTATGAGGAGAACACCTGGCCAGCAGTTTGTTTGTGTAATTAAGCTGTGCCGTGGGTTTTCATAAAAGATGGGCTTTAGAAAGATTTTCTGCAACTGCTTGACTGAACATGTATGTGTGGAATAGCACTTTAAGCAACGATTTCAGGAGAACTTGTACGATGTATTTGAAGCTTTATTTTGGAAGGAAACCCATGTAATCACCAGCAGCGATCAGAAAACTCTGTAGCTGGTTCCAGTGCTGATACCCGGGGCCTATGCTGCTCAACAGAGTCCAATTAAGCGCATGGATTGTATGTTGCCAACATGTGGGAGAAAATCTCCCTGCACAGATGCAAACAGGAGATGCAAGTTCATTAATCACAAATGTGCTGGGAAACAAAATATGGCTGCATCCCATAATCATTGGGCTCCTCTTCCCTTCCGCGTGAAGTCAATTGAAATAGTTAGTTTAGTTCATTGGATTTACGAATGGCTCCCCACAACAGAATGCCCCAAAGCAATTTGTAAGAATAAAATACAGTGATACAGTAGATATGTATACGCTAGTGGCTGCCTCCCCCCCCCCCGCATGCCTGCACTGCTTGCCACCCCTATCCACTCCTTTGCCAACCACCCTTGACCCCACGACTGCCCCTCCTCACCCTACAGCTGTTCCCTCGCTACCCCGATTGCCTGCCATTTGTCACGCTGCAGCTGGGGTGGCCGCTGCACTACAAAGCGTGATTACAGCCTTACAGTTTTATGTATATAGGAAGATAGACATAATGGAAAACAAAATAAGAGTCAAAACATCCAATCATCAGTGCTGCCCAGAGGCCTAGAATAACAAAACAAAACAAAATTGCCTGGCATTGGAACAAGAAAACGCTGGTGCCAAGTGGGCCTTCTTGGGGCCTCCATAGGCAAGGAACGACGGCAGAATTCTCTCATTATCATTCATTCATTCTCATTCTCAGACTGTTGAACGAAAAATGATGAATGGGTGGAGAATATAATACTAGGGAATTTTTAAGCTTTCAGGCAGGGGTGGTTAACCTTTTCACAGCCCGATGGCAACAATGGTGGCCACCCTTATCAAGACCACATGCCAGTAGTGGGTGTGGTCAGCTATGCGCATGCATACTTCCCTCATGCAGACCACGTGCCTGTACTTGGTTTCATTGTACTCACCACATGTACAATGCAAAAATGCACACATACAGCACATACACAGCATGCAGGCACATGCTATCTCTCTCATGCAAATGCACGCACAATGCATTCACAAGCATGCGCAATGGCAGCAAGTAAAACAATTTAAAACAGGAGGTTGGCATTAGGAGAACAAATTGCCCCTCCTACATTGGTCCCCTGTACCGTACTCCACATTCTTCAGGAGGGTCCCAAGACTCTAGACAGGCTTTTCAGGGGCCACGGGTGGCTACAGGGGGAATTAAGAAAATTTCCTTAATTTGTCTTAGTATCCGAGCCATTATTTCGAATATGTGCATATGAAACAAAAGCCGAACCAGCCCACCTTCTTTGCCAAAGAACCACCTCACTGATCAGAATGTAAGCATTCTGTAAGAAGCAGAATGTAAAGTGTCAAGCTTTTACTGATTTCACGAGAAATGCAATAAAAAGGACAGAAATTCAGTGGGGGGTTTTGCAATCTAATGTTTGTTGTACAACATTTCATTTGTGCTACAAATAACTGAAAAAGAGAAGCCTTCATTTTTGCTGTCTCGTTTACTCCTACAAGTTTGAGAAAACTATGGGAAGTGTATTTAAAAGGGAAGACATAAAAAACCCAGACACCTTGGCTTAAACGTTGTTTCATTCACCATACATTGTTTGTTAGTAGCTCACCTGGATTCAGTCAAAGCCAAGGTACAAGAAAATGTCAAAATGATAAAATTCTCATAATAACAAAGTGACTTTTTTCTTCTTCACAGCTGCCAGCTTGCGTGATGATCTCACTAGGTACTTTTGGTTTCATCATTCCCAAGGGGACACAATGACAGTTCAGGATCCTATCCAGATGAATCTCTGTGCTGCTCTTTGGACTGTGGTGTCCTATGTAATTGCTGACATGGATGAGAAGATACCAATGTAATTAAAAAAGAAGGAGGAGGGGAAAGATTGATCTTTTCCAGAGCAGACAAGGAATGCACGTGGCCTATTGCTGTGATGAAATCCTGTTTTTCCTTTAAAAGCTTGTGTCAAAGATGTTCTTTTAATTATGCAGCCCTGCTTCGATTTCCTGATGATTGTTTCCTGCTACGTATATTAAATTCTGTGATTTTTCTAGAGCTGCTCTGCTGTGCCACTCACAGCAGCTTTCGGTAAAACAGGTGAACCCATTACCTCCTGAGTAGTTTAAATAAATGTGTTGCATACAATTCTGACACACTTTCTGCTTAATATGCACTTTGGGGGGACTGAGAGAGAAGGAAGAAAAATAAAGATGTTCAAAGAATCTTGAAGAGTTCTCAGACTTGGATCTAGTTATGGGGGGAGGGGGAGGGGCCAGAGGCAAAAGTGGGTGGAGCAATGTATTCAAATGTACTGTAGGCTAATTCCTAACATGCACACCTCTCTGCCCTCCATTCAGGCCAGCAAGAGGCACGTTCAGAGTTCAAGGCCACATTCCAGCTAGGCAAGAATACTTGGGGTGTGAAGAAGGAATTATCCTGGGGGAGAAATCCTAGGGCCAGAGACTGAGAGAGAGAGAGAAGACTGGGGGCCATATTTGGTGGTAAATACTTTGATTCAGGGCTTCACACTGCAGATACCCCCTTGAGGCATTCTAAATGGAGATGAACATCCGAGCTCTACACACCCCTTGCTATTCTCATTGTCCTTTGTGAGTTGGTAGGCAGCCGTCCGAAGTAGAGAGCCTTCTGTACTAATGGAGGTTCCTTGCAGATTTGAGAATTCAGAGTGGAACGCTGATGGGGTGGAACTCGTGCATTTGTCCCCAGTAGCAGTGGGCATGGTGGGGCAGCAGTACTCACCTGACCTCCTGACACCAGGGTCATGGTTACATAAAGGGAAAAAGAAAAGGAGAGGTGGAGCAGTCAGTGCAGTGTGAGCATGCGTCATTGCATTGCTCAGACCTCCCCACCACCTCTCCTCTCTCCTTCCTGTAAGTAGCAGCAGCTAAGCTCTCTAGAGGACCCAGTGGTGTAGCGTGGGTTGCCAGTGCCCAGGGTCACACAGAGAGGGTGGGAGGGAAACAGGTGGAGTATGCATGTTCATTCAACTGCCTGACAGCATCCATATCACCCAGGAGATCACAGCCACAGAGATAAGAAAAGAAGAGTCATTCCATTCTCTGAAGAGGTCACTTCTTGGTTCACATGGAGAAGCTGTTTTCAAAAGAGTCCAGCGATGAAAGCACACAGCTATATTGAAGCAGAACTGGATGTTGAAATTTTGCACCCCTAACCAATTTTGCACCTGGCGTAACCATCCCACACACATTCCGAAATGAGAATGCTCAACGAGGGCTTAAGCATCAGGGCAAAACCTGACCCACTCACCTGTCGGCCAGTCAACAAAAGGCCAATTATTTTCCTGAAGCAACTTCAGCTTATTGGAACAGGCACAGCTAAGTCCTGAGCGTTCCCACTTGAAGCAAATCTGCAGTGTTCCAAGATGAGGGAACAGGTGAGGCGGGGAGGGAGCATGCTGGTAACTAAAAGTGGTAATTGGCTTCCCTCAGGAGCAAGTGACAATAGCAAACCCCTAAGAGAAGGAGAAGCACTCGGGTCATGCTGGAGAGAAAAGCACTCTGCCTAGTCCATTATCAACCACTCACCCCTGCAACGCAAATGACTGGAAAATACAGTAGGAAGAATGCATTAAGGTTTCAAGTTTAACTGCTAAGCAGGCTTGGGATTTGCAGCATCGAATGCCAGCCTGGCACACAGTTAGACCATCATCTCAGCTCAACTGTTAGCCTTGTTTTATGCTAACCAAACCATGGTTTCCTGAAGAATTTGCTAATGTACCCCTTCCCACTATATTGGTGGCCTTGGGTCGTGCTTATGCTGAGTGCAGGCTTTGGATATAGCATGCTAGCTACCCTAAATGAACTGAGTTTCCTATGGCAGAGAGAGAACACTAGAAAATGGTGGGATCTGTTTAACAGCCCATTTACTAATGCACAGGACAGACAAGCATAGAGCCAGCCAATTACAGCTCTCTGCACTGACTATAGCCATTTCCTCCAAAGGGTCTTGGAACTGTTGCCAGTTCTAGGGTTGAGAGGGCCCTTAGCTGACAGGGGTGAGAGGCAGTGGTGTGACAACAGAAGCCCAAACAATGCCTGGCAATTGGATCTAGCCTTCATTAAGCTCTCCACTATGCTCCTGGGCATTATGGGAACTTTAAATGGCAGATAAGCCCAGTTGCTCATGGGCACTTGGAACATCAGGTTGGAATATTTTGGAAGGGAGAACCAAAGCAGGTGTCAACAGTGGCCCCTGCCAACATGTTGAGGGCCCTGGCCACTCCCCAGGAATGCCAGCTGTTGGGCCAGTCTCACTTGGAAAACAGAGAGTATAGACTCGGAGAAAACTGGCTTCAGAGCCACACTGACAGGGAAGGATGGATGGTCTTCATTTTAGCCAATTGGAACAACCAACTGCCCATGGTCCACCATCAATGGCAAGGCTATAACTAAAGCCTAAAGGGAGTTTCAGTATGCACAACTAAAAGGCATGTTTCACAACAGTATACACCTGATCGGGTCATATAACAAAAGTGATCTTCTACATCAGTTTCTTGCCTGCATATTAAACTGTGCCTAAGGAGAAATGGGTCGAATCAGCTTAACTTGTACGTGTGCAACCAATTATACTTGTCTAAGGCACCATACTGGATTGTGGTCTGTGACTACCTTTAGTTCAAAGGCTCTTTACTTACTGTATTCTCTCACTCCTTCTCCCCATAAAAGAATATCATTCTGTTTTAGAGCTATCTGAATTTGAAACCATTTGAACACTGGCCATTTTGCATAATGATAAAATTGCATAATGGCAGGATGAGCTGTGGCCCAGGGCTGAGGGCTGAAAGAGTGAATCACATGCATCAATGGGACAGGCACTTGCACAGCAGAAATCCCGGGCCGTGTATTTATTTATGCTTCATTCATAAAGATCTGAACCGCTTCCATTTACTGCCAGTGAATATCAAAGTGGATCTCAACATCTATATTCGCCTCATGAAATATACATCCCCTTCAACAGTACCCAAATGACTAATTTTCTGCTCTTTATTGATTAGCATAATAAAAATCTCATGACAACACAAGATAGAAATGTTACCATTAATCGCTGGTTGAAGTGAGCTGAGTTTCCCGCATAGAAATTAACGAAGCGCACGTCCCAACTCTCTCTGATGTATTGGAGGCATTCAAGACATTTCTTGAATCAGAAAGTGTTCCTGATGTGTTTGCAATCACTCCCTTCTAGAAGAATAAAATAAATTCCATTAAGAACGGTCGGGAACTGCTGCTGGCGAGTGGGGGGCAGCCCTTGTGTTGAACGCAAATTGAACCCAGCCAGTGTCTCACTCCCAGGTTATTAAATATACATCAGCCCTGTAGAAATATTTCCCCCTATCATTAAGAACAGGAAAAAGTGCTTAAAGCAGGAGCGTTGTTAAGAGGGAGCCCAGGGGAGCTGAGTCTGAGTCTTTGTGATGGGCCCTCAATCTCCAGTCACGTCTTCCACTTTTAAAAAACTTAAGCAGGTACAGTATATATATTGTTTTTTTCACTTTGTTCACAGGCTGATTGAGCACACCAGAAAGTGCTGATGGGCAAATTAAAACATCAGCTGGTTGGGGGTCTTGCTGCACTGTGCTTTTGAGTTTCACCTCACCTAGCAAGTGGGGTCTTAATGGTGACCAACCCCCCCATAAGACAAGTAATGGGGTCATTTGATTCAGTTCCCATTGGAAGGCAAACTTACTGAATTCCCACTTTCTGAATGTGGGAAATACATTCGTCCTCCAAACATTGCCTTTCTTTCAATTTTAAATGTAGTCCTTCAGCTAAGCAAAGGCATATATACTCGGGTAAAGTGTTCATATGAATGTACATTAGTGCAGACCAGAGAGGAATGGCAGACCAAGTTGGTGGAATATGCAGAAATGGCGAGACTGACGGGAAGGATCAGAAACTAGGAAGATCAAGTATTTTTAAAAGATTGGAACCATTTCTTAATTTGTATAAAAGACTACTGCAGACAGTTTAAATCGCTGGCAGGGATGCAATGACACTTGTAAAGTGAAATAAAATTTGGTAACTATGATTATATAATAGATGAATAATGGTAAAACATGCAGGAAAAATGAAAAAGAATAATTATTATTTTAAATGGAACCCATGGAGGGAAGGAAAGAGTCTGAAAGTTCGAAAGAACCTTTTTATTGTTATGTTTTGGAATGGTTAAAGTTATTGTGTAAAAATTTATGTAAAACCAATAAAAAATTAAAAAGAAAGAAAGAATACATTAGTGAAAACAACATACAAAACCACTTTATATTAGGGGAGCTGCTTTGCAAAAATGTGTAAATTTGGCAAAATTGCATACAATTAAATCAGTATTGTGCTAAGCAGATCACTCAATCAACACAAACATTCTGCTTGCCTCATGGAGCAATCTGCCCTTCCCCTCCCATGATGTTCCAAGGATTCTCTTGAATCTGCCCTCCAGGGCCAATTGGGGGGTTCTAGGACACATGGGGGGGGACACGGGTGGCGCTGTGGGTTAAACCACAGCCTAGGACTTGCCAATCAGAAGGTCGGTGGTTTGAATCCCTGCGATGGGGTGAGCTCCCGTTGCTCGGTCCCTGCTCCTGCCAACCTAGCAGTTCAAAAGCACGTCAAAGTGCAAGTAGATAAATAGGTACCGCTCTGGCAGGAAGGTAAACGGCGTTTCCGTGCACTGCTCTGGTTCGCCAGAAGTGGCTTAGTCTTGCTGGCCACATGACCTGGAAGCTGTACGCCGGCTCCCTCAGCCAGTAAAGCAAGATGAGCGCCGCAACCCCAGAGTTTTCCGCGACTGGACCTAATGATCAGGAGTCCCTTTACCTTTACCTTTAGGGCACATGGGGCAGGAGAGGGGAGGAAAGCCCTATTGTCCTCACAGAAGACCTTGTGTGGGCTTCCACTTGTGGGATTCATTAGTTAAAACCAACTATCTGTGTATATTAGAAGAAATTCACAGTGAAATGTTGGTGAATTTTCACGAGGTCTCCCCCCCCCCCCAAAAAAATTCTCAAACTGTTGTGGAAATGTTGAAGAACCAAACTTAAGAATGGAAAATCAGAAACTGATTCACCCATCTTAATCTGAAAGCAAAGCCAATGATTGGTAGGATAAAAGGGGGTGGGGAAAGTGTAGGGGGCAAGAGGAAAAGGAGTGGCCATGGGGTTGGGGAAAGCAGCACAGAAATGGGGCAGGAGTATTCACAGTGGGGAAGCATGCTATGTGATGGTGGACTGGTCACTCCTTTGCAGCCTGGTCTACCTCATAGATTTGTTTTGAGGATAGACTGGGCACAAGGGAAAGTCATGAGCCGCCATGAACTGCAGAAAGGGGCAGGACAAGAATGCAAGGAAATAAAGAAATAATTTGGCGCTAGAAAGTTAACATGGGTTTCCTTTCCCTGTGGTTTGTCCTGGCCATCCAAAATTTGGAAAGAGAGGAGTCAGTTAATGACATGATCTTTCAGTCTTTCTTTTTTCTCAAATCTTTAGAAGAAGAATTTTATTATTACGGTTACAGACCAGTTCCAGCTCACTTACAGTATCAGGAAAATCATAAAACACAAGAATACATTGAATTGCAATTAGGTAAGATCTTTATATCTCTAAGTGGTATGTGCCCGCCTCTTAACACTGGCAGATGTTTTCTGGAAAGTAATCCAAACGCCTAATTCCTTGATGACATAATGCACATTGTGTGCATAGCTTTCTTATTTGCTCTGCGCATTGGGCTTTTCCAGCCTCCATGGGTGTGGTCTTGCAACCACTCTCACTCGAGACTGTGAAATAAGCAATCATTTTATTAGCCCTTGCAAACTAGCCCAAATCACGCATAACACTGAAGGCTTCCACCACCCAATGAATTACCTGAGCTGGTTTGGTAGAAGAGAACCGACTCGTATTACAGAGGCTTCAACTCTCGGTTTTTTAGTCCGGAAACTAATACCTTAACTTGGATAAATTGCAGAGAGAGTAGGGTGAAAGTCAAATGCTGTGGAGAACTATGGTATTATACCACTTTTGCCATAACTTGGGGGAAATGTATTTGTAGCCTGAATTTGTGGGAAAGTGTTTGTTAAGTTGTGGGTGAACATATCAGACGACACAGCGATTCTTCAAACAGCTCTTGTTTATTCACAGGCCAGAACAGAACTGAACTGAAGGGTTCAGCCAGCCTGCTTATACAGAGCTCCACTAGAACGCAACAGTAACCATTTTCTGTAACTATTCAATCACTGAACATCACTTTCAATCCCTTATTTGCATATGTGGACCTGAGCTATCTACAGTATCCCCCTGCTGGCCCAGGGTGAGAACTTCAGTACATAACAGTGTTCAAGTGGCTTTGTCTTCACAGTGTATTTTGCATTTTCTTCCAGGGAATATTTTAAACTTATTTATCTTCATGGCGATTTCTTTTTTTCTTTTTTTGGCAGGGATGAGGAGTGGAGAATTTCCATAGGCAGGCTTATATTTTGGTCAGATTCCAACTACACAACATCATAGTGTGTGGGAAGTTTTTACTAGTTCCAGTAGTGTGTGACCATTATCAGTCAGACCTCAGTTGAAGTGTCTGGTTTGGAAAGCAGTTCTGAGAGTAATGCTAAGAATAATAGCAACTTTTGTGGAACTTTTGATGGGCGACATTCATCTCTGCAACAGTCCTGTGAGATAGGTTACTGTTACACTCATTCTGCAACCGCAGAACTGAAAGTGAGAAATAGCTGCATTATGTGAGCAAAGGTGCCCAGGGAGTCCTTGGCAGAGGCGAGACTTGGATGGAGGTTAATGTCAAATGCCCTAAGTCATCAAGGCACAGCTTCCTGCCGATGCAAATTTCTGCATAACTGGAATGTGCATTTGGATAAATGTTTGCATCACCTGGGACCCAAGGCACCTTTTGATACAGGTGAGGATATACTGCCCCAGTGGAGTTCATTAGATGGATTCACAATAAATTGACCAGAGATGGGTCTCTTTCAGCCTTATAGAGCTGATTTTGGGGGAAGAAATAGACATCACACAAAGGACAGGGGCAGCTTGCAAGTTTGCTGGCCAAGTTACAAATCCAGCATTATAAAATCAGCAGAAAGCTCTTTGTTATTGCAAGGTTTCCAAATATCTTCAAATCTAAACTTACAGTAGTGCAAGGTGGTCTTTTAAATAGATTTCTTCTTTGTTTTCTTTGACTTCCTTAGAGATAACAGCCTCACCGAAAGGCTAGGGAGCATGTCTCCTGCGGCATGACTTCAAATTTAGTCTGGCAAGGTCCCCGTAAATGGTGCTCCGTAATTATGCAATGTTCCCAAGGGCTGTAAGGGGTGGGGAGATTATAGCCTCCACATGGAGGAGGCATCTTTCTTCTCATACAGCCCTTGGAAACACCATCCAGACAAGCAAGAAGTAGAGTTCAAGGTGATCTTCCAGCTAGGGGTAAACACTCAAGGAGCAGGAAAAGGCAGACCAGTTAGGGGAATGGCCTGGGAAAATTGGGGGGGGGGGCTGCAGAAAGTTCTGTGGGGCAGATACAGAAACCTGGACAGCCACATTTGAGCCCTCTCTGCAGACTGAGGTTGCTCACCCCTGACCTACACATTCATGGCAGCCATTTTCATTGGTGGGCAAGTGACTTACTGGTTTGGGCCTGAGTTTAAAGGTAGAGTGAATTTTCCAGAACTTTTTTAAAAAAAAGAGGTTTCTGCTGTTTCTTAAAGGCAGGTTTTTAACTGGGCTGACAGCTTTTAAGCAGCTTTGCTCAGATGTGTAAGATTTGCCAGCCCTTGAGGACGGGCACAGCTTGTCTCATAACACCTGGCAGCTGGAATCGCATGCCATTAATAATTACCCCACTTGGATACCTTTCAAACTTGGAGATGCCGTCAGGATTCAATTTACGATGTTGTCACCACATTGTGAAACCACCAAAATCAAATGCTTTTCATGTTTCATATCGCTGCATTTCAGAACTGCATCCAAAGCAAGCTGGAGCAGCGGTAGATTTCACCAGAGCTCTTGACAATGCCTTCAAAGTGAGGGAGCTGCTTAAAGATTTACTTTATGGTCTGTATTAGGTGTCAATGGAAGTTTTCTTCATCTCTGCCATTAATCTTTCACAATGCTTCTGAATCTGTTTAAGATTAAATAGTTGGCAAACTTTGGAGAGGGTGCTTCAATTGCACAGTAACATCCCCCACCCCACCCTGGTATTTTATAGCCTTAGCATTGTTTACTGACATCTAGGGGAAGAATATTTTCCACCGACAGGCATAAAGCTCTTGTATCCATTTCTGAAGTTCTCTCAACTGACTTTTCAAAGGTCATTCTTCAGGTGAATGCAGACGACTGCTTACTGTATGACAACCACTTCAGCAGAGTGCACAAACCATGTGGGAATCCATTGGTACATAGGCCTTGATCCAGATATAGTCGCACACAATAATGGCTGGGGATACATATTCCCATCTGCATAGCAACACATATGAAACTGTTACAGTGGTACCTTGGGTTACAGACGCTTCAGCTTACAGACTCCACTAACCCAGAAATAGTACCAGTGGCGTAGCGTGGGTTGTCAGCACCCGGGGCAAGGCAAGTAATTTGTGCCCCCTAACCCGTGGATTTGCGCCCCCTAACCCGTGGATTTGCGCCCCCTAACCCTAACCCCCAGGTGTTGCGCCCGGTGCAGCCGGCCCCCCCTGCACCCCCCACGCTACGCCACTGAATAGTACCTCGGGTTAAAAACTTTGCTTCAAGATGAGAACAGAAATTGGGCAGTGGCGGCAGCAGGAGGCCCCACTAGCTAAAGTGGTACCTCAGGTTAAGAACAGTTTAAGGTTAAGAATGGACCTCCAAAATGAATTGAGTTCTTAACCTGAGGTACCACTGTACTGCAGTCTCCCATGTGTACCACATAGGGCAGGGATGTATACGGCAGTGTTTCCCAACCACTGTTCCGCGGCACACTAGTGTGCCACGAGATGTTGCCTGGTGTGCCGCGGGAAAAATTAAAAATTTTGAAAGATTTTTTTTTTAAGTCAAATTTTCGATTGGGGCGCCGTCACTAGATGACCCCTGGGGTTCCCTCCCTCCCTCCCGCTCTGCGCCTCCCTCCTCCTCCGGGGAGGCCCTTCCTGGCTCTCGGCCAAGGCTTGGCGGCTGCCACTCACTCGCTCGCTCGCCCACCCGTCCCTCCATCCCTGCACCCGGCCTCTCCCCCTCCGTCCCCGGCGGGGCTGCCGGGATCCATAGTCCCCTCGCCCTTGGGCTCCGCGCCCGCGCGGGGTGCGCGAACTACGTTTCCCAGCGTGGCCTGGCGGGCCGGGTGTTTTGTTTGAAGCGCTCTTCTCCTGGCCATGGAATGAGCGCAGCGGCGGCGGCCGGGCGGGCAGGGGCTCTTCCGCGCGGACCCCGCGCAGCCTGCCTGCGCCCCCGCGGAGATCGGGCGGCAGGATGGAGCCCGGGGATCCCCGCGGAGGCGGAGCGGCGGAGGCAGAGGCTGCCCCCCAGGTAGGGCTGCGTCGGGGGTTTTTTATTTTTGCAATGCTGCATCCACGCCGGAGGGGACGCATCGGACCGCGGGGAGACCCCTTGGCGGGCGTGCAAGGCAATGCCTGCGTGCAGGCGTTGCATGGAGTGCAGTGCAATGCAATGGCAACGCGGCGCCCTGCATGCATGCATGCAACTTCCACCAGCGCTCCGGACTTGGCAGGTGAGGGGGGTCCCCAGTGGGCGGCAGAGAGAGCCGGGAGGGCGAAGGGGAGCCGGGGGGGAGCAGCGCTGCTCCCCGAGCCGAGCCCGGGGGGAAACTTCGGCGTCGTTGTGCCGGGTGTTGGAAGCGGAGGCTGGCGGGGGCCCCTCACCTGCAAAACCTGGTCGCCTCTCATATATTTCATGCATTGCATTCATTGCCCGCTTTCTCCTCCAAGGAGCTCCCGGGGGCGCGCGTGGTTCTCCCCGTGTTATCCTCGCAACAACAGCCCTGCGAGGTGGGTCAGGCGAGTGGCCCAAGGGAGCACCCAGGGATTGTCCTGGCCAGGTGGGGTGATTTGAACCCTGCTCTCTGCCCGGTCTTTGTCCTCATTTAGCCCCCACATGTGCATGACTGTGCATGACTGAGGTTTTCCCCCCTCGTCTTGGCTATGGTGTGAGTCTGTCCTGTTAATTAATGGGGTTCTGCCTTCGGAGAAGATGAGCCAGCCCTCAAGGAGGTGATTATGTAATTTGCTAGCAATTCATGTCCCTCCCGGCGTGACGCTGCGCGCTGACGTCACGGGGCTGTAATGGTGGTGTGCCTCGAGATTTTTTTCATGAAACAAGTGTGCCTTTGCCCAAAAAAGGTTGGGAAACACTGGTATACGGGACATCTCGGAATTATACCTATAGTGGTACCTATAGTCCAAGGGCTCGGTTCTAAGCCCTGGAGGGCAGCAGCAGGGGCCCTGAAGCTCATACCAGTCAGGGTAGAAGTGTGATGAGCAGGGGTAGGAAAAAACTTACATGTTTGTGCCAGTTCCAGGCTGGTGGAGCAGATAGGCCTGGATTAGGCCACTTGTTGGTAGCTGGACCAGCTTAAAATCCAGCAGATCTTTGGCCAACTGAGCGCCTTTTCTCCCCCCTGAAGTTGCCCATTTATGCTTCTGCCCACACAAGCTTTCAGAGGGCAGAGCAAAGTTCTCCGCAGCAGTGGAACCCCCTCACTGGCAGAGACATGCATGTCTGGGCAAGAGCCAGAACACTTTTGCCTTATCCAAACCCCTCCAGCATGGCGAGTTGGGAGTTCGGATTACTCTGCCCAGTGGTAACATTTAAGGATATTTTTAAGGTTCGTGGCCCGATTTATTTTCTCTCATTCTCTCTCTCTGGGGGAAAAGCATACTCCATAATCTTTCTTTTAAAAGACTCATGGGATGAAAACTAAAATTTAAGATAAAGAAAGCATATTTTGGAATCACTTAACTGTGAGAAATATGCAACCAGTATGTCATCTCAAGATAAGCATCAGTCAGATTTATTGCAAAGTTTTGTTTAAGAACCAAAAACAAAAGCGAAGTGACAATGTTCAATATGCCTTGCTGCATTTTATTTTCATCTTAACTTCTTACTCTTTTTTATTATTTAAGGAGAGGAATGCAAAGCAAACAAGGAGGGAAAGCAGAATGAATGCTAAAAAGGTTTTTTTTTAAAAAAAAGAGTGGCATTTTTGACAACTGTGAGTGAATTATTTTCTTGTTCAAGTCAGAAGGTATGATCTGCTCTTGACATTTTCATTTCATTTTATGACATTTTTCATAAAAATAAAAGATCACATTCAAAGAAAATAAGCAATTGTTCAAATCTTTGGGTGTTTCTTTTATAAGTAGTCTTTAATTCTGTTTGGTTTCTTTGAACCAAATCAAAAGAAAAAGAAAAACAGGGCAATTCTAAGGTCTGTTGCAGAAGAACAGTGGGGGGTCACTCCAGTGATCTCCTAGTATGCCTACAGAAAGCTCTATGGGTGTAGAACTGTGGGGGAAATTCCCACTGTCTATAGCATGGGTAGGCAATCTAAGGCCTGGGGCCCAGATCCGGCCCAATCGCCTTCTAAATCCGGCCCACGGACGGTCCGGGAATCAGCGTGATTTTACATGAGTAGAATGTGTCCTTTTATTTAAAATGCACCTCTGGATTATTTGTGGGGTATGGGAATTCATTCCCCCCCCCAAAAAAAATATAGTCCAGCCCCCCACAAGGTCTGAGGGACAGTGGACCGGCCCCCTGCTGAAAAAGTTTGCTGACCCCTGGGCTATAGCATCTGAATTAGGGCATTTCAGAGATTCAAAACCACACGCCCACCCACCCACACTTCCCAGCAGAGTCCTGGGTTAAGTCCCATACCTATGTAGCCTTGAGGTGACATAGTTTTTTACTCCCATTGTTTAGTCGTTTAGTCGTGTCCAACTCTTCGTGACCCCATGGACCAGAGCACGCCAGGCACTCCTGTCTTCCACTGCCTCCCACAGTTGGGTCAAAGTCATGCTGGTAGCTTCGAGAACACTATCCAACCATTTCGTCCTCTGTCGTCCCCTTCTCCTTGTGCCCTCCATCTTTCCCAACATCAGGGTCTTTTCCAGGGAGTCTTCTCTTCTCATGAGGTGGCCAAAGTATTGGAGCCTCAGCTTCAGGATCTGTCCTTCCAGGGAGCACTCAGGGCTGATTTCCTTAAGAATGGAGAGGTTTGATCTTCTTGCAATCCATGGGACTCTCAAGAGTCTCCTCCAGCACCATAATTCAAAAGCATCAATTCTTCAGCGATCAGCCTTCTTTATGGTCCAGCTCTCACTTCCATACATCACTACTGGGAAAACCATAGCTTTAACTATACGGACCTTTGTTGGCAAGGTGATGTCTCTGCTTTTTCAGAGTCTTACACACACTTATTTGAGGGTTTCCTCTTATATCCTATTCATATCACAAACATGTCCCTTTAATATCATTTTTAACTGAGCAAAATTCATGTCAGTGAGGTCTCTTTTTGCAGAGTTCTAAATTAACGCTGAAAAGTTTGAAGAGCTATGTAACGATTTTTCCGATAACTAGCAATTCAGTCTTCCAAATCCATCAGTTACCGGTACCTGCCTTCGCACATGTCAGCTCCCAGCCTTAGATTTGATAAATGGTTTTAATTGTATCCTGTCACTAAGCGGAATCCCATCAGAACCTGGCAACAGGAAATTGTGCGTATTTGCAGTTAGAGATGAAGCTCATGCTACACCTTTAAAATGAACCATCACCCTCCGTGATTGTTTTCTCAAATGTGTTTTTAGGAATCGGTCTTTGTCAAGACTGCAGGAAAGTAGGAATCAACATACTTATCTCCCCAAGGTGAGCTTTCACACCTTTCAATTTTAAAACAATGGATTGAATCATAAAGTAGCTTGCTTCCAGGAAAAAACCAACAACCAGATTGCCTCCTTGAAACCGTCACTGTAATCTCGAGCCCCACATGTGCTCCAGAGCACACACAGAACTCTTGCATGATTGAATTTTCCCATTCACTTCCTTGGAAGAGGCAACTGTGCATGCACAGCACTGAAAGAAAAGGATCGCTAGCCCTAAAAATCAGACAACAGATTGTTATTTTAATTTAGGAATGGGAACATGTGATCCTCCAGATGTTTCTGGATTTCAACTTGCATCAGCACCAGCCAGCGATGTCCAAGGTAGAGGTGTTCACAGTCCAACAATGTCTGGAGAACCACAGATTCCCCATCCCTAAATTAAAACAATGATTTATTCCCTAATAGCGGTACCAGCTATTCCCATTCAATGTTTTACACCAGGCACCCCCAAACTCAGCCCTCCAGATGTTTTGGGACTACAATTCCCATCATCCCTGACCACTGGTCCTGGTCAGGGATGATGGGAATTGTAGTCCCAAAACATCTGGAGGGCTGAGTTTGGGGGTGCCTGTTTTAAATGCACAGTTCTTATGAACTCCACTCCACACACACCAAGAGCAAACATTTCTGCAAATAAGTTAGAATGCGAACTGAAGTTCATGGTGGGCAGAGACATATTGTGACGCTAATTCCAAACTTTGGGCCGCTGTTGTTGAAAGCTTGTTTTGCAGCATTGGGGGGTCCTGTATTGCTTCCAGAGCCACGACCCTCTTTTTTCAGTGCAAGCACTGCTGGCAGCGTCTGCCTCGATTCCATGGGAAAGTATTTGGCCAATCACATGCTGACATGTTTATCTTTCTAGCTGTCAGGATGAGTAAGTATGCAGGCTGAATACTATCATTCAGCTTGAATGGAGAAATAGCTACCACTCGTGAAATCTGACAGAATAAATATACTTTCAAACAAGATCTGTCAGATTCCTATTAATCTTTTGGCTTAGATCCCATTGCAATTGATCTTAAATGGGGTCATACTGACGAGCAACTAACACTGTGGTGTTTTCCTTTCCTTCACTGAGTCTAGGCAGCCATACGAGACAGTGGCTGCCCGTCAATCGGTGCAGGCATTCCTCCGCTTTCTTCGCACTTGCCTGCGCATTTGTGTGTCTTTCAATGTCTAATTACAAGGATGAACCCCAAAGACAGCTTATTGTTGGGGCTTCAACGCTAATCCAATGAAAAAGCGGCGCAACCTCTTCAAGGCAATGACAGCATCTGCCCTTCCCCAGCTACCGTTCAAAGCAGTCAGTTCGTGAGCAGCCTCAAAGCCAAGTGAGAAAAATAGCAAACACATTCAGCCTCATTCCTCCGGGTACAAACTGTGCTCAAAAGAACTCGGAGTTTCAGAGCTGCCCAGAATGTCAGCACATCACTTCCTGCTTGATCTAAGCCGGACTGACCCTAGGCAGGGTTTGATAGCATACTGATCCGTTGTTTTCCCATGATCAAGAGTGGAGCTCGTCTCGCCCACTCAGACCACATAGACATTTCCATCTGCACCGATGTCAAAGCATCTCATCCACATCAGAAAGCATCCAGGTCTGGCTCACTTCCTTTCTGGTATTTACATAGTACGGTGGGGGGGGGGGAGACTGAATTGAAGCCCTTGCAGTCCTTTTGGCTCCCCCCTCCCTTGAGTTTGCTTAAGTGTTGGCATCTTGTTTATGCAGCAGAGGCTTGCGAAACTCCCGAGATGGAGAGATAGAGAGAAGGGGTTTTTTTTTGCCAAAGTTTGGTTTTTATGGATTTCTGGGCAAAATGTGTACAGGTCTAAGCCAGGCCCTTGGTGACCACCTAGGCATTGCCAAAACAGAAGAAGAGGGCACATATTTGCGTTAAAATTGCAATGTGCTAATATATCTATATGAATATGGAGATGTGCCAATATAGAAATCATGACTGTGAAATGAAAATGCCGCACATCTTTCCACAGTGTGGATGACTGTGACCAGGTGACCTGTGTCAATCTTGCTGCCCAGGTGTTTTCGAGACAACTTCAAGGCTCTTGCTGCGCTCTCTCTTCTTGGGGTTCTTTGCCTTTAAACTGGGCTTGGACCAGTCAACCCTATAAAAGCAGAGGATGCTCTCAAATAGAGCGCTGGCAGCCCTTCAAACAGAAGATTTCCCCCTGTAAAATAGGACAGGGGACCACCCTATTTAAATGCCAGGCTTCACTTCCAGGCAGACTGGTTACCTTCAGCCAATACAATGGGGATACGAATTAGAGAGCTCACCAGTGGTAAAGAATCAAAACATAATAATAATAATAATAATAATAATAATAATAATAATAATAATAATAATAATAAATTTTATTTATATCCCGCCCTCCCCAGCCAAAGCCGGGCTCAGGGCGGCTAACAACAATAAAATAATCAATCAAATAATCACACAATCTAAAAATATTTCATTATAAAAATTAATTAAATCAAATTGATGGCAACCAATTAAGTAGAATTATGTGCAGGTTGCCAGAGGAGGGAGTCAGGCTGCGCCCTGACCAAAGGCCTGGCGGAACAACTCTGTCTTGCAGGCCCTGCGGAAAGATGTCAGGTCCCGCAGGGCCCTAGTCTCTTTTGACAGAGCATTCCACCAGTTTGGAGCTGCAGCCGAGAAGGCCCTGGCTCTAGTTGAGGCCAGCCTAACCTCTCTGAGGCCTGGGACCTTGAGGATGTTATTATTTGCAGACCGTAGGTTTCTCTGTGGGGCATACCAGGAGAGGCGGTCCCGTAGGTACGAGGGTCCTAGGCCGTATAGGGCTTTAAAGGTTAAAACCAGCACCTTAAACCTGATCCTGTACTCCACCGGGAGCCAGTGCAGCTGGTATAATACCGGATGAATGTGCTCTCGCAGCGAAGACCCCATAAGGAGTCTCGCCGCGGCATTCTGCACCCGCTGGAGTTTCTGGGTCAGTCTCAAGGGCAGCCCCACGTAGAGCGAGTTACAATAATCCAGTCTGGAGGTGACCGTCGCATGGATCACAGTGGCTAGGTCAGGACGAGAGAGATAAGGGGCCAACTGCTTAGCTTGGCGGAGATGGAAAAATGCCGCCTTTGTTATAGCTGTAATCTGCGCCTCCATAGAGAGGGAGGTATCGAAGATTACACCCAAACTCTTAACGGACGGTGCTGGCACTAATTGCACCCCCGCAAGAGATGGGAGTTGCCCCCTCGATCCCATATCGTCCCGCCCCAGCCAGAGGACCTCTGTCTTCGAAGGATTTAACTTCAACCGGCTCCCACGTAACCATCCAGCCACAGCTTCCAGACATCTGGTCAGTGTGTCTGGGGCCGAGTCAGGATGGCCATCCATCAACAGATAGAGTTGGGTGTCATCAGCATACTGATGGCAACCCAGCCCAAAACTCCGGACAAGCTGGGCGAGGGGGCGCATAAAGATGTTAAAAAGCATCGGGGAGAGAATTGCACCCTGAGGCACTCCACACACCAAGGAGTGGCGTGATGACAATTCCCCCCCAAGCGCCACCCTCTGTCCCCGACCAGAGAGAAACGAGCGCAGCCATTGAAGGACTGTGCCCTGGATCCCCACGTCGGCAAGGCGGTGGTCCAGGAGTTCGTGATCGACCATGTCAAAGGCTGCTGACAGATCTAGAAGAATCAGCAGCCCCGACCCGCCTCGATCCAGCTGTCTGCGGAGATCATCTGTTAGGGCGACCAGAGCCGTCTCGGTCCCATGACCAGCGCGGAAGCCGGACTGGAATGGGTCCAGAGCAGATGTTTCATCCAGAAACCTACCAAGCTGTTCAGCAACCACTCTCTCAATCACCTTACCCAGGAATGGAAGATTCGAGACCGGGCGGTAATTGGATAGATCTGAGGGATCTAATGATGTTTTCTTTAAGAGCGGACGCACCACCGCCTCCTTCAGTTCCCCTGGGAATATCCCGGTGCCAAGGGACAAATTGATGATATCCCCCAGGGGGCCCCGCACCTCGTCTGGACACGCTCTAATCAGCCATGACGGGCACGGGTCCAGAGGACAGGTGGTGGGCTTTCCAGCTTGGAGGAATCTGTCCACATCGGCTGGAGATATCCGGTCAAAGTGGTCCAATACTGGACCCGAGGACAGTCGAGGGGCCTCCAGTTCCTTTATTGTATCCAAATTGGCAGGGAGGTCATGGCGGAGCAACAGGACCTTCTCCGCAAAAAAGCTCGCAAATGCCTCACAGCTGTGTGTCAGATTGTTATTTAAATTTGGCTGTCCTTCAAGGGACGTTAAAGACCGAATTATACTAAATAATTGCGCCGGGCGATAGCTAGCGGATGCAATGGAGGCCGAGAAGTAAGACTTCTTAGCAGCCTTCACTGCCATCTCATAGGTTTTCATAAAAACCCTATAAGATGTTCTTGAGGCTCCGTCACGGGCACCCCGCCATACTCTCTCTAGCCGTCTGAGGTCCCGCTTCATTTTCCGAAGCTCCTCGGTAAACCAGGGAGCCCGGTTTCTGCGGGGTCGCAGAGGGCGCTTAGGTGCGATCTCATCGATGGCTGCCAGCAGCTGGGTATTCCAGCCCTCAACAAGCTCAGTCAATGAGTCGCCAGGGGGAGCATGGTCCCGCAAGGCTTGACGGAATCTATCCGGGTCCATCAGCCTCCGCGGGCGAGCCCAAATCGGCTCGCCACCTAAGCAGGGTGGGGGTGGAAAGTCAATCCTGGCTTTCAGAGCGTAGTGATCAGACCATGGCACCTTCATCGAAGGAGACATGATCACATCTATACCGGCGCCAAAGATCAAATCCAGCGTGTGGCCTGCTTGATGTGTGGGGCCCGAAACAAACTGGGAGAGCCCTAGTGTCGCCATGGAAGACACCAGGTCCAGAGCCTGTGAGGAGGGAGTGGCATCAGCGTGGAAGTTGAAGTCTCCCAATACCAATAGGTTAGGGAACTCCAAGGCCCAGCCGGCCACCGCCTCCAGCAGGCCTGACAGGGTGGCTGCTGGTGCGCTAGGTGGCCGGTACACCAGCCAGACAGCCAAGCTCTCCTCGGAGCCCCACACTAGGCCAACACATTCCATGCCGGGGATCGATGGCGATGGTAGAGCCCTGAAAGGGCAATCTTCCCGGATTAATACTGCCACCCCTCCCCCCCGGCCCACAGTCCGTGACTGGTGGAGGACGGAGAAACCCGGGGGCGCCATCTCTCGTAAGGTAACAGTTACCCCTTCGCGCACCCAGGTCTCCGTCACACAAGCCAGGTCAACTCCCTGCGAGATAAAGAAATCTCGCAGGGTAGCAGTTTTGTTGCCTATAGACCTGGCATTGCACAACACCAGTGAAGGAGGTGAGTAATCCTTGCTCACCCTACCCTCGTCTCTCGGGATGGGGCGCAGATTGGAAGGGGTACGAGCATATCCATATCTCGATCCCCTTCGCCTATAACATCTGCCCCCACCGCCATACCTCCCTCTGAGACTATTATAGATCCCTGAAGAAATGAGCGAGCTACTACTATGTTTGTCTAGGGAAGGCTAAGTGGAGAGAACAAAAGCAGTCACATACTAGGGGACATCATTTCAGTTTTAGGTAAAGAGGGACAAAGAGATTTTAGGGGTTTCACTGCAAAGTCTGAAAGCCAACTCTTCACTATATTCAAGAGTGAATCGCTTAGACCCTAGTTAAGAGCATTCATTTTAGTTATTTCATTGTTTATATCACATATACATCCCCGCCGCCCCAGCTTTTATGAAAGAGGTCCATGCCTTTAGCACACAGGTTTGGCAAATGTTCCTCTCAAAAATAACAAAAAGGAGGCTTCCCACAGGCATCTGGAAAAATGTTGGACTAAATAGAAGAAGAAGAAGAAGAAGAAGAAGAAGAAGAAGAAGAAGAAGAAGAAGAAGAAGAAGAAGGAGGAGTTGGATTTGATATCCCGCCTTTTACTCCCTTTAAGGAGTCTCAAAGCGGCTAACATTCTCCTTTCCCTTCCTCCCCCACAACAAACACTCTGAGGTGAGTGGGGCTGAGAGACTTCAAAGAAGTGTGACTAGCCCAAGGTCACCCAGCAGCTGCATGTGGAGGAGAGGAGACATGAACCCGGTTCCCCAGATTACGAGACTACTGCTCTTAACCACTACACCACACATAGGCCTTTGGTCTGATCATGCAGGGTTCTTATGTGGCAAAATCTCAAAACGGTGCTCAAATATTGAAACATCATTGTAGAGTGTAATATATATGTTGCAAGGTTGTTGCTGCTTTTAAGCATTTTTTGTGTTTGTCAAGAGCTGTGCTCAAATCTTTCTGAATACACTTTTTGAGATAGGAGGAATCTGAGGTTTTTCTTCTCCTTGCTCCAGAAAAGAAGGCAACCTCACAGAATCTCCACTGTTTTTTTGTAGTGTCCATCATTTCCACACACACACACCATGCCCTGGAATAATGGTAGGTCCAGGGCATTGTGGAGGACACAGCTGCTGCTGCTGCTGCTTTTACTGGCAGCAGAAAAAAACAGAAAAAAACATAGGAGCATAGAAACAGTGAAAAACAAAGCTGACAGCATGGTTCAGGGGAGAACATGGGCAACCATTTGTGGAGGTGTGCTATGAATCTTTCCCAAGTATTATGTCTACATAGTTTAACCACAAGATGTTAGGCAAAGCCTTTCAACTTCCTTTCCCTTTCAATATGTCAATGTTGTGTGGCAAACATATCCTTACATTAGCTTATATTCTGGAATTGCAATATGTTATGCTGTAAACACCATGCAAGAGTGTCATTTTCTACAAGTGCTTCCAAATGGGGACTTAATATTGTTAAACAGGTCACTGAGATATCACAAATGGGCCAGTGGTAGGAAATTTCAATTCATCAAATTTCCCCTGGAAAGTAAGTTACTCGTTTATTTTATTTCACATCCTGTGCCTTTGATCCCAGAAAAGGCAGCTAGGACAACTGAAGATATGCCTCTGTCAATTGCTTCTGAACGTTCAAAACAGTCCAAGTGGAACTGCTGCCGCTGGTTCCTTCTGGGCCAGTTTGGCATTGTCTGAAAGTATTCAATCACCTACTGAACAAATAATCTTTCCCGCATTAAGACAGAGTGGGGGGAAATAGACACATCCTTTCTTTAGCAGGGTGTACAGTGATGCATCCTACTTCCTCCTCTTTGCAGTCTCCCAGTAGTTTGTTCAGGTAATGATTTGTAAGGCTCATCACAACCTGTAATTCTCCATCACTCCAGCACTTTTCATCTTGTACGACATCAATACCAGGAACATTGTGTGTGGCACTTAATGGACTGTTGATGGGAAATAGGTGGCCTGAATTACGTTAGTCATCCTAGGGCTTGTCAATCAGAAGGGAACTTGAATGAAAGAACATGGTGTGCTAGAGTCAGGACAGCAGAATAGAGACGACTGACGTCTGCACCCACATCTCGGGCCATCTGCAGGGAAATGCAAAGCTCGAAGCCTTTCATGAAGAACTTCAGAACCAAGATGTTTTTCTCAAGTAAGTTGAATGTTCCATTTCTTTGAAGGAAAATCAAAACATTAAACTCCCATTTGGTTGCAATAGGTAGAAGTGCAAATGTTTAAGAGACAGACTTTACACAAGTTGATGTAGAAGTAAGTAGCACCGAGTTCAATGAGGCTGTTTGTTGAGGAAGTGTGGAGCAGCTACATAGGAGGGGCTGTAGCATTCTGCTTTGTGCTCAGAAAGTCCCAGGCATCTCCAAGTAGGAGCCTCTGCTACTCAGTATATATGATAAAGAGCCACACAAACCATTGGTGTGACTCAGTATGAGATAACTTCCTATGTACATGGGCAGTTTCCAGCTAGCATGATGGAAGATGTCTGGTGGGAAAAACATTGTCTCACCAGCATACCTCCATCTTTGCTGCCAGACTGGCACCTACATCACATCCTGAAGCCCCTCAATTGGATTTACAGTAATATAGGACTGCACCGAAAATGTAAGACCAGAAAATTTCAGAAAACAAAGACTAGGCATTTCTCTCTTTAAACTGGCTACCATACTACGGGTTCACTGCAAAAGGCTCTATAACATATTCGAATTATGCAAGTGTGCAGAAATCAAGACTGCTGATTTTTCTTTTACCTTGCAGGAAAAATTATGACTCCTAATGGAGTAATTTGGGGTTGGTACATGACACTTGCTTAGTAAGCTGCATTTGGCCTTAGAAGTGAAGGTAAACCAATCAGAAGATCCTATTCCATCGGCAGCTATGAAATTACATCTCCACATTGTCAACAAAAATCTCCCAGCAAACCAAAAAGGGAAAAAAGAAGAAGCTGTTTGTGGTTTTCCCCGTTCCAAGTTACATAGACACCATAATTTTTCAGCATAGTTGCAAGTTTTATAGTTTTCTTTATATATAACAAACACAGTTTGTGGCAGCTTGTATGCGATAGTCAGAGAAACCTCCCATTTTATTTTTAGAAAAGACAAGCGCATTACGTGAGAAAACGTTGTCCTTCTAGAGAAATTATGCATAGGAAAAATTCTAAAATACTCTGATGGATTGTAGCCCCTTTCTTAGAAGTAGCATTGATGCCACCTTTTTCATACCTTAAGGCACGTGGCTTTTGAACTTTTCAAACTGACATGCTGTGCCAGATCATCAGAGTTGAGCAGCTCCATGTTCTGAGGGGTCCACGGGCAAGATATATTCAGTGGCGCCCCTCCCTGAGTGGGTCCACCTTCTCCTCGCCCACTAACACGGCTATCCATTCTGAGTGGCAATCATTCAGGTGCCCATAGAGCCAGCGGCAAAAGTGAACAAAGCAATGGATATAACGCTTAACTGTAGGTTATATTCAAGCTACACAAAGGGCAGTGGTTTTGACCTACACCTACCCACCCACCCACATGTCTCCACCAAGCTAAGTGAGAAGCATTAGCACAGTTCAAGGACGCTGTCCTGAACCCCTGGCCTACCTGGCAGCAAGTCCAAAGTTCTAAGTCTGAGGTTCGAGCCACACAAGCAAAGTCCAAAGGTCAGGAAATGAGGCCAAGTCCAAAGTCCAGCAGTCAGGATACAGTCCAGAGTCAAACCCAAAGCACTGTCCCGTGGAGGTCCAGGAACATCCAAGCTGAGGTCCACCAACATAGGCAGTTGAGCAGACACAGCACCTCAGCTCTGCTTCCCTTTTGCACTGGGCTTGATGAGGCATGTGGCCCTCACCTGTTTTGAGCCCACTCCGGCTGAGGAATCACACACCTCCTTCCACAGCTAGTGAGCCCCACCTGGCCAGCTAGGGAGTTGGGCTGTGGATCTTTGCCTGCCTCAGCCTCCTAGAGCGCAGCTCCCGCTGCTCCCTACAGCTCAGAGCCCACTGTGTGCATGGAGACAGTGGCCTATCTGATTCCCCTTGTGTGTACTTCCTTCCCCATACCCTGCTTGCCCTGGTGTGTCCCAGTCCCAGCTACACCACTCACCAGGATACTTTCTCTCCTCTTACGCCTCCCCATCATCCTGGCAGTTCATGGCAGACACATTCCCAGCCAGGCAGGAAGTGCTTGAGGGGAGCAGGGTGGTGGAGACAGGGTGTGCCCCTGGGGAATAGTCCTGAGGCCAAAATAGAGGCCTGGTGAGCTGCATTCAGCCCCTTGGCTCTGATGTTCCCAACCTCTGGCTTATCTAAACATGGCTTCCCACAAACCCGATTCAATCAGCACCATATTGCTGAATCAAGAGCATGGGAACTGGGCATGAGGGAAACCATTCCTGTGGATTGCGCAGCCCATGCCAGCCACACCGCAGTCTCCAAATCAGGAATTAGTGTCTGCTGATAACTGAGACTATGTGGGAGGAATGCAAGATTTTTAATGTCCTCAAGCCCTACGATGAGCGCAAATTTAAAATTAATAAGCATTTATCAGCCATTAAGCTTTCAGAAAACAAGCTCTTCCTTTGACTTCCTCACAGTGGGATTTTTCTTACAAAACAACTGCAAAACATCACACTCCGTAAAAGCTTTCACAATTCCTCTGCTGATTACGCACAGTTCAAAATCCCTCGCAGTGTCAAAACTAAAATGTTACACCTACTGTCCTCAATAATTTTTTTTTTAAAAAAAGATCTTGTTTTTAAAGCTTCACTTGCGTTGCCAGATATACTCATTCCAGATAACAGGAAACATACGGGCATTTTTAAGAGGGCCGAAAAGGCAAGGCACCTTCTCACCCAAGGTAATCTGAAAAGGCAAGCCACATTTTAAATGGAAGAGCAGCTGGTGATTTGAATAAACCTTCTCTAACAATTTCAAAAAGTGTTTTCTACTATACCTATAATTGTCAATCCTTAGGCCCAGAATTATTAAACTGCAGTTAAAATGTGCAGACAAAAGCTTTCAATTTGTTTTCCTAGTAATTACATAAGCCACCGAAAATGTCACATTCCCCCACCCTGGCTTTTTCAAACATTTTATTGTAGAAAGAAGCAAACTTAAAACAAAACACCAGTTTAGGATGAGAAAGAAATGAAAGCCAAGTCCTAGGGAAGAGGAAGAGGGATTTTGGTTAAGTTGGTTTGTCTGTTTTTCTTTCCATGATGTCAGGCCCTGGAGGCAAAAAAACCTCTCAGACAATACATTTAAGAGAAGAAAAGGTGGGGATGGCTTGAAAAGAGCCATTTGTTTCAGACTGAGCAAGGACCAAATAAAGGCAAAATCACTACAGGTCAGATCTGCAAAGCCCTCTGGAATAAATTTTTTTAAAAAGAGTGACAGAAAAGACACATTTATTTCTTGTAGACATTTCTCCATTAAATTTAACCAACTTCATGCTATGCCCATTAACCGGAAGATAGTAAAACCAAATAAAACTTATTCCCAACAGAAAGGGAAACATCTCCTGGCCCCTTGATGGAACTTGGTGCTAGCTGCTGCTTACTGGAACAATCTCGCTATCCCCCAAAGGCAGAACACATCCCTGAAAATATTTGACATGACACCTGAGCTGAAAAACAAGAAATAATGGTCACTCCTAAGAAAAAACATATAACAATTCCACTCTCTAAAGAACCACCAGACTATTGTGAACCAGGGAAGAAATGTCCCAAGTCAGAAAGAACTGAAGCTTTAGCTCAAGATTCCAGGTGAAAGCTATCTGATAATGCAGTTTTAGGAAGGGTCTCTTCAGTTTTCATAATGTAGGGGAAAGAAAGAACTATCATCTTACCCTAAGGTCGTATTATTTGCATCACAGACTTAGCCTAGTTTAATAGTGATTCTCTTTACACAAATCCCAGCACTATCATGGAGAGGCTTCGAGGACACATCAACCAGCAGGCTAAACAAAAACTTTGCTTCTCTCCAACAATGGACCAAAGTAGACACAGAGGGTGTGGGGGAAGGAGTTATTGGTTTGGGGTTTTGTTTTGGATTTGGTTCCTGTTTTTATCATCTATTTCAGTGTTTCCCAACCTTGGGCCTGCAGCTGTTTTTGGACTACAACTCCCATCATCCCTAGCTAGCAAGACCAGTGGTCAGGGATGATGGGAATTGTAGTTCAAAAACAGCTGGAGGCCCAAGGTTGGGAAACACTGATCTATTTTGTGTTTTACATAGTCTTTTTAGGTTGCTAACTGCCCTCAGATCTGTGGATAAAGGATGGCATACAAATTTAATAAATAAAGAATAATACCCAAATAGAAATCCAGTGCCACCTAGTGACTAAACTGTATAACAGCATTATCCAGGGACTTCCGGGTTAGCGCGATCGGCAAATGGCGGATTCCCTCCGAGCTCCGGAGGGAATCGGCTTCGTGGAAGACGGGTCCTGCCGCGGCAGCGATGCGGGGACCCTCAGTAACCACAGGCGCGGAAGCCTGTGGACCTGGTAACTCGGCGGGCACCATTTGCGCCCTCCCCGACCAGCGAAGAAGCCTTTTTAAAGGCTTCAGAGCGGGTGACGGAGAGTGGCGTGGTGCTGTGAGTGGATCGCTTCTTCTACGGAGTGAAGCCACGAGCCATGGCCGGAGAGCGCTGACTTCTTCCTTGAACATTCGGGCTGCAAAAGTAACAACCCGTGAGTAATACGGAAATTGGACTTAAAATTTTTCTTTTAAATTCGGCACGACCGGGGGATGCGTTAAAAGGCAGTCCGCCCCCCGTTTTGTAGACAATTTAAAGCAAGAATTGGATAACTAAGGTCGAGAGACCATTTCTCTCTTTGTGAGATAAAAGTTATTAATTCCACGATTTGGCACTATAAGTATTTTGCTGGAGGATAAGAACTGATTTTAAGGAGCTGAGGCGCAACCCCCCGGGATCCGGGAGTGATCCGCAAGAGAGCCTGCTGAGGAGGTATAAAGAGTTTGACAGCTGTCAAACGAGCTGTCAAAGTTACAAGAACTTGCCTTTTGTTATTTCTGCTGGTTATTTTTGATACATTTAACTTGAAACTGTTGAAAATAAAGAAAAAATAAGAACAAAGTAATCAGACTGTTGGAGAAAGAATATTAAGTAACCAGAACCCCTCTAGAGGTGGTTCTGAGACATTACAATGGCTGCAGATGGAAAATTACAGGCTGAGCTGGAAAGAATGTTCTTTCTCGTGGGAAAATTACAAGACCAGAGTGCAGCTATGGCTACAGATGTTTTGACTTTGAAATTGAAAGTAAATAATCTTGTTGATGGTTCCAAGGACTTGACTCAAGAAAATTCTGCAGTCGAACAAAAAGAGATATGTGCAGACTCAGAGGAGTGGGAAGGAGGAGCTGAAATGTTGCAGGTGAAAAAGGACAACCAGTGGCCTGTAAAAATGGACTACAAAGAAAACAAGACCTGGATGACAAAAATTTGGTTTGAACTTGAGAATGAAGATTGGAGGAATCTCCCCACGGGGAGATCGGAAGACCTATGGATTATAAATTTGATTAAGGCGAAAATTGGAGCTTTTGGGACATTTGGGACATTTGGATTTAAAAGGAACAAGAAACATGATTTGGGCTCCACTTTTGAATACGGAGGTCTGGTTGGAAGAAATATAGACCCCATTGGGACAGAGCTTCTCCGAGATTCGATGTCTACTATAAAAGACTATCAACAAAACTGGCAGAGAGGGACTGAAAGAGACTTAAGGGCCTCGGACGTGAGGGATCCGGGCTGAGAGTTGACAGATTGATGGATACTTGTTGAGGATCGAGACCGGGAAAGGGGGGGCGCGAGAGTTTGGGAATCCAAAGGGTGTATAATTATATGTTGTTTTCTCTTATTTTGTTTTGTAAATAATATAGAAATTGGGAAATCTATGGAAGGGAAATGGGGTCGTCCTTAGAAAAGTATGTAAAGGATGGGTATTTTGGTTTAAACTGAGGTTTATAAGTTAAATTTGGTTAACTAAGAAGAATCAAGTAAAATATTAATAAGGTAAAGGAGGGAGATAAGAACTTGCTGAGTAAACTATTGATGTTGGAATGCAGGAGGGGGAGGTGTGGGGAAGTCCAGGAAAGTGGTTAAGAAATTAGGGATTTGAAATTATATGTGTTTGTGTTTGTATGTTTGTGTTGTGTATTGTTTGTGTGTGTGTAAATTTTGAAAACTCAATAAAAAATTTATTAAAAAAAATAATAACAGCATTATCCAGACAGGACTATAGTTCTGAGTGTGGTCCTGGAGATCTCTTACAGACTGTTCAGCACCCTAAATAAACTATAGTTTCTGGAATGGTTGTGAGAAGGCCATGAAAGTTAAAGGGCTATAAAATGGATATAAGCCTGTAGACTAGATTTCTCAATCAATCCTTTATTAGGCATAGCAACCACACATTATAAAACAAACACTTTATACAGATTGTGGAAAATACAAATTCGGCATAACAATTTGCATAAATAATACAGTCTAACACTAGATATGCCCTTTGTTATATTTCATGAGAAGAATTTTCCCCCTTCAGAATATCCAAAACATCCCCTCGCAGAGCAACAATTTCCAGAATTCTCTGGGAAGAGAGGTCAACCATTAAACGACTCTGAGAATGGTAGCTTCAGGAAAGGAATAGGGGTCTCTTAACAACTCTTCTCACCCTTAATAAACTATAGTCCTGAGGAGTTATGGGAGAAGCCATGGCTATTGAAAGTGGTATGATACTGCTTCAAATGTATAGTGCTGATGGGGCCCAGAAGTTGCTGGACTACAACTGCCATAAGCCCCAGGCAGCAAGGGTAATGGTGAGGGATGATGGGAATTGTAGTCCAACAAACATATTGAGGGCTATAGGGCTCTCTTAGGCCACACAAGAAAAACAGATGACTATGGCTTGGAATCAGCAGGGGTCTCCAGATGTAATCTCACCTCACTTTTAAGTGAAGGGACCATAGCTCTGTCACAGCACATGCTTTGGATTCAGAAGGTCAAAGGTTCAATACCTGGCATCTCCAGTTTTTAAAAAGGGTCATGCTGCAGGTGATGGGAAAGACCTCGGTCTGAGATCAGGGAAAGCTGTTGCCAGTCAGAATAGCCAGCACTGGCCTAGAGGGAGAAATAGCTCTGACCTCCTGTAAGACAGCTTCCACTGGTCCAATTAAGGAACCATACTGGCTCACAGGGCCAAACTAAGCAATGTTCAGGAGCCATGTTAAAAGGCTCCTGGTGGGCTTTTGTTTTCCCTCTGCTGGTTTTTAAACTGAAAAGCAGCATCAGAGACTGCACACAGGAGCAAAAAACAAAACAAAACAAAAAAGTGGGATGGAAGAACTTCTTAATTATTGCACTTCACACCATTTTCACACAGCAGCACCCCCAAGCTACTTTCCCAGCCATGAGGGGCTGGGACAGATTATGGGACTTGTTTTCTGGTAAAGGAAAAGCAGCTAGAGGGTAGGAAACAAATATCAAGTGAGGGAAAGGGTTAAGCCATACACACACACACACACACACACACACACACACACACTCCTCTGCTGAATATTCCTCCAGCTGCCTGCATATTAGCTGGTATGGGCCCAAGAACTTTGCTTATCTCAAAAAGTCCAGGCAACAATTAGCCACACTCATGCAGACTTTAATATAATGTTAGAAATAGATAGGGAGGCTGTTGCCCAGTGGGAAAGGTTTTAAAGGAGTGCATTTGGGAATAAGACTTTTCCTGTATTTATGGATAAGATATAAGCATTGATCAAGCATCCCTTGGACTCTCTGCTTTGTTTCCTTTTTGAGTTGAAAGCAAGATGGTTGATGAGAAGACCTATATCATGTGTGGAATGAGATAAAATATTAAAAGAATTCCCAATCAGCCACATAGAATTGTTCGACATTCACAAGTCTATTTGAATATGTGGTTTCTTCTCCCAGTCTTCTATTATGTGACAACAATCCATCAGAATCATAGTGTCTGTTTACTTTATTTTTGCATTATGCAGCCCAACAAATTATTGAATTTCTCTCTCTCTTTGGCCCCTTGAGAAGTCATTTGCTCCACTATTCCTCATCCTACTCTCCATACAAGAGTGGTACTCTATAAGAGGCTAACTTCAGAAAAATCATTTGGTCCAGAATGCAGCATCAAGGATGTTGTAGTCCAAGTTACAATGATGATGTCACACCAATCCTGGTTACCAATCTTCCGGGCACAATTGAAAGTGCTGATGATTGGGAACTTCTGGGAGGAAAGATGGCTGACTAGTCATGTACTGCTGACACTCTACCAACAGAGATAATTATGTGGTGATTAATTGTCTTCTCCCAGTCTTAAAGTCAACTCTCCACATTTCTTCACCAGCATTCAAATTTTATTTTTGAAAATTCATCTGCCTTCTAATGTGCACTTCCCCTGATATAACCCATTATGCTTTTTGCAAGCAATTTTCTTCTAATATAATATTTTTTGCATTGGATCATTTTGATTGGAGAACTGCACTGGGTGTGGAGAAGTGAACATTTCTTGGAGTTGACTGCCTTTCAGTTCCTGAATTTCTACCAAGAAAGACATTTTTATATAGCAAACCTGTTTGTTTGTTTGTTTGTTTGTTTGTTTGTTTTTGTTTTTACATTTTCTCTATAGATCTGATTCCCAGCACTTCAAAACTCTCTCTCTCTCTCTCTCTCTCTCTCTCTCTCTCTCTCTCTATATATATATATATATATATATATATAAGCTGGCATATGCTGTCCAGCCCAATATGTATGCCTGTTCCATGCTTTGAAGCTGCACAATCTGACATTTGCAAACTCCAGGATCTCTGGTGATATTGCAATTGATAGGGCACAGCTCCCAGAACATATTCAGTTTGGCAGGTCCTGAAAGTTAAACCTCAGGTTTTTCCTGCAGTGCTACAAGGGATACCTTGACTGACAGAATCCCCAAGCTGCTCCTTCTGCAGTCAGGGCAGCGCTTCAGCGCAAACATAGTTATTCAACAAGGAACCAAAGAACTAAAAGCTAGTAAATATATCCATCTATAAGGCACAGACAGATGAAATCTGATTGCAGAAAAGCAGCCACGACAGAATCACTTTGCATGCTGCCTCAATGGGAAGGAGAGGGAAGAGGCTGCACACAAAAAATGGTGTTTCTCACACCCCAACCCTCACCATTTCTACAACATATGCAAAGCTATTATTCAGGCCGCAGCTCAGTGTAACAGTACCAGTGGCACATGGTGAAATTTTTCATAGGGGAGCAGTTAGGGCCAGAATTGCCTCCTTTTAGCCACCCTACTAAAATCTAAGCTGTGTACACACATAGCCTTTGAAATGCACAGGGATCATTTTTTTCCACAATGCACTTTTGTGCATAGCCATTCTACACGCCTTCCTGCAATAAAGCCATCTAAACTGGCAGCGACTGTCTGCGTTTTCTGCACACACAGGTGGGCATGTAATCCAACCAGTACACAGTGGTGTTCTCTATTCCTCTCCCATCAATTAGTATTCCTACAGACATACAGAGATAGAAATAGATAGATGATAGATAGATAGATAGATAGATAGATAGATAGATAGATAGATAGATAGATGATAGATAGATAGATAGATGATAGATAGATAGATAGATAGATGATAGATAGATATAGATAGATAGAGATAGAGATAGAGATGATAGATGATAGATAGATAGATAGATAGATAGATAGATAGATAGATAGATAGATAGAGATAGATAGATAGATAGATGATAGATGATAGATAGATAGATAGATAGATAGATGGATAGATAGATAGATAGATAGATGATAGATAGATAGATAGATAGATAGATAGATAGATAGATAGATGATAGAGATATATTTGTGGGATAATGACACCACGAGGTTGATATCTTCTCAATACCTGAGCCGTAATCCACCTACATATGGAATCAATAAAGTTGTGGCCATTTTCAATCCAGATCATTCTCTGCTTGAGTTTATTTCATCACTCCTTACTTTAGCCACTGCCTAGGGGTGGGTGGAGTTGTAACTTGGACTACAACTTTTGTACAGCACCTGCATCCAGCACTGAATGAACATTATCGCACCATGTGTATACAACCTGATTTATCTGGGGCATGTATGATGGACACTTGGCTTGAGCATTGTGGAACCTGCAACTACTGAAACTACCTAGCTGTGTTTTAAATTTGGAAAAACAACTTCAAAACTGAAGTCAGATTATATAAGGTATTTCAGATTTACAGAATATCTTGTTTCTGGGGTGACGACCTTAATAAAGTTTTGACTTTTGGCCTTCCACATCTGAAACTTCAATTCCATTTTTTTAACAGCTGTGACATCTGTTTAAACATGTGCCTCAAGGGTCAAATAAAATGCAATCGTAAGCCCTGGTGCCATTGTAAAAATCATCATTATCATCTTGGTTCAAAATATCTGAGCCAAAGTTTCAAACATTGGTACTGTTGTTGTCCTGACTTTTTCTGAGGAAGTTTCTATCAGTGTTTAATTCTTAGCATCCTATAATAAAACTAGAATATTTATTAGTGGCATGTGCCCTGAGTGTCTCTTTTCAAATATCCCTCCTTGCCTTGCCTGCCCCAGGATACAGCAAGGAAACACCAAAACAGAGTTTCACAAAGTCAACACGGAAGAGTCACAGTTCATTATATTCAGAACCAGAAGGTCTAGTCTGTTTCCCACATTACATGGTAGGAAATGTTCGTATGCCATACTGTGTGTCATAATACCCAGAACAAAACAGGAGAAAGGGGTGAACTGCAAGAATAAGAATAACCTGAAATGGATTGATGGACCAGTCATATTTATTCAAGAGAGATTGATTCAGAATACTAAGGAATGTCGGCATGGATGGATTTTAGAACATCTTCAGATGTGGACTGTAGACCCTGATTAGCATAACTGCATTCACCATTCAGCTTTTGCTCTTGTTTGTTGTATATTCACAACATTATAATGTGCTTTTGGAGAACTTTTGTGAAAATATAACACTATCGGTTATTGCTATTTCATGTTTGGTTTTGCCATTGCAGGTCCTTTTTTTGCTTTCTGTTCTCCATCTTAGAGGGAGTAATGGCCAAACTTGACTGCCTGCTATACCCAACATGCTTTTCCAAGCAGGTGTTTGTTGCCATCATACTTTGACATTTCTAGGGAATATTGTGCACATGCACCAAAAAAGAAGGGAGAAATACTTAAACTCTTATAGACTTATAGTTCAGCTGTAGAGCCCATGCTTAGCATGCAGCAGAACGCAGGTTCAGTCCTGGGCATCGCCACTTAAAAGGATTAGGAAGATGGTAATGTGAAAGAAACATCCCGAGATCTTGGAAAGTCACTACCTGTCGGAGTAGACAATCCTGGACAAAAAAAATCTAGCCTTCCTATAGTTAGCATGGATCAAGTCCTACCACTGTCATTACCTTACTACTCCTAGCCAGGCATTCAATCTACTTGCATCAAAAGAAATATATGAGACAGAGTAGAGGTGTACTGCCAATCCCTACACCTTCTGCCATGTTGCCTGGAGGACAAAACCAAGGCTCTAAATTGGACAAGGGGTCTCCAAGAATAGAGAAGACACCTTTGTCCTCCAACTCATTGAGGGCTCTAAAGGATAGAGATGTGCTGCAGGAAGGGATGTGACTTGCTAGCCTGCCCTGCTCCCACTCACCTATTTGCTTCAATGAAAGTAGAAGGAACACCCAAATACAGCTGTTATGTGGCTATTAACTATCACTTAGTCTGAACTATCCTGAGCTAGCATGAGAGGCCTGAGTGCAAGCATAGCTGGCTTAGCTGTTGCCAAGGTGCTTTAACTGCAGACACACACCCCATATTTTTAAAGTACTTCCCGCAAAGAATTCTGGGGGCTGTATATTACCACTTGCAAAGCTGCAATTCCCAGCGCCCACAACAAACTACAGTTCCCAGGATTTGGGGGGGGGAGTCATGTGCTTTTTTCTGGGGGTACGCATACCCCCTGACAGGGGCGCCGACTTATAAAAAATATGGGGGGCCCATACCGGGGTCCATACTGGCGGCAGGATGGCAGTGGTGCTTTTGCATGCAAGAACCGGCCTGCCCTCCCCAGGCTTCACGCCGGGAGGCGGCCACCCCCTCCTACCAACGTCACCTTAGCCGAACCCAGAAAAAAAGCCCCGCTCCGGCGGCGGGAACTCCCGTCCCCTCCATTCTCCCCTCACCCCGCTCCCTCGCCGGCGACGAATACGCCGTTCCTCGGCCCCGCGGCTCCATTCCTTTCTAAAGTCCTGCCGCTGGGGGTCTTCCTCTGACTGACCGACCTGCCCGCCCCTTCTCAGGAGCTCCCGGTCACTTTGGGAGGCGCGCACCGGAGTCCCCTGCGCGGTTTTTGGCAAGGTGCCTAATAATTTTCTTAAATTATTTGGGGGGCAGAGCCCCCAAAGGAATTTTTGAGGGGGCTCGGGCCCCCTCAGGCCCCATGGAGTCGGCGCCTATGCCCCCTGAACATTTTGTGAATCTAAGTTTGACCTCATTGAGGGGCAGTATTTCAATATGAGTAGGAAAATGAGAGTACCCCTAAACATTTTTAAGGGGGGAAGCACTGTTTAAATCTATGGTGTGTGTGCAGCCAGAGGATTTGTGGGGGCTCTCGCTCACTTTCCAGTTTTCACTTGCCTACATTGCAATAGATTGCATGAAGGTGCCATTTATGAGTCTGGACCAGGGAATAGTTAGTAATGAGATGCTTGCCTTGGCAGTGGTTAGATGCATCCTTCTTCCTATAGACTTTATTGGGTTTCCAGCACTCTCTTCAAAAAGAGCAAAATCCCCGGCTTCCAACGTTAATGTCACTACTAGTCATCTGTAACCTTGTAAAACATGGTACAGAAAAAAACATTGTCTGTTTCTTCCTGATTTCCATCATTCCCTCCCTCCTTTCCTACACACACACATACACACACCCTTTCCTGGCTTTTAACTTTCTCCTTTGAAATGTTCTCACAGGGTAATGCAGCTTGTTAACTGGCTGCCAGTCTGATTTTTCACAAGTTTGCCACGTTGCAGTGACAGAACCATAGCGAGACCCAGATGCTGCAGAGTAAATAAATAGCACATCTGGGATTTGGAAGTGGGCTGGCTCCACATTATGGAAAAAGCCGATGCAGGGACATATCCAAAGAACACACAGCTGGAAACCATTAATGTTGGAAGGAGGAAGGGAGAAGGGGGCAGAGGACTGGAATGGGGGGGATTACTGGCGGTCGCAAGCCTGAGAGCTGTGAGCGTCGATAGAAACTCCATTTATACAGCCGCTGAATTTACTGCATTCCTGAGAAGCGAATGGTGGTTTATAATAACTGACCTCAAGTAACACAAATACGGATCAGGCAGGGGTGGGAAAGCTGGCTGGGAGGCTGAAAACATTTGGAGGGAAATGGTGAGAGGATCCTGATGGCCGTGGATTTTGTAGCAGCAGGAATCACCCTTCCGAAACTTGCTTTGGAGAGAGGCACAGACATTTCCTAAGCCATGAGTGCCACATGCAGATTCAAGCCTGTGCAGACTGAGACAAGATGCACAGTTCGTCATTCATAACAGGAGAGGCTGGTAGATTATTCATGTGTGTGATTCAGTGATGACTGCCAAGTGGGTTGTGGTGGATTGTAGAGACTTCTAGGTTACTTTTGTTGTGAGTGGTGAGAGACAGGATATGGGGGAACTGGAACAGAGGAGAGGAAACTAAGACCCAGATGAAATTTCTCATAATTTTCAGACAATGTTTGGCTGAGTATGCAGACCCAATGAATGAAGAGAAGCAATGAAAGAGAGGAGAAATGGGCAGTGACAAGGAGGGAAGCAAGAGCCCAGGCAGGAGATGTCTGGTAAAATAGAAGAACCAAAGGCTGGGCTCCACTGGACCAGTTTACAGGGGTTCTGTATGCTGGTTACACATAATTCTTCTGTCTGAGCCTTAGGTTATCAGAACTAGTGATGGATGAATCATTTCTCTTTTTTTCCGGTTCTTGGTTCAGTTCTCCACATTTCCAAATCAATTTGCAATTTTTTAAAAAGTTCTCATGAAAATACATCAGCTTTTTAGTGTGGATTTCTCCTAATTTACACATTTTTGCAAAGCAATTTCCCCTAATATATTTCATATTTGCAAGTTATGGTCACAAATACAGTTTGTGCATTATTGTGCACACTACTAGGCTGGAGAGCTGCATTGCAAAATTCCGATAATTTGAAAAAATGGTTGTGTTTTGGTTTGCCAATTGTCCACAAAGTGCAAATTTGGCAGGTTCACCTTTAAATATGAACTGAATCTAATCTGATATGGCAAATGGAGATTTTATCATCCTTGCAAGATCTGCTGAAATTATATTTTACACTACAGTATAGATCAACCCCATCCTCTTTAGCAACTGGGTTGAACTAAATACAGATGGACAGAAAACTCATATACTCCATTCCACAGCAACCTTTAATTGGGATTCCATTTGCAGTCCACTTCTTCTGTGCTGTGGCTCGTAATAAAAACCACTCATTCATACTGCAACTTACCGTAGCCTAGGAATTTGTTACCTGAACCCTAATCAGACGACCTGTTTCCATGGATCACTCTTCAAGATTCGTAATTCATCTCTCTCTCTTTCTTATGAAGGCTTTTGTTAGCACAGACCTCCTGAGCAGCCCCTTCAGTCATTGCTCCTCATAGTCCATTCTCTTTGCCAATGTACTAACAGGTGGTTGAAAAGATTCCAAGAGTGGGGTCAGCTGAGGCCTCTGACAATAGCTTCACAGTTTCCTTCTCAGGAGTGTGCTCTAGCAGACTTCCTGGCTGATGGAGAACATGCTTGATATTTTACAGTACTTTCTCACATAATCCTTTAAGTTGCAAAAACTGGCTGCACATCAGGCTTGATGGTTGGGGAGTCAGTACCTAGAAAGCACAGAGGAGCTGTTTAGCTTTCGGAAGGACACACCAAACCATCAGAACAACTGTGCAATAAGCAAAAAAGTAAAATAAAAAAATCTATGCTTCCCCCCGAGTTTAACCCAACAACTAAAGAAACTGGTTCTGAACCAGTAAAGCTGTCTTATACTGAGTCAGATCACTGATGGAGCCAGTCAAAGGGACACAGGAAGCTATTTTATACAGAGTCAGACCACTGGTGCATCTCATTCAATAGTGTCTATACAAGGAGTAGGGAACTGGATCCAGCCAGAGCCTTATCTCCCCTGCTCCCCTGTCCGTGGGCCAGATTTGGCAGTTGGGTGGGGTTCACCCTCCTTTTAATCACCAGGTGTCACAATGATGTCAAGTGACATGATGCTTTGAAGTCCCAACAATCAGCTGATCATAGGGACTCCAAATTGCCACCCTGGGGCTTGCAAAGAGACTGGTGTGGTGCTTTGAAGCCCCAAAGGTCAGCTGATTATCAGGACTTTAAAGCGCAGCACAAGGCTATTTTCAAAGGCAAACAGCCCTGCACTGCACTTTGAAGTCCCACTAATAGGAGATAAGTCTCTTTTTGCCCTGCATCAACATCATCATCATCATCATCATTATTATTCAGTCCTTCATTCAAAGATCCCAGGGCAGTTCACAACAAAAAAATGCAAAATCAGAAAACATAATATTTTGTATTTCTTTCTACCTGCCTATGCATCAGGTGATTGGCAGGTAAGCTATGGCTTAGCCAAAATGGCTTGACAGAACAAATGAGGATGCCTGGCAGGTTTGGACTGAATGAGTTAAAATGAATGACACCTCCAGTGTCTTCCCTGACATTTTTTTAAAAAAATCATCCACCTTTTTATCACCTGGGTAGATTTAAATCATTTATAAAGCAATACCATAGGGGATTTTTATACAGGTCCTGATCCAATATCAAATATGAAAATTTTTAAAAATGACAATATTAGACCCACATGGATGCAATTTAATCAGCTATGTTTTATTTTTATGTCAGTGATGAAACAACAAGCAACAGACTTTTAATAGTATTTGAAAACTATTAAACAAAAACCATTTACCATTTTTCATGGCCAAAGTGGTTGGAGCACCAACTGATTTCTTCATCGTCTTCTTAATCATCTCTTCTTTAAAAAGAAAAGTCTCTTTCATAGCATTAGTCCCTTTCTGCCGCGAGGGAAAACTGGAGGAAGCAATGTATTCAAATCTTTAGTTTAAAAAAAAGAAGAAAAAGACGACAAGTAATTGAGAACTGTGAATTTATTATGCGTTCATTTCTCATATTTTTGAGAGCCTTGTGACTGCTCCACTGGGGCAAAAGATGCCACGAATGCTGGTCGCCACAGCTGGCATGAAATCTCCACTGGCGAAGCAGGACTTGGCATCCAACATCTTGATGCAAATTGTATTAGTTGCCAGCAAGCAGAAAATGTGTTTAGCTACAGCAGGTGTCTCAGGATGTAGCATTTTGAAACACTCTCCCATGTATCTCCCAGTAGGCTACCTCGTGTCCCAGTTTTACACCCTAGATGCCCTCCCCACCTGCATGGGATACACTCTCCACCTACACCCCACCTGTATAGGATACAGTACAGATTGGGTGGGGACTGTTCCCTGCTTATTGAGCTTTCCAGAGACATCTGGTGGTCCACAAGCAGAATACTCAGCTAAATAATCACTCACTGATCCAGAAGGCCACTCTGTAAGGCAGCCTTCCCCAATGTAATGCCCCTCTGGGTTTGAGGGGGGGTTGGGGGGGAGAGACTACAACTCCCATCAGCCCCAATCAGCATGGCTACTGGTCAAGAACGATGGGAGTTGGAGTTCAACATGTGGAGTGCACTAGGCTGGGGCATACTGCTGTACAATTTTGATAAATGGCTCATCTTGCTGTTCCCTTTACAGTGGTACCTCGGGTTACAGACGCTTCAAGTTACAGATGCTTCAGGTTACAGACTCCACTAACCCAGAAATAGTACCTCGGGTTAAAAACTTTGCTTCAGGGTGAGAACAGAAATCGCGGTGTGGCAGCAGTGGGAGGCCCCATTGGCTAAAGTGGTGCTTCACGTTAAGAACAGTTTCAGGTTAAGAACAGACCTCCAGAACGAATTAAGTACTTAACCCGAAGTATCACTGTATTCCTTTCATTGCTGGAATCACTGTGCCATAATGTAGTTCTATTTTAATAATTTTAACTGTTAAAGCTCCCTGGTTGTTTTTGTGATGTTTGTCTTGTTTTGATTTGATGTATTTTAACTAACGGTTCATTTCTTGTGAGACACTCTAGGGTCCCAGAGGGTCACGGGATGTCAGATAATCTAATGATAAACATGTTTATATTTTTCTGTTCCTAAGTGCCAATTTCACCAAGTGATTCAAACTGACAGTGGTATTTTGCCCTGGTCTATTTCAGTGGAGATAAATGCTGTTCCACTGTCCAATTTGTATACAACCTTTTTCCAACCAATACCTGGCAGCATTTTAGCCTTGCAACAGGCCTGTAAATTAAGTTAATGAGTGGTCTAGATGCAGAAATATAGGAAACTGCCTTTTGCCAGGAAAGGCCATTAGTCTGCTTAGTTCAGTACTACTCTGTGTTCAGTACATACTACTTAGTTCAGTCCATACTCTGTACTGTCTACTCTGACTGGTAGAGATTCCCCAGGGTCTTCAGAAGAGGCTTCTCCCCCTTCTAACTGAGCCTTTAACTGAAGGTGTTGAGGATTGGACCTGGAAACGTTTACATACAAAGCGTGTCATCTGCTACCAAAATGGGGCATGAAATCAAGGATTCCCCAAGAAGGAAATGTGGCAGTACTTTGTGACAATTCCCTTTACACGGATGGGATAAATGCAAGCTTGAGTTATGACAAAAAGGTTAAATTTCTAGATACCCTAAATTCCGTGCTGCAGAATAGTTGGTTGTGAAACCAACCAGAGGAGAGAAGAACCTTAATTTTAAGTGGCACCCAGGATGTGCTGTTGAACTGACTTGGAAAAGTGACCACAGTGCTACCAGTTTTAATATATATGCAAGTGGGCATTTACCAATAAAGTCCAACATGCTCACATTTGAATTCAGAAGACAAAGCTTCTCAAAAATGAGGAGATTGTTGTCAAGGAAGTTGAAAGAGAAAGTCAAGAGGGTCAAATCTCTCCAGAATGCTTCAAGGTTATTCGAAACCACAATAATAGCTCAGCTAAAACAAAGAGTGTCTTCTTCTTCTTTGGTGATCACTCATAGCCGAGTAAGATTGTCTTCCATAAACATGGTTTAACAATGAGTCCGTAAGTGACTGTGGAGGCTAATTCTGGATCCACACGTCCTTCCACAGTGGGAACATTGGTTTCCGGGTGGGAGTTGATCGTGGTGAGGGTTTGTCAAGTGTGCCTTCCTCTTAGCATGTTTCTCCCTTGCGTCCTGAGTTCAAGCATCTTCAAAGCCTGTGACACCTTTGGTAAAGGCTGTTCTCCAATTGGAGCACTGGCAGGCAAGTGTTTCCCAGTGTTGGTGTTTATACTACAATTTTTTTAAAAAACTGCCTTGAGACAATCTTTAAACCTCTTTTGTTGACCACCAGCATTATGCTTTCCATTTTTAAGTTTGGAATAGAGTTGTTGCTTTGGAAGACACATCCGCACAACATGACCAGCCCAACAAAGTTGATGTTGAAGAATCATCACTTCAACACTGGTGATCTTTGCTTCTTCCAGTACACTGGTATTAGTTCGCCTGTACCACAAATCAGGAAAGGTACTACCAAGACTAAGAGGATGTCAGCAAGGTTAACTAGCGGAGTCATGTTTAACAAACTATTAGAGGCAAGAAAGCTATCTTCAGAAAATGAAAGTTTTGTCCAAATGAGGAGAAGAAAAGGAATACAAACTCTGGCAAATAAAATGCAAGCAGACAAGAACAGATGCGGAAAGCAAGAAAGAATTTGAGGAACACTTACCTAAAAAACATTAAGACCAACAATGAAAAAATACTTAAAATCATTTGAAAGGGAAACCTGCAAGAGGCTGACCTTTGGCCAACAAGGGAGTCAAAGGTGAGCTAAAGGACAAAAATGAGATTGTATAGAAACTGAATGAATTATTTGCCTCTGTCTTTACTGGCAGAGTTGAAGGGCAAATCCCTGTGCCTAACTTAACTTTCTTAGGAAGTGACTATGAGGAAATGAGGCAAATGAGAAGGTATAGAGTTCTGGGCCTTATTGACAAATTAAAAATCAGCAAATCATTGGGTCCAGATGCCATCCATCTGAGAGTTCTTAAAGAACTCAAATATAAAATTTCTGATCTTCTAACAAAAATATGTAACTTGTCCCCAAGATCAGCCTTCATTCACGAGGACCAGAAAGTGGCCAATGTAACCAAATTTTGAAAAGGGATGTAGGGGAATCTGATAAATTACACTGTAATTGGTTTAACATATGTTCCAGTAAAACTGCTGGAAAGTGTTATTAAAGATAAAATTATTAAGCATATAGAAGAACAAGCCTTGCTGAAAAAGAACAAGCATGGCTTCCATAAGGGTAAAACCCATCAGATGTTTGGCAGTGTAGTCCTATGAAGGACCGTAGTTCAGTGGTCAACAATCTCCTTTGCATGCAGAAGGTCCCAGGTTCTATCCCCATCATCTCCAGGTACTACTGAGAAAGACTCCTGCCAGAACCCAGGAGAGACACTGCCAGCTGATGTAGGCAATTGTGTGCTGGATGAACCAGTGGTCTAAAATATAAGGCACCTTCCTATGCTCCAGTACATGTTTGTTGTTGTTGTTTAGTCATGTCCAACTCTTCGTGACCCCATGGACCAGAGCACACCAGGCACACCTGTCTTCCACTGCCTCCCACAGTTTGGTCAAACTCATGCTGGTAGCTTCGCGAACACTATCCAACCATCTTGTCCTCTGTCATCCCCTTCTCTTGTGCCCAACATCAGGGTCTTTTTCAGGGAGTCTTCTCTTCTCATGAGGTGGCCAAAGTATTGGAGCCTCAGCTTCAGGATCTGTCCTTCCAGGGCTGATTTCCTTAAGAATGGAGAGGTTTGATCTTCTTGCAATCCATGGGACTCTCAAGAGTCTCCTCCAGCGCCATAATTCAAAAGCATCAATTCTTCGGCGATCAGCCTTCTTTATGGTCCAGCTCTCACTTCCATACATCACTACTGGGAAAACCATAGCTTTTACTATACGGAGCTTTGTTGGCAAGGTTATGCAGAGGTAAGTCAGTGAGCCATACTCCCTACTGTGTGTACTCAAGGTTACAGCCCACAAGCCTTTGGGAAGAACTAAATGTTATTAAAGCAACAAGAACAGAAAATAGAATGTCTCACATGACTTAGACTATGTTCTGCCACCCTCAATTTATGGACTTCCCAGCACCAGCAATTGCTGCCCAAAGCACCGTTGTGGGTGCAAGAAAACACAAAAGAGCCGTGACATCAAGATTTGGGATAACAAAATATGCTATTGTCTTTTCTGATGCCTATGGAACATCTTTCTTTTACAACAAGCCTTTTAAGCAGAGATTTTTATACCAGTCTGTGCCTGTATTGGATTTGAAATTGTTTTTATATAAGAAATTGCTTTGTACTTGTTTGTTACAGTTAAAGCTTTTGTTGTTAAATCACTACAAGGTGTTTCATAGGAAGCAATTCATTTTAAAAAAAATATGTTACATGTTATTGGGAGGAGGTGCTTTCTGGCACCATTGAGAGCTGTCCTTTCTCACAGCACAAAAAGAATTAGCTAGTTTTGAATGCTGAGCTAAAAGGGTTCAGGAAACAACTGGTGAACTCAAGCTTAGCTGTCAATATTTAAGCTTAATATTTGCAAACTGCTAACATTTTTTGAAAGATAAATGTTGCACTCCAGCTATGCCAGCCTCTGAATTCCTTGTTGGCTTTCCTTTTCACCTAATCTTTCATAATTGTTACTGGTTTCCACGATCATATTCCCTACCGGCAACCTGACCCCTCTGCTTATGGGTGACATTCACCATATTGATTCAGCTTGGTCTCATCAAGCAGCAATTTGTACTAATGGGATAACACTTGGTGACAGCACGCAACAGCAAGCATTTGGAGCAAAATATCCTTTTCTTTTGGCCCATTTCTGCAACAGTTGTTAACTCGTTAATCACCATTTCCTTAAAAACACATTTCCCTGCATAGCAAAATATTCTGTGGACATTTAGGAGCCAATTCATATCCTCTCTTTTTTTATCCCCCAGCCCAGAAGTCAACATAAAAAATTAAAAATAAATAAATAAATAAGTATATATATGAATCTCCAAGTGGCATACAAAAATATAGTATAAACACAATAGAAGAGTCTCATAAAACAGATTAATATATAAAAAGCCCTACACTATAGTTCAATTAGAGCTGTGTAATTTACCAGATACTTTTAGCATGCTGCCATTTTTATTTCCTTTTTTTGATAGGTACCCAATAAATAAATGCCCAGGAGAGGAAAAAACGATACCCTCCCACTGCACTCCCAGCACTCGCTTCCTAAATACAGCTAGGAAATTAAAGCAGCTATGGACAAGTAGAGCAAAATGGCTGCTGTAACTTACATGTAAGGAAAAAAACAAACTCACACTCTCATCTTCTTCACTGATAAATGCATGTTGTGAAGGAAAATTCTGGACTTCTCTTTGTCACAGACTCTCCCTGCTCACTAAGTCCTGTTTCCTCTTCGGCTTCCGACGCCTCCTCTTCCCAGTCTTCTTCCTCTGACCACACATTGTGGTCCAACCACCATTCCCCTGTCTCTGAGTCTTCTTCCCTTGGAGGTTCCTCAGCTGGTTTCTCCCACCATTCTTCTGCATCCAACCAGTCCCTGACATCAACCTGCTGCTTCTTCAACTGATTTCTCTCACATTTGGAAAGTTGGCACAACTCAGTCAAGATATCCTCCCTAACACATAGTGCTATCAGAAATCATCTTGGTTTCTTGTGGTGCTATCAGAGAATGCAACACATCTGAACAATAAACCGGCACTTGTGGCTCTATAATCTAGTTGTGAATTATTTTCACGGTCTTTGCTCTTTTTTTACCTAAAGACTAAGTTAAAATGAATCTATAATCCACCAAGATATGCAGTCATTTCTTTTTCAAAAAAGATAATGACAAGGATGACTTGGTGGGCAACAAGGCATATTTAAAATTGTAGGAGATTTGATCAAATTCAATGAGAAAAACTCTTCTGACTGATGAGGAGGCTGGAGAAACAAGAATTTTTTGTTAAAGGAAATTATGACTGAAAGAGCTATTTCAGTCAAAGAGTAATAAGCATGAGGAATAAATTATTACTAGATGAAATCAATAAAGCAAGTAGTAGATATAAATTTAAAAGCCAATTAGTTACCCTTTTGCAAAGAGAAAGAAATAGCATGTGTTTCACATTCATAGATCTGAAGAATCTTCAGAGGCATCCAGACTTCTATATGACCTCTCAACCTCTGTTCCTTCGCCAGTGTGTCAGCACTAATATGTTCAGTGCCTCGGTGTCCTTCACTATACAACCCTGATGGAAAATTCCACAGGAAGCATGAAGCATATAAACAATGTTCAAGAAAAACATGGAAAATTAGGAAAGAGGTGAAGTATAAGGACAATAAAGGATCCGTTATGACAGCCTTCTCTATCTGAAGTCATCTGGGTGTTGCCGGACTCAAACTCTGCAAGAGTCACAACTTTACCTGCCACACACTTAAAATCACATATGGCAGGTGACTGTGGTTTGGCACAAACTGTCTCATGGGCCAAATGGGGCTGAAGATCCCTCACCAATGATTTCATGTTTTGAGATTGAGGCATGGCAAACTTTGGTGCTTCCCCAACTTCTTATCCACATGCACAGTAAGAGAAGGAGATTGAAAACTTACCCTGCTAGTTTTGAAGCAATCATTGTTTCCTGTTGCATCCAGATTTGTGTTTAGTTCAAACTAGCCAGAGTCAAACCATGGTTTTGAATCCTGGTTTGTTAACTAACTACAATCAAATAATCTACAGTTTCCCAAGTAACAGGAAACTGTGGTTTATTCAAAATGAAAAAGCGCAAGCTTTTGAACTCATCCCAATCTGCAGAAAGGAGAAGAGAAGAAGACATGTGACCAAGGCTCATTGCAGCTGATTCTCATTATCCTGAACCATAGTTTAACACTATGCCTCAGCAGGGCTGTTGTCACTTAAAACTAGTGAAATTCCCTGAAAAGTTATCTCCATGTTTTGCTGAATGAACGAAGAACACACATGAGGTTATCTGCTCAATATGTAAACTGCTAGCTAGGCCCTTGGGGTCTGTCAGGAATCCAGTCACAAAAATTGTTCGTTCACACAAGCCTCTCTCTTGTGTATTCAGAGCCCAGGAGCGACTTGAGGGAGTCAGCCTGTGCCCATTAAAGGCACACAGAAGGCAGCCTTAAGGCTAAACAATGTGTGAGATATCCCTGTGTGTGAACTTCTGTAATCTGTGAGAAAAATGGCAAGAAAGGAAGAACAGAGTCTGCTTTTGGCCACATGGGGACATTCCAAATGGCACAGCTGTGCAAAAACAAACCCGTGATTCCAGCCTGAGGGCAGAGGACATTAAATGCTGCTCCTCAGAATATTTTTCTTCTACTTTAGCTGGCTTGTCTGAAAGACTTTCTTCTTTTTCTTTTTTTTACTGAGTCTGGTTACAGCCTTTCAAAAAAATAAGAAAGCAATGAGGAGGAGAAAATATATACTCAATATTTTTTAAAAAAATAAAAAAATTAAGGCTTTGAACAGTAGGTGAGGATTTGTTTCTCAAACAAGTGCAGACTTGGGCCACCCAGGTCTCCTGAAAAGGGAGCCAGGAAACAGATGCTTTCTAAGAGAGAGGGAGGGAATGTTTAAGTCTGAAAAGAAGTCACCGTTCAGGGAAAGTTAAACATTAGAGGGTTGAATTGGAACAGGAGACCTAAAATACAGAATGGCTGGCATCTCAGTTGGCTTCCAAATGACATCAGCAAGTGTAGAATTGGGGGAAGGGGGGAACACCAAAATAATTATTTCCATAGGTCACATCTGCACTATACATTTAAAGCGCTATGAGGCCACTTTAACAGTCATGGCTTCCCTCAAAGAATTCTGGGAACTGTAGGGTGCTGAGAGTTGTTAGGAGAGTTGTTAGAAGCCCAAGCTGGCTCACATGGCAACACAGCACCGAAAGATGTGTGTCCCGATTTAATCAGCAGAATGTTGGAGGGCATGGTGTTATCAATGTTCAAGGACATGTTCCAGTCAGGCAAAGAAAGTTGGGGTGCAAGTAGTCTGGGGAAAGATGGCGCAGCCTGCAAAGGGTTCCAAGGGCAAGACAGAGAGTCCTAGAAGACTTCATTACGCCCCGGGGCCTGAGGTTCCCCACCTCTGTCTTGGTGGAAAAAGGCAAGTGCTTATGGTATGTGTTTATAATCTCAGGATCCCTGTGATACCCTCTTTTTTGTCCTCTAGGAGATCAGAATTAGTCTAGGCTGTTATTTTCATTTATAGGAAGGCAATGGCACCAGCTAATGAGCCAACTGATATTTGCACCTAATTATACATCTCAAGTGTCTCTGATTGTAAGGAATGTCATTGACTTGTATTAGAATTTTTAAACTCGTCCTCCATCCTTCTATGAAATGCTCCCCAATTTTCATGCTGACCCCGCCCCCAAGCCCCACTGTTTCTCAGGAGTGAAAGTCCTTGTCTCACATGGAGTACATTGAGGGGGGTAGAACTGTATCAGCCATATCAAGTGCTCCACACTTAGGGCTCTCTTCAGGAACTTGTTTTTTTTTTACTTTCCTTTTAGTCTAGATGTTAGATTTGTCAGATAAGTACATCTTGAAATCAGTTAAGATGGTTTCCCCAACAGTGAACTAGTTTTACTTTATTGTCAAGTAAATGTCAAGTGATAGTAATCCAAACATGATCATTACTTATTTTAATCAGTTAAAGCAAAGCGGCTAATCAATTAAGGGCATCTTTGAATAACTTCACATCCCTAAAACACATCCAAAATGTCATCTGTAATGATAAACTATGGCATTTATTTTAATTGGTTTAATTAATCACTTAAAATCACGATAGTCAACTGATTAAAAAAACTTTTAATCAGAGGACAATCTTTAAAATGTTTATTTCAAATGTTATCAATCATTGATGTCTCTTTCGATAGGTGAGATACTTCAGAACAGAAAATACTGACGTGAGTCTATGCATGTCTGCTCAAAAGTAAGTAAGTTCCATTGAGTCCGATGGTGCTTACTCCTAGGTAAGTGTGTATAGGATTGCAGGCTGCATTTGTTTGCTCCACTGTGCAATTTTCAGTGACACCAATTGAAATATTGTGTGTTCGTATCTGACATGTTTATTTTCCAGAAAAGACTTCTGAGCATTTACACTAAAAACTTCCTCTTTTTCCATTTACAGCTGTTGTGTGTTTCCTGAGCAAGAGTTTCATGATGACTAGTGTCCTAGGCTCAAGTCTGCAAATGTTTCCAGTGGTTGCTGGCTAGCACAGCCTGGTCTGTAAGGCAAACTGTGTGCTGGCAAGCCTGCAGGCATATGCGTTGTGTAATGAGTCGCATGTTATAATGGATCTAGTGTTAGAGAAAATTATGGGTGGCACCCACTGAGAACATTTCCTATGCAAGTTCCATTGGAAAGACTAGGAGCTGTACAAGAGTTCACATTCATTTCCAAATTCATTGTGACTTGCGCAGGAAGACATTTCCTAGCGGTCTGTGCCTTAACTTCACACAGATGAGGTGTTGCTCAATGTAGTTTCTGCTGTTCTCTTGATTTTGGCAATAGCAAATGACCACCTTCCAATTTGCAAGAGGTGTAGGACATCCAACTCCAGCTGCTGTTTTAGTCAATGCACCTTCATAACATATCTTTAGGTGCCGGGGAAAAAACATTCCTCTTCTCCCAGGTCTTTGGCTAATTAAACAATCTAGGGCCTTTTAAACTGGGGTGGGGTTGTGGATTTTGTTTGGTATATATTTTTGTGTATTTATATTGCAAACTGTCCTGTGATCCTGAGATGAAGGGCAGTATAGCAACAACAACAACGGTTTTCATATCCATCAATGGAAAAGTGCACTTTGGTGGCCACTGTAATTTAGCAACTTTTGAGGATTGTGAACTTTAAAAGCTTGCATCTGGAACCAGCAGATTAAGAGATGCCCTGCTAGATGCCTAACATTTCATTCCTTCACATCTGTGGTAGGTTAAATTTAGACAAATCGCTAAACATTTCAGTGTTTATCCAAATTGAAACTCCAGGCTTTTGAGGTTCCCTCATCAATGGCTAAATAAGATTTGCCTGACTTCATTTAGAATAAATACAGAACCTAAACACAAAGCCCAGGGGAGTTTTTGATGCATAGCCTGCCTAACCTCGGGCTGGTGGAGTTGGGATTTTTCATAAATGAAAGTGGGCAACTAAGTCAAACAAAACTTAAAAATAAAGTGTTTTCTTTTTAATCTTCCAGAGCCTCTTTGAAAAAACGGATTGTCCTTTTATTTAGCATCTCCTCCCCCACCGTTCAGTCTTCCTCTGAGTGGCTTCTGCTGGTTCCCTCACTGTGAGAAGCGAAGTTACAGGGAAACAGGCAGAAGGCCTTCTCAGTAGTGGCGCTCTCCCTGTGGAACGCCCTCCCTTCAGATGTCAAGGAAAGAAACAACTACGGTAACTGACTTTTAGTAGACATCTGAAGGCAGCCCTGTTTAGGGAAGTGTTTTAATGTTTGATGTTTTATCATGTTTTTACTATTCTGCTGGGAGCTGCCCAGAATGGCTGGGGAAACCTCAGCCAGAATGGTGGGGTATAAATAATAAAATTGTTTGGAGGTTCTAACAGGGGAGTGCAGCTATATATATATACCCTTGACCGAAGAATGGTACACTCCTTCTATCTGAGATGGTTGTCCTCTTCCACCAAGCGCACAGCTTCAGGAGGGACGCACATGGAGCGGTGAGGGAGGAAGGGGACACCCACCTAGCCAGCCAGATCAGCCGAATCAACCCTGGCGATCAGTGGGGTGACAGATGTCTCAGCCAGATGGCCCTCACAACTAAAGAATCATGGCAAGAAAAATTGGTGGACTATGCAGAACTGGCAAAGCTGACATACAAGCTACGGGACAAGGATAACTATAACTTTAAAGATGAATGGGAACCCTTTACAAAGTATTTGAAGACGCAACAAAGCGAACTGGACTCCTTGGCTGGTTTTGAAAAAACCTTCACAAACTTTTTATTGATAATAATCAGCTAAATAGTTTGAGGATCTATACAACTGTGTAACATGCAGAAAGCAGCATTTTTAGAGAAATCAAAGACTGGAACTGAGGGAAGTTGGGGGTGGGGGTGGGTGGGTTCTGTGGGTGGAGGGAGGGGAGGGAGGGAAAATGGGGGGAATAAGGATGATATATTTCTGGATAATATGTTTTGTTTTAATTCTGAATAAAAAGTTATTAAAAAGAAAGAAAAAATAATAAAATTGTTGTTTTGTTGTATCTGGATTTAAATATTAATGTAAAAATGGTGGGACATTCAACAGAAATTAATTACTATTTTTTAAAAAATAGTAAATCAGGAGCATATTTGGAGATTGGGGTGGGAGCTCCAACACCATGGAACAAAAGAGAGTGTTGCCACACCCATAAGATTACCTTGGGGAGATCCACACCATACATTTAAAGCTCATTCGGCACACATTTAAAACACATAAATTCCCTCACAGAATCCTGAGAACTGTAGTTTGTTTATGATTCTAGGAATTGTAGTCATATGAGGGGGGAACACTACAGTTCCCAGGAAGTCTTGTGCTTTAAATATGTGTTGAAGCTGCCCCGAAAACACAGAAGGGACCCCGTAAGGAGACCCGGAGTGAAGGAGGGGTAGCGGTGCTGTGAGTTCATCGCTCTTTCCGCGGAAGTGAAGCCGCGCGGCTGTTACAGATGAGCGCTGATCCTTCTTCCTAAAATCAACACCAAACTGCAAGCAACATACCCGTGAGTAAAGGGGTTTTAAAATTTGGCAAAAGAATTTCGTAAATTTGGCTGAAAGCGGGAGACGAGAAAAGGGAAGTCCGTCTTCCGACATTGCTGACAAGATCAAAGCAAAGCTTTAAAAAGCGGAAAGCGCTTGAAACAGGACTGTGGGAAGCTTTACCTTTTTCGTGCTATCAGATCTGCTTGTTTTTTTTCTTCTAAACTGAAGGTGGAAATGGACATTGACTAAAAGAAGTAGTAAATGGGGATCTTCCTCCTATCTTTTTTCGTCTTTGGGCTGTATTTTTAAGGAGCCAGATCGTCGGGCTGCCAGAGAGGGAGACTGTGTCAAACTGCGGAAACAGTTGCAAAAACTTTGTTGGAACGTAACTGTTACATTTGAGCAGAAAAGACTGGATGGGATACTGTTGCAAGCACCTCTTGTGAAATTTTGTTGAACTATAAAAGGTGCCTGGGGAAACTTTGAGTTTCTGAAGGGACTGATGGACTATTGGATTTATTGACTTGAAATAATTTGGAACTTTAATGGCGGATTACTTCCTTCTTTGTCTCTGAAACCTGGTGGCACTCCCCCTACAGGGCTTTCGGATTATAAAATCCTGGGAACTGACTTTTGTTTTGAATTCCACTTTACTGGTTGTTTACTTCTGAATTTGTCTCTCCCATGGAACAATAGACAATCTGACCTTGAACACTGACAGATGTGTAATGAGTGGTGCAGGGAGAACAAGAGCATCTAAAGCTAAGGAATCTAAAGAGGCTAAGGAAAAAGAAAGAGAAAGAAAACCAACTCAATTTGTACAAACAACACTGACCCAAGGACGCCGATCGTCGGTTCCAGCTGTACTGGTATCTCAGAGGGAAGGGGAAATAACAGAGAAGTCCACTGAAGAAGTTATGGCAGCAGGTGGGTCAGACACATTATTAAAACAAATATTGGAGCAACTATCAAGTTTAAACCAGAAAGTGGACGACCAGTCTTTGAAAATAGATAAAGCGACCTCTTCGATTCAAAAACTGACCGAACAAGTTTCCCAGCATACACAGGCTATTGAGAATTTGCAAGGAGCAACAGCGGAAAATCGGGAATTAGCTGGAGAAGCAATTCAGAAAGTGGGAGCTTTACAAAAAGAAGTTGAAGAAATTAAAGGAGAAGTCAAGCCCCTGCACAAACAGGTGGGTGAACAACAAATCTATCTGTCAATGGTGGAACTGAAAAATCGCGAGAGCAACATCAAATTGAGAGGCATCCCGGAACTCGAGCAAGGAGACCTGACTGGATACTTGACGCAGGAATTCACGAAGTTCTGGGGCTTAAAGGAGGACACAGATTTCAAGATTGTCTCGGCATATAGACTGGGAAGATTGGTAAGGAATAATAATAATAATAATAATAATTTATTATTTGTACCCCGCCCATCTGGCTGGGTTTCCCCAGCCACTCTGGGCGGCTTCCACAGAAACCAAAAAACACTAAAATATCATACATTAAAAGCTTCCCTGAACAGGGCCGCCTTAAGATGTTTTCTGAATGTCAGGTAGTTGTCCATCACCTTGACATCCGATGGGAGGGCATTCCACAGGGCGGGCGCCACCACCGAAAAGGCCCTCTGCCTGGTTCCCTGTAGCTTCGCTTCTCGCAATGAGGGAACCGCCAGAAGGCCCTCGGCGCTGGACCTCAGTGTCCGGGCAGAACGATGGGGGTGGAGACGCTCCTTCAGGAAAGACAGATCCAGAGACTGTTTGATAATTTTAAGATCAAAGGAAGAGAGAGACAAGATCCTAGGTCTACACTTCAAAAAAGCAATTGAAATACAAGATAAAAGGGTGGAAATTTATAGAGATATTCCGAGACAGTTGCTGGACCTCAGAGCCACCTACTCAGAACTAGCAAAATTGCTGAGACACAACGCAATTCCCTATAGGTGGGAGTTTCCACAAGGATTATCCTTCACTTACAAAGAAAGGAAGGTTAAAATTAGAACACCTGAAGATAACCAAAAGTTCCTTCACGACCACGGAGAAGATCTCCAAAAAGGAGTGGATTGGCTTCCAGTCTTACCAGTACCAATACTGCCTGGAAGCGGGCCAACGCCTGCACCCTCGGGATCTGAGCAAAAGGAAGACACCTCATCCTAAGAACATCTTAATTAGAACAGGATGTCTCTGCAGCTACTTAGTTGGAACATAAATGGCGGGAATTCTCCGGAAAAAAGAAGGAGGATATTTCATATCCTGAAAAAAGAACAATTGGATGTAATATGCCTTCAAGAAACACATGTGACTAGGCTCCATAGGAAAGTATTAATCAATAAAAGACTTGGCCAGGAATTTATCTCATCAGATAAAGTTAAAAAAAGAGGCGTTGTAATTTATGCAAAGGAGAACCTGTCACCAAAATTTCTATTCAAAGATGATCATGGAAGAATTCTCGCAATTGAAATCCAAACACAAGGGGAAAAGATTTTGATATTAGGAGTTTATGCGCCAAATGATGGAAAATCAGAATTCTATAAGAAGCTGCATGAGACAATGATGGACTATTTGGACTATTCTAACATTATTGTGATGGGAGATATGAATGGGGTGGTGTCTACAAACATGGACAAATCCCAAAATCAAAATTTAACAACAGACGGCAGACTCCCTAAAACCTTTTTTGAAATGACAGACAATATGGACTTGATTGACATTTGGAGGACAAGGAACCCCTTGGGTAAAGAAGGAACCTTCTTCTCTGAGGCCCACTTGTCATGGACACGAATTGACCAAATTTGGATATCTAGAGGGCTGGCCCCGAAAACAAGAAAAGTGGAAATCTGCCCAAAAACCTGCTCCGACCATAATGCCTTAAAAATGGAATTGAGACTTTTTCCAACTGGATCCTTCAGGTGGAGAATGAATGACACCTTGCTAAGAGATCAAGAGATTGTTAAGAAGGCCCAAAAAACGCTAAAGGACTACTTTGAAATAAATTTGAACACTACGGTGGAGAAAAGAACAATCTGGGACGCAAGTAAAGCCGTAATGAGAGGGTTTCTGATACAACAGAATACAATAAAGAGGAAATTTTGGAATGGAAAAAAAGAAAAAATTCTAGAGAAAATAAGCGAAGGAGAAAAAAAGCTGAGAACCAAACCAAAGTCAAAAGAGGTGCTAAGAGAGATCAAATTTCATCAAGCACAATATTCGAAACTGATCAATCAAGAGATTGAGTGGAAAATTAAACAAATGAAGCAGAGATCGTTTGAATCAGCAAATAAATGTGGAAAGTTGCTAGCTTGGCAGCTGAAAAAAAGACAAAAGTTAAATACGGTTACAAACTTGGAGATTCAGGGAAAAATAGTTCAGAAACCAGAAGAAATAAGAAAGTGCTTCCACAGATACTTCAAAGAACTTTACGCACAGGGGCCTCAGAAAGAACTGGAAATAGATCAATTTTTGAGGATAAATGGACTACCTAAAATAAGTCAAGATAAAAGATCAATTCTTAACAGCAAGATAACTCAACAGGAAATTGAAGGTGCCATCCAGAACATGCAGCTGGGCAAATCTCCAGGCCCGGATGGACTTACCTCCAAATATTATAAGACTTTGAAGGATTTCTTGATACAACCGTTGTTGGAGGTTTGTAACCAGATCATGGAGGGGAGAAAGGCACCGGAAACGTGGAAAGAAGCATTCATCACATTGATTCCCAAGTCAGAAAGGGAAAAGACTCAGCTTAAGAATTACCGTCCCATCTCACTCCTGAATGTGGATTACAAAATATTTGCAGACATTTTAGCAAATAGACTTAAAAATGTACTAAATGAAGTAATTCACAAGGACCAAGCAGGCTTTCTCCCTGGCAGACATATGTCTGACAACACTAGGAACATTATTGATATACTGGAGTTGTTGCGAATTAGAAACACAAGGGCTGCTTTAATCTTTATTGATGCGGAGAAAGCATTTGACAACATTTCTTGGATGTTTATGAAGAAAAACTTGAAAGGGATGGGAGTGGGACGGGGGTTTGAAAATGGATTAGAAGCAATCTACTCAGAACAAAAAGCTAAATTGATAGTGAACAATGTGGTATCGGAGGAACTCCAAATTGAAAAAGGGACACGACAGGGGTGCCCTTTATCCCCTCTGTTATTTATTTCTGTTCTGGAGGTATTGCTGAATATGATCAGGGAGGACCAGTTGGTGCAGGGTATAGTGGTCGGAGCGAAACAATACAAACTGAAAGCTTTTGCAGATGACCTAGTCATTACAGTACAGGAGCCAGAATCTAGCACAAAAAGAGTTCTTGACCTTATTTTGGAGTTTGGTCGGGTGGCGGGATTCAAGCTAAACAAACAAAAAACTAAGGTTTTGGCCAAAAATTTGACGCCTACAGAGATAGAGGGGTACCAGAAAGAGACAGAGCTAAGTGTGGTTAAAAAAGTGAAATACCTGGGGGTATCTTTGTCCACCAAAAATTTAAATCTATTCAAAGATAATTATGAAAAATGTTGGTCGGAAATTAAAAAAGACTTGGATATTTGGTCAAGATTGAAACTTACCTTGTCAGGCCGAATCGCAGCTATAAAGATGTGTGTTCTGCCAAAAATGTTATTTTTATTTCAAACCCTCCAGGTCGTGGACAGAATGGAATGTTTTGGAAAATGGCAGAAGGATATATCTAAGTTTGTCTGGCAGGGCAAAAAGCCCCGAATTAAATTCAAAATACTAACTGACTCAAAAGAAAGAGGGGGGTTTGCCCTGCCGGACTTAAGGTTGTACTATGAGGCTGCAGCCTTCTGCTGGCTGAAGGATTGGTTTTTGTTGGAAAACACCGATGTCCTAGATCTGGAAGGGTTTGACAATGTTTATGGTTGGCATGCATACTTGTGGTATGACAAGGTGAAGGTTCATAAATTGTTTAAAAACCATATTGTCAGAAAATCAATTTTTGCCGTCTGGATGAAGTATAAGGACTTATTAGAAAGCAAGACCCCGAGGTGGTTATCACCAGTGGAAGCCAAGATCTCTAAAAAAAGGCCCAATATGGAGGCCTACTGGCCAAAATATTGGGAATTGATTGAAAGAGTTGGAGATAATTGGAAGCTCCAAAGCCAGGACAAATTAAAAAATAAGGTGCGAGATTGGTTACATTATGCTCAAATTCAAGAGGTATTTAAAATGGATAAAAAAGTGGGTTTCCAGTTGGAGAAATCGAAACTGGAGACGGAGTTACTAGAACCAAAGACTAAGGTACTTTCGAGGATGTATGACTTGCTGCTTAAATGGAACACACAGGATGAGACAGTTAAATCTGCTATGATAAAATGGGCACAGGATGTAGGACACAACATTATGTCTGAGGACTGGGAAAGGTTATGGAACACCGGTATGAAATTCACGGCATGTAGTGCCTTGAAAGAGAACATTATGAAAATGGTATACCGGTGGTACATGACCCCAGTCAAGTTGGCTAAAATATATCATCTTTCTGATAATAAGTGTTGGAAATGCAAGGAGGCAGAAGGGACATTCTTTCACCTCTGGTGGACCTGCCCGAAAGTAAAGGCCTTTTGGGAAATGATACATAATGAGCTGAAAAAGGTATTTAGATATACCTTTTCTAAGAAACCAGAGGCCTTTCTTCTGGGCATGGTGGACCGGAAGGTGCCAAAGAAGGATAGAACCTTGTTTATGTATGCAACCACAGCAGCTAGGATTCTTATTGCAAAGTTCTGGAAGACACCAGATTTACCCACATTGGAGGACTGGCAGACGCAGCTGATGGACTACATGGAGTTGGCAGAAATGACTGGCAGAATTCGAGATCTGAGCGAAGAAACAATGGAGGAGGACTGGAAAAAATTTAAGGACTATTTGCAAAAATATTATAAGTTGTTTGAATGTTAAGATTGTGCACGATTAAGAAACGTTATGCTTCTGCAATTTATTTAAGTAAATGATAAAGTAAGTATTGATGGAAAAAAACGAGACAAATTAGAAACAAAATATTATGTTTATTAAGAGTGTTAAAACTAAATTACAAATTTTCGAAATTGGTAACATAATAAATTTAAAGGTATAACAAGATGGGAAACAAGATAACAAATTGCTGAACTGGCTAGAACAATGAATGCAATGCCGAGAGGATGCGAGGAGGTCCAAAAGCGAATTGTCGAAGGACGTTATGAAAGTTTCTTAACTTTTTCTTCTTTTTCTTTACTTTTCTTTATATATAAAAAATGTTTCTTGCATGTTGTTATGTAAACAAATCTGTTAACCTATGGAAAGAAACGCAATAAAAAATTTCTTAAAAAAATAAAATAAATATGTGTTGAATGTGATTTAAAGGCATGGTGTGGCAGTATTTTCAGTCTCTCAGTTTCAGCCAGTAACCAGTCTTCACCATGAGGCAAGGCTGGATTGCCTCCAGTTTGGGGTCCTGAGCCAGTCACTAACATGTGAGCAGTTGCCCCAGTGCAAGTATTTAAGAGATCGCTCTGTGACACAGCTAAAGAGTTGTTGCTGTTTTGTCGCAGCAATAAATGTCAGCTGACGAATGGATGTTAGTTTCAGTGCATAGTAGTGAATATGATGATGCTTCCCATTCTATCGTAACTATTATTACAAGGGGCACTTAATCAGGCTTCCTGGAAAGAAAGACTGCTCTCATTCCTTTTCTGGGTGGTATCTTGGGAGAAATGTGTTCTTTGAAGCCTCCTACGCATATCGTCAATATTGCTTCCAGATGAAATAAGGATCTGAGAGAAAACTAGGGAAAGGGGCTTTGGTTCATTTCTTGGACCAGTGAGTCCTCTTCCTTCCGGGGCTTTTAAGGAAGTAGTTCTATTTATTCCCTAGATTTTACAGCCAAACCAAATTTGAATACTTCAGTCAGAAATTCTTGACCAGAACCAAAAGGACAGGTTAGAAATCTAGGCTGACTTAGTGATGCTTCACTGCAACTGAGCATGAATCACGTGATCCTGCACATATTTACTTGGAACTAAGTCTTCAGAGGGCTTAATCCCAAGTAAACTGTGCATTATATATGGCCTCTAATCCATATCAACCTTCAACAAAGCCTTAGCGTAAACAAGGTTTTAGGTCTGCAGTGTAGTCAGGCACGCACAGTGAATTAATACCCTTAAGCACAACCGAGTCTCCAGACTCCCACTTCTCTCTCTTCTTCCCTCAGACTTCAAGAAAATGATGCCAGCTTTTGTTAAGAGCCCTGCCAGAGAGCTGTATAGATCCCTGTTAATAAACCAGTTAAGTTACCTGATTTCCATATCTAAGGTTCAACAGGCAGTACAAATTCTATGAACTAAGGAGGGGTGTGGTCAGGGAAGGGGGTATGACCTAAAGAGGGCCTGATAGAAAGGTATGGAGGGCCATATGCAATCCCTAGTCCATGAGGGCAACCCAAAGGACTCAGGAAAAAACCAGTTTGTAAATAAGGCCTTGACACATTAGGAGTTCGTTAATCCTCTTCACACATCCCTCAAATGTGTTGGAAAAATATCATGGAAACTTGTAGAGTGGACTTACTGTCGTCAAACTAACTTTGGCAAAGCAACCTAGTCCTGCCAGAGGAAGGCCACAATAAACTCCAGTGCAGCTGAGAAGAAATTATTAAAAGCAGCAACCGGGATGTTTGTTTATTTTGAACTTTTTTGCCTCACCAGCCCTGCAAACAGGGAGTGCTTTGACTGCTTTCCACCTCTGACGGTTCCTGTTCCACACATGTCCCCACATTTACTTAAAAACAAAACAAGTGGAAATGGCCATAAAACTCACCCATCCATAAAGCTCCTCTTTTCCCACTGCCAGTTCTTTGCCTTCCACATTGGACTGGGTGGAGATAAATAAGCCAGTGTTATAATGATCACCTTATATTTAACAAGGTGAAGGTGACCTTGAGGGATCCAGGATTATTGCAGTTTCTGGTCAGCACCTTTCATGAGTTTAGGTTTCTGACATTCCCAGTGCATTTTCCCCCATCTCAAATAAGCTGTATTTGTATGTAGTAACAGCAAACGTACAGTAGTCATTTTGACTGTGCAAGGAAACACGTATCTAGCTGGCACTTGCTTTGTACAAACCCTTAGGCTGTTTATACAAGCAAAGTTACAGTGCAAATATTTGTTGGGATCCTAGCTTTCATTGCGTAAACACTCTTGATTTGCAAACTTTCCTTGAAAGGCTAGTCCAAAATATTTTAAGAGAGCATACAAAGTTCTGACTGACTGAAAAACTCTATCCCGATGGAAGCATCCATAATAAGTGTAGAAAACTGAATTCTGTTTAAGTAGCATTAGCATTAGGACGCGGGTAGCGCTGTGGGTTAAACCACAGAGCCTAGGGCTTGCCGATCAGAAGGTCAGTGGTTCAAATCCCGCGATGGGGTGAGCTCCCTTTGCTCGGTCCCTGCTCCTGCCAACCTAGCAGTTCAAAAGCACATCAAAGTGCAAGTAGATAAATAGGTACCACTCCGGCAAGAAGGTAAACGGTGTTTCCGTGCGCTGCTCTGGCTCGCCAGAAGCGGCTTAGTCATGCTGGCCACATGACCCGGAAGCTGTACACCGGCTCCCTCAGCCAATAAAGCAAGATGAGCGCCACAACCCCAGAGTCGGCCACGACTGGACCTAATGGTCAGGGGTCCCTTTACCTTTGCCTTTAGCATTAGGGGAGGGATGTGGTATTTGGGGAAATTTGCCAGGAAATGGCAATGCTTACGTCATGGAGACTAATGACCCTCTGTGTTGGGACTGTACACCCAAGGCACAATTTATGGGACCCTGGAAGTGGCCTGAATTCCATAGTTGCTCTTCAGCATTTCACAGATGGACTCAGAAATACTTCTTCTCTGCACAAGCACCTTGAAGGGGCCAAGGTGGATTCCAGTAGCCCAGATGCATGGCATGGAAGAAAATGGACGTTCACGGAGTGACACCAACATAAAATGCATCATATATCTACAGGACCACAGCTCAGCTGAACAGCAAATGCTTTGCATGAAGTAGGTTGAAAGTTCAATCCCTGACATTCCCAAGTGACAGGAGCGAGCCAGCAGTAAATCACACTGAGCAAGCTGGTGTTAACTCTTTATTAGCAAAAACGGTCTTCACAGAAGAGTTAGGTCTAATGAGCACAGCAACTCCCCTCATCGTCATCCCAGCACCACTCCCCAGCCTCTGAGCCTTCTTCCCTTGGGGGTTCCCAAGCTGGTTCCTCCAACCATTCCTCTGCGTCCAACCAGTCCCTGATACTGACTGCAAAAGTCGCTAGACTGAAACCCTGGAGAACTGCTGCCAGTCAATGTGGAAATATTGAGCTAGATGGACTAATAGTTGGGCTTCCTATGAAGCAGTTTCCTAAATGGCCCCAAAAACTGAAATCAGGAGCTAAAAAAATTAGACCAGATAATTCAGATGATAAACTATGCAAGCCAAGACACCAAACTTGGCATAAGCACCTGGCCTGGCCAGGCAAATGCCAAGGCTCATGAGCCCTAGGACAGCCTATTGGGGTTGACACAAGCCACTTACACAGTTTATTTTCTTTATTCATTTCCCAGAATGCACCTGGGTTTCATGAGGGCTCAGAAGCACTCCCGTGGTGGTGGTGGTAGTGGGGGAATTCATTGGTGGCTCTTTCTGAAAGAGAAAACATTTATCAAAAAGACATATCTATTTTCCCATATTGGGTCTTGACAATAAGTTATTGGCTTGTCTCCAACCAAGTTTTACTCAGAGTAAACCTATTGAAATTAATGGAACTAAGGTAATCATGTTAATTAATGTAAATGGATCTATTATTGAGTACAACTAGCATTGGCTACAACCTATTAACATAATATGAACCTGAAGATGATAAAATACAACATACTATCCCCAAGCCTTCATTTCTGTTTTCTCTAATCCATCTAAGTGAAATATTGTCTTTTCATTATATAGACTTTATTTCCAGAAGACATAAACCCAGAATTTACCTTGAGCTACCAGATGCACATATGTCGCAGGCTTATCTGTATGCATCACAAATAGATACCACATGGCTGTGAATAAATCAGTTTCATTTGTTTATTTTTATCTATTTATTTAATTCCATTTATGAATCGCTTCTCAAAATGTATATCTCAAGGTGATTTAAAAACAGAAGCATCAACAATAAAAACAATTTCATATATAAGAACAATTTCAAATCTAATATACAGGCACAGACATTTTAGCATATTGTATGTGAGCTGCCAAGGAAGAAGGTTAAAGCTATTTTGATAACAATTCTTTTATCATGCATTGTGCTACTAAAATTTCTGCCACATAGTTCATTATATCAGTTCATTCCCATGTGGTTTCATTCCCTGCTATGTGTTTTTATACCTACATCTTGCCCCACCCCCAAGAACTGTTTTAGTTTCTGCAATATTGTGGTGGGGTTGGGGAATTTGTTCCAGTATTCTAATAATATTGTGAAGCTGCTAGCTACACTGTGATTTTATGCACTGCTGTCTCTATTCTTTCCTCACTTGAGAAATCTGGCTGAGTTTACAGACCATTGCAAGAAATCCTGGCAACAGAACCATCCTCTAACTTACAGCTTGGTGTCATTACAGCATTGTAGGTAGGCAGACTTTTGACATTTCAGGAAGATCCTTGTTTATGTGCTGGCTCTGGCAGCCGTGAGGAAGAGAATAGTGCCTGTGGTGGTAATCCTCAAAATGTAGTCCTCCCTTCTTCAATTTATTTTGCTAGGGAAGTTCCCCACCCCACCCACCCCCGCACGGTTTTCAGTAACGAAAACTACGCTTACAAAGAAAGAGAGAAAGCTCATTTCCCCAGTGCCAGAAACACGAAGAAAGATCCTAAAAGCCATGACATTGGTAGGAGATCTCAGAAATACCTCAGGGCATCATGGGAATTGTGATTTTCAGAAGTGGGTTGCTAGTGGGACAGAGCCACTACATCAGCTTCTCAGCAGGTGGGTTTGCTGCTGCTTGCCAACAAATGCCTGTATAGTTAAAGCTTTGGTTTTCCCAGTAGTTATGTATGGAAGTGAGAGCTGGACCATAAAGAAGACTGATCGCCGAAGAATTGATGCGTTTGAATTATGGTGCTGGAGGAGACACTTGAGAGTCCCATGTCCTGCAAGAAGATCAAACCTCTCCATTCTGAAGGAAATCAACCCTGAGTGCTCACTGGAAGGACAGATCCTGAAGCTGAGGCTCCAATACTTTGACCACCTCATGAGAAAAGAAGACTCCCTGGAAAAGACCCTGATGTTGGGAAAGATGGAGGGCACAAGGAGAAGGGGACGGCAGAGGACGAGATGGTTGGACAGTGTTCTCGAAGCTACCAGCATGAGTTTGACCAAACTGCGGGAAGCAGTGGAAGACAGGAGTGCCTGGCGTGCTCTGGTCCATGGGGTCATGAAGAGTCGGACACGATTAAACGACTAAACAACAACAAAGAGTGGAAGGGTGAGGTGTTGGGGAGGGTGGCACGACACCAATGCACTGGCAGAGCCAATCTGGTGCCAACTTCCCCTTCTGGTAGGCAACAGCAACTCACCATCCAAGAAGCAAGCATAGCATCTCCGCAAGGCAAGCTGCTTTTGGTCGCTTATTTAGATAGCTGTTGGGGCTATACTCCAAAGGGCATTCAGATATCCTTAGGGTGCATTTTAATTTGCGATACGCAGTGCTAAGCCCTCATGACAAACGCTCGCCCAGACGCTCCCTGCTGTTATTGTGCAATAAAGCCGTAGCGTGAATTAGAATTGCTCACTCTAGCAGAAGAAATAAAAGTCTTCTAATCTGTGCGCTCCCATTCATTTAAAATATATGCATATTTAAAACTATCGCGGAGCCCAGCGATTGCGTGTGGTGGGTAGGAGGGGGCAGCAGAGGAGAAGACAGCAACTCAGTTTGTCAGGTTAGATGACAACTGAAGTGTGAAATTTTATCTATATATAATTTGCTCTTTCTGTAGGAATAAACCTTAGGCTGGAATCCAGCGTGCTTGCTTGGAAGTAAGCAGTTTGGACCGCAAAGGAAGGCTTACAGCCAGTCTGATGCATGTCAGAAATATGTTCAGCTGCACTTATTGCCCCCCCCCCAATGGCTGACATAGGCATCTTTCCCCAAGTGATAGGGATGGGGCATGTCCATGCTGTGCTGTGGTCCTGTCTCTTTTTCTTCTATTTCTGAAGTGGCAGCCATTTTGTAGTATACCACGCGCCCTACGGCAACCATTTTCTGACTGGCGCCCACATCACTTGATCAAAATTCCAGATGTGCCCACTGGCCCAAAACACAGTGGCGTAGCGTGGGGGGTGCAGGGGGGCCAGCCGCACCGGGCACAACATCTGGGGGTTAGGGTTAGGGGACGCAAATCCACGGGTTAGGGGGCGCAAATTACTTGCCTTGCCCCGGGTGCTGACAACCCACGCTACACCACTGCCAAAACAGGTTGGCAACCCTGGTTTAGAGCTTTGGAGGTGAAAAACAGCACTTCAAATTGGGGGCCCCATTCAGACTTCTGAGTAAACATGCTTAGGATTGCACTGCTAATTCTGAATAAACATGCATGGGGTTGGGCTGTGGAAGAAATCAGGGGGCTTTGATATGCTGGAAAGGAGATCTGGTTCTACTTAGTTCAGAGATTTCCATGACTTCATGCTGTGCTTGCCCTCTGCGGCCCGCTCCAAGTGATAAAGATGATATCGTGGCATGGAATCATAAATACATTTTTTCCCCCTGAGGTCTATTGAGAGTGTCACTGGCTCTCTCTCTCTCTCTCTCTCTCTCTCTCTCTCTCTCTCTCTCTCTCTCTTTCTGTTTAAACAAGAACCTGCAAAGGCGGCCACATATAGTGTGTACAGCAAGTGGAGGTGAGTAATGAACTGTCAAAAAGGGAAGATTAGAGAAGCACTTCACCTCAGCTGTGCTCTTGTCAAACAAGCCAACCAATCTACCTCAACTTTTCCTCTGGAATTTTATAGAGAGCCCCACAGGGTAATCATAGCCATTCAAACAACTTGGATCTCCTAATCCGCTTGTATTATGCTTTCCAGCTTCCAGATGCATTTAGAATTAAAAGCATATTTTCAACATTCTCCTCTTCAACCAGGTTTTTTCCTCATCCTCCTATCTCTCATTCAGCTTTTTTTATTATACTTCTTAAGAGTTCGCATTTTGCACTTTCCACAGCTAAAGAGCTGTAGATGATAACAAGAAACAAGGATGGCTTTTTATTGAATATTAAGCAATATTTTATTATCAGCTCTAAAAAACAAACAAACAAATATAATTTAATGTATTTTTTAAGGATTTTATTTGCTTTAAGTTCCAATTTGTGTTACGTGCTTTTAAGCCCTATGGATAATAGATATTATTCATGCTGGTCAAAGTGATTCAATTATATTTCAACTCTGATTATATTTCAGCTTTGATTATGCCTACGGATTAAAGTAAAAGCAGATTGGTTAAGTGCATAAGATTCTTATCTCATCATACATGATAAAGCTATTTTTAGCCATCTCACCCCTTGCTTTTTCCTGTTAGACCAATTGCAGTCGTTAACAGTCGTCAACAGGTTTACTACACCTATCAGCCAATCACCCATTCCCAACACCCTTCTGAGTAATACCCCTCCCCACCCTCTCACTATATATAAGGGTCTGGTGACTTCTGTTTCAGTGTATCTGAAGAAGTGTGCATGCGCACAAAAGCTCATACCAAGAACTAACTTAGTTGGTCTCTATGGTGTAAGCTTCCTCTTTTTGACAAGATGGCCCCTACCACCAGGTACATAAAACATGCAGTTATTAGCCTGCGTTTTGCAAGGAACTCGCACAGCCTGGACTTTCGTAAGCGGCGAGGCAATGAAAATGACCAAATGTACTACTGACTAAAAACTTATATAAACCTTTCACCTTGGAGGGTGCCCCCAAAAGAAAATTATTGTGGGGGGGCCAAGGGATCCCAGCCCCCTCCAGTTGGCACCAGTGCTTGTGACACACATAAACAAACAACATAAGAAGCCACTTATTCCAGTGAAGGGTGACTTTATCTGGCAATACATATGTCATACTGTTTGACTGATTAGTCACACATTGGTTGTCCCCTTCATTCGACCCTGCTTAAGAAGATGGTGTTCTTCCCTTTCATTTCATGCCTCAATCTCTGTTTGGTGCTTACCTTGGTTTTCTGCAAAGCCATATTGATGATTTTTTTCTTTCTTTAGCATGTGTAATGTTATTGTATTACGGTTTACTAGTGCTGTTGTCCTTTCAAAGTCTTAATAATAAAATATATTAAAAAATAAAAGTGCATACCAGATACTGGAAACTATAGAATGTGAGGTCCTGCTTGCAGGTTCCCCACAGGTATCTGGTTGGCATAGCTGTCAACTTTTCCCTTTTCTTGCGAGGAATCCTATTCGGAATAAGGGAATTTCCCTTAAAAAAAGGAAAATGTTGACATCTATACTGGTTGGTCAGGATGCTAGACCAGATGGGCCACTGGTCTGGTCCAAGAGGCTATTCTTAAATGCCACAATAGTTAACTATAAATAGATTTGTAGATTTTCTAAATCCAGTAGGCACCTGCTGTATCTGAGTCAGGCACTGGGCAGAGGAGGAATGGCGAGCCTTAAAAGTAGGAGAGCAAAGAGCTCAAAGACAGACAGCAAGTAGCAGCAGTGGGGAAGAAGGGGGGTGGAGATTCACACAGGACAACGCCATTATCCAAGAGGCTGGGTTATATAGCCTCTCTCTGTAATACTGAAATAAAAAAGGACTTTAATAAACTTTCCCTTGTCTTTATAATTTCCTGGGCAACCAGCCGGGATCCACTGACAGCATCCTGACAATCTGTTTCAAAGTGTTCAGAGAGTGGGTTCCACTGTTCCCCATGACTTGTAATTCCTATTTCACTTCATTTTTGTTCTGCTATGATGTCTCGCGTGGTTCTTCTGTCCTTACTCTTTGTCCTAGCCTTCAATCACTCTTTGTGAGAAAACATTTATTAAAAATAAATAAAGAAACTCATTTTACAGATTTCAGATGCAGAGATTTTATTTTCACATATAAAACAGTGCAGTGGGGCTGCACAACCATAACAATCTTCTCCAGACTTGGCCATGAACACAGCTTTGAAGAACACTTACTTTCTCAAGCAGTGTGAACTTTCAGCTAAGTCGGTTTCCTCCATGTGCCACAGCAAAGTGGTGGGAGGTCCAGGCTTTGTGGGATTTTCATGTTTATTGGGTGTTTGACAGCAGATGGTGAAAAGCATTTCAATTTGGATCCGCTTTATACTCAGAGATTAATTCAGGTGAAAAACAGAGCCATCCTAATTGCATCACAATGATGCTCTACAGTACTCAAAGATAGTATTCATCATCATAAATTCTAAGGTCAGCTGCTAATGTATCTCATGATTGCAATTGCCTTTTTAGACCATGCTTTCAATTACTTTAAATGGGTAATCTAATTAAATTGGCATTTGCTGTTTGTTACATGCAGCTTGTTTTGTAACTGGGGCTATCACTGGGATAGGTTAGCCAGGTTGTCTGCCTAGATCCCTGTCTTAGAATACAGAAGACTGTGACACAATGCTGGATACTAGCTTGCTGCATTATTTCATGTCACAAGTTGGCGTTTGAGCATAGAAAGCTGCAATTGGTCCATTTAACTCAGTGTTGTCAGTATTGTCTAATCTGATTTGCAGGGACCTCTCCAAGGATTTAGACAGGAGGGTTTATCCCAGCCCTACCTGAATCTTAGAAACATAGAATTGTAGAGCTAGAAGGAACCACAAGGATCATCTAGTCTAACCTGCTGCAATGCAGGAATCTTTCTGCTCAAAACACCTGGGTTTGGATCTAGGGTCTCCTGCATGCAGAATGTGTGCTCACCTACACAGGACTCATCTGATACTTATTTAGAAATATTTAAGAGACAGTGGAAAGACAGAAATAATACATAAGCCCCTTAAGCTCATCATATTGAACAGCTGGGACAAAAATAGGAAGATATCATGGAACACCCATGCTCCATGCCTGGTCTGACGATCAATATTCACTGTTGTTCTAAGTCCACAAAGGTTGTTCCCCTCCCTCAATTTGCATTGTGTTTCTGTTGCTCTGTAAGGAATCGTGTAGAACAGTGTAATTAGTTACACAGTTAGTTGTGTAAAATTCTGCCACAGCAAATAGCAAGGCAACTTATGTTGTTTTTGTCTGAAGTCCATTGTTGCTCTGATGTGACCTTGCTATGACAGTTGTCAATCACCTTGTTGTGGGGGCCGGGTAGGGATTTTTTCCACTTGGCAAATTGGCACCGGCCGACTGGTTTTTGCCTACCTAGTAGCAATCGCCACAACTTTTGTGAGGTTAAGCTTTGGGTAAGCATTTGTTTGGTCGGAGCGGAGGTTGTGGCCTTGCCTGCCTCTCCTCAGTAAGGGTATCCTGTTAAAAGGATTCGGGGTGTGAATACTATCTGAGGGCTGGGCGTGGGCTTTGGCCATGTCACAGCCCCGACGGGGACCCCAAGGGGAGGCACTATCTGACGTATGTTATCAGGTACCCTCTATTGGTGGTTTACCCTTCTGGGACTCTCTGATGAACAGGAGTCAATATATAGCCTGGCTTCACCCTAATACCTAAGCCAAACCGCTCACATCTGTAACCGATAAAAGTTGTGGCCTATTTGAACCCATAAACCAAATATTCTGTGTCAGTGTGAGTTACTTACTGTGTTCCTGGGATCTTTGGGGCTCGGGTGCCTTGGTATGAAAGCAGACCTGCAGTAGAACAGAAACATCACCACATGTGATGACCACATGTCAGAATGGTAATCAGTGCCTTCTGGTGGTGGCAGAAACGGGGTATTGGGGAGGTGTGAGGGCAGGCTGTGCAGGTGCAGGACCCCAAGCTTCCATGTTCTTCTCAGTATGCCCCCAAAATGGCTCTGGACTTAAACCAGCCCTGGAGTTGGCGTAGTAAATTCCCTTCAATAGGAAGGGGAAGGATAAAGGAAAATTAATAATACAGCTGCTCCCCACCTCCCTCACTTACTATAGTGAGCCAACGGGCATAGATGCTGGGGCCCTGGGGCCCTGGGTGCCCAAGAACCCACAAAATTCCCCATGAAGGGGCCCAGGCACCCACAAATTTTGGCACCAGGGCCATGCACACTGCATGGCACCCATGGCCCCGGGCACCCACACTCATGGGGCCAAGCTGGCACTGCTGTCAAATGGCTATCAATGTGGCATTTGCTCCATCTCAGACCCACTCCGCCATCACTATAGGACTGCTCCAGTTGGCCCCCTGGAATATTCTATTTTTCTTCCTATTTGTGCTTAAAGAATATCAAGATACTGTCATTTCTTCAAATGCTTTCCTTGTCCTCGAGAATCGAGTGTTTCCTTCAGGCATTTGTTTCTTCTTGGAGGCTGCTGCATTTACGAAGCGAGCACCGCACACCCTGGGTGCACACTCCACTCAAAAAGCAAAGCTGAATTCAGTCAGACGTGTTCGTATTCAAAAATGCCTGTGTTCTGAGGAGAGCAGGGTGCGCATTCTTTTGGAATGCTTTTCGGCGAAAATTTTAAGCCTGGTGATAAATAAATAACTAGATGCATCTTTGGAAGAAGAAGAAGAAAAACCTTCCATATATTTCTCTATTCAACAAGCAGCATACATAATCACAAAGGTACATTTGCATATAAAAATGTTACACCTACCCTGTGCATGGATTTAGAAATAATATGTCTAAGTGGGTATTTGAGAAGATAAGCATTTACCATCATTTACCATTCGTTCCTTTCAGTTTCACTGAATGACCAAGGCTCTCCAGATGTCCTTTTTATTGTGCATTCATGACCGTTGGTGCTCATGATGGTATCAGGGTGCTTATACACCCAAACAAAGAAGTGCTATCCCAAGTCCATAGTCCCTGCATGTTCACGCTCCTGTCCCAGCAACATCTATGCTGGCTTCATTACGTCCACAGAATGGAAGATGGCAGGACATGATCTATGGGAAACTGACTTCCGGCACCGGGCCAATTGGCAGACTAACTCTGTGTAGCAAAGATTTCTGCAAACATGACAAGAAGGATGGCATCATCAACACTGCCGTGTGGAAATCCCTTGCAGACAACCACAGCACCTGGAGACAGACAGTCAGGTCATGCTTCCGTAGCAGTGACCAGAGGAGGAATGACTGCTGGGAGAAGCGCAGAGAGAAGAAACACCCTGGTGCATCTGCAGCAGCACAACCGGACACCTTCATCCTCCCCAGCTGCAACAAAACATCTCTACAGCCACAGCTGGTGGTGCAACCATTCCAACAGCTTAACCTCACCTCTAAAGGCACACCCCTCCATTGTCTCCTGAGACAGATAGATGCCAACCCATACACAACCACACTCTTAATACCATTTGTAGCTGCCTCTTTTCCAATCAGTGCATGCCCTGTAACTTCCCGCTGAAATCCTGACACTGTTCAGACCGCAAATGTTCCAGCTTATTTTTTGTCCCGCTTTTGTTGCACTCTAGTGAGGAGTGCCCCTCTAGATTGCAATAATGTGAGAGTATTAGGGAGGCATCACAGAACAACCAAAAAGGCAGAACCGTGTGTGGACTGTCCAGTAGGAATCATCCACTATTATATTGCATTGGTGACATGTTGCATAATAAACGCACTGTGGCGTTTGCCTCCTAGGATGGGTCATAAGGAAAGGGTTAAAATGGGTGTGATGGGATTGGTCAGTGAGAATGCAAGGGGGGAATAAAAGTTAGAGTGGGAGATTTTGAAAGTCAGTTGAGGTTTGGGAGTTGAGAGTTGAGGTTTGGGAGTTGAAGAAGGAAGAGGGATGTTTAGGTGTGGGTTGGTAGAGTTGTATTGTGAGAGAGTGAGAGGAATTGTTAGGTGGAGTCAGATAGATAGTTGGAATAATCAGTTTGGAGTTGTTAGGAACTAAGAATAAGAAACTGACAAGAGAAAAATTAACTGAAACCATAAGCTTGTTCCTGCATTTAAAAATAAACTTGATTATTTGTTTATGTTAACAACTGACTGGACTCCGTGTGTCCCCGTGAGATACAGGGTGGTGGCAGCGGAAAAAGCAATCGCAGTGGCGGCACAGGGTCAATAGACCGTCAAACGTCCAGGGGCCCTGTGTGTGATCGCCACACACACACACACACACCAGTCTTGAGGGCTCCCAAGTAGTATCATAGCTTAGGAAAATGGCCTTAATGCAGCCTTCATCAACCTTGTGTCCCCTAGACATTTGGGGCTACAGATCCCATAGTCATCATATATTCTTGTGTTATAAACTGTCTACACTGCTACAAGAAACACCACTGTACACACAACCACTATGTGTATTGTGTAACATTGTTCCTTCTCTCTCCCTTTATTGTGTTGACTATTCTCCACCATCTGTTTTCTTACTGGTCCTCTTTCTCCCACTCCCTCTTATTCATTGCCTTCTTCCCCTCTCACTTAAGCTCACACATCTATTCTTCCAGACAAAGAGAATTAGAGCACTATATCTAGTATCCCAAGAGCACCAAACTATGTAAATCCTGCCGAGAAGACCCCCGCTAAACTCGAGAAAAGGGGAGAGAATTACAGTGCCAGGGAGCAGAACATTAATTGTGTGCGACTGAATACGCTTTCTCTTTTCCTCCCCAAGGAAACCAAAGTCCTGAAAGGAGATCTTCCGCTGGCAGTTAAAAGTCCATTTTAGTTACATTACCAGATATCTGGCACTGAAGCAAGCAGCATAAAATATGTACTAAATGGCTCTCTTCAGTATCGAGACATTAGAATCCGTGCGATTATTCTGTCTGCCTGCTGAGAGCTGTGTTGGGAAAAGGCCTTCCACAATGAATAATCTTTCTCGGTTTTCTGCTTGCCTTTTGCAAATGACACAAATTATTATTATTATTGCATTTTCTTAAATTTGTGATGTAATATGCATATCTCTGGGCCGAAAGCTCTGTGCAAGTACCTTTTTGGAATCCTACGTCCGCTACCTGCATTTTTGCAGGAATTGCGTGCATTTTTCTTCCAGCGGAAGCCTTGTGACCTGACCTGAAGATGAGAAGAATTGCAATACAAATGCGGCACCATCTCTAAGCCTGGGTGGTGTGGTGTTGCCATTAGCTCCCCTGCCCCATATTATTGGCTTATGGTCAAGCGAGGCAAGATTTTTCACTGGTAGGGCCAGTGTTATGGAATTCACTGTCCTGCTGATATGTGATATGTGACAGCCTCCATCTGTATTGGCATCCCATCATCTTTTGAAGACATGCCTGTTTACATAGGCATCTCTTTGATCTCTCAACACAAGTCTCCTGTTAGTGACTGCATTGTTTTAATTATATTGTTTTATTGCAGATTTTAATTATGGATGTTTTATATCTTAATGTTCATGAAACTGTTTCTTTTATACTTTGCAAACCAACTCGAAGGCTATTTTGGCATTAACAAGCCTTCTAAAGTGGAATTTTATCACCCCAGTCAGTAACTGGATTCATGCAAATCGTCTCAATTTCCTATATATGTAATTGCTTTTATATATACGCTATCGTTTTATATATGGCTTTTGCTGTATTGTGAAATCACTTTAAGATTAATAAAAAACAATAAACTGTATCCAAACTTATTTATTTATTTCAAAGCAATTGTGAACAGTTTAAAATTTCAAACATCCCTAAGTGGCATGCAGTTTAAGAAGCAAACAACATATCATTAAAACAGAAACACCACCTAAAGCAAACTAAACAGCAATATGAAAACATATAAAAGTGAATAAAAGTTAATGAAACAGAAATCCAGAGGATTTAAACATGTAAAACAGGGTCCAATTTTATGAGTAAGGGAGAGCCTGAGCAAAAAGATATGGCACTTAAATTCCTAATTTAATTCTGAGTTAGGAATGTAGAAAACCCAATTGTAGACCATCCCTATATCACCCGTTTTCAAACCCTACTCACAGGATCTGTTGGCTTCTTACTCCTCCTTAAAGGTAAAGGTAAAGGGACCCCTGACTATAAGTTCCAGTCGCAGATGACTCTGGTGTTGCGGCGCTCAACTCGCTTTACTGGCCGAGGGAGCCGGTGTACAGCTTCCGGTTCATGTGGCCAGCATGACTAAGCCGCTTCTGGAGAAACCAGAGTAGCGCATGGAAACACCGTTTACCTTCCCGACAGAGCGGCAACTATTTATCTACTTCCACTTTGACGTGCTTTCGAACTGCTAGGTTGGCAGGAGCTCACCCCGTCGTGGGGATTCGAACCACCAACCTTCTGATCGGCAAGCGAAATATACTAACTGAAGTGATTGTTCTTTATAACTTCTTTGTAGAGCAGTACATGCAGGAAGTTACATTTCTATCAGATTGGTGACAATGAGCAATCTTTCCACAAAGAGGGCTACTGCTATCGACTTCCCCCTGCAATGAACTGTACCAGGGGCTGTTTACATTCTCGATCTATGTGTGACAATCACGAAGTCTGTAGACTTATCAGCGGTGGTGCACCGCAGAACTCTTAGCAGAATCCTCTAGGAATGGCAAAGTCTGGTTGGTGCGCGATGAACACTGATAGGCAATGGCACACCACAGAACACTTAATAGATTCCTCTGCAGCACTCATTTGCCTATGCTTGTTTATCCAGAAGCAGGAGTTTAGAGGTATGCATGTATAGCATTGCAGCTATTCTCTGAGGACAGGAAGTTTGAAAAGCAAATCTCTAAATGACCATTTAAATTATTTTGAATGTTTCAAACCATAAGAAAGTCAATTTCTTTCAAGTGCAAGCACATCAGGATGGGAGATATTCAAGATGTTTCCCAATAGCAAATATCAGAGGGAGAGTGCTTATTTGAAAATATTGCTAGTACTACGAATGTTATTCGCAGCCTTAGTTAGCAGTTTACCAGTAGTTAATATATTGTATCCATTTATTGGTTAATAGTTTGTTCTTTTTATGTATTTTCGTACTATCTATGTACGATGATCTCTTTTCTCATATGTATATCCTTGAATGCATTTTTAAAGCCCTAAGGAACCCCAGAATGGCTAATAAAAATAAAATCAGAATGCACATTTAAACAGCAAGGGAAAGCATTAAAAAGTTGCAACATAGCAACAGCAGAGACCCGGCAGCATTATACAACATAGGCAGTAGTTATCAGTGCCCCTTTGAAAAAAGCAAGGGTTGGTTGTATTTCTTACCTGAAGGCAAGCAATGATGGTGCCAAATGAGGCCCCCCTCAGAAGGAAATAACATAATAGAAAAGATAAGTTTCATGCCAACAATAAGGGTCATTACTTTCTCAATTTCTATCTGCTGTTAGCTACTCCCTGTTAACAAAGAGCCCGACAGAAGGGATTCTAAATCCAGGTTATATATGAGTCAACCATGGGAAACCTTTCAAGGTTCATGTTGCTATCACATACATATAACCCCGTTAAACCAGACTCCATTTCCTTGAATATGGGCAATGCTCTGAGGACCTTACCTCCAATAATAGCAGGAATCAGATTTTGCTGCCATCACTTATTGCGGAAGGGCCATGGCTCAGAGGTCAAGTGTTTGTTTTGAACACAGGTTCAAAGGTCAAAGGTCCCAGGTTCAATCCCCGGTGTCTCCAAGTAGGACTGGGTCCTTTCCCTACCTTAAACCCTGCAGAGTCACTAGCAGTCAAGGTTCTTTCTGGCATCTGTCTTTCTGGAGAGACAATGGAGTGCACCTCTGGGGTGAAGTCAAACCACTGCATTAGCAACACAGAAGTGACCTCCTCAAGGCACAAGCCTGGGCAGTGTGTATGGAGGCCTTGGGTTGCCCAGACGACACAGCCCTTCTCTCAGCTGATATGGTCCAAAGGAAAACAGAGCAATACATCTGGCACCAGCTTGGCTGCAGGAGTTGCTGGAAGAAGGCATACAAGTAGGGTTGACAGATGTGGCCCTAAGGCATGAAGATACTAGGTAAAAGTGCAATTCATTGGCCCACCACATGAGGCAGCTGCATAAAACACCAATGCTCCCAGCTAGAGTCTTGGCAGTTCCTGACCCCAACACTCAATGTATACACTTTGTTTACATGAAGAATATACAGGCTGATGCCATTGGATTCAATATGTTCAGCCATCTAACTAAAAATAAATTAAGGCTTATAAATCATCAAAACAGATTGGGTCAAACATATTTTGCTTTACAAATTTATAAGCATGAATTCAACTAATTAACCTAAAATTGCACGGGTGAAAATAATTTCAAAGAGATAATAAGTGCGCCCCAAAGATATTTATGAGCTATTGTAAAGCTGCAAGACAAAAGGCCAGAATCACAGTAGAATTGTCTATGTCAACAAGAGCTGCAATTAGTAGCAAGATTGAAATCAACTAATATAATTTAAGCTTGAGCCTCATATTTTATGGTTGTGACTAGGTCACCAAGGCACTCGGAAATGTTTGTTCTAATTACTTGTTTGCACAGTTAAGTTATTGTTATTATCATGGGGCTTATTAGACCCCAGAATGAATCTAATGCATATTTTGAACTTCACACTTGAACTAAATTCAGTTCCCTCACAATCAATGTTCAATTCATAGCATTAAGCAGTACAAACTAATCTGCTAGTTTCTGCTTCTTTGTAAGAATAGAATTGCCTAACTAGTTTCTGTCTAGTCTAGCACTGCATCTACAATAATATGGCCAACCACATGTTCCTGGGAAGCTCACAAGTGGGGTGTGATGGCAATCACCACCCATTGTCAAGGGTTCCCAGAACTGGAAGAATAGTGTCTCAGAAGAGGGACATTCCATTTTGGACTGTTAATGCCTAAGTTAGTTGCACCTATTGAAATCAATGACAGGTCATGACTAATGTGTCCCACTGTTTTCAGAACAAAGCACAACCAGCCATGAACACTTATGTGATGAAAACATCCATTTTACAGTGAAAAGTGGGACTCGGTGTAAGGGTTGAAAACTTATGCAGAACATGATGCACAAGGACATATTGTTAGCACATGTGTGGTGCACATTGGGTACACACACACCTTCTTGCTTATTCCATGGTAGTAACAATGTAGGCTGATCGCCAACGAATTGATGCTTTTGAATTATGGTGCTGGAGGAGACTCTTGAGAGTCCCATGGACTGCAAGAAGATCAAACCTATCCATTCTTAAGGAAATCAGCCCTGAGTGCTCACTGGAAGGACAGATCCTGAAGCTGAGGCTCCAGTATTTTGGCCACCTCATGAGAAGAGAAGACTCCCTGGAAAATACCCTGGTGTTGGGAAAGATGGAGGGCACAAGAAGAAGGGGACGACAGAGGACAAAATGGTTGGACAGTGTTCTCGAAGCTACAAACATGAGTTTGACCAAACTGCAGGAGGCAGTGGAAGACAGAAGTGCCTGGTGTGCTCTGGTCCATGGGGTCACAAAGAGTTGGACACGACTAAATGACTAAACAACAACAACAATGTACAATAGTCCACAAAGCCCTTCTAGTGTGGTACCTTAGTATTAATGGTGGTGGTGATGGTAGTAGTAAAGAGTAGGGCTGTGTACCAGATTCACTCTTATTTGGGGAGGATCCAGGCTTGGGCCAAATCTGGTTTAGACAGCCCTGAATTGCCCTAGGTCAGGTCAGGACACTCAGAGCAATACAGGGCTGTCAAGGGATAGGGCATTGGATGGAAGCCTGCAGAGGTCTTCTTCAACAGCATGTTCCCCCGCAGGGAGCACACTAAAGTAGCAGACTCCAGCAAGATTGAATACTCCACTCACTAGCTGATGAGCTGGGAACTGGGCTTAGCTTTTCCAACTTCCAATTTTTCAGTTCAAACCCATTAGGAACTATAGCTGCAGACTTGAAGCAGCTTGCAGTAGAGTCATTGTTGCAATTGATTTTAGTTGGTTGCCCTGAGGTTGGTAGATTTAGGCTGCAAGACAATGAGGTTGCATCAATGAAGCTCCAAAGAATTTGGTAAATTAATAACAGAGACCTGACACTACAGTAGTTCTATGAACGTAATGTCATCTGACTTCTGTGACTAACCAGGAGAGTTACATATCTGGAGGGCTTGAACAAAATGAGGAAGATACAATGGCAACACTATATACAATACACACACACACACACACACACACACACACCCTGGCTGTAATTCAGTTATACGCACTATTCAGAGAATTAGACTATAATGCACTTCTACACAAGGATCTAGGGCAATTTATACACCCGTAATTCATCTTGACAAAAGAGAATAAATCTCCCTTGAGTTATTCTTGTTAGAAATGCAAGTTGACATTTTATTCATGATTTAAAACCAATTCCTTATAGACATTTCCAAGAAATTATTTTTCAACATTAGATCCTCTACAGTTTTCATTTCTGAGAGTTTCACCTAAAAATTGTTTTCATATTATTATTACTATTTAGCATGGGGTGGTAAGGCTTACTTGGTATCTCCCCCCCCCCTTTGGTCAATCTATTTATCGTTCCTTCCAAATGCTCAAATCCATTTCCCTTGGAATAGATTTGTCTTTGTATGACAGGCATATAAATAGGTTGTATTATAGTATTCTATTCACTGGTGCAGGTTTAGCCTGAAGATTTTGAAGATTTAAAAGGAAAGGGGGAAGGGGGGGAAATCCTTGAATGACAGCTCTGCATTATCTAACCTCTTAGCTAATAAAAAGAGAGAGAGAAGACCTCAAAGTGAACTATAGTATCTACCCCCAGGTTTAAAAACAGCAACTTACATGCTGCTTCTGAATTGAAGCCACTGAGCCTCTTGGGCTCGCCATTCGGAAGGTCGGTGGTTCAAATCCCCACAACCGTGGTGAGCTCCCATTGCTCTGTCCCAGTTTCTGCCAACCTATTAATAATAATAATAATAATAATAATAATAATAATAATAATAATATACTGCCCTATACATCGAGGTCTCAGGGCGGTTCACAGAATAAAATCAAAATATAAAACCATAAAATACATTATCAAAATAAAAACAACAACCCAATAACACTCCTCCTCGCAATTCGAAAGCACACCAGCACAAGTAGATAAATAGGTACCATTGCAGCAGGAAGCTAAATGGCATTTCTGGGTGCTCTGGCTTTCGTCACGGTGTTCTGTTGTGCCAGAAGTGGTTTAGTCATGCTGGCCACATGACCCAGAAATCTGTCTGCGGACAAACACCGGGTCCCTCGGCCTGAAGTGAGGTGAGCACCACAACCCCATAGTCGCCTTTGACGGGACGTAACCGCCCAGGGATCCTTTACCTTTACCTTACACAGCAAACATTTAAAGTACATGACTTCTCCCAAAGAATTTGTTAAGGTGCTGGGAACAGTAGCTGCACGAGAGGTAATTTACAGTTCCCATAATTCTTTGGGGGAAGTCATTTGCTTTAAATGTATGGTATGGTCCAATTAATTAGACTGAATAATATCTAACCGACATGGGAAAGTTAGTTCACACCTAACATGTGGATATAACGTGGGGACCTGCTGTCAGATTGCTAAATTCGTTTCAGTTTGTTTTGCTGATGTATCCAGTAAATGGAGGAATTTGTGAAAATACCAGCACATGCTCTGAGAACAGCTGATGCTGTAGCATTGTTAAAGCTAATCACCTATGGCCCTGATCAGTATTTGGAGGTGGCTTTGAGAGCTACTTATAAACCACTCTTAGCTTTTTAAGGGACGTGTATGAGGTTGTACAGAAACACTTGGCAAAATTAGAAATACTAAACTACAAACCCCTAATCAAAGAATTAACAACAAAAATATAAAATATGGAATAAATTTACCTTATCTTGGCTGGGATGAGTGGCAACAATTTAAATGAACTTACTGACATGCCTCCTTTATTTATTTTGTGTACTACCTATCCAATTCGCACTTATCCGAATTTTGCGATGTGGTTCTTCTACCAAAAGATGTTCAAGAAACTGCATGTATTGGGGAAGGGTGCATAAAATGTAAGTGAAAATAACATACCAAATGCATTATATTGAAGCAATTGCAAAGAAAATAATGTGTCGATTAGTCAAAATTGCTTAGTTACAAAAATGTGTTTATTGGGATAAATTTGGCCAAAAATCGAGATCAATTTTCATAAGTGTGTGCGTGCAAATTTCTGAGAAATGTGGAGAACTGAATACAGTGGTACCTTGGGTTAAGAACTTAATTCGTTCTGGGGGTCCGTTCTTAACCTGAAACTGTTCTTAACCTGAGGTACCACTTTAGCTAATGGGGCCTCCTGCTGCTGCCGCGCCGCCGGAGCACGATTTCTGTTCTCATCCTGAAGCAAAGTTCTTAACCTGATGTACTATTTCTGGGTTAGCGGAGTCTGTAACCTGAAGTGTCTGTAACCTGAAGCGTATGTAACCCGAGGTCCACTGTATAAGATCGGAAAAATGAGAAACTGACAGATCCTTCCATCCCTACCAATCTCTCATTCAGTGTCATTCAGAGCCTCATTTTGTTGTGCCATACAACGGAATTTCAGGAGAACATGTCTTGCTAATCAAAAGATTATGATACGTTCACGGTATGCTTGGGGGGGGGGAACCCCAAACCCTTTTGCTGCAACTTTCCACAAGAAATGCATCTGTTCCCAAATTGCCACAGACCTTTTTGGAGATCTTACAGAAAGTTAGCCAGATCAATTCAAATGCATACGTTTTCATTTGTATGTTTATGTAGAAAAACAAAAGAAACTCCAATATGCATACCAAATCATGCAGCACAAAAGTCGGTTCACCAAATTGATATTTCACAGCAATTGTCAAGTTTCTGCTGGGGAGGAGAGGGGGGCTTTCCAAAAAGAACATAGAGGTATTTTTGCAAATTAGATTGTATGCCGCAGTTTCAGAACTCACCATGTGACCATAGTTGTGAGAAATAATTGGAAAAACCAATTGTCTGGAAGCGTGCTTATGTTCTTTATGTCGTCTTTCCAGTGATTAAGAAACTGTCTGAGAATGTTCTCTAATAAGAGCAGATCCAAGCGCAAAGTGGCAGGTCTCTCTGGGACATTGAGAGAAACAGCATAGCCACGCAGCAAAGATGGTACAGAACGATGCCAAGCCACTCCTTATAAGATGATTACTGAGATATGGTAAGCTCAAACAAGGATCATTTAGGGACAGAGAATTGCTCCGTATGTTGTGATAATGTAGCTAACCCTTCAAACAGCACTTGTTATCAGGTTCCCATATTATCTTGTTTACCTTGATTTTAACCACACACAGAAAGCACAGGAGAATAATGGGATCCATGTCTGTACCTTGCTTGTGATTAATCCCAGTCTTCGCAATATTAACTTCAAATTATTTGAATGCTAATCTTGCCACTTTAATTGTATACAGTATGGTGAAGATAATAAGAAAGTCTTGTGATCTGGATAATAACTACCAGTGATTCAGCTGGTGTCTCGGCAAGAATAATGTTTATGTGCCACTGTGATCCAGTGGAAAGCAATCTAGACAAAGAAGAGGACATTTTCATGATTTAGTATCAGGCCTTATCAAGTGGAAATGGACAGCCTGCCTGCCTCCACCATTATAAACTCATTTTTCATTTTCTGACATTTTAAAAACAAAACAATAGGCCATCTGAGTGGTGCATGAGTTGTACGGCGTACTCTTCTGAGCCAGTCAAGAGCGCTACCACAGGAATCCTTCCTTGGACTGGTGCAAGCTAGGCCTCATCTAAGGGTACTGTGAGTTGTTAGGAACCCCTAAGGAGTAAGAAGGTAAAGGTTAAAGGTAAATGACCCCTGGGCGGTTAAGTCCAGTCAAAGGTGACTATGGGGTTGTGGCACTCATCTCGTTTTTCAGGTGAGGGAGCCAGCGTTTGTCCACAGACAGCTTTCCAGGTCATGTGGCCAGCATGACTAAACCACTACTGGCGCAACGGAACACTGTGAGGGAAACCAGAGCGCACGGAAACACCGTTTACCTTCCCACTGCAGCAGTACCTATTTATCTACTTGCACTGGTGTGTTTTCGAACAGCTAGGTTGGCAGGAGCTGGGACAGAGCAATGGGAGCTCACTCCGTTGTGGGGATTTGAACCGCCGACCTTCTGATCGGCAAAACCAAGAGGCTCAGTGGTTTAGACCACAACGCCACCCACGCCCCTAAGGAGTAGTCTGGTGTCTGCCTTCTTTTTAGAAATCTTGGACATGTGCGCTTGGCCACCAAATGGGCAGAATTAGCACCAGGTTTATTTAACCTCTGCAACCAACATCATATGTGGTTAGGGGTGGACACCTCTGTGTGCTGCAGACCAGTGGCGTAGTGTGGGTTGTCAGCACCCGGGGCAATGCAAGTAATTTGCGCCCCCTAACCCGTGGATTTGCGCACCCTAACCCGTGGATTTGCGCACCCTAACCCGTGGATTTGCGCACCCTAACCCCCAGATGTTGCGCCCGGTGCGGCCGCCCCCCCTGCACCCCCCACGCTATGCCACTGCTGCAGACTGCACCAGCAAAACACCTTTGGGATTGTACTTGCTGGTACACACTCGCACACAATCCTATCTGTCTCACCCTCCCTCCTTCACAGAGGATAGGAGCAGATACTTCAGAGTAAAAACACCCTGGATACAAATATCTCATGGGTATGCTCCACTTCACTTACAGAAGACAGAAAAGAACAAACTTTTTTAAAGACTATTTTTATTTAAAAAAAAATCACACACATATGAATAGAGTCAATTTGTCTCATAATTGTAGAGCTGTTTCCATAAAGATACCACCAGCAGTCGCTAATTGTACCTAGAAAACTCATTACATTATATGATTGGATTTTTAATTAGAAGTGCAGATGGCATCTCATTTATTACTGTTCTATATAGGCCTCTTGACTAGAAAGGCAAATCTATCCCCCTTTTCTCTTTTTTAAATAAGCTTGCAATTTGGCTATTGGAGAAACAACTTGGGTTCACGGAAGGCAGAAAGGATAATTGATAAGTTACATCTGAAATGCACTACTGAGATTGCATCTTGGCATTTATGAAATGGCTGCAGTTCGTCTGCTTCTCTGGAGTGAGTCAGAAATGCTGGTTGCTGTTGATAGCAGAAGGATCCCAAGAAGGAAGTAGAAACAACAGAGGAAAACTGCTCAAAGAAAAGCGACAATAAAATGATTTTAAAAAATAAAATAAAAGGGAAGGGAAAGGGGAAAGACAGTCCCTTAAAACACAATAAAATATAAACATACCTAACGAAGAGACTGGTGGTGATGGCACTGAGATTATATATATATATATATATATATGTGTGTGTGTGTGTGTGTGTGTGTGTGTGTGTGTGTGTGTGTGTATATATATATATATATGCTTTCGTAGATTTTCACGGGTACAGGAATGCAGGTTTTGGTGTCTTCGGGTGTCTTCCCGTGTAAGAGTTGGGGTGTCTAGGCGACGTTTCGACGAGGTCTCACTCGTCATCTTCAGGCTGGTGCTTTCGGCTTCTTGTTACTAGAACAGAGCAGGATCTCAGTGTTTGAGTTCCTATAAATACTGTTGAGGGGGTGTGGTGTATGGCCTCCAACGTTCTGGGCAGAGAGGGAGTTCCCAGATTAGTGTGCCTTTTCTTCTTTTGTTCCTTAATTACTTGAGGGATATCTTGAGTGATTTCTTGAGTGATATTCTGAGTACCACTTAGGAGGGTCATTAGGTGTGGATTAGTTGCTAAAGCTTTCGTGTCTTGACCTCTTGAGCTTGTGAAAAGTTTTTCTGAGAAGATGGCTGTACTGCACTTAGTTGTGCTCTGGCTTGGCTTCGTGTATAGGGGCGAGCTGTGGTTTTGTGCCCTGTGCCAGCCAGATCTGTGTAGGGATTGCAGGGGGGTGCAGCATCCGGAGGTGCCAATATGGTTTGGCTACTGGATGGTGTCTGTACTTTATCTGTGGAGAGGGTCTGGGTTTGGGTCTGGTGTGGTTGATTGGAGATGGCGTTCTGTGTGTCTCTGGTTCTGGTGTCGGTTTTTGTGGGGAGGGCTAATTTCCAGATGTCTGGCAGGCGGGACGTGTCGTCACGCTTGTTCATGTTGTGAGGGTGTTTCTCTATCTCGATGGCTTCCATGATTATTCTCTTGTGGTGATGTTCCATGTTAAAGAGCAATTTGGAATCTGCAAAATTAATTTCGTGTCCTGTTTCTTTCATGTGTTGGTAAAGAGAGGAAGAAAGAAAAAACTTCCTCTCTTTACCAACACATGAAAGAAAAGAAGAAAAAACTTCCTCTCTTTACCAACACATGAAAGAAACAGGACACGAAATTAATTTTGCAGATTCCAAATTGCTCTTTAACATGGAACATCACCACAAGAGAATAATCATGGAAGCCATCGAGATAGAGAAACACCCTCACAACATGAACAAGCGTGACGACACGTCCCGCCTGCCAGACATCTGGAAATTAGCCCTCCCCACAAAAACCGACACCAGAACCAGAGACACACAGAACGCCATCTCCAATCAACCACACCAGACCCAAACCCAGACCCTCTCCACAGATAAAGTACAGACACCATCCAGTAGCCAAACCATATTGGCACCTCCGGATGCTGCACCCCCCTGCAATCCCTACACAGATCTGGCTGGCACAGGGCACAAAACCACAGCTCGCCCCTATACACGAAGCCAAGCCAGAGCACAACTAAGTGCAGTACAGCCATCTTCTCAGAAAAACTTTTCACAAGCTCAAGAGGTCAAGACACGAAAGCTTTAGCAACTAATCCACACCTAATGACCCTCCTAAGTGGTACTCAGAATATCACTCAAGAAATCACTCAAGATATCCCTCAAGTAATTAAGGAACAAAAGAAGAAAAGGCACACTAATCTGGGAACTCCCTCTCTGCCCAGAACGTTGGAGGCCATACACCACACCCCCTCAACAGTATTTATAGGAACTCAAACACTGAGATCCTGCTCTGTTCTAGTAACAAGAAGCCGAAAGCACCAGCCTGAAGATGACGAGTGAGACCTCGTCGAAACGTCGCCTAGACACCCCAACTCTTACACGGGAAGACACCCGAAGACACCAAAACCTGCATATATATATATATATATATATATATATATATATATAGGGTTTAACAATATTAACAGTATACAATATACACTAAAATTACAGAGTAAAATAAAATTCCTGCAGGTATTGTTTCCGCTTTATACTATGCTCTATACTATGCTGCGATGGTACCTCCCTCCCTTATGGTGCTGGGGTGGGGCGCTCCCCCGCCCCCCTTTCCTCCCCCAGTGCATGCAGCGAAAACAACTGAATCCCACCCTCCTGTCACCCTGTCCTTTAGAGTGGTGTCAACTGACTGAAAGCTGGGTATTGCTTTTAAACAACTGCCTTGAGGTCCAAACTGGAACCGCTGGAAGGCCAAGCTTGGCTCACAGACGAAAGGTTCCCACCTTTTGTCTACATCAAAAACAAATGAGGTTGGGAGAAAAAAGAGAGAGGTTCCTTCATAACCTTGAAGAAACCACTTGAAAATCTACGTAAAATTAGTAACAGAAATAGAAGATTTCAGCACAGAACATCAACTTAATGCAGTTGTACTGTACAAAGTGTCACTGTTCCTTCAGCAGTGCAAATAGAAACAAAACTGTGTATTACGGGCAATGCATCCCTCTGCCATCCTTAAGAATAAAATGGACAAAAGAAAATGGAATAAAATGGACAAAAGAAAAAGGATTCTCATTTATGTTGTCTTGATCCTGTTTCACACAGATGGCCTTGTTTGCTCAGGCTTGCTTTGAGATTTCCTTTACTATAACAACACGCTTTTTTTATTGGAAAGTGGAAAGATAAAATCCCTATTCTTCCCCTTTTCACCTATGACGCATTTGAATTTATCAGAATAGCTGTGAAAAATGAGATGCTTTCAGTGACATTTTTAGTTGCTTGAGAGGTCAGCTCGGAGGAAAATCACATTTTCACCATCATCAAGGGCAGAGGAATCATTTCTCGATGGTTGTCAAAGAAACAGCTTCTAAGAACCTAGTTCATGCACTCTTTCTCAAATCAGCACATCACGGTAATTCGATGTACCATACAGCCACCTTCCTCAAACTGGCTCCCTCTAGAACCTGGTGGACTCCCATTGCCTCTGATGATTGCCTATGCTGGTGAGGGTTGATGGGAACTAGTTATTTTCAAACCCATGACCTTTACCCTTTGATACTGGGGGGGGGGGTTGGATTTGTAAGACTACTGGCAAGGGAAGATCAGTCTGGCCCTCAAATGATATACAGTCATACCTTGGTTGTCAAATGCCTTGGTACTCGGACGTTTTGGCTCCTGAACCCCTCAAACCCGGAAGTGAGTGTTCATTTTTTGCAAATGTTTTTTGGAAGCCAAATGTCCGATGCGGCTTCTGCGGCTTCCAACTGAGTGCAGAAAGCTCCTGCAGCCAATCGGAAGCTGCCAGGGCCGTCTTTACCCCGGGGTGCAAGGGGTGCTGGGCACCTGGGTGCTGGATTGTATTGTATTGAGCTGCTATGTGGCAGTGGGGTCAGCGGCACCTTTGACACGACTGATCTCGCGCCGCCTGCCTGCTAATGCTGCTTCAGGGAGATCTCTCTGGAAAGTCTCGCTCCCCAAAGCCGGGAGGAGGGGGAGTGACATGAAAGGGGGAGAGACAGACAGAAAGAGGATGCACCTATCTAGCATCAGGAGCACACACAGGCTGCAGAACTCGGTATATGTGTGCTAGCAAGGGCCCTCCAAGCTCCTCTAGAAATAAGGTCACTCCCACAATGAAAGGCTGCCTGAGATGGCTCTCCCACGCATGCGCACAATGCCTGCCCGTCTCATCTTTCAGACACCTCCCTAAGATCATAAGTGCATGCATGGAGTCTTTACACCCAATGTGTTCTTTGTCTTTTTTAAAAAAGCTGGTTTTAAAGAAACACACACACACACACACAAATCTCCTTTTGGAGCCACGCAGGCATGAGCGCTATTTATCAAATGATAATAGCGGCATAAGGCATAATAAAAGTTAATTTGGGGGCTAAACTAATTTGGGGGGCGCTGGATGGATCTTTGCACCCCGGCGGCGCATATGCTAAAGACGGCCTTCGTTTTTGAGCCATTCTGGGAGTCGAACGGAGTTCGACAACCAAGGTACCACTGTACAGGAAATCCTTGTTTGGTGTGGGGGTTATGTTCTGGACACCCACCCCCCACATGAATGCGAGGCATGTGAAAAGCATTCTGTTGTGTTCTGCCCCCTGCCCTGCCCTTTTAGTGACATTTTCGGGTCACTTCTGGGTTCAGCGCCTTGCACATGTGTGTGATCAAGATCACATGTAAATCAGTCGTTGCCTGTATAATAAGTGGTTGTACACAACTCACTGTTTTAATCTGGGATTGTCAAACTGATCTCCCTGCTCCCTCCCACCCCACTCGCCTTCCTTTTAGTTTGTAAGCCTGGGGGAAGGGCCTGTGTTCTTTTGGGATTGCGGTAACAATACTTGTCTGAAAAGTGGTATAAAAATATATGACTTCTCTGTGTGTGCACATATGTTGTGCCAGGCGCTCTGTAAACCACACAGAGTAGTTTTGAGAATGCCTAAGAATTACACAAGAATTATAAAGTATTTTCTAACTGTAAATCCTCAAATGCACACATACATGATATTTGTAAACTAGAAAGGCTTGGTGAAGTGTGCGCATGTTTGTATCCTCTGATCAGGAAGTGAATCCCAAATGTTCCAGCACTCGATTTAGTTTCTACATACATCTCTTATTTTCAGGGACACTTTTTCAAATTAAAACCTTGCCTAATTGGATTGGTTTTTTTTCTTTTTCCCTCCTGAAATAATCAGGGTTACAATTCTGGAAGAACATTTGTTGTTGTCGTTGTTTAGTCATTTAGTCGCGTCCAACTCTTTGTGACCCCATGAACCAGAGCACGCCAGGCACTTCTGTCTTCCACTGCATCCCACAGTTTGGTCAAACTCATGCTGGTAGCTTCGAGAACACTGTGCCACCATCTCATCCTCTGCCGTCCCCTTCTTCTTGTGCCCTCCATCTTTCCCAACACCAGGGTATTTTCCAGGGAGTCTTCTCTTCTCATGAGGTGGCCAAAGTACTGGAGTCTCAGCTTCAGGATCTGTCCTTCCAGTGAGCACTCAGGGCTGATTTCCTTAAGTATGGATAGGTTTGATCTTCTTGTAGTCCATGGGACTCTCAAGAGTCTCCTCCAGCACCATAATTCAAAAGCATCAATTCTTCGGCCATCAGCCTTCTTTATATCCAGCTCTCACTTCCATACATCACTACTGGGAAAACCATAGCTTTAACTATACGGACCTTTGTTGGCAAGGTGATGTCTCTACTTTTTAAGATGCTGTCTAGGTTTGTCATTGCTTTTCTCCCAAGAAGCAGCGTGACCATACTAAGATGCAAATGATTAAAATGCACAGGGTTGTGCTGCAGGACACTGTAGGGAAAGCACTTATCAACTTGGTCAGCAAATCAACTCAGCACCAGTTATGAACAGGTATAAATATTTGTCTACATATGAATTTGTACCAGAAAAGGGTTTGTATCAGATGGAGGAGAAAGAGAGATCAAGCAATACAAAATGAAGTGAAGCAGTACCAGCAGCTTTATTGGTAACTTCAGGTAGACTTTTTGGAGTGCAATTCTCCATTTCATTTACAATATCTAATCCACGTAGCCAACGAACATGCCTTTTCCACAAATGTTACATATCCATATCCGTCTATCGGCACTTTCTCATCCAGACCGCTATTAGGCAATCATGGAGTCTTTCACCCTCCAAATTTCAGCAGCAGAGCAGGGACTTTATTTTTAACTTTGTAGGACGTATCACCATGGAAACATAATGAAATATGAGAGCAATCTGGCTGATTGATGATGTTACAGTGGAGAAAGATTGACATGAAAAGCAGAGATAAATTTTGTGGCATTCTGAAGCAAGGCTTCGTTTATACACCAGATGAATCATCTGGCCTAACTCTGTAGGCTCTAAGTTAGTACTATAAGATCACTTAACCCAATGCAAAATGAAACATGCCTCAGATGAGATATTACCCTCTTTGGTTCATTAACCAAGCCCAGAAGAAGAATAGCTCTCTCCTCAGTTAAATAGGAAAGATGACCAGCAATAATGAAGGGCTATAAATACACATGACACTTCAGCATATGGTGGGAGGAAGATTTATTTATTTTATTAACGATTAACCATGATTTCCAACCCACCCTATTCCAAGGGCTTAGGACAGGAAACTGCAAATCTGTGCACATAGCTGAGGTCCCAAAAGTTCCAACTTCTAAATCTCTAACACTAGTCCACTTATGCATAACTTTGCTTTCTTTAAATTTATATATGAGTAGGTATATAGGAGGAATGTGCCGGTAGCTAGAAATTTGTTATATTTTGCAATAAAAGCAAAGCCATGTGCACACGCTATACCTTTAAAGAACTTTCAAAACACATTCTTTCCCACATAAAAAATTCTTTGCACAGCATACAACCTTCACAGGGTTACAATTCCAAGCGACTCTTAACAAGTTATAGTGTCCAGAATTCTTTGAGGGAAAGAACGTGCTTCAAGCATCAAAACAGGACATCCTGTTTTTTCACATGAGAACACGGCAGCCATTTTGGGTGCCATGCTCTCATGGGTTTCCGCACTGTGCTCTTGTCCTCCTCCCCACAAAACCCCCCCACTTTTTTGGCATGGGAGTGAGGTGTGGGTCATGTGACTTGTCCGGGAGCACATCCTGGAAGACACGCGTCCTAGTTTGAGGCTTGAAAAAGTTGAACGGTATGGAATATGCTTTAGGGATTTAGTGTATACACTTCCTCAGGCCTGCCCATCACTTCTTTGTCTTGATTCTATTCCCTGCAGCCTTCCCTTATTACTGAGGTTATGTGTCCCTTTGTCTGGTTCATATGATTTGCTTTTATTTATATACAGTTTTTCAGGACATAACCCTCACAAGGAAGTGTACCATGGAGATCCAATTGAGATACACTGAATAGTCAAAAACAGACTTCCTTCAACTGGGTGGTCGCCAGATACTTTGGACTACAACTCCCATGAGCCCCAGCTAGTAACTCCGCTGGCTGGGGCTGATGGGAGTAGTAGTCTAAAACTTTGGGAGGCAGTCAGGTTGAGGAAGGCTGGTCAAAAAGGTTAGAAAAAAGGACAGAACCCTCACCCCTACCCCCAAATGAAGCCAATATAGATTGTGGAGTTGTAGCTGGACTATCAAAGGAATTACACTAATGTGAATTATGGGGGGAAGTGAATACTTTTTACTTCCCCCACAAAAAGCCCCTGGATCTATTTGCCTGCAATTTGGCAGGCTTCATCTACTCTTAATCTACTCCCATGCATGTAAATTTCATCCATTTTGCAAAAAAAGTGGAAAATTACAGCCATTTTTAGATTCCCCCTATTCCCCTATGCTTTGTTTTCTATAGAGTGGCTCAGGAGCTGAATTACAGACTGAAGTGGAGAGTACAAAGAACAATTTGGAAAGAGATCAGAATTTTGAATATGCTCGGATTCAGAAACAAGGCTTAAAGTGCAAACCTTCAGTATCCAGTATGCTATAGAAACACTTCCAATCATGCAGAACTGTTTGCACGCTGGTTCATATGCCCTTCATGCTTGACTCAATATTCATTTTGTAGTGAAGTATCCATATCTGAATACTCTGAATACATTAAGAGCTGCTCAGTGTCCCAGAAGCTGCCCATTTTAGAACACGCTTTTACCACAGGGGCGTTTCCTCTTCGGTCTCACACCTCCCAATCCCCCCTCTTCAAAATAAAAGCTATAAATTGGTGTTCATCTTTTCTTCCCCAAGACTGACACATTAGTTCAATACAGTTCAATCCCTTATTTTATTTTTTTTACTGTACTTTGCTTTGTCCAGGCCAAGTCCGCCTGCAAGGCCTAGAAATTCTATTTATCTTCTGTTTTAAAGATGCACGTCTGTCGCTTTGAGCAGACATTTATCTGCCATTGTTGACCAGATGGGGATTTGACCTTTCAATATTGGTACCTGAAATGACATTTTTCTGCCATTGTTGACCAGATGGGGATTTAACCTTCCAATCATGGTACCTGAAATGAACTCCTACCAAACAGAGTGCATTACTCACTTAGTAACTTTATGCAATGGACTTATAATGTGCACTCTGGTGCCCTCTCATGGCCTTGTACACAGTGTTTAGCTTCAGTTATTGAAATTGCTGCTACTCGTTTCTATGCATGCAATGGTGAAGAGAGAGAGAGAATTCTCCCAAGGCTTCTCTTTTTCTTGAAAGCCAAACAAATTAGACCACAACCATATTGTGATTGAACTGAAGGTGAGCAGTCATTATGGATGGAGGAGAAATTTGATCCAGTTCACATTTAAAGCCTAATCTCTCAAATTCACACTTTCAAAAGCAACAGCTGTCCAAAATTCACGCTTATCCAAATGTTGTGATACAATTCTCCAAAAATTCATATTTTAGGGGAAAGTGTGCATTAAAATGAAGACATTTGGGGGAAATATCGTATAAAATGCATCACTTATGGGGAAATTGCTGGCTGAAATGGGCACATGAGTCAAAATTGCACATGATATGTGTTTATTAGGAGGAATTCACACTACAATGCTGACGGATTTTCATGAGGATTTTATTTTTTTTTAATGCAAATTGCTGGGGAAATGTGGATTTACTTTAAGACTGGAAAATGAAAAGCTGAGAGATCTGGAATCGGGAGACCCTTCCATCCCTTTTAAAGTTATGTTTATTATGACTTTCTGTATTGGATCAGATTATTATAAGATGTGTTTTGTGTTCTGTTGCTGTGAACCGCCCTGTGCATAGTAATATAGAAAGGTGACACAAATTAAAAGTGAAACGAAATGAAATTCTTACTAGTCATGGAACTGAAAATGGGTAGCTGGATGTTTGTCTCAAAGGAACTGCTTTCTACTTGGACCAACGTCCAAGGAAAATGCAAATGCAAACCTTTGTACCAGCTTTAGGGGGCAAATGGGTCATTCAGTGAGGTGAACCAACTGCTGCATACACACCAAAATACTGCATTTTGAGGCTTCTGAATACTAGTTGCTGGAAGCCAGAGGATGAGACAGCCCTCTTGTGTTTGGGTTCTGCTTGTATAGGGATGGGCTACTGACCTGGTCCTGCAGGACTTTTCTTAGGTTCCTGTGTTCCAAATCTACCACTATGCTAGCACAAAAGATGCTCCGGTACACAGTGATAACTATCATAGCTCCTGACAGGAGCTGTCAGCCATGACAACCAGAGAGCACCCTGACACAGAAGCTGCAGGAAGAGATGTCTTCCCTAAATGAAACTGATTAGCATACAATGTGGCCTGAGGCGTGACAATTTGTACAGATTGCTTCAAGTCCCCTTTTCTGCTAGCCAAGCATTAAAACGAAAGGGGAAGTCTGCATTCAATCCCAAGTATGAATAAAAGTAATTGAGAATGACAATAATTGGAAATACATAATGTGAGCGGAACTCAGTGCCCTTAAACTATTATCTCACTTCAGGAGCAAAATTCTAATTCAGCGAGTGCCTACAGCTTGTAAATAAAAACTGAATGGTAGCTAAGTTCCAGCAGACAGAATGCTTGAATTCTTTAACAATTAATGAAGGCTTTCTTAAATACAACAACACAGCAATAATTTATTTCATTATATATATATATATGATATATATACACACAAACACACACACACACACACATATTGCAACATACATGTACCGTATTTCAAAATTAAGCGTAAAATTAATATATATGTTCTATTCAATCCACTATAGCAGGGGTGTCAAACTCAAATTCATCGGGGGCCGCACCAGCAGTTTGGTCACCCTCAAAGGGCCGGTTGTATCGGCCTAAAATATTTGAGCAGGCTGAGACCCCTGAAGTTGATGGGCTTTTACCGTATTTTTCGCTCTATTGGACGCACCGGACCACAGGACGCACCTAGTTTTTACAGGGGAAAATCAAGGAAAAAAATACCGTATTTTTCGCCCTATAACACGCACTTTTCCCCCTCCAAAAATGAAGGGGAAATGTGGGTGCGTCTTATGGGGCAAATGCAGGCTTTCGCTGAAGCCTGGAGAGCGAGAGCGGTAGGTGCGCACCGACCCCTCTCGCTCTCCAGGCTTCGCGGACCTCTCCCCAAGCAGCGGGAATGCTCCCGCTGCTTGGGGAGAGTTGCCGGCATCCCGAAGCCTGCGCGCGCTGATCCCAGCGCCTGCAGGCTTCGCGGATCTCTCCTCAAGCAGCGGGAACGCTCCCGCTGCTTGGGGAGAGTTGCCGGCATCCCGAAGCCTGCGCGCGCTGATCCCAGCGCCTGCAGGCTTCGCGGATCTCTCCGCAAGCAGCGGGAACGTTCCCGCTGCTTGGGGAGAGTTGCAGGCATCCCGAAGCCTGCGCGCGCTGATCCCAGCGCCTGCAGGCTTCGCGGATCTCTCCGCAAGCAGCGGGAACGTTCCCGCTGCTTGGGGAGAGTTGCAGGCATCCCGAAGCCTGCCCGCGCTGATCCCAGCGCCTGCAGGCTTCGCGGATCTCTCCGCAAGCAGCGGGAATGTTCCCGCTGCTTGGGGAGAGTTGCCGGCATCCCGAAGCCTGCGCGCGCTGATCCCAGCGCCTGCAGGCTTCGCGGATCTCTCCGCAAGCAGCGGGAACGTTCCCGCTGCTTGGGGAGAGTTGCAGGCATCCCGAAGCCTGCCCACGCTGATCCCAGCGCCTGCAGGCTTCGCGGATCTCTCCGCAAGCAGCGGGAACGTTCCCGCTGCTTGGGGAGAGTTGCAGGCATCCCGAAGCCTGCCCGCGCTGATCCCAGCGCCTGCAGGCTTCGCGGATCTCTCCGCAAGCAGCGGGAACGGTCCCGCTGCTTGGGGAGAGTTGCAGGCATCCCGAAGCCTGCCCGCGCTGATCCCAGCGCGTGCAGGCTTCGCGGATCTCTCCGCAAGCAGCGGGAACCACCGCTGGGCTCCCACGGCTTGCAGAGAGCTGCCTGTTTGCGGGCTGGGGTCGGGGGAAGCTCGGGCTGCCCCAGCCCCGCGCCTGGGGGGGAAATAATTTTTTCCCTTTATTTCCCCCCAAAAAAACTAGGTGCGTCTTATGGGCCGGAGCGTCTTATGGGGCGCAAAATACGGTATTATCCCTCCCCACCAGCCCCAAAGAGCAACGGACAGGCTGCGTGCAGCCTGTCTGCTTCTCCCAGAGCTTCTCGGGGCTGCGGGGGAAGCCCGGGTTCCCCCACCAGCCCCAAAGAGCAAAGAAGCCAAGACAGCGCACGGGATCCATAGCCGCGCAACCTCTCCAGCCAGGAGCTAAACCCCTCCAGCGCGGCTAAAGAAGACAAGGCAGTGAGTGCGATCCATCCCACTCACTGCCCTGGCTTCCTCTTTAGCCTTGCGCAGCATCTTTAGTCTTGCGCAACGGGATGGATTGCGCCCGCTGTCCACCGGGGCTGGACTAGATGACTCCTGGGGTTCCCTTCCAACCCTGCAATTCTATGACCTCGGAAGGTGTTTGGGGTCTCCACCACTGGAGGCTTTTAAGCAGCGGTTGGGGGACCATCTGTCTGGCGTTCTTTAGCTGTGATTCCTACATTGTGAGGGGGCTGGGCTAGATGACCCTCGGGTGGCCCTCCCAACTCTATACAGTCCTACAGTTCTGCAGCAGGAGATCCACAGCCACTTAGAATCATAGAATCATAGAGTTGGAATAGACCACAAGTGTCATCAAGTCCAACCCCCTGCCAAGTAGGAAACACTATCAGAGCACTTCATACAATGCCCACACCATCCGAGCACTTCACACAATGCCCACCATCAGACCACTTCACACAATGCCCACTCCCAATTTTCATCTGAGAGACATTTGGCTTCAGTGTCTAGGCAGGTACCCCCCTACCTGCCACACTTCCCCCACCCCACTTAAGCTAAGGGAATTCCTGCCCAGAGAAGCTCCCAGGTGAGGCAAGGGTTAAGATCTACCTCTGGTAGATCTCTTGCGGCTGGAGAGGCACGCAAGGCTAAAGAGGAAGCCAGGGCAGTGGGATGGATCGCGCTCGCTGCCCTGGCTTCCTCATTAGCCTTGCGAAGCCTCCTCCCCCCCCCCCCCCCGAGGCGCGCAAGTCTAAAGAGGAAGCCAGAGCAGCGAACGGGATGGATCGCGTTCCCTGCCCTGGCTCCCTCTTTAGCCTTGCGAAGCCTCCTCCCCCCCCCCCCCGGAGAGGCGCGCAAGTCTAAAGAGGAAGCCAGAGCAGCGAACGGGATGGATCGCGTTCCCTGCCCTGGCTCCCTCTTTAGCCTTGCGAAGCCTCCTCCCCCCTCCCCCCCCCCCCCGCTGGAGAGGCGCGCAAGTCTAAAGAGGAAGCCAGGGCAGCGAACGGGATGGATCGCGTTCCCTGCCCTGGCTTCCTCTTTAGCCTTGCGAAGCCTCCTCCTCCCCCCCCCAGGCGCGCAAGGCTAAAGAGGAAGCCAAGGCAGCGAACGGGATGGATCGCGCTCACTGCCCTGGCTTCCTCTTTAGCCTTGCGAAGCCTCCCCCCCCCCCCCGGAGATGCGGCAGCCCGTGGGACGAGGCGGGCGGCCTGCAGGGTCGCGCCGGTGGGGGACCTCTGGAGGCGGCCTCTCTGTTCACCACCTCCTTCGTGCTGAAAGGCGACGCGGCGCACAACCAGGCGATGGTGCACTGGACGGGCGAGAACGGCGGCTACGCGGGCCACATGAGGAGGTCTGGCGGGCCGGATTCGGCCCGCGGGCCTTGTGTTTGACACCCGTGCACTATAGTGAAAAATGTGACCTTAATTTTTTTTTCAATATTTACATCAGTTGTGTATCTCAGACTTTTGTTATAACCATCATCGTCTTGAATGGCTAAACGGAATAAGAGTTTTTTAGTGTAGGTTTGAAAAATTGTTCCACTGTGTCTACATTTTGTTGGGAAATGCAGGCAATAAAACCACTGTTTTTCAGCTCATTGGACTAATGGCATCTTTCGGGGATGATGATGTCTTATTGTACTTATGAATGCTAACCGAAAGGAAACAAATAATAAAATCAAGAAATGAAACTTGGCTTCAGGGCTCCCTCACGTAACTATTTCTTGGGCAGAGAAAGTGCCATTTCGCCTCCAAAGCGAAAGGATGTTGTGGAGAGCCCTGTTTGACTGCATTGTAATTACACCTTAAAATCAGTGGTACGGTGTGGGAATTAACTATGTTCAGAGAATAACTATGAGTACAGGATATCCAGGCCTTGGGCCTGGAGCAGAGTAAGACACAAATGGGCCACTGATTAAAAGTAATGCACAGCCATTACAGCGTGCCCCAGTCACAGAGGGATCCTCTCCCTCAGCAGAGAAGATAATGGATTGTGCAATTACAGTCTTATTAGAAAGGGCAACAGACAGTTCTAATTCCAGCCCCAGTTCCATTTATGCTGAGAACCTTTCAGCCACTCATAATTTTCTAAGTAATAGTTGCCTCTATAGTTGAACTGATGGGATAGGGATAGCTAATGGAGAGTAGCATTTGATTCAATTTTTAAGCCTATTAGATCTCAGCAGCACCGTAACTAAATTTAGTCGGAGAGAACTGTGTTGCAAAGATGTTCTCCATGGCTTGAAAAGATAACAAGTGTGGACCAATCTCAATGAAGTTTTGAAGATTCATTCATTCTTCCCTTTCTTGGCCTACAAGGAACCTGAATGATGTCATCGTGCTACATGCATTCACCTGACTCTTTGAAAGTAAAGGTAAAGGTAAAGGGACCCCTGACCATTAGGTCCAGTCGTGACCAACTCTGGGGTTGCGGCGTTCATCTCGCTTTATTGGCCGTGGGAGCCAGCACACAGCTGTGGCCAGCATGACTAAGCCGCTTCTGGTGAACCAGAGCAGCACACGGAAACACCATTTACCTTCCCGCCGGAGTGGTACTTATTTATCTACTTGTACTTGTACGTGCTTTCGAACTGCTAGGTTGGCAGGAGCAGGGACCGAGCAACGGGAGCTCACCCTGTTGCAGGGATTCGAACCGCCGACCTTCTGATCAGCAAGTCCTAGGCTCTGTGGTTTAACCCACAGCACCACCCGCGTCCCTTACAGAGAGACAAAATTGAACCGAGAAGAAAATGAATGTCTGATCCAAGTAACAGTAACCACTTTTAAGTGGTTTTAATTCCCATTTCAGATCTGGAATGTACAGAAGCACTCTTGTTACATTCAGCTCAAAAATCCACATTTATATAATCCCTGGAGCAGCTTTGCGTGTCAAGTTTCCTTTTATAAAAAACGTTAAGACTGAACAGCTAAAGATGTGAAGGCTCTGTAAAACAACAACAACAACAGGAGGAGAAGCAGGAGGACAGACACCTGAAACATAGCAGGAGCAAAAGGCTGATTACTTGGTATGTATACACATCTTTTATTACATACAAGAAACCAAGATAAAACTAGGCTCATCCTGCAGCTGAGGGATACTCTGTGACAATTCCCTCTTCATCCTTGGATTCCCTGTAACCATTCTTTCACTGCTATTCAGATTAACATGGTGTTTTTCAAAGTTATCCACAACTGTGTTTTTCACACCTTAAGTGCAATGATCAAGTGGCAAACTTATCTTCTGAAGCTTTTCTTACAGTTATATTTTCCTGTGATGAGACTTTTCCAATATGTCCAAGCGGCAGCCATCTTTGGGGAGGAGACATCCAAGTGGATAACTCAGTTGGTTAGAGCGTGGTGTGATACTGCCAAGGTTGTAGCCTCGATCCCCCATATGGGACAGCTGTGTGTTGCTGCATTGCAGGGGATTGGACTAAAATGTTCCTCAGGGTCCCTTCCAACTCTACACTTCTATGATTCTATGACAATGAGTGCCTCTGTGCTGGGCGGCTAGAATGCATGGAGGCTACTTACTCACTTTAACCTGAGGCCCACTTGTGAGTCTCGCTGAAGCAACTGGCAATATGCTCCTTTCCAGAACTTCAGAAGAAAAACAGGGGCATATGTTATGCACTGAAGTTCTCACCCTGGGCCAGCAGGGGGATACTGTAGATAGTTATGCAAATAAGGGATCGAAAGTGGCATTCAGTGATTGGATAGTTTTAGAAAATTGTTACAGTTACGTTGTACTGGAGCTCTATATAAGCAGGTTGACTGAACCCTTCAGTTCAGTTCTGTTCTGACCTGTGAATAAACAAGAGCTGTTTGGAGAATCTCTGTGTCGTCTGATATGTTCACCCACAACTTAACAGCATATGAAACTTATACAAAGGATAGCTCAGTGTTGTCTCCAAGTTTCAGATGGGGGCATTCCCAGTCCTGCCTGGAGATGTCTCAGATTGAACCTGCAATGGAGGTCCTGTGCACAGCACCTACTCGCAGCCCTTCCAAAACAAGGTTAGCTGACACCACTCACAGAAAGCCCAGGCCTCAGTTTAAAGTGATGACACAGAGAGTTGTCCTCGGTTCCTATGAGAAGTTATTCTGCAATCAACTCCCAGCAGATGGAGGGAGGAAGTTTGCAGCCTATGTGACCAAAACGGTCCTGAAAAAAGCACACCCTAAAACCATCATTTGTTTCCAGAATTTTCTAGTGTGGAAATCTAATGCATCTGGTTATGCATCTTTAGTCCTAGAAGCTACACCGAAGCAACACCCATTTCCATTTTTTCACCCCATAACTTCTGGCTAAATCATCTGGAAAGTGACAACTGATCGTTTGAGGAGGATCCAAACATCGAATTATGAAAGATGTCTTTTTATCATCAACATACGGCATCTTTGAGCATCTTAATGAAGTGTCTATCTCTACACCAGAAATGTTTCTCTAAGCTGAGTCTCTTTGCCTCTGTCGGCCTTGACTGAAACCCCATTCAGAGTGCTATTTACCTTTAGGTTAATTTGATCCTCAGGAATTTACATGCAGTTTAAAGTTTCGGAATAAATCCCTCAAGTAACTCCTCATTACTTTTTATGATAAAAAGCAAGTCAGTTCCCAAAAGACTGCATCGGCATAAATGTGCACACTGCTTTTAAAGGCTACCCACATCCTGGCACTGTGGTCATTCGCTTTTTAATGAAGAGCGAATGCCACAGCATATTTGCTATACCAGGAATCAAAATGTTTTCAGTATGATGCTAGTTACGGAATTTCTTTGAGGTCTATTAAGCCCCCTCTTAAATTATCCAGTTCTTTACATTTCAGTCAGTCCAAAACCAGGCTGGAAAATTATAGGAAGCTCAATCCTAATAAAAGAACAGAGAAAGAAGGGTACTGACAAAAAAAAAAAGTCAGTACAAATACCATAGGTATAGAAAGACAGATTTAAAGATGGAAACACTCTTTCAGCACCCAATAGTGAAATGACTTTTGGCTGCACAACAGAAGCTTCCCTGCTTCTCCTCTACCTGTGCATCTCCAATGTACGCCCTAAAATTTATTCTAGGGGTTCCCCAACACTGCAGAGGAGATTGGGAGTACTGGGAGAAGAGAGAAAGGAGAACTTCCATTACACAAGTGGAAATCCTTGTGCCAGCAGAAACACTTTGTTGAATATTGTCTTCAGTCTTTGGTAGTTCATAATACTGGACCATATCATATGTTATTCATTCTCAGAGTAGATCCATTGGTGAAGGGTGGGAAAGAAATGCAATACTGAAATAATAATATCCAGGAAAATAACACTGGTACTATTACATTTAATTATCATTTAATTTAATTTTCTCTAAAATGAGTGTGAGAAAATATTTCTGACACTTTTCAGCCAAGGATGCCTCATTTCTAAAGGGCGGGGAGGCTGTGGAATAAGAAACCTTGCTGGGAAATTTTTAGATTAATCAGCGCATAAGGAAGCCTTCTTCTTTAAGCTACTAGCATTCTTACCCATGATGGATGGAACCAATTCTTAAAACCCTGCAGGCTAAGGATACTCTATACTCTGAGACACTCAGACTGCTTCTGATTATTGAAAATTCTTGTTCCTTAGCTGCCAGTGGCATGGCAGTTTGTAATGATCAGCCGCAGTAAAAGGCATCAGTGGGTGAACAGCCCAGATTAACAGGCAGACCTGAAAGATTTGCTCCCCAGCACCTATCTCACAAAAGTCCTCTGAAATGTTGCTTGTCTCTGACACCAAGTCACAGCAGTGCTTCTGTCTCTGTAATGACAGCACTTGCTGGAATAGTAATAATAATATCTGAACAGGCCACCTTCACACTACAAATTGAGATACACTTTGGCAGTCCAACTTGTCTGGAGAGTCATTAGGCAGGTCAACAAACAAACTCTTGAGCAAACAAACTTGCTCCAAAAATCAGACTTTGGCTGTAAAAAAGTGATGAGTAAATGCACATCATCTAATTTCCCTGGAAACAAATTAGGATGGTTGCTCAATAAACAGGTTGAGTGACCTCTGCGCCAATTGCGATAAGCTACCAAGCCTCATCAGTGCAGGTCTTGAAGAAGGGCTCTCATAACTTACTTCTTCACTGCTTCTTACTCATGATGATGAGTTTTAATTGGCCAACTGAGATCACCATCTGAGGCCCTTCTTCTTGTGCCTCATCCCTGAGAGGTCCAGAGGGTGGCAACATGAAAGCTAGCCTTTTCTGCAGTAGCTCCCGGCTTGTGTAATGCTCTCCCCAGGGAGTTCGGCTTGAGCCTTCATTATCTATCTCTAGGCACCAAGCAAAAACATTCCTCTTCAACCAGGCCTTTGGCTGATTGACATCCAATGCCCTTTTAAATGTGTTTGGGAGGGTGGGGATTATTGGCTTTGTTTTGTTCTTATATTTATTGTGTATTTTGTGTTTTTTATATAGATTGTACTTTTATGCAGCTTAGATCTCCGGATGAATGGTGCTATACAAATTTTATAAATAATAATAAAAACAGTGTTGTTTCGCTTTGGGTTATTGTTGTGATTTTACGTTTTTGCTGGGTTTAGTGCTACGTTGATGTTATTGCTGTTATTTATCCATTTTTGCTGCTCTTGTGTTTTTCTAGTTTAAAATGGATTATGGCCTGTAGATTGTGATATATCACTTGAAGCTGCCTTGGGAGGGGGGTTTCAGCTTACAATGCAGCATAAAACAATAACTTGTTTTTTTAAAAAAACAACCTGGGGAATGGATCTAAATATGTCAATTGCAATTGAAGAAGAAGAGTTTGGATTTGATATCCCGCCTTTCACTCCCTTTAAGGAGTCTCAAAGCGGCTAACATTCTCCTTTCCCTTCCTCCCCCACAACAAACACTCTGTGAGGTGAGTGGGGCTGAGAGACTTCAAAGAAGTGTGACTGGCCCAAGGTCACCCAGCAGCTGCATGTGGAGGAGCGGAGACTCAAACCCGGTTCTCCAGATTACGAGACTACCGCTCTTAACCACTACACCACACTGGCTCTTTTTGGAAAGGCCATTCTCCTTGCACAGAAGACATCGCTGCTGAACTTTTCTAGAAAATGTTTATGAAATGGTAGAGGTAAAAGGCTCCTAGAGCGAGGGTAGTCTTGCTTCTGTACTTTAGTGGTCCTGTGAAGGCAAGGGGGATAGCTCAGCTCCTAAATAGCTGGCGTATGTATAAATATATACAATAATCTTCCAGCTTCCCAATGTGGCATAAGTTGAGATGTGGGTGTGCCTGTAATCACCAGTCACATCACACGGAACAGATGTTTGCAACACACAGCCGCATTCCATACTGCACCCCTCATTACAATTGATGTGTGAGCTGTGGAGAAAGGAATTTGCATCGTACGCTGACAAACTTTTGCTGTGCGAATGCTCGGAAAAATGCACTTATCTCCACAGCAGAAGGGATAACTTGAAGAAAGACATCTGGCTTTCCCACAAGAAACAAGTCACCACTGTGTATTTCTAGCTCTGCTAACTACGTGAAAAGGACAATACTGTAGGACCTGCTTTTCAAGGAAGCTGGAAATTTGAGGCTGCAGTCATGCACACACTTACCTGGGAGTAGGGCCCTTTGAACTCAGTGAGGCTTACTTCAGAATAGCCATGCAGAGGGTTGCACAGTTGCTCATGCCAGATTATCTCATCCGTTATACGCCCAACCAATCTCTGTGGTCTGCAGGAGAGGACATGCAGCGGATACCATCTTATCGGGAAGTCTACTTAGAATTGGGCATCCACCCTCTGGAGCTCCCTCCCATTACATATCAGCCAGGAATGCTCTCTTTTTTAAGTTTTTTTGGTGTCTTGAATAATTTCCTCTTTCATCAAGCCTCCTCAGCAGATGCTTTTGTTCCAATCTGTATCTGAATTTGATCTGAAATTGTTTTTATGGATGTAATTGTTATAACTGTTTTTATACATGTAACGGTTTTTACATATACAGATTTTTTTTAACTGTTTATATATGAGCAATTGCTTTATGTATGTTTTTATTCTGTCTTGAAATTTAGATGATAGATAGATGATATAGATAGATAGATGATAGATAGATAGATAGATAGATAGATAGATAGATAGATAGATAGATAGATAGATGATAGATGATAGATGATAGATAGATAGATGATAGATAGATAGATAGATAGATAGATGATAGATAGATAGATGATAGATAGATAGATAGATAGATAGATAGATAGATAGATAGATAGATAGATAGATGATAGATATAGATAGATAGATAGATAGATAGATAGATAGATGATAGATAGATAGATAGATAGATAGATAGATAGATAGATAGATAGATAGTTAACCACTCTGGACAGCTTCCAGCAAATTAAAACATCAAACACAGTAAAACATCAAACATTAAAAACTTCCCTATACACTTCGTAGGAAGTGATTTATAAAAGAAATAAACAAACGAACAAATAAGAAGAATATGGGTAAAGAAGTAGCAAGATTCTTTTTTAGGGCTGCCTTTCCCCCCTTACTCTTCTTGGTTTTTTTTTAAAAAGTCATTACAGCTCTTTTAATTCCATGTTAAATTCAGCAGCAATCACAATGAACAGAAATAAATAACCAATCATTTCTAAAATTGCCTTATAAAGGACCCCTACAGCCGTTCTTTTTATTATGCATTCATGGTGATTCATGGTATTGATGCTTTCGGGGAGATCATATGCAATCCTACTCTCAATACCGTTTGCACCTGCAAAAGGTTTGGGGCAGGAGGGGTGGTCACACATCATCATTTCCCATCAGTGCATTAGTTCTATTTTACTGGAGGAGCAATTTGTGTGTTTTGTATTGTTTGTTGTTTTGAGTTGCTTTTACTGGTTGCATTTTACCTCGTCAAATAATTTCAAGAATTTTTAGTACAAATAAATGTAATAAGTAATAACAATAAATATAACATATTGATCACGCAAAAAGTGCCCAACCACATTCTGTTTGAGAGGCATAAAGGGGAATACGTTCTCTCTCCTTTTTAGTTGTTATTTCTTTGTCTGGAGCGATGTGCAGGCATTTATGTTTCAAGGGACACCGTGTATATTAAGACGAGTGGAAAAGGAAATCAGATTAACCTCCGTGCCAAGAAAGGAAGATTTATTTCTGTTCCTCTCTCTTTTCCTTTCCTTTCTTTTCCCCCCAAACAAATGTGATTCAAACAGATACAACAGCAAGACCGAAACACAACTATTTATACAATATTTTGATTTATTAATCGTAGCAAAAGCCAACAAACATATAGAAAAAGAAAAAATGCTGATCATGCCAGGTCCAAAAGGTTAAACAAAGTGTTTCAAAAAACAACAGCAACAAAATTCAGCTAAGAAAACTTGACTTGCTCCAATGAGGTTCCTTTCTTAACAATCCACAGAGAGCTGCAATCAGACACCATTTTAAACTAGGGAAGATTACATGCTAGTACATTGTCTGTGCAATCCTAGCATTAATCAGACGCATTAGCCACACCAAGAACTCTGTCTCAGGTACCAGATGAAAAGGTGGCAGATCTGTACAAACTCTACAAGCTGCAGCCACACACACACACACCACATAGCATTCTTGGAGCGCAGCAGCTTTGCTTGGTACTGGTATGAAGAGGCTGGCTGTGCTCCTGCAGAGCTCTTTGTTTATGTCATAGGGTGGTAGAAAACAGAGGAATGGTGGAAGGAACCACCAAAGGAAGAAGGTGGTGGGACAAAGATGAATGGTCAGAGGGAGAAGAGGGAAGAGGTAACAGGGCTTAGTGAGCTGGGAGAATCTGTGGCAGAGAGAAGTCCAGAATCAGAGGCAGAAGCTGAAGCAGGGGAGGTGGGAGGCCAAAAGGCAGAGATGAATAAGGCTGGTGAAGAGTCACATGTGTCTCCCCCTCCTGCTGGGATAAGCGCCCCTTCTCCCTTGTCTCCCAGAACCAGTAGAGGAATGAAAAAGGTGGAGGAAAGGTTGGCTGCACACAGGCACAGTCTCTGATTGCTGGAGCGGAGGTCAGTCCACAGAGGTCCACAGGCATGGCACATGGCTGCTTTGCTTCAGATGGCAGAATGTCTTGCACTTGCACTGGGTCCTGTACATATATACTGTGAAGTAAACTGCACTGAGTTCATTAGAACTTACACCCAGGTAGGTATGTATACAACTGCAGCTTAAACTTTGCAAATGGTCTGCACACAAAAGTGCTATGATGATGGTGATGATTGAAAACTATTCTCAAGAGGCTTTAAGTTTGAGCACAGGAGCTGTATGCTCAACTCCATTCTGGCTGCTTTCCCCCTCAAAATCATCCTCCAACTGCTTTCCTCCCACGGGGCTCAAGTTGCATATAGTTTACCATTTAGCGAGTTCTAAAGTGAAATGGCAGACGCACTGCATTCATCTCAAGATTTATGTTCACCTCCATTGTATTTGGTTCTGTGGAACCAGGAGAAATGACATTAACAGAGTTGTGTGCGCAAAAGGTGAATTCAATCAGCCTTCTATATTTGTATATATTATTCAAGATCTACATTAAGACTTTTCCCATGGTAGAAGGCCTTGTTAACTTCTTTTACCCTGGAAGAAAGTTCAAACTGGTTCATTCATGTTATCAGATGCAATGCATGTGGTTGAGAAACAGGAAACATAACCCCGCAGATGTTCTGAACATTTTCCCAAATGAGAAAAGAACTCCTGTTTTGAAACAGCAAGGTCACATTAGTTTGCATAACTTTTCCATCAAGCAAACTTCTGCAGGGAACTATGCATCCAATATTTTTCACATACACAGAAAATGGAGTCCCATTCATCATCCCAGTTATAATTTATGGGGAATATATATATGGCTGTGTGTTGTTACTCAGTTAGTGAGCTCTTGGTGTTTCAGGTCTTTCCAATTCTGAGATTGCAAGAAGACCTTTGGAGGTGTATTGAATGAGCTGTAGCTGCCATCTGCTGGCCACATACATTTTCGAACAAATCAACAATTTACTTAGGTAAATTTAGACTGCAGTCACACTCCCATTTCATAGAATCATAGAATTGTAGAGTTGGAAGGGACCCTGAGGGTTATCTAGTCCAACCTCCTGCAATGCAAGAATCTCAACTACTACATCCATGACAGGTGGCCATCCAACCTCTGCTTAAAAACCTCCAGTGAAGGAGAGTCTATCACCTTTCAAGGGAGTCCATTCCACAGTCAAACAGCTCTTATCGTCAGAAAGTTCTTCGAGATGTTTAGTCAGAATCTCCTTTCTTGTAACTTGACCCCATTGGTTCGGGTCCTACCCTCCAGTGTGGTGTAGTGGTTAGGAGCGGTAGACTCGTAATCTGGTGAACCGGGTTCGCGTCCCCGCTCCTCCCCATGCTGGGTGCTGCTGGGTGACCTTGGGCCAGTCACACTTCTCTGAAGTCTCTCAGCCCCACTCACCTCACAGAGTGTTTGTTGTGGGGGAGGAAGGGAAAGGAGAATGTTAGCCACTTTGAGACTCCTTCGGGTATTGATAAAGCGGGATATCAAATCCAAACTCTTCTTCTTCTTCTTCTTCCAGATCAGGAGAAAACAAGCTTGCTCCATCTTTCCATGTGGCAGCCCTTTAGATATTTGAATATTATTCATTGTGTTTCTAGTACAAGGTTTTAAATCTGTGTTCTCATGATGTTATCCAAAATGTATATGTATCCTGTACTCTGTTATAGGATACTACTGTTTGATGTTTTGTGTCTCAAACCAGCTCCACAATGGTGGGAGTCCCTGAAGCCATTCCTAATTAGGCTCTAGCCAAGGTATGAACACCTTTGCATGGCAAATATTTCCCCATTGCCTTCAACGCAACCTGATGTATACACAAACACAAAATAATTGAAGCTCTGTTTATGTGAACAGATAGGGGGGAAAGAGCTGTGTCATGCAATGTAAACACACTCTTTGATTCTGGACCTAATGATTTTACCAGCAAAAAGGGGAGGTAATATCTGCTACTTAATTTACTTCAAAATATGGCAAATCTGCCCTGTTGTAGTTGGAGGGCCTCTGTGGGGCGCTGAACTTCTGACCCAAAGTCTTGCCCTGACACCACCCTATCAGCCCAGTTAAACAACCAGCTTGTCCAAATCACAATTCCAAGAAAACAAGCAAGTAAGTAAACAACCTTTCAAAAGGAGTGTTTCAGTTTACGGTCTGAGGAAATAACAATCATGTATTTTGAAGCAGCAGAAATAGTGTAAACGAACAAACACTGAATCAAATGTGTATATTTATATCTGCAGCGCTTATCCAGTCAAGCCATCACAAATTTACCTTTTTGCAAGATGAGGAAAAAATAGTGGTTTCATTTATCACCAAAGAGGCTCTCAGAGGGGCTGGTTTTAGCTGTTTCAGCCTCATCCCTTATCTCAAGACTGTTACAAAAATGCATTCTGCCCTGGAGGCTTCTGCCGAAAGACAATGACACCCTTGTCAATATTTGGATACAAAGGGGGAGGCTGAGTTACTTGGTTAAAGACTAGGCGGGTTCTTGAATGCCACGAAGTATTCCCACTCCTCAAATTCTGCAGGAATTGAACTGCCTTTTGTATATTCCTTGAGGAGTTTGTTGGGGTATGTTGGTAAGAGGAGGGCTTTGTGCAAGGCTTATTTTTGGCCAGAACTCACTGGAACCAAATTCCGGCACCTCTCAGGTGAATGCCTTTGCAGTGCCGGATTTATGTATAAGCTAAACAAGCTAAACAAGCTATAGCTTAGGGCCTCACTCTCTTGGGGACCCCCAAAAAAATTAAAGAAAAAAATGGATGTACATTTCCAAAATATAAGATAAAGAAACAAATAAAATAAAACCTACATACAGCAACAGTGTTCTGTGTTACAGGTAGGTAGCCATGTTGGTCTGCCGTAGTCGAAACAAAATAAATAAAATAATAAAATAAAATAATTCCTTCCAGTAGCACCTTAGAGACCAAGTTAGTTAGTTATTGGTATGAGCTTTCGTGTGCATGCACTGTGTTGTGTAAGCTCCTATGATGTAAGTAATGGGCCCCACCTGCTAGCCTGTTCCCTAAAATATCACTGGTTTGCTCATTTCTATATACAGTGGACGCTCGGGTTGCGAACGTGATCCTTGCGGGAGGCATGTTTGCAACCCACAGTGTTTGCGACGCCGTGTCTGTGCACGCGCAGGTCGCGATTTAGCGCTTCTGCACATGCGCGAGCACCGAAACCTGGAAGTAACTCGTTCCGGTACTTCCAGGTTCGGCGCGGTGCACAACCCAAAAACACACAACTTGAAGCGTCTGTAACCCGAGGTATGACTGTATAGGGTGCCTACATTCTTCATGGACTGGTTGCATGGCAACATGTGCAAATGGCTTTAGATACCTGTTAGGTCCATAAATTACCATATAGCATATATTCAACACAAAAACAGCAACAATTTGTTGTTGATAAACGACAGCTGGACATATAAAAGGCCCCAGTACCTTCAGTTGCTTAGGGCCCCATCAATCCTAAATCCGTCCCTGTGCCATTGCCAAAGGCTCCGTTGTTGTCAGTGGAGTTAATCGTTCAAGGAATTGGCATGCAACTCAGTGACACTTTCCAGTAGGTCTTGCCCCTATGGAGCCATTGCCAGGACTGAAGGTCCCTGCCTTCCACCCTTTCTAGGGCTCCTCCTCTCTCAGATGTTTCCCAAGCAGTCTTAAACTGCATGTGTGCACCGCTGATCTCTCTTCTGCTCTTATTATTCTGCATGTTCTTGGAGACCAGGCGGGAGGAGAGCTTGTCGCAGCAGGAGAGGGAGACTTCCTGGAATCTTCAAAACCCTCTTGACTCCCATCATCTGCTTCAGCAGGGAGCTGAAGCTAACTAAAGTCTTATGTAGGCAGACAAGAACTATAGCGTGGTTGGTTCCACTCATGTATGTATGTATGTATGTATGTATGTATGTTTTGCATCCCCCCAAGGCCAGGAAGACTTCCAGAGTGGCTTACATGCATATCATCAATTAAAAAAAGACAGTTCCTGCTCACAGGCTTACAATCTAAACAAACAAACAAACACAACACACAAAGGAAAAGAGACAAAGAGGGAAGATGAAAAAATCAAACTCAGGCAACATTTCTTAAACAGTTTTTCTAATATATATACAACTGCCACATTTTAGGGGTTGGAGATGCTTGATGCAGCCGGTCTTTCCAATAAGATCATATAAATTCAGTTTTGCAGAGCATTATTTTTCATCCCCTCACCCCCCACCGTCCAGCACTCCTACACGCAGAAGCTGGGCTTCCCTCAACTGAAGCTCAGGTTCATATGCATTGGGCCAGACTGCAACTAATGTTAGATGACAGACTACCTAAAAATTGCCTGATGGAGCAGAGCTGCAAATTACGGTACCAGCTAGCATAAACAGTGTGAATCTCTTAATGGCTAATTAGAGATACTGCACATATATGGTGTAGAAGCTACCACGAAGTCATGTTATATGTAAAATAAATGTTCAAGCAAGGTATATATAACACCCAATTTTCACGGTGGGTAAACATCTATAGCAATTTATTCCCCCCCCCAACACACATAGAAAGCATGATCGCACTCTGCAAACTTATTTTTAGAACTGGTGTTATACCATCTGGGAATCCATCATGGCACTTCACTTTCAAACAACGACCTCGGCCTATCATGATGACAGATATACTAGAATGTCTGTCAATTTACATAAGTGTGTCTACGCTATGAGGCAGTGAAGGATATCATCCATTTATGCATTGTACTGTCCATTATATGCCACTTCTAAGAAGAGGTTTATAATAGGCATATTGTAATGTCTGACATTGAAAAAGATTTGCTACCTCCTTTTCACCAAGACAAATGTGTCTTTTATTTATAAGCATTAGTCACAACAGCGGCCAAGAACGTGTTCAAACCATTGAAGCATCTTTCCAAGGTGATATCAAAATGGCAGTATGATAGGGAGATACCGTATTTTTCGCCCTATAGGACGCACTGGCCCATAGGACGCACCTAGATTTGGGGGGGGATAAAGGGAAAAAATTATTTTCCCCCCCCAGGCGCGGGGCTGGGGAAGCTCGGGCGTTGGCAGCTTTGGCATCGCTCTGGGAGCTTGCGGGGCTGGAGGAGGGGAAAGCGGAGCTTCCCCCTAACCCAGCCCCCAGAACGGGACCCAGAGCCATGTGGAAGCTGCGTGCAGCTTTGGCATCGCTCTGGGAGCTTGCGGGGCTGGAGGAGGGGAAAGCCCTCCGCCAGCCTTCTCCCGCTGTCCCCCGAGTTTGTGGGGCTGGCGACGGGGAGGAGCAGGCTTCTCCCCCCGCCAGCCTTCTAGCCAAGTCGGGGGACAGTGGGAAAGGTGCGCTGCGCCTCTCCCGCTGTCCCCCGAGTTTGCGGGGCTGGCGACGGGGAGGAGCAGGCTTCTCCCCCCGCCAGCCTTCTAGCCAAGTCGGGGGACAGTGGGAAAGGTGCGCTGCGCCTCTCCCGCTGTCCCCCGAGTTTGCGGGGCTGGCGATGGGGTGGAGCAGGCTTCTCCCCCCCGCCAGGCTTCTAGCCAAGTCGGGGGACAGTGGGAAGGGTGTGCTGCGCCTCTCCCGCTGTCCCCCGAGTTTGCGGGGCTGGCGACGGGGCTCTCCTGAAGCCTGGAGAGCAAGAGGGGTCGGTGCGCACCGACCCCTCTCGCTCTCCAGGCTTCAGCGAAAGCCTGCATTCGCCCCATAGGACGCACACACATTTCCCCTTCATTTTTGGAGGGGAAAAAGTGTGTCCTATAGGGCGAAAAATACGGTAATTTGGATGGCTAAAATACATCTAATGCCGACTGGAGAGTTAACACTTTTATGTATTAAAAATAAGCCTAAACTCTTGGTAATGATCTGTCAGGGAACTGACATCGGAGCCAGAGGCGGAGGCGAGGCTCTCAAACGATGCTGGAGAAGGGCCCAGCAGGGGGAGAGGCGGCTCACCAGCTGGGAAAGGAAATCAGCGTAACACCAGGGATAAAGGGGGGCAGATGGGGGAATTGGCGAGGGGGCTCCAGGACTCTTCGCCGGAGATCAGCGAGGAGAGCACGGGCCCTCCCTGCGCAGAAGACTTCCGCGCAGGGAGAGTAGGAAGAGACTTGGAGTCAAACAACTTTTATGCTGGAAAAGGTTTAAGAAATGCCCACTGACGGATTCTGCCAGCGACTGAACAGCCACGAAGTGTAGGGTTGTCCAGACAGAAAAGGTTTAACAAGGCAAACTAGCCAGGAGTGGCACCAACTTGCGCACGAGTAACCCCTACAGTTATTACATGATCATCTTTGTATTGTACAGTACATGTGATCCGGTGAATCCCTTGTACCTTTATATTATGATCCTACAAGTGGGACCTACAACGCAGTATTTATAGACCGCTTAAAATATACTTCACACACCATACATTCAAAGTACATTTAAAGCGTACGCAAACCCAAGAATCCTGGGAACCGTAATTTGTTAAGTGTGCTGGGAGTTGCAACTCTGCAAGGGCTAAAATATAGTTCCTAGGATTGGGAGAGGGGGGCAGGTTTCTTTAAGTGTATGTTGTATGTAGCCATTCCATTGCTTTTGTTTCTTACTATGGTATGTATTTTTGTGTTGATATATTGTAAACCACCCTGTGATCCTCGGATGAAGTGCGGTATAGAAATTTAACAATAATAAATAGTATAAACATTTTATTGAGTGCTCCTGTTCAGGGCTCCATCCAACCTGGAAAAAGAGCCTTTAGTACTGTTCAGGCCTGTTGGGAGCTCAAGAATGGAGAAAGGGAAGGTCTTCTCCATGAATTCATGTGTGACCTGACTCCTGTACTCAAATATCTGTGAGGAAGCTTGGAGTCAGAAGAATAGCTTACAAGGTAGTTGCCCAGGACCAGCTCTAGGCTTTGAGGAGCCCTTCAGCCATGAACAGCATCAGTGGCTGGCCTCCCTTCATGAGTCCATCCCCTCCCAGCCATTGGTGCCTGCTGCTGCTCTGCCTCATCATCGCTGCCCCCCTGGTTGCTTGCTAGACAGAGAAAATGAGCAAGGTGGCTCAGGGCAACTGCTGCTGCTGCTGCTCTCCACGTCAATTGTTTACTTCCGCATTTCCTCTGGGCCAGAATGAGAGACAGGTGAAAACAGGATGGTCTGGTGGTATTGTTGACACTGACCACATTCATACCATACATTTAAAGCACTACGATACCACTTTCAACATTCATGGCTTCCTCCAAAGAATACTGGGGCCTGTAATTTGTTCAGGGTACCCAGAGTTTTTAGGAATCCCCTCACAGAGTTAACCTTGGTTTACCAACCAACTCCTCTTCACAGGGAGCTTGGTGAATTGTAGCTGCATGAGAAGAATAGGGGTCTCCTAACAACGCTCAGCACCCAGAATTCACTGACTGGCAACAGTGATCTGGGATCTCAGAGACACCGAAGATTGAGCCTGGGACCTTCTGCATTCAAAGGAGATGTTCTACCACTGAGCTATAGGTGTTTCCCAAGCAGACGGAAGCCTATGACCCTTCAACAGGCACACTGAAAAGGTGAGGAGAAAATGCAGTTCCAGGGGACTCTTGTCAACGGGTCCTCCGCTGAGGTGTGACCCACAGCAGGTGCCTGACCACTGGAGGAAGAGGAGTGTGGGGAGAGTGCACTGCCCCTGAGAGCACGATCCCAGTGGGGTGCCATCGCAGCTGCCCTCCTGCCCACGCTGGGCGCCATGCCCCTGCAGGTGGTGCGCCCCGCCCCCAGGACGCACGCCAGCCCCACCCCCGCCTGCTCTCTGTCCCCCGCCGGTGCCAGAGAATAAAGCTCCACCGCTGTGCCTGACCAAGCTGCTGTGAGGGATTTTAGGATATTGGGAAATAAGGAGCTTTGAATATGTTTGCTACCTTGTTCTTTCAAAAGCTGGTAGTGAAATGTAGGAACTTTCAGTGTGCATTTGCAGTACAGTGGTACCTCGGGTTACAGATGCTTCAGGTTACAGATGCTTCAAGTTACAGACTCCGCTAACCCAGAAATAGTGCTTCAGGTTAAGAACTTTGCTTCAGGAAGAGAACAGAAATTGTGCTCCGGCGGCGCGGCAACAGCAGGAGGCCCCATTAGCTAAAGTGGTGCTTCAGGTTAAGAACAGTTTCAGGTTACAGACCTCCAGAACGAATTAAGTACTTAACCTGAGGTACCACTGTATACATATGGAATCTTCTCATTGGAGTATTTCTTCCAGATAAATCACTCAAAGGAGAAAAGTTATGTGCAGATATTTTCCAAAGCAGAAAAGAACAACTCAGAAACAAGGGGATTAAAATACGATCATGTGGAAAATCAGGAGCTGTTGAAACTATGAAGTAGTGTTGAGAACATGTGTCATGATCTCACTGAGGATGGTATTCTTTTGTAGATGTATACTTGTGGAGTGAAGATTTTGTGGATTATAACCATGATGAAGAAATGGGAAAGAAAACTCACAATGAGTCCCCAATGATTTGCTTTCAACGTGTTATTCTAAGACTATCAGTCTACAGTGGTGCCCCGCAAGACGAATGCCTCACAAGACGAAAGAGTTTTCCGTTTTGGAGGTGCTTCGCAAAGCGAATCTCCTATGGGCTTGCTTCGCAAGACGAAAATGTCTTGTGAGTTCCTGCGGGGTTTTTTTCCTTTCCCCCCTCTTTTTCTAAGCCGCTTATCAGCTGATCCGATAAGCCGCTAAAAGCGCTAATCTGTCAATGGGCTTGCTTCGCAAGACGAAAAAACCGCTAGATGAAGAGAATCACAGAACGGATTCTTTTTGTCTTGCGAGGCACCACTGTATCTACAATGTGGGATACATGCATGGAGCTATAACACACATTATTTAACAATGCATACTCCCATTATTTGAACTAGTGACAACAGTTAAGCAAAGCCAACTCTTTTTATGAATTGGCTAGCTTGACCCTTCTTGTAAGATGAGTACCATTCCTTGCTTCTTGATGTAAGGCAAGACAATGTGCTATGTTCAAAGAGCAACCACTTTCAAATAAAATGAGGCACAATTAACAGCCACACCCATAGGGCCCTCAACAATGGCTCCATTTCCCACTAATCAACAGTTCTCTTGCAACAGCCTTTTCATGGGGTGGCAGCAGAGTGAGAATGGAGAAGCAGGCCACACTCCGCAGGTTCCTCCCTCCATCAGCTATCACCTAGCAGCAGCTGTTCCATCAGGCTGAAGAAGAGATTGGAAGACGGGACCATCCACTGGGCCAGCTAAGAGACCAGCACCTTTTGTCTCATCCTCTCCTTGAACTCTTTCTATTCCAGCAGGTCATTAAAATAACTTTGTAACTAAGATCCAGTGCCTATGCTTGCTTTTCCCCACTTGCCTATCTCTTCTGCTTTTGTGTAGTCAAAGTCTGAGGGCAGGGTCTGCCTTATTTCTGATCACTGGAAACCTTTTCTGATGAAGAGAGGGGTAAAAGTGCTTCAGATAGAATAAACAAATGTTGCACAAAGACAATTCCCCTAGCATTTGTGTGAGGAAAGTGCCGAAAAGCAGGCAATGTTACTTTGGTGGGGTTGGCGGTATTCTAACCTGTGTCAAAATACCAGAGAGAATTGTAGACGCATGGGAATAATCATCTTCCCCTATCTAACTGTCTTAAAGACTAGAAATTCAGAAAGCACAAAATCAAAAGTGAAATTATAGCTCATCTCTCTCCACAGACACACACACACACACACACACACACACAGAGAGAGAGAGAGAGAGAGAGAGAGAGAGAGAGAGAGAGAGAGAGAGAGAGAGATTCAAGTTTCCTACAGCTCTACCATTTCTCCATGGCCCACATTTTCAGTTTAAATCACAACCATCTATGAAGACGTACAGGGCAGAAAGCAAGATGTGTGGGTTCAGATCTGTCTCCCAAGCTAATGCAGCCTCAGTGGATGAGTCCAATATAAGCTTTGTTCCACACTTCCAGCTTCTCCAGGAGCTAAGAAAGTTTTAATCTGAAGACAGAGTTGTAGGTTGGACAAAAGAGCACTGGAGATTTATGATGTTATTGTAAGAGTTTTTCGATTTTCAAAAATACAAGCAGAGCAAACTGGAAGCAAATGGGCACTCCTAGAGCAGGCAGGAGGGACGCGGGTGGCGCTGTGGTCTAAACCACAGAGCTAGAGCTTGCTGATCAGAAGGTCGGTGGTTCGAATCCCCGTTACAGGGTGAGCTCCCGTTGCTCGGTCCCTGCTCCTGCCAACCTAGCAGTTCAAAAGCATGTCAAAGTGCAAGTCGATAAATAGGTACCGCTCCAGCAAGAAGGTAAACGGCGTTTCCGTGCGCTGCTCTGGTTCGCCAGAAGCGGCTTAGTCATGCTGGCCACATGACCTGGAAGCTGTACGCCAGCTCCCTTGGCCAGTAAAGCGAGATGAGAGTCACAACCCCAGAGTCGGCCACGACTGGAGCTAACAGTCAGGGTCCCTTTACCTTTACCTAGAGCAGGCAGAATGTCCCCAAAGAGCAATTTGGGAAGACATATTGTGCTGCCTCCATTGCACCCTCATTGTGCTGTCCAGCAGAGCTTTTCTGGGTAGCTTGACAGTCTGGCCTGAATGAGGTGACAGAATCAACTCCAGGTCACTGTGACTTGTTTGAAAAGCATTTTGAGGATAAAACCGCTTGTATCCGCCAGGACCTTGACCCCACTGTTACAGCAGATGAATATTGATAGGTGTCCAAGTAACTGCATAATCCTGTTATGCTGGTTGAGTTTCAGTTAGCAAGGCTTCAGGATGTAGACAAGGTGCTTGGCTTGGTCAGGGTGACCACTTGCACTTTGGAACCTTGCCCCTCTTGGCTGATAAAAACTAGCAGGGAGGGGACAGATGGCTGGGCCATGGAGAGTATTAGTGACTCCTTTCCAGAGTGGGTGGAAGGAAGAAGGTAAAACTACTCCTCAAGAAACCCACTGCTGTAGCTTAAGGCTCAGGTGGCCTCAGTGGCACAGAGTGCCTTCCAACAAGCTTCAGCTGGTGGCCCAGCTGTGTTCCCATCTGGACATGAATAGCCTAAATATTTAGGTCTGACTTACATAAACCCACTTACAGTGGTACCTCGGGTTACAGAAGCTTCAGGTTACAGACTCCGCTAGACCAGAAATAGTACCTTGGGTTAAGAACTTTGCTTCAGGATGAGAACAGAAATCATGCTCCGGCGGCACCAGGAGGCCCCATTAGCTAAAGTGGTGCTTCAGGTTAAAAACAGTTTCAGGTTAAGAACAGACCTCCGGAACAATTAAGTTCTTAACCCGAGGTACCACTGTATTTTGTAGCCCTTGCAGAGATGTCTTTGAAAGGTTTTCACGCCTCAAGAAATGCCAAAATACATTAATTGAATTGAATGAATTAAAATACTTTATTGTGACTTGTACAACTTGTATACAGTGAGATTACACGAGCACCCCCGTCCCCACTCAGCTCTTAGTCTTAATTCCCCTCGTTTACTGATGCACAGAGGGGTAATTAAGAGAGGGACCTGTCTGCCTATACTTGAAATTACTGTACCTAAAAAACAAAAACAAAAACCATTACAACCAACCTTCTTGTAAAGTAGAGCTCGCAAAAGGCTGGAGCATGCTTGTAATGCAAGCAAGAGATGTTCAGTGGGGCGTATTCTCAGGCGTATGAGATGGCAGCCCTGCAGCCAATCCTAATCCTGGCTACTCAGAAGTAAGTCCTATTAAATTCACTGGGTCTTACTTCTGCCTGCATGGCTGCCAGCCATACCCTTTCCCAGGATACTCCATTCCATCTACTATTATTATTATGTATTAAATTGCTTCAGAAAAAGAAGCCTCCACGCTCTCCCCCTCCCCTTTCCCTCGCCTCAAAGCTCTGACGGGGCAGGTCGAGGGCGGCACCGGCGGGTCCTCCCCCTCCCTCCTCCTCCCCGCCCCTCCCTCGGCGAGGAAATCACTGCCACGTCGAGATTACTTGCTTACAAGTCCTTCTCGCTGCCCAATCCCGCGCCAGGAGTGACGCCCACTTTAGGAACCGCCCACTTGCGCCGACTACGTAACAACAGTAAGGGATGGGCAGATGGGGGAAAGAAGGACCCGTCGCCAATCGAGTGGGCGGGGCGCCGAGCGCACGTAGACGCTCAGTCGCAAGCGCGCAGGCGCAAGCGGCGCTTCCCAGCCAACGGCTCCTTGAGCTCCACGTGACCCCTTTCCGTCACCGCCGCCCCGTGCGCGCTCGCCCGCCCGAACGCTGCGGCCGCCGACGTTCGGCGGCGGAGGGGTGACGTTGCGCTCTTGGGCCGAATCAAGTCAGTCAGCGGCGCAACCGCCGCCTCTCTCGCTCCTCCGGCTCGGGGCGGCGGCGGGAGACCCGAAGGGCTTTCGGCTTCTCCTCGGAGGGTGAGCGATGCGCTCGGCGTGAGGCGAGTTTCTGCTCTTGTCGCGGCCCCCGCTGCTCCAGCCATGGCTTCGCCGAGCTGGCAAGAGGCTGTGGCCCAGCAGGCCGAGGAGGTGTCGGCCCGGCTTCGGGATGCGCTGTCGGCCGGCGTGGGCCTGCTCCGCACCGAGCTGGGCCTGGAGCTGCCGCCGGGCCTGGAGCCGCAGCGCCTGCCCACCTGGCTGGTGCTGCTCTCCACGTCCGTCCTGGCGCTGCTGCTCCTGCTGGCGCTCCTGTGGGCCGCGGCCTGCGCCCGGGCGGGGGATGCTCGAAGGAAGAACCGCCTCAGGAGAACCGCCGAGGAGGACGACGAAGAAGACGAGGAAGAAGTGGCGGCGACGCGGGGCCTGACAGCAGCAGTAGCAGGAGGAGGCCCTCCTCACAAGGGGGTCCCTGGGACGATGCTCCTGCTGAAGGGAGACGAGCAGAAGAAGAGGAATAAAAAGAGGCCGCTGGAGAAAACGGGCAGGGTGAGTGGAAACACGGTGGGAAAAGAGAACATTTGCATGGGTGGCTGTCGGTGGAATGGAGGGAGTTTCAATGTCTTGACCCAATATCATAAGAAAACTGTAGCGCTTCTGGTTCTGCTTCACACATTCTGCATATCACAACGGTGTTCGTGTATGTGTTTAATTGAAAGCGCTAGTGGCTGCACCTGATGTTGCATTTCTAAATATGTTCTTTTTTCTCCTCATTCCCCCCCCCCCATTTCTTTTTTCCTGCTTTTCCAAGTACTGTCTGAAGCAGAGAACTGCAGCTGCAGTTTTACATGAATTTTGCGCCTTGAGGTTTTTCTTATCAAGGATGTAATGTCTACAAGCACCTGTGAGCGTGAACAGTCAATTTACAGGTTCTAGCTGACGGCAAGACAGTTTGCTCCAGCTCTCTTCTTACCAGTGAACATATACGTACTGCAGTATGGGTGATTTTCTCATTTGAGGATCCACGTGACTTCCCCTACACACAGTGTGTTGAATAGTTGACCTTTAGGACTTCAACATAAAACTTTCTAACTTTATCTCATTTGGTGTAGATAAGTCTGTTAATAATAATATGTTTTAATCCTAGGTATACATTGGACTCAGCCTTGATCAACCTGGTAGAATGGGTTGTATAGTCACTCTTTTATTCACACAGCTCTCATGGTCAAAGTAGTTAAAAAGTGGCTATTCTCCCTCTTTGAGTGGTCTGGGAGTAGACGGACAAGGAAGATTATTCTGGATTTGGAGACTGAATATTAAAAAGCAAATTAACATGGAAGTGAACAGGCCTGGAAATTTCCCGCCCTTGGTGCTTTCTAGAAAGAAGTGACATCTAAGCATTTACGGTAGTTTTCAGACATGTGGAAAATGCTTGTCTAAAAGTTTGATACTAGCTCCTATAAATTTGAGGGTTTCTGTTCAATAGCATCCTATAGCCTAGATTGTGTTACATCTCATTCTTTTTTGTTGTTGAGAGTGGTACAATTTTAGGCAAGATAAATAGTAATACTGTATAAACTTGAAATCAACAAGCCTCTGTGGGTGGTACATTGGCAATGTTTTAAGATGGTATTGACAGTTTTCAATGGGCTAAAATGGTGTTCATGTTAAACTTGTTGCTGTTGACAGATTTAATAAACAGGGCAAGATAAGCAGGGTGTTCAAATATGGCACCCAAATTTCTCCCCACTTTAAAGTGTGGTAGTGATGGATTCTTTAAAGCAGTGCATTGAATTGCTAATGAGGGGGGAAGCCAGTCCAGCAAAATTTGTGGGGCTGGTGGTTTGAGGAGCAATTAGCGTAAAAATGGGTGAATTCCTTGTTCTTGAGAACTATCTGTTGGAATAGCAGTTTAGCAGCTTTAGGGGGTTCCTGATTCCATCTTCGTCTTGATGCTCAGGTGAAATCTGACAGGGTCCATCCTTTTCAGATTTTTTCCCCTTCTGGAGACCTAGCTTGTGATTGGTAACTCCACACACTGCAATATGCCTTACGCAGTGCTGTCTTTAAACTGTTTTGTGCCTTCAGAGCCGTAAACTGCCCAGAATACCTTGGACCATCTTATTATCTTTCCCGTGGGTTTGATTGTAACTAGACCTCTGTGAACAGGAAAACCCCTTCTACTCATGGAGCAGAAGGAACTGGAATCCAGTTTTTGCCACTCACTCCTTCGCCACTTATACTGCCCCACCCTCATGCAGGTTTTCAAGGGACTGCAATCTCACGAAGGCTAAAATGTAGTAGGGCCAGTTTTGAAACGATAATTTCGAAAGATGGTTAGAGCTTTGTGGCAAATAGTATTTTATTTTATCAAGTTCTGCCCATAATTCCTATGCAGGTAGATTGGGATAGTTTTAAAACTTTGTCAGATGGGTGTTCTCACCCTCAAGAAACCCAGAACCCACTCTCTGTTCTCCTGCCCACACATATAATTATCGGTCACTATGACAATCTGATCACTCAATTCTCTGGAATCCATTGTCAGCCTCTGATACTGCTGGTCAGTCTGCATGCACATGTACACAGTCTAATGTTAATTCAGGCAGGTCCTTTACTCGTTTAGGAGTTCCCATTGAAAATAATGTGGTGGGGCATCCAGACTAAACAATCTTCCATTCAGACAGCTTTGATTGTAATTTGCAATACCTTACCAATTAGAACTCTTCTGGGCACAGTCATTTGCATATAAGAGAGCATTCCTCACTGAAGCCCACCACCAGTCATATCTTTGCTGTGAAGTTTCAATTTCCCTCAGTGCCTGTGTGGTGCTAACTGGCTCCTGACTGTCACTTACTTCAAGCTAGAGTGTTGTGTGCTGTTGAAAGAGAGTTACTCAAGAGTTCAGCAGACCCCAGACTGGAAGGAATGAAGCAGCAGCAGAGCAGGTATCCAAGCAAGGGAAAAATTCCTTCTTCATTCCTGCTTTTACAGTCCTTTCTCGAGGGAAAAGTTATAGGAGAAAAGGCTTCCCCTCCACTGTAGCTGTCCCTGCCTTTTATTCTTTTTCAAACTCTAGGAAGGGAAAGTCTTTTTCCTCGTTTTATAAAAACACCCCTTTTCAATGAAGAATTAAAGAATGGCTGGTTTGCTGCTGTAGCTGTGTACATTTTACTGAGAGAAGAAAAAAAGTTTTTGCAACTATTTTAGAGGTGTGCTTTCCCTGCTCTCCCTCAGTTATTTCCTTGGACATATTGACAGCAGAAACCTCTAGTCGTTCAATGCATAGCACATGAGGTTGAGAAGCATGAGATGGGAATTGAATCCCACGAGTGGGTAGATGCCCTCATTTACCTTTTGAATATCTGGCAAAAGAAATATGCATCTGTTTTGGTAATTTCATTTATTAGTTAACCCGTAACCAAGGTGCACTGGGCAACAAACAAATTAATATTAAAAATCCAATAAAAAAACCATATAATATCAGAGAGCCACATCATTCTCATGACATGGCCAAAAGAAGGAGCTCCTAGGACTTGCACACACACTGCAAAACGCCACAGCAGCAGAAAGGAATCAGACATACCTTGGAGTATTTGTCTCTCTCTTGCACCAGCCTCAACACCCAGTTACAGTTGCCAATAACATAAGGGCTGCTGAAGGAATCCTAGCTGCTTGGAACAACAGGAGGCAGGATTCCAGGTTATCATCCCACACGAAAGCAAGGGGAGGAGCTTTAGACATCTAAGCACACCTCAGTCAATCAACATGTGTAATGCAAGAACCAATACTTAGGCTTCTGCATGGGCCAACACCCCTGCTATTTTGCTTGACAGGCTGACCCTGCTTAGCATCCCAACATGCCTCTTTGTCCCTGTCCTGCCCTAACCATAAAGTGTACTTGATTAGTAGACTGTGTAGGAGCCATTGCCTCAAAGCCTGTCAAGTTCACTGAGGCCAGTTTAAGCCAGATTATTTTAGGGTTGAGGAGAAGATCCATATCTACTATTCCCCAACAACAAATAAGCAATGTGTGTGGCAAAGTCATAGGCTTTTGTTGATTAGCCTCCATGGTGGAGAAGATTTTGAAAGGGAAAGTTTGAAGTATTTCTTATAAACCACTCAGGCCTATAACAATAAAACATAAAACACCATTAAAACATTAAAATGATACAATAATCATTAAAGTGACAAGCTAAACAGCTGTCATTTAAACTAGTTTCCAACTACCAGAGATTCCCCTTGTGCTAAATCCTGTAGCTCTTTAGCCATCAAATCTCAAGTATGGGATGACTTTGTAACTCCAGTCAGGCCCTCTCCTGCATTCGAGCTCCCCTAACTTCTGCCACATGCCATGGCCACTTTTGTATCAGCAGCACAGCCTTGGTTCTCCCTAAGTCTTTTGTGAAATTTTGCCCCACCCTACGCATTGCATGGGACGCGGGTGGCGCTGTGGGTTAAACCTCAGCACCTTGGACTTGCCGATCGTCAGGTCAGCGGTTCGAATCTCCGCGGCGGGGTGCGCTCCCGTTGCTCGGTCCCAGCTCCTGCCAACCTAGCAGTTCGAAAGCACCCCCGGGTGCAAGTAGATAAATAGGGACCGCTTACTAGCGGGAAGGTAAACGGCGTTTCCGTGTGCTGTGCTGGCTCACCAGATGCAGCTTGTCACGCTGGCCACGTGACCCAGAAGTGTCTTCGGACAGCGCTGGCCCCCGGCCTCTTAAGCGAGATGGGCGCACAACCCCAGAGTCGGACACGACTGGCTCGTACGGGCAGGGGTACCTTTACCTTTATGCATTGCATAGATTACCCTTGGAACCCTTTCCAAGTTCCAACTGTACAATTCTGTGATTATGCCTCAGATTTTAGCATCGTTTGCTGCAGGGCAGACATGTGACTATGACAGGAGATATAATCCCATAGTGTATAATGTGATTGCTTTATGCTGTGGTGTAGGCAAGAATTGGGCTGCCATAGTCAGATCGCTTGATGTTTCTCCTCTCCCTACTGCTGTAGTACTTTGTGCAAGAGAGAAGATCAAGTTTTCAAAGCCTGGTTGTTGAGCCATGTTCTTTTTTGATATTTTTGACTGTCCTAGCTGAGAGATTTCATCACTTTCCATAGGGTTATTTGTTTCAGTTGCTATTACCAGCTTCTGGACAGAGAAGCAGAAAATCTTCTAAACTTGAACTAAACTATGTGTTTTGCCTAAGAAATTGTGTCAAGGCTGCTGGGAGTATATCATAATATGTATAAAGGTTAGATTCTTTACTCCATTTCAATCAAGGATTGGATGTAATTGTAGAAGGGAGTATTCTGCAACTGTTGCCTTTTCCAGCCGCTCATGTTGTAAAATGAGAATTTGACACGAACTCAAACTACTGTAGTTATATTTAGAAATTGGTTTCATGACACTGCTAACTTCGGGCTCCTATGTTTGAAAATAAAGCATTTATAATAAAGTTTTAGGCATGTCTCAAATATTTTCAAGGTTTTTTCTAGGAAACACTAGAACTTTTTTCCTGTAAAGATGAAAGTCACTTTACTGTTCTAGATTTTAAATATAACCTTATCCAACTTTTACTCTTAAAGTTGTAATATTTGATGAATAAAAACTATGCCATCCAAGTGGCTCCAGGGCATGTCAAATAATGCACATTAGCTATTAAAGTGTTTATTTTAAAGTTCTTCTTTTTTTTTGTAAATTTGTCAAATGTTGCTCCAAAACCCTCTAACTGGAGATATCTTACTAGTGAGCTTCATCTTTGTTTTGTTGTGAATTGTGACTGTGTGTCAGATACAGAAAGTAGACATTAATTTAAGGGGATGTATCTCAAAATATCGGATTTTTGCAGTAGTCCTGTAGTGATGTCTGCCTGGAAAATACACTAATTCTTCACACAGGGAATTGAAGGCGAAACACATAGGCCTGATTGAAATGTCACATTCTGAACCTCCAAACCATGGTTTGGATAATAGGAAATGAACTTGAGTGCAATCTACCTTTTTGATAACTATCTTCCTTCATCTGAACTAAGCCATTATAATGTCTTCTCTTAATCTTAGAGCTCTCTGCTCTGAGGCAGAAGAGTAGGTGCTATTTCAAATTCTTTCAACTTTCAGTTTTTGAGCAGTTTCTTTGGGGTTCTAAAGCAGGATGGGGAACTACTGGTCTGTGGGTCAGAATTGGCCCATGTTACACATACAGTCCCATTTGGCCCACAGCCTCTTTTCTTCTTTGGCCTCCATTTAAGCCAGCTTAATTATGATCCATAAAAGTTGAGTTGCCAAAGAAGCAGGGCACATGAAGTATTTTGGGGGTTGTCAGTGTGAAGGGAGTGCAGAGGTCAAGTTTCTCAAAAGGCTTCAATGAAAGGCTTAAGCACCACCTGCATGTTTTTCCATTGAAATCAGTGAGATTCACTGGGTCATACCCATTGTTATTGCAGAGACTAATTTTAGTTGTAGATGAGATGATGCCTCAGATTCTTAACTCAACATTCTTATTTCGCTTCTATTCTGCCTTTGGTTCATGTAATTGAAGGCAGTATACCTCTAGGTTTCCAGTGAGTCTTCCCTCCCAACTCCTTGACCAGAAAGACCTCCTTAGCTTTGGTACTGTAATATCACTGTTCCTTAACTGCATAATATTTAGGATAGGATTTGCTTTTGTGGCCTTGGACTACATGCAATTGAAAGAAACATCAATGTTATTTGAGGCTTGGAAATTAAGCAGTGCCACTCATTTAACTTTTTCCACTTTTTGTGGATAAGTGAGACTTCCTGTTAATACTCACTTTAATATTAGATATCTGTATCGTTAATAAATCATCTTAAATAGTAATATATACATTTATATGCCCCATTGGTAAGAATACTGAGAAGACAATTTAGCTCTTAATTATAATAAGATTAAGGGGGAAAGGTAGAAATAAGCAAGATTCAAATTAGAGTAGAATAAAAAAAAATCTTTCTTTGTTAAATTTGACATCTATCTCAAATTTCATAAACTTGAGAAAGGGTTATAACTAACCCAATAGCTGCTTGCTATTCCAAAATTCTATGAATTGTACCTAATCCTATTCAGATCTGATTACCTTTTTCCCTTGGTAAACTCAAATAGACAAGTAATTTTACTCGAACAGCTATTCCCCATAATTTGATATACCATTCCTTCAAACTAGGAATTTCTCCTTCCACCATATTTGGCATATAGAATCTGTGCTGCCACTATTGTATGACATGACAAATTTTTCCCCTCCATGGGTACTTTCCAAATATGTAAGCAAAATTATTTGGTGGTCCTTCAAAGCATATATTTCAAAGTAGAACTTACATCGGGTATTATTTCTTGCCAATATTCTTAGCTTCAAGGTTCTTCCACCAACAGTGTATAAAATTGACTCTAGTTGAACCGCAATTCCAACAACTATAATTACTGGTATTAAATGGGTTAAATACCATAATATCCAGAGTTTTTCTGCATTATATATTAAAGTTAACGAAGCAATATGATTGTATTTTTTTTCCAGATATACTTACAGTTTTCAATTGGAATAGAGCAGTGTTTCCCAACCTTTTTTGGGCAAAGGCACACTTGTTTCATGAAAAAAATCTCGCGGCACACCACCATTAGAAAATGTTTAAAAAATTAACTCTGTGCCTATATTGACTATATATAAAGTAACTCTCTTTAATAGGAATCAAATAAACACAATGAAAGTATTTTATAATTACTTTATTATGAAATAGTAAGTTGCAGAATTTATTCAGCACGCAGAAAATGGCCTTTTGGGGGGTGAATGTGGACTCGCCCGCCTCCCTCCCACGGCACACCAGTCAACGTCTCGCGGCACACTAGTGTGCCCCGGAACACCGGTTGGGAAACACTGGAATAGAGATCCCTATCATTATTCCTATCACCTGTATCCATTTTGAAACATAGTCCACCAGGCAGTTTTACCCCATATGTTTAATAATTCAGTTAATCGTTTAGATGTCTCACATTGTCATAGCCAATTTATTAGAAAATTTCTAATTTGGAAATATTCAAATAGAGCAAGTTCTGTATTTTTTATGCATTCTTGCATCTCATCCTGAGATTTTACTTGATTATAAACAATCCAATCTTTGAATTTCTCAAAGCCTTTTCTCTGCCAATTTGTAAATTGGCTTATGCTTTCATTTTTATTAAGCTGTGGGTGGAATAGCACTGAAGTGTTTGGAGATACCAATGAACACAGTTTGTTTGTAAATTGAGCCCATATTTTCAGTAATACTGGGGAAATACTACTAGCTCCCTTTTCTGTCTTTGCTTTCCATTCATAACAGTGCATTTGGTGGAATTTTAACAAAACCTTGGGCAGTATTCAACAAACTCATCTCATCAGGACAAGGATTTACACTTGCACAATGGATTTTCCCTCTCTTCTCCTCCATTCATGCCCTGTGCCCTCCCCAGATCTGTGCTGGGGAGCCCCTAGAACAGATTGCAGGGGCAGGAGAGGGGGATTCCTGTTTCAAAAGCAGAAATCCTTGCATTAACCAGTTGCGTTACTCACCACTTCTTCAGATACAACCCTTTGCTGTGACTCTATTATGTAACCGTGACCCAGTCAGCAATTCATATTAAACCACTTTCTTGGTCATATTAAATTGTGGTGAATAGTTGTTAAGTGAAAGTTTTAAGATTCTGTTCTAAACTAGAAGTGAGCAAAAAAGTAGTGGATAGGTAAGTATGTCACATTGGCAGACTTCGGTAGAATTAAACATTTAGACTGAAAAACAGTGAAATACAATGTGTAGTTATGTGAACTCTGTCTAAAATTAATGTGACAATTTTCTGATTTCTAGCTTAATGGTCAACCTGCTCATGAAGTGTCTGAAGAGGAAGTAATACAGGCAGTTCGAAGAGACAACCTTAAACAGCAGTCAGAGGCAGAAAAGAAAGCTGAAAAGGTTGGTTATTTGTAAGTGATGGAAAACTGTAGATAATATATATAAGTTGATAGTGTCTAAAGCAAATTTCAGGCAAAGGCTCTACTATTTTGACTAGTGTTGGTAACCAGCCAAAATCTGTATTTGCCACCAGCAAATAGTCTTGTTGCACCATCCAATCTTTACAATCACATTGAGCTTTGTGCCTCTGAGATCTAGTCTGACTAGAAGCAAGTCCTGACTTCCATGCTTGGAGAAGGGTGCATACTTCCTTGACCTCATACCGATTTCAGGAAAGCTTATAAAGCAACTCAGTGTAGCATCAGAAGAAAGCACCTGCCCTTCTGACTCTACCAAAGTATAGGAATTATTACTAGATTAAAAAGAGAAGCAGTCCATTTCTCAACCTCTGGTTCATATCTTAATTTCTTGTGTTTGACATAAAGTCTACATTGTGACTACATTGTTTTTATACGGGAATACATTTTTTAAAAAATAACTCCCATGTGCAACCTCAGTATTTGACAATACTGTCAACCATAATCATTGGTATGCTTATTGTTAACAATAGACTCTTTCAGCACAATCATAAATTTGTCTAATTAGAATAGAGATGCACCAAGTTCAATGGGGCTACTAGAAAAGGGGGACTACCCAGGTAAATTGGTTTAGGATAGCAGCCATAATTTGTACGATGTTTTATAAAATACATCTCTGTTTAAGTAATACATTTTAATCAATATTGGCTTTTGTGAAGCTCAAGTTTTTAAAACCTATACTTTTGCTTTGGGGCATTTTTAGACCCCTTATGAAATGCCTGTACTGCAGTGTGAAGCAGTGCATTTCAAAAAGATTACTACTTAATGTAACATAACTGTGCAACTTTAGGTATTTTGATAGCTTAAATTAATATTGATAGAAAATACTTACTTTTTATTGTAGTCAAAGAAGAATAAGAAAAAACCAAAGGGAGATGCTAAAACAGTGCAGGACCAGTCACGCGTTGATGGAAAGGAAGTTGATGAAGGTACTGAAAAGCATGTATTTTTTTAAAAAAAAAAATCTGTGTGCTCCTTTGGGAGGAAGGGCAAGTTAAAAATTTAATAATGGTGCTATTAATAAAAACATTTTAAGAAATTTGTGGTTCATTTTATTACGGTCTTTAAAATGAAACCTGTTTTTAATCTGTTAATAGGTTTGAACTCTTTGCCTTAATGGGTCAATTTATCCATATGGAGCAGCAAGCTGCCAGTTCATGTAATTGTAGAATATAATTGTGTTACGATTGCTGCCTAAATTGCAGGTTTTATCAGATAATCTGAGGTATCAGACTTGAACTGGCATTGTATTTTCAGTGTTGGGAAGGAGCAAACATTTCAGAATGTGTTTTGGGGTTTGGGTGTGATTACTGCACTTGAGTTGGAGGAAATTCAATAAAAGCAACTTGGGTGTAACTATTAGAATGATTTTCCTTCATAGCTATTAAAAAAAAATGCCCACAAGATTTCAAGACAGCCAGAGTTTGCACCTGCAATGATGACATTTGAAAGTGGGGAAAGAACTGTTTGAGAGAGCATCAAGCTATATAACTGTATATGGAAGTGAAGCTGGATATTGAGGGACTTTCAATATGTATTTAGCAAACAGGGACCTGTGGTAGGCAATAAAAATTATGGGTAAGTGGTCTTTCAGATCAGTTTGTCTGCCATTTGGTGACTCCCTCATTGAGCAACTTCTGACAAGCTTTTGAGGAACACCCAACATTCACTGAAATACAGTTTGAAAACCACTGAGATAGGTTACTACCTCTGTTTTAACTAATGGCTTTTTATACCTCTTTCAGGCGCTTGGGAAACAAAAATCAGTAACAGAGAGAAACGGCAGCAGCGTAAACGTGACAAGGTACTGACCGATTCTGGGCCAGAATCAAATCTACCAGCTATGGAAAATTCAGTTACAATCTCCACTGAACAGCTAACATCTGCAACATCCCTTTCAGTTGGTACCAGAAAAAGCAAAGGTAGATATGTGACTCTTGTTCTAGTTTTGTTTTTCACTTCTCGTCTTAGGGGGCAGGGCAGCAACACTTAAAGAACAAGAGAAGAATACAGATTACACACTAATAATTGAAACTCTGCTCTGTTGATTTAATTAACGCTTTTAAAAGGTGTTAACTAAAAAACATGGAGCCTAGGATTGCCTATCCATCAGCATAAATAAAAGGATTATAGTAGGATATTTAGTCACTAATGTAGTTTTTCTTAATCAGGTGATCCTGTTCTGAATGCTCAAATTAGTAATCCTAAATCTGGAAAAGGAGAAATTACACTTCAGCAAGGTAAGGACTATTTACTGCATATAATAACCTAATTGGAGTTGTGGTACTGCCTAGAATTTTGTGCACTGGTTCACACGGAGCTTTTGCATAGTTATGTGGGGTGTAATGTATTGCATAATTACTGTACAGTTTTCCCCCCTAACTCAAATTGTGTAGTTTCAGCTTCTTTCTTTTTTATAATTCTGCTGTCAGTTACTTTTTACTAACCTGCATTATTAGTAAAAACCATTAATTTCTCTTAACATAGATGAAGAGAATTGACGTTGGTAATAATAGGAATATGTTGTTGTGATTGTGTTAATTGTGAGGCTTTCAGCCTGATTTTACATCCATTTGTTCAGAATTAAATACAACTGAGTTTTGTGAGACACATTGTCAAGTGTTCACAATACGATTAGTACAGATAGGGAGAAGTGGTCTTTTTGTAGATCTAGTGAAGGCTAAATTTCACCCATTTTTATATAGTTACTGCCCTCTGGATAGTTATGGCAAAAAACTGATAGTGACTGCAACTATGAACAGAGAAACAGATGAGTGATATTCAGTTAAGTTAACCAGCTTTTCCTGAGCAAGAATTGAAGAAAAAGAAAAGGGCTGGATTAGAAATGAGATAAGAGCAGAATAACAACAACAAAAAGTTCAATGGAAATGCTAATGTAATCTTGGTATTTTTATGAGCTTCCCTTGGCAGAATATGACTTTTATTTTTTTTTAATCAGGTACATTCATGGTATCAACTAAAACACATGTTACAATTAAGTATATGTTTGTGTTAAAAAGCTCCTTCAGGACTGAGTGAAGGCCCCACAGTAAATGGAGGCAACTGGAACGAAAAGCCTGTAAAGCTTTCTCCTCAGATTGGTGCAAGTGAGGAGAAGTGGAGTTCAGTATCATCTTCTGGTAGCAAAAGGAAGAATGAGACAGCTTGGGGAAAAGATGCTGGAGATCATGGAAATGGGAAGGACTGGGGAGTTTCCCTGGTGGGCAGAACCTGGGGTGAGCGCACTTTGTTCCCTGGTATTGGTAAGTGCTTGTTTCTCTAAGAACAAAAACTGTCTTTAAGAAATGGCATTATGTATCTTTAACGTCTTGCCCAACATTCTTCTTTCAGCTCTCGTTGTAACAAAATTCTTTGAGTAATTGATTAGGAAGCTTTAGCCTTTCCTTTTATATGCTATGGTTAAGGTACAAAGAGCTACTTGTGGCCCATGTGGAGATTAGCTTCTTAACAGCAGATATCCGTGCAGGGTATCATTGGAACCCTACTCATCCATCTCTCAGTCAGCTTGGACTTTAAGAAACAATCTGTGTAAATAATTAGCTGTATAAATAATCAGCTTCATTCAGCTTCTGTGGAAAGGGCAGAAGTGTAAAAATGTGTAGACAGGGTTGAAAATACTCTTTAATTTAAAGTTTCAAGGATTTCTGTTTCCAGTTCCAGAGTGTATTTCTCTTTTCCCTAACTTTAATCTGAAAACTCAAAGCAAGAGTTAAAATTCAATCCAAATTGTTACTAATAAAATTAAGAGCATTTCTGAAAGAAGAATCATCATTTTTTGCTATTACCTGCTGAAGATAAAATTTTAAGGTGTTATTATCCACAGCTTACAGTAATGCTTGTTTGAAGCACAGCACCAGGTAGCTGATTGATCTAGTAGATCCCTAATTCATTGTTTGGGGGGGGGGTTATAAAGGCATAAGGCTTAGAAGAATGATCTTGCAGTCTTTGAATAAGGTGAATTAGAACTATGACACTTGTGAAATTCCAGGCCGTTAGCTTATTTTACTTGTTACAATAAAATGAAACATGGTAGAGTCAAATCCTTGGCTACAATGTTACAAGATGTTGTATTTGTACAATGAATCTGGAATATTTTGTTCCAGAAAATCATTGGAAAAAGCTAGTCTTGTAAGAGGCTTGTCTTAATATGTGCCTAATTTTCAGTGGCAAAAATAGGTTATTTTGTATTTTTTCAACAGCCTGGTCTGGAGTGGATGGAAGGATTAATCCTCCTGAACAGAGTTCTACTTCATTCACTTCATTGGGGCTAAATCCTCCAGTTTCTGGTAATATTTTAAAATTGCTCTACAGATGAACTTCATGCTTAAGTTATACGCTTCTGAAAACCTCTGGTCATCTATGTTAATTGAATCAGTTGTTGCATAAAAATTTGGAAAAACTTATGTATAAAATGTATATGGTAGTTAATAGACTGGTTTTCAGAAATGTCAACTATCATTATTAGCTTAGCAGACACTACTAAAATACTTCATTCTCTGTATTTTCAGAATAGGGTAGAATGTTTGATCGTATGTAAATCAGCTTTTCTCTTTGGGTTTAATCGGTAATATCAGGGACAGCAAAGAAGCAAGTTAATCCATTGCATGTAGAATTCTCAAAACACTAGGCCCTTTTCCATTTGAAATATCTTAATATGTAGTAACATGCCTATCAGTTCATAAAGCTTATTCTATGTGTGTGTGTGTTGTCTTCTTTTCAGGAGCCAGCAGTGAATCTGTTCCTCAGCCTACTACTACAGACTTCCAGTGGGATTTAAATCGTAATCAGGCGCATATTGATGATGAATGGTCTGGGTTAAGTAAGTTCTTCTTTAAAAACCTTGTACGACTTACACTAGAAAGATTTACATTCATATTCCTAATCATCCATTTGTCTTCTACAAATGGGACCAGGTGTTTATCCACATGCTTTTAACAATGAAGTGTGGTTTTACTATCCTAAAATCTAAGAAATATATTGTGACATGCATTTTGGGGAGCAGAGTCTGAATTTATTCAATGCATGAGGTGCCTACTTAGTGTGTAAGTTGAAGTACATCTAAGAGGGGGGGGGGAAATGCTTTTAAAAAATAAACGAAGGCCAAAAGGCTAAACTATGCAAGAGACACTCACCCATGAAAGCTTCCACTACAATAAATTAGTTCTGCAAACTATTCATTGTCTCTGCTAACATCTGCATGGCTCTCTCCATGGGGTTCATTTAACTGTGTTATTTCAGTGGTACAGATCTTTTGAGACATTTGTGCAAGCAAACTCACTTATACTTTAAATAGAGCATCTTTCAGATCAGATTGCAATTTTGCTTCTAAATAGTGTTGGTTTTTGTGCCCTGACAAAGCATGATTGATAGACAAAGCTAGTTTCCATTCAGTGGCGTAGCATGGGTTGTCAGCCCCCGGGGCAAGGCAAGTAATTTGCGCCCCCTAACCCGTGGATTTGCGCCCCATAATTATAATAATAATAATAATAATTTATTATTTATACCCCGCCCATCTGGCTGGGCTTCCCCAGCCACTCTGGGCGGCTTCCAAAGGAATATTAAAATACTATAATACATCAAACATTAAAAGCTTCCCGAAACAGGGCTGTCTTCTAAAAGCCTGGTAGTTGTTGTTCTCTTTGACATCTGGTGGGAGGGTGTTCCACAGGGAAGGCACCACTACCGAGAAGGCCCCCTGCCTGGTTCCCTGTAACTTGGCTTCTCGCAGTGAGGGAACTGCCAGAAGGCCCTCGGTGCTGGACCAAGGCCGTTTAGGGCTTTAAAGGTCAGCACCAACACTTTGAATTGTGCTCGGAAACGTACTGGGAGCCAATGTAGGTCTTTCAAGACCGGTGTTATGTGGTCTCTGTGGCCGTTCCCAGTCACCAGTCTAGCTGCCGCGTTCTGGATTAGTTGTAGTTTCCGGGTCACCTTCAAAGGTAGCCCCACGTAGAGCGCATTGCAGTAATCCAAGTGGGAGATAACCAGAGCATGCACCGCTCTGGCGAGGCAGTCCGCAGGCAGATAGGGTCTCAGCCTGCGTACCAGATGGAGCTGGTAAACAGCTGCCCTGGATACAGATTTGACCTCTGCCTCCATGGACAGCTGTGAGTCCAAAATGACTCCCAGGCTGCGCACCTGGTCCTTCAGGGGCACAGTTACCCCATTCAGGACCAGGGAATCCTCCACACCTGCCCGCCTCCTGTCCCCCAAAAACAGTACTTCTGTCAGGATTCAACCTCAATCTGTTAGCTGCCATCCAACCTCCAACCGCCTCCAGGCACTTAACCTCAGGTTAAGAACGGACCTCCAGAACGAATTAAGTTCTTAACCCGAGGTACCACTGTAACTGCAAATGTCTCCCATTGGGAACAGAAACACAGTCAGTTGACCAGTGACAAGGTCACTGTCTGGAATTACCCATCTTGCATTCTACAGGAACCAGGCAGATTATGCTATTGGTGCTGGAAAAATAGTCCCGGTTGGCACAACTGCCTTTAAAAAACTAGCTTTTGCTTTTTAATAGTTGCTGCTACTTTATGTGTGTTTAAAAATGGTAATTGTAGTAATTTTAAAGGTAACTTCATTGTTTCACAGCAACTGATATTTTTCAAAGTATCAAGTTTAATAGTTATGCTAAAGTATGTTTTCTGTAGTAATATAGCAAATATTTTTTAAGAAAATACTTGACTGATATTTGACCAATAATACTTGACAAATAAAGCAAAGTTATGCACTCTAAAAATTGACATAATTAGTGTGTGATTTGAGTCACATGACTTTTACTGTACTACTTGAAACTTGTTCCTTCATTATTCACAGACGGCCTATCTTCTGCTGATCCCAGTTCTGACTGGAATGCCCCTGCAGAGGAATGGGGAAACTGGGTAGAAGAAGAAAAGACTCATTGCATTCCACAGCTTGAGGAAGCACTATCTGAGGCACAAAAGGTATTGGTATGAGATCTGTTGGAAAGCACATGGAATTAGTCTGATCCTAAAAATGCTTCTTAATTTTTAGAATTTTTTTAGAAAAGATGGACTAATACCATAGACAACTGCTGCTTTCTTGCCATTTTTCTGTGCATTTAATATGCATCTTGATTCTCTGTGTTAAAAACATACCGTATTTTTCGCCCCATAGGATGCACTTTTTCCCCTCCAAAAATGAAGGGGAAGTGTGTGCCTCTTAGGGGCGAATGCAGGCTTTCGCTGAATTCTGGAGAGCGAGAGGCATCGGTGCGCACCGACCCCTCTCGCTCTCCAGGCTTCAGGAAGCTATCTGCAAGCCCGGCGGGAGTTCCCGCGGGCTCACAAGGCTTGCGGGCAACAGCCTGCAGCCCCGGTGAGTGTCCACATGCCTTGCGCGCCCAGCAGGAGGTCCCACCGGGTGCGTGAGGCTTGGGGCGGCAGCCTGCAGCCCGAAGCACGCGGAGCCCTCCATAGGGTGCCCCGTGCTTCGGGCAGGTGTGCGCAAGGCTTGGGGCGGCGGGTGGGGGGAATAATTTTTTTTATTCATTTCCCCCCCCCCCAAAAAAAAAACCAAGGTGCGTCCTATGGGCCGGTGCGCCCTATAGGACGAAAAATACGGTAACTGAAATGGGTTGGAAAACTGACATAGTTTAATTTCATGGTTATGTAGAGAAGCAGCTTATTCTAATGAAACATTCTCTGTTCTTTTTTGTTTTTATATTAGGCTTCAGATGATGAGAAAGAAAAGGCAGAAGCAACTCTGCAAAGTACTGCAAGTGGTAAATCAAAGAAGAAGAAAAAGAAGAAGAAGAAGCAGGGAGAAGAGGCTAGCTCTCCTGTACAGGTGAGGCAGAATATTATTATTGCTATTATTATAGATAGATATACTTATACTCTGTCTTTTTACCTGACAGTGGTATTTATTACTATCATGAAATGCTTTATCAATCTTTTAAGCAGAGAGGAGAAAGTTTCATTGCAACTGATTTTAGATTACAAAATTAGGTATTTAAATTCTGGTTCATTACACTGATTTGATCTTGCAGCAGAATTGATTTTACAGGATTAGAAAGAGTGGTTCAAGTTCCTCAGTATCCTTTGTGTTTCTTTTTTCTTGGTAGGATGCTGATGACCTGGAAAGACATGCTGGAGAAGAATTTCCAGAAGATACCTCAAAGGTTCAACAAGAGGAGATAGCTTTCTCTTTAAAGACCATCAGCACTAGTGAACAAGCTGAGGTATAGATAAATAGATCTAGGTGTTCATTAGGCATACTTTCAATACTGACAATCAACAAAAAGCACCCATATTTTTGAGGGTCTAAAGGCTGAGGTATAATTTAACTTTATAAACAAAAAAGTGTTGTTCCATTTCTCAGGGCCCTTCTACACATGAGCTCCTTATAGATCAGTCTAGACCACAGCATACCATGAACACAGATCATGTATACAGCAGGAAGAAGTATACATATGCAGAGACATCTGTTTGGCCTCTGTGGGAAAGGGGTTTGGGATTCACCTAACAAGCCCTGTTAGTGTAAACCCTGAACAAAGGACTTTTGCTTGTGCAGTGGGGCTTTCCCTCCCTCCCCCCCCCCCCCGCACCACCAAAATAGACTCCCAAGAGGGTAAGGAGAATCCCCAAAAGACTTTGTGGGGGAAGGAGACAGGGGGAATCAGACCATCTGGCAAGTTGCAATGTTTGCGCAGATGGATTGTTTATCATAGCGCAACATAGAATTCCACCCAGAATCTTTGGACTAGATGAGCCTTTGGTCCGACCCAGAGGGCTGGTCTTACGTTCTTACATTTCTTACTTTGCCATTCTTCCCGAAAGAATATCCTTGCATATGTTACGAGTTCTGCAGAAATCCCAGAGCTGAATCTCAGTGTCAGGCATCTTCGGTGACAATTTTTTTTTATTTAACAAGACCCAGCTATTTAAATATTTTTCTGGCCATTATCCAAGGAAATTTACACTAGTTATAGGTCACAGTTGTAATTTGTTAGTTTTACACTATTGTGTCTGGAAATGATAGCTTCTCATTCTCCTGTTTTGTCACTTAGTCCAAATGAAACATTAAAAATGCACTCAAATGTCTCAGCATCCTCTGCTTTAAACAGTCATAATTAAATGTTGCCAAAAAGTCTGTATTCTAATCTGCAGTTTTTATTTTAGCCTGAGGCGATGCCCTCATTTGCTGTTTCTACTGAGCCATCTGTAACTGTATCAGAGAGTGAATCTGACAAGATAACTTCCCAAGTGCCACAGATGCTACCGGAGACAGAAGTTCCTATTTCTAATGTTAAGCAAAACAGTGTGCCTCCGCCACAGAGTAAGTAATTTCTTCCTCCAGGTGCCTGCTAGACTCAGTGGGAAGTACTCTATTTTCATTCAACCAAATGGTGGTTGTACAAAAGAACCAAGCAGATCTTTTTGCAGATTATGCTTATCCCTCATAGGCATGATTCTGAACATTCAGCATCCATCAGTCCCGTTTTTGAAACCAGTGGGATTTGTATGCACTATGAAAACGTGTTATTTACAGATTTATGTGTTTGAGCTGTCAGGAGGCTGGGAAATTGAGGGTCTTTGTTTCTTGATTATTTTCCTGCACCAGTATGTCACAAAATGAAATTGGCATGTGACACTTTGCCTATAACGAACCACATTTGTGAATGGAAATTGACTTCCCATCTGAAACCCTACAGTCAGCGTAGACAGAACTGGGCTAAATGAACCAATGGCTTGACCCAGTGTAAGATCATTTCTTGTGTTTATGTAGGAAAATCATACCATACTGAACGTCACCACATCAAAAGTCATACCAAGCCATGACATTACCTAGATCAGGCATAGGCAAACTCAGCCCTCCATATGTTTTGGGACTACAACTCCCATCATCCCTAGCTAACAGGACCAGTGGTCAGGGGTGATGGGAGTCATAGTTCCAAAACATCTGGAGGGCCCAGTTTGCCTATGCCTGACCTAGATGTAGAGATAGAGATGTTGCCTTAGTGGAATTTCTAATTTTTGCATTTCCTTACCTGAGTAACTCAGTAGAATGAAATGTATGATGTAGAATGAAATGTATGATGAAGAGGTTAAAACAGTTATGATTAAAGCAAGATTTTTGTTATAATATAATTAGAGGCATGGGAACTTAATAAATATTATTCAAAAAAATGTATGAATGAACTGTACATAAATATAATTGACAGTAAATATTATTTATTCTTAAACTTGTAGCCAAGTCTGAAGAGAGCTGGGAGTCTCCCAAACAAATTAAAAAGAAGAAAAAGGCCAGAAGGGAAACGTGAATTTTCTGAGATGGACGTGTGTTGCAGAAACACTTGTCGTGAAGATTATGCTGTTTATGCAATAATTTGTGAACCTGTACAGAATTTTATATAAATTTCAACAGATTTTTTTAAAAACAAACTGCTTTGAACACAACCATCTTTAAGAACAGGAACAGAAGGAAAATAAGTTGGTGACATAATTTAACAGGAAATATGACAATACTGGAAGACACATTGAAGAGTCTGTTTCAACAGATGGGGAAAGTAATTATAAACAACAACTTGTCTTTACAACAGTGCCCTGTTTACAACAGATTATCTCTATTTTACGTGCATTGGAGAAGTAGGATTGGTCTTAAAATTTCCTAAATCATCTGTAAAACAGTGTCACTCTGAGTAGTGTCCATTCTGAATTTCTTAATGCCTAAATCAAAGAACTCTGGTTAAATCTGCCATATATTTCTAATACTTAATGGAATGTGCTAATTATAAAGTTAATTATAAGTACAGAGAGCCTGGAGTCATAAATGCTTGCTCTTGAATAGTCCCCCTGACTTAAAGGGAATATTTCAAAATAAGTGGAAAAATTATGACTAGAACCATTCAGTAAAGTCATTTCTGTAGCATAAGAAATGTGGCCAAGAATGCAAAACTTGCAGAAACTGTTATGAATTAAGAAACTGAGAAAATTGGTCAAAACTTGAGCATGGTTCATGAAGTTGCTTCTGATTAGTCTTCTACTTGAATTACTCAAATAATATATTTTAAAGAAGGGGCTGTATGCTCCAAATCAGTCGTGTTTTATTCCTTTTTAAGGTAATGGGTTAGTTGTTGCCCTTAAAATTTTATTCACATTAATTTTGAAGTTGTATTTCATGTCTCTTCCATGTCCCATTTTTATTTTTATTAAATGTAATTTTAAAGAAAACTTCCATAAACTCTTCAGAGATGTGGTTGAGAATGAAAGAGGGAAATAATGGCTTCAGACAGCTTTAATTGATCTTGAGACCACCTGTATCAGGAAGTGCTTTTTTACTGCCTTAACCTATGTAGAATCTGCATCTAGAGTTCTTAAATGGGATTAGTGTGTTTTGTATTTTTTAAAAAATCATGCAAATATAGCAATTGTAAAACCAACTTTCCTCTTGGAATTATTGATTAAAATGGGAGTTGAGCTGCATCATTTCAGGCACTGTGTAATTACATCACATCCAGCAGGCAGGTATCTATCTATGAATAGTGCATGCTCAGCCATGTACACTGTATATAGCCTTTACAAAATGTTTGTGTGTGTTTTAAAGGACCATAATTAACATAACTTGGTGAGCATCTATTAAAGAAAAGCAATGATTATTTGATGTGATTGGCTTAGGTTTTTCATGTGGCAGAGAAATTGTAACAGCTGTAACCGATGGTACTGACTCTCCCATAATGTTTCATTGTCTAAATCAGAAAATTTGGTAAAAATTTAACTTGCAATGCAAGAACAATTAAAGCAACAAACTGGATTTAGTTGTATTGAAGACAAGCCTTATTAATTGATAGTGTTCCTAATAAACGAATACTAATGTCCACAGGTATTAACTCCTGTTACAGGAACATGGCAGATGTTTACATGTTCAGATGTTTTGTTTAATTCAGTGACATTTCTAAATCAATTTTGTTAAAATAAATTGAGCAAATTGATAAGATTGTGTTATTTAGTAGTATATAGTACGTAGACTGTCTTATTGAGAAGACACAAGTGTCCATGAAATTACCGAAGGTTGAAATTTGATTTTCAACTATGATTTTTAAAAGAATGTTGAACATGTGAAATCATGTATGTTGTAAATTCCATTCTTCATCAACACCTACAGAGAGTTCAACCAATTTCATCCACTGACAGTATTAAAAAAAAGTTACAGCCCCTCTCCACACATGATCAAATGTCAGTTTATGTGAAAGGTAGAGAAATGGTAACCGCTATTCATGAAATGTGGTGGGCAATGCCTTTGCTTATGTGATTGGCCTAAGTAAGTGTCCATATATTATGTAGAGTCATTAAATCATGTTTGCTAATTCACAAGAGTTCATTCACCACCATCCCTCCTATTTAAGGAGAATTGTTGAATGGGAAGGATTTATATACATATCTGCTTGCAGGTCAAATGCAGAGTCAGAGGCATTTCAATGTGTTTCGACAGTAAAGCTGCTTGTGTGAGCGTCTCACAAATCAGTGTGACCCAGCTACTAAATGATAGTGTAACGGTATTCTCTAGCATCACAACTTTGGTCACAATCAGCCACTTGCAATTCTAAACCTGCTGTTGAGCAATTTCATGGCATCCTTGCAAAGAACCCTTGTGCTCAGTCAGCTGTGGACAGTTGCCCTACGAACTGGAGATGCTTAAGAATTAATTGGGTTGTCTCTTTGGTGTCACTTTGAACACCAACTGCTGCTTGCAGACTCTGCCCCAAAGTAGAGTATTTGTGTTTTTGGAAATCGGATTGAAACTTGTAAAAATTGAAAGTTCTCAATACCTGCTTTTCTCAGTTGTCAGTACTGGAACACTTACCTCTGCAGAGGACTGTAACCTAAAATGTCCTGTTTACATCCACTCCAGTCCTAAAAGTGTTTTTCAACTGACATGGGTTTCTAACAGCAGCCTTCAGCTTTACTGAAGGGTGAGGTCTCTGGATTTCCTCCTATCCTCCACCTTTGGAATCCTAAACTATGGAACTATAGGCTTTCCCTCAAATTTTGGTATTGTGCTCCAACTACGGCTGAAATCAGTTATCTATGGAGATTGTAAATATTTCCCAGTCTCTGCAGCTTCTGGAGCAATGCATTCTTGAAGTTCTTGAAAAGCACAAGACTTGAGTCCATAAAACCTAAATGTTCGTGCCTAAGTAGAGGAATTTCAGCAAGGCACCAAAATTTAGCAACCAGAAAATGTAAAGATGGGAATTTTCTACTTTGCACAATTGGCAATGACCTTTTCCCCCTCAAAACAAAGTTGTATTAATATGGAATGTACACTTTACTTATATTGACTAACGGTAGCCTTCATGGCCAACTGCGTCCAGATAACCTTTTATGGGGCAAACACAAGCAAAGCAGCTAACATATTCTCATTAGTAAATGCATGGAATGTTTTTCAAAGATTAATGTGGGTTTTGTAACTTTTGAAATTGTTTGTATGCACAACTTTACAAAAAAAATGTGATATGTGATTGGGTAGTCATTGCATGCTTTACTCTTGACTTTTCGTTTGGTTTTCTTGGGGAAAGTGTATAGAATTCATACATGTTTGTTACAAAGTTGGCTCGAGGTGGATGAAAACTTTGTTTTTTAAAAAAACAAAAAAATTACAGTAGACAGACATTATTTAACTATTTGCTAAAGAATGTTATACATTAAAATTAATTTTCAAAACTGTTCACAGAAATACCTTTTTAGTGTTGCTGTTTGCCGTTTTGGTAACACTATAGTCCTCTGCTTTTTCTATTGAATTTAATGGGGCTTACTCCCAGGTAAGTGGGGTTAGGATTGCAGCCTTAATTTTGTAGTCTTCATATATTTCAGACCCAGAGCTTAACACCAACCTGCATTATAGGACCTGTGTTTTAATTGATCAGGTTTTTTTGCCTTAAACAAGAATTGGGGGTTGACGACCATTGTGACTATTGATCCAGCCCATTTGACTTAGGGCCTCAACCCAGTTCTGTGGAATAATTTGAAAATATACACTTTGAGTATGTGGAATCAGAAGACTGCTGTCAGTGTGACTCCCTACTTCAATTGCTATAGACATGTATATCCTATAACGTGGCAAAAAAACCCACAAGAAATTGCAGGCAGGGACAGTAAATAGGTGCCAATCACAAACTTTTAGAAGTCCGTATCACATCTTCAGTGATACTTTGCAAGGCTGTGAAGAAGGCATTTCAAGGCCCTAGATAGCAGCACAGAGTTCATCTAGGACCTTGGTTGGAAAGATATTGTTTGCATGTTGCAGAAATCTCTGAATATGATGCCAGTTATGTAAATAAGTATAGCTGTGGTTGCATGTTGGAAACACTTCATTTAAAAAGCTGTGTGTTTTCTTTAAGTTGGAACAAATACAGCTGACGTGACTGCAGTGCATTTGTTTGATTCTCCATCAGGGGAGGGACTTCATCCTCTGGTAACGAATCTGTTACAGTAAGATAGAAGATTTTAAGCTGGGTGCACACAGCTGCCCAAGGTTGCAGAGAGATAACTGAGTGGAAGAAGACTGGCGAAACGCTGGAGGATATGGAGGAGCAGATCTCCTCCCCTCCCAGTTCAAACTCACTAAAACCATATTGTTGCTAAATAGCTTGAATGCTTGTGAAGTCCTTGAAATATGTCTACTGTTAAGTACACAGCAGTATTTAAGCATCTAAATGAAAGTGCAATACCCTCAAACCCAAACCCAAAGCACAACATTTAAGAAAGTGACTTGTGGAGACAGATAGCTTTCCTTGGCTGCATATGCAAACTGCAAAAACAAAACAATCTCTAAATACAAGCCCAATAATATTGTCAATGTTAAGAGAGTTCCTAGGGGGTATGCGAATCCCACATAATTGACCTAGAACTAGGCTGTTTACTTACGTATCAATCTACATCCTTCCACCCATCAGTCCCGGGTACAATTGTCCTTAGAGTAGCCTTTGCCCACCTGATGCCCTCTGAATGCTGGATGACTCCCATTGCAGTCTGACAACATCCTGAGCACACTGGGTTGGGGAAGTCTGCTTTAATGTTAAGATGTACCATTAAAGTCCAACATTTGCGATAAGAATGGTAGCCTACAAGTGAGAAGGGAATTTGTTTCTGTTTCAGCTGTGTTGGTTTTTTCCACTGGTGGCTCTGCAAACTCCCATCTTCTGATACTATATAGTTTTCTCTTGTTCCCTGAATTCCACATGTTCTTTTTCTGCGCTTAGCTCTGTGCCACCATTAGAAAACTGATTAACAGCCCATATGCAGAAGCTTATTGGAAGTCAAATTTTTAGCAACCTTTGTGCAGGATTGCAGACCCCGGCTGCATCCCAGCTTATAAATTAATGGGTAATGATTTGCAGTCCCTTTTCAGGTTTGATGCTTCCATGAGCCTTTATTGTGACTGATCTTGGTTTGTGGTGGCTTGGATGCTTCATTCCTATTCATGTATACTCAGTCAGCTAGGACTTGCTTAACCTCCATGGGACTTAAGCAGCAGTTAAACAAGTATAAGATGTGGTCATTACTGCTGTCAAAAAAAAATGCATCTTCTACCCTCACATCACATGACTCCAATCCCTGAAGCACTAAATAGTATTCCAGGGACAGATATATGATTTTTGACAAGCTGTGATGCCTGCTTATAAGTAATCTAAGGCTGCAACCCTACAGTATACACTTAATTGGGAGAAAGCGCCATTTAACTTAATGGGCCTTCTATTTGAGAAGTGTGCAGATCTGTGCTGTAATCCTCTTTAGAAAGAGCACATTAAAGCAATGCCCACGTTTCAAATGGACTTTGAAAAGTGGCCAAATTGTATTCTATTTCAGTGGAATTAAAACAGGATTTATAGAGTGGTGTGCAATAGATCTTAAAATGTCTAATTTTTCATCTCTCTTTATTTCTGCTATCAATCTTCCGCCATTGAAAGGGACCTTGAATAGCTCCTAGGAGGTGAATTGGCAAACAGTGGAGAGAAGCCAAGAACTCCCTCTGTTTCTATAATCAGCTGAACCAATCCAATCAATCTCTTAAGGGGGGGGGGGAATCTATGAAGCTCCAAAATAATTAAAGGACTTCAATCTTCTGCTTTAGAACAGGAAGCTCTGCTGTCTGTGTTTGACCTTGTGTGCTTGTCTGAACTTCCTGGTGGAGCAGATAAGATATGAAAGGTTAAAAATCTTTCAGCACTGCTTAGAAATTTTAATATAAAGGCAGCTTTGGAACTGAATGCCTTTTTATGCTTTGAAAAGCAGAATGAGATAAGGGAATAAAATATCTGATTACCTGGGATTCAGAAGCCCAGTCAGTAGAGCACGAGACTCTTGATCTCATGTTTGTGAGTTCAAACCCCACATTGGGCAATAGATTCCTGTATTGCAAGGGGTTGTACCAGGTTACCCTCACGGTCCCTTCCATGCTTCAGGTGATCTTCACTGTTATCTACAGCAGTGTTTCCCAACCTTTTTTGGGCAAAGGCACACTTGTTTCATGAAAAAAATCTCGAGGCACACCACCATTACAGCCCCGTGACGTCAGCGCGCAGCGTCACGCCGGGAGGGACGCACGAAAGTGTAAGTTTCAATTTTTTCCCCTCCCCCTTGCCTTCCTTCTGTGCCAACCGCCAAAAAAAAAGCCAAGACTTTAGGGCAGCAGGTCGACACGGAAGAAGCTCCTACCTAAGGACAGGTGCGACGGCTGTGTCCTCTTCTGCCACACTTGGCAGCCCTGCCTCACGGTCATGACTCCCACCCTGATTTCTCCCCGCAGGTCGAGCGGCACAGGCAGCCCAATGTGTCCAGCCCAGACACAAGCCCCGCTTCCCCACTCTAGATCCTGAATGCGACCAAGTGCTCTGGACTCCCGAGCAGGGTGGGAAAGAGGACTCGCATCTGGTAGCCTCCGGGCTCCTCGCCTGCTCGAGGGATGGCATTGCAGGCAAGCTGCCGGCCGTCGCCATCGCCGCCCCCTCATGCAAGTGGACCTGCCCGGAGTGGTGGGCCGGGGGAGGCTCGCTCTCTGTGGGGATGTGGCCCACACGAGCGGCCCCGCTTCCTCCTGCCCAGGGCTGAGCTCCTTACCCGCGATCTCGGTCTCGCGCACGTGGATCCCACTTATTCCGAAGCTCGCGCCACTAGCCGGGGCTCTCACACCGTGCCAGGGCGAGGCGGCGCGGCCCACTGACGTCATCGCGGCTCGCCGCCGCCCTCGACTTCCCTGTTCCCTCCCCTCCCTTGGGTCGCCGTGGTTACCGAGGACTGCAAGCTGCTCGGGCGAGCGTGGGGCATTAAGTGGGAGAAGGAAAATTAAAATTAAAACTCGCCTGAAGGCCGCCTCTCCGGATATGAAGCTATCTTTTGAATTTTTTTATTTTTCCCGCGGCACACCAGGCAACGTCTCGCGGCACACTAGTGTGTCGCGGAACACCGGTTGGGAAACACTGGTCTACAGTACAGGCTGTAATTCTTTCCTTCCTTACTTTGGCAGGAAGTCCCATGAGCAGCAATATGTCCCAGGATCAGTACTACATGCATAGGAGTCAGCTGGGTTTCCAAGCAGTGATGGTGTAGAGTGGGAATCAAAGGAACCTTTGAGCCGAAGACAATGCTAGTCAGAGGCGGATTTAGGGGAGGCGCAGAGCCTCAGGGGTGCTGCAGGAGGCGCCACAGCTACGATGTAGCTGGCAGGGGGCTGCCTCACTGAGATTTGAGGCCCCGCGGTCTGTGCTGGTGCACACTTTCACTGGGTTGCATAATTTGGGTCTAGAACTTTGGGGTGCAAAACAACAGCTCTCTGTTCATGCGGGTATTTGGTATGGGAAAGGAAAGACTGCAGCAGGTCTAGGGAGCAGCACCCTTGAGAGAGAAAGAGAAGATCCATAGGCGCTGACTCCATGGGGCTTGAGGGGGCCCGAGCCCCCTCAAAAATTCGTTTGGGGGGGCTCAGCCCCCCCAATAATCTCGGGCGGCGGTGGGCGCGTCCGCGGCTTTTATAGGGCGCCCGGCGCGCACCAGCTCGATAACGGGCACCGGCGCGGCGGGGGGCGCCGGGCCGGGGGAGGAGGGCGGCCGGCCTGTCTCCTTGGCAACCCCATTGAGCAGCGCCGGCTCCCCCGGGAGGGCCATCCCCCCGCGCCGCCGATCGCCAACACCGCCGACGCTGTGGCTGCCCGAGCCCGAGCCTGAGCCTGAGCCCGACCCGGAGCCCGAGCCCGAGCCCGAGCCTGAGCCTGAGCCCGAGCCCAAGCCCGTCAGTCAGTCAGTCAGTCAGGAAGGAAGGAGAAATGGGGAGGGAGACGAGGGAGGAAAATTGCGCGCAGGGTGAAGAAAGGAGAAGGGCGAACGAGACGAGCTTCCAACCCAAAAAAGGGCTGGAAGACTGGGAGGATGCAGGATCGGGAAAGAAAGCGACGCCTTCCCCGCCCGCGACGTCGCCCGCTTGTCATTGGCAGCGCAGCGGGCGCCCAGAGGGGCTGGGCACCGGCGCAGGGCCGCTCCGCAGCCGCGGAGGACAGCTGCGCGGCTAGCAAGGTGTGCCGCGTAGAGCGCGGCCCTTGTGTGGCCCGGTGGCCAGGCAAGCTCGGGCGGGGACCCCCATGCGAATCTAAGACGGGAGAAGAGGGCAGAGCAAAGGGGGTCCCTTCCCCAACCTCCGGCTCTGAGACTTCCCTGAGCCCCAGAAAAGCGAAAGGATTTTCTCTTCTTCTTTTTTTATAAATATTTTATTAAGTTTTCAAATACAAAGTTAGAAACATACACTGAAGAAAAAAGTAAAAGAACAAGAAAAAGAAAAAAAGAAAAAGAAGAAAAGAAAACCAACCATTCAACACATTTTTTATATAACTAACTGGACTTCCTCGCATCTCCCTTACCCTGCATTCTTTATAATAAAGATATCAGCAAATTATTACCTTGTTTCGTACCTTATTTTGTACTTTTCAAATACTATACCTCTAAATTTAACATACTTTTCATCAGTTACTTATATCTTAAATTAAACATAGTATTACCTTAGATTTTGACCTTTTCTTACTTAAAATATAATTTCCTGTTTCCCAAATCTAATTGCTGAAGCTATAGTTTCTGAATCGTGTAAATTTTTAACATTCATACAACTTATATTGTTTTTGTAAATAGTCCTTAAATTTTTTCCAGTCCTCTTCCGTTGTTTCTTCTCCCAAATCTCGGATTCTGCCAGTCATTTCAGCCAGTTCCATGTAGTCCATCAATTGCGTCTGCCACTCTTCCAGTGTGGGCAAATCTTGTGTCTTCCAATATTTTGCGATAAGTATTCTTGCTGCTGTAGTTGCATACATAAAGAAAGTTCTATCCTTCTTTAACACTTTCTGGCCAACAATGCCCAAGAGGAAGGCCTCTGGTTTCTTGGGAAAGGTATACTTAAATACCTTTTTTAACTCATTATAGATCATTTCCCAGAAGGTCTTCACTTTTGGACAAGTCCACCAGAGGTGAAAGAATGTCCCTTCAGCCTCCTTACATTTCCAACATTTATTATCAGACAGGTGATATATTTTTGCAAGCTTGACTGGGGTCATGTACCACCTATAAATCATTTTCATAATATTTTCCTTCAAGGCATTACATGCCGTGAATTTCATTCCGGTGGTCCATAACCTTTCCCAGTCCTCAAACATGATGTTATACCCAATATCCTGAGCCCATTTTATCATGGCTGATTTGACTGTCTCATCCTGAGTGATTTTCTCTTCAACCTGCCCTCCATCCTCTTGCAGAAAACTCTTTGCCTGCCGTGCCCGTATCTCGTTTTTGCTTTTTAATTCCACACACGCACCCTTCGGACTTCGTGGCAATCGGGCGCGCGGGCGCGTTTCCTAAGAGAGTGAGGACCCCCGCCTCCTCCCCACCTGCTCCCTCGCCAGCCAGCCAGCCGCGCGCCCTAGCCGGAGAGCCCCGGCCGTCCCCGTCTCGCAATCGGCTGGATCTCCCTTCAGCAGGCCGTGCTCACAACTCGGCCCAGGGACCCCCAGCAGCGGATCTCCGGCTCAGCTGAAGAATCCGGCAACAAGCCCCCTCTTCCCCAATCGCTCCGCCGAAATACGCTCCAAAACCCCCCAGATAGGCCGCCGGCCGCCAAGTCTAGTGGCGCCCTGAGCGAGGGTCTCTCCCCAACACCGCCACCTCGAACTGCGTTCTCCCGGCTACCCGAGCGAACCAGCGGCAGGACCCCGGTATGGGCCCCCCCAATATTTTTTATAAGTCGGCGCCCCTGAGAAGATCACAACATCAAAAGGTGATTTCTTTGATGACTTATATCCCAAACCTCTCCCTTCAGTAAGCCTTCAACTAAACCCACCCACACACGCACAGAGCGCAGCCTTTATTCCTGGTCCCTTCACCCCGCATTTAACAGTTAAAAGGACAAAGCCGCTTCCATAGGGACGCCCTTGCAGTGACTCTATGTTCTCGATGCTTTTAAATTTTGACCAATTTCACAGCCAGTCGCCAGGCCATCCCAGCGAAAGCGCCTCCGGTCCCCGCTGCAATTTTCCTTTCTTTCCGATGGCGACGCAAAGACGCCGCAGTTTCCTAGAGGAGCCCCTTTAATTTCAGGGGCGGCGTGGAATGGACTTCCCTCTGCAGCGCAAACGTGCGCCCGCCTCTCTTTTTGTCAATGGAATGGACTTCCCTCTGCAGCGCAAACGTGCGCCCGCCTCTCTTTTTGTCAATGGGCCGCGGTTCGAATCTTCCCACTCGGGCATTCTCATTCATTCCTTCGCCCGGCCCCCCTCGGGCGCGCGCTCCTCGCCGGCCCAATCCGGGGCCCGGAGGCTCCGCCCCTCCCCGCTGGCGTGCGGGAGGCCCGATGACGTCATGGAACGGAGGTTCCCCCTCCCTCCTCCACCTCCTGCTGGCGGTATCCAGGCGCTGCTGCAGCGCTGGGGGAATTCGCCGCTGAGCTGCCGCCGGGACCGGAGCCGCGCGTCTCTCTCTCTCTCTTTTGTTGCGCTCCCCACCATGAAGATGATGAGCTCCCCCTGGGCCCGCTTCTACTCCAACAGCTGCTGCATGTGCTGCCATGTCCGCACCGGGACCATCATCCTCGGCATCTGGTACCTGGTAAGGAAGGGAGAGGCGAGCGGGGCGCAGGCACCCAAGGGCTCCGCGGTTAGGCTCCGGGTTTAGGGCCGCAGCGGCGTCCAGGCTGCGGGAGGGGCCCGACCCTGCGCAACTCGCACGCCCGGGTAGCAGGTGGGTGGAGAAGCGCTTGCTTCCCGCTGAGAACCGGGCCCTGCGGAGCTGCTGCGGAGTTTGCTGGCTTGCCCGCCCTCAGGTTCTCCCAGCAGCAGCGAGGAAGACTGGGCTGTCCGCTTCTGGTACCCAACTTGCTCGCCCACCTGCGCCTTCTGCTTCTGGGCACCGCGCGGGGGGAGGTGGGGTCGAGGCAGCCTGGTCCTCCCTGCTGCACATCTTCCCGACGGGGGGGGGGAGGCTGTGTGCTTTACAAGCACACACACACACACACACACACACACACACACACACACACACACACACACACTGGCAGAGTAGCCCAGAGCCCAAATCTCTCTGCTGCAGCGCCGGGAGAAAGGGGAAGCAACTGGGACCTGAAAAGAGCCTTGCAGGATTAGGCCCGTCTTGTCCGCTATCCTATTCTCACCACGGTCATCAGCCCAGGTGCGCACAAGCAGATGGATCTCTCCCCGACTGAAAATACAGTTGGCATTCAGAGGCGTCCTGCCTCCGACCCTGTGTAGCCAGCGTGGCTTCTCCAGGAGTATACAAAACCCTCCATTTTAATATAGAAAACCTCACTTGCTGGCAGTGCCCACTATACCTGCCACCCTGCCAGAGAAAGGACAGGAAGTAGGCAGAAGGAACCGTCTGTCTTCTTCACCTCTGCCCTTCCTGGGGGTGGAGCACAGCAAGGATGGAGAACCTGTGGCCCTCTAAATATTGTTGGAGTCAGATTCCTATCAGCCCCAGATGGCCAGTTCTCAGGCATGATGGGAGTTGGAGTCCAGGTTCCCTGTCCCTGCCAAGAGTGGACAGGTGAGCCAGTGCAGGGAGAAGTGACTTTTTCTGGCAGCAGTCGCTTTCCTGTTTGCTGTGTGCCGTCCACAGGGAGAGGGGGAGGCGGGAGTGCAAAAAGACAGTGACTACTCCTCCCACACTTTTGCACGCCCGGTCACAGCACCGGCTGCAAGCTGCCACTACCTTACGGACCAGACTGACACGTCCCTCTCTACCTGCTTGCCCTCAGTCTCTTTGTAAGCCCAGTCTGAACTTCTTTCTGCTTTACTGGGAGAACAGGCTGGTGGAACCTTCCAGAGAGAACATGCCTGCAAGGAGCAGCCAACCCCTTTACTTTTTTCTTGCACACAATCCTTGAGCAACCTAGCTGGGCTCTGTTCTCCTCACTGTGCCACTGAAGAAGGAAAGAGGAGGCAGGCAGGCAGCAGCTGTTGCCGCCACTTGCTCACCTGTGCTCTCCCAGTGGCCAGCATGGCAGGCCCGCTCGTACCACTATACCTCCCAGATGGAGCATGCGGTTGAGGGGTAGTAGCGGCCATTTTACGGGAGTCGGCACACATTTGCCTGCTTGCCCCAGAGAATTATGGGAGCTATTGTACTCCTTATAGAGCTACAATTCCCAGGACCCTTAAGAAACTACTGTTCCCAGAATTCTTTGGGGGAAGTCATGTGCCTTAAATGTGTGGTGTGGATGTGACCAAAGTTAAAGGAGTCCTCTTCCTTTTTTTTTCATCTGTGGTTGCTTTTCATGGGGTGGGTGGTGTTGGATGACCTTGCTTACTGGTGTCAGAGTGTTTCATCTCTAAATAAATTTACAGAAAAATTGTATCTTTTAAAAATATAACAACATAGTGGAACATTTTGCTGTCCAATAGGGGTCCAACACATTCCGGCCAGCACTCGTAATCTCAACGGGAGCATTAAGTTGATGAGAGAGAACAAATTTTGCACTTTGAAAATAATAATATTGGACATAATTTATTAACCTTTGAGGCACTGCATCTAGTTTAACAGCAAGGAGAAGTTGAACAGTGGAGAAGTTGAACTTACCTTTTGTAGCACCTAGTTCCAAGTTTAAGCTGTGACGTAGTTGGTCAAGTCTCTTCCTATCTCCATTTTCTATCAGCCAAAAGGCAATTTTAATGACACACATTCCTTGTTGCTTTGAAAATTGTTGGGATAAAGATTGTAAAACACTTTGTACAGTGAAGTGCTACATAAATAATAAATTGTAGTAATTGACATTTGCAGCTGATGGGAGGTGTAGTCCAGCAGTATTTGGAGGTGTTACAGGTCTCCCACACCTGCTATATTCATGACATTATTTCTGTGACTGCAAATTGTTTTAACATTGTGTTTTAATGTTGTAACCCACACTGGGACCTTAGGATGAAGCGTGAGTACACAATAATAAAAATAATAACAATATACATGTCCATTTGGAAGCATGCCCTGGACGTCAATGGGCCTCACTCCTTGGTAAATGTGTTTTGGATTTAGACTGCCTTTTGGTTTTGTTGCGTGGTGCTTTCTTTTAAAGCTGTTGCAAAGCACTTTGGATACTTTAATGGAAAAGTGGCGCATAAATATTTTCAGTGCATAAAAGAATAACATAGATACCTTTTGAATGAGCGTCTGGGTGTACATCAAAACCCTAAAATGTATTTTATATAATTAACTTTTTATTTTTATTCTTTGCATATCGTATTGTTGTTTTATTGCTATGGCCGATGGCTGACACAAATAAAGATTCGTTCATTCATTCATTCTGAGTGTACATTTGAGAACTTAGTTGTAGTTGTGTGCCTGGATCAGGAGTGGGGATCCTGTGGTCCCACAGATGATGTTGGACCACAACTTACCTCAACCCCAGCCAATGTGGCCAATGGGAAGGAGTGATTGGGGCTGTATGCCAGCAGCATCTTGAAGCCACAGGTTCCCCACTTCTGGCCATCCTTCTGGTTATATGTTGTATAAAAGTCCAAGGGGAAATAAGTGAATTTCCCCCCCAGTTTTTCAGCTCTTATCTTTCCATCATTTTAAAAGTAGTATTCCTATATACCAGGCATGTTGAACCGCTCAACAACTTTGGTGAAGGCTCCCCCCCCAAAGCTCAATCCAATGGGTAGATCACTGCCAGTTTTTTATAGTGGATCACAGTCTCTTGGGAGTTGGACATGCCTGCTATATACCAAGATGTTCTAGACTGGGGAGGGGCGGGGAATTGGTGCGTAATAAGCAGAGTTACACTTGCTTTCTATTTCTCAGGTCTTGGCGCACAAAAATGGTGGCATGTACTTCATTATAATTCCCTCCCCCAACCAAACTTCCTTCCCTACACCACTATATTGTTGTTATTATTATTATTATTATTATTACATTTATATCTTACCTTTCCTCCAAAGATCTCAAGTAGTATTCATGCTTTTCCTTCTCCCCATATAAGCCTCACAACAACCCTATGAGGTTGGGCTAAGCTGAGAGACATTGACTGGCCCTAAGTCACCCAGTGAGCTTCATGGCTGGGCGGGGATTCGAACCCTGCTTTCCCAGGTCCTAATCCAACACTCTAAATACTACAGCATGCTGGCCGTGTGGTCTGGAAAGTACCAAGCAACAAGCCATATGGGTGGCAGGTTCCATCTGCACAGTAGCTTATACTGCAAAATACTCAGAGGTTAGCCCTGTTGGCTTCAGGATCCTGAGGCTGCAATGCTATGCACACTTACTTGGAGCAAGGAAGCAGAGGTCTGCCCTGTCTGTTGGCCATCTTCTTTCTGTCTCTCCACACTCATTCTCCCTTCCATTATCCTGGCTCTTTGCCTCCTGTGTTGGCTCTCTGCCCTTTCTCCCTGTAGTTCACGCTACTTTTGTGGAGGGATGCTGACTTCAGCAGCTAATGCTGCTTTTCAGAAGAGGAGTTTATTTCTGGAGAGCTAACACCCTAAAGCAATGTATTATTAGCAACGTAATTCTTTATAAGATACAGTAATTCCCTGCGGCTGCCGCTGTTGGTAAGCCCACAGGCAGTTTCCTTGACAGACGGGCCACAAAGTATGTTGAAGTGCAGTACAAAATGGAGTATATGAACTGTAAAGAAAATGCAGAATTGAATCCGAGGTGCTTTAAAAAATAAATAAAGGAACTTCTTATTTTTTTAATGTTTGAAGTTTTGTGTTTTGAACACCACCACATGTTTGCATTTGTCTTTAGCAGGCTGCTGTGAAGATGGATTAACCGCATGGCAATATAAATTAAGATGAAGGTTGTTTCCCCAAAACTATTTGAAAGGGAGGGATCTAGCCTGGATAGCTCAGTTGGTTAGAGTGTGGTGCTGATGACTCCAAGGTTGCAGGTTTGATCCCATATGGGACAGCTGCATATTCCTGCCTGCAGGGGGTTGGACTAGACTGCAGGCGTCAGTAAACTTTTTCAGCAGGGGGCTGGTTCACTGTCCCTCATACCTTGGGGGGGGGGCAGAACTATATTTTGGGGGAAAATAATAATGAATGAATTCCCATTCCTCACAAATAACCCAGAGATGCATTTTAAATAAAAGCACACATTCTGCTCATGTAAAAACACACTGATTCCCGGACCGTCCATGGACCAGATTGAGAAGGCGATTGGGCCAGATCCGGGCCCCGGCCTTAGTTTGCCTACCCATGGACTAGACAATCTTCAAGGTCCCTTCCGATTCTACGATTGTCCACCCCTAATCCGTCCCAGACCAGTTGAGAAGCAGTCATAGCTCATTAGCAGAGCAAATGCTTTGCATACAGGCTGTCCCAGGTACAAAGCCTGGTATTCTCATTTTTAAAAAAGGAATAGTAAAAAGCAGTAGAAATACTGCCTTTCTAATCCTGCCTTTTGTTTGAGTAGCACCCCAAAGCCAACTTTCCGAAAGGCCGGGGAGGGAGAAGGAGGAGGAGGAGTAAGGGATGTTTGCCTGTTAATAATGTAACGAGCATAGCTTAGTGCCACTTGTTCTGCATCTTAATGTCATTTCCTCAGATGATCATTGCAAGGCAGATGCCTAATCTTCTTTCAAAGCCATCTAAGCCATGCAATTAACGGAGGAGGGAAGGTCTGTGTGTGGGTATGACTTCGCTATGACCACACAATGGAACCTCCCATGTTCAGAGCTGGTACATCTGAAAATGCCAGGTGGGGGGGCACACAAAGTCAACACCGATTGATTTGTGTTGGGTTAGGCATTTGGCAATGGGCGAGAGCAGCCTGGGAAGGGACACTCCGCATTGTGTTGCTGGGGAGGGAGGGAATAATCCCCATGGGATTCAGTGGGACATTATTGGCAGTAGAAATATATAGGATTGGAGATGATGATAATAATAATAATAGTAGTAGTAATAATAATAATAATAATAATGTATTATTTTATACCCCACCCATCTGGCTGGGTTTCCCCAGCCACTCTGGGAAGCTTCCAACAGAATATTAAAATACAATAATCTATTAAACATTAAAAGCTTCCCTAAACAGGGCTGCCTTCAGATGTCTTCTAAAAGTCTGGTAGTTGTTTTTCTCTTTGACATCTGGTGGGAGGGCGTTCCACAGGGAGGGCACCACTACCGAGAAGGCCCTCTGCCTGGTTCCCTGTAACTTGGCTTCTCGCAGTGAGGGAACTGCCAGAAGGCCCTCGGTGCTGGACCTCAGTGTCCGGGCAGAACGATGGGGGTGGAGACGCTCCTTCAGGTATACTGGACCGAGGCTGTTTAGGGCTTTAAAGGTCAGCACCAACACTTTGAATTGTGCTCGGAAATGTACTGGGAGATATGCAGGGCAGAAGGGAAATCACTTTGGACATGCTCAGCAGCACTCCTCTTAACTTCGCATAATGAAAGGACTGAGTCAATAGTCTTGAGGTGCTATGTGAAATATACATAGCACCTCATTAGGTCTTATGTCTGGAGAAATCTGCTACATCCTCCTACGCTCCATTTGTTTATAAAATGTCTTACCCACTTTTCATTATAAATAGCAGAGAGCAATACCAGTAAAATCATTCGGTAAATAGCCAGTAAACCAGGCAAAAGCGCATATACAGCGAAATAGCATTTAAAAAAAAAAGTACAGCAGGGACACATCCTGGGTTAATAAAAGCCTGTGTGAATGGCTCCAAAAGCTTATTCAAAGTGGATTCTTCAGTACAGTAGTGGCATCTGTATCCACCATAAGACTTTGGATGAATACAGACTTACTGCATTAACATTAAACCAGGTTTAATTATTCTCTCCTGTAGTTTTAGCTTCTGCTTAAATCCTGAATATGTCTACCAAGGAATACACTTTTTAAAAAAGAAAAAAAGCCTGAGGTTCATTTGAGAGCAATATGCCACATGGGAATTGGAAATTCAGCCGCAACTTACTTAGTTCTGGAAGTCAACGGGGAGGAAAAAATAGTTGGAACAGACCCAGTTTCTGTTAGGGTTTGGCATACCTTGTTGGCATTTAGAATAATCTACTTCCCAGAAGCCAGTGACGACATTTTTCTGGGATTCGCAGTTAAAGCCGACTATTGTCTTTGCTGCCTTGTGTAGAAGAAGATCAAGCAGGCGTTGGAGCCAGGACTGCATTTCAGCAGTGACATCATTGAAGATTGCAGTTGGATTTACTCATTGAACTTTTTCCTTTTTTTTAAGCCTTAGGAAGCAACTGTAGATTTTGAAGATGAAATTGACTTTAAGACATTCCAACTAAATAATAGGAAATTATATATACGCAAGACTAAATTAACAATAACATTTTTGAAATCCTATAGAACCATTGGAGTCCCATTCACTTTAAAGTGAATGGGAAATTGATTTAGCATTTTCAATTAATATACGAAAGCTAAACAAAATCTTTGGCAGGCACATGTGATAGTGTATAGAATATTTATAGGGTTGGGAGAGAGCCCTCCTTCCTCCTCCTGTCTGTCTCATTTTGTTAATGCATCTCTGTTGTAGTTGTAAAGACTTAACTTTATGTTGTAAAAGGTTTTCTGAAGCTTTTTCTAGAATGGCACAAGTTTACAACCTTGCAAATGTAGATGGAATGTCTGGCTTGAGAGCAAGTGGCCTCAAGACCCCTTTCTAAAAAGCTTTTACAAATATTTATGAATGAACATTAGAGATGTAAAATAGGGAGGTGATGGTCACATTTGTATGAAATAGGGAGATTAGGGTTAGAGTTATACTGCACTTTTAGCATGATTCATGTCAAGAATATCTTTTAGTCTGGAATGAATCTCTTGTGAATAGAACTATTTTGAAAGCAAACGTGTCTTAGTAAAAAAATAGTTTGACTTACAAGTGTGTTATATGTAAAAGCATAGACAAACACACAGAACTTCCATGTATAAACATCCTAAAACTAATTCAAGGAGACTAGTCTTTACTCTTGGAAGGGTTATTAAAAAAAATTACATGAAAATGGCCTTTCAATTAATCATTTTTATGAGAGCAGCCTAACTAAAGCCGATCAGGGTTGTTCAAGATATAGGTAACAGAATAGAGATATCGGAATCCCATTTATTAGACTGGTGTTTCGATTGTGTATGTGCAGTGGGAATATGTTTGCAGAATCTCAGAAGGCAGCACAGAAAATTTTGAGCACTGTTTCTGTAGCAGTACAAGCAGTTGTTGAGAAATGTTTGTTTTAGCAGTTAGAATCTGCAAAAGTGGGAGTGGTGGCAGGGAAGGAATAAATTGGAGGGCTAAGGATGGATCACCATGGGTACTGAATACCAAGCCATATTGTTCAAGTATTTCAGAGTTCTCTGATGAGACTCTTGTCACTAAAGAAAGGCACCCCAGTAGATCTTTTAACATATCTACTTAGTTCTAGGCCAAATTAGGCTAGGAGGCTGCCTTATATCAAATCAGACCATTGGTTCATTCAGGTCAGTGTTGTCCATTGTTTGACGGATGTCTTCCAAGTCCAGCCTGCAGGTGCCAGGATTGAACCTTGACCCTTCTATATGTAAGGCATGTGTTTATCACTGAGTAATGGCCCATCCATTCTGCTACAAAGTTATGCTCAAAATATGGATAGCTGTGAAATTGAAAATGGTTTCCTATATAGATTCTCCTGGATAGGAGAAGACTGCTAATGCAATGAATTTAAAAGAATGCTGTGGAGTAAACAGATGGGATAGTCAGTCTGGCTGGCTGGCTATGACCACTCAACTAGAAAAGCTTGTGCCTTCTCTTTATTTTATAAATCACATTTAGGTTCCACCGTTGTTCTGCAAAGTTCATAGTGTATACATTTCCTAGGCAGTCTCTCATCCAGATGCTGTACAGCCCCGGGCCTGCTTAGCTTAAATGAGGTTGCTGCATCACGTGCCTTTAGGCTAGGTTTGCCAGTATCCTCCCTGGGCTTCAAGTGGATGCCATAGTTCACCCTCACTCTGGAATTCTTGTGCCCATCTTGGTCCTGCCTTTCTGTCTTTGTCACCAACGCTCATTGATTACTATCGCTGCCTGGCCAGTAACAGTACCTGCAGTTTGTGTCCTGGCAATTGTATAGCAACAAATGCTATTGTCTTTCCGAGAGAAATCGGATAGTGTCTGCTTTGTCCTCTGTCTGCATGTACAGCATGCAGAACAACTGTTCCAGGCAAATTTTTCCATTAAGTGAATTTCTAGAGGTGGTTTTATTCCACAAAAGAACCTAGCCCACCCCCCTTTTAAAGATCATGGGTACAGGGTTCAGTGCTTCTCTGACTGGGGTGAATGTTGCGCCATGAAGGCACATTCTGAAATGTTAGTGCGCAGGCATTTTTTTTTAATGGATTGCTTCCTCTGAGCCTCGCGGTTCTCCAGCTTTGGCCAACATCCAAATGTTGTATTGCTACTCCCAGACCATTTGGAAACATCGCAGACTGTGTCAGACCATTGGTCCAGCTAACTCAGTAGTCTCTACAGTGGCTCCTCAGGGTTTCAGATGGGGGTGGGCCTCTCTCAGCCCCACCTGGAGATGCCAGAGATTGAAGCAGATGCTTTGCCACTGGGCTATAGCCCTTCCCTATACTGGCTGGGGCTGGTGAGGGGTGTAGTCCGAAACTTCTGCAGGACACTAGGGCAAAGGCTGTCCTGGAGCCAAATGGGCAGACAGCAGCCCACCAGCCACATGGAGCCCTTGGCTCAATCTCACAAGAGTGGGAGTCTCTGTTAAGAAGAGCCAGTGTGGTGTAGTGGTTGGACTGGGACCTGGGAGACGTTCCCATTCAGCCATGAAACTCACTGGGTGACCTTGGGCCAGTCCCTGCCTATCTAACTTTGTTGTGGGGATGAAAAGTGGAGGGAGACAGCTGTGCATGCCATCTTGAGCTCCTTGAAATCAAAAGTGGGATAGAAATATGAAAAATAGATAAAACAATAGAAGGATGCTTGGGCTTAGGGATGAGGGAAGATGGAGCCATGGGAGGGGAAAGGAGGCTTTCTACATACAACCAGACTTCTAGTAAAAGCACTCTGCCCTTTTCCTTGCCGCCCACTGGGTTTCCCCAGTAGTGCACTGCCAGCAAATTTCGTTTAGGTCCCTGCCTCTATCCCAGCTGTGCCTTTCCCCCTTTTCCCCACATCCTTTTCCCCCATGTGACTACTGTGCTCCAACAGAGCCATGTAAGCACACATGATTCTCATATCCCTTTTTCTGTTCTCTGTCTTGGACTTTCTGACAGCTGAGGGTCCCATTCTCCCTTCCCACTGCTTGCTTCTTAAACTTCCTTTTTTTAAAGTTTCATGGATGGCATAAGCCTATCTATATCTAACTGGTCACAATTCCTGGAATGCCCATGGGAAAGACACTGCACATTCCGGTGTGGCTCTGGTTGGGAGGCTGCAGAATAGCTGCCACAAGTTCTTGCTTTCTTTTGTTTTTTGTTCTTTCCAAAGCAAGGAACAAAATACTCCATGGCCACCTTTTAAAATTAAGCAAGCTGCTACCTCCCAACAATATTGGGGGATTTTCCCCTGCTCCTGATCTTCAAGGGCATCTTCGTCCTCCCATGAATGCTCCAGAAAAGCTGGCCTGCAAGGTTTTGCCTCACTCTCCTGGAGATGCTTGAGCAACTCTTTGCGGGCCCCACACCTAGCGCAGAAGCAACCTGTGCCAAAAGGAGCTGTCCAGCAATTCAGCTTGAGCTCATTCTTCTCTTGCAACCATGGAGGGTGCTCCTGCTCATGTTTCATTTGAAAGGGGAAACAATAAGGTCCATGTGGCTGGGGTGGGGTGGGGAGGAAATCAATCACTTAGTCAGATGTCGTATGGGTGTGCAGAACAAGCTGCAAAGTTTTGCATTTCACGGCACCTTGACTCCTTTTGTTTTGGTGCATGGGGACAGGGGACAGTTCATAGCGATTCAAGGTTGAAAGTAAGACTAAACATGAAGTGCTTGATAGTGTGTGTTTCTACTTGTTTGAGATGTAGCTTGTGCCAGATCAGGCTAGTATCCTTCCCCTGTCTGCTTTTAAAAACAACTCTGTGCTACTGATTTTTTTCCCCAATCAGGCCACTCTTCCAATGTTTTGTGAAGCACCCCTTCTCTCCTCCCTGCTTTTCTTAAACAAATTGGCTCCAAGTCTACTACCAAAGGCTTCATTTCCAATAGGAAGTTGCAGCTAGTATTATAAATTGCTCCTCCTATCCTTTTTCTATATTGAACACTGTTAAATTTGGGAGATTCTGCTCTTTGTATTTCAGGCATGATGTGAAGGCAGGAAGGAACAAGTAGTTCCAGTGCCTGGTGCTTCCTGTTCTTTTGCATTCTTCTTGTGTCCAAGATACAGTTTGCTCACCTTCCTCTCCCAAAATGATGCACAAGCTATCTCTAAATTAGGGCAGCTGAACCTACTGGGACAGGAGATAGAATACTGGTTTATTTCAGATGTGAAGGGGGGGAAAGAATAGGCAAATGTTTGTTATTCCTCTGCATCTAAAAAAGAAAATTACATTTCCAGATCCCTCTCTAGGTTTGTATAATGCCTGAGGTTGCATTTGGAAAGGCTTAACATTGATGCACTGATCAATGATGCATTGATGAATTGAAATGGCAAAATACACTTATAGCAATGTGAGTTGTGAATGGTGCACATACCTGACGTATGGAGATGGTGGTCCAATGCTTTCCCCATCATCATATATTGAGATATATTGCAGGGAATCCTGACAATTTCTAAACACGTGTACACCATTTTCAAATGGTAGCACCACAGTTGCATTTTGTTTTACAATTTGGGTAATTTTGTGCCTGAATTCTCAAATTAATGTGTCAACCATCCTTTCTCAATGCTGGAACATGGTTCTGTTTATAACTAGTTGTCTTTGTTTTGCATATCAGGGGACTCTTTGTGATTATGTTAACTATAATTAAATATTTACTTTGGCAATTGTGTTGAATAACAGCCTACCCTGCCAAGTAAGGCTTGCAGTCCAAAAGGATAAAATGTGAAATGTTTGCATAGGCTCCATAATGAACCTGAAGGTACAACCATAACTGGAGTTTTTATTTTAACCTGGAAGTAAATTCCATGGGAAGCAACGAGGCTGGTATCCATGTAAATGTGTGTAGGTGGGGATACTTACAAAAGCACAACAATGTGATTTATCCTGCAGCAGTTCTGTCCTGCCACTCATGTCAATCAATGGAGGTACTTGGAATACAATATACATTTCAGAAGGAAGGAAAAGCCATATCCTCCAGAAATTGTCTAACTGTCTTTTAAAGTGAGCCAAGTGTCATGGTTCATCTACGGAATGCATGAAGCAATAAAAAGAAAATAATGTTATTTGATCATGTCCAGTCCTTCCTGCACCACTGAACACAACTAGCTGCAACATCCACAGAAGGACTTCCAGGTCAGAGGGCATTACAGCCAGACACCTTCTACTTTGGAAACTGACAGCTGGGAATTTCATCATCAGTAATTGTTAAAACAGTTGTAGTGAACTGAAGGACAATTAATAATCATTATACAGTGGTACCTCGGGTCAAGAACTTAACTCGTTCTGGAGGTCCGTTCTTAACCTCAAACTGTTCTTAACCTGAGGTACCACTTTAGCTAATGGGGCCTGCTGCTGCTGCCGCGCCGCCAGAGCACAATTTCTGTTCTCATCCTGAAGCAAAGTTCTTAACCAAAGGTAATATTTCTGAGTTAGTGGAATCTGTAACCTGAAGAGTCTGTAACCTGAAGCGTTTGTAACCCGAGGTACCACTGTATAAAGATGTCTGGGCTTTGTTATAGGAGCTGGAATGCAAGTTTTGTCAGGGTTGGGATCACAGTTGGCACACACAGTTGGTGTGCATGATATTTTTATGAGCTTAGTAGGAAGATGTGTTTGACTAAAAATGATATGTGTAGTGGATTTCTTCCATAACCGCATCATTGTGATGTTCAAGGCAACTTTACTTGCTCGTAGCAGCAGCTGCTGGGGAACCCATAAAAGTAATGTCCACAGGCCCATAAATTACACAGGCATTCCCTCGCTTTAGCTTTACACATGCGTAGAAAGTAAGTCACGTCCCATAGGAAACATTATGGGAGCTGGGTGCCTGATTCGCAACAAGAACAAGTCACCTACTTTCAGGCTAGTTCAAGTCCGAGTTTTTCCTGCACAAATGTTCTTGACACATTTTTAATACAGTCTGAGGTAAGCATCTACATCTTCACATGTAGGCTATCAATCAAAGCATATACTGTAATTTCTACTTTACCTGTCCCTTCTCAGATTTAAGGTATTTGGAGACAGATGGGTATATGGCTACAGCATGCAATTCCAGTGCATTATTACGGCAATCCCTTTTTAAAACTAGAATCATAAAGAGTATCTCTGAGAGACATGAAGTTTCAAATACAGTCTTAGACTAACAGCATGGAAGAGAATGCTGGAATTTTGTCTTTGCCTTGGGGTTCTGGAGCTCTTGCTAATGATCAGCTGGAATTTAAATCTTTCTTTTTAAGGATTAAATGGCTCAAACCGCAGCTGTTTCTCACATAATTCTTTCCCAGTGTTACAGAAGACAGAATTTCTGCTGAGTGACAAAGTAAGCTGAACATTTTTTTTATGACTGTAGCATCTTTTTCTTCCTGTCTTTAACCAGTTAGTAAAGCACAACACTGTTGTCTTTGTCCATGGAGTTTTCTTGGCAGGGATACTGGAGTGGCTTGCCGGTTCCTGCTCCAGGTGGATCACGTTTGGTCAAAACTCTCCACTATAACCTGTCCATCTTGGGTGGCCCTGCACGGCATAGCTCATAGCTTCTCTGAGTTATTCAAGCCCCTTCGCCACGGCAAGACAGTGATTCATGGGAGGCAGTTGAAGACAGGAGTGCCTGGCGTGCTCTGGTCCATGCGGTCACGAAGAGTCGGACACGACTAAACGACTAAACAACAACAACAAAAGCAGAACTCTGGCTCGGGCTTATTTCCTGCCCGCAGTAGAATCTGTCTTGGCATGGGTCTCTCCATTTTAAAAATATGGTACAAATTCACCTTTTAAAAAAGAAAACGGGATTTTAAAAGAAGGATACACAGGGCAAAGACTAGGAGGTGGATCAGTGGGTGTCGCTTGTCCAGAAAAAAATCAGAATTTACAACAAGAAACCTTAGGAAGCAAACTACAAGCAGTGCTTGGTAAAGGATGTAGGTTTCATTGTCACCTCTGTGCACAATTATCAGTAATGGATTGTGAGAAAAAGCTGCTGATATGATGCAGCCTTCACCCAATTTGCATCAAGTCAAGATTGCTGCTGCCATTTCTCCTGATGAAGAATCAATATGTCTGCTTGACTCTAGTGATTTGTGGCTAGAGGTCCTGGCTAAAGGTCACAGCTGATCTTCCTTTGATAGCCAGCCTGGGATTAGCATGTTAAAGCTTTGTAAACTTGTTGAAGAGATGGATGTCAGAGAAAAAGCAGTTAACTGTCTTAGGGAATACTGGGCATGCAGCGTTGATGGGAAATGGTGACAAAGGAGTATAACTACCTTAGCAGCTGTCTCTCATCTTCAAACTTTGATTCACCTTTTTATGTATAAACACATGAGACATTTAAACCAGAGTCTCTTCTTATCTTTATAAAAGTCCAAGTAATTTCTTCCAGGTCCCAACTTATTGTAGGGCAATGGTCTGGCCTTCAACTTTCTACTCTAACATTTTTACTCTCGGGTAGCCATTTAAATGTTAGAACTGAATGTTTATTGCTTGTCAGCTAAAGGACCATTTAAAGGCTCCACGGTGGCGGTGGCGGTGATGATGATGATGATGATGATAATGGCAAAGCCTGGGATGTTTTGAAGGCTTAGAATCATAGAATCATAGAATCATAGAATCATAGAGTTGGAAGAGACCACAAGGGCCATCGAGTCCAACCCCCTGCCAAGCAGGAAACACCATCAGAGCACTCCTGACATATGGTTGTCAAGCCTCTGCTTAAAGACCTCCAAAGAAGGAGACTCCACCACACTCCTTGGCAGCAAATTCCACTGTCGAACAGCTCTTACTGTCAGGAAGTTCTTCCTAATGTTTAGGTGGAATCTTCTTTCTTGTAGTTTGGATCCATTGCTCCGTGTCCGCTTCTCTGGAGCAGCAGAAAACAACCTTTCTCCCTCCTCTATGTGACATCCTTTTATATATTTGAACATGGCTATCATATCACCCCTTAACCTCCTCTTCTCCAGGCTAAACATGCCCAGCTCCCTTAACCGTTCCTCATAAGGCATCGTTTCCAGGCCTTTGACCATTTTGGTTGCCCTCTTCTGGACACGTTCCAGTTTGTCAGTGTCCTTCTTGAATTGTGGTGCCCAGAACTGGACACAGTACTCCAGGTGAGGTCTGACCAGAGCAGAATACAGTGGCACTATTACTTCCCTTGATCTAGATGCTATACTCCTATTGATGCAGCCCAGAATTGCATTGGCTTTTTTAGCTGCCGCGTCACACTGTTGGCTCATGTCAAGTTTGTGGTCAACCAAGACTCCTAGATCCTTTTCACATGTACTGCTCTCAAGCCAGGTGTCACCCATCTTGTATTTGTGCCTCTCATTTTTTTTGCCCAAGTGCAATACTTTACATTTCTCCCTGTTAAAATTCATCTTGTTTGTTTTTGCCCAGTTTTCTAATCTGTCAAGGTCGTTTTGAAGTGTGTTCCTGTCCTCTGGGGTGTTAGCCACCCCTCCCAGTTTAGTGTCATCTGCAAATTTGATCAGGATGCCCTTGAGTCCATCATCCAAGTCGTTGATAAAGATGTTGAATAAGACCGGGCCCAAGACAGAACCCTGTGGCACCCCACTAGTCACTCTTCTCCAGGATGAAGTGGAACCATTGATGAGCACCCTTTGGGTTCGGTCAGTCAGCCAGTTACAAATCCACTGAGTGGTAGCATAGTCAAGACCGCATTTTACCAGCTTCTTTACAAGAATATCATGGGGCACCTTGTCAAATGCCTTACTGAAATCAAGGTAGGCTATATCCACTGAGTTCCCTTCATCTACCAGGCTTGTAATTCTGTCAAGAGAAGAGAAGAGAAGAGAAGGAGGAGGAGGAGGAGGAGGAGGAGGAGTTTGGATTTGATATCCCGCTTTATCACTACCCGAAGGAGTCTCAAAGCGGCTAACATTCTCCTTTCCCTTCCTCCCCCACAACAAACACTCTGTGAGGTGAGTGAGGCTGAGAGACTTCAGAGAAGTGTGACTAGCCCAAGGTCACCCAGCAGCTGCATGTGGAGGAGCGGAGACGCGAACCCGGTTCACCAGATTACGAATCTGTTGCTCTTAACCACTACACCACACTGGCTCCTAATGCTACATTGCCTCCAGTGGAACAGCCTCCACCACTTTGTGTTCCATGAATAGGAAGGTGGTGGCAGGGGCAGAGCAAGGTGGGGGCAGACCTCCTCAGGTGTCATCTCTGAGGGGGTTGACATTTGGCGCACTGCCCACCCGCGACTCCCGCCTACCCTGAGCCATCAGAGGAGGGGGGGAGCTGCGCCGCTTTGACGGTGGCGTTCCTCCCTTCCCCCTTCGTTTTGACAGCCCTGTGGTCCCAGGCTGCTGGAGGAGGCATGTAGGCAGGCAGGGAGAGGACGGGAAGGAGGCAGGCAAGCAAACGGAGGAGAGAAGCAGAAGCTCCCTCAACTCAGGACCCAAACCCTGTAACCCCCCAAAAAGCTCAATAACTTCTGCCATAGACAATGGGTAGATCACAGCCAGTGTTTTTATACTGTGAGTAGATCGCAGACTCTTGGGAGTCCAACTAGATTTCAATGTGGGCGGGAGTGACAGGAAATTTTCTTCCCTGGGTACCTGACCTTGCTATGCCACTGGGTGGTGGTGCTGGATTCTGCCGTGAATTTCATCAGGTCTGTTGCAAAGGATGACTTGTTGAGTGAATGCAAATTGTTACCTCACAACTGATCCTGCTTTGTGAGTTAAAAGCAGCTTAATTCACATGCAGGCGCTCCGTCCTGTGCCCTTCATGCTTCCCTACAGATACTATGGTCAGTTTCTGTTTACAACTGAAACATTCATAAACCACCATTTGCAGTGCCTGGCACAGGGCACAGCCTTTGAGATGTGCGTCTATTTTTATTTCTGGCTCCTACTGAATGAGTTTCTTAAGCATCTTTAAAGCACCCGGGATAAGGACTTTTCATTGTAATTACAAAGGACGCTGTGGTTTTGAAAAGTCACATGCACCAGCTCTGCAGACTGTTTTCAAGCCAGATCAGAACCTGTCAGTTTTCGCTTTAGGGATTAGCGACCTTGGGGCAACTGTGTGCCGTCTGCCATACATGCTGGCTGCTTCCTTTTGTATAATTAATGGATGCGAAGATAGGCTTCACTGTTAACTGAGAAGTATCTCATCAATGTACTGCTGGCAGAATTTTTTTTCCAGGGGATTACATAAGCACTGAATATCATTAACTAAATCCTACTTTGTTTAATTAAGCTCCCAGCCAGAATGGTGAACTTAAATTTTAGCAGTGTAAATCTCAGATTCCTGCTGCGTCTCATCTCAAACTAGCTTCCATGTTCACAACCTATTCAACGTGACACGGAGGCATTCTAACAAAAAGTTTACCAAATCCATAGTTATTGAACATTAAGCCACATTGTTCTGGCCTTTCAGAGCTCTCTGATGAGACTCCTGTCACTCGAGTGAGAGATGCCAATAGGAACTGTATTTTTGGCACGCATATGTGGTTCTAATCTGCGGTCACGTCTAGGAAATCTCCCTAGCTCTTTGTGTTCCACACAGGAAGCTGCCTTATACCAGGTCAGGCCATTGGTGCAGTCTCTCTCTCTCTCTCTTTAAGGATTTTTTGCTTACATTTTTACATTCGTATCAACACAACAAAACATTTATCTTTTGGGGGTTCTCAACCCCTGGACTTCCCCCCACCTCCTCCCCGGTTCCCATCATTGCCTACTATCTTTTCTGCCTCTTTATATCATTATCCAATTTTTTCATCTCCCTTGTTTCAAAATTTACCCTAATTATATCACTGGTGCTATTCTAAGCCTGCTAATGTTTTTAAGTGTTTACAGTGCTCCTTGAAGTATTCTACAAAATTAATCCATTCTTTTTTAAATCTTTGTCTTCTTGGTGTCTGATCTTCCCTGTCATTTTCGCCATTTCCGCATAGTCCATCAATTTCGCTATCCATTCTTCTTTCGATGGGGTTCTTCCTTCCTTCTATCCCTGGGCACATAACATTCTCACTGCTGTCGTCGCATACACGAATAAGACCTTTTTCTCTTTTGGAATTTCTTCTCCTATTATACCTAATAGAAAAGCCTCTGGTTTTTTTTTTGTTTTTTTACTAAAAGTCACTTTAAACATTTTCTTTAATTCATTATATATCATTTCCCAATATGCTTTTGCTGGTTTACGGGTCCACCTCTTTATAGCAGTCTATTCTAGCTGTACCTAGATATGCCAGTGAATGAACCTGGGACCTTTGACAATGCAAGGCAAATGCTCTACCATTGCACTACGGCCTTTTTCCATTCCAAAATAATGCTTACCTGTGGGATCCTAGTGAGTTCATGTGCCTGGCTGGTATATCCATCTCCTAATCCCTTCTATAGGAAGCTACATTTCACTTCTTCCCCCTCTCCCCATTATTATAAATTTTATTAGTATTTTCCACAACAACAACAACAACACAAAAAATATAGAAAAATAACAATACACAAAACACAAAAACCAACATTCAAAAAAACACACAAACAAATCCATATCTTACAAGTTAATAATATAAACACTAAAAAGAAAAACAAACACTGATTTCCACCATCCCACAGCACCTCCTTTACCTCTCATTGTGTCTTCCTGTTTTCCTTATCTCTATCCTAGCATCTAGATATAAATCCCTCTTTCTTATCCTTTCACTTCACAAGGTTATTCCAGACTCAGCTCATTTCACTTGTTCTTTAGGCTGTAAGAATTGGGAACAGTGTGTCCAAATAAGCAATGTTTTCATCTCTCTGACTATGTATAGAGAGTCGTTTTTCTGAACTGGGACAGCATACTATCACATCTTCAGTGTTTCCCCCCACCCCCCAAGAGATGAGGTTTTTTAAAGCACTTACTGATTTATTTATTTTAATGCATTAAAAAACCCCCAGATCCTGTAGAATTTAGAATTCTGTACTGAGCAGGTTGCTTAGCAGAGATATTTGTTGTGGCTGGTGTGTACAGCTGCAAAATCCCTGTCTTGTCTTGCTCATAATGGAGCAAGTTCTGTGGCAAAATACACTTCCAGCCCTTGGGGCACAGTCTTGAAACCAAAGATACCCCCAAGAACAGAGAAACTGGCCATCCTCTTTACAGAAATACTCCTGTTCATAATGCCAGCCAGTCAGCCCCACCCTCTTCCATGATACTTCATTAAATCCCCACCCACCCCAAGTTTTCTGATTCAGTTTTCTGATACTCAGAACATTCTGTGGCTTTTGAGCATGCTCATTCTGCATTGGGCAGGTTTCAATGTTGATTTTTTGCTCTGCAGTTTTTTTAAGCAAACTTTCTCAAGCCTCAGAGTTTGTCTCTCAGCGGTCCTGTTGGTACTCGCCACCCGAGTTCCCTGTGTGTGACTTTGCATACATGTCCGTAGCTGGTTGCAGTTGGAGGGACATAGTTTGGAGTTGACAGAGCTAGTCAAGACACCTGACCAAGCTGGGTTCTGCTTGTTACCATTTACGTATGTGTAAAAATGTATATATCCAGCCTCTCATATCCAAGGGTGGATCAAACAGTGCTGCTTTTGCTATGTGATTGATCACCCGAACTAGACACAGCACATCTGAAATAACAGATCTTGTATATCTCATGCTTTGGTGAGTCTTCTGAGACGGTTATTAGTTACAGATTTGTAACTTAAGCATTTTGCAGCAGACAAATGGAATTGCTAAACTACATGCTCAGTGATTTGCTCAAGCTTTATCCTTTATGTAACCACAGTATAGTCACCTTATTTTGCCTAGCAGGCAGGCAGAACACTCAGCCTCCTTTGGGTCAGTCAGCCTCCTTTAATCCATTATGTGCTAATACCGTCTGCCTGCTTGTTTGCCTGTGTGCTTGTCTCCGCTATTTCTGCCCTTCTGTGATTTATCTTTTCTTTACTGATTTCTTAAATCCTTTGAGACTGTGAATATTGCTTTTCCTCTTGGCACTTCCTGTTTCTAATCACTAGTGCTGATTTAGGCTATGATGTTCCACTATGGACCTTGGCCAGAGACTGCCATTTTGAGTCTTAGCACTATCCAGAAACCTACATATTCTTCTAGATGAAATGCTGAAAGAATCCCATGCAGCATTTAGGCTGTTTGAGTACCAATATTCCATTGCATATTTTCTTTTCGCAACATGAAGAGGTAAACCAGCCTTCCTTCTTCCAGGTTTGTTTGTTTTTTCATGTGTAGGAGTCAGGTGTCCAAAGAACCACACTGCAAACTATTTCCAAGAAAGCTGCATCATGTGATAGAAAAAGAAACTTGCTTGCATTTCCATTTGCTTTCAAGTAAGCATTCCTGCTTCCCTTTCCAAATGCTTTCCTGTTAGCAAAACTACTTGCAAGTACTAGCCGGCCATTTTAAAGATAAGCTTCTTGAGAACAATGCTCTCTATTTTTAGGGAAGTTAAATACTTACCACTGTAATAAGTAGTCCGCCTGTACTTGACAGCATTCTTCAGGATGTGGTACAGATGATGCTAGTAATCTGTATGGTCCATGTATGGCTACCATTGCTTTGGGTTCCAGTGACACTAGCCAGTTGTAGAGAGGGCATCTTTTTGTCCCTTATCCATGAGTTCACCATAGTATGTGCACACAAATTCCTCAACATGCCACATGCCACAAAACTCAATATAGCACCTATTTAACCTGTTCTGTTGGATTCGTTAGTTCTAGCTCAGTTGGTAAAGCATGAAATTCTTAATCTCAGGGTCATGGATTTGAGCCCCACGTTGAGCAAAAGATTACTGAATTGCAGGGGGTTGGACTAGATGACCCTTGTGGTCCCTTCATGTACGATTCTATGAGGATGTATCTATAAAGAAGAGGTAGTATCCGATGAAATTGTCATGCTGGCGCAATGAAAATTCCCCACCCTCTCCTCCCTCTGTGCCTGCCAGATCTACTCAGGAAGCTTGGGGGGAAACCCAGAACAGATCTGAAGGATACATGATGGGGAGGGGGCAGTTCTGATGCATAAGGAGAAGCCCTCGTGCAAATATATGGCGACCTTTTAGGATATGCCCCAACGCTTTGTTCTGTGCAGTAGCTTAATGATGATCCCTTTTTGTGTGTGAAACAGTTTGAATGGTGTGACTTCTTTATAATAAGGGCTGAGCATTCTGCCATCCCCCTGGTCCTGACACCAGTCTTTTCCACAGAGCCGTTAGTAATGGGACCTGAACTCAAATCACAGTATGGTGCACCAGGGTTTACACCTGGTGATTCAGACTCTGGTTAATCTCTTTCTTCATAGTTCCTGTGAGGTGCTTCTTGACACAAAACACCTCAAGGTGAGCCCTTTCAGAATAAGAATCATTCGTGTGGATCTCTTCCATTGTTTTCCTACAAAAAAATCAGTTTATTATCTAGGCTTGTGATGCATAGGATTTCACTCAGAGGTCGGTGGATAAATCATCAGTAAGTATGGTAATCACAAATCCAAGCTTATCTCTTGCAAATAGCAGAAACATGGCATTGAATATTCTGTCATGTGGAGGGAAATGATTATAGCGTCTGCTTCTTGTTCTCCACATTTCTCTGTAGTGTCTGAAACGGAACTTTTTTTATTGTTCCTTTTCCTCGATTGTAACATGTCTTGTAAAGGTGTGTGAAACAGTGTGGGAACTGCTTGTGCATCCCGTCTTTCCTAAATTATGTGATGTCCTGAAGTCACTTTTAGGTTCAAATGGCATGTTAATGTCAGCAAAGGCTGAACCCACTGAATGGGTCATGAGAAGCTGAAACCCATAAATATTTCTACCCAGTGAGGTACATTGTGGTTCTTCGTGCTTAAAGCAGAACTGAGGTAGCTTGAACTTTCAAACTAGGTGTAACAATAGGCCCATTTGCTTAAATGTCTATCCGCCCAGTGGCGTAGCGTGGGTTGTCAGCACCCGGGGCAAGGCAAGTACCGTATTTTTTGCTCTATAACACGCACCCAACCATAACACGCACATAGTTTTAAGAGGAGGGAAATCTGTAGGCATGCCACCCGTAGGCATTCCCTCCATAACACGCACAGACATTTCCCCTTACCTTCTAGGAGGAAAAAAGTGAGTGTTATGGTGCAAAAAATACGGTAATTTGCGCCCCCTAACCCGTGGATTTGCGCCCCCTAACCCATGGATTTTCGCCCCCTAACCCTAACCCCCAGATGTTGCGCCCGGTGCGCCCGGCCCCCCCCTGCACCCCCCACGCTACGCCACTGTATCCGCCACAAAACTATATTACATGGGGATGGCATAGATAGATCTTTGGAATAGTGGCGGGTGTACAGGTGAGAGGGGTAATGAACTCTTCCCTGCCTGCAATACTTACCTCCCTTCCCCATCCCTGCATTTTTCTGCAACGTAGAGTACCAGTACTAGAAATTAACTCAGCTGAGCAAGAAAAGCAGTTATGAGCAGGGTCTAGGTCACCTCACAGTTAACAGATTAAGGTCCGATCCTGGGGTGACCTTGAGCCAATAACCACAGCAGGGCGGAGAAAAGTATATTTTATTCAGACTGCAGAAAGAAGGTACAGGATTCCAAAGCCTGTACACCTCCTGGGTGCCCATGAAATGTTTTTATACACGTTGCTTACATTGAGCCATCAGGAGGGTAAATTGTGTTACATGCTGATTGGTTACGAAGCGCTGACGTATGCATTGGCATAGATTCACAGTATTTGCACATGATTCGGCTTTTTGCGCATGTTCTTCAGTTCTGTGGTGTGTTACTTCTTTATTTCCACTATTGTTACAGGGAAATGTTCTCCTCGCTGTTCCTCAACAGTACATTCCAAAGGGAGAGGTAGCGATTGAAAAAGCACAGCAAGCAATGCGTGGATCTGTTGCCTCAGGGACAGTGGCTGCTGGCTTAAAATGGCGTTTGTCTGGTTCCGATCCTCTTCATCCCCCATGGCCTGTTTTACTCTAAAACTCAGATATTGCCTCCTCGCTGTACAGCATTTGGGTCAGGCTCAGGCAAACAGCTCTGCCGGTGTCATGTGTAGATTTGAGGTTGTCATATGCCACAGTAACCAGTCCTTGGCTGGCAGCCATGAATTTAGGAGCTTGGGTGACTTGGCTGTGATTGGTCTCGCTAGGCCTCTTCCCACAGGCAGCCACGTATGGTATCCTAGCAACAGCTTAGGGCAAGCTCTCATTGACTCCAGCTCATCAGCATTATTCAGATTAGGAATCTGTGAATTGGAACATTCACAAGAATCCCAGTTAGGATTATTATTTCATCCCGGTCATTTAGATTCCTAGAACCAAATCAAACTATAAATAGGGATTTTATAATCCACATGGACAGGATTACTGAGGCAGCATGAATAACCCATTGTTAGAGGTGACTTTTATTTCTGACTAGCAATATGCCAAGAGTAATAGTTGGCCAGGGTATGTGGGGGGGGGGGGACATAATAAGAATTTTGCCATGCAGGGTGATGGCAGAAAATAGTCCTTAAGATGTGTCTCTTTCTGCTTGTGCACCTGAAGGGGCCATTAGAATATTGTTCTCTATATGATCCCAAAAAACTGTTTAAGGCATTTTCTCCTCTCTCATATGTTATCCCAAAGGGGGGAGGTTTTGAAGGTTTTTCACCAGCCAGAAGAACAAGGCTTTTTCTTGACAGTGAAAATAGGCCTATCTCAGGAATGTCTGGCTTGGGCAAGTAAAAGATAAAGAGCAAGGTTGAATAGGTTGAATGAATGTTATTGTAACCCCAGAGGGAGGGACTGGACATACGTGAAACAAGGAAGTCCAAATATGGAGAAACGAAAGCTGAATTCTATACCATTTCCCGTAAATCACATGCTTTCTTGTAAATCAGATGATAGACCGTCACAGGGGATATAAAAAGGGCTGGCAAGCACAGAGAGGGCGGGCAGGCAATGAATTTTACCTTGTCTGTACCATTATTTTGTCATGATAAAATAAAAATGATTTTACTGCTGTCAAATTGACTTTTTGAAGCGAATTCTGATACTCGGAAGGGAAGGAACTAAGAAAAGGTCTTTCACACCTTGTGTTAAACTGTGGTTTAGTGCAGGGGGTGGGGAACCTTTTTCAGTCTGTGGGTCATTTGGCTAACCTCCTGCAGTGCAGGAATCCTGCCCTGGGTGGGCTTGATCCAGGAGCAACCTGGTTAACAGACGGACGCACTGATCCATTGCACCACAACAAATATCCATTTACTTTTCACATTCCGCTCTGACCAGGAAAGCAAGAAGCATCATGATAAGAGTTAGAGGGTACATTCTCACCAGGTGAAAACACACAATGCAGGTGTGAAAGCGAAGTTGGTGAGGGGCGTGGCCTTGGGAGGGGGTGTGGCCTAGAGAGAGTCCCCAACGACCCCAAATAGGCTTGGAGTGCCCTGAGATTCCCATCGCTGGTTTAGCAAGACAGTCAGATGCAGCCCTTGTTGGGAGCAGGCTGTTTTTAAAATACATATACAGGTCAGAGAAAGAGAAAGAGCGAGAGCGCACATTAGGAAAAGAAGCCGACGGATGCTTTTGTATGGCTGTGCTGAAATGTTCCCCAGTGTTCAGTATCAAAAAACAAACTATCACACCAAGAGAGGTTGTCGATAGGATGTTCTTAGATTTGCCAAATGAAAATTTCTATTGAAATGCTTCCTATCTTTACATCCCTGACTAACATATTGCTGATTCTGCACCTCTATTGTTGTTTTTAATATGCAATATTTATTGATTTTAATATAGAATATTTCTACCTCACCCACCTTCATAAAATCAAAGCGGCTTCCAACCATTAAAGCAGTGTCTGCCCCTGGCTAGCACGTCTTCCCTCATGGTGTGCAGGTAACCTGTGTTTGGCCCTCTAGCCTTCTCTATCTGGTCCGTGAGACACACAGGTCACCTAAACACAGAGTGTCAAGCCAGGAGTTTATATGCAGATACTGCTTTTAATAGTGACGCAGGTGGCGCTGTGGGTTAAACCACAGAGCCTAGAACTTGCCGATCAGAAGGTCGGCGGTTCGGATCCCCGTGACAGGGTGACCTCCCGTTGCTCAGTCCCTGCTCCTGCCCACCTAGCAGTTCGAAAGCACGTCAAAGTGCAAGTAGATAAATAGGTACTGCTCTGGCGGGAAGGTAAACGGTGTTTCCGTGCGCTGCTCTGGTTCGCCAGAAGCGGCTAAGTCATGCTGGCCACATGACCCGGAAGCTGTACGCCAGCTCCCTCGGCCAATAAAGCGAGATGAGCGCCGCAACCCCAGAGTTGGCCACGACTGGACCTAATAGTCAGGGGTCCCTTTACCTTTACCTTACTGCTTTTAATAATTGGTAGCTGTTTAGATTTTATGAAGGCTTGTGAGATATAAATATTCTATATTAAAATCAATAAATATTCTATATTAAGAACCAGAGGTTTTCCGTACTTACTGTATAGGAAGAAGACTGAGGGAGAAGTGTCATCCTATCAACATCATTCACATGGTATAACAATAGAAAATATTGTTCGAGTCCTGCTTGTGTGTTTTACATAAGCAGCACTTTGTTGGCCACTGTGAGAACAGGATGCTGAACTAGATGGGCCATCGGCCTGATCCTGCAGACCCTTCTCATGAAATACTGTTTCTTCTATTCACTTTCATGAAATGCTGACGACGCTTAACATCAGAATTTGTTCATTTTTGACCTTCTACTTTCCCAACTTCCTTTCCCTACCCAGATCATCAACTCAGTGGTTCTGCTGATTATACTGAGCGCCTTGACAGACCCCAGCCAGTACCACTTAACAACTGCTGAATTGGGGGGTGACATTGAATTTATGGACGATGCCAGTAAGTATACGTCGTTTCATTAGTAATTTACAAGCAGATCCCCATTAAATTGAACTGGTATTGTGCCAAGACAGCACTTTGAGAACCAGGTTTAGAATTTGCACAAAAAAGAAAGCCTTCCTTTTTTTAAAAAAATAAAAAAATCTTTTGACAAATAAGCGGACATTAAGGATGAGTTTTGCGGAGAGGACTGCAACTGAAGCTGATTTATTGAAACCGGCTACCTTGTCTTTATTCTTGGAGATAACCTTGACAATGAAAGTCAGTGTAGGTTAATATAGCAGTTGAGGGAGGAGTTCTTCAGGTGCACACATTTTTTAAATGCTCTATTAGGCTCGACACATTTTGGAACAAATCCTTCTTTGGAGGCGGTCTTCAGATAACAATTTTCAATCTGTTTTGTGAACTACGGTTGCTGCTTGCAAGTGGCCACATGGAAAAAGCCATTCTAGCAGGCTGCCGTTGAGGGAAAGGAAGGAAGCAGGGTCATTCCATGGGGCTTGTTCTGCCCTCCCTCCTTAGTCCTTTTTCCTTTTGCATCCTCTCTTTTAGCTTCCAAGCCCAGGGACCAACTTGCATCTTAAATTTATTTATTTTATGAAGTGTATACATTACTTGATTGTAAAAAAAAATCACAACCACCACCTTCAAAGCAGTTTGCAAAAAGAATAAAACAATAAAAATGGTTAAAAAGAGAGTTAAAAACAACTATATAAAACATTCAGAAGAATTAATCAGTGATAAACAGATGAAAACCTACTTTCTGAAACCTAACCCCCATTTTTTAACCCAAATTTAATTTTAACCCCCCTTCTCCCCCACCCATCACACTTTATGTCAGCACAACTTAATAGGTTTGAGGTATGTTTCCCCTTGATCACATACATAGTCCAACAAGACAACAACAAGAATCCACCAACAGCATACGAATCAATCTGGCTAACCTGATTAGAAACTACACACACACACACACACACACACCCTCTCAAACACAAAATCAATTCTCACTACAGCCAACCAAAGACAACCAACCACACCCTCAGCCACCCCCAATCTTTCTCACCACCAAGGAAATACAACAAGGAAATAGTAAGAGAACTAATACAAGTAACGCTGACACAAAACCCCACACATACACTAAGAAGAAGAACAGAAGCATAACCACCAGCCCCCATCCCACTTACCATTCCCCCCTCACCCTCTTTCCCCCTCTTTTCTTCCTAATCGTTTAAACCAATTCATGAACCAAGAACTCATACATTGGCTGCTAATAATGAACCATATGCTTTAGATATTACTCCACATTTATTATGCTCTTTTTGTGATATACAAATGACATGAAAAAACTTGGTATACTTATTTGTATAACATTATTCCTGTTTATAAAACCCAATTAAAAAAAGAAGACGAAACAGATGAAAACACATATCAACATTCTACATATTTGGGTAGATTTCTCTAAATAAAATTGTTTTAAGCACCCACCAAATAGAGCACAGTGAAGGAGCCTTCCTGATGTCGGTAGACCAATAAGGAGATAGTTTCTTATAGTGCAATCCCATATGTGTCTACTTGGAAGTAGATCTCAATCGGACTTACTCCTAGGTAAGTTGTTATAAGATTCCAACATTAGTGTTATCACAATAGATGGTGCTTTTCCTGTTGAGTTAATCAGAGCTTTTATTACTCAAGTATATTTTATTAATTGAATAGTTTCATTTATCAACTTTCCCTCATTCCCCTGAATGCCCATGTTTTGGAAAGATTGATCAGCAATACATAATATTAATGACTTAAAACTGTTTTTTTTTTTATTTACACTAGTAGGGAGGAGAAAATGGAGACACCCTAAAACTGGCTTATAAAATGTCCCGTCAGAAAGAAAACTTTGAAGTACTCCTATCGAAACAGTAAAAAATAAATAAATTAAATGGTCATGGCTCTAGTACTTACTGTACTTTTGTTTTGTCATTGTTAGTAGCCAAGAACATTATTCATATTTGTGTTCCCTTGGAAAGTATTGTGGTGATATCATTTTTGCTTCTGGGTGCTTGGTACCCAGTACTAGCCCAGTGTCAATTTATTTAATGCAGTTTGAGACATAAGGTCCCCCCCCCCCAAATCATCTGTCTGCGTGTACATACAGAGCTCAGAAAATAATACTGCTAAAATGCTGCTTTGGGGCTGGGGTGCCTTGCTTCATTCAAGTCTTAGGCCAAACTAGAGGCCATCATCACAGCTGCCTCCGATCATAAACTTTAAAAGAAAAGAGTAGCATTCATGTTCCCCCGCAGCTCATTCCAGAGCTCACTTGCAGCTAAGTATGTGGCAAAAGACGGCTTGAGACAAAACAAATGAGGAATGCCAAATGTTTAGGGCAAATCATATAAGCTTACATTAAGAACATCACTATTGAAAGAAAAGGCAAGGACATCAGCATTCATGGCACATTATCAAAAAAAGAAAATACACCATTACCCCCCTTCCCAAAGCAAACAAGGACACAGATATCTTGAAATAGCTGCACACACCATCACAAAGCTAGACACATCCTAGACTTTTAAGTCCTCCAGCAGAGGACGCTCATGTATCAGAGGAATGCTGGCACTATCAGAACTGAGGGAGAAGTGATTAGGCATGATACAACTTACTCTGAGACCAAAGGCAATCCAGTTTTGTCTTGTGCCAGTTCTTTCATACTTTTTGAACGGCGGTGAGTCTTCCTTAAAAGAGGAGGAAAGGAATCTGATTCCTGCACCCTCTGATAGTGCACACGTTCTTCAGATGTGTATCTTTTGCTTCCTTCTGCTAATTACAAATCAAGTGTTGCATATTTTGTCAGCGTTTCCTTGCCACCTCTCGAAAGACCTTGGGATTAGCTGAACCATTTCACCATGTACCAAAGACTGACTGGTTGTTTCTTTCAGATATGTGCATCGCTACTGCAATTTCTCTTCTTATGATCCTCATCTGTGCAATGGCCACATACGGCGCATATAAGGTAACGCATGGCTTATGGCCCCTTATTCATTCAGTCGTAACCATCCCTGCATAAAAATTGAATACATAAAGCTGGTAGGCAAAACAGCTGATAAGTTTGTAGGAAAATAACAAGCTGTCTTATTTACAGTGCCTTAACTGGGCATGTGGCCAACATCATGTGAAAAAACACCTATCCCTCCAAACTCCCATGGCAGGGCCAGAAGGGTCTTCATGTTTGCAGCCATCTGCCTGTTAAGGCATTCCAGATGCTAGAAAATATGTGGAAATGTCAACACAGGGGTGCCATTTGGGGAGAAGGGGTCATGATATGACTGACTTTTAATCTAAGTCTAATGAAATATTTATCTTTGTGATATCTCTTTTTCCTTATAGTTTGGTTCTTTTGTGAACTGCTTTGAACTCTTTGGGAAAATGTGTTAGAATTTTCTAGATAACCATTAAGTTTCCTCTTTCTCTCTCTCTCTTTAACATACAGCAACATGCAGCCTGGATCATCCCTTTCTTCTGTTACCAAATATTTGATTTTGCACTCAACACCTTGGTCGCTATTAGCATACTTGTGTACCCAAGCACAATTCAGGATTACCTGCAGCAACTGGTAAGTCCCTTTCCCTCATTATTCATTGCTGTCCTTGAGAAACTAAGGGCAAAGCTTTGCAGCACAGTTTGTTCCTTTGTTCTAAACAAAACCCAAGGGAGGTTTGGATGAATCATGGTTCTTATCTGCCATAGTTTTGGCTTTTGCAAAAACTCTAATATTCACATGTGAAAATGCCCCAAAGCTTTTATGTCTGCCTGTATCTAACTAACTCAGTAGCCGATTAAGTGCTTCTGCTAGTGCAAGGACTTCTTCTTGTGTGGAGAACTCCCAGAACAAATCTAGGGCATGCAGAAGTACCTGGTGACAGAAGAGGGAGGAAAAGTTCTGTTGCACAGCCAAAATCCTTGGGCTAGCAGAAGCACTTCATTGAATATCACCCCAAATCTTAAAGAACCTTACGAGGTATCATTAGAAAAGTCAGTCTGACTTTGTTACATTTTACCTGCTTGAGCATAGCCCTGGGTTTTAGAGCATGTGCAGAGTTCCTTGCAGAAGAGAAGTCCTGGGAGAGAACATCTTTGCCTCCCTGGAAACATCTGATCAGGAGTCCAAAATGGAGGCTAAAGCCTCAAATATATGTGGGACACTTGAGATCAGTAAAGACTGGTATCTGTTCTTATTGTTATTTTGCCATTGACCCAAGCAAGTGCCATTTTTGGTGTCAGTGGACCTTTGGCTGACCACGAGGTTGTTCTGTCTCCTTAAAGACTCTAAACTTGGCATTACAAAAAAATATCACAGGTTCAGACCTATCAAGCCATTGTTAAAAAAGAACTTGATGATGCCTAGGTGTTTGCTCAAAGACACTTTTCATACTTCACAGTGGGGGTCTGAAATCCCCAAATGCTCTAGGTGGAGCTATATAAGAATACATGAAAATGTCAAAGCAGACCAGATTAGACCACTGCTGTCTACAGTGACTAGCAATAGCTTTTTAGGGTCTCAGCAAATGTCTTTTCCATCTTTGGCTCCTGCGTTAAGCAGGGGCTTGAACTCGATAGCCTGCAAAGCCATCTCCCAGCTCTAAGATAGGAGATGCCAGGGGCAGAAACTGAAATCTTATTGATTGCAAAGCACCTGCTCTACCTTTATGGTTCTTCTCCATTTGACAGCAGGGAGAAATGTATTATCACATTGTTATATTGCACATTTTAAAAAATTGTATCATGGTATTATACATTCAAATGTATTATGCCTATAGATATGTCCATGGATCTTTACAAAATACTAATTTTATAGCAACGTTGCTTTAAAATATTTATTTATTTCGTAAAATCTATATGCCGCTTTATTGAATCCAAAAATCTTCAAAGCCATTTAAAAAATACATTTTAATGCATTTGGATACATTTTGTGAGAACTGCATTAAAAAAACTTGGAAGTGCAAAAGTCCTAATAAAAGAATGTGAAATGTAAGGCTATTGTGCTATGGACTGCTTCTCCCCCTCTTTAAATCATTGAGCGCTGGAAGTAGACTGACACACAGTGCAATCATGCTTCATGATGCATTATAAGGCCAATGTAATTATGAAGAGGAAGAAGGATTAAAAGAGACAGAACGCACACTGCTCCTTGTCCCTTATATTTAGTTTTGCTCTGATCCTTAATTGCCAACCTGGTTACCATATGTGGACTTGTTTGTTTTAAACCCACAAGAATGCTGAATTAGCTCATAGCAGTCCAGAGAACAATGGAATAGATGGAAGAAGGAAAATAATGCAGTGCAGAATTTCTGTTTCTGTCCCCTCCAGAGAAATGTCTTTTGCTTCTTAATTCCCACCCCGTTCTCCATTGGCATGGGGTGCTAAATTCTAAATTATTTTATTTATTTTCTTCTGTTTATGAATTTCTTTCCATAAAATATCTAGAATGGATTTCACAGTAAAAAAATACCAACTTTAAAAATAATTTCATATGTAAAAACAATTTCAAATCAAATAGAGATATGGACTGTGATAAAGATTAATGGCTGCATGAACTGCAATAGCTTCATCAAGCATCACATTTGAGAAACCAGAGGTCTTATTTACAGGATCTATTGGGATTCATTGTATTAAGCACCCCATTCAAAGTAACAGTGAGCTTAATGATGTGATGCTGGAATGCAAGCACTTACAAAACACTTCACTCAAGATTTTATTTTTCCCTGTGGCAAGCGTTCTTAAAAAGCGGAAATGGCTCCGACTCCCTCAGGGATTGGAAGAGATTTGGGTTTTTGCTGAGCTTGGATCCTGGCCATTCTCCTCTTTTGTTCATTTGTTTTTGTTTATAGTAAGTGCATGAGCTGGGTTACTTCAAAGAGAACTTTTACTAATGACAAGGTGACAATGGCAAGTCAAAGTCCTGCTTGTGCCAAGTTCTTCTTTCTTATTCTTTCCCTACAAGGCTGATGTTGACACATGTTCATTACCTAGAACATACAGGAGGTATTCTGCCATGCCCTAAGACAGGGGTCAGCAACCTTTTTCAGCTGTGGGCCGGTCCACCGTCTCTCAGACCATGTGGTGGACTGGACTATATTTTTTTTGGGGGGGGGGGTGAATGAATTCCTATGCCCCACAAATAACCCAGAGATGCATTTTAAATTAAAGCACACATTTTACTCATGTAAAAACACCAGGCAGGCCCCACAAATAACCCAGAGATGCATTTTAAATAAAAGGGCACATCCCTGACTTTTTTCTGGCCCACGTAGGACCAGTCTGGATAGTTGGCCTTGGTGAAGATTTGACGTTTTCATCCCCCAAAAGTTTTTGATTTGAGTTTCTCCTGAAATGAGGCTGCATTTTAATGTTGTATTTTAATCTTGTTTTTTAAGTTGTAGTTTAATCAGTTGTTTTTATACCTGGTGTTAGCCACCCTGAGCCCAGTCTTGGCTGGGGGGGTGGGGTATAAAATAATAATAATTTAGTTTTATTTTTATTTTTATTATTACTCATGTAAAAACACACTGATTCCTGAACTGTCCGTGGGCCAGATTGAGAAGACAATTGGGCCACATCCAGCTCACAGGTCTTAGGTTGCCTACCCCTGCCCTAAGATTATTGGGACAGGAATCTTGTTGCAATTTTACACTCTGAAGTACCACATACATTAGAGGAAGGGAGGTCAGGAGATGTCGTGAGGGCACGTGGGCTGCCTGGCAAGCAAGCAAGCAAGTGGAAGCCAGGAGGAGGGTGTGGAGCTGCAAGCTGGCGAGGAGCAAAACTCTCTGCAGGAAGAGAGCTATGGAGGGCAACTTGCTCAAAGTCCTCACTGGCCAACCCTGGCACCTGTCCATAAAAAAGCAGAACTTATCTCCCTCAGCTATCACCTGGCAGCAGCCATTCCATCGGGATACCTCAGTTGGATCATTAGTGATTGGATGGCCACCTGTCGTGGATGCTTAGCTGATATCCCTGCATTTCAGGGGGTTGGACTAGATGACCCTCAGATCCCTTCCACCTCTATGATTCTATGGTTCTGTAAGTTTTGCCAAAAGGACAGCTCCCTCAAATGCTTCCTGCCTCTGAACTGTTTCTGTGCCAGGGGCTCAATATGCACCACACTACTTAAGAGCTGGCGCCTGAGTTTGTTTTCTTCCTCTTCCTTCCATGGCCCTTTCACGTATGTGTTGTGTTTTTTAGATTATAAACCTGTGGGCAGGGAATGTCTTGTTTTAATTGGCTCTGATAGCTTTTTTTGGTGGAAAAGCGGGACACAAATACTCTAATTGTGGGGTCTTTACAGTTCTGTCAGTGGTGGTTAAGAGCAGTGGACTCGTAATCTGGTGAACCGGGTTCACTTCCCCGCTCCTCCACATGCAGCTGCTGAGTGACCTTGGGCTGGTCACACTTCTCTGAAGTCTCTCAGCCCCACTCACCTCACAGAGTGTTTGTTGCGGGGGAGGAAAGGAAAGGAGATTGTTAGCTACTTTGAGACTCCTTAGGGTAGTGCTAAAGCAGGATATCAGATCCAGACTACTACTACTACTACTACTACTACTACTACTACTACTACTCTTCTTCTTCTTCTTCTTCTTCTTCTTCTTCTTCTTCTTCTTCTTCTTCTTCTTCTTCTTCTTCTTCTTACTTATGGGTACCACCATGGAGTCTTGGACATGAGTCCCATCTGCACAGTGGTTTTCCAAGTGGATCTCCCTGTTCATCACTACAACTACGGTAGTGATCACTCATCAGTTTGCCCAGTGGCTGTCATCTGAAGCCACGCTCTTCTCCCTGCAGCCGGGTGTAAACAAAACTCCACGCATGGTCCAACTTTCAGTTGGGTTTGTTTTCCCAGCTTCAAAACAAGGCGGTGCTTTTATGTAACCTAGCTGAAGAAATTCCACATTTAGTTATACAGCACTGCCAGTAAATGGTTGCATCAGTAAATATTTCTTCATGTGTTTAACATGTGGACCTGCCACACATCTGGACTGCCCAAATATTCAGCAGCAAATCATTTGTCCATTCATCTGCAGTATAGATTAAGACTTTACTGCTTTTCTTGTCCCAGTCATATATTTTAGCACGATCTTGGTGTTCAATTGTTTCATCTTTTTGAATTCTGACTTTGGGGCAAGTGCTGCTTTGTATATGGACAGCATAAACACACACAAATTCCTACATAAATGTTGCCAAATCTTGGCAGTAACTTCCTAGTGAACTACGTGGATAATAGAAGCCCTGCTGACCCACTAAGGATACCCCCAAAAAAGATTTACCATTGACCCAACTACATTTTGTAAGAATCATTCTGCGTTCCTTTGTGCTGTGCAGTCAAAGGTTAATCCACTTTTTACCAGTATCACTCCACATGGTTTTACTATTTTCGGGATTCAAATAATACTCTTCAACATTTGTGTGTGAAATACAGTATCCTTTACCTGCTTCTAAGCTGGCAAAGTGATGGTGCCAGTTAAAGAGGAACTTAGTTGCAACTTGTTTTGCTTTCCCCAATGGCTTTAGGTGGTCCTTGTCCACTTTGTCCCTTCTTTTTAACCCGCATTCTGGAAACAAGGTGTAGATGTGAGTAAGTTGGGAGGGGAATAATCTTTTTCCATAGGTCTGGATGTTTATGGGGAGCCCTTGGACTCAGCTACATTGGCAAAGAAAAAGTGTTTTATATGCGTTCTTCATGCATTCTGACACTGTGACACCGGATGACACTGTGGAGTTCTATTTTTTGCCAACCCGATTTCTCATACAATGTTTGCAACACGTTAAACTGAAACGCTTCTTTGATATGTGTAGATCCAGCCCTTGCTAACAGACCTGTGCGGCACCTTTGAAGATCAACCAATTCAGGCTGCAATTTTGAACACACTTATTAGGGAGCAGTCCCCGTGGAATTCAGTGGTCTTATTTCTGACTAATGTATGGTTATTGTGGCTTTAGCCCTCATTAGAAATTAGGATGGTGGGGAGCCCTTCTGATACTGTGCTTGTGCCTCTTTCAACCTTAGCACGGGAGGTTGCAGACTTCATCTTTGCACATCCTTAACTCAGGCTGCCCCAGTATAGTAACATCCATTGTCTTAGTAAAAATAGAGTATGTTAAACAGATGAAAAGGTTGCTTAGGGTGTGACAGGCAAGTGACTTTATGTTTTGGTGTGTAAGGCTTTCGGATAATTTTCCTTCTGCGGAGGCAAAGCCAGAAGCGATCAAAATACTAGACCAGAACAAGAATAAGATGTATTTGTTTTTTTAAAGAAAGAAGCCGAGAGCAGAGTTGTGTAACATTTATCTCCAGTCTGTTACACACCATCTGGTGAGATGAAACCATTGGAACACTTCAATGAAATTCAAGAAAAAGAAAACTTCTTGCCAGCAGCTGGCAAAAAAAGAAAGAAATTAATGCAAACAGGAGTATATATTTGTCTTGATTCAGTCTGAATATATTTGGCAATAATACCAAAGAATTAACAATAGCTTCAGAAACTCTGAGGAGAAGTTCTTCCATGTCCCCAACCCCTAGCCCCAGACATTAAGGCACAGGGAAAACATTAGGCCCCACAGGAAGGCCCCACTGGTGCCCTCGCAGCTGCCCAAGAATGCCATGTGTTGACCAACAGGCTACCATTAATAAATAAATAACGGCCTTATATTGTCATGTAAAGTATTCTATAATGAGAGAGGTGCACGATCATTATTACTAATTTTTCTTCTTCTTTTTTGCAGCCTGGTAATTTTCCCTACAAGGAAGATATTATGTCTGTCAATCCCACTTGTCTCATTGTGATTATTCTGCTTTTTATAAGTATCACCTTGGCTTTTAAGGTAAGCATATATCTACAGAAACAAAGTTGTTGGAATGCATGATCATTCATCCCCCTGTGCACCAGTAGTTGTGAACCCAGGAAGACTGAAAAAAGCAGCGGTCACAGAGACAGTGACTTAGAAAACACAATGGTTACCAGAATGGCTGGCTCAAGAAGGAGAGAACCTCACATTTCCTGAGAACTGAAGTTGGCAGTGGGTCTTCCTTTTGGGTCTTTTCTCCCTGCACTTTCATGGAAAAATCTTTTGAAGCATCCCTGAGCTTCAGGGGTAGCTATGCAGATGATTACACAGTTGAGATGTTCTATAGCAGTGGCAGGGGAGCTTTTAGACTCCCAACTCTCATCAGCCCCAGGCTGGTCAGGGATGATGGGAGTCCAGGAACATCTGGAGGACCACAGTTTCCCTATCCCTGTTCTAAAATTCCATACCCATGCAGAAGTTCCCATGCTGCTTTTTGGATTGGATCCATGAAATAGCCGTTCCAAGCAAAGCATTGTAGAGGAATCTTCAGGAAGCAGAAGAGCATGTTCTCATTTTGAAATATGACCCATGACTACCTGCAGTGAGCATGCGCCAGGGGCAAATGATTGCCTTTTGTCTAAATCTTGATTGACTGCTCTAGCGAGAGTCTGATAAGCAGCAATCAAGAGTGGGAGAAGCTGCTGTTCCTTAGCCCCACATTCCCAATGGTTGTAGAAATATAATGGTTAAATATGTAGTTGCCCTGTGGATTTGCTAGAATGAGCCACCAGCTGTGATACACAAGTTAGCTAAGCTTGTACTGTATGGTTGGATTTTCGGTCCCATTTACTTCAAGAACATTAACTGGCTTAAATAAAAGTTTTCTGTCATAACAGGTTTTGCTGTTCAGGCTGAAAGTAGGTCAAGATTATCTCATTTATTGGACTACCCTTTTGTTACTTGGAGATGGAAAACCCTTCAACGGGCAAAAATGGAGAAAGCAAGGCCAAGGCTGTTATTTTTTTAATTGGGAAGGTGGACATTAGCCTATATGTCCATTATAATGGCTGTATCATTTTTTGTTTCTTTGACTTGCTAAGTGAGAGGTACAAACTTGATGCATAAGTTCAATCAGCTTCTGGTATTCTCATTTGCATTCCTTGTGTTTTGCATAAACCATGAATGTGCTCTGCAGATTTATGGATTCTGTATAATGAAATGAAATCCATAATCAAGTGCAGCATGTCCTCCACCATTGATAGATATAGCAGATAGCAGCATTTCCAGGAAACGAAATGAAACGGTACTGCATTTCAATATTTCTGAGTTCATTCCCTTTTCCTAATAACAGCACCTGTCAAGTAGCAGAGGCAGTCTGACATAATCATTGGGGATAGAAGCAAAGGACAGGTATCTTGAAAATAGACAGAATGGCAGAAGTATAGGCCCCCAATTTATTTCTGCTGGAAAGTTATTCAGCTTTTTAATTTCAAAGAGAGTTGAAGGCGATTTGAAAGCAGCTTCCCTTCTCATTGTGAAAATGTTTACCACATTGTTAATAATAATAATAATAATAAATTTTTATTTATACCCCGCCCTCCCCAGCCAAGGCCGGGCTCAGAGCGGCTTACAAGCAATAATAAAAACAAGATGAGTGATTACAACTTAAAAACAAAAATAAAATACAACATTAAAATAATGGAACATTAAAATATTAAAATGGAGCCTCATTGTAGGAGAAGGAAAAGAAAAAAGAAAAAGGGGGCGGAGGGAATCAAATTGGCTCCAATCCAAAGGCCAGGCGGAACAACTCTGTCTTACAGGCCCTGCGGAAAGAGATCAGATCCTGCAGGGCCCTGGTCTCATGAGACAGAGCGTTCCACCAAGTTGGGGCCAGTGCTGAAAAGGCCCTGGCTCTGGTTGAAGCCAATCTAACATCCTTAGGGCCTGGGACCACTAGGGTGTTGTTATTTATGGACCTTGAGGCTCTCCGTGGGGCATACCAGGCGAGGCGGTCCCGTAGGTACGAGGGTCCTAGGCCGTGTTGCCCTTAAAAGGTTTTGCAGGGTTGGATTTTTAAAAATACCTTCCAACTATGTTAACCAGAGGCAAAAGTGGTATGATTGTTTACACCACAAGCAATGACCCGCTCTTTCAAATCACCCAGCGTTCTGCAAAATATTATCTGTATCTAGACATAATTGGAGCAGCTAAATGTTTCCTGTAGTTCTTCAAACACATCTTCTACCACAATCCCCAAAAGCATCCTAAAATAAAACCTTCCCCCCCAGAACATATGTTCTTAATTTTTTTATACCTTTTTCTTGTACTGTCAGACTGGAATGGATCATCTGGAGCCAGAACACTCAACTTTATAAATGGAGCAAGATAATATTTTCAAACAAAATGGAATGGAATTTTACTTCTATCCTGAAACACTGCAAAGACAACGCAGAGTAAAGAATTTTGTCATGGCCTTGATCTGCCCCATTCTGCTTTGCATCTAGACCATTCTCTTGCCTTCCATTTTGTTTGAATTTTTGGTGGTTATCTCCCATTTATTATTATGCCTTTGCATTCCGTGTATATCTGAATTATCACTGAGTTTGCCTTTAGCTTACGTCAGCTGTCACCCATGGTTTGTAGGCCTGTGGGCAGATTTGAATGCTTTAGCAAATGCCATGGCTTTAATCTTTCCCACACCCAATGGATCAGCACACTTCCCTGAAAGACAGAAAGAGAGAAAACATGCATGCACACACTTCACTTTTACAAGCAATCTGGATAAAAGTCTGTTCAAATAAGAATTAGTCTGAGCCTTGAAAAGCATGTAGAGCTGAAAGAGGAAGTCACTCTTCCAACTTCCTCCTTCATCTCTATGTACTTTCCCAGTGCTGTTTTTCTTGAAAGAGAGGTGCTGGAACCCACCAAGAACATCTCCCTTGTTTCTCTTATAATGGCAATGGTGCCCACCCGAGAGGTGCTGGAACTGAGTTCCAGTGAGTTCCAGCTGGGGAAGAAAGCCCTGTACTTTTCAAAGGAGAAAAACGTAACCTCCCACACAATCTCATTAGGTCACAGGTGAGACCTCAAGGGTACCACCAGGTGATGGTGATTCCTGGCCTAAGTCCGAGGATGACATTTTAGTTTCCAACAACAGAACTACTGAATCTTCTTTTTATTTTAAATCCTGGTGCAACTATCATTATCGCACAGTGAAAATGCTACATTTTCAAGGCATTAATGATGAGATAGTCTATGGATGCATTTAATGTCTTTTTAATACGGTAGTGTTGGAAAGTATTGATCAGTAGCTAGAGGACTGTGTTCAGCTTGGACAGTCAGAAATTAAACAAGCTTTGGAAACCCGTGCCAGAATACATGACTCCTCAGACCTAGAAGATGACAAGTGCTCTGGCTAGCTTCTTTTTAATAGTCTCTGCCAGCAAATATTTCCAACATTGGTAGACCAACAAGTTCCATGACTGAGATGTTCTTTGTAGGAAGTATTTTTTATTCAGTATATTTCTTCCCCTTGTCCCATTCTTTTCTTTTAGGGTAGACAACAAGCATTTTCCTTTCTGTTTATACACAATATTTCAGATCTTTGAAGACTTGTTGGCTTATTCCTCCATCCTGCCACTGTTATTTTCTCTCCAGTATAAACGATTGCTTTTATTTACTTACACAATTTAAATCCCAAACTCAAAAGTTATGATTGCTCTTCTACAATATACTTTTGGACCCGAAAATTTGTCCAGCTAGAGGAAAATAATATTATTTCTGAGTTTTGGCTATGCTTCTGCTAAATGCACTCTGGAATAGATTATGTTTCTTTGTAACCATATTGCATTGCTGACCCAGTACCATTTGCGGGGAAAGTATAAGCCTCAACTCATTTTCTCAGCAATGCTATTTTTAAGCCACTTACCCCATCCCCTCTTATACTTGCTTGTATGAATTTTCGTTCCTCCCAATCCCACCCAATATTTCTCCGCTGTCAACAAATTTCACAAGGCCTGCATATTGAAAATTGGTTTTAAATTAGTAAAAGTTCTGCCAGGCAGGGGGAAGATTCACACGTGCCCTTCAGGGGAAAAAAGGGCAAGGAGCAGCTAATCTGTTTGAAGTGCATGTCTGTCTTACTTTTATTAAAGATTCATTTTAAATTTGCCATTGTTTATGAGCCAACAAATGAAGCCCACTCTGTGTTAGTAGCCCTTTAAAGCCTTGTAAAAACCAAACCACTGGATCCTATTAATCTTTGGCAGGCAGCAGAGCACTGCTTTGTGGTTTCCTGTACATAGAGAGTGTTTTATGTTTGGCCATCTCTACTTTCTTCTGCTGTATTCTTTTTTTGGAAAGGGGAAAAAAACTTTTACCACATTGCATTTGCTTAAACCAAGATGAAATTGCCCCCCGCCCCCACCCACTCTGCATTTACTCTCAAAAACACAGAAGCATTTGAAACAAAGTATGACCAATTAATTTTTTTATACTCATCATGGTATATAAGGTTACGGTCATTTTACAACTGGGAAAAGAAGGGTGCTACTAAAATTGAACTAAATAATAGGGAGTTAAATTATGCAGCTTGTAATAGTTCTAGGGGTTGCTCGTGCGTAAATCGGCGCCACACCTGGCTGGATTGCCTGAGTGAATCCTTTCTGTCTGGACAGCCACTCGCCCGTGGCTGTCTCAATCGCTGGCAGAATCCGTCAGTGGGCATTTCTTGAACTTCTTCCAGCAAAGAAGCTCTTTGACGCCTAGTCTCCGCCTACTTTCCCTGCGCGGAAGCCTTCTGCGCAGGGAGGGTGTGGGCATCGGAGGACCCGTGCTCTCCCCGCTGGTCCCCGGCGAGGAGTCTTGGAGCCACCTCACCGATTCCCCCATCTGCCCCCCTTCTCCACTGGTGATTTCCTTCCCCAGAAGATGTGCTGCTTCTCTCCCTCCCGGGACGCTCTCCGGAATCCCTCTGGAGCCCTCCCTCTCCCTCTGGCTCCGATGGCAGTTCCCTGACACAGCTCTTTAACTATATTCCAGGATTTTTGCCTTACTTCCTTAGAAGAGAGTGTACAAGTTCTGTTTAAAATGCAATGTATAGACAGTGAAGGCATGCTCTATTCATTTATTTTAAATATTAAAAGGGCCCAAGGACGTGATGATGTTGAAATTTCATGGTCTTAATTTATGTAGCACTAATAGGCTCATTTGCACTTCGAGACCCCCAAGCACCCCCAAGAAATGAGACACAGTGACACAGGATTTTAGTTTACATTACTGGGCAAAATTTAGGCCACAACTTTATTGAATACAAAATGTAAGTGGTATTGGCTTCGGCATTGGAATCACCAGACTATATTGGATTCCCAACCGCTTTCATGGTGAATCTGATAACAAGAGTGAAAGACCGCCAGCAGGAGAGAGCACCACCCTTGCGGGCAGGCTTGAGCTCCCCTCGGTGCCCCCGTGGGGTCCTGGTGTGGCCCTAGGCCCACCGCTAGGACAAGACCCAGGCCAACCCCTGATTCCTTTCATTCAGCGGTTCTCAACCTGTGGGTCCCAGATGTTGTTGGACTGCAACTCCCATCTTCCCTGACCACTGGTCATGCTGGCTAGGAATGCTGGGAGTTGTAGTCCAACAACATCTGGGGACCCACAGGTTGAGAAACACTGCATTTAATGGAATACCCTTGAGCTTGGAGGGGTAGGTGATGGCCGCCACTTCCTCTCCCCACCATTGCTGATCCAATGCCTAACCGCCAAACCTTACAAAGTTGTGACGATTGCTACGGTGGTAGGCGAAAACCAAATGGTCCTGCCAATTCGCTAGATGGAAAAATTTCTACCAGGCCCCCATTACAAAACAGGCGACCAATGAAGACCATAGCAAGGCCAGGCAAACCTAAATAAAGGGAAGGCGGGCGGGGGATCTGCTGCGCGAAGGCAAAGAGGACCGGCAAATGACGCACAGGGTTATATATTGTTCCCCGGCCACTCCACAAGCCAAGCGATGGGCTTTAGGGCCCAAGCAACTGGGGAACGACCAACCGGAGTGGAGGAGGGCATGGCCCTGCCCACCCCAGCAGGTGGGGGGTGCTCTAAGGCCCGAGTGCAACACGATCCCTCTTTGATGAGGAATCAATTTCACACATTATACAGATGGCTGGTTCCGAGGTAGCACTAAATGATATCTTTGTATTACATGAATAAACTGCAGTAAGCCTCATATTTGTACACCTCCCACTCCTTCTCAGGCGCGCAGAAGAGAAAGCGATCCAAATCTGTTGCTTTCCGCTTTAAACTAACCAGAGTTCCCCATTATATCCGAACATTACATCCACAGAGAACTTTGGTAAATTTAGACCAAGGCTACTTCATTTAAACCAAGCCAGAATCAATCCATGATTTATAAACCTGGCTTGATCACTAACCATGGTTCATAAACTAACTGGAGTTTCCCAACTTCCCACATAATCTAGCTGGCTTGAAATCAGAAGCAGATCCTTTTCTCTTTTTTGTCTGGCTCATGCCAGAGGGAACTGGAAACCCAAGGCTTTCCATGGTTTGTGCCCATAATGCTAAACCATAGTTTAGCATCACATCTGAACTGGCTCCGTATATATTATCTGAGTTTGCCGCAAGGAGTACATTCAACAGGGAGGTGTAAGATACACATGCTTTCCAACAGATTCATACTTTAGGTGTACGCTTCAGTGGGTATGTATGCATGGCTGCTTCTAGTTTCCCATGAATAAATGAAAGTAATTCCGAAAGATAGCAGGTTCTGACTCCAAATAATAGTATTTCAGGCTGTTAAGGGGAGAATGGTTCCTCCTGACGCTTTGCACCTTCTTATGTTGAAAATGCTTCTAAGTAGAAAAAGAAAAAAGACCCTGTGTCTAGATCTACATCTTTTTACTTTATGTTTCCGGGCACAATTCAAAGTGTTGGTGCTGACCTTTAAAGCCCTAAATGCCCTGGGCCCAGCCCAGACACTGTGGTCCAGCTCCGAGGGCCTTCTGGTGGTTCCCTCCCTGCGAGAAGCAAAGTCACAGGGAACCAGACAGAGGGCCTTCTCGGTAGTGGCGCCTGCCCTGTGGAATGCCCTCCCACCAGATGTCAAAGAATCCTGTTTAGGGAAGTTTTTAATGTTTGATCTTTTACTGTGTTTTTAATATCCTGTTGGAAGCCGCCCAGAGTGGCTAGGGAAACCCGGCCAGATGGGTGGGGTATAAATAATAAGTTAGTACTGTAGTAGTAGTAGTAGTAGTAGTAGTAGTAGTAGTAAGTAGTAGTGTTTTATTATATTCCATGCTGTTTGGTCTGTGGCTGTTTGTTTCTTTATACTGATTTTATTGTTTATGGCTTTTAACTTTGCAAGTTGCTCTACCGTCATAGGGATTGAAGTGCAGAGTATTAAATATTAAAATAAAATGAATGAAAATATAAAGTACATAATTGCTGCATTCATATATGCATTGCTGCATGTGGAATAAGCATACATAGCAATTAATTGCAATTGAGTTCTTCTAAGGCTTCCTTCCCTTAAGCAACATCTGTCGTTCTGAGCATGAGTGGCAAACATTTGGCATCAACCTCTGTGGTTTTTATCCCTGCTCATCCATGAATAAACTCACTTTGTGACCCTCAGGCAAATTGCTGACTCTCAGCTTTAATTCGTGGCGTGCAAAAATAATTGGCTGCTTTTATATTTCACAGTGTTCTAAGGAGGCTGAGTGATCTAGATTGTAGAACACTTTGTACTTTAGAAGGCTAATATTCAGTCTTTAATAATGCTTTTCTATAGTGCTTTCATAAGAACCTAACCCCACAATGTTGTAAACGATCCATATGGGGGCGTTTGACGCTTTTCTCCATCTCATCGATCACTCTGGTTGCCCTTCTCTGAACCTTAGCTCTACAGTATCCTTTTTTTGAAGTGAGTTAACCAGAACTGTACACAGGATTCTAAGTGTGTTCTTACCATAGATCTGTATAACTGCAAGTGAAAATTCACTCCCTTATTTTTGGATAGGAAAGGTATGCGCTGCAAAATAGGTCAGTGACTCAGCCTAATGGTTTTTCAGTAGAATAAAAGGCTTTTCGGGACAAATCAGCAGGAAATTTGCTGGGGCAAAATGAGTTTCCATTGCAAGGGCTCGGCATATGCCTGTGTGTGTCCAAGACATTTGGCTAGCATACTGGTTTTAGCTGCTCATCTTCCCAAGCACGCGTAGGTGGTGTCTCTGGCTTCCATTTGCCTGTTGTGGGCGAGCTGGTGACCTCCTTGGTTAGGAAAACTTTGTTTGCTTGGTTTATACGGAACTACTACGAAGTAACAACATGCTTTGGGGGCTTAGCTGCAAGCACTGGTAGGTGGAACAATAGTGACTCCAGCAGCAAAGGTTTAAAAATGTTTGCAGCACAGTGAGAAGCCTAGGTTGCTGTGATTTTAATATAACAGTTGTAATTTTGTTCTAATACATTGGCTCAGGAGCAACTTAAGCTTAGCATTCCTGCATTTTTTTGGTTATGGCCTACATCTGGACTTCCTTGGGGAAAAGGTAAAGAGATATGGATTTGGACTCTGAACTCTGCATTTTCTGGTTTTGTAACATTTATAAGATCCATCTACTTTAGCCTTTGCCTTTGAGAGCTTGGCTTAAACAGAGCAATCCTATGTGTGTCTTTGTCTACTCAAAAGTAAGCCTAACTTAGTTCAATGGGATTTACTACATGGAAGCAAGTGTGTATAGGATTAGAGCCAAAATCTAGGGTTGTGCAAGATTGGTTTGGACTCTGATTGGGTGCTTCAGAAAACAGATTGCCTCAGTCGGACTCCGTTCAAGCCTGCTTCATGTTGAACCCCCAACCCCATTCACTGCAGGGAAATTTTCTAAAAAACATAGCTCTAACTTTTTCTTTTCATGGAAGTGGGTAAAATTTGCAGGCAAATTTTCTAGGGTGGATGAAGCCTGCCAAATTGTAGGCAAAATAAGTCCAGAGGATTTTGTGCTGGGCACCTTGTTTGGGGAGGAATAGCTAAAAGGGATTTGCTTTCCAGGTAAAATCTTCCATATAGATGACAAGCCACCCTGTTATAATGGAGCTCTCCCCAGTCTTGTGCTTGTTGTTTCTTCCCCCATCACCCACTCCCTAGTATGTTTAGAGACGTGACTTTTGCTTTAATGAGATGCTTGTCTGCAGCATTTTTTGACATCAGGACAGCTGAGGTGCAGCGAAGTATTTCAAGAGTCCCTGCTTTGAGTTGCACTGCTTCATAGAGATTCCCCTTCATCTCTCAGAGGCCAAAAAATCCCTCTGAGGCATCGTGCTTCACTTGGGAATTCTCCAGATATCACATCCATACTACCATCTGTTAAGTCTTTTAAAGCATTTAAAGCAGCCGTGCAAATAAGTCTATACAGGTGGAATAAATCCACATAAATTTTTAGAAGCCTCCCCGTTGACATCTTCAAAAAAGGACTTACTACAGCATTTTTCTCCTGTTGAGGAAGCCTTGCCTTCACAATGCATTTGCCAAAATGCCTGTCAGTGATTTGAACACCAGGGCATTGTACCCCTAGGGAAGGGGCACATCGAAAGAGTCATGCTCCATGACATCCATGGGCTACCAAGGGGTAAAAAAATAATAATCCATTAATAGAAACTCGAGGACTCTTCCAGCCTGCAGTCAATTCGGACTCTCCATAGGTGACTCAGCTTTATGGTATCAAAATGCTCACCTGTTTTGGTTTTTTGCTACAACAAGTTAGTGTAATTGTTGTTGCTGTTGTTGTTGCTGTTGTTTATTCCCTGCCCATCTGGCTGGGTTTCTCCAGTCACTCTGAGCAGCTCCCAACAAAAGATTAAAAATACATTAAAACATCAATCATTAAAAACTTCCCTAAACAGGGTTGCATTCAGATTTCTTCTAAACGTCAGATAGTTGTTTTTTTCTTTGACATCTGGTGGGAGAGCATTCCACAGGGTGGGCGCTACTACCAAGAAGGCCCTCTGCCTGGTTCTCTATAACTTCGCTTCTCGCAGTGAGGGAACTGCCAGAAGGAGACACTGCTTCAGGTATACTGGGCCGAGGCCATTTAGGGCTTTAACGGTCAGCACCAACACTTTGAACTGTGCTTGGAAACGTTTGGACAGACTACAAAAAAATAAAATAAATCAACTTCTTAATCATCACGTAGCATGTTTCAGTGAAGAGTGTGTGGTAAAGAAAATCTGTTTCAAATTCAACAAATCTTCTTTCTCTGCCTCTACTTCCTCATGCAGGCTTACCTGATCAGCTGTGTATGGAACTGTTATCGATACATTAACAACAGAAACAACTCAGATGTCCTGGTCTACATTACTACTAATGACACAGCGGTAAGGATGTCAAAATCAAATGGGGCTCTGACAGCCTTTGGGTGTGGAATGTAGGCATGAAACCACTTTCTTGTCTAGCCCGTTGTTGTTGCTGTTGACTTCTGTTTCCAGTTACTTTGGGGGAGCCCCCATTTCTGATGCACTCTGGATGATGGTAGCACCTAGTACAGCTACTGTAATATCCTCCGGACCAAATGCCCCATCAGTGCATTGCTGTGGAGAAAGCAATGTCTTGCTTAGCCACATTGTAAACTACTGCTTTCCAGAGCTGATTCACACAAACAGGATAGGCAAGCGTGGTTCCCTCTCGTGCAAATTGCAGCTGAGTAATGAAGGGCTGTCAACCAAATCAGTCTTTCTGCAAAAGAGATTAGAGTAATTCGTCAACTGTGGTTAAATGGAGCCTCCTCTCATGGCTCAGAGGCAATATGCTTGCTTTGGAACACCATTTGCTGGGGCGTGTGAGGGTTCATCAGGTTCAGTCACACTAGGAAGCAATGGTTAAATTAACCCTGGAGGTGTTGAATTGCAGCATGATAAAAAGGGAGAGGGCAGCGTGAGAAGCAAATGTACAGGCACAAAACTGATGCATAACTCCACCTAGTAAAACCATAGTACACCCAAGGGATGTTCAGTTTGCAGCCTTTTACAACCACCAGGCACATACCTGTGTCTGTGCTATCCATGTTGTTTTGTGGAAAACAAAACAACTTTCAAACATAAGAAGTGTGCATGCACACGAAAAGAAGAAGAAGTGTGCATGCACACGAAAGCTTATACCAAGAACTAACTTAGTTGGTCTTTAAGGTGCTACAGGAAGGAATTTTTTTATTTTGACTATGGCAGACCAACACGGCTACCTATCTGTAACTTTCAAACAGTTCTTGATTCTCTGCCTGCTCCTCCTGCTCCAAGTCCTCTTCCTTCCTTAAACATTCTGTGGTCCCTGGAATCTAGGAAGCCCTGGGGGAAGAGAATGTGTCCCAGTGACAAGTCCCTACCCCAAACATTGATGCATCCTATTCCGGAACATTTTAATGTCATTTCAGCAATAGAGCTGCTTTGTTATGACTAAGACCTCTGATGGTCCACACCAATGTGTTGGAAGAATCTAAGGTTCTTCCCCACAATCTCTGCTGCAGATGAGGAGCTACCAGCCATTTTCTTGGATATATTATCTTAATGAATCCCAGATGATCTCACTACAGCACAGTATATATTTTATGAAACTGTATCTGCTAAACGTGTGCTGTTTGCCTAAAGAGGGAGCCCTTTTATTTTCCTTAAAATAATAGAGGACTTCTGTAATTGGGCAGCCATATACCCATGCACATGGAAAATGTACAAATGTGCGCTTAAGAATGTTTTGGCAGCGCAGCGAATTTGAGGTTATAAATTATCTCAGGGCAGTCCAGCTTCCATCTGTAATCACTCCAGGCTGGTTTCTAATGGAAATGCTCATAGATAAACATTTAGGTTGCTTCCTGCCCAGGCGAAGAGGGAGGCACTCTGGAGTCTACTTCTTGACAGATGATAATGCATTAAGGAAAGCTTAAACAAGCGGCACATGGCCTGTGTGCTTCAGACAGAATCTCCAAACCATGTTCGGGTTTGTAAAAACCAGAGCAGCGTGCTTGTACAGTATTCTAAGAACAACAATGTTAATGCAAGACATGGTTCTCCCCAAGTTGCAGAACAAAGAATACAAGGTATGGAGTCCTTCTCAGAGTAGTGGCATGTTCATGGGTCCACTGTGGGGGCTAGTGCCTGCCATCGCCAATGATCACAAGCAGTTCTGGGGGCAGAACTTGACATGGGACCCTGCACTTGCTTCTGAAGTTTTTGTTATTTTTCTACTGGGATGATTTTATTCGCACTTATTAATCACTTTTATTTGCAAGACATAACCCAAATTATTATGTACAAAATAGTACAAAGTTTGAAGCTGGTAAAAAACCGAAATAGAATAAAAACCTAAAAACACATTTGTACATCTAAAAGACAGGTCTAATGCATTCTACCCACTGAAAGAGGCCACAGATATATAGAACCCTCCAAAGCAGCCTTTCTGAACCTGTGGGTCCCCAGATGTTGTTGAACTACAACTCCCATCACCCCTAGCTAGCAAGGCCAGAGCTCAGGGATGATGGGAGTTGTAGTCCAACAACATCTGGGGACCCACAGGTTGAGAACTGCTGCTCCAAAGTAAGGGCCAGAGCCCTAGGTAAAGAAAGAAAGAAATGTTTGCCTGGTGCCTAAAAGTAGATAGCGATGTTGCCAGCCATACCTCCCTGAGGAGAGCATTCCTTAAGCAAGGAGCCACCACTGAAAAGGCCGGTTCTCATGTCGCCATTCACCACACCTCCCTTGGAAGGGGCACATGAAGAAGGGCTTTGGATGCTGAAAGCAGGATCCAGATTGGTTCACATGGAGACAGGTGGTCTCATTGGGGTTCTGAGCCACACAAGGCTTTATAGGTCAAAACCAGCACTTTAAAATGGGTTCGTGATTAATGGAATGGTTTCATTGAAATGTATTTTTACAGTGGTGCCCCGCAAGACGAATGCCTCGCAAGACGGAAAACTCACTAGACGAAAGAGTTTTCCGTTTTGGAGGTGCTTCGCAAAACGAATTTCCTATGGGCTTGCTTCGCAAGACGACAATGTCTTGCAAGTTCCTGCTGTTTTTTTTTTCCCTTTCCCCCCTTTTTCTAAGCCGCTAAGCCACTTATCAGCTGATCCGATCAGCAGATAAGCCGCTAAAAGCCGCTAATAGCGCTAGTCCGCTAATCCTTCAATGGGCTTGCTTTGCAAGACGAAAAAACTGCTAGACGAAGAGAATCACAGAATGGATTCTTTTCTTCTTGAGAGGCACCACTGTAATGTTTTGCCTTTTGGGGTTTTAACCTTTTTTTGTAAGCTACTAAGAGGCTGTTTTGTAATAACTCACTAATATGTCAAATAATAAAAATGACAAATGGAAGGGGCATGCTTGCCTTTTTCCAAACTCGTTCCCCCCCCCCCATTCCACTTGCATTTGATTTGACTGAACAGGCAGAGCCTCATAGCTCCCTATGCATGATGCAGCAGCCCCATCAATCTGCCCTAATCTGTCGGTGTCCCTGGGTGGTCTTTTAATATGTTTGCGTAGCCACAGATACATCACCACAATAGGGCTTGCGGGAGGGGGGGGGAGGGAACCTAAAGTGAAGCAGGTGGTCAGTTTAATGACCTGGCCTCTCATGTTTCTCCTAAGCTCTTGACTATTTGCTCCATTACAATGCTTGGCTGAAGGAAACAAAGGTTTGCTGCTGCTGCTGCTAGCTCTTCACAGCTGTGCTGGTGTGGAAGGAATGTCTCCGGAGACAAAACAACAAGAGGACTGAGAAGCAAATGTCTGATTTATTTATTTTTTTTAAGTGCAGTTTTGTTTAAACCCAATATGTCTGCAACATGTTGCGTGTGTGCTGCTCTCTCCTTGTGGAATTTAAAGTTTGAAGTTGCTAAACTTTAGAGGTGTTGAGCACAAGTCCAGCCTTAGTAGTACTTATTCTGGAATTACTCCATCAGCCACCTTGAACGAAGGTGTGGCAGAAGGAAAAACACTTAACACTTGGGGATGTTCCAGCCTGATGCTGTAGATCAGATTTTGGTTCCGTGTCAGAAATGTTTACAGCGCATCAGCTCAAATCCACAACTGCACTTGGCCTCTGACGCCTCTTCCTTATACTTCTGTTTTCATTATCTTGCTCTTTTCCTTGCCTCCTCGCCTCCCTAGCTATGAAGAGCAAGGATTCAGCAGCAGACTCTGGTCCGTACTGGGTGCCATTTCCAGACCATTTGTGTACTGCCTGGGTTCTAGCCAACAACAGATGGCAGCTTACACAACCAATATTTCCATTTCCCTGCCCCCTGCAGCCCTCAGAAAGCTTGGAGCAACCTACTGAACGTAGTTGGATATGTTTTACAGGACTGCTGAGCGGGAGGGTTAAAAACTGCCTGACGTTGACAACCTGGTGTGAGTAGTGTAAGATTGGTTACCCGATTCCCTGTCCAGCCAAATTATAGGGTTTGCTAGGGAGAAAAACTGGGGCAGTACCATGTACCAGTCCCTCAGCCCCTTGAAGGAACAAAAATGGGATACACATGTATTTATTTATATTACGTTTATATACCACCTTTTTTCTTCCAAGGAGCTCAAGGTGGTATACATGGTTCTCCTCCTCCCCATTTCAAACTCACAACAACCCCGTGGTGTAGGTGATATAAGAACTTCAAACATTAAAAACTTCCCTAAACAGGGCTGCCTTCAGATGTCTTCTAAACGTTAGATACTTGTTTATTTCTTTGACATCTGATGGGAGGGCGTTCCACAGGGCCGGCGCCACTACCGAGAAGGCCCTCTGCCTGGTTCCCTGTAAGCTCACTTCTCACAGTGAGGGAACCGCCAGAAGGCCCTCGGCGCTGGACCTCAGTGTCCGGGCTGAATGATGGGGGTGGAGATGCTCCTTCAGGTATACAGGACTGAGGCCATTGAGGGCTTTAAAGATCAGCACCAGCACTTTGAATTTTGCTCGGAAACCTACTGAGGCTGAGAGGCAGAAAACTTGGTAATGGATTCGCATGAGTCTTTGTGGATTTTTACATTTTCAAAACTGATCCTTTCCTTTTTGCTGCTCCCTAGGTGTTGCTGCCACCCTATGATGATCCTGCAAATGGCGCTGCCAAAGACCCACCACCACCTTATGTGTCTGCATGAGGAGCCGTGTGTGCGAGCAAGTGTGTGTGCGTGAAATGTACCTAAAGAACAAATAGCTTTACTTTTCACGACACCTGAGCAATAGATTCTTTCATTTTTCAGGACAGGTGTATTATCTCCCAGGTTGTCTTTATTGCTATTTTGCTGTAGATTATTCAAAAGAAAAACCTATTTGCCTAAAGCAGCATTGAACTGGCTTGAGAACCATTTTGATTAGCTAAAGTGATAATCGTTGCAATGTAGGTTTGTTTTGGGGTTTTTTTCACATCTTCTCCTGCAAATCTAGAAAATCTCTAGGGGTGTAAACTGTAGTGTGGAATTTTGTTTCTCTTGTCTTCTTAATTTCTGGATCATGCCTCAGGTTGTGACATTGTCCTTTAATCCACAATCATAAAACAAAACAGAAGGTACCCTGAACAGTTGAGCTTATATTTATTTCATCAGGAATATTTGAGACCTTTTTAAACACATTTCTCAGCTGTGGTAGCAAAAGCTTGTGTCTTCAAAGCTCAAAATTTAACAAAGTGGATAGCTACCCTGTGGTTTGAAAAAACAAATTTTCATCGTTCTACAGCAGAGCTGTGGTTGAGAACACAATTTTTTTTTTATAAAGGTCTAGCTCAGCTATTAATAAAAAGAAAAGGGTCACTTTGAATTGTGCTCTGAGCGCAAAGGTGCTTTCTGACTGGCTAATCGCTCAGAAATGCAGTGGGAAAATATGTGTATTGGAGGAACTCTGGGCATCAAGATTAGATTGAACTTTTTACTACAGAAATTTTGGCTCTTGCAAGCCCTTTGACCTACTACCCCCCCCCCCCGTCCTAGAATTGGCCAGTTCAGCTGTAATTGGCCAGTTCAGCCACTGCCCCCCCCCTTTTTTTTGCCCTTTCTCTTGCCAGCAGTCTTAATGTGGTTCTCCAGACCAAAGCTCCCTTTTTTCAAGCCAACTCCAAATCTGGATCCCTAAGTGGCCTGGTCTGGGGCCCTTGAAGTTGCACAGATGTGGCTTTTTGAAGGCATTGCAAATACTGCCCGCATCCCTGTTGATGCTGCAACTATTTTCTGTAGTGGGAAGTCTAATGTTAACATCAGTTCCCTACCCACTCTAGGCCTGTTCACTCAGGATGCTTGTAAAGGAGTACCTCTCTCTCTCTCTCTCTCTCTCTCTAGATACACATTAAAATAGGGGTCTGTATGTATGTGTAAAAGAGAGAGATGAAAAACACACGTTTCTGACACTTGACATGGATTGGCAAATACATTTCCTACTGCTTTAATCTGTGACCCTAAGATTAATCATAGGAAGCAGAGCTGGAAAACATGATAGAGTTGCAAGGTACCACATCATGCATTGTATCAAGATGGTGAACCCAGTCACATCTATGGCAAATCAATGTGTGAGTGAAAAAAGGGGGCATAGTCTCTAATCCAGATTAGATTTATTATGGAAATTCTGTGTTTCAGCCTTTGGCCAAGCGATTCCTTCTCTTCTTGTGATAGTTATGATAATTTATTTTGTCTGTTGATGTCATCCCATCCGACAATTGCAAACAATGGGAAGAAACCACTTTGAAATTCCTTTCATGTCAGTGGAAGACAAGCAAGTGCATAAACCTCCCATTGAAAGCGGTGGTGATTTTGAAATGCTAAACTTTGTATGGATTGTGTGCAGTTTGATTTAAGGTTATGCCATACGTTCTTTGGAGTTGTTGGGTCTGGTAAACAATTAATACCTCTTTGAGTATCCAAAATGTGAATCTTTTTCCCATGGGAGTCCGCTTGTAAATATAGCACTTTGGGGACCATAAGGAACACACCAGTTGGGATAAATTATTTCTCCCAGTTGTATCTTTGGGCACAACACTCTGTGCCCATCAAATATATGTATATCTAGCTATCTGCTTAAGTGTGAGAATATTTGGTCCTCTTGTTTGCATTTACAAACATTCTAGTGAGATTCATTTATTAGTGCCCTGTTAAGTATTACTGTGAATTATTAGCATTTCTACAAGTGCTTTAGGTTCAAAGCACTGCACGCTTGTTATCTTCTAACCTTACAACAGCCCTGTAAGGTAGATCAGTATTATTACCTTCATGCTGCAGATGTGGGGCTGAGGCTAAGAGTGGCTTGCCTAATGGCCAGCTTGTTTGTTCATAGCAGAGTCAAAGCTCACATCAGGGAGTTCCTGGCTTGTATCCTAAGTCACTGGGAACCAAACTACAAAATAATGCTAGTTGCATTTTTTTAAACAATCATGCTTATCCTGGCCAATCTTACCTTTAAGAGAAGCCTCAAAGAGTGCAACTTAGCATGCTCCAGTCCAGAACTGTGCCACTTTTTTTGCTGAAAATTGTTTCTCTCCTGGTGACTTTTTGCCCTCCAAAGTTCTGTAGTGCTTATTCCAAACAACACCTTTGGAAAGCAGATAATGGATGTGTGTGACCTGGGTGGGGAGCAGTTTCCAACAGGAAGCCTGCACTGGGTCCCTATTGAGGAACGCATTCCAGGTCAGGGCCTTCAGCTGCTTTTTGTCCAAAAAGAAAGCAGTCGTGTTGAGCAAGCATCACTCGTGTCATGTGTAGTTCAACCGGAGCCACTGCACTGTTGGGTTGTGTGCAGAGTGCAGTCAGCTCGACAGCAGATTGTGTCATCGAACCCAGTCGTTGTAGAAGGAATTAGGCCAGGAAGTTCAGTAAGGTCAGCAACAGTATGTTTTACTAGCAGGTAGTAGAAGAACAGTTCTTTAGCATTCTTTTCTAGGGTGTGTGTGCTAGATTCTACATTGCTTGTTGCTGAACAGGTGTTCCAACCCACATTGGGGGTGCCTGGCTCGTGTGTGTGACGTCATGTGCGTCACACACATGACATCACACGGCATGACACAGTGAACACATGACATCACATGGTGCAATGGGGCCCGTCACAGCCTCTGAAAGGCCCTGCAAATTGGCAAAGTGATCAAATGGAAATTAAGTAAAAAGCACTGAAAGTTATGTGACATCTCTCTTCCGCCCCAGATGGCTGAAAGGAAATCCTGTGGCCAGGGCACCACTGTGAGTGCCTAAACACCCTGTGCAAACCATTGATGACTTTATGCTCACCTACCAACTGGGCAATAATATGTTCCAATTTAGTTTATAAACTTATAAGTGCATTGATATGTAACCCTCCTCATTGAGTTAAGTGAGGCATGGAGTTTTTGTTTGCTTTGCAAGGCATCAATCTTTGTAGACAGGTTAAATTTTAGGGTTTTATTTAGCTTTGGCTTACCTGGACCAATACCATACTAGGCATTTGTTTGGTTGAGCTATTTAATTTAATTTTATTTATTTTTTAATATTAAGGAACATATGAAAATAAGTGCTTGTGCATATTTCTCATTCAAATCTTCTGTGTAAACAAATCAGTCTCTAATAAAAAGGGATATTTCCTCATGTCTGTGTATGCCCTTTCTTTGTACAACTAACAAGACATCCCCCCCCAAAAAAAACTGATTCTAATTTTATATTTATTATTTGCATGCAAATAGTAGCCTCGTCTGCTGTTTTGTACTCTGGGTGCTTCCCATCTGTTGCAAAAGAGAAGAAGAAAACTAACTCAGCTCATACTTCAGCATGGAAGTTAGAGTTGAGGGTACCTCCAAATTCTTTTTTTGCCATCACCTGCCTTGCTCTTACAGTGAAGAGAGAGAAGAGCCTTGGCTGATGATCCGAGTTTCTTAACACAAGTTAAGGGATTGTGACAGATTAATTTGCAGGACACAGTAGTCTGCATTGTTGTGGGAGTTAAAAAGGACACTCGCCATGGATCAGCCTACTGACCTCAAAGTTCTGATGCACAGATTTCTGCATATTCTTTGCTACACAACAACCTTGCTGCTGTTGCTGCTGTTTGCTTTTAAAAGCACCAACAAAGGTGAGGCATGCAAATTCTTCACTCCTATAATTAACCTGCTGTGCTGTGTGTGGTTTGTGGCTATTTATTACATTTGTATACTGCCCTTCATCTGAAGATCACAAGGCGCTTCACAACATAAAAAAAGAAAATGAGGATACAAAATAAAACACAAAACCAATAATCCCTTCTCCCACATAGCAAATGTTTTACTTTGCACTCAAATTTAAGCATTCCAGAGTGAACAGACATTTCCCATCTGCTTTATTGTAACCCTTGATTCTTCTGTTGCTTATACGACCCAGAATTGCACTGTACTTTTCCACTCTTGTATTATACAAGTGTCCATACCTACTTCAGTGCAGGGTGTTTTTGGCACTGCTTTTTTTCCAAGCATTTCATTTCAGCATTGCTTCACTTGGGTGGGTGTGTTTCTTATCAAAATATCAGCATCTGTAGAGCTCTTGCATTATCATTGATAAGTCTCACTGGATCATACTTCCTTTGAGAAGGTGAAGATGAAATACGTGGAGTCACTGTCCAAGATATATGTGTGATACATATGCCTGATGGGATAGTAGCTAAATGCTGACCAATGTCTGCATGGTTCGGCACAGTTTTAATTCCACATCTCAATTTAAGATTGCCACTCTGTTCACTACACCACATGGGCAGATTTAACGTAGTAACCTTAAAAAAAATACATAGTTGAGTGTTAGGTGTGCAGATGTACAAAGCAGCCAAGAACCAGGCCTGTAAAAGTAGCCCTATACACCGGGTCACATTTGATGGGTGTTTTTTTAAAAAAAATTGCTCTATTGCACTTCTGACTTGAATGGCAAATCTGTTCCTCCTATTGTTTCATAGGAAATGCATAGGCAATACATATGCTATTGCTTGACACCAGCAGAAAATATTTTATGGCAGCCCAATTAATCAGCAAGACTTTCTTACACCCTGGTACAGAATAAAGCTGGTTTTATATTTTATGTTTCTCGTATTAGGTTTCAATTTTTGTTAACTTGCAAACTGCCTAGACAACTTCAGTTCTTGGATGGTAGATAGATATTGAAAAGAAATAACATTAATACCTTAAAATTATTATGGAAGTGTAAAGCTACAAAAGCCAAGCTGCATACATGCACGTACACATCAAGAATCCTGGACACCATAGTTTATTCCCTACAGAACTACACTTTCCAGCACCTTTAAACTACAGTTCCCAGGCTTCACGTGGGGGTGGAGGAGAATGTGCTTTGAATATATGATGCGTAAGCAGTCTAGGTAGCTGCTTGGATTCAAAAGTGCATTGTATGGGTTTGTATACTGTGTCCCTCCAGTTTCCACCAATTTGCCTCCTTTCAGTTGCCCAAGCCACATCCATGCTGTTTCATAAGGTCCCCTGGCCCCTAGGAGTGTTTTTTTCAGGAGCAGAGTGACGGTGAAGAAAGCACCATTGCCTGAGAGGAGTTATGCTCATGCCATAAGTAGGAACATAGTGCTTTGAGAAGACTCCTGCTGGACCCAAATGCACACACAGTGGCTCTACTTTGACAAAAATATAAATCTTTCTTGGATGAACTTTCTAGGAAAAGGTCCAGCTACTTTGAGAAAGGAATGCAAAAACTGTTGAAATAGTGGCATGACAACTGGAAAGATCTGGTGCCAATCAAAAAATCAGTTGCTCAGAATTTCATCTTTGATGAGGCTGTTAATTGGTCACGTGTTACCAAGATTTAGCAAGACGGGCATCTTGGCTGCGACCTCTGAGATGGCTCTAGCAAAGTAACCAGTTTAGCAACAGGTGTCAGGAGAGAGTTGGGAATTGTGTCTAACAATGCCTTGCCCTGAATGAAGTGTCCAGTGACTGGTTTGTATGTTACTAGATCATGCAAATAGACCACACAATTGCTTCTAGTAAATTCAACCTTCTGTCTCGTTTTTAAAGTGAGTTTCTCAGCTAGGAGCAATCAAAATTAAAACACTACCAGCATCTTAACTCATAATCTTAAAAGCTGTAAAATAGCGTCTGACACCATTCAAAGGGCATTTTGGCTCCAATACATCCGTCTGGACATCCTTGGATTTCAACCAAAATGCTTCTGCAAAACCAGCCAACTTTTCGTTTTATTAATTCAGCTGGATTTGGAGATGCCAGATCTGTGACCTTTTGCATCCATGTACTGTCTTATGGATAAGATCCTGGATCACTGGGATGACAGCACTGTTGCTCAGCCAAAAAATATAAAGCTACTTGGAAGTACAAACAAACACTATAAACACACATTTTATCTTGACACTTACCTGAAACAGCTGTTTGTTTTGTATAAGTTATTAAGGCACAATTAAATGCAACGGGTTCTATGTATATGAATTTTTGTGTGCATTACAGTAGCCTTTTTTTAACTAACAAAAATAACACTTTCATATAATTCCTATATGGCCATTGAAGGCAGAAGTTTAAGCCAATGGCCCTGATATTTACTGTATTTTTTGCTCTATAAGACTCACTTTTTCCCTCCTAAAAAGTAAGCAGAAATGTGTGTCTTATGGAGCAAATGCAGGCTGCGCAGCTATCCCAGAAGCCAGAACAGCAAGAGGGATTGCTGCTTTCACTGCGCAGCGATCCCTCTTGCTGTTCTGGCTTCTGAGATTCAGAATATTTTTTTTCTTGTTTTCCTCCTCCAAAAACTAGGTGCATCTTGTGGTCTGGTGCATCTTATAGAGCGAAAAATACAGTACATGAGGGAGTAAGTGTAGCTACTGAAAAAGGTGTTATTTAGCCTGCTCCAGTAAGTTTGTCTTATATTCTTAAGGTTGAGCATTTGCCAGGACCTCAGGTTCAGCAGAGGGCCAGCCATCTTCCATTCTATCATTCCTACTTTGCAGAGTATCCAAAAGGATCACATGCAGATTAATAACATTTTTGTTCTGAATCTTTCAGGTTCAAGGAACTCACTAAGAGTGCCATGGCTAAGGGCCTCCAAAATCCTGGAGCCAGTATTTGGGGGGCCAAACAGGGCTTTCTTTACATCTGCTTTGCATGCCTTGAGGTCAGTCCCCAACATCTATGAAGTGTAGGTGGGTTCCCACGAGGCAAGACACAGTGATAACAGCAAGAACCTTTATTGAACTACATAACTGGGAAACAGAGGCAAAGCAACTCCTTATATACATTTCTGAAAGCCTGAGCCACTCCCACTTCCAACATGATTGGCTATCTACACTTCCAAACTGCGAATCACGACTCAGAGTTCAAGGGCCAATGGCAGAGGCCCAAATCCTGAAAGGTTCTGTGATTGGACAACATGTATCAAATCAGAACACAGGAGCTCAGAATCCTTAGTCCAGACTCAAGCTCAGGCAAACACAGACCACTGAATACATAACAATCTACAGCTGGAAAAACTGTCTGAAATCATGGAAAGGCACAGCCAGTCAGTGTAGACTGAGCTAGATAAACAAAGTTAAACTCAGAAGCCAGCTTCTTAGGTTCCAGTTTAGTTGGTGCTCCCACTTTTCTGCTTACCTCGCAACCTGAACTCAGGCAACTAGTCCCTTGTCTTTCGCCTTTTATCAATGCTGGGCAATCTGGTTCATGAGAGATAGCTCAGTTGGTAGAGCATGAGACTCTTAATCTTAGGGTTGTGGGTTTGATCCCCATGTTGGGCAAAAGCTTCCTGCATAAATGACCCTTGTGGTCCCTTCCAAGTCTACAATTCTATGATTCTATGGTGTATTTCCTGGCTTTTTCTTCCCCACCCTCCTTTTTTCCTTAACTGTTTCTGAGCATCAGAAATATAGGCTCTCAAAGGTTATTGCAAAGGGAACTTTCCTACTGTCTGCAACTGCAGCAAAAACGTTTTCTTTGTTCACTTCCCAATGTGTGCACCATCCTGCCATAAAAAGCAGTGCCCTTACAAACAGCTGGAGTTCTCAAGAAATAAGAGACCTACAAATATGTTTTCTTCAGTATTTGTGCTACTGACATTCTGATCCTGCCCCCTTGAAGTGAAATTTATTGCAGCCAGTTCGAAAAAAACTAAACAATTAATATTGGTAAGGTGTTCTCCATCTGCCTCTTTATTTGTCCTAAGAGACAGCAAGCGGTTTATGATTGGAATCAGATTGGCAGAGGGAGTGACATCTTTATGATATTTACTGGAGAAACAAGCTGAAGAGATTACATCAATTGGGGTAGGATTCCAAGAGAGTTAATTATTTCAATAACTTGAATGTCTGGAATCCTGGAGATTCTACATTGTTTTTCTTTGAAGAGTTTCTTTTGTTTTGGTGAAATGGAACCATGTCAAATTCAGATTGCCAACGCTATGCTTTAAATGTCTGAGCAATGTTTGGATGGCCCAGTGATTATTCTTCTGTTTAATTTAAGATTGCTATTTTCAATTTTTTTAAACAAATCATTCAATAAGAAAAAGACCAAAGATTCAGGTGTTTGCTTAGAACTATGAGAATCAATTTATTCTTGGTGCTGAGATATGATTGATATAAATGTTTTTATATATTTACTTTTATGTTTACAGAATCAATGTTATACCAACTTATTCCTACTACAATATTATTCACATTTTCTCATTTCTAGACTGCATTTGTAGTGTTTGTAAGCTAGCAATAGTAATGATAATAATTTAAATATTTATATGTCAGCCATCTGACTGCTTCCAACAAAAGTATTCCAACAAAAGTCCACCTTACTCAAAATAAGTTTACACATCTCCATCCACTGCAATAAGCTTTGATTACAATTGCAGCTGGCCACACAATGTAAGAGAAAAAGTGATACCATTTATTGTATCGACCTTTATTGGAATGGAACATGTTGTATTTTGGCAGAATTCAGTTTCAGATAAAATGAAAAGCAGATATATATATATAGTATTCCAAATTGCTCTTTAACATGGAACATCACCACAAGAGAATAATCATGGAAGCCATCGAGATAGAGAAACACCCTCACAACATGAACAAGCGTGACGACACGTCCCGCCTGCCAGACATCTGGAAATTAGCCCTCCCCACAAAAACCGACACCAGAACCAGAGGCACACAGAACGCCATCTCCAATCAACCACACCAGACCCAAACCCAGACCCTCTCCACAGATAAATTACAGACACCATCCAGTAGCCAAACCATAGTGGCACCTCCGGATGCTGCACCCCCCTGCAATCCCTACACAGATCTGGCTGGCACAGGGCACAAAACCACAGCTCGCCCCTATACACGAAGCCAAGCCAGAGCACAACTAAGTGCAGTACAGCCATCTTCTCAGAAAAACTCTTCTCAGAAAAACTCAGAAAAACTCTTCACAAGCTCAAGAGGTCAAGACACGAAAGCTTTAGCAACTAATCCACACCTAATGACCCTCCTAAGTGGTACTCAGAATATCACTCAAGAAATCACTCAAGATATCCCTCAAGTAATTAATGAACAAAAGAAGAAAAGGCACAATAACCTGGGAACTTCCTCTCTGCCCAGAACGTTGGAGGCTATACACCACACCCCCTCAACAGTATTTATAGGAACTCAAACACTGAGATCCTGCTCTGTTCTAGTAACAAGAAGCCGAAAGCACCAGCCTGAAGATGACGAGTGAGACCTCGTCGAAACGTCGCCTAGACACCCCAACTCTTACACGGGAAGATACCCGAAAACACCAAAACCTGCATATATATATATATATATATATATATATTATACATACAAACCAAGTTGGCTTTTTCTGTCACTTAAGATAAAAACTAGGCAGCTGGTTTCTCCCCCACAAGTGACCCTCAGGATGATTCATCACTCTTCTTTCCCAATGCTCTTCTGCAACATATATCCGAAGATATATGCACACAATACAATAGCAGAGTCCAAGGAGAAGCTAGGCATTTGAGGTGTGGAATCTAAGCTACTTTATTATATACAAGTGTTACAGAACAAAGGAACGTGGCTCCTCTCTCCTTCTCCTTCTCCTTCTTTGAGAGAGAGCAGACTAAAATCAATAGGACAACATAACGGAACAGTGTAACTGAACTTCCATTCTCATGACTCCAACAGTATGGAATGTCAACACAGACATGTGATGAAAACAATCACACACCCTGCAACGAAGGAATGGAATCCCAACAATATCTACGAGCAGCCTGGTGTTAAATCTCCAACCTCGTCTCAGCCCAAGATACCCCAGTGTAACTTGTTTTTTCATCTAGGGCTCAGTTGAAGCTGGCTGAGCTGAGATTGGTGTAAAGTCTCCAAAAAGAGGCATTCAGGGAGGGGGCAGTGGCGGGACCACACTGGATCATAAACCCATTCAGCTTGGTTACTTGACTTGGAAGTAAGCATAGAACATCATTTTAAACACTTATTATCCCTTTGCCAAGCTTAGGCAGAGCAGCAGTGCTGCTGAACAGGATTTGGATCTGGTGTAATTTACTCTGGCTTAACTTCAGCTTTATGCCGGTTTCATGTGCATATGAGTGCTCCCTAAACCATTTAGTGAGAGATCTTTCACACATGCAGATTGTCTGAGTATCCCCAAACCCAATGATCCATTATTTGTGGAAACCAACTTTTCACTCCCTGATGGTATGCTCCTGAGGGTTGAGGACCCTTGGAAATGATGTGGGGTTTGGTGAAGGGGACTACTAGGGGGCGTTTATGGAAATGGTGCCCCTCCTTAGGTAAACAGAGCAGCAACTTATCATCCAAGCCGTTTTAGATTTGTCATCTGAATTAACGACGCACGAAAAGCAAACACTGATTTGTGGAAACAACGTTCAGTGTCTCTTGGGAAAAGGTCCTAAGACTTAGGGCTGATGAAGATATCAGGTGAACTGAAAAGCTTGCATGCTATTTGGCAATATTTTGATTTGCCTAATAAAGGTACCAAGCCCAATTCAAGGTGTTGGTACTGGTGTACAAAGCCCTACATGCCTTCCAATGTGTATTCCAAGGTGAGAAGGGGATGCCCAGCTCTTCATCCCATCAACAGGCAACTCAAGACGGGGCCTTCTCAGTGGTGGCCCAATTGTGGCACACCCACACACCCACCAGGAAGTGCAGTTGTCCTCCACACTTCCCATTTTTAGTTGTCACTTCAGTACATTTCTGTTTCCCCAGGCATTTCAGATATATATTTACTCTGGGATCTAGGACTGCCCTGGTTGAGCCCGTTATCCTATGCCATTGTGTTGAGTTTTGTAACATTGCTTCAATTACTGTATATAAACGGCTGCATGTTCAAGATGTTGTGCGCCACATTGGGCTTCTTTGGCCAGAAAGATGCTATACAAATATAAAAATAATAATATTGCCTTATAATATGTGGATTTTGGCTTTTTTAATGGGCCAGCACAGCAATGTTTACTTCTTTCTGTTCACAACCAAAACTACTGATTTCAAAGGTCCTGCTCCTTTTCAGTTGCATAATAGAGAAAATTAGAATTATGAGTCTCTGAGGAGGAGTCCAAAGGGGTAATCCGGCGCCACAGAAAGAGAGGGGAGACTACGACCTCCGCTTTCCGGACCACCAGTCGCCAGAGCGGGAGCATCCAGCGCTCGCCCACCGCCTTCCCTTCCCCAACGCCCGGCAGCGCGGCCAGGCTGGACTCTCCCGCCGTCTCCTCCCCTTCCTCGCTCAGCGCCCTCTCCGGGATGGGACGGGGAGGCGACTGCACCGCCGGCTTCCCCCTTCCGTCCTCCTTGGCTGCCGAGCCGGAGCCGCGCTGCCAGGAGGCCCCCTCTCCTCCTCCTCCTCCTCCGGACGCGCGCCGCCTGCTGCCTCCTTGCCCGCTTGTCTGCTGCTCTCCGGGCTTTCGGAGCTGGAGCCGCCGCCGCCGCCGCGCCTGGGAAGCGAGTCAGGTAAGAGGCGTCGCCTGAGGAGGGCTGCCTTTACTTTTGGCGCCGGACCTCAGGCGTCAATGGCGGGGGTGTGGGGTGTGGAACTGCTTTAGGAGAATGCGATAGAATAAGCATTAGTAGGGGAGCAAGGCTTTCACAGAATCCTAATACTTATCTGTGTCTGAAAGCAAAGGGACCATGGGGAGGGGAGCGGGAAGTATTTTAAGGGAGCGCCCACTTATTTATGTATTTATTTTATTTATAGATCACTTTTCTCTCAAGGTGGTGCGCATGGTTCTCTTCCTGCCCTTTTCATCCTCACAACAACCTTGTGAGGTAGGTTGGGCTTAAGAGATGGTAAGGGCTGAGTGGGGATTCGAACCCTCCTCTCCCAGGTCCTTGTCCAACACTCTAACCACATGGTAGACCTTTGAGGGAAGTTTTTAATAATAAAAGTTTTTAACACTTGATTGGGAGCCGCCCAGAGTGGCTGGGATGGGTGGGGTATAAATAATTAATTATAGGCGGGGTATAAATAAATTATTATTATTATTATTATTATTATTATTATTATTATTATTATTATTATTATTATTATTATTATTATTTTTCCCAGCAAATTGCATTTTCCCTTTTCTAACCCCCCCACCCCACCCCACCTGCTCTCTTTTAAATGCAATTATATACATCTCCCCCCCCCCCCTTTTCTCAACAACAGGCAGTCAACCTTTTCCCACAATATCTAGTGGCTAAATAATGGCTTAATTAGTGCAAGGGCTCCATTGGCATGAATGGAGGAAGGACAATTGAAAGTGACCCAGAGCAAAGAAAGCTAAATTTCTTGTATGTACTGTATATGATTTGCCATTTCCAAAGTCGCTGCTGGACCTCTTAATGTGGAAATGTTGCATTGGGAACTAGGTATCCACGCAGCTATTTCAAATCTTTAAACACGAGCAGTACAAAACAAAAATCAAAGAAGATGTGCATACATATGTCTTCTGGTAGAATACATGCTCTGTGTACATTTTCACATGGAAGCACTTTGAAAAATTTATCTATATGAGTTTCAGTGCTGATGACTTGTGGTCAATACAACACTGGAATCTCAGTCCCATAAGTTCTGAATATTAAGAAATCAAATCTGTTCCACCACATAAAACACATAACCTAACTCTGCCAACTCCATGGTACTATTAATCTTAAGTATTTTGTGGAAAATATGACAGATTCAATTCAAAGAGATCAAATGAGCTGTCCCCAAAGAATCAATTTGATGAAAAGATACTTTGTCTGTAGAGCAGTTGAACATAACTTGCCAACTAGGAGACCAACGTCATTACAAAAATCTTCCTCAGTAAATCTTGCTTCCCCACATCCAGTGGAAATTATGCAAAGCTGACCAAACCATGGGATTACTGTTTCAAATATCAATATATGCTTCTTCATAGTTGCCTTTATTAAACTAGAAAATGTTAGCTGCAGAGATCCTAGTAGCTCCGTATGCAATTTAAAATAATAGAGCATAACTTTTAGCTTTCTCAGTATGAATTGACTACTGACAAGAAATGTTGCAGCAGTGTATGAGAACTTTTCCAGGTATTTTAAGGAAGAAAAAGAGATCCCATCACTTGATTGCTGTAGGGGAGCCAAACATCTTTCTTCAAATAAATGTTGCTATTATTCTTAATGTTACTACAGTAAAAATAAAAAAATAAGTTCCACAAAGTATCATCCTAAGATGGCGGCATTACATTACTGCTTGCTTATTTACATACATTACAAATATCAAAACACTGTGATCCAAAACCATTCCTCTTTTTTTGATGACTGGGCCAATTTTATGTTATTTGTCAATGTTTCAATCACAATTGTATCCCAACCCTTTTTGCACCAATATTCCAAATGTTTCTCTAAGGAACTGAAATTCCCGTTACAGTAGCATAACTGTAAGTGCTTTGTGGACTACGTCTGCATGTGTTCTCATGAGCACCTATTGGACAGTATCCAAAAGATCCCAAGTAAACAGTAACACAACTCCCTTTTTTCTTATTTTGTTCCTTGACACTGGAGCATAGTATGAAGACATGTGATGCAGCAAAATTACTTCAGCTAAGCAGGTCTGGGCCTAGTTATTGCCTAGACTGGAGTCTTCTCAGAAACCCTAGATATGCCACCTTGAGTTCCATATTAAATAAAGCTAGGATATAAATATAATAAGCAAATAAGGCAGAGATCCAAACCCCCAACTGTTGCACTGAAGGTGGGTGGGTCTTGGATGGGTTGGAGATCTTCCTTGGCCCAGTCCAAAACAGCTTCATTGGCCTCCCTCTTGCATGGAGATCCCCATTTCGCCTGGCAAAAGTGCAGGTGGTCGGAAACACAGCCAGTGGGATTCCCACTGGCAGCAGCCCACAGAAAGACTCAAAATAGTAACAGGGAGGGGTGAGCCAGTCCGGGATCCACTGGCTCCAGAGCTGGCCCACTACCATCACTTGATGGCTTTGGACCTGATTCACTGCCAGCTCCAGGCTGCTGTATCAGAGAACAGGGCTTTGCCTGCCCCTTCATCTTCCACCCAAGCTGGAATTAGGATTGTTCTATGTCCTTAGAGACTGACGCTGTGTCCTTAGAGACTGACGCTGTGCATGTTACTTCCGTTAAAGGGTATTGGGAACTGCAGTTTACCCCTACATCTCCCAGTGCCCTCAACAAACTACAGTTCCCAGGATTCTTTCGGAGGAGTTGAGTATGCTTTAAATCCACAGCAGTGATCAGAGGAGAAACGAGTGCTGATAGAAGAAACGCCATGATGCATCCTTAACAGTGAAACGGATGCCTTCATCTGGCCCAACTGCAATAGAAGATGTTTCTCCTGTTTGATCTCTTCAGCCACAGCTGGCGCTGAAATTCTCCAATGGTTTGACTTTAGCCCCAATAGCGCACTCTTCCATTGCCACACGCTTCCATTGTTGAGACAGGCGGTTGCCAACAATGACAATGACAGAGTTTTTTTGCATCCATTTGTCTTTAAATGGAACACAGTAATGAAGTAATATTTTTTTCCCCAGTAGAATGTGTCCAAGGTTTTTAAGTACCATTGAGCTTTAGCTGATTTAATGCTATTTTAATTTGGATACTTTATGTGTATTTTTAAATGGGTGTTGCCTGCTTTAATTGGGTGTCGTCCATTTCGACTGTACCCTCTGTGGAGCAAATGATACTGTGGGCCACGTTTAAGAGAGCCCAGATGGCATCTTCTTTGAAAAGAAAGGGGTGCTTTGAAGGAGGGAAGGAGCAGGGGGGAAGGAAGTGCTTAACCCAAACTAAATCTGAGTAAATAAATAAGCGCTACTGTATGCTAACCCACTGGGCTGCATAATATTGTGAGTGTTCGTAAATATGTGGCCTTTTCTTTGTTTTACATTTGCATTTATATGTTGAAAAACTTAATATCTTGCCTTTGTCCAATGTTAAAGCCCTAGGAATGTTTACTCAGAACTAAACCCCATTGAATTTGATTGATTACTTACCAGTATTTATTTATTATTACATTGTTAACCCACCTTTCCTCTACGAGCTCAAGATGGCAGACACGGTTCCCCCCCTTTCCCATTTTATCCCCACTGCAAGTAAGTGTTGTGCAGAATTGCAGCCTTAAACTGCCCATATCACAGTGCAAAAATAAGCGAAAATATATGCACGAAATTCATAATCTCAAATCACAGCAAGTGAACAAGTTACTGTGGCAGAGAAACACCTGTTGTGGTGTGAAGTGTTAGGCTTCACCCTAGGAGATCCCGGTGCAAAATCTTTGCTCTATGTATGCTTCCTGTTGCAATATGCAAATCAACCTCTTCTGTGTAGCCTGCCCCACACATGATTGTTTTGAGGAGTGAACATCCTTGGAAGAAGGCAGAATACAAATGAATGAAATCACTGGAAGATGTTTTACAGCACCTTCTAAAGTCTTTTACAAATGTTGTTAGTCTTTTTATATAAGATTGTTAATGATGGCGTTGTCTATGTTTTTAGCTTTTTCTATTTTATCTATATAGGGGGACGTGGGTGGCGCTGTGGTCTAAACCACTGAGCCTAGGGCTTGCTGATTAGAAGGAATCGAATCCCCGCGACGGGGTGAGCTCCCGTTGCTTGGTCCCAGCTCTTGCCAACCTAGCAGTTTGAAAGCATGTCAAAGTGCAAGTAGATAAATAGGTACTGCTCCGGCAGGAAGGTAAACGGCATTTCCGTGCGCTGCTCTGGTTCGCCACATGACCCGGAAGCTATCTGTGGACAAACGCCAGCTCCCTTGGCCTATAGAGCGAGATGAGCACGCAACCCCAGAGTTGTCTGCGACAGGACCTAACGGTCAGGGGTACCTTTACCTTTATCTTTTTATTTTATCTGTATAAACTGCCTTGAGTCCTGGATTGGGGAAAGGGTGGGATATAAGTAAATATAATAACAACAATAACAACAACAACAACAACAACAACAACAACAACAACAATAATTAATTGTTGCATGTACATTCAGAAAGAAGCAGCATTAGAAGAAAGGTGCATGACATATTTCTGGCAGTGATTGCCTGACGATAAAACTTAATCTCATTTCCTCTTGTCACAGTGAAGTGCCCTGATTATCCATCTTGCTCCATTCTTTGTTCTTTCTGAAAAATGAAGAAAATGATCTCATGCTTCCTTTTGCTGGTTGGACTTTTCCCTGCCTTGGCCAGAGAGAGACACTTTCCAGGGACACTTTTAAGTCAAAGAAATGATGTTTCTTTACTTGGTGAGTTGCAAGCTGGCAATATCAAACAATACCTGCATACAGTTTAGGACTTCCTAACGCTTGTAGATTGTAAGCAATGGGGACTGTGCTGCTCTGCTCTTTCGGAGGGGATGATTATTGTGGAAGCCACAACACTAGAAATAGGATAGGGAAGCGGAGAAGTAGAACAGTTTGGGAAGATGCATATACCATTATGATGAGTGGTCTTTTTAAACAGGCAACACTACTTCTGGATGGACCAAAGAACCTGGTGAAGTGGCAGAGAGAGGCTTGCATAACCTTTTCCTTGCCTGCTGTTTCCTTTATCAGATTACAAAACAGCCATGACTTTTTTTTTTGGGGGGGGGGGAGAGAGATAGTTGCTTAGGAGTGATTTTGAGCAAGAAACAGTGAGCAAGAAAATATTCAAGCACTCCCTTCTCTTCACTGCCTCTCTAGTGCCTGTTCCTTTCTGGAAGTAGCTTTTACTGCTTAAAAAGGCATGGTAGGTTGATGATTACATTCATAAATGTCTAGTTCGACACTTAAAATGGCACGTACATGTTGGGGAAATTGTTGGTATTAATAGCATCAATTATATGAATTATACCCTATTGCTTGAAGTGCCTGGAATAAACTAGTACAGTAAATCTATTTTGCTAGAAGCTCAACTAGATGACCTAATGCACATTTTATATTTCCATTACTTATGAATGTGTCATAAACACTGGATTCCAAATAAGAGGTTAGGGATCAAAATCACAAAAATTAAAGTTCTATGTTCACAGTTGTTGTTTTAATCCTTGCTGCTTAGTATTGTTATCTTTGTTAGAATTGCGCCAGAAAGTTCCATGAGGGGGTATACCCTATCCTGTCCTTTCCTTTTTGGACTACATTAATTGTAAATCAGAGCCAGAATTGTGGGCATGGTTGAACAAAGCCAGAACTTTTCATTTCCATGTGATGTTTGCAAAGACTCCAAAATTTGCCTTGGCTAGAGTACTGCATTTGACCCAATTTCTTCTTATTTCTGATTAGTTAATTATGGAACATATACAAAATCCACAGCTTTAGTTACTAACACTTGCCCTCTGACTATTAGTATTCCAAAGCTGCAACACTACTTCTAAAACTGGTGCCAAAACAATGTCCTGGGAAGGAGGAACCTACACCTGGCATTCAAGTAAGAGCCCTGTGACAACTGACAGGGCCCATGGAGAAGACTGTGTTGGCTTTTTGGCTCCATTCCTTCATGTACTTGAGTCTGAAAACTTACACTGAAAATAGAACACTTAATTTTTTTACTTGAAATGATAAGCATCTTTCGAGTGTGATCCCCCCCCCCGACTTTTTTCAACTACATTTGAATCAACATAGAGAATTCCAGCTTACGGCATAATTGGAAGAGAAGCAATGAACTGGATCCAACTCCTCAGATTGAGGTCCAGACTTCCTAGTTTGGTCTCCAGTGGTGACCAAACTTAAGTTCAGCCCTTCCAACTCTATTTTAATTTCTTTCTTTCTGACTTCATTCCTGCAAATATCCCTCGCGTGTTATCCATGTACAATTATTATACCATAATTATTGGTGTTTTATTCTACGCTAGAAAAAAGAGAAATAACTGCATACAGGAGTGAGGTAATAATGTGGAAAACTAATAAATACGCCAGCATTTCTGCATCTCATTAGAATTGGAATGCCATGTTTGCTCATTTTGGAGGATGTTGAGCAACCTCTGGTTCTGAAAGCGTTAGCAACCTTTCTATGACTCTCTGAAGAAACCTTTACTGTAGCCCCCAAATGAATAAAACATAGTTACCGTACTTCATAGACCACAAATAACATTGTTGTTCTGTGCCCACAAATGTTTCTGGTTGCTGACAAAAGACCAAATGAACCAGAGGGAAATATGACCATTTCCCTCAATAAATTGCAGAAACATGTTTTCAGTATTTATCCTTGAACCATTTGCTTAAGTATGCAACAATAGACAACAGTACAAAAAACCCCCCAAAAAAACTTATATTGACTTTGTATTTCCCCAAGATGGAATGTTGCTTCAGTTGACTATAGAATATGCAGACTCAGGATAGGAGCCCATAATGTTAGTTGCTTACCACTAGCTAAATTTGGTTGTTGCCTACATCTTTTATGCTAATTCTCAATTCTTCTTTTAGTCTTATTAGTACAGTCAAACCTCGGATCATGAACGCCTCTGTTTTGGAACGTTTCGGCTCCCGAACGCTGAAAACCCGGAAGTTAACACTCCGGTTTTTGAACGTTTTTCGGAAGCCGAACGTCCAATGCAGCTTCCGCTTGGGTGCAGGAAGCTCCTGCAACCAATCAGAAGCCATGCTTCGGTTGCTGAACATTTCGGAAGCCAATTGGGCTTCTGGAATGGATTACATTCGACTACCAAGGTTTGACTGTAGCATGTTTATACTCCACCTTTCCTCCAAAGAGGTGAGACTGGTATATATGTTACTTGCCCCTCCCATTTCAGCCTTACAACAACCCTGTGAGGTAGGCAAGGCTGAAAGATGGTGACTGTAGCAAGGTCATTCACTAAGCTTCATGGGATTTGCACCTTGGTCTCCCAGGTCCTAGTCCAGCACTCTAACCAGAACACTAAAAATATTGGTAGATTGAGTATCTTTGGGTTGTAAATTAAATTTCATTTGCTTCCTAGTTCTCAATTCAAATTATAAGCACTCTACCTGACCCATCATACTCACTTTGGGGAATTGTTTGTTTTATATATCTGCTTTCCCCCCTCCTTTTTCAGAAAATATTTGCAATAACAAACGGCTGGACCTTGTGTTCATCATTGACAGTTCTCGCAGTGTTCGCCCTTATGACTTTGAGAAAGTGAAAGAATTCATCTTAACCATCTTGCAGTTTTTGGACATTGGCCCGGATGCCACTAGAGTGGGACTCATTCAATACGCCAGCACGGTCAAACAGGAATTTTCCCTGAAGACCTTTAGGAGGAAACAGGATGTGGAGAGAGCAGTGAAAAGAATGTTGTACCTGGCTACAGGTACCATGACGGGATTAGCCATTCAGTATGCGGTGAACATCGCATTTTCAGAATCTGAAGGGGCTCGGCCACTCCGACAGAATGTGCCTAGAGTGATCATGATAGTGACAGATGGGAGGCCTCAGGATCCTGTCGCAGATGTTGCCGCAAAAGCCAGGAATTCGGGAATTCTGATTTTTGCTATTGGCGTGGGAAAAGTAGATATGAATACCCTCAAGTCCATTGGGAGTGAACCTTATGAAGACCATGTGTTTTTGGTTGCAAATTTTAGCCAGATTGAAACGCTGACTTCTGTGTTCCAGACTAAACTTTGTGGTAAGGCTCTTAAACATAGATTTTGAAAGTTTTGTTGAAAATTCTTTTAAAGGTGCCTCTCTCCCTCCCTCTTGTTTTTAAAAGAAACAGGTGCATGCCAGAACCATGGGCTCCTTATCATGAAAGACAAATTGCAGTGTGTTTGATGAATAGACAGGTTTTTGAGAAGCACCACAAATAATTATTTAAGGCTGTGTTGAGATGCAACAAAAAAAAAACCAGTTTTCCATTATGTGCATGAGCCACAGTGAACCTTGGACTCACACACTTTCCCTTTCTTTCTTTCTTTCTTCGCATGAGAAGGGAGGAAATGTAAAACTTCTGATTGCAGTCGGTAATGAACTGCATCTTCCTGTTTTCTCTGAATAGGGTAAGCTGCCATAGGTCATTCACCTGTACATGCCAGAATCAAACAATAGTTTAATATCTTGGTTTGTTAATTAACTATGGTTTGTACAAAGCATTTCCCATGTTCAGACAGAATGGAAAACTGTGGATGGTTACAAACCATTTTGAGCAGGAAAGACTATTTTGGTGCTCATTTCATTCCTTTAATATGGATGTTCTCTTTGTCCGTTGAAAGAAAAACCTCTTATCTACGTTTTTACACCTCTTACCTAGTCATTTTTTATATTAAGTCTTTAGCAGAAGTAGTTTTGTTTAATTACCTTTCTATTTTTCAGTCCAACACATGTGCAGTGTGACTGAACATGGCTGTGATCATTTCTGCATCAACACTCCTGGATCTTATGTATGTAAATGCAAACAAGGGTATATTCTGAACTCAGACCAGAGGACTTGCAATAGTGAGTTTTCTATTGTATCTCTCTTATATCTTACCAACTCATAAATACAGTCTTTGGTGTAAAATTGCAAAGCTGTTGTGGTCTCAAGTGCCTGAAAACATTTGACATTACTTCCTTGGAAAATCAATATATCCAATCCTGATAACTTTTTTTTATAAGGTAAAATGGTGGAATGGTTTTTTGGTGTGTGTATAAACATATTCTAAGAAAGCTACATGTTAAGTTTTTCTAGTACAACATAGTGCAGTTTCTGATGTAAATGTAAGGCTGTACTTTCCTTTGCTGCATATCATTGGCTGCTTCTGGTGGGAACTGGACAATTCTCAGCATAACAGTACCCAGGATATTATGCACTATGCATAATGGGGAAACATCTTTGAGGGGGGAATTGCTAACATTTTCAGCAACAGATCCATGTTTTTTTGTGGTTCTGCCCACAGGAACACCAACATTGCTATATAGTTGGTAGTATCTGTACCTCTTGCCTATGTCTTTCCCCTTTCAATTCTCCCATCATTTTAATAGTAGGAAAACTTTTTAAAAACACTTTGTATTTCCATTTTGTCTCACATTTTCTTTTTCCTCTGTGCCAAAGATTTCTTCACTTTCCTTGCCAAGATCTAGTCTCAGATCTTGTCATGGTTATTGCTTGCTATAGTGTAGAATACATTTAAAATATATAATATTTTATCTAAGATCAGGAGTCTTAGACTAGGACTTCTCTCCTGTTTATGTCACCCTGTAACATGTTGAAAAAATAATTAGCTGCAGTAATCTTGTCCAGAAGATCAACGTGGCATTGTGGCACCAGATGCTTTATAGACTTCTTCACAGTGTTTATAGTGAAGATTTCCCTCAGAGGCAAATCATTATGTTTTTCCTCCACTTGTGTCTCAAAATAAACATTATATAGTAGCACATGTCTTTTTTTTAATTCTAAGTGGCCTGCCTTCCTATGATAACTTAGTTCACGTTATGTACAGCAAAGTGATAAAAATTACAAATAGCATGGGCGTAATTAAATAGAAGGTGCCCCTACACCACCAGTTTATGAAATACAGCTTATTGCCTTCTCTTATAAAGTACTGATTTAGGACAAACAAAATAAAATAATTCCTTCCAGTAGCACCTTAGAGACCAACTACGTTTGTTATTGGTATGAGCTTTTGTGTGCACACACACTTCTTCAGATATCTTCACACTTCTTCAAATATTTTCTTCAGATGTATCTGAAGAAGTGTGCATGCACACAAAAGCTCATACCAATAACAAACTTAGTTGGTCTCTAAGGTGCTACTGGAAGGAATTATTTTATTTTGTTTTGACTACAGCAGACCAACACGGCTACCTACCTGTAACTGATTTAGGACAGTAGTGCAGAAAATTGGCTGCAAGGAACATTATGCTGAGTGGTGCCCAATGGGTGGCCATGAAAATCGCCAGAAATTGGTGCAGTAGGAATGCGCATTAATTCACCAATAGAATCGCCGTTCGTGACACAGCACATAAGTGTCTTGACTGCAATCAAGTGCAGAGAGAAAGAGAGCCATGGAGGGAGCAAGAGTGATGATGGTCCATTTATATACCTTCCTAAAGGTTTTCCTCGCTTTTTAAAAAATGGCATAGTTATATTGTGGCCTAAGCTAAGTATAGATTCCCGAAGATATTTTTTCCCTGGTAACTATGGCCAAGGAAGCATGTGTGGCAGCTGTGGATATATGCGTTGCTGATGGCCCTGTCACACCTACTGTAGAATATTAAGAAAGGAAGATGCTAGAACAGTTTTGTTGGCAAGGGTTAGATTCAAGCTGATGCAGCCCCAGTGTGATTTATATATTGCCTTAATTATTTGTTTTACATATTAATATGCCACCTTTCAGAATGACAGTTTGCATCAAATAAAAGCAATTTTAAAAAACCCACTACTACAGTGTGATCCAAAAATATTGGGTGGATTCATCTAACCAGCCCCATCAGCAGAAGCTTTCTGGCCAGGGTTTTCCTCCTTTTTCTCCCACTGCACCACATAAAATTGGCTCTGAACCACCCCAGAACAGTGTGCAGGAGGAAGAAAGGAGTATCATTCTGTTTGGCAAGCTGGAATAATTTCATAGATTGAATGTTGGGAAGAGTGCGATGTTGATTTCCACTCATTGTATTTTTTAATATTTTTTTTATTTGCATGTGTTGTAGAATGTCCAGAAGCATATAAGGCCAAAAGCACATTCCTCACATGGTCTCTAATCTCTGCAGATATAAATAAGCCTTGTTTACATTTTCAGACAATACATGGTCAACATTAACCAGATGTATTTCACTAAACGCTAGCATCGGCTTTCAGTTAACTCCCACACTAAATTTAACATCCTCAAAATCACTTACCCTTTCTAATCTCTCAAAGTCAAGGGCTATAATTCACATCTCATTAAAGTAAATAGCAAGGCTCTCACCAGTAGTTCAGGTTTGTGAATTTCACTCGCTGGCTGCAGTTCCACAACCAGTTTATACATATATGTGACCCATTAATTTAATCAGCATTGACTTATGCGTACAGGAAATGTGCCCCTGTGTTAGATGGCTTCCCTACACCCAATATCCAGATGTTGAGTGTGGTTGCCTGTAGCAGGAAAAGCCCGAAGTGTACATGTATCAAAGAAGGGTACTTTAAAGTATTGATATTACAAGTCTGGAATTCCCCGCACAGAGCAGCCTGCAACAACTTATCCCTTCCTATTTTTAAAGAGAGTTTGAAAGGGGGGGGGAGGATTTTGGAAGGCTTCTTAAAATCAATTAAAACCATTCTGCTTGCTAAACAGAATTGGTTCATCAAACAGATGAGAGTTCCTTTTATTTTTAGTGTCAAGATCAGGAGCAGTCAGTGGGGTCACTGCCATGGAAACCAGCCTCTTGGCATTGGTTTTTTTGCTGCTTTCAAGGACAGCGGCTGAAAAAGGATGGCAGTGAAGTTGGACTGGCTCAGGCACACCAGGGAAGGCATCAGATTGGCTCTGCTGGTGTGTTTGTGTCCTGGTAAGCAGCAGTGATGCAGCCCCAACAGCCCCATTGGGGGGTTTTTCTGCAACAGACTAACATGGCTATCCTTAGTTATACTACCGTTCTTTTGTTTGTGTTGTTGGTTTCTAAATAGTTGCACCATTTAAATAATGTTTTGTTTATTCTCACATTTGGGCAATTAAGATTTCCTTTTTGAGAGGAAACAAAATGTGTCAGGCATAGAGGGAACTTTGAAGAGACTAGATATAGCGTATCCAGTTTGTTCGTGCAGAAAACAAACCTATAGTAAGTCTTGGCTGGGGAAAAAGTAAGCATGCCATTCTCTGGGAAAGCATGTGTGTATTTGTCACAATGAGCACAGATTGTATAAGTAAACAGTTGCTTCTTTTACCAAATATTTAATCTGTATTTTCAGAATTATGTCTAGGTTTTTAAAGTATCAGTATCACATATCAGTTTTGACACTTTGTTTTAGAATGTTTTATTTTTTTATGAAGTTGTTTATATATCATGGGCTTGTGTTAAACGTGACTTGTTTATTTTAAACTCTTTCTCACATTTATCTTTAAATACGTACAAATCTCCCTGGCCATAAATTCTGGAGGTAGGAAAAACAATCTGAATAAGCAAGGGTGACTTTAAATCACTTAAGTAATACTGATTGTGGATATTTAGTTTCTAGGCTGTAGGGGCAATTAGTGACCTGATACTGGTTTTTAAAAAGCAATACTGCAAAGTATTTTCTTTTTTAATTGCTTGAACCCTATTTCTTGAGGGAGATCTTTCTAGCTTAAAAGATCTTTCAGAATTTTAAACTAAAAGCATATTTATACTGCTACCAAATCTGCCGGTTGGCTATATATTGGCTTTGGGATGGGAGCCCTCTGCATTGCAGAAGATACTGAGACATGTTTTAAGGCACCAGTTCAACTCACACAAAGCATAGTTCGCGTAGGAGATTACCAGCCAAACCTAACAAATGCATATTCTTGCTAGTTAGCATGGGAAGGCGCTAAATCCACAGAGCTGTATTGCTGATAGGCAGATACTTAGACCATAGAATTGGTAGAGAGGGCTCTGTGTGATGTCATTTCCCCTCTCCTAGAGAGGAAGGAGAGTATAGTACTTCCTGTTCCTCTCTATGTTCCTTTGACTAGTGTTGGGTGCAGATATGCCTCTGCTTGCTGCAGCTTTTAGGCACATGGCTGAAGCTGGTTATATTGTAAATATACTAAGTATTTTGCCTGCATAGTTTTTACTGCTGCCACTTCTGTGAACCAGTGCAATATTATAAGTAAATTATATATATATATTTACTTACCTTACAAGCTGTTGCCTGATTCTTTGTTAAGTGGGGTAAGAAGGGGGAAGCCAACTTACTTTGTTAGCTGGATTTGCTCAAAAGGAGGCTTTGCAGCCTAATTCCTATGCTTCTGGTTTTGCTGCCGAGGTTGGGCTTTTGAAACTCTGCTCAACCCACACATGTGGGAGCCTAGAGAAATGAATTGCAATTAGTATATCTTCTCTTACCTATTAAAACCCATCCCACAGGTCACACTTTGTTGACCCCCGTTTCACTCTGCACAAACTGAGAGAGGTAGCTGTGTTAGTCTTCTGCAACAAAAGCAACAGCAGAGTCTTGCAACACAGCATTTATTATGGCATAGACTGGCGGTAGCCATTGTGGAGCCCTCCATATGTTGTGGACTAATTATCAGGAAATCTGCATAGGTTTGCAGTTCAGTGCTATTAAATCTCATTTCAAGTAAATCTTCCAGAAGTTCTCCCATTTCTGTCCATGTGGTAATGGAAGGTTCTGATACAATTTTAGCCAAAGTGCTTGGTTTTAAGCCAGTTGATGATCTGATTGTAACATTTGCTGTTCCTGCAGATTAGTTCTGCATCCAACAGATAATTTTGGGTAAGGTAACAAAGCATATCTATATGTTCACAAACATCTCCAATATTGCTGTCCTCTCTGCATGCGGATACTATATGATAGGAAAGATTGCAGGACCTGAGACAGAAAGAAAAGGTAGAACTGATGATGGCACAGGCTGCAATCCCAGTTCTTTCTAAGATTGTGGTGTAATTTTTATATTTTGCAGCCCAGGACCTATGCGAAGTCGAAAAGCATGATTGCGAACAGATATGCGTGAATACACCTGGATCCTATGTTTGCCAGTGTTATGATGGTTATGAACTTGAGGAAGATGGAAAGAAATGCTTCAGTATGTATCTGCTTCCTATTGTTCTTACACTTAAAAAAAGAAAGCAAGGAAAAAGAGGCTGCTTTTATTGCGATAACTGTCTTGGATATCTCTTAGCCCTCCAAGGCCTGGAGAAGCATACCCAGCTGCCCCCTCAGCTGCTTGGGCTGCCACAGGGTCCCATTGGTCCCTCTCATTCCCATGAAAAAGGTTACTTATGACTGCAGGCAGATCAACCTCATAGAATCATAGAATCATAGAGTTAGAAGAGACCACAAGGGCCATCGAGTCCAACCCCCTGCCAAGCAGGAAACACCATCAGAGCACTCCTGACATATGGTTGTCAAGCCTCTGCTTAAAGACCTCCAAAAAAGGAGACTCCACCACACTCCTTGGCAGCAAATTCCACTGTCAAACAGCTCTTACTGTCAGGAAGTTCTTCCTAATGTTTAGGTGGAATCTTCTTTCTTGTAGTTTGGATCCATTGCTCCGTGTCCGCTTCTCTGGAGCAGCAGAAAACAACCTTTCTCCCTCCTCTATGTGACATCCTTTTATATATTTGAACATGGCTATCATATCACCCCTTAACCTCCTCTTCTCCAGGCTAAACATGCCCAGCTCCCTTAGCCGTTCCTCATAAGGCATCGTTTCCAGGCCTTTGACCATTTTGGTTGCCCTCCTCTGGACACGTTCCAGTTTGTCAGTGTCCTTCTTGAACTGTGGTACCTCTTTAGTTTCTAATCTCCTATATTCAGTTTGGAGTATCAGGGATGACAGGGTGGCTGAGACCCATAAGCTGTCAGCTCACACGTTCCATTGCTTGTGGGGAATGGAAGGTTCTGCTGGCTGTGAAGCCGTAGGATAAAATCTTACAGAACTAATGTGGGAATAGGATGAAGGGAAGGAAGAATTCATGTGGTGCCACTGTAGAAATTTCTCTAAGCAGGAGAATTGCAGCAATGGGCAGGAAAATTATCAGACACAACAACAAACTAATAAGTTTAAGGGCACAAACTCTTTGTGATAGCTATGTGAGTTGTTCCTGATGTTATGATTAATCTGCTGTTTCCCACACTGTGGACTTCCCTTTTCTGGAGCTGGAAGGGAACACCTCCACATTTCATTAAAGAGTGTTCCTTGATGCTAAACAACTATCTCAGGCTCCAGTTTTTAAAAGCTTGCTAAAAAAATATGTGAAAGCATACTGATTCCATCATATGTTCAAGTTTTCTTAGGCCCATAAACACAGTCACACCCCAATACTTTGTAAGCAAAACAGCTTCCCACAGCTGTACATTCTCTCTAGCAAACTTCACTCTGAAACCCATAAAACTTATTGCTTTTCAAATAACAGCTGTTTTATGTTACTTCTTTGCATGAGGAATGGGTTGTTCTTTGTTCTAATGAATACTTTACTTTCTGATTGCTGAATACTTAAACTTATTATATATAAATCGGATGCATTTCCATTTACATGCACTATGTTCTCTTTTTGTTTATTTAAGTATTTTCATTTGTTTGAATACCTCCTGTCCTATGTCCTACTGAGATCCCTAAAAATCAAAGCCATCTTCTTTTGTATAGTCTTTGTTAATTTCTCCAGGGGCACATAGACACACTAGCTCTTCTGTAACTGTGCAACTCCTTTCCCCTAGAGAGTTCTCATAGCCCAAATATCTAGCTTAAGTGCCATGATACTTCTCTTTTTCTTTAAGCTAGGGCTGAGCTATAGGCAGCTCTCAGGTCAGCCAGAAGCTGAAACAGACTAAAGAGACTGATAGGAAGACTTTTACAGCCTTTTCTATCCAGAAGTGCCCAATGGCCAACTTGGGGGGAGGGGAGGGACTAATCCAGAGCCTGAGAACATTTCACTAGAAGGAACTTGTTCCAAATGGCAGCTACACAGAGAATGGAACCCAGTTCTAGCCCTGGCAGCTTCTAGCACTTCAGGGACACAAGGGTTTAAAAAACATTTCCATGCAATTTCAACCATAGTATAAGTTTCTCTGCTCAGACTTAATTATATTCCAGGCTCATTGGATAATTTAGCAGGATCTTATTAGTGGCTTATGGAATGATGAGTCCTCTTCTCACTCTCAAAACATGTCTATTCTCATATTCATGTTATGTATTTTCCCTTCCTCTTGACCTAATTCTACAGAGGTGTGGCTTCTCTACATTTAGCTTGGAGGAACTCCATAATACAGTATGTGCAGCTTATAGGCAGCTTAGTCTGAAGTCCTATGTACCTTCCAAATGAGTAAATCTAAATGAGCACAGTGGGACTTACTTCCAATTGTGTGCTGAAAAATCATAATTATTTTTTAATGAATGCCCTTACCCTAGCCATATTTACTTAGATTTAATTATCATTGATTTCAGCTGACCTTTATCCATCTAACAGTGCTTAAGGTTGTGGTCCTTTTCTACACTCCATTTTAGTTTCTTCTACACCTTGAACTTTTAAGATACAGGTTCAAGTTTTGCAGAAGACAAAAGTGCTTTCTTTCTCAAGAGTGGATTATATGGGCCAAATGAAATACTACTACTTTTCTCAAGAGTAGATGATATGTGCCAGATACTATTAGTTTCAAAAACCTAGAATAGTCATGTTGTCTGAACATCTCAACTTTACCCCAAGAATAAAGAGTAAATTACAGTTGAATCAGAGCCCAGTCATTCTGAATTCTGTGTGGCGCTTAATAATTGAATCTATAGGACAGAAAAAAACTAAACAGTTTAAACATCAAGAACTGATGTTTTGACAGAACTGAAGTAATACGGCAACACAGCACATATGTGTATGTGAGAACACACAAAAGATGTTGCATATGTAGTGTTTTGTGTGTGTACATTATCCCTCACCAGATAAAATTTAAAAAAATCCTTCCAGTAGCAGATAAAATTGTGTGCCCTTCACACTTAATATTAGAGATGACTGACCCTCATCAGGATACTACAATTTCTTTCTTGCAACTCTTCGTTGGAATCCATTGCAATGTATATATGATTGGGACCAGACCATAGAAGGCAATATGTTCAGTACCCTCCACACCCTTCTGGCTTTCAAACAATGTGAAATATTTAACAAAAGTAGTAATCAGAAGCAGATAAACATGTTTTCAGGGGAAAGGAACAACAACAAAAAACAGATGGGAGAATTGTAGTCAGTTTTTTTCTACGCCAATGGCCAATATCCCTAGTAACAACAACAATCTATGCATATATTCTCTCTCCTGCAATACAGCAGACTAGCTGAAGTGACTTTAAGATATACGTCTATCGACTACCTTGCTGGGAATTAGCTATAAAGCAAATTCACATGCAAAGTATAAGAAGAACCAAACTGCCATTAAAAAAAAAAAGTCTAATGGAAAGTTTTGCCTACTTTACACTGATAGAAGTTGGTCTAATAAAATATCAATTTAAATGCTTTTCATTTCTAGATATTCTATAAATGCTATTCAGATAAATGTTATAAATAGTTGGTCTATATGCTGTCCTATAAGTTTAGTATGTTTACTATTCATATTGCCTCATTTCAAAGTGGATATTGTAGAGCTGTAAAAGATTGATTATGTTTTTGTATATGATGGAAGTTGCCCAGAGTGGCTGGGGCAACCTAATCAGATGGGCAGGGTACAAATAATAATAAGATGATGATGATGATGATGATGTGTGTAATAATTGGGACTTTTTAGTTTAGAAAAAGGGAAAGCAAGAGGGGACATGATAGAGATTTATAACATCATGCATGATGTCGAGAGAGTGGATAGAAAGAAACTGTTCTCAGGAAGCTGAATGCTGGTTGTAGCTCAGAGCAGACCCACTGAAATTAACGTACACAACTAGTATCCATGAATTTCAATGGGTCTACTCTGAGTAAGGGATCCAACCCTATTACTCATCTATTCGACAAAGGTGCTAGTCGCTGACTACTTTTGTATTTTCGAAATAACTGTTTTCCCATTGATTGGGTCTTCATTAGTATAAATAAGTAAATTATATCCTGAAATGTACTGTGGTTAGAGTAGATTGCTGTTACTATAATTTTGTCTCACGAGGCTGCTGAAAAATTGCGCTTGAGATTTTTAAGGGAAAGCTGATTATTGCTTTAATTTTCAAGAAATGTTCCATATGACTGTCTTCGGCCTGGAACAAGGAAGGTGTTTGCCAGGAAAGTGGTTACACATCCTACATGACGGAAAGTCTAAATTGTTTGGACTCTGCCCAATTTCTTTAAGTCAGCAAAGCAGAAACTCCCATAATGTGAAAGAATATTATCAGCTGCTTTTTGTTCTGTTTTCCCAAGGTTGCCTAAATTATGGCAGAGTTACAGTTGTGGGATTTGGGGAGAATGCATTAATCCAAACAAATGGACATTAAATTTTTTTTTTAAAGTAATATGATTTTGGAACGTAAAAAAGAAATATAACAGGATCTAGCAGCTAGTTCATAATGGCTTAGTTGGCACTGTTGGGAATGCCGTACTTGGTAAAATTTATATAAAACATGACATTATTTCAAGGGCAAAAAATGGAAACTTTGTTCTTTTTATTAGTCCAAATGATCTAAGAAACCACTTTGCGATTTGATTATGTTTATCCTTTGTTTAGAATAATTCTTTAAAAACTGACACAAGCTCCACAGAGATAAATACAGTTCAGCTTCCTCTATCCAAAATCTGCAGAGCATTCCAAACAATTTAGAATGTTCTGAAAGAGGGCTTTGATTAACAGGTTTACATTTAGGCAAATAGAAGGCATTTGAGAAGGGCACAAATATATTCTAATAAGCAGAAATTTTGAGTAATGGGAGTTTGCACAATGACAGATATACAATGTTTAATATTTTCAGGGTATAGCTCACACCATTTCACAACCACTTTCACAAATTAGTTTAGTTTTGGCATCTTGCCTAGTGCTTTGTAGATAAATATTACGTCCTGTTTATATTTAGTGAATATAAATTACCAAAATGACTACAACAATGCTTCTTGCTGTCAAAGAGCAATACAAGCCCAGTATGGTGTAATGGCTAGAGGGCTGGCTGGGAAGGCCCAAGTTCAAATAGCTGTGAAGCTCAATGGGAGGTCCTGAGGCTAAGTTGCCTAATTTATAAGTATTCCTTCCAGTAGCACCTTAAAGACCAACTAAGTTAGTTCTTGGTATGAGCTTTCGTGTGCATTCACACTTCTTCAGATATATTCTTCAGATATTCTTCAGGTATCTGAAGAAGTGTGCATGCACACGAAAGCTCATACCAAGAACTAACTTAGTTGGTCTTTAAGGTGCTACTGGAAGGAATTTTTTTATTTTGACTATGGCAGACCAATACGGCTACCTACCTGTAACTAATTTATAAGGTTGTTGTAAGGGGGGAATAGAGGACGGAGAATAGCATGCATGCATCTTTCAGCTTCTTGGAGGAAGAATGGGATAATAATGTAAGTAAACAAGTCATGGTGAACTATGAGGCCAGGGTTTACATCATAAGCTTGGTAACACAGAGGGACAAAACTAGTTTGCAGAACAGTAAGTGGCTTCATTGGACAGTTGCCAGATCCACAAATTGCTCATTCCTTTAAATGCTTTTTTAAGGGAGAGAGAAGGAAGCTGCTGTGTTCAACCATGCCAGCTTATGTCCTCCACCATTTGCCATGGTGGTGCTCAAATAAGGTCCTCTTGATGGGGAGAACAGGTGAGGGGAATCAGGGTTGAAACAAGGTGTGAAGTGTAGAGGCTACACCTTTCTCAGAGGGTTTAAAGGGGTGACATCATATTTCTTTACCATTTATCCACATAATTAGCTGTGGAAAATTCACAATGAATTGATATCACAATACAATAAACTGATTCTACAGGAGAGAAGGAGAGTCAGTATGGTACAGTGTATAGTATAGACTGGAATATGGAAGACCTGGGTTCAAATCCCTGCTCAGCTATGAAACTCAGTGGGGGACCCTGGCCCAGTCACAGTCTCTCATGCCTTTCGCTCCTTGGAGGAAATGGAGTATATCAATGAAACAAACAAATTGACCCAGGGATGCCATTTTTGGTAGACGCTCCGTGTTGGGTACAACACGGAGCGTCTGCCAAAAATGGCATTCCTGGGTCAATTTTTTTGTTTCATTGATAACCTGCCAATGTGGAATTCTTTCTTCAATGTTGTATGGAGAGAGCAGGGTTGTTTTTTCAGCCTGAACTCACTGGAACTCAGTTCTAGCACCTCTCATTGTCTTCATTGTCATTCTAAGACAGGGATCAGCAAACTTTTTCAGCAGGGGGCCGGTCCACTGTCCCTCAGACCTTGTGGGGGACTGGACTATATTTTGGAGGGGCGGAAATGAACAAATTCCTATGCCCCACAAATAACCCAGAGGTGCATTTTAAATAAAAGGACACATTCCACTCATGTAAAAACACGCTGATTCCCAGACCGTCCATGGGCCGGATTGAGAAGGCGATTGGGCTGGATCCGGCCCCCAGGCCTTAGTTTGCCTACCCCTGTTCTAAGAGAACGAGTGAGGTGTTCATGGTGAGTTCCAGCACCTTTTTCTTCTTCTGGAAAAATAGCACTGGAAGAGAGAGACTAGTTCTAACCAAATCACTGCTTCCCAAAGGATCCAGTTCCTGAATATTGTTCCGTACTCGCCACATTTTAAGTAACACCCTAGGTTTCTTCCAAACTGTAAATTTTTCTAGGCGATGAAAAAGGAAACTTTCGTGTTTAACCTCGAGCAGTCAGAGTCAAGTTTATTTTGGCTGCACTGTGATAGTCAAGAAAGAGAACAGATTGTTGTTGAGCATCAGTGCTCAATCTAGATGGAAAACCACATACACATTGTCCACTTCTTTCAGCAGCACCTGACTAAGGGCCTTAGTTGATAAGTTGTTGTTATGTTGGCATCCATCTGTCTTGAGAGACAATGGAGTGAGCCTCCAGGGATGAAGTCAAGCTGCTGTGTTAGCAACACCAAAGTGACTTCCTCAAGGCGCAAGCCTAGGCAGAGGGTATGGAGGTCCTGGGCTGCCCAGATGACAACTCTTTGGCCTTGCTGATGTGGTCCAAAGCAAAGCAGAGTTATATCTTTGTTAGCAGCTTAGCTTAGTTGCTGACAGGAAGTGTACAAGGCACCATCCAGTCATATTAGGAACTCCACTCCAGATTTGTGTAGGGTTTTCTTCTCCAGAAGATATCCAGCAAGGCTCCGGAGGTTTAGGATCAGAGTTTTCCATCTCCTAGATGGGCTACCTGCCCACCAACAACGTTGCAAACCAAGTTCTGTCCCTGAGTGAGCTTGTGGTTCTTGTTTGTTTTTCAGTTGTAAATTACTGTGCTTTGAATAACCAAGGCTGTCAACATGAATGCATTAATACTGAAGACTCCTACTACTGTCAATGCCGCAAAGGGTTCATTCTCAATCCGGATAAAAAAACCTGCAGGCGTAAGTTTTCCACATCAAATGCTCAGTTCTTTCAGATAGTAGCACACAGGTGCATACAGTCTGTTGTAAGGGGAAGTGCCACAGTTCCACCAACTGTTTTGCATGCAGGAGGTCCTGGCTACAGTCCATGGCATCTCCAATGAAAAGGATCTCAGGTTGCAGATATTCTAGAAGGGCCATTCCTAGTAGGTGAACTGGCCTAGATGAAGTTCTGCCATAATGTACAATTAACAACACACTTTAGTACATGTGCCCATATGATACAGGTGGCAGAAAGCATGGCTTCATGTTGGGGGAAATAGGGGGAAGAGAGTGTTGCCCAACTCAGCCTCCTCCTTTGCCACCGCTCCTGGCAGTCAAAAGAAAGCAGGGTGGAAGGAAGGGAGAAGAGTCTTGTGCTGGGTCCAAGGAAGGAAGCCAGGCTGACCAGCTGGACGGCCGGTGGAGTAGCAGCAGCATCAGGAAGAGGAAGAAGAGGAAGGGGGAAGGAGGCAACAGGGCCACTGCCATCCTTGCCATGGGAGGTTGCGACTCTCCAGGCTGGCAGACCCATAGCCACCCATCCAGCTGGGCATGCCAAATAAAAACAAGAGAAAGTGAGCTAGGTCAGGCCTGAAGAGAAGACAGCGGCTGGAGGAGACCCTGGGCAGGAGCAGGCCCTGAAGGTCGTGGGAAAGGGTGTAGCTCAGCGTTCTCAACCTGTGGGTCCCCAGATGTTGGCCTACAACTCCCATCATCCCTGACCACTGATCATGCTGGCTAGGAATGATGGGAGTTGTAGTCCAACAACATCTGGGGACCAGCTGGTGGGGTGCAGGCCGGCCTCTGGGGGGGCTGGGGTTTAAGAGGTAGCAGGGGCTAGGAGATTATGGGAGTCATAGGTGGGCATTGGAGCTAGCTGGGCTTCAGGGAGGCCAGCTGTATCATGGAAAACTTTAATAAAAATATTAATGTGCAAAAAACCAAAAAAAGCCCCTCCTGGCAGTGATACTGATGTAGACTAGAAGGTCCCTATTTTCATCTGCGGAATGTTGGGGTTATGGGTCCAATAAGACCAATTAGATGTATTCTGTTCCCATTAGTGGCTGGCAGGGTTGCATGGGTGGGGCTGTATCTTTTATCTCCCTTCTCTTCCCTCCCCCTCCCCTTTTATGAAGATCACCCACTCTGACACCCCACAGCTAATTCTGCCCTGGCCTCCTCGCTGGCCAAAGTAGGGCCAATTCAGCCAGCTAGCCCTGGGAATTATCTAATTGATTTTTGAATTTTATTGTTATTCATGTTTTTATACTGTATTTTATGCTGCTTTTATAAGTAAATGTTTTAAATTTGTTGTAAGCCACCCTGAGCCCAGTTTTTGAACCGGGAAGGGCGGGGTATAAATAAATAAATATATATATATATATATATATATATATATATATATATATATATATTTGCTTTCGTAGATTTTCACGGGTACAGGAATGCAGGTTTTGGTGTCTTCGGGTGTCTTCCCGTGTAAGAGTTGGGGTGTCTAGGCGACGTTTCGACGAGGTCTCACTCGTCATCTTCAGGCTGGTGCTTTCGGCTTCTTGTTACTAGAACAGAGCAGGATCTCAGTGTTTGAGTTCCTATAAATACTGTTGAGGGGGTGTGGTGTATAGCCTCCAACGTTCTGGGCAGAGAGGGAGTTCCCAGGTTAGTGTGCCTTTTCTTCTTTTGTTCCTTAATTACTTGAGGGATATCTTGAGTGATTTCTTGAGTGATATTCTGAGTACCACTTAGGAGGGTCATTAGGTGTGGATTAGTTGCTAAAGCTTTCGTGTCTTGACCTCTTGAGCTTGTGAAGAGTTTTTTTGAGAAGATGGCTGTACTGCACTTAGTTGTGCTCTGGCTTGGCTTCGTGTATAGGGGCGAGCTGTGGTTTTGTGCCCTGTGCCAGCCAGATCTGTGTAGGGATTGCAGGGGGGTGCAGCATCCGGAGGTGCCACTATGGTTTGGCTACTGGATGGTGTCTGTACTTTATCTGTGGAGAGGGTCTGGGTTTGGGTCTGGTGTGGTTGATTGGAGATGGCGTTCTGTGTGCCTCTGGTTCTGGTGTCGGTTTTTGTGGGGAGGGCTATTTTCCAGATGTCTGGCAGGCGGGACGTATCGTCACGCTTGTTCATGTTGTGAGGGTGTTTCTCTATCTCGATGGCTTCCATGATTATTCTCTTGTGGTGGTGTTCCATGTTAAAGAGCAATTTGGAATCTGAAAAATTAATTTCGTGTCCTGTTTCTTTCATGTGTTGGTAAAGAGAGGAAGTTTTTTCTTCTTTTTTGACGGCATTCTTGTGTTCTGCGATACGTGCATTTATTCGTCTGTTTGTTTGTCCAATGTACGTGGCTGGGCAGACTTTGCAGGGTATTTCATAGACCCCTTGGTTTTCTAACTGGATTTTATCTTTGGGGTTTCTGAGGATATTGGCTATTTTTTGGTTGGTGCAAAAGGCTGTTTTGATATTGTGTTTATGGAGGATTTTGCTAATTTTATCTGTAGTGCCCTTGATATAAGGAAGGAGGGCCATGCCATTGTTTTCTTCTGTGTCTTGGTTTTTGGGGGGTGTTTCTTTTTGGATTAGCTTCGTAACCCTGTTTTGCTGGTATCCGTTGGCGATTAACACATTTGAAAGATTCTGTAACTCAGTTGTCAAGTGGTCTTTGTCAGCCAGGCGTTTGGTTCTGGAGATGAGAGTCTTGGCTACGGAGTTTATTTGTGCAGGGTGGTGGTGTGATTGTGCATGTAAGTAGCGGTTGGTGTGTGTTTTTTTCCGGTAGATAGTGTGTCCTAGGGAGCCATCAGGTTTTTTGTAGATTAGGACGTCAAGGAAGGGAAGTTGGTTGTTGGCTTCTATTTCCATAGTGAATTGTATTTTGGGGTGTAGGCTGTTGAGATGTGTGAGGAAGCTATCTGGTTTTTTCTTCCCGTGTGGCCAAATTACAAAGGTGTCGTCAACATACCTGAGCCAAAGTTTGGGTTTGTGTTCTGACTTGTCTAAAGCATTGGTTTCAAAGTGTTCCATGTACAGATTTGCGATGACCGGTGAGAGGGGTGATCCCATAGGTGCTCCTTCTATCTGTTTGTATCTTTGTCCATTGTGGATGAAGTACGTGTTGGATAGGCAGTGGTTGGTCAGGTCCAGGATGTATAAAAACAGATCCCACCACCTATCTGGAAAAAACCACCAAATCCAAAATAAAAGCCTCTCCTATCAGTGAAGAAATCCAGCTAAGAATCATCCCCAGAGAAAAATCATCCAGATGCCCCAAACTCTACGGTCTCCCCAAGATACACAAAGAAGGAACACCACTCAGACCAATAGTCAGCTCCATAGGCTCACCTCTACAAAATCTCGCTAAATTTCTCGCTAAGCAACTTCAGCCCTATGCAGAATCTATCGCTTCACACGTTACAAACTCCTTCCAGTTCATAGAAACAATAAAGAAGCAAAACCTACATCCCGACGACCTACTTGTGAGCTTCGATGTTGTATCTCTCTTCACACAAGTGCCCATTAATGAAGCCTTGACAGCCATTCAAAACAAATACAATCCCCCCGAATACATCCTGGACCTGACCAACCACTGCCTATCCAACACGTACTTCATCCACAATGGACAAAGATACAAACAGATAGAAGGAGCACCTATGGGATCACCCCTCTCACCGGTCATCGCAAATCTGTACATGGAACACTTTGAAACCAATGCTTTAGACAAGTCAGAACACAAACCCAAACTTTGGCTCAGGTATGTTGACGACACCTTTGTAATTTGGCCACACGGGAAGAAAAAACTAGATAGCTTCCTCACACATCTCAACAGCCTACACCCCAAAATACAATTCACTATGGAAATAGAAGCCAACAACCAACTTCCCTTCCTTGACGTCCTAATCTACAAAAAACCTGATGGCTCCCTAGGACACACTATCTACTGGAAAAAAACACACACCAACCGCTACTTACATGCACAATCACACCACCACCCTGCACAAATAAACTCCGTAGCCAAGACTCTCATCTCCAGAACCAAACGCCTGGCTGACAAAGACCACTTGACAACTGAGTTACAGAATCTTTCAAATGTGTTAATCGCCAACGGATACCAGCAAAACAGGGTTACGAAGCTAATCCAAAAAGAAACACCCCCCAAAAACCAAGACACAGAAGAAAACAATGGCATGGCCCTCCTTCCTTATATCAAGGGCACTACAGATAAAATTAGCAAAATCCTCCATAAACACAATATCAAAACAGCCTTTTGCACCAACCAAAAAATAGCCAATATCCTCAGAAACCCCAAAGATAAAATCCAGTTAGAAAACCAAGGGGTCTATGAAATACCCTGCAAAGTCTGCCCAGCCACGTACATTGGACAAACAAACAGACGAATAAATGCACGTATCGCAGAACACAAGAATGCCGTCAAAAAAGAAGAAAAAACTTCCTCTCTTTACCAACACATGAAAGAAACAGGACACGAAATTAATTTTTCAGATTCCAAATTGCTCTTTAACATGGAACACCACCACAAGAGAATAATCATGGAAGCCATCGAGATAGAGAAACACCCTCACAACATGAACAAGCGTGACGATACGTCCCGCCTGCCAGACATCTGGAAAATAGCCCTCCCCACAAAAACCGACACCAGAACCAGAGGCACACAGAACGCCATCTCCAATCAACCACACCAGACCCAAACCCAGACCCTCTCCACAGATAAATTACAGACACCATCCAGCAGCCAAACCATAGTGGCACCTCCGGATGCTGCACCCCCCTGCAATCCCTACACAGATCTGGCTGGCACAGGGCACAAAACCACAGCTCGCCCCTATACACGAAGCCAAGCCAGAGCACAACTAAGTGCAGTACAGCCATCTTCTCAGAAAAAACTCTTCACTAGCTCAAGAGGTCAAGACACGAAAGCTTTAGCAACTAATCCACACCTAATGACCCTCCTAAGTGGTACTCAGAATATCACTCAAGAAATCACTCAAGATATCCCTCAAGTAATTAATGAACAAAAGAAGAAAAGACACACTAACCTGGGAACTTCCTCTCTGCCCAGAACGTTGGAGGCTATACACCACACCCCCTCAACAGTATTTATAGGAACTCAAACACTGAGATCCTGCTCTGTTCCAGTAACAAGAAGCCGAAAGCACCAGCCTGAAGATGACGAGTGAGACCTCGTCGAAACGTCGCCTAGACACCCCAACTCTTACACGGGAAGACACCCGAAGACACCAAAACCTGCATTCCTGTACCCGTGAAAATCTACGAAAGCAAATATATATATATATATATATATATGCAGGTTTTGTTGTCTTCGGGTGTCTTCCCGTGTAAGAGTTGGGGTGTCTAGGCGACGTTTCGACGAGGTCTCACTCGTCATCTTCAGGCTGGTGCTTTCGGCTTCTTGTTACTGGAACAGAGCAGGATCTCAGTGTTTGAGTTCCTATAAATACTGTTGAGGGGGTGTGGTGTATAGCACATATATATATTTCTGGACCCCCTAACACCTCATGTTGCTGCCAGTTATTGAGAGTGCAGCACTGAGCTCAACATGGTGTAGATGCAGCTTTGGGGGTGTCAGACTGGCCTGCGGTTTGCTTCTGTCCCCAGATTTATAAAGATTTTCTTCAATTTTCTGTGAAAAACTAATGTTCTTCTTATAGTTACATCTCTGGCTGAAGCCTTTATTTTTGATTACAGTCTGCTCACTTTGTGTACTACTCCTGTTACTTAAATAATAATAATTGCCCCCTCCCTCCCAATCTTCAGGACCAGACTACTGTGCAATGCAGAACCATGGCTGCCAGCAGGAGTGTGTCAATACAGATGAATCCTATTACTGCCGATGCCAGCAAGGCTTTACTCTCAATCCAGATAAGAGAACGTGCAAAAGTATGTTGTCCTAAAGTGTATAGTAAGTTCATCTGTTTTTACTTCTCAACATCACCATCACAGCTTTTTTTTGTTCCTTTTTGCCGTTTTGAGGTGTAACTTTTGAACATGCCTTTAAAAACCACCTCCTCCTTATGTCTTCATTATAATTCCTAAAATCAACCAACCAATCCCCCAGGCACATAGAAATATCTCTGTGCCAACTTAAAGCAGCACATGTGCATTAAGAAAGCGGTCTCATGATGTTCTTCCAAATCACCATCCCTAAGCCTCTTTAAAAACCAGTATGAAACTTAGAAGTTGCACTGACTTTTGGTGGCTGATTTGCATTGAGGATTTTGCACGTTACCTTTTTAACTTTATGTTTATATATTACAATAGTGCAAAGTTTATTTGACTATATTCCCAGAAACAGCCAGAGCCATGCATTTTGGAGAACAACACTTACACAAAGAAACTGATGAAACCACCCTAAGAGGCAGAATTGCATCTAGGGTTGAATGGTAGGCTCTGTCAGGAGCTTGTCCTACACTCGAGTAGGACCCTGGTAGAGACACATGCCCGATTGGCATGTTCTCTCTCTCCTGGTCGATCGTTTGGGAGCTTCAAAAGCTTTCTTCAGCCCGAACATCACAGCGACTGATGCCAACAGACATTGGCACACCTAGGGATCCTCAGAGTGTTCGCAGCTTGCATGACAGACCTCAGCAACTCAGCATGTTGGCTAATCTACTTTATTTACATAGAAACACACACAGAGCCCTGCAACGTGGCTCCCTCTCTCTCTAGCATCAGACAGCAAAGAGAATGAACAAAGGACAATAGTCCCACTTCACGGAACACAGTAACACAAACATCCTTCTCCGTCACTTCCCACTCTGTGGAGTTAAAACATATACCGTCCATGAGATAGACAACAATCCCATGACTGCTGTCATGGAGCAGGAATTCTAACAGGCTCTTGGTAGTGGGCAGCCAAATGGAACTCCAAGAGCCAGCAGCATACATCATGGAGAGAAGGCAGCACTCACCTGACCTCCAGTCAGCAACATTGCTACTGCTGCTTACTGAGAGGTAGAGGAGGAAGGGAGAGGTTGGTGTGGTGGAGCCTATCTGGCATTCCCATTTGTGTGTTTGTACCATGCCTTCCTAGAGGGACAACGGTGGTGCTGTGGGTTAAACCACAGAGCCTAGGACTTGCCGATCAGAAGGTCAGCGGTTCGAATCCCCGCAATGGGGTGAGCTCCCGTTGCTCGGTCCCTGCTCCTGCCAACCTAGCAGTTCAAAAGCATGTCAAAGTGCAAGTAGATAAATAGGAACCGCTCCGGTGGGAAGGTAAATGGCGTTTCCGTGTGCTGCTCTGGTTCGCCAGAAGCGGCTTAGTCATGCTGGCCACATGACCCGGAAGCTGTACGCCGGCTCCCTCGGCCAATAAAGCGAGATGAGCGCCACAACCCCAGAGTCAGCCATGACTGGACCTAATGGTCAGGGGTCCCTTTACCTTTACCATGCCTTCCTTAATGCCGCGTTGCCTGTAAGGAACAGCAGCACGACAGATGGGAGGTCAGATGAGCACGATAGCCCCATCACACCATCCACTACTGCCAACAGTTAAAGTTGCAGACCCTTTCTTAGTTTTCCCAAAATGAAATGCAATTCAAATCATCCCTGCCCTGCACTTTACGAGTAGAACAAACAAGCATGGCAGGTCCCCCCCTTTTTTTGGCAAACCATGGTTTTTCACCTCCCCCCCCCCACAATGCACCACATAAAAAATGAAATTTTGTGGAGCATTGCATTTTGGGAAAAATAAGATGGCGGGTGCAGTGGAGGCCCCAGTAGGCAATGTCATCACTAATGGCATCATTGGGTTACAGCAGGTGTTCTGCTGGGTATGCTAAGCAGTGATGCTGGACCTGCTAAAATCAGCCAAGAACTCTACATAAACAAACCATATCAAGTGCAATACACACAGATAATCTCTGCAATAGCCAAATATTTTGAAAGGTCTTGTCCTCCTGATACTGTCTCTTGCATATGCAAACAGTCCTAGTGAACTCTTAATTTTGCTTTTGGTGTCTAGCTCCCAGTACGTTTCCGAGCACAATTCAAAGTGTTGGTGCTGACCTTTAAAGCCCTAAACGGCCTCGGTCCAGTATACCTGAAGGAGCGTCTCCACCCCCATCGTTCTACCCGGACACTGAGGTCCAGCACCGAGGGCCTTCTGGCGGTTCCCTCACTGCGAGAAGCCAAGTTACAGGGAACCAGGCAGAGGGCCTTCTCGGTAGTGGCGCCCTCCCTGTGGAACGCCCTCCCACCAGATGTCAAAGAGAACAACAACTACCAGACTTTTAGAAGACATCTGAAGGCAGCCCTGTTTAGGGAAGCTTTTAATGTTTGATGTATCACAGTATTTTAATATTCTTTTGGAAGCCGCCCAGAGTGGCTGGGGAAACCCAGCCAGATGGGCGGGGTATAAATAATAAATTATTATTATTATTATATTATTATAAACTGGAAGGTGAGTGTTTTTAATGGTTTTACATGATGGTTCTTAGGTATTATTTTTAAACGATTATGTTCCAGCATTGTTACATTGCATGTTTTCCTTTCCCTCCCACAGGAATAAATGTCTGTGCTTTGGGAAAACATGGCTGTGAACATGAATGTGTTAACACAGAAGACGGGTATACTTGCAGATGTCGAGCCGGATACACTCTGAACCGTGACCGCAAAACATGCAGAAGTGAGTATGTCAGACATTCTGGTGGAGTTAATCTGTATACTGGACAGAGTTCTGAAGCAAACCTATGCTACAGATCTCCTCAGGCTTTTATAAATATGGGCTTTTGTAAAGCTAGCAAGATTCAACATAAGCTGAGATAATGCCAGCATGTGATTTAAATATATATCTTTAACAAACAAACTTGCTGCAAAGTTCTAGAAAGAGGAATAGCTTACTGCTGGATGTATTTTAGGTCCTTATCTTAGAAAGTGTAGATAATAACTAAAACAATGAGAGCACACAGCGTGTGTGTTTTGTTATTGGTTCTGGGCCTCTCTGTTTCCCTGCTTTAGGCATCTCTTACGCAAAAAAATGACTTACTGATTTATTTTTGCAACTCCACATATTAAGTAGTTGTCCACATGGCACTTAAACTATGGAATTCACTCCCACTAGAAGTAATGATGGCTACCAGCTTGGATAGCTTTAAAAGGGAATTAGACAAATTCATGGAGAATAAGATTATCAGTTGCTGTTCGCCATGAAGGCTGTATTCTGTCTCTGCTGTAAGTGGCAATATGATTTGGACTGCCAAGCTGCTAAGAATCACAAGTGGGGAGTGCTTTGTTGCAACCAGGTTCTGCTTTTGAGCTTCCACTGGGCATCTGATTGGCCAGTGCAAGAACAGGATGTTGAACTAGATGGGCCTTGGCCGATCCAGCAGTGTGATGTCGTATGTCTGTGTCGCATGTGTGATGTCACACGCATGCGACGAGCCCCTCCCCCCCCATGTCGCGCGAAACTCGGTGCCTCTGAAATCAGGATATCTATCATCTGTCCAAAAGTCTCTTTTTAAAAAAATGGTAAATGCAGCTGCAGGAGGGGTAGGATTAGGATCAGGACTACGGCACTAAGGATGAGATTTTTAATCCTTTCTCCCTGTAACATTTTCCTGATGCAAAATCTGCCCCCAGACAACTATTTGCTCTGCAGGAGAAAACCTATAGGTTCCTCCATGGTACCACAAGTTTCCACCCTGAACCAACTGAAGCTTCAGGGAGGCAATTCATATTGAGAAAATGGTACACAGAAGCAGGGTTTGTTTTTTTAAAAAACACACACCAAAAAAACCTCTCCTCAACAGTAGGTATATGTCAAACCACAATCTCCTTCTTGTGGCTTTATTTACCACTAAAAACGCAGGAAAACTGATCACAGATCCCCTGGTGTCCTTTCCGGTTTGGCCCTGAAAAGTCAGGTCATGCAAGTGAATAGCCTCTACTATAGTCATAGAAATCAAAGAGGGTGTTCCTTTGCATGTAGCGTGAGCTCATATAATGCACTTTTCCATCCCATTCCTATACTTAGGCACAGTCTGGAGGGATTGTGCAGACTGTTTGCCTATTCGAAATGGTTCTAAGAGTGAGCTATAAAAATAGCAAAGAATGTCTGCTAGCAGAAAGTTAATAGAGGAGTTTGTTTGAAAGGGGGATTTCTTCCCTTCTCTCTCTCCCTCCCTCTCTCTCTTGGATCTATTTCCCCCCCAGGAAAAAAAAAGTGTTTTGCTCTGTACTGCCAGAGCCAGCATAGAGAGAAATGTACATTCATAAAAGCACGTATCAGCTGCACCTCCCAGTTGTTCCTTCGCATGAGAAACAAACAGTCCAGGCTTTAAACCTTAACAAATACTCTGTTGCGTGTATATCTGGCATTCTCTCTCCTCTGTTAGGAAGTGCTCCTGCAACATCTGAGCAGTCACGCTAATTTGCAAAATGGTGATGTTAGGTTTCCTCATTTCATATGATTAAATTATAATTCTGCTACACAGTTAATCCTGAAGATTTCACTGTGAATGTCACATTGTAGTGACTTTACCAAGTATGACTTCTACTCAAAAAATGTAAACAGTAGTCCAGTCCACCATCCACCCAGTGTAAGGGAGGTTTGGATTGCTTTGTTAATATAATAGAGTACACTTGATCAGATGTTCCCTCAGTTTTCAGGTATACAGTTGTACCTCGGATCTCGAACGGCTTCGTTGCCGAACGTTTAGGCTCCTGAACGATCTAAAATGTGAAGTGAGTGTTCCAGTTTTTGAATGTTTTTTTGGATGTCGAACGTCCGATGTGGCTTCCGATTGGCTGCAGGACCTTCCTGCAGCCAATCAGAAGCCCACGCTTTGGTTTCTGAACATTTTGAAGTCAAATAGACTTCTGGAACGGATTCCATTTGACTTCCAAGGTACGACTGTATGTATATATATATATATATGGCTGCAGGTGTAAAACAATGGGATCACGTGACAATGAAATGCAGAAAGTACAGTCTGTCCATTCTGTGCAAAGTTTTAACAAAGTCACAGTTTACAATGGTGGGCTTTGCTGATGGTTGTTACTTGCATATTTTTCACTTCTGGGCTTTAAAAATGCTTTAACATTCCAATGCATTCTTTGCCATTGCTGATACATAACAATCCAGGAAAAGACCACTGTGCTGAGTCCAACCATGGCTGTGAGCATCTGTGCCTGAACACCAAGGACTCTTACATTTGCCAGTGTTCTGAAGGTTTCATCATTAATGAGGATCTAAAGACCTGTTCACGTAAGTCTCTTGATTTGGTCATTGCATATAATTAGAGAAAAACAAGGTGGGTTAAAGTGCTGATTTTTTTTTATTTTGTTCTGAAAGGCAATTTTGAGGAAAACTCGAGATTATAGCATGCACTCAGGTTTTTTGGGAATGCATAATTAAAGCAGACAGATTGGAATCTTGAGCCAATAAACAAAAGCAAAGCTTTATAGTCCCGTATTCCAAGCTAGCCCTTTAAAATTGGTAGTGACATTCCCTGTTATTTTCATGTGTTCCATATCGCACCACCCTTTACTTCTGTTAGTTAGGCATTCCTCAGTGGGCTGCTAGTGGGGCCAGGCATAATACACCTTTTTGTTTTTGTTATAACCCATTGTTTTATCCGAGTCCGATGTATTGGAAGACTTGTATCTTTAAAAAAACCAAAAGCATGCATGCAAAGGTAAACAACACCTGCCTGTATGCCCACAATGGATCCCAGGTTTGTGGAACTCAGGGTGGGTGGGTTAGTACTAATTGAGGGGAAGGGGAAACAGCACACAGTGTAAATATACCCCATCAAGCAAACCCTACCTGTATGGATAGGGGAAAATGAGACAGAATTCAGTTGAAAGTGCTCATGTGTGGATGAACTTGCACAAGGAAAAAACAAATATGCACAACTTATATGTGCATTAACACTTTGGTGTGTACACAGCCTAAATTTTAAAAGGGGGGAGGGCCCATTCCTTAACAATTCCCCATATCACTAGTAATGAGTGATAATAACTTCCCTTTCCCCACTCAGTTAATTTTGAGAATCTTTGGGTGGTATTCAACTATGTTTTACTTAGAGTAGACCATTGAAATTGATGGACCTAACTAAGGGCTTGCCCACACTTCCGCTTGAGCTGTGCCTAGAAAGCACGGGGCTGAGTGGTTTTCCCCTTGGCCCACTCCATTCCCAGGGAAAACCTGCTCTTTAGCTCTAAATCAGAACAAACAGCAAGACATGGAAAACCCGATTGCTATTTGCTCTGATTGAGCACCAAAGAGCAGTTTTCCCCAGGTAGGAAAGCAGCAAGACAACAGGAAGTGTGGCTAAATCCTTAGTTGTGGTTCGAGGACCCGACCCCCGCAATGTGAAATAAATACACAAGGACACGTGATATAAGGTTAATGGGCAAGAAAAGGCCACAACTTTATTGATTACAGCAGTGAAAAGGTATTGGCTTAGGCATTGGATGTCTAAAACAAGGGGGTTTATTCACCAGTAGGTGGAGCCTGTTGATGCTAATCCAACTATAGGCTCTCCCCTGATGTCACCGGGGGTCGTGCCATGGCCTCCCGCCAAGCAGGCATCGGACAGAGTACACACTCGCGACGAGAGGACGGAGAAAAATGAGGAGAGGCTGGCGCCGCCGCAAAAGGCTGCTGAACACGCCCCCTCGAAGGCACCTGGTTGGATGCCTGCCGAGGGGGCGTGGGCGCCTGCCAGGTGAGAGGAGGAGGCAGGGGGCTAATGCCCCCTGCTAGGGGCGGTGCTTGGGCTTCTGCCCACAACCACTCCCCTCTCTTCCAGGGAGGAGAGTCTTTATGTTCATTAGCTTCGATGGGTCTACTATCTCTGAGTAAAACAGTTTAATTTCAGCCAGTCTTTTTCCTACATAAAAGTAAAATCAAGGAATGTGACCATCGGCACAACAACAGTGTTAAGCAGCCATTCATGATTATGGTACTACTGGTACTTGATGAGGGTTAGCAGAAATATGTAGTTTTAAGATAACTACCTGGTATGTATGTAATCATATGACAACACCCTGTGGTTGAGTAGTTAAAACAGAAACTTGCATGCTGTGGCTTGAAAGGAAAAACTGAAAATTAAGGGGAATAACACTTTAGTACTAGCTATTCTAACCCAGCCCTAGGTGTCTGTTTGAATCCAGAGTAGCCAAAAAAGCAACAGGCTTGCTGAAATAGTTTTATCAACCTACCAATGGAAAGAGTTCTTTCCTGGGTAACAGGAGAAATGTTTATCCTTGATGGAGTTTTATTTTCCTCCGGGCAGCACTTGGGATTTCCATCAAAAGCTCTAAAATTTTATATTCGCTACTCAACTCCTGTGTGTAAAGTTCTCATTTTATGGCTTTTCCTTCTGGAGATTCTTACTTCCCAATTTGCCTTGCTTATTATTTAGAAACAGGCAATACTTCTTTTGTGCTGCTAGGAAATCTCATGGGTTATATTACTCAATTGACCTGAAGTTTAACAATTGCTTAAATCAACAGCAGAGGAAAGAGCCCAGCACACTCATTCTAGTTCTAATACAAAGCACTTGAGAAATAAGTGGCTATAATCCCTTGTGCAAGCAAAGAATTATTCAACATCGGGGGCAAATTAGCCTTTTTGTGACCCACCATTGTCTCCCAAGAGAGACAGATGCCAACAAATTTCTGTTTTGTTTTTAGTTATGTATCCTTTTTTAAAAACAGGTTGTAAGCCACCTTCAGTGTGGCTTTAACTTTGGGAAAGTGCCATACAAATAAAATGATTGATTGGTCTAATTACCAAGGGGTACTTTCAATCACAGGGAGCCAATGTAGTGCCCACCAGATATTGTTGGACTGCAACTTCCTGAACAATGGCTATGCTGGCTGAAGGGAGCTGTGGTCCAGTATCCTCTGGAGGATTCCATATTGTCAGTTCTTCCTGCTTTAAATGCACAGGAACTCCAGATACACATTGGAGTACACAAACTAGAGTCATAGGGTCCATTGGTCTGCTCTTGGTGGTGTGGCACTAAGTGAAAGTGCATATGTCCTTTCCCCCCACCCCCCGGCACCCACCCCCTAAAAAAAAGATTGGGCAAGGGGTGTTTACTTTAATTCTGTGCACAGGAGACTAAATCTATCAACTATTTAGAAACTTCCTCGGTTATCATCCTGTTTGCCCTGACTTCATTTCCCTCCACTTCCTTTGTTGTTTCCTTTGCCTGTTTTCAAGTTCCCTGGGTGTCAGGACTCTTCTTTGCAAATACATAATAATAATCACAACTTTTTTATTCCCAGGGGTGGACTATTGTTTGCTGAATGACCACAACTGTGAACATTTGTGTGTAAATAGTGAAAGATCTTACGCCTGCCAGTGCTTTGAAGGATATGTGCTGCGTGAGGATGGGAGAACTTGCAAACGTAAGTTCGTTTTCCCCAACCTAGTTCACTTATTTTCTCTCTCTATATATATGTGTGTGTGTGTGTGTGTGTGTGTGTATGTATGGAAGTGAGAGCTGGACCATAAAGAAGGCTGATCGCCAAAGAATTGATGCTTTTGAATTATGGTCATGGAGGAGACTCTTGAGAGTCCCATGGACTGCAAGAAGATCAAACCTCTCCATTCTTAAGGAAATCAGCCCTGAGTGCTCACTGAAAGGACAGATCGTGAAGCTGAGGCTCCCATACTTTGACCACCTCATGAGAAGAGAAGACTCCCTGGAAAAGACCCTGATGTTGGAGGGCACAAGGAGAAGGGGACGGCAGAGGACGAGATGGTTGGACAGTGTTCTCAGAGCTACCAGCATAAGTTTGACCAAAGTGCGGGAGGCAGTGGAAGGCAGGAGTGCCTGGCGTTCTCTGGTCCATGGGGTCACGAAGAGTCGGACACGACTAAACAACAACTATATGTATATAGTTAATATATATGTTAACAGATAAATAAAAATTGCCAGCTGTTATTACTGTGAATAACATAGTTACAGAATTACCCATGGGGGGGTTGTTTTCAGACACTAGTAGATTTAAGCAGTATTGTGTATTATGATGATTGTTGAGCTCGAACCAAAGTTAAAATGAGTGATTATGAGAGGGAGCTTGGGGAAGCAGAGCCAAAGGTTTTATAGTCTTCATGTTGACTCATGGGGCGATCATGTGGTGTTACAAAAGAAACGAATTGTCTGTTTTCAGGTAGAGATGTCTGTAGATCTGTCGACCATGGATGTGAGCACCTTTGTGTGAGCGATGGCATTTCCTATGCCTGCAAGTGCCACGAGGAATTCATACTGAGCGAAGATGGGAAGACCTGCAGAAGTAAGCAAGCACTCCTTAATGGGCTATTCATTCTGAAGGCCCTGCTTTCAGAGGCTGGGAGTGCTGTTTCAGCGCTTCCCTCCCTGCAGCTCAGGTGTGTGCTATGCTAGAGCTCATCTTTGTCTACTGAACTAACTGGGTGTTGCAGGTGGAGGACCAGTGAGGGCTGTAGAGATAGTTCCTGCTGCTATCTCATTTTGAATCCATGGGCATCCAAGGGCAAATAGCCCTGATCTCTAGGCCTCCTTAGGCATGATGAGAGTGGTCTCATGCTTCTGCTGTCTTGCTGGAGCTTGCACATCTTTCCACAGGGGAAATGCATGGGTTTCCTTTTTGTATTTTATAAGAGGCTGCAGAAAGTGGAAATGTGAGTACACTTGTGAAATATACTTGAAATATACTCAGAGTCGCAAAGTGATTTCATGCTCTTTATTCAGCTCATAGTGGTGAGGAGGAATGAATGAATGTCCCCTCAAAGTCTCTGCTTTATATACATTATTTACACAATGGGCTGCACATGATTGGTTAATTCTGGAATTCTACTGTAAGCCAATCAGGTTGTAGATTCACTTATATCTGGAGCATGATTGGGTGGTTCCTGCCAACCAATCATACTGCTGCATTGTTCTTGGACCAATCAGACTGCTGCATTCTGAATCCTATTGTTCTAGGACCAATCAGACTGCTGCAATTTGGATCCTATTGTTCTAGGACCAATCAGACTGCTGCAGTTTGGATCCTATTCAACTAAGTACATAACACCCCTCCCCTCTAAGTTCCAGTCCTGCCCGGGAGGTCGCATTCATAGTCCTCGAGGTACGCCGGCGGCCTACGTGTGCGTTGCGGCCTGTGGTGTTCCCTGGTCCGGGGTTCAGGTTCTGGCTCGTGTTCCAAGGATGCTGGCTGTGATGGGCCTGTTTGGTCTGGCGCAACCGGCTCGCTCAGTCGTGGTTCTGGTTCCGGTGTCCTTTCGGCCTCGCGGGTCCTCTCTGTATTTACTGATTCTGCCTCTCCTGCTGGCCCCTCCTGGTCTATGGGCCTCACTGCCCCTCTGTTCCCTTGGGACTCCTCTGACCTTTCCTCCTCCTGGTTTTCTCCTGGGAATCGTCGCCGTATCTGGTCGCAGTGGCGGTGCCAGCATTGCCCCCCATCCGTTAGCACCTCGTACGACACGGGGCCAGTGACCCTGGTGACTGTGGCGGGTACCCATGCTGGGCCTGCCCCAAAATTCTTTGCGTACACTGGGTCCTGGGCCTCGAAGGTCCGGGGGTTCCTGCCTTCCCCCACCACTACCTCATCCTGAGCTCTATCGGGGTGAAGGCGGTCCAATCTGATTGCAAGGCGCCGACCCATTAGTAGTTCAGCGGGGCTCCGGCCAGTCGTTGAGCTGGGGGTGCTGTGCTGTGCTAGGAGGAATGTGGCAAGGCGGTACTCCCAATCCCCTTGCGTCATGCGGCGAAGGGTGTCCTTGGTGGTCCGCACCATGCGTTCTGCTTGGCCATTGGTGGCAGGGTGGAATGGCGCCGAACGGATGTGGCGGATGGCGTTCTGCGCTGTGAAGGTTTGGAATTCTCCTGACGTAAATGCAGTCCCGTTGTCTGAGATGAGAGTGTCAGGGAGCCCGTGGGTTGCAAACAGCCTGCGTAGTACACGGATGGCTGCGGATGTGGAAGTGGACGGTACCAGTGCGACTTCCAGCCATTTGGTGTAGGAGTCCACCACTATGAAGAATGTTTTCCCCTGAAAGGGGCCAGCGAAGTCCACATGCAGGCGTGACCATGGTGCTCGGGCGGACTCCGAGGACTGGACTGGAGCCCTTGGGGGATCTGGGCGGGATTCTTGGCAGGCCTGGCAGTGTTTGACCCAGGCCTCTATCTCTCCGTCGATCCCTGGCCACCACACATAACTCCTGGCAAGGGCCTTCATTCTTACTACCCCTGGGTGTGTCTCGTGTAGGGCTGTGAGGACCCTTTTGCGGAGGGGCTGGGGAACAACGACCCTGCTTCCCCATAACAGGCACCCCTTGTGGGCTGACAGTTCATGTTTGCGGGTTGTGTAGCCAGCGAATTCTGGCCCAGGGCTGCTGCTGGGCCATCCCCTCCACACCCAGTCCAGGACCCGGGAGATGACCCTATCTTTCTTGGAATGGCGTGCAACTTCTTGTGCCTGAATGGGGCGGTCGGGAAGCAGCTCCAGGCTCATAACCTCTTGTGCAGGTGCTGGGTCGGGGCCTGTTTCCGGTAGTGGTAGCCTGCTGAGGGCGTCTGCATGGCCCATTGCCTTCCCCGGGCGGTGAATCAGTGCATACTGGTAACTGGCAAGGAAAATTGACCACCTGAGGACGCGAGGAGACAGCACTTGGGGGGTCTGCCTTTCGGGGGCAAACAAGCCAAGCAACGGCTTGTGGTCAGTCACCACGGTGAAGGGCCGCCCGTACAAGAAATCATGGAATTTTTTTACTCCCTTCACGATTGCCAGACCCTCCTTGTCTATTTGCGAGTAGTTCCGCTCGGTTGCGTTGAGTGTCTGGGAAAAGTAGGCCACCGGTACCTCTCTTCCATCCGGGAGTTGGTGTCCCAGGACAGCCCCAATGCCATAGGGTGAGGCGTCGCATGCTAGCACCACCGGCAGCCTCTCGTCGAAGTGTGCCAAGACCGAGTTTGAGACAAGCAAGTCCTTGACTGCCTGGAATGCAGCCTCCTGGCGCTGGCCCCACACCCAAGGGGCCCGCTTGTCCAGGAGTCTGTGTAGGGGCTCTGCTACTGCCGCCTTGTGGGGAAGGAAGGAATGGTAAAAGTTCAATAGTCCCAAGAAGGCCTGAAGTTCAGTCTTGCTCTTGGGTGCTGGGGCATCACAGATGGCCCGTACCTTGTCCCCAGTCGGGTGGACCCCTTCTGCGTCCACCATAAATCCCAGAAAGTCCACCTGAGGCACTCCTAGTAGACATTTTTCCCGCTTCACCTTGAGACCCGCCGTCTGGAAACGGTGCAGAACAGTGCGGAGGCGGTCCTCAAACTCCTCTGGTGTGGGCCCGGCAATCAACACATCATCGAAGAAGGGGGTGACGCCAGGAATCCCTTTAAGGAGCGAGTCCATTAGATTCTGGAATATGCCTGGTGCCACGCTGACCCCGAATTGCAGCCGCTTTACCCTGAACGCTCCTCTGTGCGTCACAATCGTCTGTGCCTCTGCTGTGGCCTCATCTACTGGCAGCTGTTGATATGCTTGGGCCAAGTCCAGCTTGCCAAAAATTTTCGACCCAGCCAGGGTGGCAAGGACATGGCTGACCACTGGCACTGGGTATGCATGGGCCGTGAGGGCCTTGTTTATGGTACATTTGTAGTCTGCGCAGATGCGGACTGAACCATTAGGCTTGACGGGTGTGACGATGGGGGTTTCCCAGGGGGCATTAGGCACCGGCTCCAGCACTCCTTGCTCCACGAGCTGGTCCAATTCCTCATCTATACGGGGTTTCAGGGCGAACGGGACACGGCGGGCCTTGAGCCTGACCGGTCGTACTGCGGGGTCAAGCTGTAGAGCAATGGGGGGGCCGTATACTGTCCCAATTTCCCATCGAAAACCCCTGGAAATTCCTTGCAGATGGCGTCCACGTCCACTTGTAAGGTAGTGTGGTTCACCCCGGTGATGGCTAGCCCCAGTGGTCCAAACCATGCCAATCCCAGTAAGCTAATGTAGGGGCCCTTGACCACGAGCAAGTCCAGTTGCCGTGTCCGCCCTCGGTATTGCACCCTGAAGGTCCCCACCCCCATTGTGGGGACCTTACGTTTCTGGAAGTCCCGTAGGGTGAATGGGGCCGGCCTGAGTTTGGGACCCCCAGTAGGACACAGTTTCCTTAAGGTCCTTGCCGAGATTATGGATAGAGTTGAACCCGTGTCAAGCTCCATGCGGCATGGGGCCCCCTCTATCTGTACCTCTACATAAATTTTCTCTACGTTGGGGTGGGGCAACTGGTATACCTGGAGGTCCGTGAGCTCCGTAGAGTTGCCTTGGTGCGTTGGGCCCCGGGACCTGGGGCTCTTGGATTGGTCATCTGATGCCTGGCATCGGGTGGGCCGAGCTCGACACACCCGGGCGATGTGTCCCAATTTTCTGCACTGCCTGCACTCGGCGTTGCGGAAACGGCAGGTCCTCCTCTCGTGACTTTCCCCGCAGCTTGCACAGTCGAGGCCGCTGTGGTATGTGGGCTGCTTGAGTGCGCTGCTGTACTCGGTGCACCTCCTCCCTGTCAGATCCTGAGTCATCGGTGAGGTCTTCATGGTGGACCCTCGGTTGGGGTGGCAGGCTCGGCCGTGCCTCTTGCGTCGACCTCTTGGCAGCTTCCGTTGCCAGGGCCTCCTCCAGAGCGACCTGGAACGTTAGGTCCTTCTTGGCGTAGAGGCGTCGTTGCAGCTTCTCATCCTTCAGGCCACCGACGAGGCGGTCACGAAGCATGTTCTCCAGCTCTGAGAAGTTGCAGAACCGGGCAGCTTGGCGGAGAGAGGTCACAAACCCAGTTATGGTTTCCCCAGGGGCTTGCCGCTTTGCGTAGAAGGCATTTCGACGAGCCACCACTGAGGGCTGTGGTGAAAAGTGCCCCTTCAGCTGTTCCATTATTGTTTTGTATGGAACAGTAGCGACGTCTTCAGGTGCAAGGAGAGCCCGGGCGATTTCAAATGTCTCCTCTCCGCAGATGCTGAAGAATATCGCCCTCTTCTTGGCGTCTTCTTCATCGGTGACCCCTTTGGCTTCTAGAAGGAAGGTGAAACGGGAGGCGTACGCTTCCCAGTCTCCAGATGCTGGGTTGAACGGCGAGAAGCTGCTGTCGGTTGCCATTCTGAGTTCCTTGTGTCCCGGAGCTGAAACCTGGATACACGGTGCGAGGCAGCGGTGCGGCAGGTGGCAGTGCTGCGGTGCTGTGTGTGGCAGTCAGCTCAGCGGGATCCCATCCTCGTCGCCAGTGAAATATACTCAGAGTCGCAAAGTGATTTCATGCTCTTTATTCAGCTCATAGTGGTGAGGAGGAATGAATGAATGTCCCCTCAAAGTCTCTGCTTTATATACATTATTTACACAATGGGCTGCACATGATTGGTTAATTCTGGAATTCTACTGTAAGCCAATCAGGTTGTAGATTCACTTATATCTGGAGCATGATTGGGTGGTTCCTGCCAACCAATCATACTGCTGCATTGTTCTTGGACCAATCAGACTGCTGCATTCTGAATCCTATTGTTCTAGGACCAATCAGACTGCTGCAATTTGGATCCTATTGTTCTAGGACCAATCAGACTGCTGCAGTTTGGATCCTATTCAAATCAGTACATAACAACTTGCACATATTATTTCCCCAAATTTCTTGTGACGTGCAATGAAGTCCTCAGCAAATTGAGATTGTGTCTCATAGAGCGTCTCTGACTAGCACATGGCTAGTTGCATGCTACTTCTGAAGCAGGCTTGCAGCCCCCTAATAGAGCTGGGGAGGTCATGGAGAGCTCACTTGGAAGCTTGTAGCAGGATTCTGCCAGATGATGGTCTACCAGTTCACTGTTTCTAATCTAAAGTCTCCATTGAGAAATATGTCCTCAAATCAGTTGGCTGTGGCTGTGTTTGTGCTAATAAATACAGCATCACTTATATCTGCAGTACTAGGAAGCATGCATACTAGAGGAGGATGTGAAAAACTGAACCAATTACACAGTGAAAAATGGGCTCACAATTGTCATGTGAATTCATTTTGACAATTGTGCGAAAGCAGGGCGTGATCTGAGTTTTATTTCATCTTTGCAATATTGGTCATTCTACCTTTGCATTTATTTCATCTGGAAAACTTATTAATTGTGAAAATTATCATTAGGTAAAGACCTCTGTAAATCGGTTGATCATGGCTGTGAGCACCTGTGTGTCAACAGTGGATACTCCTATGTCTGCAAGTGCCACGATGGATTTGTATTAAGAGATGATGGGAAGACATGCAGAAGTAAGCAGCTCAGTCTTGATCAAATGATAGTTATTGTAAATCTGTTCCATCTGTTTTAACCAGCAAACTCTTAACTATACTCAGATCAAGATGTCTGCAAATCTGTTGACCACGGATGCGAACATGTCTGTGTTAGTAATGGGGATTCATATACCTGCAAGTGCCATGAGGGATTTCTATTAAAGCAAGATGGGAAAATGTGTGGAAGTAAGTAATTTGATTATTCCTCCTATCAAATGAATTGCTGTTTTTTAAAGTTGTTGTTTTACTTGTAGAAACACGGGCCCAGTACACATGCAACCCTGCTTCTACTCCAGCACACACAAGAAGAGATTGGAGGCATTTGCTTCTGGGCTATACTAACCATAGGGACGTGGGTGGCGCTGTGGGTTAAACCACAAAGCCTAGGACTTGCCAATCAGAAGGTCGGCGGTTCGAATCCCCACGACGGGGTGAGCTCCCGTTGTTTGGTCTCTGCTCCTGCCAACCTAGCAGTTCGAAAGCACATCAAAGTGCAAGTAGATAAATAGGTACCACTCCGGTGGGAAGGTAAACGGCGTTTCCATGCGCTGCTCTGGTTCGCCAAAAGTGGCTTTGTCATGCTGGCCACATGACCCGGAAGCTGTACACCGGCTCCCTCGGCCAATAAAATGAGATGAGCGCCGCAACCCCAGAGTCGGTCACGACTGGACCTAACGTCAGGGGTCCCTTTACCTTTATACTAACCATAGTTTGACATTTTTAATTTTTATATTTTGCCCTTCTTCCCAAATGAGCCCAGAGCGCAAACAATCAAGCAGTTAAAACAATACATTTAAATAAAATAAACATTTAAAAGCATTAAGAACACCTAAAAACATTTTAAAACATGCCTTCACGACCAATAATTTCAAGATTGCCAGGATTTCAGTTTCAAATGGCTATGTGAACAGAAATGTTTTTAATTCCCCTTGAATGTTAATAACGAGGGAGGGCATTCCACAAAAGGGATTTCCACCACCGAGAAGACCCTGTGATGTCTGACCAGGTCAAACTGTCTTTAGTTTAAGCTGTGGTGTATTAAAACAAGCCAATATTAAAGTATGGTTTCTGATTCTGGCTTGTTCCAGTAAAGCATAGTTTAAATGATGCAATCATAGTTCAGACATTAACAATGCACTTTAAACAGTGCAGTTTAAACCAGGAAGAATGTTTTCAGTCTGCCTCTCTGGTACATGCTGGTTGGGAGGTCAAATAGAGTTAGGAAGATGAGTGAAGCATCAGGTTAGGAAGATGAGTCCAGCCAGCCAGGCTCATTTCCCTGTTTCTTTGAGGCCCAAAGATTAAAATATGTGAAGCACCTGACCTGACTATTCTACAATCTTTGTACTTACCAATAAAATTTTGATAAACAACCAAGTATTCTAATTTGTTTTCAGCCAAAGACTTTTGCAAGACCATCGACCATGGCTGTGAACATGTTTGCATGAATAATAACAATTCATACTCCTGCAAATGCCATGAGGGATTCGTACTGGAAGAGAATGGGAAGACATGCAGAAGTAAGTCACCAGATCTTTAGTCTTTGTTTCGTTCTTCAGATGTCCTTTGATTCTTAAAGGAAAGAATCCAGCACTGTAAAAGTGCTATAAAATCTGAGGTCATAAAAGCTGGAAAATGTGTTTAAGAAAATACAGAGTATTCTAGGAACTAACAGTAGGAGCCAACAAGAGGAAACAATAAGTGGCCTTCCTTCGGAATCAATAAACATCTACAATTCTTTTCCAGCGCTGCAATTGGGACTGTTCCAACTCAGATATTTTGCAGTATAAAAAGTGACAGTCCTCTTAATGCTGCACAAAGGTGACCCCCAGACCCTTCGTATTCAGGGTTGTGCCTTGTTAGGCTGATAGGGTTGCAAAGTGGATAGGCTATTGGGTTAGGACTAAAGACACCCTGGTTCAAATTCCAACTCAGCTTGAACCTCACTAGATAATTATGGACCATTCTGCCTAACCCGCTTGTGGGACAAGATACTTTTTCTTCTGCTTTCGAACAGAAATCTTCTCATACTACAGGAGCTGAGGGAACCAGTCTGGTTTACCTTGCCTGGCGAATCCCTAACTATCCAGCTAATCTCTTAGTCAAGGCCTTTCCAAGTCCTGTCTGACTTTTAAAACTGACAGGTTCTATCTTGACTGGCTGACACTTCTCCCGGCCCTGTTTGGCTGAAGGATCTCCAGAGATATGACTCAAGTCCATCAGTCACAATTACAAATTGAGGGTTCCCTAACATTAAGGACGGCAGGATAGTCTGTGCTCATATGGAACACAATGTGTGTCGTGTGAACTGGAGTATATATGTGCACATTTCAGGCACCAGATTTGGATAGTTGCTTTTACCATCCACTCCTTTATTCTGGACAGAATGTACCGTATTTTTCGCCCCATAGGACGCTCCGTCCCATAGGACGCACCTAGTTTTTTGGGGGGAAATAAAGGGGGGGAAATTCCCTTTATTTCCCCCCCAAAAGCAGGTCGGGGAAACAGAACCAGGTCGAGGAACAGCGGGATGGCGGCGCTGCGCCTCCCTGCTGTCCCCCGAGCTTGTGGGGCTGGCCGATGTCTGCCCCGCGCGAGGGGCGCTCTGCATCAGGGCGCCCCCCCCTGCGGGGCGGCAGGCTGCTATCCGCAGCGTGGGGAGCCTTGCCGGGAACTCCTGCAAGGCTCCCCACACTGCGGATGTCTGCCTGGCGCAGGGGGCGCTCTGCTTCAGGGCGTCCCTCGCGCCAGGCAGCAGGCTGCTATCTGCAGCGTGAGGAGCCTTGCCGGGAACTCCTGCAAGGCTCCCCACGCTCGGATGTCTGCCTGGCGCGGGGGGCGCTCTGCTTCAGGGTGCCCCGCCCGCTGGGTGGCAGGCTGCTATCCGCAGCCTAGACATCCCTGCCGGACCTCCCATAGGGCTGCCTAGGCTGCGGATGTGTTCCTGAAGCCTGGAGAGCGAGAGGGGTCGGTGCGCACCGACCCCTCTCGCTCTCCAAGCTTCAGCAAAAGCCTGCATTTGCCCCATAGGACGCACCCAGATTTCCCCTTCATTTTTGGAGGGGAAAAAGTGCGTCCTATAGGGCGAAAAATACGGTATGTATGTCAGATTCTGGAGGAGATAGCAACCAACTTTATTGGTTACAAGAAATAAATCCTAGTAGTGTGCCCACATGAACACTCTGCTGCCTGTATTTTAATTTGTCTGTGTTCAATTGCAAATAACCTGGCTTCTTACAGCATTCTCAGTTATGTCTGAGATATGATGGAAAGCTGGGCTGATTTCTCCTTTTTAATTTATTTGCTGTCAGTATGGGACTTTCAGAATGGAATAAAAGGTCTTTATTCACCCTTAGGTGATAGACTGAGTTTATTTCACTGTGCTGTTGTTCTTACATTGCTGTTTTATGTTCTTTCATTGTGTTTCCAAAAAAACCCTGGTTTTGATTTTATTTATTAATTCTTCCTTTCCCATTTTATTTCCAAAGGATGCACTGAAGGCCCAGTTGATCTCGTGTTTGTGATAGATGGATCAAAAAGTCTGGGAGAGAATAATTTTGAAATTGTCAAAGAGTTTGTTTTGGGAATCTTGGACACTCTCACCATCTCTCCCAAAGCTTCACAAGTTGGTTTGATACAATATTCTACTCAGGTTCGCACCGAATTCACACTGAAACAATTCAGCACCGCCAAAGACATGAAGAAAGCAGTGTCTCAAATTAAATATATGGGGAAGGGCTCCATGACTGGACTTGCCCTGAAGCAGATGGTTGAGAGAAGCTTCACAGAAGCAGAGGGCGCCAGACGCTTGTCAGCAAAAGTTCCCCGAGTGTCTATTGTGTTTACAGATGGACGGGCCCAAGATGAAGTTTCTGAATGGGCTGCTAAAGCAAAGCAAAAGGGTATGATGGGAGTATACTTACAATTATAAGCAGGAAGTCTGTGAAGGTGCTAGTTACCCATGTGTATTTGTACCATAACTATACAGTGATACCTCGGGTTAAGTACTTAATTCATTCCGGAGGTCCGTTCTTAACCTGAAACTGTTCTTAACCTGAAGCACCACTTTAGCTAATGGGGCCTCCCGCTACCACCGCACCACCAGAGCACGATTTCTGTTCTTATCCTGAAGCAAAGTTCTTAACCTGAAGCACTATTTCTGGGTTAGTGGAGTCTGTAACCTGCAGCGTATGTAACCTGAAGCGTATGTAACCTGAAGCAGATGTAACCCGAGGTAACACTGTATAGGCAATGACCACTTTGCCCGGGAGTTGCATTCCTGAGCCCTATGCACACAGGCAGAGCATTTGTGAGCCCTAAATGCACCTAAAATGGTTGTTGCCTGTATATACAGTTTATTGTGTGCTTGCACCAAAGAGGTGATCCTGCAGAGTGTCTGAGGTAGGGGCTGGGGAGAGCTTCGATTCAGTTCACAGTTTAAAGGCCAATCTACCAAATTCACATTTTCCAAAACAATATGAGAACTGAAACACAGGTATCATTCAAAATTTGCACTTATCTGAATTTTGTGATGCAGTGTTTCAACCAAACAAAAGTTTACAAAATTGCATGTGTGCATTAAAGTGTTATTGGTAAAAATAACATTAAAAATATGGGGAAATTGCTTGCAAAAATGTGCACCTGTAAAAAAAATTATTAGGAGAAATGTGCACCAGTATGCAGAAGAACTTTCATAACAATTTATAATTAGGAAAAATGAAAGAGAGAGAACTGAAATGGATGAATCCTTCCACCCCAAGTCTTAGGATTATCTCTGACCACTGGTCCTGCTAACTAGGGATGATGGGAGTTGTAGTCCAACAACATCTAGGGACCCAAGGTTGAGAAAAGCTTCTTTAAGCATTTAAAATGTGGAAGCACCCATACACCCGTACACCAGAGTTCTTAAGACTAGAGCAGGCATCCCCAACCTGCAGCCCTCCAGATTTTTTGGCCTACAACTCCCATAATCCCTAGCTAACAGGACCAGTGGTCAGGGATGAAGGGAATTGTGGTCCAAAACATCTGGAGGGCCGAAGGTTGGGGGTGCCTGGACTAGAGTTTCCAGATTGAAAGCCAGCGTATATGCGTATGCCTTTCAATTTTTCAGTGGCACATAGCACTAAATCACAATTCCTCATTGCAGGCAAACATGGGGTAATCTGGTTCATTCAAACAATGGTTTGTCCATAGGTTAAACCAGGCAAAGGCAAACTCAGCCCTCCAGATGTTTTGGGACTACAACTCCCATCATCCCTGACCACTGGTCCTGTTAGCTAGGGCTCATGGGAGTTGTAGTCCCAAAACATCTGGAGGGCAGAGTTTGACTATGCCTGGCTTAAATTAACCAAAGCTCCTAGTTGTCAGTTGTAAAGGGGAACTTGAGTTAATTTAAAGGCAGTTGAAAAAACCTGATCTCCTCTTGGCTGTGTGAGAGAAGGGAAGGGGATAGGGGGAGCACATGAGGCCAAAGCTCATCATTGCTTGCTTCTGTAGTACTAAGCTATAGTGTAGCATTACAACATGACAGGAGACAAGCCACAGGTCCTACTCCCCCCCCCCCTTCCTCAGCCCTGCTATACATCCCATTCCTGGCATGCCTGGAGTTCTGATAACTTACAACAAGTTGGGGAAGAGAGATGAGCTGAGGAGGCTGGGAAGAAGCCACATCTGGACTTGTCTCCTGCTTCATTAGCAGATTTAAAGGTATATGCCTGTTGTTCTGGCTTTCAGCCCGGTAACCTAACCTGAGATTGATGAGCTGCACAAGTTGTGGGACTCAAAACATTTGATACATTGCTAGGAATTGGCCTGCGGTGAGTTATCTTCTGAGGCAGAGGAGACATTTATGATCCAGGCCTAGATTTACTTCCAAAGACATACAGTGAAGTCATTCATCAAAAATGGCACATGCTGCTGCTTTCCCCATTGACAAACATGCCAAGATTCTGCCAGAAATGAGCCCTGAGTCAGTGCAGCCCCAGAGCAGCCAATAAGAGTTGTGCTCAGCATGAACTTTGGTCTGGAATGTTTCATTGTTGATATCCCACCTTTTAAAGAACAGAGTCCAGCATGGATAGTTCATTCATGAAAATAAAGCAAGAATTTGGAATGATATTTTTCCTCCTGGCTGATGAAAGGCTATTTAAGGGGATATTGGTGCAGGAATTCAAAATGGAGAGGACTTACATGCCCCCCCCCGGAACAGAAGCAATGACAAAATGTAGTAGACATGCAAGTTGTTGCTGGATGTACTCACCGTTCCCAGGGGCTTCCACAGAAATATAAGAACTGACAAGTGCAGCAATCTTTTCTGATATCTGAAGACTTCTTCAGTAACAAGGATGTCCTTTAAAGTGAGGTAGCTAATGGATGGTCCTCCAGATGTGGACTCCAGCTCCCACTAGCCCCAGCCAGCATGGCCAGTAGAATTGTAGAGCTGCAAGGGACCCCAATGGTAATCTAGTCCAACCCCCTGCCTTGCAGGAAATTCAGGGATGGGAGTTATAGTCCAGCAAACTCTTAAGAGGGTCACAGGTTAGCCATCGCTGATTTAAAGAATGACCATGGATCTACTTCTGTTCAAGAATATGCTATGCAATCCACAATTAAATTAATTAAACACAAGGAACTACTTGATATCTATTTAATAAAAAAACAAAACACCAACGTTATTGATAAGTCAGATGTGCCTAAGAGGATTTTTCAAACGCAGAGCAATCTGGACAAGTAATAATTGTTCCTTTTAAAAAAAATTAACGTATGCTATCCATGATGTTTCTGGGTTACCCAAGCCCCAGATTGATGCCATAGGAATGGACAAAAATTTAGCCTTCCACAAATGGAAGAGCTTCTCTCTGGTTGGTGTTGACTTGCAACAGTGGAATACCCTCACTGGTGGGGTGCGCCTATGTCCCTCATTATTAATATTTACAGGGAATTTTCAAACATGCCTGTTTACCCAGACGTTTGGTGTCTGACAGATAATGTTCGTGGCAACCTTGAAATTATTAGCTGAGAGGTTATAGAATTGTTTTAAGATGTTTAAAATATTTTATTTTTAATTCAGTTATACTGAAATCCTTTGGTTGAAATTCTGGAATCTGAATAAAGTGATACTGGGCAATGAATAAATAGAGATTTTAAACATGACTAGTCAGATATAGCCAACTGAGCCATCACCTGGAATAAGGAACATGGCAGCCACTACATTTGGGCATCAGTCAAAGACAAATCATGTTTCAACTGAATCTGCTTCAATTTGATGGGACTAACTTGCCCCATTGATTTCAATGGCACTTAAGCTAGTGCATGTATTGTTGCTGCTCGGGTTCTTTTTTTAAATAAAAGACAAGTTTCTGGATGTAAGTCCTGTCCCCATGGACACCCTTCCTAAATATCAGCACTGATCTCCATTCCTGCAGAATTTTCTTGCATTGGTGTAAGGGGTCATGTGATAACACTGAAGCATTTTCCTTTCCATTGACCATGCTGTGCCTTAACATAGTATCGTTTGACCATAAACAACTTTTTTTTTTTAGGAATCACAATGTATGCCATCGGAATAGGGAAAGCAATTGAGGAAGAATTACGAGAAATCGCTTCCGACCCTCCAGACAAACATCTTTTCTACGCAGAGGATTTCAGTGCCATGGAAGAGATTAGTGAAAAGCTGCAAAACCGAATCTGTGAAGGTAATAATTGTCCCAGATTTAGTTTTCTTGTATGAACAATTAATGCAGACAGAAGTTTGTGGCCTGGCAGAAGCGATCTAACCATTTGTCTTGAACATCTGCAGAAATCACAGGGATACGTGTAAAACACAATGACCAATGAGCCACTGGGAAGAGTAATATTTCAGCTGTTTATCACTCGGGGAATATTTGACTTTATTCTAATGCCAGGGACATATACAATCATTTCTACTACTTCTGCCAGCTTAACAAGTCATGTATGAAATGTACAACTCAAGAAACCCAGGAGAACTGGCAACGCCCTCCCCTTCCTATATACTGCAGAAAGATCATCAGTAGTTCTAAAAAACAACTACACCATGCACAATCCATTCCTTTGGGGATATTTGGTAATTTATAGTTTTCTGTTAAGATGGCCTGTTGGTCAGTATTAGTCACATCTGAGGGAATATGATGGAATACAGGGGAAGGACACAGGCAGCACTGAGTGGCAACAAGGAAGAAGTCACAGTAAAAACATATTCTTTGGCATAGTGATTTTTAGAATAAAAATGAGTAGAGAAATTCAGAAATGAATGACTCCAGGCTTGAAGTATTTTATTCCAGTTCTTTGAGCCATGGATCTGGCTTTCTATTGCTTATTTTAATTTCTTCCTGGCGGCCGCTATTCTCTCAGGTCAGCTGCTAACATGGACGTAAACCCTGCACTGGCTAGGAGATGCATTCAATTTCTCTTCCATATTCTCTCCCACGTTCATTACTTGCATTCATACATGACACAAATGCTCAAAAGAATCTCACTTGCGCTTTTAATACAATGTATGAAAATGTTCCAATAAGAGCTGGAGATAACTAGTACTGGATAAGTGCTTATCATGCTGCCTGGCATACACAATTCTACTTCTCAGTAGGATTGTAACTGATTAAACCATTTTTTTAAACTAAAGCTGTCCCCAGTTAATTAGGCAGCAGATTGAGGGTTTTAAAAATACGTTAATGCAATACTTTTTTAAAAAACACCTGTAGACTGCAAGCACAATCTTTTAAAGTGGTGTTGCCCCCTCTCTTCTCTCACCAAGTAAGAATCCTTCTTCTAAGATGACACATTCATGCATAATTTAAAAACAAAGTACAGTGGTACCTTGGTCCTCAAACTTAATCTGTTCTGGGAGTCCGTTCAACTCCTGAAACCATTCGAAAACCAAGACGCGGCTTCCGATTGGCTGCAGGAGCTTCCTGCACTCAACTGGAAGCCGTGTCGGACGTTCAGTTTCCAAAAAGCGTTCACAAACCAGAGCACTTACTTCTGGGTTTGTGGTGTTCAGGAGCTGATTTGTTCAACAACTAAGCCGTTTGAGAACCAAGGTACCACTGTGTATCCCTCAGTTCAGAAAGTTTGGGTTGGATCCAATGAAAGGAGTCCTTCTGTCAGCTAAAGGAGCACTTCTATTAGAGAAAGCCTCCTTACTTAGGAAGCTCCTTCTTTCAGAGGCAGAGAACCTTTAGGTCCAAATCTCTTTGGGAGGCGGGTGGCACTGTGGTCTAAACCACTGAGCCAATCAGAAGGTTGGCAGTTTGAATCCCCGCGAAGGGGTGAGCTCCCGTTGCTCGGTCCCTGCTTCTGCCCACCTAGCAGTTCTAAAGCACATCAAAGTGCAAGTAGATAAATAGGTACCGCTCTGGCGGGAAGGTAAGCGGCGTTTCCGTGCGCTGCTATGATTTTGCCAGATGCGGCTTAATCATGCTGGCCACATGACCCGGAAGCTGTCTGTGGACAAACACCGGCTCCTTCGGCCTGTAAAGCGAGATGAACGCCACAAGCCAAGCGTCGTCTGCAACTGGACCGAACAGTCAGGGGTCCCTTTACCTTTAATAGAGTATATGATGCTTCCCTATGCACCTCCAGATAATTGACAAATAACCCACTTTGCATCATACCACCTTCAGGTATCCGATATATTTTGTTTGTGTGTTTTATCCCTACACTCACAACTGTTTCACCTTTTATCTGTGGCAACCTCTGCAATAGGAGGAACATTTTTCATACTCTCTGAAGTAATACATGTTTCTGCAGGCAAGACCATGACCTCCCAAGCACATATGCATATATATTCAATGATGACCTAGCAAAGAACAAGCAGTAACAACTGAAATGATCCTGTTGATTTTCTGTTGTCCAAAGACAATTCTAGCCATCTAAATCTCCTTGAAATATCATTAGTCTTCCCGGTTTATTCTAGATCATTAGTATGTTACAGATTTATGCAATAAATGCTGTTTCATTTCATGTTGACAATATTTCTTCCAGGTCTGAAAGGCCACCAGGATTTGCCAGCAAATGTCCTTTATTCAGAAGATTCCCATTCTCAAGGTTTGAGATTCTAAGTCTGTGTATCTTCCATTTCCAGCTCACCTAGTTCTCCACTAAGCATTTGTCATTCTCAATCATTTCTTGAAAAAGTAATATTAGGCCACTTTCATTGTAATGCTGTTGCTGAGCTCATTTTTAAATATTTGTATCAATATAAAATGAGTGCAAATCCATATGCAACACATGCTCTTGGTACACTTTTCATAACCTTATACAGAGGTTCAGGCACACAGGCAAGTATTTTTAAAATTAGAACATTTCAACTAAATCCATTCTTTAATTTTGAAATCCTACTATGCTTGTTATATATTATCTCTGTAGATCTGGGTTAATCTAAAAGCTTCACACAAAAAGCAAACTGAGGAATTATCTTTTTTAGCACAGTATACTCAGTCTTCTTTCACTAAAATAAACACACAAATACACAAAACTAGTAAAGTAAAAAGCTAGATGGCAATAAGGAACAAGAAAATATGTAAGATACAACGCAGCTTACTATATTAAATTCAGTTCTGTTCTTTATGGCTCCTTACAGAACCTGAAGCAGCTACCCTAGCAATCAAAGACGTTCTTGCCTGTTCCAATTTTGCAGTACATCACAAGTATCTCTTTGAAGAAAAACAGCTGCGATCAAAAGTAGCTTCAGGTAAATCTACTTCCATTCTACACTTTAGCATGGATATACCGTATTTTTCGTCCTATAGGACGCACTTTTTCCCCTCCAAAAATGAAGGGGAAATGTGTGTGCGTCCTATGGGGCGAATGCAGGCTTTTGCTGAAGCCTGGAGAGCGAGAGGTGTTGGTGCGCACCGACCCCTCTCGCTCTCCAGGCTTCAGGAAGCTATCCGCAAGCCTTGCACGCCCGGGGGGAGTTCCCGCGGGCGCGCAAGGCTTGCGGGCGGCAGCCTGCAGCGCAGAGCACGGGGCGCCCTCCGGAGGACGCCCCGTGCTTCGCGCAGGTGTCCGCAAGCCTTGCATGCCCGGCGGGAGTTGCCGCCGGGCTCGCAAGGCTTGCGGATAGCAGCCTGTTCTGGGGGCTGGGATCGGAGGGGGAAAATATTTTTTTTTATTCATTCCCCCCCCCAAAAAAAAATTTGAGGTGCGTCCTATGGGCCAGTGCGCCCTATAGGGCAAAAAATACGGTATTTATCCTCCGGCACAGGAGGACCCCTCCTCAGTTGCAATCCCCACCTACAACTGAAGTAGTCCATTCGAGACACACACGTACCACTTCAGTTTACCCTATTTATTGGCTATTTACTGTAATTCATCACAGCCAAGTCTGAATCTGAATGGAGAGGAGGGCTCTGCTGGATCAGCTTGGATTTGTGCTGAATTGGGAAAGCATTAAGTATTCAATTTTATCAATGCTGTCAGTGCAAAAATGTCTACTTCAAATAATCCCAATCCTGGTATTATTATTTTTCCAGCAGGCTATGCTATGCACTTCTCATCCTGCATGATTGTCAACCCTCAGAAGGGTTACATGGATTATACAAAAGTTTCTGTTTTGATCCTGGGTTTTGCATGTTGCACTGCTATGAAAGTGACTATAATCTCAATTGTAGAGCACATGCTTTGGCATGGAAACCTCCCTCCGGAGGTTGTGGGCACTTCTTCCTTGGAGGCTTTTAAGCATTGGTTACAGATGCTTTAGCTGAGACACAGATGTTTTAGTTGAGATTCCTGCATTGCGAGGGGCTGGACTAGATGACACTACAATTCTGATTCATGTTTAAATCTTGTCATCTCAATTAAAGATCATTAGATAGCAGATACTTGCAACCATGGAGAACTGCCAATAGTCAGTGTACTTGAGTAACACTGAATGTAGTAGAAATTATGTAAATAGGTGACTAAATCCATCCTACTATGGGGCAGCTTCTCAAGCTTCCTTGCTGAACAAATTGGTGCTTGTATCCCTGCCAGTGATCACCTCTTGGAAGAGATTAAGGGTTCCTTGGATTCAAGTCCTCAAACTAATTGAAGGTGGAAGTATTTCCTCTGCCCCAACTGGAGCAACTCTTACGTCAAATCTAAGAATTATCTGTCATGGATTGCCCTTTTAGTATCATTGCATTACTTTCAGTCATAGAGCAAACATGAATAAATCTAATAAAAAATTGACAGGTTAAAAAGTTTTTCTCAACCAGCTTCATAAGTTTCCTATGTACTTCATAGTTTCTTGTTGGTGACCTTCATTATGTTAAATAGGACAGATGCAAGTGAGTGATCTGTATTTATTTGGATCTGTATTTATTTAGTTAATGTGTTACAGTACGGTTTTCTAAACCTCTCCCATCTGTTTTTCAGGAAATCCTTCAGAAGACAAAGACCCATGTAAATGTGAAAACTTTATGACGTTCCAGAATTTTGCAAATGCTGAAGTTAAAAAACTAACACGACAACATATCCTTTTTTATATACCTATTTCATAAATTCTCGGCTTCTGAGAAAGTAATACAGCAAATCCTCAATTGACACGCAGATTTATAGTTAAATCACATTTAGTCTTTAATAGGATGCAAATCCTGTTGGTTGCAATCCCATCTACTCTAAATAGCACAACAGCCAGCATCCACAGTATTTTGGGAAGTGGGGTGGGAGGGAAAGGGCATCCATACCTTTTCCTATTCCACTAGAACCTCTGCTTTTCATTAATGATGTAATGACTTTTCCTCTGAACCCCCTTAGCCTGTTGAACTGTGTCAGGGAGGCTGAGATCAGAGGCACAAGCAGTAGCAGCTGGGCAATTTTAGCTTACCTGGCGGCTTTCTGAAAAAATGTTAGTGGTGATAAATGTGGAACACAGGTTCCCTCTAGTGGCCACACAAAAATTCAGAACTGTGGCCAGTATATAATGTAGTTTCAATTCAGAAAAATAAAGAATATAGCGACCTTTACAACATCACATAAGTTATTAGGCCTGTGCCTCATAGGCTACTTCAATCCACAAAGGTGCATCACCTGCGTAGGGCTTACATGTGCACTTTACAAATGGATGATGTGGTTATTTCATGTAGTGGATGATCTCTGAGTACAAATGCAGCCCAATCCAGCCAAGAACACGCAGGTAAGAAGTGTGGGAAACAGGCTTAACTCATCTCCTCTCACCGATATACCTAGAAGTGTATTTGCAACAGCATAGCAGTACACTCTATTACAGCAGGAGCAGGCCTATTGCTCTTTCCCTTGCCAAAGGCCTACCTAAGCAAATATACTGTTATACACTGTGCTGATCTTCATGCCTCTGGGAAGACCAGAATCAGGGCAAGTTACTTCTACTGAACAGCCTTATGTGGGACAAGTTGGTTGAAAATTTCTAACCATTAATACAGTGCTGCTGTAGTCTATACTTTATAATATTATAAACTAAGAGTGAAGAGGTGTTTCCTTAATTTAAGATTACTAGAAGAAATGTCAAAAAGAATGGAAGCCCTGGAAAATCGATTAAGATACTGATGGCGTTCTCAAAAGTATGTGCTGAGTTGGATATTTATACATATGAAGAGAGCAAATCTAAGCTATGTAAAAGAGCCAATCTCCTGCTGGAAGAAAGAATTTTTGTTTCCAGTACTTCAAGACTGCATTTTTGTATTGACTGCAAGAAAAAATGGCAAGATTTAATTTTTTATACAATTGTAATATTTTTATCAATTGAGATAAGCTATGAAATATTAAAATGGTGCTTTTAAAAGAACAGTTTAAATTGTTTAGAGACATACAAGGCCCAGTTATGTAGTCTTTGGTCTAATTGAGACAGTGGAAACATGTACATGTTACCAAGCAGCTTCCCAAGCTTGTCCTAAAATACCAATATGGGGAAAGATGCCTTAACCCTCAAGGGAAAAATAGTCTGAGGCACTGGTAGGAGCACCCTGGCTAGCAAGTTTAAGCACACACATGCACCTCCCCCTGACAAAACCCCCACTCATGTTAACCAGTAAACCCAAGTTAGGGATACTTGTGGTATTGTAACATGCAGTACTACCCCAAAGCTGAATCTCAGCTTTGATAGCCTAAAGAACATGGCACTAGATGAAAGTACACTCTAAAAATATCAGCCAATAGGGCAAAAGAGGGGATGACCGCTTAGTACATTGAGAAAATGGCTTTTATGCCAGAATGCACATTTGGGTTATTGTTGCAACTGCACAATTCAGCATTAATAGTCTAAGAAATACAGGCAGCTCCAACTCTGAATTACGTGAAAAGTGAAGCCCAAGTCCCAACAGTCTTGTTTCCTTCCCAGTATCTAGTTTTTTAGTGGCTTTATCTCAAGCTACTATCCCAGACACCTTTCTGCTGCCAAGAAAGAACGTTACTGATTCCAAGACCTTTTGGCTTCTGGACCTTAAAAAGTCGTAAGACATTTTTATCCCAGCATTGTACGAAACAGAAGTGCCCCTGAAACCAAAGTTCTGATCATTTGAGAATTTATATAAATATTTTTGGTTGAGCTGCAACAATAAAATAAAGCTTCTTCAAGAGCCCTTGGAAGCCACTTCTGAATATTTCTGAAAACATTTGATTTTCACTTATGATTATCAGACCAAAGGCTGATAATAATTATTATCTCCATTATTTTTGAATTTTAGAGCAGCAACCAGACCACTTACCCATTTGAATACAGAATCCAGAAACCCCATTTTTAATTCTATTTAATTTTTGAAACTTCACCTTAGGGTGAAGGGAAGGTAGCAAATAGTAACAATCTTATACAGTATTGTATCATTTTCAATTGATAGCACCCTTGTTTGCAAATTCATACCTTATTTGCCACAGGCTTGCGTGGCAAAGCAATGAAATGGGCAGGGTATTATGGTAGACAACCCAAATTCACAAAACTCCCATTAATATAAATTCTGTTAAGCAATTGCCTCCCTTTCTCACTGAGTGACTATTGACATTTTTGTTGTCTGAACTAGTTTTGGGCCAAGTACGATAAAACATTATGCTTTCACAGCTGCAAGGCACTTCTAGAGGGTGGAGAATAAGGTAGTACAACTTCTACTAAAGATGCAGTCAAAAGCACATCAGCGCTCCAAAGTTTGTGGTAACATACCCTAGACCTGGCTTCCCCAATCTTGTGGTCTTCATGTTTTGCAACTATGAATATATGCAACTCAAGAAAGCTCCTGCCAATGGTAGATTTGTAACCAGTTTTATTACACAAAATGTAAAGTTCAGCAATATCTACTTCTCACTGGTTTGCTCTGGCATGCTTCTAATGATGTCAGAATCACCTGTTGGGAGGGAGAAAAGACATATTTTAACAAACACTATAGCAAATGGTGCTGCACAATTAATTCTTCGTATCAAGATGCCAACAACCCATTCTTCCTTTTAGATGTGTATTCATATGAACATTTCCCAGCATAAATTCAAAACTTTTAATTATATTGTAATTTAATTACATTGTAAAGATGTTACTTGCAGTTAAAACCCAGAACTAGGGAGGCAAATCTAGCTCTGGGGACACACTACATAGTTATAATATAGCGAATGTCTAGCCTGCCCTGATCACTGAAATATCAGGACAGCGAGAATATTCGCAGTGCTTTAAAAGTTCAAAATGCAATACCTTAAGGAGTAGTTTGAGAGTAATGGCTTTTATACAGTAAGATATTACTTAAACTAACTAGATATTTTGAAGATATTGGAGTGGGTTGGATTTATATTCTCAGGGACCTGTAGATCACTTTCCTATGTATCTCCAGAATTAACTGATTCAGACTACAATATAATGTAAGCTTGGTGAAGTTCACTATGATTTAGCTCTAAAGCGACTGTGGACTCTAATATATGAAGAGCTGGGGGTTTAGAATCAGGACGGTTTCCAGAGAATGTAATGAATGGGCATCATAGAAGTAAATCACCATAAGACTCTTCAGCATATCCAAGGGTATTGTGGTACCAAATAAACAACATACCTGGGTCAATGATGGCAAGTGTACACACTCTGTAGTACTTTCCACAAGCTGTACCCAATTCAATATTGTTACCGCTGTAGTGGTGCACACCAGTTTTGGCCAACATAGCATAGTATTCAGTTTCTGATTTCCTGAGAATTAAACACACATGGAAGCAAAACCAATGTTTAAATTTATGGATTTTAATCTACAACACAGGCTGAAAATTTCACATAAGCACTAAACATTATTCCTCATGAAAGGCTTCATCATTTATCCCTGAAACCTTCTACTATCTAGATAGGGAGTCTAGCAGCTATAAAGATATCTTTGTTTTATAAGGTATTATGGAACATTACTATGCCATAGCAAAAATAGTCATGTTTAAGTGCTAAATCAGTATTTCCAGTAGATTTTGGGTCATGGTGTCAAGGTTTATTTATCTCCCATTTACCAAGAGCAAAAATATGCTGGTGAAAATGTGGCCATGTCTACATACCTACCTTCATCATTACTTGGAGCAACTTATTTTATAAAATCATTTTAGTGAGAGATTACACCTAAGATTAACAGCACAGTACTATGCATGCTTGTTGAAAAGTAATTCTTAGTTCAATGGGGCTTGCCCCCAGGCAAGTGTGCACAGGAGTCCCACTTAAAACAATTTTTGGTTATTATTTTTATTATTAAACCCTGGCCATCTAAACAACATGCTCAATTTGTTTACAAAATCTCAAATTTTCAGTACTATAGATCAGTGTTTCCCAACCGGTGTTCCGCGGCACACTAGTGTGCCGCCGGACGTTGCCTAGTGTGCCGTGGGAGGGAGGCGGGCGAGTCGGGCTAATCCTCCGGCCCCGCTCCCCCGGGGAACGTGCCCCGTCATCCGCTTCTGCCTTGCTCCCTGTGACAGGAATTCCCCAAACTGCATCAGCATCTGCCGCTTGCCCAGCAGCCCCGGCGCTGCCTTGCGCCCGGCGCCCCCGCCATCCTCGGCGCAGGGAGCGAGGGGCGCGCAGGCAGGCGCTGCCCGGCGGAGCGACGGCTCCTTCCGAGCGGCTGGCAGTGTCTGGGCATGACTGGCCTCCCGCCTGGTCCCGCGGCGGCTGCAGACGCGGCCGAAGCAGCGCAGGGAAGGAGACGCCCGGCCGCCCAGCCCAGCCCCGCACGCTCCCACTCTCTCTCGGCGGCCGGGGAGCGGGGCCAAAGCGGGCCGCCACCTGAGTGGCGGCTGCGTGAGCCAATAGGCGAGCTGGGGCAGAGGGGGAGGCGGGGCTCCGGAGAACAAAGGAGGGAGGGGGCACCCGGGAGAAGGGGGCGGGGCGGGAGGAGCGGGGAGCGCGGCGCTGCGCCCGGGACGCCCCAGTTCCGCCGGGTTAGAAGCCGGCGGCCTACCTCTGCTGGCCGTGGAAGGCAGCCGGGTCTGGATCGCGCCCCGAGAGTGGCGGGGTCCGCGCACAGCCTGCCCTCCAGGCTGGGAAGTGGCTCCTAGGCTCCGCCTGAAGCCACGCAGAGCCCGCAAGGCGCCCTCGGCGCAACTTGGCCGGGGCAAAAGGCGAAGCTCTGGAGGGAAAGGTGGCCGGATTCCCCTCCTCGGCGGGTCCGGTAGTCTCCCGCCTCCTCTGAGGAAGGGTCTCTTCTTCAGCTTTTCTGATCCTTCGTGGCCCCGTTGGGAGAAGCCGAAATAAATAATGGCCGTGCCATTAAAGTTCTCTCTTTTATAAAAGGGATCCTAATAGAATCGTAGAGTTGGAAGGGATCCCCAGGGCTATCCAGTACTGTACAACCCCTGCAGTGCAGGAATCTCAGCCATAGCATCCATGGCAGACAGACATCCCACCTCTGCTTAAAAACCTCCAAGAAGGGAAAAACCTCCCGAGGGAGACCATTCCCCTGTTGAACAGCCCTTACCAGCAGAAAGTTCTTTCCCATGTTTAGTCAAAATCTTTATTGTAACGTGAATCCACTGGTTCGAGTCCTACCTTCTCTACCTTCTATGCTGTTACTATTTTTTTATTTTTTTTTTACATAAGTTAAAAGTGACCTTTCCCCATCTGGCATGGTGGTGTGCCTCGAGATTTTTTCCATGAAACAAGTGTGCCTTTGCCCAAAAAAGGTTGGGAAACACTGCTATAGATCACTGTTACCCAACCAGGGGCCATCACTGTTTCCCAACCAGGGATCAGGATATTCCAAGGAGGCCACAGGTGAAAATCACATAAATGGGGGGCCACAGCACGAGACTAGGGGGCTACAGAGGGAATTGAGAAGTGAAGAAAACAGAAGTCAGAAAAAGGTTGAGAAACTGCTGTAGATACAAACTTACCTTAGAGCTGGGCAGTTGTTGGCTAGGATGACCAACTTGGCTTTGCCCTGTCGGATCATTTTCAGAGTCTGCTTGTATCCCAGTACATATTTACCACTTTTCATAACCAGCTGAAGTCTAGAGTTTATGGACTCGAGGGACTTTTTCTGAAAGAAAATGTTGAGATATGGCAACTTCAAAATGATTCCAGCATTTATGGATAATGAAGTTCTATATTCCACATGTCTGGGCTTACTGCACTCATCTAAGAATATGTATCACACAAAACACCTCAAATAATGCATAATGATGATGAACTTAAATGTTAAAACTTATTAGATTTTTTTAAAATTTTTCCTCTTTAAAAAAATCAAGACAGGAGTTATTTGTACACAGCTACGTGTTTTAGCTCTTAAACCAGGGTCTTAGGAAGAAAATGGAAAAACATCCCCAATGAAAAATAGTATTTAATAGTTACAGATTGTTTCTTATAGTATACAACTTACATAGCCATGCTGATGGGATATATCTCTTAAAGTGTAAGAGTTACTGACACTTTTGAACACATTCCTGCCCTCACACTATTGTCTCTGCTTTCTAAACCTAAACCCCCTGAATTCTCTCTCTTTTATACCCAAGTCTTTAAAAATTACTTTAAAAACCTGGTAATCTCAGTGGGCCTGGGTTCTTACAAAGTACGGGAAATCTGCAGCCGTATGCTGACAGAAAATGCATGCCTTACCCAAAATTTATATACCTGTCGTTCTCAAAAACAATCCAACTTCACTGTCATTTGATTAAGCAGAAAAGCCACATGCAACACCACTCTCCTGCAACCTTATATTCAACTCATCACACGGAGAGATACATTCATATAAAGCCACCATTGTGCAAATAGGCCACAGGCAGCTCCTTATGTATAGAAGAAGAAAAATACAGTAGTACTCCTTGCACACACGTCTACTAGCAAAAGCCTAGGAAACTAACACTGAAGTACTTGATTGGCAAAGGCCTATGAGCTGCAAGGAACCAAGAACGTACTCTTTATGAAATGCATACCGCTCCACCAAATAAACAAATCACATTAGGCTGTGCTTTCATGCAAGACAATATTTTTTAAAAAACGCGATCTATAAATTAAAACCCGACAAAGATTAAATAAAAATTAATGACTCTACAACCAGGTTTGGCCCCAAATTTCACAAGCTCCTCGCCCCGAAGATCACCCTCCTCTCCTCCCGTTTCTGCCTTTCCCCACATGAGGCCCCTTCCGTCCTCCTGCTGCCCCCCATGCCCGGCTCTTCCTCTCACCGTCTTCTTGGCGGCCACCATCCTGTCGGCTCACGTCGGCTCTGCCGTCACCTGCGCCGAAGAAAACAGGGAGGGGGAGAAAGAGAATTAACGTCCCACCGTATCCAGTCCCACTTGCTGCGCTCCCCGCCCCGCGGGAACTCGGCTTTCCCCCCTCACCCGGCTCCCCTCACCCAACCCCGCGGAGACCCACTTACCAGAGAGGCACCTCCAAGATGGCCGGGCCGCGAGGAAAGGAAGGAGCTCCCGCAATGCAACGCGCAAAACCACGCGGCGCCCGGCCGCCGCGAACGGCTACGCTCGCGAGAGGAGGAAATTTCCGCCCACTCCCCGTGGCCAATTTCCCAAACGGGAAGTGCGTTGCGTAGAGCATGCGCACAAGTCTCGAGATGGTACCATAGAGATAGAAAAAAGTCTATGACAGGCTTTCTCAAACTTGGTGCCTCAAACGGTGTTGGGACTATGCTCCCCATCATACTTGAACCTCTGTTGTAGTCCAGCAGCGTCTGGAGAACCAAGGTTGGTCTGGAGAAAGCTGACCGAGAAGAACTTTAACGGCCATTCTGAAAGGAGTTTGAGGCGGGTTCCTCCAGGCTCTGGAAGACGAACGGCGACGTCTTTACATTTTCCTATCTCTATGCCGCACTTGGCCTGAGCAGCCTCCTCCCTTTGCTTCTCTCCGCAGAGAGCAAGCTCTGTAAATGAGAGCGCATCGAGCCATCCTCGGGGCATGGCCTGTTAACTTAGGCTGCACTTGTGCTTGAAAGGATATGCTCAAATAAAAAGGCACATATTTCAGGTGTTGGGGGGGGGGGAGTCCTCCGTCTTAATATGATCTATGGTCAAAATGTATTGTGAAGAAAGACATGGCTGCTTAAATTTTTAAAAAACTGTAAAACATTTTACGCTGGACTTAATTCAAAGCAAAGCAGGGCTCACTAGCACTTAATCTTGAAATTCTTCTATTCTATTTTCAGTGTAGATAGGGCAACGAGTACACCAGGCCACTGAACCTTGCTGCTTTGTACTTACCTAGAATGATTTCAGCTTTGGTGAGAACATGTACAGTGGAACCTTGGTTCTCGAACGGCCTAGTTGATGAACAAATCGGAACCTGAATGCTGCAAACCTGGAAGTAAGTGTTCCACAGAGTTTGTGAACTTTTTTCGGAAGCTGAATGCTTCCATTCTGAGAACTTCCGCTGAGGACCCATGCAACACACTGGTGATATTTGGAGCTTATATTTCGCAATTTTGTTTTTGTGACTTACTTGGCGGTTTTGTTTCTGCAACTTATTTGGCGGTTTTGTTTCTGCGAGTATTTTAGTTAATTTGTTTTTGTGACTCTGTGGAACCCAGTTCAGCTACTGTATTTTCAGGAGCACTCTTGAAATTTGATTGTGTGACTGTGTGAAAATGGATAAAAGTTGCAAAGGCAAGAGAACCATTAACAGAGCAACAATAGAGGTGAAGAAGAAAATTATTTCCAAGCATGAAAGTGGTGTCCGTGTAAGTGACCTGGCCACGCAGTTTGGTATGGCCAAATCTACAATTTGTACCATCTTAAAAAATAAGGAAGCCATTAAAGGTGCCAATGTTGCAAAAGGTGTTAAAACACTCACAAGGCAACGAACACAGACAATTGAAGAAGTGGAAAAACTGCTTTTAACATGGATAAAAGAAAAACAGTTGGCCGGTGACAGCATTTCTGAGAGCATGATTTGTGAAAAAGCTTTACATTTGCATGCTGAACTCATCAGAAACACCCCTGGAGCAAGTGTTGAGGGTGAGATTTTCAAGGCAAGTAGAGGTTGGTTTGATAATTTTAAGAGAAGAAGTGGCATACACAGTGTGGTGAGACATGGCGAAGCTGCCAGTGCCAACAAATTGGATGCTGACCGATTTGTTTTGGATTTTAAAGATTATGTTGAGTCACAGGGTTTCATTCCCCAACAAGTTTTCAACTGTGATGAGACAGGCCTATTTCGGAAGAAAATGCCAAAGAGGACCTACATAACAAAGGAGGAGAAATCATTGCAAGTGAATAGTGGTGATGTGGAGGAGTTAGTAGAGGACCACAAGACTGAGCTCGCCACAGAAGAAGAACAAAACATTCTGACGGAGCAGCAACAGGCGGCAACTGAGGAAATACCTTCAGAGGAGGAGAGCAGAGAAATTGTATCTACTGCACTGATCAAAGAAATGTGTGCAAAATGGGCTGAAGTGCAAAGTTTTGTTGAAAAATATCACCCTAATAAAGCTGCTGTAAGTCATGCAACCAACACTTTCAATGATAATGCTATGTCTCACTTTAGGCAAATTTTAAAACATCAGCAAAAGCAAATCTCAACTGAAAAAAATTTAGTGAGGAAAAGAATCAGCGGGTCTGAACCAGGTGTCAGTGGTGTAAGAAAAGCAAGGGAAGGAATTGCAGGAGAGGAGTCACCGATTGCGATTCTAGAAGAGGACCCTGACCCTCCATCCAAACAATGACTATCATCCATGAAGGTAAGAAGAAAAATTACATTTTCATTTTTATCTACAATACTGTTTTATTTTACAGTACAGCACATTGTTTATTGCTTTCATTTTATGGATCAATGGTCTCGTTAGATCAGTGTTTCCCAACCGGTGTTCCGCGGCACACGAGTGTGCCGTGAGACATCGGCTGGTGTGCCGCGAGATGCCTGGAGGGAGGCGGGCGAGTCGGGCGGCGAGAGGCGGGGCGGCGGCGGCGAGGAGAGGCCGCGCCTCCTGCTGCTGCCTGGTGCTCCTCCTCGCAGCCGGCAGCGCTGCCTGGGCGCCTCCGTGCGACTCTGCCTCGCTGGGTTTGGTCTCCCAGCAGAGACGGGTCACACGCGCACCTCCCTCCCTCCCTCAGCCTGCGCGGAGGGAGAGCCAGAGAGAGGCATCGCTCCTGCGCGGCGGGAGAGGGAGCAGCCGGAGCGATGCCCCAAACGAAGGCATGGGACCGGAGGGGAAATCCTCTCCGAGGAGGATTGAGCGCAGCTGAGAGAAGCCTTTCGAGGAGCTGCCGTGTCCCCTGGAAACCCCCTTCCCAGCTCTGCCTGCCTGCCTGCCTGCCCAAAGCTTGGAGGTTCCCCGGCAAGGGGGAGGGGAAAAACTTTCACTTTTGTGCGTCCCTCCCGGCGTGACGCTGCGCGCTGACGTCACGGGGCGGGGCTTTAATGGTGGTGTGCCGCGAGATTTTTTTTCAGTAAGCAGGTGTGCCGTTGCCCAAAAACGTTTGGGAAACACTGCGTTAGATAATAAAATTCATGTTAAATTTCTGTTTTAGGGGTTTTTTTAAAAGTCTGGAACAGATTAATCCTTTTTGCATTATTTTCTATGGGAAAGTGCACCTTGGTTTTCAAATGTTTTGGAAGTCGAATTAAGTTTGAGAACCAAGGTAACACTGTATATTCAAATCAATGGCCCTGTCATGGGCTCCCACATGACTCCACAGTATGCCAACATTTTCATGACTGGTTAGAACAACACTTAGCTGCTGTCTCCAAAAAGTCTCACTTCTACCCAAGATACATGGGCTCCATCTTTGTCACCTGAGCAGGAGGTACTTAATGCAGTTTCTATAAGGCTTCAACAAATTCCACTGTGCCAACAACCTAAGACTAAGCCAGTCTTTGCAAGCAGTTCAGTTTCTGGACACTGCAAAATAGCGCAACTTTCTGCATTTCCTTTCCTTCTGACCTCACTGTTTACAATTCCCTACTCCCTTCACTATGTGTATATATAGCTGCCGCTCAGAAAAACACTTCATACGTTTGATGGCGTGGACTGTAGCCCATAAAATCTTAATGCATTTGTTAGTCTTTAAGGTGCCACAAGACTCACTCTTGTTTTCTTTATAATCTATTGCTATCAAAGATGGCAAACCTGGGGATAATTTGTGCTTAAATTTATGCCACACAGAATGCATATTTCTCTCACATGGATTTGATTTGGCTTCTTTTAGACTTACAGTCCAGCTGTGTTTTATCAGTGTGGACATCCTAATCTTTGCATTACTCTAAAAGCTGCCAGAGCTGTTTTGACATGCCCTATAAACAGGCAGATATTAAACTTATTGCTTTTGTACATTTTCACCCTCAGACAAATGAGAAAGCTTTATTAGAATTCCATTCTGGCACCCACACTAATTACTTTTCTTTCTATGGGTATTAAAAGTGGCAGACTGAGCTTTATGATAATGATCATATTTAAAGCAAGTGTAAACATGTTCATTCAATTTTCCCTGGTTCATGCACTGTCCTATTCATTTATTGTCAGGAAAACAACTATGTCTCATTGTTCCAAAGTGAGCAAATCTGGAATTTGGGATACTAACAAGGTTGGCATTTGCTGAATCAGCATCGACATTTCTTGTCACTCAGCCATCCAATCAAAAAACAGTTCCAGAACAAAAATGGATAAAGGAATGAAGTCCGCTGGAGGGCAGAGAAAATCCTGATGCTTATTGTCAATCTGAGCATATCCAAAAACATTCAATGCCCAGTTTAAACATGAGTAATACTGTTAGAAGAGTCACTCGAATAACACAAATGGAGTCCAGAGAGAAAAGAAATTGGTAATACTTTACTAGGGGAAACTGAACTATATAGAAATATACAGAGAAGTTTCTTAGTTCAATTCTAGTACAGTGGTGCCTCGCAAGATGAAAAGAATCCGTTCTGTGATTCTCTTCGTCTAGCGGTTTTTTTCGTCTTGCGAAGCAAGCCCATTGACGGATTAGTGGATTAGCGTTTAGCGGCTTAGGAAAAAAAACCCGCAGGAACTCGCAAGACATTGTCGTCTTGCGAAGCAAGCCCATAGGAAATTTGTTTTGCGAAGCACCTCCAAAACGGAAAACTCTTTCGTCTAGTGAGTTTTCCGTCTTGCGAGGCATTCGTCTTGCGGGGCACCACTGTACATAGGGAGGCATACAATTACACACAGGAGGAAACACCTTTGGACCTAACCAGCCAATCAGAGCTTGAGTTATCACAGCAAGGATTGTGCCAATCTCACTGGTTGCTAGGCAACAACAACACCCGCTCTAGGTTGGCTAACTAAACAATTAACCCTTCTGTTGCTAGCTGAATGATCCCTGCTGTTTCATTTCTAAGAAATGCAGTCTTGTAAAAAGCCATGAAATTCTGGGCATTATAGTTTGTTAAGGTTGCTGGTGATGTTAGCTATGTGAGAGGTAAACTACAGTGCCCAGAATTTTTTGAGAGAAAGAATGTATTTCAAATGTGCTTTAAAGTTATAGTGCGTGCACAGATTAGATTATTATGAACATATCCTCTTATTCCATCATATAATTCAAGGCCAGTCATAGGAGATTCCTTTATAATAGGGGTGGGTAACCTATGGCCCTTCAACTTCTGTCAGTCTAAGCCAGCATGGCCAATGTTTAGGAATGATAAGAGCTTGTTCACAGAACAGACCAGGGGAGGTCTGCAGAGGTCAGCAAGTTCTCCATTCCTGCCTTGTAGGCGGTGTTTTGCCCCAGGCCTGAGATTCCCCACCCAGCTTTTAGATTGTACACCTGCCCTGGTCTGCTCTGTGAACAAGCTGCAATCAGTAGAGGAATCAGATGTGTTTCACATGTGCTTGACATTTAAAAAAAAACATTCTAGAAGTCTCTTTCTTGCAAATATTGCAATAATTAGAAGAATTAGATACACAGCCTCTCATTTGCAGAAGTTAATGGGTGTCTACGGCACAGATTCATGAAGTCTGTTTGACAACAGAAATGTGATCATGATTAGGTTTCAATACGATTACTCTGACATAATGCGTTTTGATAACCTTTGATGGTGGTTGGATTTTAAGACATTTGAGGGCTTGCACTGTTTTCGCTAATGTAAGTACGGTTTTAAATTTCTACAGTAAACGTGAAAGAGTTGTGCACTTTGTGTTCACTTATGTTTGCGTTGCATGTAAAAGGTTTCTGGCAGAACATAAATGGCTGTTGTGTCTTACAGCTTTACACAAACTGGTGCCATGTCTAGCCCTGAACTGGCACTAAGTACTTGAAGGGGGGGAAACTGACACCCCAAAGGTGGAGGACTTTGAGGTCCATGCTGGATCACCTGGAATGAATGCTGAGGATCCCCTTGACGGGCTGCCTGGTGGGAAACTGTCTGAAGAACCCTTTGAGCTGTCAGAGGAAGAGACTGAGCCAGCCCTCAGTCCTGAATAACTCTGGCACCAATTGGCCTGGGCCCAGACTGAAGAGCAATGACCTAGCATGGGTCTACAGACAAAGACGTTGTACATGGTAAGCAATTGTTGGAACTCCTTTACTACCAGCAGCTGGGGTTAGGGTGTTATGTATGAGTCTCACACATTAGCCTTCTAGTTGTAGGAAACAACACTGATATCTCTTCTTGCTTGTGGGATCCTTAGTCCTGCTTCCAGTTCCCTCACCTTGCTGAATTCACTGTGATGTTGAACTGGGGTGTAGTTTTGATCACATTTTGAACCTAGCCTGATTCTCTGTGCTAGACTTTGGCTCAAGACCATAGCCCCCCCCTGAAGCGTGACAGTTGTTTCATTTAACCAGTGTCCTTAGTAATTCATATCTATCCACTGGTATGTTGCAAATGCCACCACTATTGCATCATTTGGTGTTAAACAGTGACCAGCATCACGTGCTCTTTGACCTGATATAACAATTCCTTGAGATAGTCACAGAAGGAAACGTTTGCAGTGCAATCCTGTACAATTCAACTCAGAAATATGCCTCACTGCGTTCAGTGGGGCTTACAGGTAAAGGTCTATAGGAGAGCAACCTCATTTAACTAAACTTTAATTCATAAAGTAACACCCCTCCCCAAAAAGCCCCCCAGGTTTCAAAACTTATTTGTTCATTGTTAGTTCTTTTTCACATTGTTTTGTGTGGCAACTTCTTATTTAATTCTACAGAAGTGCAATCAAGGTTATGGTTTGAAGGCATGTAGGGCCATCATCTTGCTGAAACTAAACTGGTGGGGGTCCAGCCAGCACCTACATGAGAGATTTCATGAAGCTTATGACTATTGTGGGCAGCTTAAGACTCTGATTCAAAGAACATCATCCTCAGAAAATACATTTATCTATTGTAAATGTATTTTACCAAACTAGTAAGACAATTGATAACATTCCCCCCTCAAAACACTTCGCTTTTACACTGAAAACACCCCCATTTGATTTATTTGTTGAGCCACAGTTTATGTGGTTTGTCATATGAAAACATCCACCATAGTTTCATAATTACAGTTGCTATGAAGAGGCTGCCAAGAAATGCTTTCTTGGTTGCAGGGGCTCATGAGAGCAGCATACCTTGTGGACTGGCATGGAAAATATGCCAATCTCAAGGAAGCCACCAGGAATGCACAGGAAGCAGCAGCAACCTCACAGCAACCAAGTATGAGTACTGGTTATATAATGCATAAAAAGGCCATAATTACTTGTTTTTAAAGTCTGTTATTTTATTGGTATTCTCCTATGAATGTTTTACATAACTTTATGTAAACTGCTTAGAGTTGTTTTGGTTAGGTGGCATACAATCTTGTTAAATAAATACATGAATTTAAGCAAGGCCTATTAGGATTTGTATACTGAAGCCATTTAAAACAATGGAAACATGCAATGTATTTTGCTGTGTGGCTGTTCGTATTTGTTCCTTTGTCAATTTTTAGTGTATTTCATGTTTCTCATATTAGTCACATTGGATTGTACAAGGAAAAGTAGGATATTAATATTTGAAATACTGTACATACATGCAGTGACTATGGCCACCAGGTCGAATCCTGGCTAAGAAACAGGTCTTCCCCACTGCCTGATGCTTAGGTGGGGACAGAGTTTGGATGGCATATAGCTATTTCTCTGCCAGTACTGTTGTGGAGGCCCTATCTTCATTCACACAGAAAGCGTCCAAAAGGGACAGGGCACCAGCGAATTTGAATCTGCTGGATCTGAAGCCTCACAGATCTCCTGAGGAGCCTGATCTGGTGTAGCAAAATTAGACAAAACCACTGCCCCGTTCCCATTTTGGGATGTCCCAATGTGTCTGCCACCCCGTTCTCCTTGACCCCACTTAGGATTCTCACTGGGTGACTTTGGGGTAGTCAATTATCTCTTCCTCACAGGGTTAAAATGTAAGGGTTGTGGTACGGACGAAATTGGATGGGGGGGATTGAGACTGAAGGGACCACCTACCATTAAGAGTTGCCAACTTCTTTGGGCCAGATGGCACATTTGGAATTTTTAGAAAGATCCCTTGGCAACAATCATAAAATGGTAGCATAACACCTAATGCCTACCCCATAAAAAAGAGGCAGGACCACTAAATGGTGCAGCATACACTACCTCTGTATTGACTGCTCCATAAGTGGGAAAAGGTACCATACAGAAAGCAGCTCTTTGAACCTCTTCTCTGTTCAGAAGGAACGGGAGAATGCGTGTTGAATTCTGGCATCCAATGAAATATGGAAATGTTTAAAGTGGGGAGGTTCAATCATGGGCATAGCCAGGATTTATGTCGCGGGGCAGGGTTTATGTTGTGGGGGGGCATAACCAAGCTATCTGTGATTGGTCAGTTACTTAACTATTTTTATTTATTTGATTTAGGGGAGCAGGTGCCCCTTACCCCCCTTCAGCTATGCCCATGGGTTCATTGCAAAAGAGGATGAGTCGTGCAAACAGGAACTGAGTACAAACCATCTCTGGTGCACTGGGCATTTTCAATAGACTATTTGTGGACCTTATAGGAGGTACTGGCAGGTACATTCCCACCTGAGGACACCACCCTTGATGTACCTCAACCAGATTTCCTTGGCAAAAGGGTGGGATAAACATGTCACTCGTAACAGCTATTTTCCAGCACTGCAGAATATAACCCACAACAAAACCCACCATGAGAGCCTTATAGCTGCTTCACACACATTTTGAGAGGCAGGGGTGCAACTGGTAATTTGAAACTCAGGATTTACAGGGCATGGGGGAATCTCTTTGTATAGCTCAGCTGTGGGGAGCCTTTGGCTCTACTGCTGTCCTTGAACTACAACTCCTACCAGCCCCAGCAAACAAGGCTTGCCTGGGAGTCTTAGTTCAGCAACACCCAGGGCCTTGCAGAGCCAGGTAGATAATGTGCCCCCCCCCTTTTTTTTACCCTGGGGATAACGGAAGTCTTATAAACAAGTAAGTATATAAATAATTTTCACAAAAGTTATGCTGACAAATAATTTTATTTCAAGGCTTGAACCATATCTGCATATAAAGACAAAATGGAAAATATAGATAAATATGCTGACCGAGGCCCCCTTTGGAATGGGAGGCCCGGGCCAAGTGGCGCATATGCCCCCCCCCCCCCTGTCTGGGCCTGGCAACACCCGGAGGGTCAAAGGCTGCCCACCACGTCTTCTCTAGGAGATCATATTCACTGGATCGCTTATTTCAAATTTGTGAGGAGCCAGCCCTGCTGGAAGGGGCCCCGGACATCAGCCCCCAGCACCGATTTATCTCCCTGCTCTTGTTTAATATCTATATTGGTCGCAGGGGAGGCAAGCCCAAAGCAAACAGAGGGGGCAGCCGCCCACTAGGCCCTATTGCCGCGTTAAATTGCGATTTTAAAAAGCGACACCAGCGGCGTGCCCCGTCCCCGTTGTGTCACCATCACCTCACTGGACTTCCCGAGCTCTGCCCCGCCGAGCCTCCACGAGGCTCCCGTCCCGCCGCGCCTGCGCCGTGCGAAGAAGAATGCCCAAAGTTTGGAGCGCCCCGTGTTCGGCTACCCCTGGCCGCGCGCCGTTCTCATGGCAACCGAGCTCGAGCGATAAACACTCCGGCGGGAGCCTATGAGAGGGAAGTTCCTCGGCACGCGCAGCTCAGCAGGGGGGCGGCGGCCGCCACTTTCCCCCCTTTTTAGCGCCTGGGAGAGGAGACACCTGCGCGCATTCCCTTCGGCGGCAGCGGAGCGGCAGGTTCGCTTCCCGCGGAGGAGCCGCCCCGGGAGACCCGTTTCTTTGCCTCGGCCCGGTGTGGGGAGTGGGGTCCCGCCGCGCAAATGGGGTGCTCCAGCAGCGCTCAGACCCAGGTCAAGGACTGCAGCCGGCCGGCTCCCAAGTCTCCGGACGCCAACGGGCTGCAGAAATGCGGTGAGCGCCCCTTAGGCTCCCTGCTGCTGCTGCTGCTACCAATTCTCCTTTAAAAAAAAGTTTCTATACTGCCCTTACAAAATTGCTGCTGCTTCTCTGGCAAGCGGAGCAGGCAGGGGACGCGGGCTCAGCACACTTGGGGGGGGGGAGCGTTTAAAAAACACCTGTAGTAATTAATGGTAAAAGTAGCACCTAATTTAATTCCCGCTTGGTATTCGCTCCCTTTGTAATATTGGGAGTTATGTGGCAGTGAAACTTTTATTATATGTTCCGCTCAGTCGAGGGTTTGCGCGTCGTGCATCAAAGGAAGCCTCTCGAGCCGTAATACGTTTGTAAGGAAGGGGCAGAAATGTGGTTTTCCCCTCACGGAGCTACATTTCCCAGCACCCGTAGCAAACCGCAGTTCCCGGGATCCTGTGTGTTTGAAATATACGGTGTGTTAAGGGTTTTTTTGTGTGTTTTTAAGGTGTCGCAATATTCTTTTCGTAGCAAGAGGCGCTCAGTTTATAATAGAGTTGAATCTGGTGCGGGGAGGGAAGAAGCATTCAAAACCGTTTGGAGCGGTATTATTGTTAGGGTCGCCACACCTGTTCTTTTCCTGTTGTTTTGGGGTGGGAATTATGCTTTTCTTGAGCCTATATAACAAGGTGCATTGCTCAAGTTCTGTTTCCTTCTGTACTACCATTAAAGAGGCAGGTCCAGTCCTCCTTTGATTATCCTTTCTGCATTCCTTTCTATCTTCAGATGGGAAGATACTTTTAACCTCTGGTCTATAATCTGTAAGGTAGTATTCCCTACTAGTCCTACTTAGAGAAGACTCATGGAAAATAATGAACATGGCTAATTAATTTCAGGTCCATTAATTTCAGTGGGCTTATTCTGAGGAAACAATTAGTTGAATAGAACCCTCAATTTGCTCCCTCTTTTCTTGCCTACCCCCATGCCTCCATTTTACTTTCTCTGTGGTTAATGGAGGTAAGTAAAAGAATCAAAAGTTGCGGTGGGGGGAGCCCACTTCCCACCTTAGTTTATCTCGGCTTGTTCTAGCGCTAAAATTGCCGTTCTGGCAATATTCATCCTGATCCACAGGAGCTAGTGCATTTAATTTTACTTCTAAATAAGCAATTATAGGGCTGTGGGCCTATTTTGTAACTACCAATAAACTGCATATGGCTGTGTCATTGTTATGTAAGTTTGGCAGATATTTTGTTTTAATAACCTAGTCTACCGGCCTGTGTTAAACTGGACTGCTAAGAGTTAAGAGGTATTCAGTATAAATTATAACCAGGCTTCAAAAAAAGCTGTGCTGAAACTCCGCAATACTTGCCTGAGAATAAGTTGTGTATAGATTTGCATATAAACAAATAGTGTTTACACCTAAGGCACACTGAGGTATATTGTTTGGGTTATTATTCTGTGTATACATCCCTGTGAGCAAACCTCAGTTAACATGTTAGGACCTACTTTTAAGTAAACATACCTACAGTACTTGGTTACACTTGCAAAAAGGTTCTCAGGCTTTCATAGTTTGTTGATAGTGCGCTACAGTCATTTTTCTTCTCTCAATAAAGCTTTTTAAAAGTATATATTTGTTAATCAGACTTTTAACTTATCTGGTACTCCTTGATAAAATGCCACATGAAAAGGTTATGTCTAAATTTTTGTTTTAATGTCCAGTAAAGCCTTGGCATTGTGAAAACATACAGTACAGCCTTGGCATTGTGAAAACTGACCTAGGAATAAACAGCTTTTCATATTTCTGTTTGAGTCCAGATTTTGTGTGTAGTATAAACGTTTATGATAAAAGTATTTGCTTCGTTTCTAAATTGGATGCTCTGATCTATCCTGGATGAAGTGGCTTGTCTGATTCCATTGCGTTATAAAATGATGCCACAGGAGACTGAAATGTGACACAAACTCTACTAAACAATGCAATTCCTTACAACTGGTCTAAAAATTAACTGTGGTTAACTTCTGAGCTTGACAGCCATTATATGCTGGCCTTGAAGGCAGTGTAGAAACTGTGACTGGTCCAGAATGGGGTGACTTTGTTTGTGGTTTGGGGGCTGCAAGTCAGGGACATATTATGCTGATTTTGTGAGAAATCCACTACAGTATTCTCCAGTTTGTGGACTACATTCAATGTGTGAATAAACGACAAATGGACAAAGGCAAAGCTATAGTATAAAATTAAAAATCTAGCACTTCAAAAAGAGCAAAAATAATCCTGGGGGAAATATCAACCCCATGGTTAAAGTTGAAATTATTTCCCTTGGGCATTTTGGACAAATGTGTAAATTAGTTACACATATGGCAATATCTTAATGAGGCCTTCCTCTTCTTTTTAAAGGATTTACACATCTACTTAGTGGAAGGTAAGGAGGCCACTGAATATATAAAGGCATGTAACTAATTCTGCTGTACTCTTGGTGAGATCATTTTAACAGGAAACAAACATGTCATTCTGCAGTTATAAGCTTTTTCCTGAGTTCCCTTAAGGCTTCTTCACTCAAAACAGTTTTTGTAGGATGGTTTAATAAGTTAACTTGTCAAAATTAATTTGGGTGGGACACTGTGCTCGTCATTACCATTCAGACTTGTTGGGGTGGGTAAGGGACATAAACATCTACACATACCTCTGCTTTCAGGCTGCAACATGAACACTCTGCCTTTTTGCTTCTAAGCATCAGAACTAAATGACTTGACATGTTCATTCAATAATTTGTGAAATAGCTGCTATCATGAGATGCAAGATACCTGTGGAGGAAGGGTTATGCATTGCCTTATGTCTATATTGTTGAAGGACTGGTCCACTTGTATTGGCTGCAGTAAAAGAACAGTAGTTTTTGTGCAATAAACGAAAATTATTCACATATGGAAGGAGACCAGTAAAAGTACTTGGTTTAGAGTGGGGTTACTCCTACTAACTTTAGTACTGGGGCAGGTTTTATGCACCCCCTGTTTTGTCCGAATTTAGAACTGGATGGGACAATTGAGCCACTCTCTTGTTTTGAATTTCTTATAGTGCATTCTACATGTTTCATTAGAAGTTATAGCTAACATGCGTACTGATAACCACACTATCAAAAAAGAAAAAGTAGCCCTAGAGTTGCTTCTGGTGGTGTAGTTGCCACTCCTAGAAATTACTCTTTCAGATATGCTTTGATATGGGTGGCATCAAGTTTACAGAAGAACAGTTGATTGTATGGATAAATGGGATATATATAACCTATAGATTTGCTCTCAGTAATAATTTGTGTTCTTCTTTTCTATTTGCTTCATCGACATTCCCAAATTAGAGGACAACTTGCCCATTGCAGTCGAAAATGAAACTGTTTCTGATCAGACCAAACTTGGGGTAATGGAAGTGGAGCTGGGCTCAGATGGAGCAAAACTAAGCAAGGGTGTTGCTGAAGAGGAAGCAGATGTTTTGATCCCTGGAATGACCAACTGTGCCCTTTCTACCTGTCAAAGAGTCGACCCCGAAGGCACAGAGCCTCAACCCGTGGCGCCGGAAGAGAAGTTCAGCAAAAGTTTGCCTGTCGCCCTTTTAGAAGCCGGTGAGCCTCGACCTGCGATACCAGCCGAAGAGGTTGGTGAGCCTCAAGCTGCCACAGAAACTGCCAACACTTTGCCTCTGGAAACTGTACAGGACAGTCAGCCTGATCCTGTTGAATCAGCAGAGACAGGCACAGCTGAGCCTGCAACTGAGGAAATTGTTAGGAGTCTTGTAACGGAAATTGTGAAGGAGCTGCAAATGGATGAAGAACAACAGACTGAGGGTAATAAATTGTGCTATTTCAGACTGAGAAGGCCAAGTTCTGACCTGTATGCAGATTCCACCGATTGTAATGAATTTTTTTGCATGCAGGTACATGAGGGCAAAAATCTTGCCCTGTGGGTTTGAGTTGTGTGTAGCTTTGACAAATAATTAGACTAAAAGGGGGCCCTCTGAATAACTGAGGCCAGTGCCACCAATTGTTGCCTTGTCTTGTTTCCTTGTGCTCCCATTTCATATACTTAGTTTCCTCCTCCGCCCCCAGCAATTATTTATGCTAGGTGAGATGCTAACAAGAGAGTGGGTGGGAAAGCCCTTCTTTGGTGCATATTGCCAGAAGACAAATGGCACAAAGGCGACTGTACTTTGATTTGGTAATGGATCTGAACATTCTGACATCAAAGTAACTTGTTTCTCTTTTATTTTATTTATTTATTAGATTTGTATACCGCCCTTCATCCAGAGATCACAGGGCAGTGCACAAGTTTTTGCTAAATTCCAAATCAGTCCAGTCAAAATTATTGCGGTGTGTATAATAGTTAACCAAAAATACAACGCTATTATTGGTTTCAGTCTGCTTGTGAAGTAATAGTATTTATTTAGAATTGGTTTGCTGCATTACATCAAATGTTTATCTTGGCCATTATCAGTCTCCCATCACACCAGGAAAATTCCCCTTTGAGATGCTGTTTGGCCCTGGCCTTTGGTAACTGTAGGTATTCTGCATCTGAACATATCAAGAGTTATACCTAGTGCTGAGGGGCTATTAGCTATGATAGCCATTTCCCATGACAAATCTTTTCTGTACCACTTTTATGGTACGTGCAGCAGGATTTCTGCAAAATGCAGGCTGTAGGAAACAAGGTTGTATTCATTTACTGAATGGTTTGAAAAACATCAAAATCGCTTAATGCATGGGTGAATGGAAATTCTGTTTACATGGACGTACATGTCTTGACACGTAGAATGCTTAAGTTACTTATTTCACCAACAACTTTTCTAAAAGTACACAGAGGACAATGGTAGGTACACTTTGATGTGGCAGATACATTTATATCAGCTGGCAAGTGCTGCATGTCTCCTGTCCTATTTCTTTGATGTTATAAAGAACACCCATAGCATCAGTGGGGGCTGTTCCATTAGCACAAATGGAGCATTGCCCCACCTGCCTGCCTCCTTACCATCAGCCCCAGGGGTAGCTTCTCAGTCTTAAGTGTTGCCCTTTATAGAACTCTGCAAGAAGGAAGAGGATGGGGACAAATCTGGAATTAATTGGTTTTGCCTGTCATTGGCTCCACCTCCTTTTGGCCTCTCTTGTCTTCCATTCTACCAGTTCCAAAGGGTGCCAGCCACCAGTGCAGAACCTGCTAGGGCACTCAATACTCTTTCAATGTTCCCTGGCTTGATCTCTATGGTTACTGTTCCAGGCGAGACAGGAGAAAAGAAGGAAACTGAGATGCACCGTGATGCAGTAAGTGAGGGCTCTGAAACAAAAGAAGAAGAAATGGGAGAAGCTACGGCAGCAACAGAGATAGGTATGTTGATGGAGGAGCAAAGGACTAATATATTAGAAGTTTAAAATGCTGTATTCCTATTCATAACCTTTCATTGGCACGTCCTGGGTGCTGCCTGCATTATTTAAATAGAGGTATTTAAACAGTGTCCTGCAGGTAATTGCTTGTTTTTAAATCTGCCTAGATTGTGTAGGATTAACTCCGAGATGAGGAATCTGTGGTCCTCTAAATGTTGAACTTTGACTTACTTCTGCCGCTAGCCAATCCGAACAGTGGCCAAAGATTATGGGAACTGTAGCCTCGCAATACAGTGGTACCTCGGGTTAAGAACTTAATTTGCTCTGGAGGTCCATTCTTAACCACTTTAGCTAATAGGGCCTCCCACTGCCGCTGCATGATTTCTGTTCTCGCCCTGAAGCAAAGTTCTTAACCCAAGGTACTATTTCTGGATTAACAGAGTCTGTAACCTGAAGCATCTGTAACCCGAGGTGCCACTGTATATGGAGAAAACTAGGTTCCTCATCCCTGGTCTGTGTGTTTAGGTCTTCTCTAACCTCATCTAGAGGTTGTCAGCTTTTGTTTAAAAATGGCAGTAGGGACATGGGAAGATGCCTTCTCCCAATGAGTTCCCACCACGTCTTGGAAGGAAACTCCCATTAACCCAGCCAGCATGACAGTGGTCATCAATGATGGGAGCTGCAGTCCAGAGCATCAGGAGGGCAGCAGGTTGGGGAAGGTAGAGCCTGTCTGTCTGCCACTTACCTCCTACAAACCCCTTGGAAAGCCCTCACTTCAGCTGGGTTCACGTCTGGCATAATTGCACAGCTGTAGAGAAAAGTCCTTTGAGCAGGGGTCAGACTGGAGGGAAGAAAGCAACAGGGCACTTGTGTGAACCCTTTTGCTGTCAAAATTGGACTACCACTACCTGCTTTCGTCTACTTTGGCCCCAAGCCATTTGAAGCAGATAAGCTAGTTAAAAATAGACTTGGAAAAGATGCACATGTTGGAAATGAGAAGCTTAATTATACACATTTAATTCCATAGTTACTATTTGCCAAGCACATTCTAATGATGATCAGATTGCTACCATGGCTCTGGGATTTCCCATTCTCGGATTTCTGTTATAATAGGTGAGGAATGGGTAGGGTTCAGACACTCACTCACTGGACAAAACAAAGCAAAGTACAGGCTTTGACAAGAGACAAAAGAACAAATGAAAAGGCAGGCAAAAGGGTTCATCGCTCAGGCCAGATCTAACATTACAGCACATCAATTTCCCTCAATCTTAATTGATGGTGGTGATTTCCTTTCTGTGAAACTGAAGGCCCCCTACTGCTTTGGAAACCAGGGTCTGCAATTAAAAGCTCATCATAGCACCCAGGAGAAATGCTTGATATAACTACTGGAATTTCTTACAGTGGGAAGAGGAAGTGCCTGTGCATAAATATGTCCATGAAGAGATAGCTGTGTTTTGTCTTCCTAGCTCTCACACACACGTATATATATTTAGTAACTTGCTGTTTTGAGTCGTGCAGAATTACAAATAAGAAATAGTTGGAACCCTCCCCTCTCCCGCATTGCTCACTCTTTGCAAACTCAAATTACCAGTGTCAAGATTTCTTTTCTTTAATTGAATCTGCTTTCTCAAATCAATTTGAAGCAAAAGATGACTCAACAAATGTGAACTTTAAATGTTTTATCATATGGCGACACTTTGCATCAGGTAGCCCTAGTACTGGTCAACAGAAGCTTAGACGGCTTTGTCTTGTTTTACGGACCTTTCTGCACATGCTCCTTTCAATCCTCCAGTGTGATAAGCACTCCCATTTGGCTTTTGTTTAGCTGCTGTGTGATGCTGGGAGTCAATAGAGTATGTATTTATGGACCAGGGTGGGGAACCTCAGGCCTGGGAGATGCTCTCCAGCCATGTTTTGTACCACCCTCAAGTATTTTTTGCCTTGCTGGAATGTGTCCTTCAACTGTAATAAAAACTACTTGCTAGCCTGGATTGAGGATAGAAAGGAGTATACAAGCATGAGCAGAAAGTAGTCTACTGTACAAAGGTAAAATTTATATTGCTTGCTCTGACTACTTCTGCTTCTGGCCTGGCCTGGTATGTGCCCCCTGCCCCTAGTTGCCCAGAAGGGAATGCAGCCATCAAGCTGAAAAAGGTTCTCTAACGGTTATAAATTCAATATCCAATTATTTCCAGTTAAGAAAGGACCACCATTTTCATCTGATCTGATTCCTCCCAATAATCCACTTTAAGCTTTACTGCCTTACTTGCATTGTTCTGACATGCTAAATATTAGCAGCAGAAGCTTCTTCATATGATTCATACAGATGACTTCCTTTCAAAGAACTGTTCCTAGAATATATTTGTCTAAAAGTCATTGCCACTTTTAAAATTTTAGGTTTTGTTTTTGTTTTATATTGCAGAAGCTACAAATAATGAAGAGTGACTCGTGACTTCTGCCTGGACTTCATCGTTGGCTGCTCAATTAATATTAGCACTGTGATTGTTGGTATAATCTGGTTTTTTATAGAAGCTTGTATGGACTTGTCACTTCTGAACACTAGGGGAGAAACCATTTTAATGATTTTATTTTGGGAAGTCAAGTTGCCAAGACACTGAGGAATTGCAATGTGTTAACCTTTCATGTTTGCCATAGAGTGCCTTCTGTAAACTTCCATTTAAGTGAAATCATGTGTTGCAAATCAAGAACTTCATCTACTGTATTTCAGTTAAAAAAAATAAATTGCTAGGGCAAACTGTATTGACACCCATAAATTGTAGAACTGGGTGCATGGAGATTCTCCAAGTGCAAGATATGAAAAGGTCTGAGTATTGTTAGGTTCTAGTAATAAAGTTGCAGCCATGAGGTTTTTTTTTAACTCTACCAGTACAACACTTAAGTGAATTTTGTTACATAAAACAAGTATGGATATTGGAGCTTAATATTGCTGCTTTGGTTCAATCTGGAAAGATGCATCAATTCATGTCTTGGTTTTTTTTAAACTAATGAAGGTAGACACTGCAATCCAGCACTCAGGGGATGAGAGCAATGTAATTATGGCACTTTGAAAGCACAGGATAACTGTTGTCACCCTATTGACAAAACAAGCAATTCTGTACACTCTAATAAGAAATTACTGATAAGCACAACAGCAGCATACACTGTTACTGTATTGTGGTGGTAGCACGTCTGTTAAAATGAAAACGTTAAATTTTAAATCTGCAAAATTCTAACCAATTCCTGAAAACACACGCTAAAGTAAAAGTATAAACCAAATGAATTGCTGCCTCTGGTGTGCAATTATGTGTACTTCTAGAACACTTTATAGATTTCCCCCCAAAGTGTATATGAATTCTATTTGCCTTTATAAACCTGTTATTTGATAGTAATTATGAAAAGTGAACCCTTCAGTCTTTTCAAAGAGAAACCTTGAAGTGCAAATCTTATAGCTGAGAGAAAATAATTTCACATAAAAAGCAATAACTTTGCAGACGTTTAGTGTGAATCTATTGGTTGCATATTTTTGAGAAGTTGGGTAAACTTGAGCAAAGCTGATCTTCACCCACCTTATGTCTGAACCAGGAAACCTTTGTTTTATGCTGGGGTATACTTGATAATGGTTGGGATTTGTGCCTCATGTAGTCTATAAAATGGTAATCTTAAACACTGAAATAAAGCATTTATGGAATGTCTGCATGAAAACTAATTCTCTGTTCTAATATCTAAAGGCTTATGTATTGTGTGTTTCACATCTTTACCTTTGGAAACTAAAACCACTTGCAATACATTTTCTTTTGTAAGGACCATGTAACTTGCATGCTATCAGTGTCCATGACTTGATGGATAACTTATTTTTGAGAGGTATTAGCATGGTAAGTACTGCTGGCCCTATACTAGGATGCTCCTGAAACTCCAGCAGAGTTTGCAATCAGCATAACTTTTATTGGTTTGGAAAGTAGTCTGCTCTGTGTACTTGTTCTGCACCACGGAATAGCAATTGACAAGCTTTACTCCTTTAATCTAGGCGGGTTTTTTGACATATATCCTGGAAGGAAGGAATAGGTGCATGTAAGAGTTTGAATGTGTCCATTAATTGGGCTGCTTATTTGCCGTAGGTAAGGTAGAAGGCAAGGATTCCTACAGAGTCATTTATACCCCACACCTCAGAGGCAAAGCAAGCTCACGCAGTCCTGGGAGGCCTGTTAAGGGGCTTTTTAAGATGGCAGATTTTTGTAACATACCATTAGCTTTTGAAAATGCTGAACAGTGTAGTGCCTTGACAGATACTTCTATCCTTCTACTCAGGCAATACTTCTATGTAAAAGCTTTAGTGTGGGGTATTCAGACTAATCACACTTCTAGGCACATAAATAAAATCCTTTGCCTACAACTTTCTTAATGGCAGCACCAATGCCACCAGTACAATACATTATTTTCCTGCCTCCAAATGGGTTCAGTCTGGTGAAGTCTTCAAAGCTGGATTGCATGGAAGGGACTATCTGCCCATTTAGTCTCCACACTGGAGAGCCAGTGTGGTGTAGTGGTTAAGAGCGGTAGTCACGTAATCTGGGGAACCGGGTTCGCGTCTCCGTTCCTCCACATGCAGCTGCTGGGTGACCTTGGGCCAGTCACACTTCCTTGAAGTCTCTCAGCCCCACTCACCTCACAGAGTGTTTGTTGTGGGGGAGGAAGGGAAAGGAGAATGTTAGCCGCTTTGAGACTCCTTAAAGGGAGTGAAAGGCGGGATATCAAATCCAAACTCTTCTTCTTCTTCTTCTTCAGAGTTAAATAATTACAGGAAGAAAATAGTTCATTGCCATTTTTAATGCATTTGCCTCAGTACATGTACAAATTAAGAGCACATGTCCCATACTAAGTGCAGATAATATGGAGTGCTCAAAAAAGCTCCTTAAATTCTTCTCACACCTGTATTCCATGCTTGGTTTCTGTGACTGGTTCCTACAGAGGTAATTCTTAAAGCTATAAATATATAATTTGGCTTGGAAGTGTCACTGTGAATGACCGAATTGCGATGCAGCGGTACCTACTTGGCCTTCACTGCTGCCTATTTCTATGTGGTATTTTTAGGAATAGAAGGTCCAATTTAAACACCCAAACACTCTTATTTGTGAATGAAGAAACAAGTCTAAATCTGATACTTTATGCAACTGGTTTATTATGTAACACCTCCCACAACCACAATGTTAATTAAAATTAGCTATTTTTGAAGGTAATGTTATTTAAAAACACAAAATACAAAACACCTCAAAAGATCCTCTCAGTATAAAATTGGCATCAACATTAGGTTGTTTAGTAAGTCAGATGTGGTCAGGACAGAAGTCCAAGACTATGTTTTTCAAAGTGGCTAAATCTAAAGTTAACATCCACCTCCAATACCGTATTCAGAAAGAATCCATCATAGTCTTTCCTTCAAACATTTTTACGGGTAGGGTTGCTTAATGTAGTGCATAGCAAGAATGCTATCTTGGCTTCTAAGCACTACAGAATGAATCTACGTTAATTTTTTCTATAAACTATTTCACAGTCTCCCTCAAAATACTACTTCAAGGGCCAAGATGTACCCAAGTATTCAGATCTTTAATGAGCTTCATATGCACCATATTCTGCAAGGGCTCAGAGCGTTTATGGCACAGTTGAAAGGGGATGCGGGAGGAGGATATTTGGCAGAAGAATTCATGTAGGATCCCAGTCCTGAATTTGACTACATTATATGAAGCCAGTGTCAGAACTGAATCCCTACACAAATCATTCCTGATCCTGTGGAAAGGAAAAACCAAGAACAACAAAGTTTATAGTCGTGGTGGGGCATCTTGCAGAGGTCCAGTGATGGCAATAGCTTCAATCTCCACACGAGCACCCTGTAGGGAAGATAATAAATTTTATTTATACCCCGCCCTCCCCGGCCAGAGCCAGGCTCAGGACGGCTAACACCAGTAAAATTACAATAGGAACATAATAGATAAAAACCCACCAATTTAAAATACAGGTTAAAATGCAATTTAAAATGCAGCCTCATTTTAAAAGTAGCCCATAGATCAAAACCGTTAGGGGAGGGAAATAAGGGTCAGACTGAGTCCAAACCAAAGGCCAGGCGGAACAGCTCTGTCTTGCAGGCCCTGCAGAAAGATGTCAAGTCCCGCAGGGCCCTAGTCTCTTGTTACAGAGTGTTCCACCAAGTCGGGGCCAGTACTGAAAAGGCCCTGGCCCTAGTTGAGACCAATCTAACCACCTTGCTACTTGGGACCTCCAAAGTGTTGTCATTTGTGGACCTTAAGGTCCTCCCGCAGGGCATACCAGGAGAGACGGTCCCGTAGGTATGTGGGTCCTGGGCTGATGTCAAACAACTGCATTATAAAATCAGTGCAGGCGTCTTCTGCACCCCATAGCTTTGTGTCCATTCCAATTTAATCCTCCTTAGACTCCAAGGGTCTATGTGCCAATGGTGGCTTCTGTGTAATAGAAAGCACTTCCACTTGCTAGAGGGGCCATGTATAAAATTTGCAGCCCTTCATGCCACGTAAAAGCTGTAAAAATGTGAGAGGTGCTGTTGTCTATGAGAATTCTATGCAAAGCTTAAATGTATACAAGCACTGCAGCCATTCACAACGACACCTGATAGTGCTATTATAAATGGTCACAAAGCATATCTTGAATACGTTAAGCTTTACATGGAATTGTCACACACAGTCTCTTAAGTTTCATGCTTGTTTGGCTCTAAACAATCCATTTAGGATTACACTTCATGTCTTCTAAACATGTGCTCTAGTCTATGAAAGCTAATGTCGCAATAAGTCTATTGGTCTTTAAGGTGCCAAAAGAATCTTAAACTGAAATCCTATATGCCCTTACTTGGGAGTAAACCCACTCAACTCAATGGGGCTTGCTTCTCAGTCATATCCTGCTCCTTTCTGTAAATTCTCAAAATTACTGGTAAGCTAAGTTTTTAAAGTCCTTGTGTCTAAATAATTTTAGCAGTTCTACAAGAAATCGTATAGAAGCTGTTTTGTAGAAATAGAACAGCACTTACTTTTGGCAGAGCAGCAACTTGGTAAGCGGCTCGGGCTGGAAAGTTGCACTTGAAGACTGAGTAGAATAGAAAAGACATTGCCATGATTATATTGACAACATGAAATACGGAGTTTTGCTTACATCTGCAGCAGCTTGCTGAGTTAGGTAAATAGATTCACCAATGAAACAGCAGGCTATCTGTATTCTTGTACTATGCAACCACAGGAAGTAGAATCAGTATTAAGTTTTTAAGCCTTAAGGCAAGAAAAAGCTTACAGATATGTGGGAAATGCCAAGTGATGCCTTACAAGAAAGAGGAATTTTCAGTAATCAAGGAGCAGAGCACTGAAATCCCATAAAGCTCTTCATTTGACTTAACTAAAGCAAAATAAAAATATTTTGCATAATTTATACAGGTTGTATAATCCAGCTGTCCTTGAGAGAGGCTTTGTTTGTATGTCATGGTATGTCAAGGCCAGGGGTCAAATTCAGCCCTCCAGGCCCACAAACATTTTCACTAGGCCTGCTCTTTGCTGTCCTCTAATGATAGTGCCTGGCTGGAATCCAACTAAGTCCTACTCAAAGTAGACACATAGAAACTAATGGAACTAAGTTATGTCCATGGGCCTAGCACTGGGTATAACCAATTACAAAAAAAGCAGCTCACAGACTGTTTTAACAAAAGGGCTCACAAGAGCATGAGCATTAAAAACAGAACAATTCTCTTTCCACCCCCACCCCCCAAATCTGGATTTTCTCATTCCATTCTGTGTCGTTCTTGTCAGCTGAAGCCATCTTGGTGGAGACCACATTGCTTCATGTTTTGTACAGGGCAAAACATTGTTGCTTGTACAGCTGGCGGTACACAAGCGTTAGAGTTGTAGCGATATTTACATTGCTTGTAGATTTCATTCACATCATCAAAGTCCTTCATGTCAGCCATCAGCACAGTAGTCTTCACCACTATACATGAGAAAATGGTATTTTAAACTCCATTCCCAATTATCAAGCTTTAAAAAACTATAATAACAATTTTTCAGCATGTGTTATGGTTTGAGCTGGTTGCTCCAGCTCAACCGCATGGCTCGTATCAGCCATTCTTGAGTTCCTATATCAATAATTTAGGAACATTCACCACTTTGTACCTAAGCCAGGTTTTACTGCCTGTGCAACTTTTTCTGAAAAGCTCATGAATCTGACCTTTGGAGAGTTTGGAAGTGGGGAAGAAGGAAACTTTGGAAGGGCAGATTTTAAAGGTCTATGTTTCCAGTCTATATTTCTATGCTTTACTTTGTTGCTGCATATTTTGTGATTTTAAAATTCTGCTGGGATTTTTTCACCAAAGAGTACTTGCCCCAAACTTGAATCTTGGAACCCGGGAATTCTCCTTTTATACTTTGTTAAATAGTAACCAGGAGGTAATTCAGATTGCTGGTACCTGTTAATTCAGAATTTCACATGAAGAATAAAGGTGACATAGTAAGAACTTTCAAAATCCTAAAACCCACCAAAATGGGGGCTCAGTAAAATGTTTGTATCAACCAGAATTTTTTTTTGTAAAGGGACATGGGATGTCATGTAAATATGAGAAGAGGGAATGTTCTTGATTCCAACCCTGCAGATATTCACAGCAGCCCCACCTCTGTCATTGTCTCTCACAAGGTAGAGACACTTCCTTTTCCTGTCTGGTTCAAGGTAAGATAATTCAGAAGTAACTCATTTAGCATAGCTTCTACTCACCATTGTCATAGTCACAGCCAGCAGCTTTCAGAATTTCTCCAATATTGTGAAGGGCCTAAACACACAAAATGGGTTTGAGTCATTTATTTGGATTTGCACACCTCACCCCTAGGAGTCACAGCCGGTTACAACATATGCACCATTTTAAAATATCATGAAACACAGGGTAGGAACCAGCAATTTATAATGACAAAATTCAGCAAAACGTTAAATCACCAAGGCCCTCATCTAGAAAGAGTTGTGCTTACAAGTCAAGTCACAACCAGCCTACGTTCCATGAATTTCAATGAAACGTAAGGAAAACTAGCTTTCTCTGCAGTGGCAACTATGTGCACAAGAACCTTGGGATTTTATTCAGTTATTTATTTATACAAATAAATAAATATATACTACCTGTTGCAATCAGCCTCCAGGCAGCATGCGAGTTAAATAGATAGAATAATAAAATAGTAAAAACACCAATATAAATAAAATGCAACTGTTTTAAAAAAATTAATACAAATCACATAGAAATGTTTTTGGCAGCTGGTTGTCACACAGGGCCGATGTCAGACCATCTGTCTACACTGACTGGCAGTGGTTCTCTGGGATTTCAGACAGCCCTGCGGAGAGATGCTGGGGATTGTTCCTAGCATGTTTTGCAGATGCTCTACCACTGAACTATGGCCTTCCCCATTCCCAAAATAGGGGCCCAGAATGTGTGCTCCTACTCAGCACTGTAACCCAAAAGGGTCCTGAAAAGCGTGGGCACTCTCATCCAGTATCCCTCGGTGCAGGGCACAAAAATCTTCAATGGTCCCTGGCAGCTATGTGGTTAAGTGGGACCCAGCCCCCCCAGGACTGGACATGTTGAAACAGTACATCTGATCTTCTATTTTGAGCCTTGCAGACATGCCCTTAAGATTTAATTTATGCTACATGAATAATGACATCAAACTCATTGTCAGAATAATAAAGGTGTTTCACCTGTTTGGCTTGTTCCTTTGTTCCTCCAGGTACAAATTGTCCATTTGAGGGATCCAGGCCTAGTTGCCCTGCGATATACATGGTCCTGTCTACCAACACTGCTTGGCTAAGGTTCAGTAGTAGAACAAAACAGAGAGAGAGAGAGAACAAGAGAAAGAAAGATTTACTTTTTTGCTATCTTAAAGTGTTTTATTTTGGTTTCCCAAAGATTTCCCATTCATAACTTAGACATGAGCTTGCTTGCTTTATTTATTTATGAGGTTTGCATGCAGCTCCACAGCATAAATTTCTCTGGGTGGATTATAATGAACAAGTAAAAAAACAAAAAAAATACAAAATAAAACAGAGCCATTAAACCCAAAGCAACATGAATTCAAAAAGAAAACAAAACATGACCTCAAAGTTATAACATTTTGATTTAATTAAAAACCGTGAAGGACCAGTCTACATGAGTTATTGAAAATGTCTAAATGAGCAGAAAGGTCTTCAACAAGTCGAGCTTGACTTCATCCTCAACATATAAGCATCAGTACATCTCAGTCTTCTGGGTGGTAGAAAGATCTTGCTCTTCGTTCTGTCCTGATGTTAGCTACAGTAATCCAAATTCTCATGTAATATAACTTTGATCAGCTGCTAAGAAATCCTGATCCAAAGGGAGAAAAAGCAAGGGGAGGGGGATTTTGAGTGGGAAAATGGTTTGAGGAAAGATGGATCTTCCCCCAATGCTCTGCTCAGGATTATAGCGTCTTGTGAACGCTTCCCATTAAATAATAATCTAAAAATCAGGCTACAGTTACACACAACTGCACATAACGTGTAGTTTTGACCCAAATGAAGTACTAGAAACTTGCAGGTTACACCTAAGCAGCCATAAAGCTCTCTTTCCAAATCAACTCATGATGCAATCTTAGGCACACCTTACTCAGCAGTAAGTCCCACTGAATTCAGTGAGACATACAGTGTTGGACAGAAGCCAACGAAACTAATGGTAAGTAACAAAGATATTTAACTAATAATCATAAAGATTCAGCAGGCACTTACATTGCAGACATTCAGCCACCAGATTAAAACACAAAGGCTGTTCACTCAGGCCTTTGGACATTAGCATTGTTGCAGTTTACTCAAGGTTGCACTGCATACTGTCTTGATTGAATCTGGTGTATTGTAGTACAGTGGCACCTCAGGTTAAGTACTTAATTCATTCCGGAGGTTCGTACTTAACCTGAAACTGTTCTTAACCTGAAGCACCACTTTAGCTAATGGGGCCTCCTGCTGCTGCCGCACCGCCGGAGCACGATTTCTGTTCTCATCCTGAAGCAAAGTTCTTAACCTGAAGCACTATTTCTGGGTTAGTGGAGTCTGTAACCTGAAGCGTATGTAACCTGAGGTACCACTGTATTTTACAAGAACAATTGTGTTTTATGAAATGCTGCTGTTACTGGTATAGATATCATTGTATGCTGGACAGGATACAAACAGATCCATCAAGGTAGGTTTTGCTATAGGATGCTGGATCACACAGCTTTATGGCAGTCTGGACATTTGTTACCTGCCTGTTCAGTTGGTGCCAATAACCACTGCCACCTGGCAAACATCCAAGCAGAAAGCAGCAATCTGCCACTGATTATAAATGTGATTTCAAGTTCTCTTTTCCCCTTCTAAGGCTTAAAAGTTTCTTCTTTGGTGGAACCAGTGCAGTTGCAAATATTCTAATCTAATGCACTGCTGGTCATTCCAATTCCTACACCAATTCTAAGAACACTCAGGCTGAGTTCAGAGAACCATATCACCACACTTTTTCAGTCAGAGTGACAGAAATCCATGAACCACCACAACATTATCTGCGAGTTTCAGTATACGATGGACACCCAAGAAATTCTGCAAAAATCCTGTTAGCAGAAACTGAACTAGCAGTGGAGCTAGAAACAGTGAGCCAGACCTTTGCTTTCACCCACCTCAACAGTTTTTGTCACAGCAGAGCAAATGCTAAGTTACTGAAAGCTACCTTTAAACCTCAAAATACACCAATTAAAATGGCTACTCTGGAAATTTAGGCAGTGTTGTTAAGCATTCCCTTGTAATTTTTTTAAAAAGTGCTTAACTACTTTGTTTCAGCACAAATTTAATGCTCAAGGACACCGCCCTCCATGTTCCCTTAACATGCAACTCAGTGAACACTGGCCTCTCCTAAATACATGGTGCGCTAGCCAACTAATTTGGAACAGCAGATTGCAATACTCAATTATAAATGGGAACACCTTCAAACAAGCTAAAATGATGCAAGCCTAGCCTGGGACCAACCTTTCTGCTGTTCGGGGCAGAACATTAAAAATTAGACTAATGGTTACAAGTTGGTAAACAAAGCCAAGTGCATGCCACAAAAGGATAAAAATCCCTTCCGTTGATGAGCACATGGGGTTGAGCTTTTTCCCCCTAAGAACTTTAGAAGTCCCCCCCCCCTCCTTGTGCCTTAAATATTCTTCTATTTTCTACCCATTACCGCTGCTCAGCATTGTTCAGCATATGTAGATGAAACCAGCCATTAAATGTAGAGCGCTCCTATTCAGGGTTCTGCAGCATTTTCCAAGGAGCATTCAATTTCTCTCCACACCCCTCCCAACAAACAGCTTTTCCCCAGTAGGTCAGCATTCCATGCTCACTGACCATATCCAGGCCACAACCAGACCATGACATGCACCCCCCACCCACTTGCAACCTCCTTCTTTGGCGATCACTCGTAGCCGAGTAAGATTGTCTTCCATGAACACGGTTTTAATGGTGAGTCCGTAAGTGACTGTGGAGGCCAGTTCTGGATCCACACGTCCTTCCACAGTGGGGACATAGGTTTCCAGGTGGGAGTTGATCATGGTGAGGGTTTGCCAAAAGTGCCGCCTTCTTAGCATGTTTCTCCCTTGCGTCCTGAGTTCGAGCGTCTTCAAAGCCCGTGACCCCTTTGGTAAAGGCTGTTCTCCAATTGGAGCGCTCACAAGCCAGTGTTTCCCAGTTGTCAGTGTTTATACTACATTTTTTTAGATTTGCCTTGAGAGAGTCTTTAAACCTCTTTTGTTGACCACCAGCATTACACTTTCCATTTTTAAGATCAGATGCAACCTTGTTGCCACTGTGTGTTACAGGGGAAGGAGGCCTTCATCTGGGTCTGGATTCAGATATGGACCCAAACCTATTATTAATGGCAGACTACAACCTAGGAACAGGACCACCTCAGAGTATGTACATTATGAACATGACATGTCTACAACTGGTGTCTTCCTTGATGCAAGAGAATAGCTTTACTTGCAGATGCTGAGGTATGTGAAGAACAGAAACTACAAACTAAGAAACCAAAGCTGACCTCAGCTCTTATTATTGGGGACGAAAATATCTTTTGCAATATTGAGGTCTCATTAAAGATTATTAACATGCCTTCTTCAGGTATATCAGCTTACTCCAGACTTGGCCTTGAAGAGAGACTCCTTGGCCTTTTTCATTTTACACTAATTAAACTTTTAGTCTAGCTAGCTTCTTCGTTAATGATTAAAACGTGCAGTAATGGCAAACCAGCTCTTACTCAATGGACAGATTACTACGACAGCTTAGCATAGGACAGCATTTTCCATTTGAGGAGTTCAATAAACTTTACATATATTCAGGTTTTGATGACTACCTGCCTCTGGCTGCCTTATGAATAAATTTGAAATGTATTAAAGTTCTTCACATCCTTATTAAAAATTGAAAGGATTAGTAGCTCCCTCATCCCTCAACAGGGAGGTGGTTAAAAAAAAGAAAAGAATGCCAGACTGAGGCGTCACCCTGAGGGAAATTTTCCAGAGCATAGAAAAAGCTATCATGCATTTTTACAGGTTGGTAAAAGGAAGTAATATTTTTAGTTAAAGATGGCGCTCTACCCAGGACTACAACTGAAGTATTGAACTCAGTGAATAATAATAATAATTTATTATTTATACCCCGCCCATCTGGGGTATTCACATACGTGAATATAATACTTTCAACCAATTACAATTACTTTTTTAGCTGAACTCAGGTTTTTTTGAAGTATTACTCCTTTACACAAGCAATTGATTGATCTGGCTGTAAACATGCAGATATTATGTTGTTATTATCATTAAGTACATCTCCTCTCACATTTTGGGGCACAGCAAGTTAACACAATGCACTTAAGAACACTGGAAATTGCCTAATATCAAGACAGACTATTTGTCTGGCTACTCCAAGTGACTGGCTCTCAGTGGCGTAGCATGGGGGGTGCAGGGGGGACCAGCCGCACCGGGCGCAACATCTGGGGGTTAGGGGGCACAAATCCACGGGTTAGGGGGCGCAAATTACTTGCCTTGCCCCGGGTGCTGACAACCCACGCTACGCCACTGGTGGCTCTCTGGGTTTCAGGCTACAGGCCATTCCCATCACCTGATATCTGCAGCAGAGATTCTGCATACAATGCACATGCTCCACCACCAAAGGCCCCTCTGATTCACCATCCAAGCAGGACCCTTCTGGCCATTAAGTCAGAGCATAGCCATCATGGCCATTAGCCATTAGCAAGCCTTATCCATTAATCCATCTCATCCTAGTTGGTGGGCATCACCGCCTCTCTGTGGAAAGGATTTCCATAGTTTTACCACGAGCTGAGTGAAGAAGTGCTTTCTTCCAAACATACAGCAGCCCTTTCCAGATTTGGGGCGATTTGAAGCTCTTTGCCTTACTTCCTGAATTTTTCACACGCTTGCAGAGCCTAGCAACCCCCCCCCCCCAGCAACTAACCACTGTATTCAGAGACACATGATGCCTCTCTCTGCTCCTGGAATATTTAGCCATAGTGACTAGTGGCCATTCTTGATTCCTCCAGCGATTTCCTTGGAAACCTCCCCCCCAACCCGCTTCCTTTTCTAAAGCCGCTGGCATCTGCCCATCTTGTGGCAGCGAGTCCCGCAGGTGAACTGCAGTCCACGTACAGAGGAGGAACGCTGCCCTTACCTGTAAGGGCCCATGGCAGCCGGAGCCTTAGCGGTGCTGATGATCTTCTTCACTAAGGCGGCCATGGCAGCAGCAACAAGCAGCAGCTCCTCGCTCAACGGACCGCTGGATGAACGAAGCCGGCGGTTCTTTGCGCTTGAACTTTAACCGACTCCCACTCCGCCCCGCCCCCGCCCCCCAAAAAGCCAACGGCGGCCCCGCCTCCCACTCAGCAACTTAAGGCCCCACCCCCAGCTCTAAAACCACGCGGGGTTTTTTAAATACGGTATTTTAAGTCCCTCGCCGCCCACCGTACAGCCTCCTGCCGCGAAGGATTATGGGACATGTAGTCTTGAAGGTTAAGGGGGCAGATAGGAGAATAAAGAAAGTGCCGCGAGGCGGAAGTGGACGCAACGTGGTCGCCTGGGCGAAGTGCAGCGCGCCGGATCCTCGGGAGAAGAGCCTGGCTGACTCCTTTTTCTTTAAAGGCCTGCTTCATCAGCCCAGCCCAGACCAGTTTCAGGTAGCGGGTTGTGGGGAAAGGGCGTGGGACGGGGAAGGGGAAGGAGGCTCGCTCCCCCGGCTGAAATGGTGCTCGTGGTGCAGAAGTGACTTGTAAGAAGGCAGTTTCTAACATATCCTGCTCTCTACTCTGCAACTGGACGTCCCACACTAACGCATTTGTGGCTGCATGGGGAGGCTGTCTCCTTGCCTTTTCATTGGCTTGTCCCCCCGGGGACAGGGCATGCTTTGGGAATGGGCAGAAACCAGGGGCTTAATTTTCAGCGCATGTTCTTAAAAATGCATTTAAAATACTGGTGCACAAGAGCCCCGCTAGTTCAGACTTAGGGCTGTCTAGTCTAGCCACTATGAGGCCCTGGGAAGCCTGCGGGAGGAAAAACGCATGAAAGCAATTCCCTTGCCCGTGCATTTTTGTTCTAGGCTGCTCAAGATGATATAGCAGGCTGTATTTTTTAAAAAATAAAATAAGTGCAAATGTTTGCTGTGGCATCGCGCAAATTAAAATGGTAGTGGAAATGATGCCATGACTCATTCCCCAGCCTCTTTTGGCCTGATTGGCAGTGGTTAACCAGAATGATTCTAACCGTCCAAATTGCTGCTGCTTTCCCTCGATTTACTGCTCCTAAAGTAATTCTGCACTGGAGTAAACAGTATTGTTATACGCTGCTGGTGTCGATGTAAGTGCAGCCGTGATAAGGGAAAGATGCTGACTCAGTATTGGGCACTGCCTGTGAAAGTGACGGGATGACTCTGCAAAAATGCAGGCAATGCAGGCAACATTGTCCACTACTTGTGGTACAATGCCTTTGATATTGTTCATTTCATAGTAATTTTATTCATATTTTTTTCATAAATTACAGAAGAAACCTTATTATATATGTGTTGGTTTACTAAAACAGGTGGAAATCAGTTTCTGGTGGGATGTTGCTGTTGTGATAGGAATTTTTGGGCCTTAGATATATGTTAAATGTTCATAAGTGTACCAACCAAGCACATATATAGATCAACACAGGAAAACCGACCTGAAACCATTTTGATTCCCAATTTGAGCAAATGTTTTCTCTGCAAGGTCAAAGGAAAATGGAAAAGCCTCCCCATTGTCTTGAGCTCCAGGGCAGGGAATTTAAAATGTCTATATAAGGCCTTGCGCTCCATTGTTCTGGGTTCCTCCTCCTTTCCTAGTTTCTTTGCTTCCCAATATTCTCTGGTTGGCCTCTGTTATTTTCTCCTACCAACAGGGAGTCTACGTAAGGACTCTATATGGGCTCTTGGATACCCCATAAGGGAAAGGGGCAGATTTTGTTTACAACACTGTTAATCATAGTTCTGCAACCATCTTTTTTTTTTTTTTAAAAAAAATGTTTACTTTGTAATGAATCTTTTGAAGAGCTGCAGGTCTTGGTCAGCTCTGAAGCGCTACATATATTCATTATGCTATTAACCCCACAACTTAAAAGGTAAAGGGACCCCTGACCATTAGGTCCAGTCGCGGATGACTCTGGGATTGCGGCTCTCATCTCGCTTTACTGGCCGAGGGAGCCGGCGTACAGCTTCTGAGTCATGACTAAGCCGCTTCTGGCGAACCAGAGCAGCGTACGGAAACGCCGTTTACTTTCCCGTCATAGCACTACCTAGTTATCTGCTTGCACTTTGACGTGCTTTCAAACTGCTAGGTTGGCAGGAGCAGGGACCAAGCAACAGGAGCCACAACTTAGGCACATGTAATTTGTGCACATTCAGCTTTATGCAAGTGGCCAAAAAACACACAAAAACGCAAAAACTTGAAAGGTAGGCCTCCAGGAAAAATAATTTTGTCACTTCCACTTGTCCTTGAACCCGAAGCGCATTGATTGTACGTGATTTTAGCTTTAGGCATGATCCCTGAAACATTATTCCCACATGTTTTGCAGGCTTACTGTATTACAATGCTAGATGGTAATGGTGGAGTTGCATCTTTAGCTGCTTCCGTTTTGCTCCCACAGGAATGTCAAATGCAAAAGAGAAGAAAAGAGCCAAGAAGATGAAAAACCAGCCTACCAATGTGACCTTTACCTTTGATGGTGGGCCAAGCCACAGTGAAATACACTTTCAAAATGGTGGTGATGGAGCCTCTGAATGCAAGAAACAAGGTAGCTGTTGTGCCTTAGTGCAAGTCTAGGGAATCTATGGTCCTGTTGTTGTTGAGCTTCCAGCTCCCATCTGTCTCAGCCAGTATGGCCAATGGGCAAAGAGGATGGGAATTAATTCAATCCCAAAACGTCTGGAGGTTCCCCATCCCCATTTTACTGGTACAGACATCTTATTTGGTACAAATTATCCATGAAACGTTGACTCTAAAAAAAATTAAGGTAATCTGGAGATAAGAATGAAACCTTAGAGAAGGGGCCTTTTAAAAACAAGGCCAAATTTGACACAGCCCTTGTCCTGTTCCACTGGTCCAAAGGAGGGCTATGTGTGGTCACATAAGTTTGACCAATATGTTCAGGTGGTTCAGTGTAAAAATTCTTGTTTAAAATGCTGTTTAGATAAAGGAAGGATTTAACTTTTATACATGTTGAATTAAGTGATAGGAGAGTTGTTGCCAAATTCTAGAATCAATTTTCTTTCAGGGCTATTGCTATAGGCTGTAGTATGCTCTTAGTCTGTGACTTCAGTCAATTTACACGGTAATTCTTCTTTGACTTGCCAACAGATCTGCGTTCTGAAACCTCACAACAGGGCTTTTCACAACAAAAAGCTTCCTGTGAAATGCCCAAATATGTCACAGGTAAGCATAAATGAACAATGACTATCACCCAACATGTCTGTGTTAAGATGTCAAACAAACCTATTTCTTAATGCAATAAGAACAAGCCAAGAGAGTCAGAGACTCATCTGCACAGCCAAGGAGGGAGGAGTTCAGAGAGTTTCATTTATAATTACAATTAACCCCAGACTTTTAATAATCACACTTCTTCTTCCAGTAATGTTTCAGCATTCTCCATGTTGAACCTTAAGTTACACACCCATAGGTTTAAGAGATTTAATAAAATTTATGAACCTCATTGCTGCCAAGTGGGAAACTGTCCTCATTTAGTTCTTTCAGGTGCTAAACAAATTCTCTTTTTATTTCAGTGTCTCCTTTTGTTCAGGCTCGTGCTGCAGAAATAAAAGCTATGCTGAAAGCTGTTACGCAGAAGTCTTCCAACACCTTAGTGTTTCAGTCTCTACCGAGACACATGAGGAGGCGAGCTATGAGCCACAATATCAAACGCCTGCCCAGGCGACTTCGTGAGCTTGCCAGAATAGAGGTGTGTCTTTAGCTTGTTTTCCCAGTTAGCTTGCTGGTGCTTCCGTGTAATAGTTCATCCTTCTCTATAACCTTTCCTGTGGTGTGTGTTGGGGGGTGGGGTGGGGGAATGTAATTGCTGTTGCACGTAGGATGGTGTTAATGCAGCAAGGCATGGCAGGCCTCTGTGGGACTTCCCCCACTCCAGATGGTTTCTCCATATTCTTTGGCAGGAGGGCTTGGAGGGTAGTGATGGGTCACTGTGCTGTCTCCAATATATATTATTTTTCAATGAATTTTATTGATTTTCCACATTTATCACAAAAATAACATAACATAACACACAACAAGGAAAAACACATCACACTACAATAAACTAAACACAAAAAATGGTTTCTTCAAATACCTAATTCTCATTACATTGATAACTGACTTCCACAAATCCCCTCTAACTGAATTTCATTATGTCACCTATATAACAGTTCTCCAAATTCATATTTCTAATAATATTGACTCCTTTCATATACTAACCTCTTCTCCTTTATTAGTATTTTAATCCTTAGTATTTACTCGTAACATATTCTTATTCTATCCCTAAGCCTATTTAATATTTCCAAGAATTTTCTATTTGTGCTATCTCCAATATAAACCCCACAAGTCCCTGTGCCCTCCACCATAGATAATAATAATAATAATTTAATTATCTGACTGGGTTGCCCCAATCACTCTGGGCAGCTCCCAACAAAATATTAAAAACACAATAAAACATCAGAAAACATTAAAAAAAACTTCCCTGTACAGCGCTGCCTTCAGATGTCTTCTAAAAGTCATATGGGTGAATTGAATTGGGTTGCCTTCCCTTTGGGAAACAAATTCAAGGGGGGGGGAAACCATTGTTCCCTTGTTCTACCTATGCAGACAGAGAAATTTGAACATCAGAAGAAAGAACTGTCCAAGAGCAAGTGCCGTAAGGCCAGGCGGCGCCATACGAACTTGGTGGTGGAGTTCAACCGCAGGCAAAAGAAGAACGTGTGGCTGGAAACGCACATCTGGCATGCAAAGCGGTTTCATATGGTGAAGAAGTGGGGGTACTGCCTAGGAGACAGGCCCACAACCAAGAGCTATAGGGCCTGCTACCGGGCCATGACTAGCCACTGCCTCCTTCAGGTACTGTGACATTTTAGGCCTTCATACTTGGCAGGAGAAACACTTCAGCTTTTTTAAAAAACCAGACAAGCACAAGAGTGTGTCCTCTGGGGAAAGTCGATCCCGTAGACTGTCTTTCTCCTTCCTGTTCTAAAGCACCTGTTGAGTGGAGAAAGAAAATGAAGTTTGCTTATCAGTATCTGGCTGTTTCTATGTACCATCCTGTCCTCGTGTCTTAAGTATACTGGCTCTTGAGTCCTTGTTAACATGTTATAATCTGCTCATCTAGAAATAGCTTTTGGTCTTCATGCATCTCGTAAGATAGTCGGAGAATGTTGCTTATTAGCACATGAGATAGATTTTGAGTAGTGCTTCTATCCACATTGTCTAAATGCTTGCCACGCTTCTGCAAACTCAGTCTCCTGATATGTGAATTAGTCTAGAAGAATGGCTCAGGTTTTTATAAACAAAATCCATCGTTTTCTTCTGACCTCTCAAGCATGCCAGGTTTCTTTTTCCCAGCTTAAAATTCAATAGCTTTTCTTTTACATCAGGATTTATCTTATTATTGTTGCTTGGAGTTGACTGGGAAAGAGGAAGAGCTGCTTACAGCACTTGCTCGAATGTGTAGCATAGATGCAGGTAATATTTCCTTATTTTAAAATGCATACATTGTGAATGCTAACTCTTGGGTTGGGCATGGGCGCCTGCTGTCTAGGGCTGGGTGGTACTAAGTATGCTCATTTAGTATTTTTGCAAAATACAACCGCATATTATGCAAGGGGAAAGAGCATAATGAAGGGCTAGGTGTATATTTAATAGTTCTTTGCACTCCATTATTTGTTCCTACTCCTCCCACCTAATTTGCTGATGCCAAGAAAGTCAATTATCTATTTTGCTGTTGAATATAGTTTAGGTCCACTATGGTATAGATGCCTGTGATTAGTGTGGCACGTTATAAGTTTGTAAAATAAATCATACTGTGACTTTTGCAGCAGCGGTCACTTGTGATGGCCATGTTGTGTTTAGAGCAGCCTTCCAGATAAGTCTTCCAAAGCTGTTCTCCCACACTGAAGTAATCCTCCAAACCATGGCTCCCATACATGTTTGGAGGAATGGTTCAAACCATAGTTTGCTAGTTTGTGTGTTGCAGTAAACTCTGCTTAGAACAAAAGGCAAAATAAGGAATTAAATCAAGAAGGGGCTGAAGTATAAGCAAGCACATGCATACATGGCTTGTTCAAGATTCTCCAAACTATTGTTTGGACTATTGTCCCAGTGTAACCATAGCCTGTTAATCATTTTATGTTACGTTGGTCTGTGAGGGGAAAACAAAACAAGTCTATAGTCGATCAGCTAGAAGAAATTCTTCTCATAGCTAATCAGGGCTAGTCATAAAGTTTGTTTAGAAAAAACACTAAGCTGTCACTTCCTTTCCATTCCCAATACAACTTCAGCAGGATAAAATGATCTTAAGAAGTTTCATTGTGGACCTGGTGTGTGACCAGCTTTGAATTCTTTAAAGCAAGAACTACTGTAGGAGCTATTCTCCCCCACCACCCCCATGTTCCATCTCTTAACTCTGCCAGTTTAGACTTTGGAATGCTACTTCTATTATTATTATTTTAAAAAAGAATAATACTTTATTTAGAATTCAATAATAACAAAGGAAAAAACCGCAGTAGTTGCTACATCCATTCATTACAGTTGACCAATTTTAAAATCGGAATGCTATTTCTAGATGTGGTCTCCCAGTTACAAAGGTTATATTACCTTTCTAAGTGGGCACTATTTTCTTGAGCATTTTTAGCCTGTCTCTTCTCAGGGCCAACATTTGCAGCTATTCCTTGTCTATCTGGGAAGCGCCAGGGTGCTCTCACCATGTACCAGGCAGACCGATACCCTGCAGGTGCACTTGGACCAGTTACTTTCCTTTGGAAACCCAGAGATGGGATTGATAGTACTTCCGAAAACAGACAACTGTGGATATGGACCCACCCTGTCTTTAAGCAGGTACAAGCTGTTTCTTTTCTTTTAAAAAAAACATTTATAATTAGTGTAGTAAAAAAATTAAAAGGTAAGGGTAAAGGGACCCCTGACCATTAGGTCCAGTTGTGACCGATTCTGGGGTTGTGGCGCTCATCTCGCTTTATTGGCTGAGGGAGCCGGCTTACAGCTTCCGGGTCATGTGGCCAGCATGACTAAGCCGCTTCTGGCGAACCAGAGCAGCACACGGAAACGCCGTTTACCTTCCCGCTGGAACGGTACCTACTTATCTGCTTGCACTTTGACGTGCTTTCGAACTGCTAGGTTGGCAAGAGCAGGGACCGAGCAACAGGAGCTCACCCTGTTGCGGGGATTCAAACCGCCGACCTTCTGATCGGCAAGTCCTAGGCTCTGTGGTTTAACCCACAGCGCCACCCGCGTCCCAACATTAAAAAAATACCTGTATTAAAAAGCTAACCTCTTGTGAAGGGGAAGTAGGCCTGAAGTGGAAGCCTTTCCTATGGTTGATTCCCACCAAAAAAGAGGTTGGAAAGGTCATGTGGGTGAAGGGAGTGCCTGAACCCTCCCTTTAACACAGGTAGAAGATCAGGGGAAGCTGTCTTTATACCAGGTCAGCCTGTTTGTTCAACTAGCCCAAGGGCGGAAGCTCTCTCCGTGAACTTGAGCAAAGGCCTTCCACCCAGCCTACCTGAAGCTTTTAGCCACAGATGCCAGGGCTTGAGCCTGGGGCCTTCTGCACAAGCTGTACAAGCTGAGCTAAGAAGCCAAACACTTGGCCTGAGCAGCTGCTTCATCTTACGCAGCACTGGCGAAACTAGATTTGTAGAAAGTGCTTTCTAAAAAGAGTCTTACATAAATTGTTTGTAGGGTCGTTGAGATCTTTTAAAATATAAAAAGCCCTTTTATTCTTTTGACAGCAGGATATTCTACTGAGTGGACTTAAGCTCCATCTAGAGGGCTGGCAACCTGAGAAGGTGGAGCTAAAAAGTCCATCTGCCGGCCCTCTCTTTCAGCTGCTTATTTCCAAGGACACCGCTGTTAATCTCTCGCTGAAAGCTGCATAAAAGATGGTGGCCTTCACATTTGATGAGCCCTTTTCCCTGCTTCCCATTAGGAGATCTTGGCTGAGTTAAAAGCAGTCTTCCGGTGTTCTGAGCCCATGGAAGTCTGTAACCCTGAACCAGCTGCAATATTGCCTCAGGAAGAAAGCCAGTCGTTTGTTGCTGAGGAAGTTGGCCAGAAAAGGAAGAGGAAAGACAATGGAGGCGAAATGGCTGTCCCAGTGAAAAAAATTATTGGCGATGGGACCAGAGATCTCCACCAGTCCTATTGCTGGACATCACAAACTACTGGAGTTGTGATAAGGTACTTGTTTGGGTACTCTTAACACATTTCTCATTTATAGTCTAGACAAGTTGCCTCATTATACGAAGGGATGAAGAAGAACTTAGGTAAACAAATTGAACTAGGCCCCCGTTTTCACTATACATTCAAAACAGTGTCATACCACTTTAAACAGCCTTTTTAAACAGAAAGAATCTTGGGAACTGTAGTTTGTTAAAGGCACTGTAAATTGTTATAAAACCCCTATTCCCCTCAAAGAGCTACAATTTAGTGTAACTTAACAGCCAATCCCTCTTCCAAAGAACTCTAGGAATTGTAGCTCTGTGAGGAAAATGGGAGTCTCCTAACAATTCTCAGCACCCTTGACAAACTACAGTTCCCAGGATTTTTTGTGGGAAAGCCATGAGATTATACAGTTTTAATTAGGTACTGAAATAAGAATGTTTGAGATTATTTAAAAAAACCAACAACAGATGAATGCAAAATGTGATAGAACGGATTTATGAATCAACACATGTGGACACAAGCTGGAACTGGACTAATTCATCACTCCTGACTTCATGTTTTGACATGTAGCTTTTGTCTCTTCCAGCGACCTAACAATGGAGATTCTCAGATATCGGTTAATTGGTCCCCTCTCAAACTGCGTCCTTACAGAGGCACTCAAAGCTGCTTGCGTCCATACTGTAAGCTAATCAGCAATTTCCATGCTTGCTTTTGTCATGTGCTCAAGATCGCATTGCTGTTATTGCATTGCTGTGTAGTCAACTGCTAGAATCTAGTATTGTGGTACTACACATGTTTGTACTACATTAGCATATGATTCCCAACTCATCTAGAAAAGTTTGGGACATCTTGTGTTAGTCATACCACTGTCTTAGTGTCCTGAACCTCCGTATTATAAAGTAATACAGGATAATGCCTAGAGCTGTATAATGAATAGAGCTGTATAGTAAGCCCTCCTTTTAAAACTGTATTAGATCACAGGCTTTGCTTGCAAAAGATCCCAGGTTCCATTCCTGGCATCTCCAGGAAAGGCTGGGAAAAACTTTTGGGTAGTCCCTGCCACTTAGAATAGACTGGTGGGAGATGAAGTCCACCATGTTGGTTACCATCAGCCCGGCCAACATGGCCAGTGGTCAGGGATGATGGGAGTTGTAGTTAACAGCATCTGGAGGGCACCATGTTGGATACTCTGGTGTAGACAGTACTGAGCTAGGTGAACCAGGGGTCTGGCTAAGTGTCAGGCTGCTTCCTGTGCTCCAACTGCAAAAGAAATTCTGTGGCCATCTTGTGTGCATGGTGGTAGAAGAAGCAGAAGTTTGTGGCTCTCTTTGGTATGAGCAGGAAGACCAGTTGACTTGGTTACTCCAGGATGCTGGATCATTGCTTCTGCCTATTCTCATATCATGCAACTCTCTTGCTCAGTATTCAAAACCACTCTAAAACACTGGAGTGTTTTGGATATATTTGAGTTGTACATTACCATACTTTGGTCACCAAGCCTTTGACCACTTCTTGGAGGTCTTGGCAGTTGTACCATAACCAGCTTTCATGTAGAAGTTGGTTCTCTGGAAGACAGCTACACATATGTCCATTGGCAGCCCTTGAGGTAAAAGGGGAGGAACTGAGCTTTGTGGCAGCAAATTACATATTTCCCCCTCTTACCTTACATGTTGTGATTGGTTATCTAGGAAGTGGAGCCTACAGATTCTGAGATCAACAGCTGGTGGATAGATAATTGCAGAGATCCTGATCTGGTGTCTCTTCACCACCGTCAAGAAGCCATCTTTGAATTGTTGCAAGGTAGCATTCTAGTAGTGCCTTCTGTTTACATGCTTTATGTACTTGCTGGTGTACATTTGATCTTGAAATATCAAAATGTAATACTTGCCGGTATGTTTAAAGGTGCATCCATTTTATGTGTTTAAAGGGTTAAGTTCATCAGACATTCCATCAGGTACTGTACTGGGTTTGACTGTGGGGGATCCTCGAGTGAATTTGCCTAAAAAGAGAGTGAAAGCCAAACCAAATCCTGAAAGATATCAAGGTAAAGTATCTCATCTAATACTGTAAAGAGTTCATCAGTCTACTTTTATGTCAGGTTAAGTTAATGTGTCTTTATTAAGCATTAGCAGAGAGTGCCCAGGGCTGCCTGGGAATTTTTAGAAACCAAAACTTATTGTGATTTTTAAATGGATAGTGTAGTGAGTTTGGACCCATCATGCTAACAATTGGGCGGAGTCATGCCAAAGTCACATTTTAGTCCACCATCTTGACATGGCTGACACCCAAACATTGATAAAGACCACTTCCCCCACCATAGGAACCATTGTAGTGAGTTTGTCAGTGGAATCTCAAGAGGTAGCCAAACCTATAGAGAACACACAGGCAAACCATTTTCTAAAACATATAGTATATTCCAGGGAGCGTTGCTCTTATCTCATGGCTTTTTAGGGTTCCATTAAACATACCAAGTAGATGCACACATCCTATATTATTAATTCTATGTAGAGAATAATGGCAGTTGTGAGGAAGGGACTTGGCACCAAACTGGTCTTGTGCTCAATGGAAGCCTCTGTTAAATGGTACAGATGATCCAGGTTCGAATCCTGGCGAGGCCAACAGGTGCTTTACCTCAAGATGCAACACTTCATTTCTACGTGCTTGTATTGCCTACAAACATACACTTCAGAAAAAGTGTGAAAGAGTTCTCCACATATAACAGCGGAATGTTGGTCTTGCCACGCTAATTTAGCCTTAGAAATATTTTTCTGTAATGAGAGTAAGAATCAGAAGTTCCATAATTCAGTCCCACTGTACTTATTTGCCAATTAATTCCACGGCACTGGATTCATTATTTCACTTTTCACCATTTCTTTGCTCACAAACAATTATTTTTCAGTAATGGGGCAGGTTTGGGGCAAAAAGAATCCCTCTAAACACACATTTCTTTTACTTGTCTACATTTCGCATCTGCTTCACTTAGGCTTATCTACATCTCTCCCTTTTGATATGGATTTAACCGCTACAGACATCTCACCCATCAAACCAAACAGTATATTCTGGCTTGAAGCCACTCTCCATTTTTTTATGCAGGGTGTATCTCTTAGTTCTGGGATCCTTCAACTGAAGATGCCAGGGATTAATGCTTGGATTTTTTCTATTTGCAAAGGATGTGCCATGATGTTGAGTTGTGGCTTCTGCTCCTGGGCCAGACCATAAGAAAATCTTAAAACTTTGGTTCTCTTCTTCTACATTATAAGGTCCTTCTCCACTTGCCAGGGCAACATTGTTTGGTGTTTCCTAATAAAGAGCTTTTCAGACATAAATATGCACTCAGGTAGCCGTGGTTTGATACTTCCGATTGCTTTGGTGTAGATTCACAAATGCGTCTAGATCTTCTGCACATATATATATACACCGTATTTTTTGCTCTATAAGACTCCCCTTTTCCCTCCTAAAAAGTAAGGGGAAATGTGTGTGCATCTTATGGAGCGAATGCAGGCAGTGCAGCTATCACAGAAGCCAGAACAGCAAGAGGGATTGCTGCTTTCACTGCGCAGCGATCCCTCTTGCTGTTCTGGCTTCTGAGATTCAGAATATTTTTTTTCTTGTTTTCCTCCTCCAAAAATTAGGTGCGTCTTGTGGTCTAGTGCGTCTTATAGAGCGAAAAATACGGTGTGTATGTGTGTATATATATATATATATATATATATATATATATATATATATAGCCCTGTGAGAAACTTTGGGTTGTGCAAGGCAGCGAGGGACACGCCAGCCCTTCCAAGCCTGTGCGACTCTGCTGTCTACCATAGCCTTTCACTATATATGTTTGTGAATTTAATAACCCTTTCTGTTTTGAGGCATTCTGCAGGCAGTGCATGCCCATAAGCAGTGCATGCAAGCTAAGGCTGGTGGCTGAAGAAGAAAGGGTAGCAAGAGAAGATCTTAAATGGATGTGTGTGGGGAACCAGCAATGGGAGCCTGGATGGCTGAAGACTCGTGTTTGCAAACAGGCAGAGGGGAAGATGCCACCTAAGAAAGAAATCTTAAGGAAAGCTGGTGCTTCTTTTGGATAGTGCTCCACAGCTCTTCCCCTGCATTAGCTTAGGGTTGTGTCCTGCTGAAAATGAGAGCCCACAAAAAGTAATGTTGGCCAACAACTTGGATGACTTAAAAAGAGGATTAGAGGATTCTTGGAGGAAAAGGCTATCAGTGGCTATTGACCACTCAGATTATGTTCTCTTTCTGTTGCTGGGAAGAACGCTGTTTTGCTCAGGTCCTGTTTTCAGGTTTCCATAGGCATGTGGTTGTCCACTGGCAACAGGATGCTGGTCCTGATCCAGCAGGGCTCTTATATTGCTACTCAGAGGAGGCCCATTGAAATTAGAGGGATGAGTTAGCCATGTCCCTTGATTTCAGTTGGTCTCCTCTTGAGTACAACTGGCATTGGATACAACCCATAGTCATGGAGGAAACATTGATTTTGTTTTCTGTATCTTCCTTATTCACTATAGTTATTTAGTAGTTCATTCTCTTGTTTGGCATGCTTGCTTTTCACATTCGTAGGGAGGCATTCTATTCATCTGCAATCTCCCTTAAAATACATGGTGGAGTAGGATTTCTTCAGGTATAGTTATTTGAAGATTCATTGCACCGTGTGTTTTGGGTAAAGTGTTCCAAATATCACACATGAAGTTGGGTACTTTAGGCAGGGTATACTGATTTGCTAAGCATGTCGCCACAATCTAAAGTTTTCTTTTGCTGGAATAGTTGAACACTTTGGCTTTCAAACGCCAACAACCCGGAAGTGAATGTTTCCATTTACAAATGCTCCTTGGAAGTCGAATGGCTTCCAAGGCACATTTCTCCATTTTCCCACGGATTTTGCCAACCAGCAATTGCGCCTCGATTGTCGAACATTTCAGAAGTCCAACCGTCTTCCGGAACGGACTGCATTCAACAACCAAGGTTCCACTGTACTAAAAATAAGAAGGGTGACAATGGGCCACAGGCATATCAACCTTTCAATAGAAAGGTTTAATTCTCTTAAACACATGCATCTTTTGGCACCACAATTTCCCCACCCTTCACCCAAAACCTAATGCCAACTATGAGTGCACACTGATCCTGTCACACTGTAGCACCCTGCTTGTGGTTAACGCTTAGCTGGAATGAAATATTCAACGCAGCAATAGAGAAATTAAAATAATAATTTATTTGTCAGACAAATAAATGAGAGACACAGTGGTATATGGATACCAAAGCTCTGCCCACTCCAGCCCTGATGGCCAGCGCTTATATTTCCTCAGCCCAGCCCCCTTGCTCCTCCTTTGGCTGCCTCTGTCCAATCAGCCTGGTTGAAATTCCTATTGGCTGTTTGCTAGAACCAATCATAAAAGATACACCCATTTCCTATTACCTTTTATGGGAGACAAAGAGCTATATTTCCTTCTATCCATAAATGGCAGACAAGTAGCCATATATCTTACATTTGCCTCGACCAGGCACCTTAATTATCAGATCATCTTTGCCCTATTGCCCTATTCACTCCAGAACAGATGGCTAATGGTTTTAATTTTTATCTTAAACAGAGATCTTGGGTTCACCTTCTCACACACCATCAATGAAATAAGAATCTAACATAAGAATCTAACATTTATTACTTTCTAAATCCTTTGCATAATTACATTTAAGCCAATATATTTCACACATAACATAGATAGATTTTTTAGAAGGAAAGGCCTTTTCAAAGTAAAAAGGAACTTTAATAAAAAAACAGTTTCGAAAGCAGCCTCTTTAGTTTACAACTCCTTTTCCTAGCCAGCTGCTGTTCCTATTAGCTCTTGCCCTTTAACCTTAGGAAGATGTGGCTCAAGTCTAATGGGAGGCACATGGTATATTATCTGTTAAACAATAAATTTCACTATTTACCAACTCTTAATTAGTGTTTTTGCAGCTTGATTGTATTCTGTAATTTGTATGGTCAGTGTGACCTTTTGCTCCCAGCCTGTAATTTCCTTTTACAACCCTGAAGCACTGCTATAGATCAGAGGGGCCCTGTTTAGGAAGATAAACATCTGCCAAAGCACCCAGCCAGCTGCTTTCTGCCTGGCATGAGAGATACAAACATTTACAAATATATTTTTAAGCTCATTTTAAAATGCAGGCCTTGATCTGATGCCTCAACACAGTTCCTGAACATATGTAGATAGGAGTGAAGGGATGTTTAAATATTCTCTTAGAGAGTGGTGCTTGACTCTGCAGTGAGAAAATAGTGCCTCAGGCTTGAGTCTCAATATGCTCAGGCAGCAAAAGGAGAGCAGTTCCAGAATGTAAAGTTCAAGGGGAACTCCGAAATCACCACCTTCACATCAGCCTTTAAAGCAGGGATGGGGAGCCTGTGGCCCTCCAGATGTGGCTGCTCCCATCAGTCCAAGCTAACTTGGCCAGGGGTTAGGGATGATGGTAGGCTGGAATCCATCAATATCTGGAGGACCACAAGTTCCCCACCCATGCTTTTAAAGCAGTGGTTCTCAACCTGTGGGTCCCCAGATGTTGTTGGACTACAACTCCCATCATCCCTGAGCTCTGGCCTTGCTAGCTAGGGGTGATGGGAGTTGTAGTTCAACAACATCGGGGGACCCACAGGCTGAGAAAGGCTGTTTTAAAGTGAGACCGTGTCTTCTAAAATGTTGCTCCCTCACTTTAGACCTCAGTAAAATTAGGACTATTGCCTACAGCTCTACAAACTCCTAGAAGGCTTTGACTTCTGTTAGAGCAGAAGTTAAAGTTCATTTCTCTCTGTGCTGTTAAATGTGTGTTTGCTCTTTGTACAAAATACCCCTTTAAATGAAGTAGCAAGGGTTGCTATTCTCCTAAGATAAAACATTCAGCTAGTTTCTCGTGGAATATGAACTGAAATTATTAAGGTTAGAAGCTTTAATGTTCTTTCCACTACTTGCTGTTCTGCATTCCCCTTTGTATGTTCTTAACCTTTTAGTGACAACAGGTCCCTCTTCTTTCCTTTTCTGTAGAGGATGAAAAAGTCAAGCAGCTGATCTTGGAAGGGGTGGCAGCAGAGTGTGCACAGAGCTTTCTCTGGGACCAGAACATCCGCAAGAACGTCACAGAAAATAAAATGCCAGAACAGGTAACCTTTACATCAGAAATAACGATGAAGCAGTTGGATATAAATGTCAGCCGCCCAGTGCATTTCTGTTAAGCCCAATTACTTTGAGACTTGAAACGTCTGTCTCAAAATCCTGCCCATTTCTTTCCAGCTGGCGAAGTGAACCAGAGTAGGCTTGGTTTTCTAATTTGAAAATGTTGCCTCCTCATTTACTTTGCATCTCTAGTTACATAATTTGCACATACACAGGGCAATATCCAGCTAAACCATTCTGCTAGTGCAAGGACTTACAGCTGACAAAATGGACCTTCCCCTCTCCCTCTCTGTCTGCTCTGGAGTGTTGGAGCGGGGAGCCCCCACCACAGACTTAGGGGGCACATGGGGAGAGGAGAGGGAGGGGAAGTTTCGTTGCACAGCCAGAAGTCTTTGTTCTTGCAGAAGTGTTTAGTTGGATACCGCCCACAGACAATCTACTGAGTACATTTTATATCCTGCCTTTCTTCCATCAGGCTCTCAAAGAAGTATATGTGAGGTTCCTAGGCGATCTCCCATCAAGATGCAGACCAGACCTAGACCTGCTTGGTTTCAGCAAGGTGGCTGGATCCTGTGTCCCGAGATCTGTAAACATGGAAATGGCATCATAGCAGACACAGTTTTGTTTGATATAGATGGGCGACATGTCAGTTTCCATCTCTCCTTACAACAGTGATTTATAAAGAGTTACTAAACTACAGAGCCATTGACAGAAAGAAATTCAGATCAGGCCTGTAAGCTGCCATATTCCTCTGCTAACACACAGGAAACGTACTACATTAAAGAAAAATTGTTGTGTTCCAGGAATAGCTTTCAGTGAAGCTTTTACTTATGGCTTATTAAATTGTTTTAAGGTAAAGATAAGTTTAAGTGCTTACAATGCAGAATAAGAATATTTTCTTCTTCTTCTGGTACCTCTTTTTTCTTTTTTTAAGCAAACCTTTGTGTGCTTTGTCCTTTCTCATCCCAGGACTTGAATCATCTGAGAAGTAAACTCTTGGTGCCTGGATCACATCTTGACTTAGGCCCCCGAGAATCCAAGATTCCTATACTCCTGGTTCAGCAGCCTGGAAAAATGGCTGGAGAAGATCGACTAGGATGGGGAAGTGGCTGGGATATTTGCTTGCCCAAAGGTTGGGGCATGGCTTTTTGGCTACCTTTTGTAAGTTATGTTTCAGACTGAAAAACCATGGGTAATGAACTATAATTGCTGACTAACATACCTTTGCTCTTCAGAATGATTAAAACATTTTTAAAAATGCACGCACCCTGACAGCTCATGATGAAATTAACTCCATGTTTTCTACGAAGTATCCCATGGTGGTTTTATATTGATACCACTTAGAATGTTCCTTCCATTCTATTGGAGAAACAGAGCCCCAAAGGCAATGCAAGCTGAGCATCCACACGAGATTCACTTTTCCTAAACACCAGCCTTAGGTGTTCAAAAGGAGGATTCATTGCAGGCAAATCTGTTGCCATGTTTTCATGCAATCCAGAAAAGCAGCGGTAACTTTAGTTTATGGACCTTTCCTCTTGTTCTTGCATTCTCTTAACTGTCAATGGTATAAATGGTTGCAGAAGGAGTTTTTATATCACACTGCTGTCCCTATGCCTAGATCCTAAGGCTACAAAATGCAAACCAAAAGTTGCAACTGCTGTGGATTATTAAAAAAAGATCCTCTTCATAATGAAACCGAAAGTAGATTATTTGGACTGAGCTGGGCAGTTTCTAAGAACCTTGTCAGTATTAGCTTTTCTTACAATTTGAAGCTTCCAAGCCTGCGGAAGGGCATCTGCACTGAGATACAATAGGCGCCTGATATCTGTATCTTCTGAAAAACAGTGAAGAAGTTTTTGTTCCAGCAAACTTTCCCACCTCGATGAAAAAGTCCTTCCTTAGGTGTTCATTTTGTTTTGTTTCTAAGTCTACCTTCAGTTGTTCTTTGTACTTTTTAACTGCTTTTATGGCCTGTCTCTAAATCTCCTTGAGGCTTACCTAAAAGGCAATTCATAACTGATAAATAAATGAAAGGCAACCTTACACATTTGTTTTGTAGCTGTATCGAGGTGCACGTGTTGGGGGATTGCAGGAGGCTCTGAAACATTCTCTGTATAAGAGAACACCACATATCCCGCACGATTACCCAGACTCTCCTGCTGCCATGCAGTTTGCCAAAACATTGGAGAGAAATCTTCTTGAAAAGTTTAAGAGGTAGGTATCTGAGATGCACCTGGGAGCTTCCCCCCTTACCTCAGCCAGTACATGTGGTATATATTCAGATTAAATCTTCAGAAAAATTACCTTTCCAAAGGCAATGGGAACATGACATTTTAGGTCACAACTCAGTATGGCAAAAGACGTGAAAGCACTTTCCTCCAGCCAATAATTTAGGGAAAGGATTTCTTTTAATCTAGCCAAGGTTGCAAAGAAAAAGAATTTATCCTTTTTACCAATGTAATTCTTGGCAATTAGGCAGTATATAAATACCGTATTTTTCGCTCTATAACACACACCCGACCATAACACGCACATAGTTTTTAGAGGAGGAAAACAATATTCTAAACGAAACAGTGGATGTATGATTTTTGTGGTTCATGCTGTGGCCACAGACATGTAATCTGACAGTGAGTTTGGGGTAGCCCAATGCAAAAATCCTGAGGATCCATGTGGATCCATACTTTGTAACCATGTTTTTGCACCACTGCGGCCCCAGGCAACAGTGGGTGCGTGATTTTTTTGGTGCAAGCTGTAGCCATGGACATGCTATGTGATCTGATGGTGAATTTGGGGTGACCCAGTGCAAAAATCCTGAGGATCCATGTAGATCCGTGCTTTGTAACCACGTTTTAAGTGGGGAGGGAAGGAAAAGCACTCAAGGGACAAGGAACACACATGGGGTGGGTGGAGAAGGATGCTGTTAATAATGCAGAAGAGGGGTATAAGAGGAGAAGGCTCCTCTCCTCTCCTGCTTTGCTCCTTTAAAGGCTCTGCTTCTCTCCCTCCTCCCCGGCTCGCTGAAAAACTTTGCTGCTATTTAGCAAGCTGTTCTCTCCCTCCTCCCCGGCTCGCTGAAAAAAACAGCTCCGGACTCGTGTAAGCGGCTCCTCTCCTCTCCCGCTTTGCTCCTTTAAAGCAAGCAGGCTCTCTGTCCCTCTCTCCTCCCCACTCAGCGGCTCTTCTCCCACTTTGCTGTTTCAAAGCGAGCCACGGAGGAGGGAAGGAAGGGGAACCATGGATCCTCTGCTCACGACTGCAGCAGATCCCCCCCGCCACCACCCATAGGCATTCCCTCCATAACACGCACAGACATTTCCCCTTACTTTCTAGGAGGAAAAAAATGAGTGTTATGGTGCAAAAAAGTACGGTATATTAATAATAATAATTTTGCATTTCCCTCTATGTTTGGCTGCTTCTAAATGAGAAGTTTTTTTCTTTATCGTAGGCGTCCTCCTGCAAAAAGAGCCAATTATGTTAAGCATGGGACCTTGGCACCATTCCTCTGTCCCTGGGATAAGCTGAACAGAGATTGGGAGGCCAGAAACAGAGCTTTTGCAAAACATGTACCCACATCAGACCAGGAGTCTTGTGCAACTGAGGAACAGGCTTCTTGTGGCCCCAGCTCTGGAGCACATGCGGCTGAATCACCTGTGGCTGTCAGTTCAGAACATCAAATGGAGATGAGCTCCCCAGACATGCAGGTGGAAGAAGAGAGAAAAATGATGGGTCTATGCAAGAGAGATGAAGCTGAATCAGGTTGGACCTTCTGTGTTCTAAGGTATGCACACCACATCAATTCCCCCATTGACCATAGTGGGAAATCAACTTGCAACTCATGTGAATCCATACATAGGGATTTTGAGTGTGCAAGCTGTTGCCATGGAACAAGACTTAGATCCTTGAGTACTTCATCTTCTGAGGCTTACCCTGGTCAGATGTGACAAGCTTTAGAAGCTGTTCTGCTTATGAGCTGTCTTACAAACTTGTGAATTGCTTATTACCTGCGTACACAAATGTCCTCTGCACTTTGGAGCTTTTAAAGGCTTGCTTCAAGTGAGTGTGGTCAGTTGGCACCTGATTATTTCAACAGGCTGAAGCCAGAACTGTAGCAATTAACTCTTAAATAGGAGTCTCTTGCCCTGCAGATGCCCATGCTTATATTTTCTGAGAGACGTAGGAGTGCAAGAGTCCTATATTCAAAATCCAACTCTGCTCCAAAACATACTGGGTGACCTTGGGTCACTATCTCTTGGCCTACTTTGCAGGGTGAAAGTTAAGCTAAAAGGTGGACTGGAGCACATTGTATGCCACTCCTCTGCTCCTTGAAGGAAGGACATGATAAACATGTAATAAATGCAGTATTTAAACTCTGAACAAAGTTGTGCAGTCTCAGTAAGCTCTTCATCATCCACACAGAGAGAGACAGACAAATTGCATCTTTACAGATACTGTACAGTGGTGCCTCGCAAGACGAAAAGAATTCATTCCGCGAGTCTTTTCGTCTTGCGATGTTTTTTGTCTTGCGAAGCACGGTCCGTCGCAACTGCGCCTCTTCAAGCGGCTTTTAAAAAAAGCGCAAGACGTTTTCGTCTTGCGAAGCAAGCCCATAGGGAAATTCGTCCAGCGAAGCAACGCAAAAACGGAAAACCCTTTCGTCTAGCGAGTTTTTCGCCTTACGAGGCATTCGTCATGCGGGGCACCACTGTACTTTTTCATAGCAAAACATCCTATATACTTACAGTGAGTTCATTCTGCAGGTATGGATCCTTATGTGGTATGGATCCATATGCCAAAGGGAGGGCAGAAGTATAATAATAATAATAATAATAATAATAATAATAATAATAATTAATAAAAACTATATAAACAGCCCATTGAGACTTGAGCAACCTCTGACTGCATACAGTTGACTAACTACAGGAAAACAAGGAAGGGGAAGGGGAACATTGTTCCCTGGCAAAGGGTGGGAAATTCTGTGCGGGAGCATTCCATACTGCAACATTATGTTGCAGGGCCCACTTGTTCTGTACTGAACTGCATGAAAACATAACTTCTTGTATCTTTTTCAATAGGAGCAGAAAATTATTAAAGCAGGTATCGGTCTGGTGCCAGCCAACACCTGGGAGAAATCGGAGGCTACAGCGCCTTGTCGCCAGGCCAGATCAGAAGGATCTGACTGAAGATGCCCTCCAGCCTATCCTTCAACGTTATCCCAGGTCACTGGTGTGGGTCAGCTTGTCCCTTCTCAAAAAAGGTAGCCCAGAGTTACACGCAATGATTTGCATTCCAACAAAAGGAGATTTATTGCAGCTCAGCAAAGACCAAGACTACTGTGGCCCTCGGGAACCTAAGCACAGCGACAGATTTAAGAGCAAGATGTCGAAACGAAAGGGAAGGAAGAAGAGGCAAGAGGTCGGGAAGGCCACAGAAAACAGTGCCTTGAATACAATGAAGGCCGCACCGACGGAACATGAAGATCTGGTTCTGGGCTTATGGCCGAACCCTTTGCCAGATCTTGCAGCGCACTGTTCCAGAGTGCTCTTGGGATTTGTCACTCAAGGGGACTTCTCCTTGGCCTCTGGCTGTGGTGAGGCGTTAGGGTTTGTTAGTCTGACAGGGTTGCTGCAAATGTTGTTGGGTCAGCCAGTGGACAAGAAAGGGCTTGTGGTGTTAAGAAACCCAGCATCCCTGCAATACAGATTTGCTAGGCTTACGGTTGAAGTCTAACTGGTTGGAACTCATTGGCATTCAAAAGTACCAAAGACGCTTTTCTCTTGAACATGTACAGGCATCTTAATCTTGAGTCGGAGCTTCCAAAAATATACCTTACCTTTGTGCATACGTGACATGAAATAGACTTTGAAACTATTCTGTATTGTGTTCAATATCAAATATCTCTTCTATTACTTAGAGGCACACTCACCGAACATCTGTACTTAACAACAAATGCTAATTGCTTTTTTATGTTTAAACCAGGCATGGGGAACCTTTGGCTCTCTGAATGTTGCTGCTCTATAACTCCCATAATTGGCCATGGTTGATGGGGTTGATGGGAGTTGTAGTTCAGCAATACTGGGGGGGGGGCAATTCACAATGTTGTATACTATTTCCCCCCCCCCTTTACATACAGATTTGCCTCAAGTAAGGAATTCTGCCCCCATCCCCCCTTGTAACATAGTGGTTTTGGCTGCACATTTCAGGCTTACAGTGGTTTTTGGGGCCCATACATTTAGCAAGTAAGATTTTAGGGTATTTAAGATGGTACTTTTTCTGGAACCACGGTATTCCCTCATGTTCAGTTAATACTGGAAGAATTCCCCCCAATCTGCCCCCTTACCCGCGGATGTTGAATTGAAATAATGTCAATAAAGCCATGGAAATTACATAAAGGGTTGGCTCCCTCACCTTAGCCTCAGCTTTTCTGAACAAATATTGTGCAAGTGTTCCACTTTGGACAAAAGTCCTTCACAATTCCTGAGAGAAGATGGCTTGACAGGCCCTGTAAGCCACACTACCTTCTATGATCAAGTAGAAGAATCATGTCAGAAGAATCATGTTACCTTTATCTTAAATATGAATTTATTTCGAGAGGTGATAATTCTGTAATCAGTAAGTAAACTGAAACACATAGAAGGCAATAAACTTGCTCACAATATAAAAATATTTGCTGTGTTTTGACCTCCTGTAAAGATAGATAAGGTTGGGAGCCCCCTGTTGGAAATCATGGAGAACTGCTTCCAGTTAGTGTGGACAGATCTGACTGTGTATAGCAGCTTCCTATAGTTTTGGTATTGATCATGCTGGTTGGGGCAGATGGAAGTTGTGGCCCCCACCTAGATCTGAAGGCTTAGCCACCCCTGCCTTAAATAGTAGCCTAATAGTGTGTCTTGTTTTGGATACATACTTAATATTCCCCAAACCAGTAATTGTTGCACCTGTTGCCATATTTTTAGTTTGCTTTTACCATGAATTATGGTGCTGGAGGAGACTCTTGAGAGTCCCATGGACTGCAAGAAGATCAAACCTCTCTATTCTGAAGGAAATCAGCCCTGAGTGCTCACTGGAAGGACAGATCCTGAAGCTGAGGCTCCAATACTTTGGCCACCTCATGAGAAGAGAAGACTCCCTGGGAAAGACCCTGATGTTGGGAAAGGAGAAGGGGATGACAGAGGACGAGATGGTTGGACAGTGTTCTCAAAGCTACCAGCATGAGTTTGACCAAACTGCGGGAGGCAGTGGAAGACAGGAGTGCCTGGCGTTCTCTGGTCCATGGGGTCACAAAGAGTCGGACACGACTAAACAACAACAACCATCTGGTGAATGCAAACTTTAAAATACTACTTTCATTTTTTGAAAAAACAACAACTCATCTACGCCAAAGGGATGTCATTTCAAAAAAGAATTCCTGCTTGAGACAACTAAGCAAAATTCAAATCAGAAAGATTTTTTAAAAAAATAAGAAGAAAGCACAGTCTGCTAACCTTTCTTTGTTATATAATTGTGGTGGGGTCATAATTCATTGACAAAAAATGCAACAGCAGGGCCAGATAAGTTCAGTTCATCAAAATGAATGCAGTGGTACCTTGGTTCTCGAACTTAGTCCATTCCGGGAGTCCATTCGACTCCCAAAACCATTCAGAAACCAAGGCGCGGCTTCTGATTGGCTGAAGGAGCTTCCTGCACTCAAGCGGAAACTGCATCGGATGTTCAGCTTCCGAAAAACATTCGCAAACCAGAACACTTCCAGGTTTGCAGCATTCAGGAGCCAATTTGATCGACAACTAAACTGTTCGAGAACCAAGGTATCACTATATGAATACAGTGGTACCTCGGGTTACAGACACTTCAGGTTACAGACTCCGGTAACCCAGAAATAGTACCTCGGGTTAAGACTTTGCTTCAGTATGAGAACAGAAATTGTGCGCCGGCAGCAGCGGGAGGCCCCATTAGCTAAAGTGGTGCTTCAGGTTAAGAACAGTTTCAGGTTAAGAACGGACCTCCAGAACAAATTTTAAGTTCTTAACCCGAGGTACCACTGTATTGAAAGTCAACTGTTCTTCCAAGTGTGGAACTATCCTAAACACTATTGTATATTTTCCAGCCTTGGTTGATTTCAGTCTTCATGTATCCCTTCATTTGCTGATGGCACTGCTGGAGCAACAGTGTCAAAGAGGACCAGTGTTGAGTAACGGCATCTTCCATATTGGAGTATAAGATAATGTGACTAGTTTAAACTATATGAGCTGCATGCTTTTAACTGACATCATTATTATTATTATTATTATTATTATTATTATTATTATTATCATCATCATCATCATCATCATCATCATTTTCCTCCTCCAAGGAGCTCAGGTTAGCTTACGATACATGATTCTCTCCCCACCCCGCTGCAAGCCTTTGAGATAGGTTGTGCTTGAGAAATGGTGATTGGCTCAAGGTCAACCAATGAGTTTCATGACTGAGTTGGGCTTTGCCTGGGCAAAATAAGGAAGAATAGCTTCTGGCAACTCAGCAGAGACAAAGTTTGCACACCACATTAAGCCAAACCACAGTGAAAATTTGTTTGTTTAATTGTTTAATTCGCATATTGCCATTCATCTGACAATCACAGGACAGTTCATAACACAAAAGTACAAAATGAGAACACAGTAATACAAGCTTAACTGCAAGCTGAGGTTGAGAGGATGCTCAAGTCTAAACCAAGTCTTGGCTTATCTTAGCATTGTAACAAACAGGATTGGAGAGAAACAACGCAGCTGCGAGCATCTGTGAACTCGCACTAAGCTAAGGTTTGGCTTAGGTTGACACAATAAACACCATTCAAAAATCCAGTATATAAAATACACAACCTTTCAGCATAATAATAAAAGGAAGGGCTTGATCTAACTGACTTCCTCCAAAAGAAGTCCAGGGCAGCTTGTATTTCAGGCTTGCTTAACATCAAAAAGCTTTTAACTGTAGAAACTGAAGGTTTTGCTCTGGCATGTTTTCAACGGCTTCAAGGTACTTAAGTTCTCTAAGTGGCTGCTGTGGACAGAGGAGAAACATGGGTTAATGTTATTTGTCTTGGAGTTAAATAATTCAGATACTGATGTGCTCTGGATGGATTAGTTGCTCATGGGGTTTCTCAAAGGCTGCATTTGCCATGCTTTGTAGACTCCTTAGTTCCAGCTAGATGTCCTCCTAATTAGCTGCTTTGCAGAAAAGACTCTTTGTTGTGTGCTGGGTCACTGGCGCTTCCATGTGGCTCATTAAGGGACATTTGTCATTCCTGTGCTAAGCCTGACGCAGTGCACCTGCTTGCTAGACAGGAAGCAGGTTGCGGCAGCTTAAGGAGCTTACAACTGGTTATTTTGTGGTGGTGTCTGGTTCTTGGGTTTTTCTTATTTCCAGAAGCCACAGCAATAGTCTTGTTTCAAGTAAGAGTGCTGTCAGCATTGAAAATGGCCACAAGATGTCCCCATAGGAAAAACAATGGCTGGTTTTGAATCTAACGCATCGTATAACCATGTGCAAATAATAAAAACCTTTAAATAGGCTGAGCGTGTTTTTCTCAGGTCAGCAATGATGGATTTCAGTCAACCTTTTGAATTGTTTCCCATTCAAAGACAGTTCCAAGGCTCTTTATCATGTTTGTTTTGAACTACCTCTTTTTCATTCTTCCTTTTTAAAGCCAACAATTTTTATTGGCTTACTAGCATGGGCTTTGGTCTCCAGAACACAGTGAGATAAGTCATTAACAATTGCCAGTGGTGAGGCTAATTACACCTTGCTTCTTGATTCCCTAAAGAAGAACGGAAGGATCTCCTGTTGCCCTGTCTAACCCTTAAGCCAGGGATGGGAACCTGTGGCCCCCTGAATGCTGTTGGACTCCATCTCCCATCAGCCCTAGTGGTCAAGGGTGATAGGGAATGATGTCTGGAGGCCCACAGGTTCCCCAGCCTTCCTTAGCACATAGCCTCCTATATTTGGCTCACAATGGGCAGCACTGCACAATTTAGTGTCTGCCAGATATTGTTGAACTCCAGCTCCCATCAGCCACAGCCAGCATGGCCACTGGTCAGGGATTATGGGAGTTGCAGAGCTGGGACCATGCTTCCTTGACTTCTGCCTGTCCTGTCTCTCCATATGTAGCATTTGTTCCTTTAGCTGCACTTTTGACTAATTGCAATAAGTAAAGGCTGGAGTGAACATAAGAAGAGCCTGCTGAATCCGGCCAATGGCCCATTTGGTCCATCTTCTCACAGTGGCCAGCCAGATGCCTCAGCCTCAAGAGCACTCTCCCCATCTGGTTTCCAGCAACTGATTGCTTCTAGCACTTCATTGATTTGGCGATTGAGGAAGTCCTGATGGTCTGTTTTCTACTGTTCTTTGGTTGACAGTCCAGATTTGCTGGTCATTATAACATTGTGAGACACCACCTTGCCAACAAAGGTCCGTATAGTTAAAGCTATGGTTTTCCCAGTAGTGATGTGTGGAAGTGAGAGCTTGAGATGTGAGAGCTGGACCATAAAGAAAGCTGATCACCAAAGAATTGATGCTTTTGAATTATGGTGCTGGAGGAGACTCTTGATAGTCCCATGGACTGCAAGAAGATCAAACCTCTCCATTCTTAAGGAAATCAGCCCTGAGTGCTCATTGGAAGGACAGATCGTGAAGCTGAGGCTCCAATACTTTGGCCACCTCATGAGAAGAGAAGATTCCCTGGAAAAGACTCTGATGTTGGGAAAGATGGAGGGCACAAGGAGACAGAGGACGAGATGGTTGGACAGTGTTCTCAAAGCTACCAGCATGAGTTTGACCAAACTGCGAGAGGCAGTGGAAGACAGGAGTACCTGGCGTGCTCTGGTCCATGGGGTCACGAAGATTTGGACACGACTAAATGACTAAACAACAACAAATAACATTGTTATCTAGATTTAAATGCGGTATAGGAAGCCTAGAATAAAATGACTGTTTCAGTCTTAAATTCTGCAGTGCTTGCATCCTGGTGTATCAAGAGTGTGCATCTAGGTTTCCAGCAAACCATTGTCATTTGGATCCAAGTTAATTTTATACAGTAATCTGGTGTGGATTTTGATATGTTAATTTACCATATTTTTTCCACACTCTGTATGTTGCATGACTCCCCCCGCCCCATTTCATCTCAGGGAGCTGCTCAACCTGTACTTAGAAACTCAGGAAATACATTTAACCAGTTATTTAGATGCCATAGAGATGGTGCAGGCCTTGGGGTCAAATAGTTTGGTAAGGAGGTAGCATTCTCCCGAATTAACACTTTGGCTCTTGGGGGAAATACAAGCTTCAGTTTTGCAAACTTCACTAATATATCCTGGTTTCTTTTAAATCCACTTACATATTTGATTCCCTTTACTGGCCAGTTTCCCAGTTATTATTTTGAACATGGGGTGTACGTGCTAACTTGGTGACTTCGAGTTAGGAGTATTGATGAAATCCTTATTTAGGTATTTGACACTGCACAGCCACGTTGACATGGCGCAGGAAGGGCATTTCAGCCTATGAATCTAAAGCCGAGCAAAAAAAAATTTATATGGGGGTGGTTTTTGACAAGAAATCGCGTCCACCCTAGAACAATCAGAAGACTGCGCTGAGTTGTCCTCTCCATCTGGTTGCCAGAATAAGCTGAAATGCTATGTGATATATATCCCACTCTGAATATATATCACAAGCATTTCTGCTTACGCATTGCTATTTCCCATTGTTAAAGAGTTGCCATTTATGGCCCTTTACCATCTGCACTATACATTTAAAGCAGTATCATACCTCTTTAAGCAGCCATGGTTCCCCCCAAAGAATCATGGGAATCAGTGTAATTTCTTAAAGGCGCCAAGAGCTGTCGGGAGACCCCCTTTCCCCCTCTCAGAGCTACAATTTCCAGAGTGGTTTCACAGTCAGCCTTTCTTCCCAGGGAAATCCATCAACGGCATTCCCCCCCCCCCTCTCCCTCTGGTGAGGGACACTAAAAGGTAAGTCTTTTCTGTTGTAGTGAACATGGGTGATCAAGAAGAGTCATATCTGAGGTTAATTGGTCTGGTGCAAAGCCAGCTTGATCACAGCAAAGGATGCAAGGGGAATCTTTGCCAAAGCTACTGCTAAGATAAGGGATGGGGGAATTTGTGGCCACCCAGATATTGTTGGGCTCCAGGTCCCGTTAGGTCCTACCAGCATGACCAATGGTCATGGAGTGATGGGAATTGTCTAAGAACAGTTGGAGGGTCACAGCTTCCCCCATCCCTGCTTACAATATTAGCATCCGTACAAAGAGCCAGTGTGGTATAGTGGTTAAGAGCGGTAGACTAGTAATCTGGTGACTGGGTTCGCTTCCCCGCTCCTCCACATGCAGCTGCTGGGTGACCTTGGGCCAGTCACACTTCTCTGAAGTCTCTCAGCCCCACTCACCTCACAGAGTGTTTGTTGTGGGGGAGGAAGGGAAAGGAGATTGTTAGCCGCTTTGAGACTCCTTCGGGTAGTGATAAAGCAGGATATCAAATCCAAACTCCTCCTCCTCTTCTCAGTACCGGAGATGGCAAAGGGGTCCCTTTTCCTAGAATGAATGTCAAAGCCCAAAGAGCTTCATGACTACTAAATGGAGACTATCTTGCCTCATAACTCTCAGATAAGTGCCAGGGACCAAAACTGAGAACTTTACAATATTTGGTGAACCATCTTTCCCTGCACTCTTCCTTTGACATAGAATTTCAAATCCTACCTGTTGTCTTTTTTACTGATAAGTACCAAATGCCTGTCTCATCTGGAAACTCACTCTTGAAAAAGACCCACGACTCCTCTGAGTCAGTGCTTGCTGTGTCTGTATAAAAGTTTTAAATAAGGTCTTGGACAATTCACCGCTTCTGACCTGCTGCCCACTTTTAGGATATTTTTCTAGTTCTGAATTGCTTGAGGTAGGAGGCCTCCTCAGTGAATTCTTGTTGCCTGAGGCAATGTTGAAAATGTAGCTTTCTGTGAGTGGTTGGTGTTTTTTTCTTTTCTTTTGAAATAAACACTTAATGGCTATTTGGGTAGAATTACGTGGAATGTGAGGGTTCCTTCACACCTATATTTTTTCTGTGTTGATATTTTAGCAAGAAGTGTGAATTTAGAAACAGGTGAACGAAAAAACCATTTCTGAATATTTAAACAGCGATAGTATTTATGGAGAGAGGCAATTGCCTGAGATGTATCTTTTGAGTAAAGTACTCACCATATTTTGGTGATTGTAAGTTGTTTTAAATGAGTTATTATTGATAACAATGAATGGTTATTGATTATTGATAACAGTAATTAGTAGTTGTTGTTTGACTACAACTCCCATCAGGCCTTGCTATCTGGTTCTGATGGGAATTGAGACCTCTGGGTATAGGGCAGTATATAAATTAAATAAATAATAAAAAACATGTGAAGCACATGTAGATAATGAGTGTCAGTTCCCTAAGTCTTCAGACAATGATCTTTCCACCTGAGGTGCTGAGAAGTGGGCTTTGGATCCTTCTGCATGTGTTCTGCTGGTAAGTTAGGGTTCTGGCGTCTTCAGTTAAAAAGATTAAGGTAATTTAAGAGATCTTGCCTGTCTGTCAGTGACCTTGCAGGTTCAGAGTAGACACTGTTTGGTTATACAGACAAATAGTCTGGTAGAAGGCAGCTTCCTTTGTCCATACTGAGTTTAATAAAATACCTCTAATTATGCTGCAGTCATAATAAGCCCTTGATCCCTTACTTGTTTTCCACTAGTGACACAGTTGATGTCTGAGACTTGAAAGAGCCATTTTTAAGAACTGGAAGATTTATATCTGTTACTTCTTTGTGCTTGCCTATAGCCCATAACAGTGAAAAAAGCAATGGTGCCAGGATAGGATCTTAATGCTGAGCTGAGACCTCTGTGCTAAGTGTCAACAGCTACACACAAGGGCTCAGTGTTACATCAGGTGTTTCCCCTCCTCTCAAGTTGCATAGTTTTGTTAGATTTGGTCCAACTTGACCAAGGATGTTTCCAAAATGTCACTATTGTGCAGGTGTGATTCTGTCAAATAGGGGCAAGTTCAGGTTGTGCAATTGCCCAATGACACTGCTTCCAAAAACCAAAGCTGGACTTTTTGTGGGAAGGAAAGCGAACTGAAAATTGTGGGATAATAATTGCTTGGCATAGCGTTGTATAACCTCCCTACAAACAAATTGGCACAGATGTTCCATAAGCAGCCAACATCGCATAACCTCCCCACAAGCTTTGTGCAAACAAATCAGGACAAATGCTTAATAAAGGAGTCTACTAGAAATGACCACCAGCAGTTTGTCTGATCTGGGCTGATTATTGCTATGCTTGGCAGCACTGTCTCGCACGTAAGACCAGGCCCACACAGCACACTGTCATATGCAAAACAGCACATGTGGTCCACACACCTAGAGACTCCCCCTAGATTAGTATTCCCCAATGCAATGTGGCTTTCAAAAGACGTGACCAACTTGCTGCGGTAATGCGGACACTTTGGTTGAGGTGTTTTAGTCTGTTGCCAAGTTTAAAGAGTTAATGAAACCAGAACTGCTTTCTGCAAGCCATTTTGTCAGCATATTAATTGCATCCAGGCTTCCCGAATACTTTCGCGGTGCAATAGTTCTTGTAAGTTAGTTGGCAAATATATCAAGGGACTCCAAATTATATCACAAAAATGTATCAAATTAGCTAAGAACTATAACCAGATCTTTCCAAAGGAAAGCAGATGAAAAGATGCATAGGAACATCAGGACATGTACAGGGAAGGACTTAAATATGCTCTGTAATCAGATTTTCAAAAAATCTACTTTTAATCCCACAGAAAGCATGTTGATTGTAACTAAGCAACCTTTAAGTGCCATGTGTCTTGAGTTCCTGTTTGCCCGTCATCCAGTGGGAGTTAAGAGCAATTGTCAAACGAATGCAGAGTCTGTAGAGCTGAATTTTCTTTATAAATTATATGTGTTCATAGTGATTTGGGGGCATAAGGGGGCACGGGGGTGTGGGGACAGGAAGCATAAGAGCCCGTGGCTTCCTGTTCACTGCAGTTTTCTGCCCACAGACTAACATCTGCAGGTGCTTTGATAATGCTTCGTTGTGATTCTATCAAGGTAATTTGATTTTGCTTGCAACTCACATTGGAAGGATTTGTCTCCTTAAGAGGCGGCATATAAATAATTATAATAGATATTTCTTGTTCATAGCATTGGATGTGAACTCAAAGGCTCAGAATAACTGTGAAGGAGCGACAGGTTGTTGGATAAGAAACAAGATGGTAGATCAAGATTGGCCAGTGGTCTGAACAAGCAGGGCTCTTCTTATCTTACCATCATCTGCTTTTAAAAAAAGAACTCTGCCTCTCCACCTCTTTCCAAGCCATGGGCCACTGGGCAAAGCCATCCCACATGCAGAACAAGGCTTTACGAAAGTCGGATAAATGAGTGAACCGAATGAACATAACAATGGGGTTTTTTTCCAGCTGGAACTCACCAGAACTCAGTTTCGGCACCTCTCAGGTGGGCACAGGGGCACAACATGGGGGGTGCTGGGGGAGAGGCATTGCTCCAGGTGCACAATTGGGGGGGGCTGAATGAGGCATGCCCACAGAGATGGCCCCATGTGGCCCTACCCACCTGCCAGGGGCCATGTCAGCCGGCCAGGCTCCTGCCCCACTGGGGCTAGAGGGCTAGAGGGCAAGCGGTTCAGCGCAGCCCTGCTCTGCTCCGGTGGGAGTGGGATCACTCTGGCAGTGGCGGCGAGAGCTGGCTTGGCACACCCTGCCTAACATGCACTCACTCCGAGCACTGGCAACCACCGCTATGCCACTAGGCGGGTGCCATTGCCATTATAACACAACATGGGAGGTGTTCATGGTGAATTCTGGCACCTCTGTTTCAAGAAAAATAACACTAAACATAACCATGCCCCATCCCCCCAATTGCATAGTGAGATCCAAAGCAGAAAGAAAGTGAGCCACATATTCCTTTGCCAAGATGTGGGCCCCTCTTACTTAGAAGTCACCCATGGAAACCTATTGCTCAAAGACAGATTCTCGCATCTTGGCATCCGTTGAGGAATCTACAAGTTTTGGAGGCTGTTGCAGATGGTTTGTCTATGTCTGCTGGGGAATATGCAAATTACTTATTTATGGTTGCAGAAGGCTATAAAAATGTGTGGATTTTTAAATTCCCAAAGGTCAGGAATGCCTTCTTTTTACAAGATAGATTTGATACAACCCTGCTATTAGGAAAACAGATGTTTGTTGTTGTTGTTTTTTATTTCGAAGGGGAATTTTAATTGTGTGCTATATTTTATCTTGTAAAAATATCTCCATTTGGTTCCTTTTTTATTATTATTAACAGAATGTATCATTACTGCCTGTGGTGACATTGTTGGAATAATATTGTAGATGGAGCAAACAGACAAACAGATCACATCAGAGCCACTTTTATTAGCTGGAACAGCCAGGGAAAAGAGCTGCGCTGTAGCCTCGGCCATAAATTTTAAAGCAAGAGCATTAAAATACTTGCTTGTCCCAGTTGTGCCTCAGGACTCTGGAGGAGGGCAATTTTAGCATATGTAGATAGATCTGTTTTGGAAATGAGGCAATGAAATGCAGCTAAGAGCTTTTATAAGCAGTGAAGGTTATACGTATTCTACCAGCTGTCCCCTGTTCCCTGTTCTAAGGATGGTGGAGAGTCCTACACATGCTTGGAGTTCTTCATTTGGGATTTTCAGCAGCCTGGATGCAAGCATTGCTGGAGTCCCTACAAGTCCCTGGCAACTCAAATGACACTATTCTTAAAGCCAGTTCCTAAACATGGCACTTGAGCTTGACAAGATTTGCCAGTGTGGTGTAGTGGTTAAGAGCGGTAGACTTGTAATCTGGTGAACCGGGTTCACGTCCCCGCTCCTCCACATGCAGCTGCTGGGTGACCTTGGGCTAGTCACACTTCTCTGAAGTCTCTCAGCCCCACTCACCTCACAGAGTGTTTGTTGTGGGGGAGGAAGGGAAAGGAGAGTGTTAGCCACTTTGAAACTTCTTCGGGTAGTGATAAAGCGGGATATCAAATCCAAACTCCTCCTCCTCCTCTTCTTCTTCTTCAAGTGCACACAACTTCCATAAGATTTTCCCACAGTGCTGAAATTGCTTCAGGTGCATACTCTCAAGAGCCCCGGGAGAATTGGACAAACAGTGTGCTTGGGTGGTCATGGGCATCATGTTCAATGTTCTTTAGGTGGGTGAGAGAAGCAGTTACTCATATTCCCCTGTCTCAAAAAACTCTTGTCAACTTTAGTGAGTGCATGGGCCTGATTTTGGGATACACACAGCTTTCAGGGAATCCAAGCATGGATTCTAAATGTTTGTTTTCGACGGAAGTTCAACAGAAAAGGTGACCTTCACTTTCATCTGGCAAACATTTCTCCAGCATTCCCCTTCCTCATGCTGAGAACAACGATTTACCACAGCCAGTAGAAGCTCAACCTGTCTCGCAGTTATGCTTCGACATGGTCATCTTCAGATCTCTCACCATGCAGGGGTCTAAGTGAAAGGAAACACCAGTAACCTCACAAAATGTCAGCAAAAATACATTCTAGTAACTTTATTCCTCAAACAATCTGGCCTGAAACGGACTTCTGGCACACTCTTACTGATTAGCTTATGTTTCTAAAAATAAAATATTTAAGTACGAGTAAATTTTTGGCCTCGCACCAGAAACAAAATACAGGCTAGATTAGCATAGCAGCTTATTTAACCATATCACGTTGCAAAGTGTAGGATGTTAACCCGCCCCCCCAACCTTATTTACCACATACGTTCTTAGGCTCTGGAATGGTGACATGGAGGAAAGAGGGAATTTTGCTCCCACTTGGGAAATGAGAGAACTTAATAAATGGGAAATGCAGAATCTGTTTGCTTTTGGCATCGTGTGAACCCATTTTGTTTTCGTTGCAGGGGCAAAAACTAGGCTAAAGACCGCAGGGCTCTTTGGAGAGTACAATAAATGGCACACCAGCAAATGGAGTAGAAAAGAATGCCAAGGTTGTCACTCCCCATCAGTGGTTTGGATGGATTTCCTCCTCAGAGAAACATTTAGAGCGCTTGGGGCTAAATTGTGCGCAGGCAACAGGTGGTTTGCTTTACCAAAGGGCATGTGTAATGCTTAAGTGAACGAGAGCCAAGTTCCAGCAGATGTGCTAGAGCTCTCTCTGCTTGGTGGAAGGATATTTTTCATGTTATGTGTGGAAAAGAGCAGTAACCCTGGTTCACTGGAAGAGGTTTTGGTCGCAAAATAGCCATTAGCAAATGAGTCATCCCAATCGCAGAGCAAATCGCTGTAGGCTTCTCAAGGAACACATGCGAAGCTGGACAGCAGAGGAAAGGCCTGCTGGGAATTCGGTCAAAGTAAGCATTTTAGTCATGATATTGCCATTCTGCTAATTCAAATGATTTGCAATGTAATCCTGGACGCATTACATTAAGAACAGCAAAGAGTCCTGTGGCACCTTAAAGACTAACAAAAGTGCCTTTGATGTTCTGAAAAAAAATATTTCTTAGATGTGTACTTAGGACCAGGGACCAAAGCTCACCTGCCTGCTCTCATTCCTAAGCAGCTGCTTGGTGCTATTGCCGATTCTCTGCTAGGAATGTGTGAATGCAGCCCTGGGATCAGTTGCAAGAGCCATGTGGGCTGGGCTTTCTGAGTGATGCTCTTCATCCAGTGTGAGCTGCACATGCAATTTCCCCCCTCTTTTATGCACATGTGCACCGTAGGCAGAGGAATGCAAGCAGGTTTATAATAATAATAATTTATTATTTGTACCCCGCCCATCTGACTGGGTTTCCCAAGCCACTCTGGGCGGCTTCCACAAAGACCAAAAATACACTAAGATGTCACACATTAAAAACTTCCCTGAACAGGGCTGCCTTAAGGTGTCTTCTGAATGTCAGGTAGTTGTTTATCTCTTTGACATCTGATGGGAGGGCATTCCACAGGGCGGGCACCACTACCGAGAAGGCCCTCTGCCTGGTTCCCTGTAGCTTTGCTTCTCGCAATGAGGGAACCGCCAGAAGGCCCTCGGCGCTGGACGTCAGCGTCCGGGCAGAATGATGGGGGTGGAGACGCTCCTTCAGGTATACTGGGCCGAGGCCGTTTAGGGCTTTAAAGGTTCTTGGATTCCTGTTGCATGCACTAAGCATGGGTTGTAGCCAGCTATGTTTTGCTCCGAGCAGACCCATTGAAATTAATGGACCTAAGTTAGTCATGTTTATTCATGTCAATGGGTTTACATTGAACAGGGCTAGAATTGGATACAACCCCATGGGCGGAAGTCAACATTGCACTATTGCAGTCATTCTGTCAACGCAAGCATTTGTCCTCCCCCATGTGCTATTCTGGGGAGAAGTCCCATTGCGCCAGTGTGGCTCATTGACCTGGTTACCATAGGCCCAACTGTTTCGTTGAATATGCCCCATGTGTCTAGAAAACATCAATAATATAGGATGCCATTCTCATGTATCCTCCGGTTTGCTCTTCCTGTGGCCAGTTCTTGTTCAGTATGTGGAGCGTCTTCCAGGATGGGGACTTCTGGTGTTGGGGCCTGTAGGATGACATGAAACTCCCCTAAATCTCTTGTGTAAAATAGCTCATTGTATGGCAGCACACACTCTAGATTCATTAATATTATGTTAGAGCAGCAGTTCTCAACCTGTGGGTCCCCAGATGTTGTTCATCATCCCTGAGCTCTGGCCTTGCTAGCTAAGGGTGATGGGAGTTGTAGTCCAACAACATCTGGGGACCCACAGGTTGAGAACCAATGTGTTAGAGGGAGCTGCAGGGTGATCAGGGTGCTGACTTTTTAAGAGCCAACATGGTTGTGGATTGAATGGTGGATTTGCAATGCTGCCAGTACATGGTGGTTCTTTTTGAGATGTTTCCACATCTAAGTTCCAGGTCCCTCTTTATGATGGTGATGATTACAGAATTAATTAAATGTACCGTTCCCCTAACATCAAAAGACTAATTTAAGCAGCTCCAATAAAACTATATTTCTCCAGCTAAAAACATGAAGCATCAATGCATCAAATTTAGAAGGGTAAAATATTAGCTTTGAGCACATTAATATTTGTGCACATTAGCTTTGAGCAATCTCTGGGAAAGGGCAGCATCCAGATATGCCTCTGTAAGTGGCAGCAGGCTATGTGCACTGGTGCTATGTCTGAAGGAGTAAATGTCAGAATAAAAGAGATGAGTACCTTTCCCTTTTGTCAGTCTGTTTGTGATCTAAACCACAGAGCCCAGGGCTTGGTGATCAGAAGGTCAGCGGTTCGAATCCCCGCAACAGGATGAGCTCCAGTTGCTCGGTCCCAGCTCCTGCCAACCTAGCAGTTAGAAAGCATGTCAAAGTGCAAGTAGATAAACAGGTACCGCTCTGGTGGGAAGGTAGACGGCGTTTCCACGCGCTGCTCTGGTTTGCCAGAAGCGGCTTAGTCATGCTGGACACATGACCCAGAAGCTGTCTGCGGACAAACGCTGGCTCCCTCGGCCTATAGAGTGAGATGAGTGCCGCAACCCCAGAGTCGTCCGCAACTGGACCTAATGGTCAGGGGTACCTCCTAGGGACACCAGCTCCAGGGGCCCAAGCCCTTTTGACCCCCTATGCTTTTGGGGCTGGTGCTTGGCATGTCCAAAAAGCATGGAGGCTCCTTCACCTCCTTCTGCCGCAGAGGGGAAGGAGAATTGAAATAGCCGCTTGCCAGTGGCACTGCCAGCGGCCATTGAAGCCGAGCAGCCGCTGCGTTCAGCTCCACCACTGGCTCCTTCCAGTGTCCTGATGTCACACCCGCAATGTCGGTCCACCCCATCACCTGCCTAAGCTGGTGTCTCTGGTCCCTCCCCACAACTTTACTCAGGGGAGATCAGCAGCAACCAAAAAGTGAGGCGAAGGGCAATCAGCACAAGGCATTTTGGCATATTAAAAGGTTGCCACTTTTTCTTCTCTTGTGCCTTTTTATAGTAGCTGTAACCTGCAGCCCGCTAGCAGGTGATAATCCATGTCTCCATGCCATGCAAAGCTGCACCTACTGATTCCTGCAGCTTATCTTCTGTGAAAGGCACAGGCACAACTAAGAAACACACACACACACACACACACTTGACAAGCCTGTAGTACTGTGCCAACACAAGGGTGAGCCAGTGCTAGTAAGGTTGCAGTAATTCTTTGGGGGGCTGCAGCAACAGAGCAGAACCAGACGATAAGCTTCAGCCATCACACTAGAAGAGGGAGAATTTTTGTCTCACAGCGCTTCACTATAATGACAGGTTATATTCAATATGTAGGAAACAAACAATGACCTCGTTTGACCATGAAATCAGAAGGGTGCTAAAAGGTGCAGGCAGTTTTCCAGCGAGGAAGCCACAGAGAAAGTGACGGAGCAGTTGGCGTGATGCCGAATGAAGTTAGTCGCTACCATTCTGATGTTCTGTGTGAAGTGGAACATGGCCTTTGCTTCAGCGATGAAGTCAAGGCCTAGATCTGAGCTTCCCAAACTTTTCATGTGGGTGACACACTTTTTAGACATGCATCATTTCACAACACAGTAATTCAGTTTTACTAGCAAACCGGAGGTTAAACCTAACCCTTTTCTAGCCCCGGGATGAGTGCGGGCAGCATTTGTGCGACACACCTACACACTGCAGCCGACACACTAACGTGTCGTGACACACAGTTTGGAAAGCTCTGACCTAGATTATGAGTGAACATGTTGATTTCAACCTTCAACATCCTTGCATGCACTTGCCAATCCTGCAGTTACAAGTTCTGCTGCTCCTGGAGCAAACCTCATCTGCCCTAGATGAATCTGCTTGTGTCTGCCTTTACAACATTTGTCCACTACAGCAATAGCACGGCAATTGGCAATTGTTCTGATAGCTGATACCCATAGGCACATATTCAGAACGGAAAACTTGGCACTAAGAACAGCACATTTCTTTGAACGGCTCAGCATGCCCAGAAGTATGCTTAAACTCTTGTCTCTTTAATATAGCAAGCTAAAAAAAATGATGGTGGATGAGAAACACTACTGCCATATGAACAACGCTGGCAGGCAGTAAATGCATCACAATCATTCTGAATTTTAGTTAGCATCTGAAGCACAGATGAGCTGTATTCTATGTGAAAAATATATCAAGCATCTTAAACGGAATTGCCAGGTTTCCATCCCATTATCTTCCTTGTATATAGTATTGTCTTGGGCTGCCTATGGGGGAAATCCTGGAAAGTTAGCAATTCCATTTATGGCAACTAAGGTAAATCTCCACAACCAGCACCTAGTGGTAATGTGTGTGTGATGGTCCCACCCTGTTCGTACGCCATCAAAATGGATGCTCTTGGCTCTAATAATGCAGGGGTGGCTTGTTGTGACATAGTCCAGATGCCCCCACTTATCTCCCCGACCTCATGTGCCGGTCAGTAGGAAATCCTTAGGCAAAGCTGCCCACCACAGAGGAAACATCTCCAGCCAATGAGTTTGGAAAAGGTTACTAATGATAGGGGTTTTTAAAAAATAAAAATTCTATTGCTTTCGACACATGGCTTTGAATCCAAACTTGGACACGTAGAAACTGTGATTGGAAGGGAAATAATGCAGTTCTGCAAATGCTTAAGGGTTTGCGGAGTACTATAATTGGTAGGTCCTACAGCAGTTCTCAAGAGCCTTCGTGTCTTCTTGCATAAGCAGAACAACAATTTTGGATTTACGTAGCTTGCCTTTTCCAGATCATCCAAGATGTGAAGCATTGCTTGGGCAATGCGAGTCCTGGATCCAGGAGGAATAATTATTCCAGATGACTTAACACTGAGTGTGAGGATATGCTCTTCGTAGGATGGCTTATGTGTCTTACTTTACAGAGAATACCCCTCTTCTTCAAAGGCTGGGGGTGACCTGTCACCCTCTAGCTGCTGCGTCTGAAGATGGGTTACAAGCCAAGCCTCTGTCTGAAGGCCTGGCTGGTCCAAGTCTGGCTTAAAGACAACCATGAAAAGGGACAACAGGGTCCTCTAAACCCATCAACAATTAGCAGTATGGACAGCAGCCTGAGCAGGCAGACAAGTCACCTTGTGACAGTCTTCCCCAGTATGGCAAGATGTATTATATTTCTATTTAAATTACAGCAATTATTTCTAAATTTGCATCTAAACATAGAATTAGCATATGACCTTTTAATGAAAATCTGTGTCCTCTTGTCCTTTCTGTGATGCATTTTTTTTTGGGGGGGGTATGTGTGATGTGTCAGTGGCCACCATAAAAAGGTAAAGGAGCCCCTGACCATTAGGTCCAGTCGTGGCCGACTCTGGGGTTGCGGCGCTCATCTTGCTTTATTGGCTGAGAGAGCCGGCGTTTGTCCACAGACAGCTTCCGGGTCATGTGGCCAGCATGACTAAGCCGCTTCTGGCAAACCAGAGCAGCGCACGGAAACGCCGTTTACCTTCCCGCCAAAGCGGTACCTATTTATCTACTTGCACTTTGACGTGCTTTCGAACTGCTAGGTTGGCAGGAGCAGGGTCAGGCGCAATTCTGATTTGCTGCCCTCACGTTGTTCCACTCAAATGGAAATCAAGGAGACTGTTTGCACAATTGTGTGTTTATCTCATCCCCACCCGCCCCGAGCCACTTTGGCTACAGGAAAGCAAGGAAGAACCACAGCAGAAGGAAAACACCCTGGGTCCATTTAATGACTGCTTGCTTGCTTGCTGCTTCTTCTTTTTCAAGCACAATAGCTGGCTTAAATCGCAATGCATTTGTGATAGCCAGGGGATCCTCAAAGAGGATTAAATAACCATAAGAACTGTCAGGATAAAATAACTTGACACGTAATGAACAAGTGTGATAAAAGGGTGGTGTTGAATACGGAGCCAATAAATGGAAAGCTTCTCTTGTTAACTGGAATTTAAAATGCTCTATTCTCTTAGCTTTGAGTCTTTACAGAGTCACCTTCATTACATAAAGAGCCGTAGGATAAGCTGGTTGAATCTGGCTGTATTTTACTCCTCATCTCCTTTCCTGTGGGATTAAAAGAAGAAGTTAAAAAAAAAAAAGGGACCCGGAGCAACAATGATAAATCAAATCTAACAAGTTTAATTATGTTCCTCTTAAAAGGCTTCTCACTGCAGGCTTCATTTTGTTTTGCTATGATAGACTGTGGCAATGGGATGGAAGTCATTCAGAGGTTTTTAAAAAAGAAAAACCTACTGGAAATGGGATGAGAAATTAAGGGGAAGCAATTTTTATTAAACATGATTGGAAGAGCTATCTGATGTGGGTTTGTTTTTTCCCCCTTTGACCATTCTGCTCATGGATGCTTTTCAGCTGTGTGGATAGGGATGACAGGCAAAATATTTCCAGGATAAAACTTACCAGGAATGTGTCCATAGTCGATATAAAAACTTTTCAAACATTCCTTGCCTTTTTTCCGTGTGAGTATAAACACCCCAACAAACGACAGAAAACACCTGCGGAAGCATTGTCAAAGTCATGAAGTCAGGCGACACCATGGTTTGCATACCAAAAGAGAGTGCCCATAATTATACTGTGAATTATGGGTCCTGCTGGCAAGGAAAGCCAAATTGCTTCAGTAAGGTCTGGAGATTTAGGCCACATGGAAGGAGCCTGTGACACAACTCTTCCCACGAGGCTGAGAAGAGTGTCCAAATGGTGGGGAGGGAGGGAGGGAATAAGCTTGCTGATTAATGAAATCTACAGACCCGCTATTCTCTTCCATTGTAGCCTCATAACCTTCTAAAACCAGAAACTAAGGGGCCTGTCATAAAAGGTAAGGGTGCCAGGCCTGCTTTGGTAACTAAAGTCCAAGCATTTATTGTATTACTCCAGCAGTGAACACAGGAACAGCTTGCGGGATCTGGTCCAGCACCCTGTTCTCAGGGTGGCCAAACAGTTGCCTGTGGGATCTGCCCTCAAGCAGGATCCGAACTTGTTTGAACCTCTTTTAAACACACCCAATTGGTATGTGAAGCAGCTGGCCTATAGTAAGCCTGCAACATACGCCAGGGTTGCATTCCAGGGATTGTGCCTAAAGCCAAAATTGTGCCCAGCGCTCACTTTTATGGTGAAATGCCATTGATACAGCCACTGTCTGGTGCTGTGATAGTTTCACATCTGGCGATCTTGAGTGTGGTGCTTGATGTTGAAAGCACAGCATTCAGGCTGTGTTATCCCGCGCCACTGATGCATGTGTATGTGAGAAGTGAGGGGATATGTGGGAGAATAAATAGCACATGTCCTGTCTAAGGATGGACAAATCAGTCAATTTTGGTTTCTCTTACACACACACACACACACACACACACACACACACACACTCCTCATGGAAATTCATCAGCATTTTAGTTTGAATTTCTCTTAATAAACACATTTTTGTATGCAACTTTCTTCAATACAATGCATTTCTGTATGCCATTCTCACTAATGCATGCCTTTTTATGCAGAGTTTCCCCAGTACATACACAGTTGTATACTTTACTTGGCTGGAAAACTGTGTTGTAAAATTCAGAGACGTGTGAATTTTGGAGGATAGCTGTGTTTCAGTTCGCTTTTTGTTTTGGAAAAATTAATAAGCTTGCTTTCAAATGTGAATTTCTCCTCCATCTCTAGTCCTGTCTGTGGACATGTGTGAAGCAATGCAGTCTGAGGAATTCTACTAGCTCAGCCATAATTCTGTGAGATTTCTTAACGGAACGTATCAGCAAGTGGAAGCTTAGTTTCCATTCACTGAGATCAAAATCTCACACAGCACTTTTAAGGCAGTGTTACACGGTGTCTTGTTCCCTTGGGGAAGTTGCTTCCACCTGGTTTCTCTTCACACCCTGGCTCCAACATCTAGCACAGTTGGCAATCTGGGTCCTCCCTATTGTGCAGAGATTTTCCATGGCAACAGCATTTAGTATCTCTCTTCCTCCTCCTCCTCCCGGTGTGTCTCAGAGTGTGCTACATTCACCATTTGATTACCACATTTGGACTTTGAGACTGCATCTCTTCAACTGACTTGTATTTCTGTCCTAGTGTTTTAAAGTGAGTAAACATGTATTCTTAGGGAAGGGCCATAATTCAATGATAAAACCACGTGGTTTACACACCGAATGCCTCAGGTTCACGGCCCTGCATCTCGCAAAAGCCCTGGAGAGCCAGTGCTATTCAATGCAATATTGAATTCAATTGTCCCAAACTCTGACTCAACATAAAGCTGTTTCCTGTGTTTCTTTAGATTATTTACTTATAAGAGAATTTTCAGACCTTCATCCTATAATCTCAAGGTAGATTACAGTGCAATAAAACAGTAAAACAGCACTACATTTATAAGCTTATAAGCTTATGATCAGGATTTTGTTGCTCTTAATTCTGTGTTTTGCTTTGTATCGTGCCTTGCTTTCTTTCAGATACATAACAAATATTTCTTGTCCCCATCACTACCCAGCATTGGTGTGCAAACCCTCCGCAAATTAAATACACAGAAACTTGCCTTACACCAGGTCAGACCATTTTGTCCCTCTGGCTCCCTATCACCTGGCAGAGCTTTCCAGGGTCTTAAGAAATGACTTCCCACATCACTAGCAACCCAATCTCTTTACTTGGAGATGCAAGGAACTGAACAAGACCTTCCGTATGCTAGAACATAATGCTTCACCGCTAAGCTTAAGGCCCAGTCCTGAATTGGGATGATCAAAGCAGTGAGAGTAAAATGTTGATCTACCACTTTTCAAGTTGGTTCTTGAAGGGTTTTTTTTAAAAAAAAGATTTTAAGGTGTAAGCTTTTCAAGTTCCTGAAGGAGTGTTTTACTGTGAAACGTGTGGAGCTACAATAAGTGAGAAATGCATCCATGAGAATTGTTCTCTGTTTTGTTGTGTTCATCAGGAGGATTCAAGTGACAAGCTGTAGATGGTAGATACCACAAGTGAATTGTAGCCATCCAGAAGTGGCCTATTTAAGGTTGAGATAATCTGTAGTCTAGCTCATAAATATTGGTTGATCCATGGTCAATGGCCAGAGTTGATGGGATCTGTACTCCTGCAACACCCAGAAGGTCACACATTCCCCTGATAAACATAATGAAAAGTTCACCCCCACTGGCACAAGCCCCATAACTGTTTAGCCTATTTTGTCAGGTTGCAACACGACCAGTTCCATTTCCTTCCATTCGTGGAATGGGAGCCACAGTCAGGGTGACTCCTTCCTATGTTGCCTTCCTTAGCTGTAGGCAGAAAGGCAGAGCCAGCCTGCCCTCATGACTTGGCCATGTATCCTTGCCTTTCTCAATATTGTTACATTTGCTTAAATGCCTTACAACCAACGTGAGTAAAGTATTCAAGGAATATGCTTACCCAAAGAGAAACATGAAGGCACTCAGCAAACCAGTACCTCGGAATTCCTGATAAAATATGGCCCCTGGATTGAGACAAACAAAAACAGCAACTCTTGAATAGCAGTTATACTTGACAGGAACTTCAAGGTATTCTTTTCTATATGGAGAGACCCATCCAAACTGTTTGCTTCCACCACCAAGGCTGCATCCTGGCCATTCACAGTGGCGGCACTGTGGGGGAGGCCAAGCACATTGACCCAATTGCCAACTGGTACCAATTTTTGGTACATCTGTTTTGGCCTACACAAAGTCCTAAATTTAGCTTTTTGAATCTCTGAAATGGTCCGGTTGCTAGTGTTGTGGGAAATCTCTGCTTAATATCCTGGAAATCTCTGCCAGCCGGCATCCTCAGAATGCGTTTTGGAGCTTTCCATTAGCCTCCACGGGTGGGAAACCCACCAGCAGGTCTTCCGCCTGCCCACACATTTGGTCATGATTTGCTAAATGTGCACCACCAGCATACTTGTTGATTCATTCTAAGCCATAGTTTGGCTTAGCATTATGTGCGAACTGAGCTTCTCAGCCCCACTGGTTGAATGGGGATACATCTTGACCTATGATTAAAATTTTAGTTACAACAATTAGCATGATTAAAGCCTGAAATTTTAATTCCTATGCCAAATTTCATGCCGATTGGTCATGTAATATTAAAGATAGTGAGTGCTAAACTTCAGATGACCAGTCCAGCACAATCTTAATGATAAGAGTGCCTGGCCCAGAATAACAGTTGCAGATATGCCAAGAGCAGATGTCTATTTCTGTTCCTTATATAGCTTGCTAGGCTATTTTACTAATTGCCCAATAACTGCATGAACCTGGCAGGCTCCCATGGCAGCAGGCTGGGAACTCTTCCTAATGCTAATTGATCGGCAAAGGAGCCCTTGACAGGGCCAACAATTAATAACAATGCTAACTGTTTTACGTTAACAAACCTGGCATATATGGGTGATGGGTAAGTCCCTTCATTTTAGTTTTAAATGGGACTTTGTTTAGGTCAAATTCAGTATGAGTAAGGATATTTAGCAGTTGGCCCAGAAGTGCACACCATCAAATTCTCCATTTGGTTACATCATTACAGCTGTTTTGGGTCAATCTTTCCTCTGGATCATACAGCACAGGCCTATTTTAATCCAGCTGCTGAACCAATCCATATTTTTTAAGCTTTGGTGAGCTCCGAATAAGTAATTGACATAAACTAATGGAATTTCTGTATGCAGATCTCCCGAAAACCAGTGACAGAGGAGGCCCCTGTGTGTGTGTTAAAGGGGTCATAAAAGTTATAGTAACAATAACTTCTTGGCTCGCTGCAAACACAGCATATTGGTCCCACTCTGCTTGCTTGTTCTTACCACACCATACAATCCCAGGGAACTGGCGTCTCTTTTCAATCATATCCAGTTCAAAAGTTCTCACCCAGGATAAAATGTTAATAGCTTAAAATGGCTTTGGATTCATTCTAATTCCTTCGCTGTAGCCTAGCACGGAAAGCCTGCTGAAACAGAATATACACTCTGACTGCTAAGGAGCACAGCTGGTTGTTATCTTAAGGGCTTGCTTCATTGCTGAAATTACTTTAGCAGGTAAGAGAATGAGAAGCCAATGTGCACATGGGGAAAACATTCATTGTATGTCACTGCAGGCACCTGTAATAAAACCAGTAAAGCAGGATGGATGGGGAATGTCAACCCTGAGAAAACGACATTTTGATGACAGTAGACTTTTGTCCCCTCTAAGTCATAACCAAAATGCATCTCTGAACGCTGGGCATGCTCCAGCCTCAAAGGAGCATTTTTACATCCCATAGATTTCAATGAGAGACTTGAGCACATAACAACAACAACAACAACAACAACAACAACAACAACAACACAACAACAACAACAAACTTTTATTTATATCCTGCCCTCCCTAGCCGAAGTCGGGCTCAGGGCAGCTAACATCAGTTATATAACATTAGTATAAAATCAAACAATAAAAAATAAAATTAAAAGTCTAATT